>NC_090438.1:8004328-9319303 GCF_031143425.1 Pleurodeles waltl | reverse complement strand
TAGTGGAGCTTTTTGGTGCCTGCGTTTGCAGGGGGAAGATTCCGTCGACCCACGGGAGATTTCTTCGGAGCTTCAAGTGCAGAGAGGAGGCAGACTACCCCCACAGCATGCACAAGCAGGAAAACAGTCGAGAAGGCGGCAGGATCAGCGTTACAGAGTTGCAGTAGTCGTCTTTGCTACTATGTTGCAGGTTTGCAGGCTTCCAGCGCGGTCAGCAGTCGATTCCTTGGCAGAAGGTGAAGAGAGAGATGCAGAGGAACTCGGATGAGCTCTTGCATTCATTATCTAAAGTTTCCCCAGAGACAGAGACCCTAAATAGCCAGAAAAGAGGGTTTGGCTACCTAGGAGAGAGGATAGGCTACTAACACCTGAAGGAGCCTATCAGCAGGAGTCTCTGACGTCACCTGGTGGCACTGGCCACTCAGAGCAGTCCAGTGTGCCAGCAGCACCTCTGTTTCCAAGATGGCAGAGGTCTGGAGCACACTGGCGGAGCTCTGGACACCTCCCAGGGGAGGTTCAGGTCAGGGGAGTGGTCACTCCCCTTTCCTTTGTCCAGTTTCGCGCCAGAGCAGGGGCTAAGGGGTCGCTGAACCGGTGTAGACTGGCTTATGCAGAATTGGGCACATCTGTGCCCAAGAAAGCATTTCCAGAGGCTGGAGGAGGCTACTCCTCCCCTGCCTTCACACCATTTTCCAAAGGGAGAGGGTGTCACACCCTCTCTCAGAGGAAGTTCTTTGTTCTGCCATCCTGGGCCAGGCCTGGCTGGACCCCAGGAGGGCAGATGCCTGTCTGAGGGGTTGGCAGCAGCAGCAGCTGCAGTGAAACCCCAGGAAGGGCAGTTTGGCAGTACCAGGGTCTGTGCTACAGACCACTGGGATCATGGGATTGTGCCAACCATGCCAGGATGGCATAGAGGGGGAAATTCCATGATCATAGACATGTTACATGGCCATATTCGGAGTTACCATTGTGAAGCTACATATAGGTAGTGACCTAAATGTAGTGCACGCGTGTAATGGTGTCCCCGCACTCACAAAGTTCAGGGAATTGGCTCTGAACAATGTGGGGGCACCTTGGCTAGTGCCAGGGTGCCCTCACACTAAGTAACTTTGCACCTAACCTTTACCAGGTAAAGGTTAGACATATAGGTGACTTATAAGTTACTTAAGTGCAGTGTAAAATGGCTGTGAAATAACGTGGACGTTATTTCACTCAGGCTGCAGTGGCAGGCCTGTGTAAGAATTGTCAGAGCTCCCTATGGGTGGCAAAAGAAATGCTGCAGCCCATAGGGATCTCCTGGAACCCCAATACCCTGGGTACCTCACTACCATATACTAGGGAATTATAAGGGTGTTCCAGTAAGCCAATGTAAATTGGTAAAATTGGTCACTAGCCTGTGACAATTTAGAAAGAAATGAGAGAGCATAACCACTGAGGTTCTGATTAGCAGAGCCTCAGTGAGACAGTTAGTCACTACACAGGTAACACATTCGGGCACACTTATGAGCACCGGGGCCCTGGTGAACAGGGTCCCAGTGACACATACAACTAAAACAACATATATGCAGTGAAAAAATGGGGGTAACATGCCAGGCAAGATGGTACTTTCCTACACAACCCCCCCCCAAACGAAGGACAATAAGACTAGCCATGACCTGATGAGTCTTCATTGTCTAAGTGGAAATATCTGGAGAGTCCATCTGCATTGGAGTGGCTACTCCCAGGTCTATGTTCCACTGTATAGTCCATTCCCTGTAGGGATATGGACCACCTCAACAATTTTGGATTTTCACCTTTCATTTGTTTTAGCCAAAGTAGAGGTTTGTGGTCTGTCTGAACAATAAAGTGAGTGCCAAACAGGTATGGCCTCAACTTCTTCAGAGCCCAGACCACAGAAAAGGCCTCCCTCTCTATGGCAGACCAACGATTTTCTCTAGGGGTCAACCTCCTACTAATAAAAGCAACAGGTTGATCCTGGCCCTCAGAATTAAGTTGTGATAGGACTGCCCCTACTCCTAATTCAGATGCATCAGTTTGGACATAGAATTTTTTAGAGTAACAAGGGCTTTTCAGGACAGGTGCAGAGCACATGGCCTGCTTCAGCTCCTCAAAAGCTTTCTGACAGTTTGCTGTCCATAATACCTTTTTAGGCATCTTCTTGGAAGTGAGGTCATTAAGAGGGGCTGCAATGGAGCCATAGTTCTTAATGAACCTCCTGTAATACCCAGTGAGGCCTAGGAAGGCTCTCACCTGAGTCTGAGTTGTAGGGGGAACCCAATCAATAATTGTTTGGATTTTCCCCTGAAGTGGTGCAATCTGTTCCCCACCAACAAGGTGTCCCAGATAAACCACCTTACCCTGCCCTATCTGGCACTTTGAAGCCTTGATAGTGAGGCCTGCCTTTTGCAGGGCCTCCAAAACTTTCCATAGGTGGACCAGGTGATCATCCCAGCTGGAGCTAAAGACAGCTATATCGTCCAAATATGCTGCACTGAAAGCTTCCAGCCCTTGCAGGACTGTATTCACCAACCTCTGAAAAGTGGCAGGTGCATTTTTCAAACCAAAAGGCATTACAGTAAACTGGTAATGTCCTCCAATGGTTGAAAATGCTGTTTTAGGTTTAGCATCTTCTGACAATTTGATCTGCCAATACCCTGCAGTCAAGTCAAAAGTGCTTAGATACTTGGCAGATGCCAGTGTATCTATGAGCTCATCTGCCCTGGGTATAGGGTGAACATCAGTTTTGGTTACTAAGTTGAGACCTCTATAGTCTACACAAAACCGCATTTCCTTCTTTCCATCTTTGGAATGGGGTTTTGGTACAAGTACCACAGGAGAAGCCCATGGACTTTCAGAGTGCTCAACCACTCCTAGTTCTAACATTTTCTGGACCTCTTGCTTTATGCAGTCCCTGACATGGTCAGGCTGCCTATAGATCTTACTTTTGACAGGCAAGCTGTCTCTAGTATCTATATTGTGCTCACACCAAGAAGTGGTACCTGGCACAGTAGAGAAGAGTTCAGAGAATTGATCTAGGAGATTTATGCAATTATCTTTCTGTTCAGCTGTAAGACAATCAGACAAAACTACACCTTCCACAAGAGCATCTTGTTCTGTGGAAGAGAAGAGATCAGGTAGAGGATCACTGTCTTCTTCCTGTCCCTCATCAGTTGCCATGAGCAGGGTGAGATCAGCCCTGTCATAGTAGGGTTTCAGGCGGTTTACATGGAGTACCCTAAGGGGACTCCTTGCAGTGCCTAAGTCAACCAAATAGGTGACTTCACCCTTTTTCTCAACAATTGTGTGGGGTCCACTCCATTTATCTTGGAGTGCTCTTGGGGCCACAGGCTCCAAGACCCACACTTTCTGCCCTGGTTGGTACTGAACCAAAACAGCCTTCTGGTCATGCCATTGCTTCTGGAGCTCTTGGCTGGCCTGAAGGTTTTTACTGGCCTTTTTCATGTACTCAGCCATCCTTGATCTGAGGCCAAGTACATAATCCACAATATCCTGCTTAGGAGCTTTTAAAGGTTGTTCCCAACCCTCCTTTACAAGTGTGAGTGGACCCCTAACAGGGTGTCCAAAAAGAAGTTCAAAGGGGCTGAAGCCCACTCCTTTCTGGGGTACCTCCCTGTAGGCAAAAAAGAGGCATGGTAGAAGGATATCCCATTTCCTGCGTAGTTTTTCAGGGAGACCCATAATCATGCCTTTGAGAGTTTTGTTAAATCTCTCCACCAGTCCATTTGTTTGTGGATGATAGGGTGTTGTGAACTTGTAAGTTACACCACACTCCTTCCACATGGCCTTTAAGTATGCAGACATGAAATTGCTTCCCATGTCTGATACAACTTCCTTTGGGAAGCCCACCCTGGAAAATATTCCCAGGAGGGCCTTTGCCACTGCAGGAGCTGTAGTGGTCCTTAAAGGAATAGCTTCAGGATATCTTGTGGCATGGTCCACTACCACCAAGATGAATCTATTGCCTGAAGCAGTAGGAGGGTCAAGGGGGCCAACTATGTCAACCCCTACCCTTTCAAAGGGAACCCCAACCACAGGCAGTGGAATAAGGGGAGCCTTTGGGGTGCCACCTGTCTTGCCACTGGCTTGACAGGTTTCACAGGACTTACAAAATTCCTTTGTGTCCTCAGACATTCTAGGCCAATGAAACATGGGAACAAGCCTGTCCCAAGTTTTCATTTGTCCTAGATGCCCAGCTAGGGGAATGTCGTGTGCTAGAGTTAGGAGGAACTTTCTGTACTCCTGAGGAATCACTAGTCTCCTGGCAGCTGTGTAAGAATTGTCAGAGCTCCCTATGGGTGGCAAAAGAAATGCTGCAGCCCATAGGGATCTCCTGGAACCCCAATACCCTGGGTACCTCAGTACCATATACTAGGGAATTATAAGGGTGTTCCAGTAAGCCAATGTAAATTGGTAAAATTGGTCACTAGCCTGGTAGTGACAATTTGAAAGAAATGAGAGAGCATAACCACTGAGGTTCTGATTAGCAGAGCCTCGGTGAGACAGTTAGTCACTACACAGGTAACACATTCAGGCACACTTATGAGCACTGGGGCCCTGGGTTACCAGGGTCCCAGTGACACATACAACTAAAACAACATATATACAGTGAAAAATGGGGGTAACATGCCAGGCAAGATGGTACTTTCCTACACCTCCACGTTTGACTTCTGCCGGAGGCAAGTCCGATGCATCTACGTCCACGTTTGACTTCTCTTACCGGAGGCAGGTGCGATGAAACTTCGTGCGCGATCAGCATCCCTCACCAAAAACTGGTCAGGGGAAATTGTGTGGGTCACCAGCTGGGGAGGACAGGGAGAAGGAACACTCACCCACCCTCTGTGAGCTGAGATGAACCGGGTTTGTCTGTCGGAGTCATGCAAGTTGCAAATACTGAGATCGCATCAGCAGTACTTCCAGGGGCCAGGAAAACTCCAGCAAGGCAACAGCGGAGTAGAGTGGTGACTGGACAGCCGTAGTCCGAGCAGGCAAAAGTCAGCAGAGTGCCGGAAGGGGTGCAATTCGATAAAATCTTCAGAGCCGTGAATGTCAGTAAAGCTAGTTTCATTCCAAAGCTTTTCTGTGTGACCTTCATCACAGCACCCTATAATGCAGAGGTGGATGGCAGGGCATGACCAGGGATGTTCATGGAATGGTGATCCCAGGAGCTTGTTTGGGGAGCTCCAGCTTGGCGGCCATCTTGTATCGTTTTAAAGTCCTACTCACATGGAGGACGACATCTTTTCTAATCATGATTTGATGAAGGTAGGAAACCACATCCCTTCGGGCTGGTCTGATTATACATGGTCCCACCATATCTCAGTCCTATGGTACACGGTCAGATGGAGATTCCTCTTGCATAGCTTGCCTCGGGTAAAAAATGTATGAGAGCAACTCAAAGGCAGCTCTCAATGACTGCATCACCAACTCTCCTGATAATACCACAAGGGGATCTGACTTTGACGTTTCATTGCTTCTGCATTAGATATAATTGGCCCTAAACAGTCTCTCACATCTAAAAGATAAGCCCTCCCTGTCCCATAAGAAGTAAAAAAAACTGCACAAAATTAGAGCATGGCTTGAAGAAAGGCTCTGAAACTAAAGGTACAATTTATTAATGAGCCGTTATCTGAGATTACAAACAGTTTATTAAAATGTCTAACAGCTCTTGTTGCTGCTCCCTGATAATACACCCAAAAAAATCCCTCTTGCAATCGGTTTGTATTAGCAAAGGTTTATCAATAGTTGTAATCTCCCTGTCCAGCCCCAGGGGGCCAACCTGGTAGTATTCTTAAAAGGACACCTAGTCCTAGAACACAAGGGCACAGACTTTCCAATGATGCCAATAACTGGCGCCTCCCACCCTCAAATACCCCCCCCCCCAGCAGAGTTCACCCCATTCTCTGAAGCAGAGATGTTGGGCCCAGTAATCACTGTCAACCCTGGTTCACTGCTGGAAGCTTCTCGTCACCAGACCATTCAGCAGATGCCACCAGGATGGTCTCAACCCTGACCCACATATCCAACCTTTCTCAGGCCCCTACAGTTACATCCATCCTTGGAAGGATCTCTGCAGACCCCTCTTATCTCCAAACTATTGTCCCACCGTCTGCCCTTCTTGGGGACCAGCCCTCTGATCCCTCCCAGTCCAGGTGAAGACTTCTTCACAGAACCAGCCCAGCCCTGCAGACTCTGGCCGGTGCCCCCAGGTCCAACCGGGTCATCGCCCCCTGATCCCTGGAGCTCTCTGGGAGCTTCGGCACCATCCAGAGCCAGTGGACCTTTCCAGGTACTTGGATCTTTCTTGCAGATTTGCAGGCAGGTGTTAGTTGGTTCTGTTTTTTTTCTCAGGCAGAACTCAGATATGTATCCTGGTGACACTCGGCTCCCTTCGACCAGTGCTGGGGTCTCCCTCAGGGCTCACCCTCTAGCCTATAGAACTCCAGCCCCCCTTCAGTCAGCCATCTTGGTTTTCATATTGTCTCTTATGCAGATGAGACAGATTATTGGGTCTATTTCTAGGAGCCTCGAAGCTACTAAATGTACCTTTCACCAGTGCATGACAGGAGAGGCTCCGTGGATTTGGTGAAACTGAGGGACCTGAGAACCCCTCGGAACGGGTTAATTCTGCGAGACATCTGGTAATCTGCTTGATAATGAATGTTTTTGCAAATAATCGTGCAGCAGACATCTGCTTCCAGATACTTCATCTACTGAAGACAATCTTTATTTCGTACATTATTCTGAAGGCCATGCTACAGGCCATCCTTACACCCAGGCAGGGCTAGAGGGGTTCGTTAAACTGGGGGACACGAAGTCATCCTCTGCGGCGCCCGGGGTGGCCACAAATCCGCCACATCCGGATCAGCCCTAGGAGACCCCCCTCCAGCAGTGCACATCCGGAACTGGAAGCGCTGAGCTGGCTCCCAGCACACAGACCCCCTGCAAGGACCTTTGTTTCACACACAGGGGGT
Organism: Pleurodeles waltl; assembly: GCF_031143425.1. Taxonomy (NCBI): domain Eukaryota; kingdom Metazoa; phylum Chordata; class Amphibia; order Caudata; family Salamandridae; genus Pleurodeles; species Pleurodeles waltl. Next base: position 9,312,311 of record NC_090438.1, on the reverse strand, counting down.
TACCTGGTAAAAACCAGATGTGGTCTGCAGCCCCTCACAGGACCAGGCAGAGTCTCCTGTCTCCAGCCCAGCTCTGGAGCTCACTTCCTTTGCACATCTGTAATGCTCCCCACCATGACTCCTCCAAGGAGAGGCCCACAGCTGGCTGCGTCACGCGCACTCGTGGGGGGCTTTGCTCTGATTCGCCAGCTCTGCCCGGTCCGTGGGGGGCAGACCTGCTCCAAATGTGGTTTTACTCATGGAGTACTGATGGGCTTAGCAGCGTTGAATAAACCTTGGAGATGCCCCCTCCCCTCCATTACCAGGCTAATGCCCATCACATGGGCACTGTTTGGGCTGCAGGGTGAGCCTGGTCGTACTCTTGTGAGTGTGTTTGACAGACACGCACTGAGCCCCAGGAGATCCACCCTCCTCCCCAGCTGATAGCTCTGGGCTTTACCTCCCCCTGGGTCCGACTGAGTCACACCTCAATAATAACAGAGGCCAGTCGTCAGTCCCCTGGGGACCCCGGCAGGTGGGACTCTGCCCTGGAACCATTCATTAACTCTCTTCATAAGGCAGGATCCTTGTCAGCTGTGAGTGGATGCAGGAGTGAGTGAGTGTGCCAACGTACTTCATGTGGAAGGACTGACTATCTCAAGGAAGACGGACACTGACCTGTCCTTGAGCTCAAACTACCTCCCTGGCTTCCATGCAGAGCATCTTCTGAGCACACACCTCGGACTGACCAGGCAGCAGTGTGTAGGGGGCCCCGTGGCCCTGCGCAGGGGGCTCCTGAGGGGGGTCCTGGTGGAGGCTGTGAGGGGCTCCTGAGGGGGTCCTGGTGGATCTGCAAGGGGGGCTCCTGAGGGGGGTCCTGGTGGATCTGGTGGATCTGCGAGGGGGCTCCTGAGGGGGGCCCTGGTGGATCTGCGAGGTGGGCTCCTGAGGGGGGCTCCTGAGGGGGGCTCCTGAGGGGGGTCCTGGTGGATCTGCGAGGTGGGCTCCTGAGGGGGGCTCCTGAGGTCCTGGTGGATCTGCGCGGGGGGCTCCTGAGGGGGTCCTGGTGGATCTACGAGGGGGGCTCCTGAGGGGGGTCCTGGTGGATCTGCACGGGGGGCTCCTGAGGGGGGTCCTGGTGGATCTGCGCGGGGGCTCCTGAGGGGGTCCTGGTGGATCTGCGCGGGGGGCTCCTGAGGGGGTCCTGGTGGAGGCTGTGAGACTCCGAGCTCCACTCTTCTTTGATGGAGCTCCACAGATGTGTGACCGTCACTCTGGTCTTGTTTGCGGTGAAGCCCCTGGTGATGGCCCTCTGCACCCTGCCTGCCTGGGACCTGGGTGCCCTCTCTGCGCCTGGGCAGTTCCTGCTGGGAGGAGTGATAACTGTTCAAACTGAGGTGTCCTTCACCCAGAGCGGCTTCAGGGAGCGCCCGGCTCCAGCCCCCTGCCAGAGGTAAGGAGTCCTCTGCTGACTGAGCTCCGCCTCGCCTTCAGTGCCGTGTGTGACTGAGCTACAGGCAGGCCCTGGCGCTGTTTAGGATCGGACTGTATCTCACCTGTAAGGCGAGAGAGATCCTGACAGGTTTCCGTTATTAGTTATTTCATACAACAGTGTTGTTTATTCTCATGTAAAAAAAATACTCCGTTTTAATCCGTTTAACTCTAATATCCTGATCTTTTGTGAAAGCCCGTACGACGTTTGTTAGTGCACACTTTCTTAATAAACAACGTTTATAATCCTAGAAATATATAGACTGGAGCACAGGCCCTTTATTAGGATCCAAAGCTGACAATTTCCAAAATAGCAGATTTTGTAACCAAAGCGAGAAGCGCGAAGAGCTAAAACTACATCAGGTGTCAGAGAAATCTTCCCGTCTCGCAGTGTGAACTTAGTGACCGGTGGTGACGTCAGAGGGGCGCCCCTTTTTATTTGTGAATCACAATGCCATGAATCAATGGCGTAACAAAGGGCCCCGCAGCTCCCTTTATTTCTGGATCCCAGTGCCATGAACCCCTGGTTTGACTATGCACCACACTGGAAAGGGAGGGGCGGCCCCTCCACAGCGAAAGCTGTTTCTGTGACCCCCCCGAACCTGTGTACATGTTGGCTGTCCTAGTCGGGGGGCAGGCGAGAGGCCGCTGGTCACTCTGGGGGGCAGGGGAGGCGCTGGTCACTCTGGGGGGCAGGGAGAGGGCGCTGCTCACTCTGGGGGGCAGGGGAGGTGATGCTCACTCTGGGGGGCCAGGGAGAGGGTGATGCTCACTCTGGGAGGCAGGGGAGGTGATGCTCACTCTGGGGGGCAGGGGAGGTGATGCTCACTCTGGGGGGCAGGGGAGGTGATGCTCACTCTGAGAGGCAGGGGAGGCGCTGCTCACTCTGTGGGGCAGGGGAGGCGATGCTCACTCTGGGGGGCAGGGGAGAGGGTGATGCTCACTCTGGGGGGCAGGCGAGAGGCCGCTGGTCACTCTGGGGGGCAGGGGAGGCGCTGGTCACTCTGGGAGGCAGGGGAGGCGCTGGTCACTCTGGGGGCCAGGGAGAGGGTGATGCTCACTCTGGGGGGCAGGGGAGGTGATGCTCACTCTGGGGGGCAGGTGAGAGGGTGATGCTCACTCTGGGGGCCAGGGGAGGTGATGCTCACTCTGGGGGGCAGGGGAGGTGATGCTCACTCTGGGAGGCAGGGGAGGCGCTGCTCACTCTGTGGGGCAGGGGAGGCGATGCTCACTCTGGGGGGCAGGGGAGGTGATGCTCACTCTGGGAGGCAGGGGAGAGGGCGATGCTCACTCTGGGGGGCAGGGGAGGCGATGCTCACTCTGGGGGGCAGGCGAGAGGCCGCTGGTCACTCTGGGGGGCAGGGGAGGCGCTGGTCACTCTGGGAGGCAGGGGAGGCGCTGGTCACTCTGGGGGCCAGGGAGAGGGTGATGCTCACTCTGGGGGGCAGGGGAGGTGATGCTCACTCTGGGGGGCAGGTGAGAGGGTGATGCTCACTCTGGGGGCCAGGGGAGGTGATGCTCACTCTGGGGGGCAGGGGAGGTGATGCTCACTCTGGGAGGCAGGGGAGGCGCTGCTCACTCTGTGGGGCAGGGGAGGCGATGCTCACTCTGGGGGGCAGGGGAGGTGATGCTCACTCTGGGAGGCAGGGGAGGCGCTGGTCACTCTGGGAGGCAGGGGAGGCGATGCTCACTCTGGGGGGCAGGGGAGTGGGCGATGCTCACTCTGTGGGGCAGGGGAGTGGGCGATGCTCACTCTGGGGGGCAATGCTCCCCCTGGGAGGCAGGGGAGAGGGCGCTGCTCACTCTGGGAGGCAGGGGAGAGGGTGATGCTCACTCTGGTGGGCAGGTGAGAGGGCGCTGCTCACTCTGGGGGGCAGGTGAGAGGGTGATGCTCCCCCTGGGAGGCAGGGGAGAGGCGATGCTCACTCTGGGGGGCAGGTGAGAGGGTGATGCTCACTCTGGGAGGCAGGGGAGGCGATGCTCACTCTGGGGGGCAGGTGAGAGGGTGATGCTCACTCTGGGAGGCAGGGGAGAGGGCGATGCTCACTCTGGGGGGCAGGGGAGAGGGCGATGCTCACTCTGGGGGGCAGGTGAGAGGGTGATGCTCACTCTGGGAGGCAGGGGAGGCGATGCTCACTCTGGGGGGCAGGTGAGAGGGTGATGCTCACTCTGGGAGGCAGGGGAGGCGATGCTCACTCTGGAAGGCAGGGGAGAGGGCGATGCTCACTCTGGGAGGCAGGGGAGAGGGTGATGCTCACTCTGGGGGGCAGGGGAGAGGGCGATGCTCACTCTGGGGGGCAGGTGAGAGGGTGATGCTCACTCTGGGGGGCAGGGGAGAGGGCGATGCTCACTCTGCAGGGGAGAGGCGATGCTCACTCTGGGGGGCAGGGGAGAGGCGATGCTCACTCTGGGGGGCAGGGGAGAGGGCGATGCTCACTCTGAGGGGCAGGTGAGAGGGTGATGCTCCCCCTGGGAGGCAGGGGAGAGGCGATGCTCACTCTGCAGGGGAGAGGGTGATGCTCACTCTGGGGGGCAGGGGAGAGGGCGATGCTCCCCCTGGGAGGCAGGGGAGGCGATGCTCACTCTGGGGGGCAATGCTCACTCTGGGGGGCAATGCTCACTCTGGGGGGCAGGGGAGGCGATGCTCACTCTGGGGGGCAGGGGAGAGGGCGATGCTCACTCTGGGGGGCAGGGGAGTGGGCAATGCTCACTCTGGTGGGCAGGGGAGGCGATGCTCACTCTGGGAGGCAGGGGAGAGGGCGATGCTCACTCTGGGGGGCAGGGGAGGCGATGCTCACTCTGGGGGGCAATGCTCCCCCTGGGAGGCAGGGTAGAGGGTGATGCTCACTCTGTGGGGCAGGGGAGTGGGCGATGCTCACTCTGGTGGGCAGGTGAGAGGGCGCTGCTCACTCTGGGGGGCAGGTGAGAGGGTGATGCTCCCCCTGGGAGGCAGGGGAGAGGCGATGCTCACTCTGGGGGGCAGGGGAGAGGGCGATGCTCACTCTGGGAGGCAGGGGAGAGGGCGATGCTCACTCTGGGGGGCAGGGGAGGCGATGCTCACTCTGGGGGGCAGGGGAGGCGATGCTCACTCTGGGAGGCAGGGGAGAGGGCGATGCTCACTCTGGGGGGCAGGGGAGAGGGCGATGCTCACTCTGGGAGGCAGGGGAGGCGATGCTCACTCTGGGGGGCAGGGGAGGCGATGCTCACTCTGGGTGGCAGGGGAGGCGATGCTCACTCTGGGGGGCAGGGGAGGCGATGCTCACTCTGGGGGGCAGGGGAGGCGATGCTCACTCTGGGAGGCAGGGGAGAGGGCGATGCTCACTCTGGGGGGCAGGGGAGGCGATGCTCACTCTGCAGGGGAGAGGGTGATGCTCACTCTGCAGGGGAGAGGGCGATGCTCACTCTGGGGGGCAGGGGAGTGGGCGATGCTCACTCTGGGAGGCAGGGGAGGCGATGCTCACTCTGGGAGGCAGGGGAGAGGGTGATGCTCACTCTGGGGGGCAGGGGAGAGGGCGATGCTCACTCTGGGGGGCAGGTGAGAGGGTGATGCTCACTCTGGGGGGCAGGGGAGAGGGCGATGCTCACTCTGCAGGGGAGAGGCGATGCTCACTCTGGGGGGCAGGGGAGAGGCGATGCTCACTCTGGGGGGCAGGGGAGAGGGCGATGCTCACTCTGAGGGGCAGGTGAGAGGGTGATGCTCCCCCTGGGAGGCAGGGGAGAGGCGATGCTCACTCTGCAGGGGAGAGGGTGATGCTCACTCTGGGGGGCAGGGGAGGCGATGCTCACTCTGGGGGGCAGGGGAGGCGATGCTCACTCTGGGGGGCAGGGGAGGCGATGCTCACTCTGGGAATCAGGGGAGAGGGCGATGCTCACTCTGGGGGGCAGGGGAGGCGATGCTCACTCTGCAGGGGAGAGGGTGATGCTCACTCTGCAGGGGAGAGGGCGATGCTCACTCTGGGGGGCAGGGGAGTGGGCGATGCTCACTCTGGGGGGCAGGGGAGTGGGCGATGCTCACTCTGGGGGGCTCGCAGATGCTGTTGCTGTTCTGCCGCAGTCACAGCCCCCCGAGTCCAGGCCAGGGTCGGGTCTCGGGAGCAGCGATCCCCCGCTGGGAGTTTCTGCGAATCACCAATAAACCTGCAGCCCCCGAGGGATGGGGGACCCCGCTGACCCCAGTGTTTCCCAGTAGATCCTCCTCAGGGCCCCGTGTGCCACCCATCGGGGATCCCACCCATCCCAGGGGTGCGGCCTGCGGGGGTCAGCAGAGCCCCACGTCTGTCATTCTCTTTTCATAAAACAAAGGCTTCTTTTCAAGGCAGCTGCAGAAAGGGGAACACGTTTCATTGATTGCAAGAAGGCGGGGATGCTTTGGAGCAATGGCTGCTCTTAAAAGTTTTCCTTTCACGTTCACAAAAGGGAAGGGGTCCTGGGCCCCCTCCCTCGAGGGGACGTGGTTCCTCAGTCAGGCCTCTGATCATTAAAATACAACTTTGCTCTCAGAAGGGAAGGTCACCGACTGTTCCGATCAGCACAGGGACCCCAAGACCCCTGCATGAGGCCCTGTCTCTGAGCATCCTATGACAGGCTCCGGTGGCGCCCCTAAAGACACCAGGGACCCCCTCGGCTGCAATGGGCTGTTCGCTCCCAGAGGCAGCAGCGGGGTGAAGGCGGCCACACAGCGCCTTGAGAGCTGCGGTCCAAACAGGGACACGAGAGACTCCGGATTCTGAAACATTTCTTTAAACTGAAACATTAGCAGCTGAAAGGGGATCTTTCAGCAACATGTTTATTTTTCCAGTGCTATCGCTACAGTGTCGCCGAACGGTGCATCCCAATCCGAGCCGCTGTATTTAAAAAAATCTTATTTGCATTACATTTATCCTAATATTGTTTAGAAACAAATACCAATAGCTTTTCGGTGTGTTTAGTTCTCATTACAGATTCTGTTTGTATTCTTCGCATCTACAATGCACACGGAACGGGAAGAGCAAGGCCCCGAGGTTGTGAGCATTTGTGGGGACGGTGAGGATGGGACCCTCTATTACACGGACATAAACAGGCCCTGACACAAGGTGTACGTTTACTCTAAGTCTCCTCAGAGGTCCAGGACCCGATAAAGGCCTCAGGCTGGCTTCCTTGAGATGGTAACACCCTCCTTGGTGACTGTGGATGTCCTTGTAGCACACAGCACTTGGTGCATATCCTAAGCAGTTTTGACTGTGTCATGGCTTGGCCATGGTTGCTCTCGGTAACTTCTGAAACCTTCTCTGAAACCTTCTCTCAAACCTTTGGAGACTTGTAGTGAGGGTCTGGGGAGGCCACAGTGGACCAAAGCACCGTAGTCGAGGCCTGCAAGTGCCAGGGATCTTGCTAACCTCATTCTGTGGGTGGTGTGAAAGGAGGGGGGCATTTCCAGGAAAGAGAGAGCCCAGTGTACAGTCTTTGGCACGGTGTTAACTAGGGGAGGGAGCGTGACGTGATTGTTGGAGTCTATCCTCAGGTTCATGAGGTGGGGGGTCTCATGGACACAGCAGTGGACCAGCCTCAGTCTCTGGTCACCAGCCGTGGCCGCAATGTCTGCTTCATCCGGTGGATATCTCCTCCATCACCTGTGGACGGTGGTAGATTATTTTAGTTGGATTGTTGTGCTGTCAGCATCCTTACACAAACCACCTGCTACTGCTCACAGAAGTCTACCAGGGCATAGCTTGATGCTGAGATTAGGAAATGAGAGGGGTGATCCTTGGGAGACCCCAAATCTCACTGGGCACATGGGCCATGGAGAATGTGGATAATTCTCTTCTGTCTTTTGCTCCTCAGTCACTTCATCCGCTGACTTCCTTATGCTCAGTCATGGACAGTTTGACTACCTTTGGCTGATGAAGTGTTCTCACACTGGACTACTTTTGCGGAATATCCGAAGACCCGTGGTATCACCACCTGATCAAACACTGGCATCCTTGATTACTCCCATGTACAAAGCACTGGTCACTGGGGCATCTAAGCCACCTTCCATGCTGTGTGTGCTGTGGGGAAAGAATGTCACCCCTCCACACTCACAAAGCCCATCACACTTGTGGCCAGCCAGGAGTGGCTTCTGCAACTGCAGGTGAGCAGCAACGGACTAGGGATCATCGCCTGGCGCCCTCACAAGTTAGCAGGGGCTGCAGTGGGGGAGAAGGGAACCCCTGGTCAGGGAACACATAGCCACAGAGGCCTGTTCACCAGGCTTTAGCTCTGACGGATGTCCTGTATCCACATCTTTCTAAAGAGGGACATGAGCACGATGGGAGGTGAACAACCATTCCAGTGAGTACTTGATAGGTGCTTCACATATGACTAGATGATCATACAAGATGAAAAGCAGAACAGACACCAAGCAGGATCACTGGGTGGAGCGCAGTAACACTGTGCGGGTGGGGCAATGTCTTCTATCGCACAGCTCGAACGCAATGCTGCCCTGGATCCGGGAGATGTCATCAGGAAGGTGTCTCCCCTTCTTACACATTGCATACCCCCAGAGAGGGAGAGAACATCTGCTGGATTCACATGGTTGGGATAGAGCATCTCTTTGTGTGCTTGACAACAGAGCCTCAAGTGAATACTTTGAAAGATGATGAGCAAGAGGAGGTTTTATAGGACCTTCTGGGATGATGAAGACTGTGGCGGCTGAGTGTAGTTCTGCTTCCAGTGGTGTGACAAAGGCCTGAGGAGCCAGAGGAGGTTTTTATAGGACCTTGGTGTGAGAAAGTAGCCTCTTTTTGCATGGTTACTTCCATTTTAGGCCTGTTTGTCAGTGTGTTTGACTGTGTCACTGGGATCCTGCTAGCAAGGACCCCAGTGCTTATGGTTTGTGGCCTACTTGTCAGTATGTTTCAATCTTTTTGTCAGTATGCTTGACTGTGTCACTGGAGTCCTGCTAATCAGAACTCCATTGCTTATGCTCTCTCTGTTTTCAAACGTGTCACCATAGTCTAGTGACCACTTATTCCACTCCAGATTGGCACACTGGACCCCCTTTCCAAGTCTGTAGTTTATGGTACCTAGGTACCCAGGGCTTTGGGGCTCCAGGGGATCCCTATGGGCTGCAGCATTACTTTTGCCACCCATAGGGAGCTCAGACAAAGGCTTCTACAGGACTGCCACTGCAGCCTGAGTGAAATGGTGCATGCACCCTGTCACAGCCATTTTCACTGCACCAGGTCACGTATTCATTGGTAAATGAAGTCACTAGTCTACAGTGACAAATTTAAAAGCAGAGAGAGCATAAGCCCTGAGGTTCTGGTTAGCAGAGCCTCAGTGACAAAGTCAACCACTACTGACAGCACATACATTAGGCCACAAACTATGAGCACTGGGGTCCTGGCTAGCAGGATCCCAGTGACACAGTAAAAACACACTGACACACACTTACAAACACGCCAAAAGTGGGGGTAACCATGCTAGAAAGACGCTATTTTCCTACACAACATCCCCCCCCCCAAAGAAGGAGAATAAGTCTAACCTTGGCCAGTTGAGACTTTATTGTCTAAATGGTGATAAGTGGAGTGTAGATCTGCAATAGAGTGGTTACTGTAGGAAAGTACCATCTTGCCTGGCATGTTACCCCCATTTATACTGTATATATGTTTGTTTTTACCTGTGTCACTGGGATCCTGCTAGCCAGGACCCCAGTGCTCATAAAGTGTGCCCTGTATGTGTTCCCTGTCTGGTGCCTAACTGTATCACTGAGGCTCTGCTAACCAGAACCTCAGTGTTTATGCTCTCTCTGATTTTAAAATTGTCACTGCAGGCTAGTGACTAATTTTACCTATTCTGATTGGCACACTGGAACACCCTTATAATTCCCTAGTTTATGGTACCTAGGTACCCAGGGCACTGGGGTTCCAGGAGATCCCTATGGGCTGCAGCATTTCTTTTGCCACCCATAGGGAGCTCAGACAATTCTTACACAGGACTGCCACTGCAGCCTGAGTGAAATAACGTCCACGTTATTTCACAGTCATTTTACAGTGCACTTAAGTAACTTATAAGTCACCTATAAGTCTAACCCTCACTTAGTGAAAGTAAGGTGCAAAGTTACTTAGTGTGAGGGCACCCTGGCACTAGCCAAGCAGACCCCACATTGTTCATGGCAATTTCCCCGGACTTTGTGAGTGCGGGGACACCATTACACGCGTGCACTACATATAGGTCAATACCTATATGTAGCATCACCATGGTAACTCCAAACATAGCCATGTAATATGTCTAGGATCATGGAATTTTCACCCCAATACCATTCTGGTATTGGGGTGACAATTCCATGCATCCCCGAGTCTTCAGCATAGAGCCCGGGTACAGCCAAACTAACTTTCCGGGGTTTTCTCTGCAGCTACCGCTGCTGCCAACCCTCAGACAGGTTTCTGCCCCCCTGGGGCCTGAGAGGAGTAGCCTCTCCTGGCCTCTGGAAATGCTTTGAAGAGCACAGATGGTGCCCTCCTTGCATAAGCCAGTCTACACCGGTTCAGGGATCCCCCCAGCCCTGCTCTGGCGCGAAACTGGACAAAGGAAAGGGGAGTGACCACTCCCCTGACCAGCACCTCCCAGGGGAGGTGCCCAGAGCTCCTCCAATGTGTCCCAGACCTCTGCCATCTTGGATGCAGAGGTGTGAGGGCACAATGGACACCTCTGAGTGGCCAGTGCCAGCAGGTGATGTCAGAGACCCTTCCTGATAGGTGCTTACCTTTCTCTGTAGCCAATCCTCCTCTGGGGGCTATTTAGGGTCTCTCCTGTGGGTCTCTCACCAAATAACGAATGCAAGAGCTCACCAGAGTTCCTCTGCACTTCCCTCTTTGACTTCTGCCTAGGATTGACCGCTGACTGCTCCAGGCCGCCTGCAAAACTGCAACAAAGTAGCAAGAAGACTACCAGCAACATTGTAGCGCCTCATCCTGCCAGCTTTCTCAACTGTTTCCTGGTGGTGCATGCTCTGGGGGCTGTCTGCCTTCACCCTGCACTGGAAGCCAAGAAGAAATCTCCTGTGGGTCGACGGAATCTTCCTCCTGCCAACGCAGGTGCCAAACTTCTGCATCACTTGTCTTCTGGGTCCCCACTCATCCTGACGAGCGTGGTCCCTGGAACACAGAAGCTGGGTCCAAGTGTCCACGACAGTCCAGTGGCCCTTCTGTCCAAATTTTGTGGAGGTAAGTCCTTGCCTCCCCACGCCAGCCTGTAATCCTGTGTACTGCGTGAACTGCAGCTGCTCGGGCTTCTGTGCACTTTTGCAAGACTTCCTTCATGTACAGCCTATTCGAGGTCCCCAGCACTCCGTCCTGCAATGCCCAACCCGCTGAGTTGGACTCCGACTTCGTAGGACCCTCTTTTGTTGTGCTGAGTCGACCGTCATGCTCAGATCTTCTGAATGCCTGTTCAGGTGCTTCTGCAGGCACTGCCTGCTTCTGTGTGGGCTCTCCATGTTTCTGAGCGCCCCCTCTGTCTCCTCCTCCAAGGGGAAACCTCCTGGTCCTTCCTGGGCCCTGGCAGCACCCAAAACCCTCAACCGCAACTCTTGCAGCTAGCAAGGCTTGTTTGTGGTCTTTCTGCATGGAAACAACTTTACATCCTCCAACACGTCGTTGGATATCTTCTGACCGAAGGAGAAGTTCCTGGCACCTTCCGTTGTTGCAGAATCTTCAGCTTCTTCCACCATGGATGCAGCCCTTTTGCACCTTCATCTGGGGTTTAGTGGGCTCCTGCCCCCCCGGACACTTGCGTGACTCTTGGACTTGGTCCCCTTGCCTTGCAGGTCCTCACGTCCAGGAATAAGTCTTCAGTGTTTTGCTGGTGCTTGAGGTTCTTGCAGAATCCCCTTATCACGATTATTGTGTCTTTCTGGGGTAGTACAGTAAATTTACTCCTACTTTCTAGGTTCTTGGGGTGGGGTATTATGGACACCCTCACTGTTTTCTTACATTCCCAGCAACCCTCTACAAGCTCCCATAGGTCTGGGGTCCATTCGTGATTCGCATTCCACTTTTGGAGTGTATGGTTTCTGTTGCCCCTAGACCTATGTTTGCCTATTGCATCCCATTGTGAATCTACATTGTTTGCACTACGTTTCTTACTGTTGATGAGCTCAAACAGGCCATGTGCTCTGCACCTGTCCTAAAAAGCCCTTGCTACTCGAAAATGTTCATAGTCCAGACTGATGATTCTGAATTAGGGGTTGGGGCAGTGCTACCACATCTTAATACTGAGTGCCAGGATCAACCTGTTGCTTTTATCAGCAGAAGGTTGACCTCCAGAGAAAAGCATTGGTCTGCCATAGAGAGGGAGGCCTTTGCTGTGGTCTGGGCACTGAAAAGGTTGAGACCATACCTGTTTGGTACTCACTTTATTGCTCAGACAGACCACAAACCTCTACTTTGGCTAAAACAAATGAAAGGTGAAAACCCTAAATTGTTGAGGTGGTCCATATCCCTACAGGGAATGGACTATACAGTGGAACATAGACCTGGGAGTACCCACTCCAATGCAGATGAACTCCTCAGATATTTCCACTTAGACAATGAAGACTCATCTGGGCAATGTTAGCCTTATTGTCCCTCGTTTGGGGGGGGGGGGTTGTGTAGGAAAGTGCCACCTTGCCTGGCATGTTACCCCCATTTTTACTGTATATATGTTTGTTTTTGCCTGTGTCACTGAGATCCTGCTAGCCAGGACCCCTGTGCTTATAAATTATGCCCTGTATGTGTTCCCTGTGTGGTGCCTAACTGTATCACTGATGCTCTGCTAACCAGAACGTCAGTGTTTATGCTCTCTCTGCTTTTAAAATTGTCACTGCAGGCTAGTGACTAATTTTACCAATTCTGATTGGCACACTGGAACACCCTTATAATTCCCTAGTATATGGTACCTAGGTACCCAGGTTATTGGGGTTCCAGGAGATCCCTATGGGCTGCAGCATTTCTTTTGCCACCCATAGGGAGCTCTGACAATTCTTACACAGGACTGCCACTGTAGCCTGAGTGAAATAACATCCACGTTATTTCACAGCCATTGTACACTGCACTTAAGTAACTTATAAGTCACCTATATGTCTAACCCTCACCTAGTGAAGGTTATGTGCAAAGTTACTATGTGTGAGGCACCCTGGCACGAGCCAAGGTGCCCCCACATTGTTCAGGGCTATTTTCCCGAACTTTGTGAGTGCGGGGACACCATTACACGCGTGCACTACATATAGGTCAATACCTATATGTAGCTTCACAATGGTAACTCCTAACATGGCCATGTAACATGTCTAAGATCATGGAATTGTTCCCCCTAGCAAAATCTGATATTGTGGTGCCAATCCCATGCATCCCCGGGGCTCTAGCATGGACCCTTGGTACTGCCAAACTATCTCTCTGGGGTTTTCTCTGCAACTACCGCTGCTGCCAACCCTCAGACAGGTTTCTGTATGACTGGGGTCTATGCAGCCCAGTCCCCGGAAGGTAGAACAAAGGATTTCCTCTGAGAGAAGGTGTTACACCCTCTCCCTTTGGAAATAGGTGTTAAGAGCTGGGGAGAAGTAGCCTCTCCTAGCCTCTGGCAATGCTTTGAAGGGCACAGATGGTGCCCTCCTTGCATAATCCAGTCTACACCAGTTCAGGGAGCCCCCAGCCCCTGCTTTGCACGAAACTTGACAAAGGAAAGGGGAGTGACCACTCCCCTGTCCATCACCACCCCAGGGGTGGTACCCAGAGCTCCTCCAGTGTGTCCCAGACCTCTGCCATCTTGAATGCAGAGGTGTGAGGGCACAATGGAGACCTCTGAGTGGCCAGTGCCAACAGGTGACGTCAGAGACCCCTCCTGATAGGCTCTTAACTGGTTAGGTAGCCAATCCTCCTCTGAGAGCCATTTAGGGTCTCTCCTGTGGGTTCCTCTTCAGATAAGAAATGCAAGAGCTCACCAGAGTTCCTCTGCATCTCTCTCTTCAACTTCTGCCAAGGATCGACTGCTGACTGCTCCAGGACGCCTGCAAAACCACAACAAAGTAGCAAGACGACTACCAGCAACATTGTAGCACCTAATCCTGCCGGTTTTCTTGACTGTTTCCTGGTGGTGCATGCTCTGAGAGCTGTCTGCCTTCACCCTGCACAGGAAGCCAAGAAGAAATCTCCCGTGGGTCGACAGAATCTTACCCCTGCTAACGCAGACACCAAACTTCTGCATCACCTGTCCTCTGGGGCCCCTCTCATCTTGACGAGCCTGGTCTCTGGAACACAGGAGCTGGATCCAAGTGACCCCGACAGTCCAGTGGTCCTTCTGTCCAAATTTGGTGGAGGTAAGTCCTTGCCTCCCCACGCCATGCAGTAATCCTGTGTACTTAGTGATCTGCAGCAGCTAGAGCTTCTATGCTTTTTTGCAAGGATTCCTTCATGCACACCACAGCCCAGGTCCCAGGCACTCCGTCCTGCATTGCTCAACTTGGTGAGGTGACCACCGGCTTCGTGGGACCCTCTTTTGTTTGTTGAGATGACCGCTGCTCAGATTTCTTGAATGCCTGTTTAAGTGCTTCTGTGGATGCTGCCTGCTTCTGCATGGGCTCTCTCTATTGCTGAGCGTCCCTTCTGTCTCCTCTTCCAAGTGGCGACCGCCTGGTCCTTCCTGGGCCCGGGCAGCACCCATTATTTTTAACCATGACTCTTGCAGCTAGCAAGGCTTGTTTGCCGTCTTTCTGCATGGAAACAACTCTGCATCCTCCAGCACGCCGTGGGACATCTTCTGACCAAGGGAGAAGTTCCTGGCACCTTCCATTGTTGCAGAATCTTCGGCTTTTCCACTTAAGTTAGCCCTTTTGCACCTTCATCCGGGGTTTAGTGGGCTCCTGCCACCCCTTGACACTTCCCTTACTCTTGGACTTGGTCCCCTTCCTTTGTAGGTCCTCAGGTCCAGGAATCCATCTTCAGTGCTTCACAGTCAGTTGTTGTCCTTGAAGAATCCCCTATCTCGACTTTACTGTCTTTCTGGGGTAGTAGTGTAACTTTACTCCTACTTTTCAGGGTCTTGGGGTGGGGTATCTTGGACACCCTTAGTATTTTCTTACACTCCCAGCGACCCTCTACACACTACACTAGATCTGGGGTCCATTTGTGGTTCGCATTCCACTTTTGGAGTATATGGTTTGTGTTGCCCCTATGCCTATTGTGTCCTATTGCATCCTATTGTATTCTACAGTGTTTGCACTACTTTTCTAACTGTTTACTTACCTGATTTTCGTTTGTGTGTATATTTTGTGTATTTTACTTACCTACTAAGGGAGTATATACTCGGAGATACTTTTGGCATATTGTCACTAAAATAAAGTACCTTTATTTTTAGTAACTCTGAGTATTGTGTTTTTTTATGATATTGTGCTGTATTATATAAGTGGTATAGTAGGAGCTTTGCATTTCTCCTAGTTCAGCCTAAGCTGTTCTGCTATAGCTACCTCCATCAGCCTAAGCTGCTAGAACACAAGGTGTAAGTACCACAAGGTGCCCACTATAAGCCAGGCCAGCCTCCTGCAGGCATGAAGTTAGAAATGAGTTATTGTTTCTACATTGTTTATGCCTTATAAATGCCTTATGCCTTATAAATGTTATAAAGAACATAAAGTGTAAGTACCACAGGGTACCCACTATAAGACAGGCCACTATAAGCCAGGCCAGCCTCCTACAGCCTCCTACAGGCATGAAGTTAGAAATGAGTTATTGTTTCTACACTGTTTATGCCTTATAAATGTTTGACATGTTTGATTCTAAGTCATAAGGATGGGTTTTAATTTATTTCTGATTACTGCTCTCTTCCTCAGATTTGGCAAATCTTTTGAGTAGATATATTAACATGTTATCTTCCCTCTTCTTTCCTCTGACTTGTTACACATGGTTAGATTTGCAAGTGTGCGACCTCTGTAAATATTCATATTCCTTGATTTATAAAAAACAGCAGCTGCTTGATTTAATACCATACCTGCATGTTTACATTATAAAAATAGATGATTTAAAAACATCTTTGCTAGTTTTCAGATCCGCTATTATAGGGACATGCTTGGGATACTTTTTGCTACCTCTGAAATAAACAAGAACCCAAACCTGCTTCCCAACATCACCCTGGGCCTGCAGGTGTCTGACTCCTGCATGTGGGAAACCAGAGCCCTGGAGGGGATTATTGACCTGCTTACAGGAGGAGAGGAACCAGTCCCGAACTTCAGCTGCCATTCTCACCCTACTCTACTTGGTATTATTGGTGGCCTAACTTCTTCAATATCCATGACCATGGCTCATATATTGAAACCTTTCGGGGTACCTCAGGTATGAAACTTGCAGACTGGAAAGTGTATAAAAGATGTTAGTCTTTGCAATAAGCAGCACAGTATGTAACAGCACCTGATGTATTACAACAGACCAAGACATCTGTCATTACACGTGATAAGTAATCAGCGCCTGTGAATGTATTATATATTTTATATAGTTACTCTTTGTCTGTCTAAGGCCATAGTACACTCAGTCCAGGTTTAATGTCGTTCTGCGCCCTTGTACTCATGTTGGCAGCCTTCCAGAGTCTTCTTCTTTTAATAAGATGGGGTTCGAATGGGAAGCTTCTCATGTTTGCCAGATGTCTTTGTGGCAAGCATCCAAGAAGCTGTCAGTGATGCTGCTCTCCCGCAGTAAAGGCATCAATCTATTCCATGCATGCTGGTGTTACTTCTCTTGCAGATTGTTTCAACACCAGGGTACCACCCTGGCAAAGCCACTAGACAAGGACTCTCTAAGATCCATTCTAGATGCAAACCAGAAACTAGGAGCTGTAACAACAATACAGAATATTGATATTAATTAAAGGACTAACAACACCCCCCCGCCCAGATCAGTGTTCACTGGGGACCTTGTGTTTGCAACAAGCAAGCAAGAGATTCAGTTAACACTCTTTTCTTGAAGAAAAGCTGAAGGAAGTACGGCTAAGTGGTATACTGTGCAGTGCAGTTTTCAGATGCATGAACTAATAACAAATGTTGTAGAACCAGTTTTAAGAGGACAATCATTGAATATCCAGTACTTATACAGTGTGCTAAGCCTGCCCAGCCAATGTGGGCTCATATACAAAGCAATTGTAAAAATAAAGAGGAAAAATGGTGCACTTTCCAGTATGATAGCACTAAGAAATGTTAAAATGACATATGTTCGACAGGTGGTTAAATAATCTGGTTATTAAGTTTGACATGGCCGCCAATCTTTTTTCAGGATGTTTATAGCATCTCGCTTAACCTCTTAGCTGCTGGGCCTTTTCCCCCCCAGTGCTGAGCCCTTTTTTGGCTATTTGGGGTAGTTCGCGCTTAGGGCTTCATAACTTTTTGTCCACATAAGCTAACCACGCCAAATTTGCGTCCTTTTTTTCCAACATCCTAGGGATTCTAATGGTACCCAGAGTTTGTGGTTTCCCCTGGAGGAGACCAAGAAAATAGCCAAAATGCAGTGAAAATTTCGTTTTTTCCAAAAAAATGGGAAAAAAGGGCAGCCGAAGAAGGCTTGTGGTTTTTTCCCTGAAAATGCCATCAACAAAGGGTTTCTGGTGCTGAAATCACTATCTTCCCACCTTTCAGGAACGGGCAGACTTGAATCGGAAAACCACATTTTCCAACACAAATTTGGCATTTTACTGGGACATACCCCATTTTTACTATTTTTGGTGCTTTCAACCTCCTTCCAGTTAGTGACAGGAATGGGTGTGAAACCAATGCTGGATCCCGGAAAGCTAAACATTTCTGAAAACTAGACAAAATTCTGAATTCAGCAAGGGGTCATTTGTGTAGATCCTACAAGGTTTTCCTACAGAAAATAACAGCTGAAATAAAAAAATATTGAAATTGAGCTGAAAACAACAGCCATTTTTCTTTATGTTTTACTCTGTAACTTTTTCCTGCGATGTCAGATTTCTGAAAGCAATATACCGTTTTGTCTGCTGGACTCTTCTGGTTGCGGGGATATAAAGGGCTTATAGGTTCATCAAGAACCCTAGGTACCCAGAGCCAATAAATGAGGTGCACCCTGCAGTTGGTTTTCATTCTATACTGGGTATACAGCAATTCATTTGCTGAAATATCAAGAGTGAAAAAGAGGTATCAAGAAAACCTTTGCATTTCCAAAATGGGATCAAGATAAGGTTTTGAGGAGCAGTGGTTATTTGCACATCTCTGAATTCCGAGGTGCCCATACTAGCATGTGAATTGCAGGGCATTTCTCAAATAGACGTCTTTTTTACACACTCTCTTATATTTGGAAGGAAAAAATGTAGAGAAAGATAAGGGGCAATAACACTTGTTTTGCTATTCTATGTTCCCCCAAGTCTCCCGATAAAAATGATACCTCACTTGTGTGGGTAGGCCTAGCGCCCGCGACAGGAAATGCCCCAAAACACAACGTGGACACATCCCATTTTTTGACAAAATACAGAGCTGTTTTTTGCAAAGTGCCTACCTGTAGATTATGGCCTCTAGCTCAGCCGGCACATAGGGAAACCTACCAAACCTGTACATTTTTGAAAACTAGAGACCTAGGGGAATCCAAGATGGGGTGACTCGCGGGGCTCTGACCAGGTTCTGTTACCCAGAATCCTTTGCAAACCTCAAAAAGTGGCTAAAAAAACAAGTTTTCCTCACATTTCGATGACAGAAAGTTCTGGAATCTGAGAGGAGCCTCAAATTTCCTTCCACCCAGCGTCCCCCCAAGTCTCCTGATAAAAATGATACCTCACTTGTGTGGGTAGGCCTAGCGCCCGTGACAGGAAATGCCCCAAAACACAACGTGGACACATCACAGAAAACAGAGCTGTTTTTTGAAAAGTGCCTACCTGTAGATTTTGGCCTCTAGCTCAGCCGGCACCTAGGGAAACCTACCAAACCTGTACATTTTTGAAAACTAGAGACCTAGGGGAATCCAAGATGGGGTGACTCGCGGGGCTCTGACCAGGTTCTGTTACCCAGAATCCTTTGCAAACCTCAAAAAGTGGCTAAAAAAACAAGTTTTCCTCACATTTCGATGACAGAAAGTTCTGGAATCTGAGAGGAGCCTCATATTTCCTTCCACCCAGCGTCCCCCCAAGTCTCCCGATAAAAATGATACCTCACTTGTGTGGGTAGGCCTAGCGCCCGCGACAGGAAATGCCCCAAAACACAACGTGGACACATCACAGAAAACAGAGCTGTTTTTTGCAAAGTGCCTACCTGTAGATTATGGCCTCTAGCTCAGCCGGCACCTAGGGAAACCTACCAAACCTGTACATTTTTGAAAACTAGAGACCTAGGGGAATCCAAGATGGGGTGACTCGCGGGGCTCTGACCAGGTTCTGTTACCCAGAATCCTTTGCAAACCTCAAAAAGTGGCTAAAAAAACAAGTTTTCCTCACATTTCGATGACAGAAAGTTCTGGAATCTGAGAGGAGCCTCAAATTTCCTTCCACCCAGCGTCCCCCCAAGTCTCCCGATAAAAATGATACCTCACTTGTGTGGGTAGGCCTAGCGCCCGCGACAGGAAATGCCCCAAAACACAACGTGGACACATCACAGAAAACAGAGCTGTTTTTTGCAAAGTGCCTACCTGTAGATTTTGGCCTCTAGCTCAGCCGGCACCTAGGGAAACCTACAAAACCTGTACATTTTTGAAAACTAGAGACCTAGGGGAATCCAAGATGGGGTGACTCGCGGGGCTCTGACCAGGTTCTGTTACCCAGAATCCTTTGCAAACCTCAAAAAGTGGCTAAAAAAACAAGTTTTCCTCACATTTCGATGACAGAAAGTTCTGGAATCTGAGAGGAGCCTCAAATTTCCTTCCACCCAGCGTCCCCCCAAGTCTCCCGATAAAAATGATACCTCACTTGTGTGGGTAGGCCTAGCGCCCGCGACAGGAAATGCCCCAAAACACAACGTGGACACATCACAGAAAACAGAGCTGTTTTTTGCAAAGTGCCTACCTGTAGATTTTGGCCTCTAGCTCAGCCGGCACCTAGGGAAACCTACCAAACCTGTACATTTTTGAAAACTAGAGACCTAGGGGAATCCAAGATGGGGTGACTCGCGGGGCTCTGACCAGGTTCTGTTACCCAGAATCCTTTGCAAACCTCAAAAAGTGGCTAAAAAAACAAGTTTTCCTCACATTTCGATGACAGAAAGTTCTGGAATCTGAGAGGAGCCTCAAATTTCCTTCCACCCAGCATCCCCCCAAGTCTCCCGATAAAAATGATACCTCACATGTGTGGGTAGGCCTAGCGCCCGCGACAGGAAATGCCCCAAAACACAACGTGGACACATCACAGAAAACAGAGCTGTTTTTTGCAAAGTGCCTACCTGTAGATTTTGGCCTCTAGCTCAGCCGGCACCTAGGGAAACCTACCAAACCTGTACATTTTTGAAAACTAGAGACCTAGGGGAATCCAAGATGGGGTGACTCGCGGGGCTCTGACCAGGTTCTGTTACCCAGAATCCTTTGCAAACCTCAAAAAGTGGCTAAAAAAACAAGTTTTCCTCACATTTCGATGACAGAAAGTTCTGGAATCTGAGAGGAGCCTCAAATTTCCTTCCACCCAGCGTCCCCCCAAGTCTCCCGATAAAAATGATACCTCACTTGTGTGGGTAGGCCTAGCGCCCGCGACAGGAAATGCCCCAAAACACAACGTGGACACATCACAGAAAACAGAGCTGTTTTTTGCAAAGTGCCTACCTGTAGAGTTTGGCCTCTAGCTCAGCCGGCACCTAGGGAAACCTACCAAACCTGTACATTTTTGAAAACTAGAGACCTAGGGGAATCCAAGATGGGGTGACTCGCGGGGCTCTGACCAGGTTCTGTTACCCAGAATCCTTTGCAAACCTCAAAAAGTGGCTAAAAAAACAAGTTTTCCTCACATTTCGATGACAGAAAGTTCTGGAATCTGAGAGGAGCCTCAAATTTCCTTCCACCCAGCGTCCCCCCAAGTCTCCCGATAAAAATGATACCTCACTTGTGTGGGTAGGCCTAGCGCCCGCGACAGGAAATGCCCCAAAACACAACGTGGACACATCACAGAAAACAGAGCTGTTTTTTGCAAAGTGCCTACCTGTAGATTTTGGCCTCTAGCTCAGCCGGCACCTAGGGAAACCTACCAAACCTGTACATTTTTGAAAACTAGAGACCTAGGGGAATCCAAGATGGGGTGACTCGCGGGGCTCTGACCAGGTTCTGTTACCCAGAATCCTTTGCAAACCTCAAAAAGTGGCTCAAAAAAACAAGTTTTCCTCACATTTCGATGACAGAAAGTTCTGGAATCTGAGAGGAGCCTCAAATTTCCTTCCACCCAGCGTCCCCCCCAAGTCTCCCGATAAAAATGATACCTCACTTGTGTGGGTAGGCCTAGCGCCCGCGACAGGAAATGCCCCAAAACACAACGTGGACACATCACAGAAAACAGAGCTGTTTTTTGCAAAGTGCCTACCTGTAGATTTTGGCCTCTAGCTCAGCCGGCACCTAGGGAAACCTACCAAACCTGTACATTTTTGAAAACTAGAGACCTAGGGGAATCCAAGATGGGGTGACTCGCGGGGCTCTGACCAGGTTCTGTTACCCAGAATCCTTTGCAAACCTCAAAAAGTGGCTAAAAAAACAAGTTTTCCTCACATTTCGATGACAGAAAGTTCTGGAATCTGAGAGGAGCCTCAAATTTCCTTCCACCCAGCGTCCCCCCAAGTCTCCCGATAAAAACGATACCTCACTTGTGTGGGTAGGCCTAGCGCCCGCGACAGGAATGGATCACACAAGGGTCAATGGTAGTCCTTGCTTGAGGTCTACTGTTAACCCTGGAGTGATTCATTCCTGAAGCAGGCACTAGGCGCAGGCACACAAGCGGGGTTGTGTTTTTATCAGGACAAGTGGGGAAACACTGGGTGGTAGGAATTTTGAGGATACCTGCAGATCCCTGGACTTCTGCTCATTGGAATGCAAGGAAAATGTGTTTTTTAAGCACATAATGTAATTTCAAGGGGATTCTGGGTGAAGGAAAACTGGTGAAAGCCATGCAAGTCCTGCACCCTTGGTCTCCCCTGGTACTAGTTTGTTAAAGTTAACCCACCACTCACACTGGTTGGTTTTAGCACCTCCAGAAATTATGGTTTTAAAGCATGATTACTTATCAAAGTATCTGAATGTTGAAACCAAGCCTTCTGAAGGTGGGCCATAAAGCCGCGTCCAGGCACCAACCTCTTTATGGTCCATTCACACGCCATTCACGCACAACAAACAACCCTTTCATATCGCCAGCCACGGGCCCAATCCAATCAATCACTCCACTCACATTAACTTACCGCTGCCAGACAAGGGCCCATCACATTCACACGCCACAGAACGGATTAAGTTTGACTACATTTTACCACCTGTCAAGTAACTGCCTCCTTCTTCCTTAACATTACCAAATGCATGCGTAACAAACCTTTACTAATGACTCCTGTGACAGCCACCTGAGGCTCAGGAAGACATGTTTTTCATGCGCCTTTAGCGCACTCTCTGTGCTAAATCCAACTCCTTCCAGTTTGTGGATGCAAGTTGGGGGTGTCCGAGTATGCCGTACAAAGCGATTCCTCGAACTGAGTGAGCATATCTACCTTTGAAACTAAGGGAGACATGCTGGGGATTTCTCATGCTGTTACCTAAAGAGAAGGTCATAGGCTACCTGCCTCCTTCTTCCTTAACATTACCAAATGCATGCGTAACAAACCTTTACTAATGACTCCTGTGACAGCCACCTGAGGCTCAGGAAGACATGTTTTTCATGCGCCTTTAGCGCAATCTCTGTGCTAAATCCAACTCCTTCCAGTTTGTGGATGCAAGTTGGGGGTGTCCGAGTATGCCGTACAAAGCGATTCCTCGAACTGAGTGAGCATATCTACCTTTGAAACTAAGGGAGACATGCTGGGGATTTCTCATGATGTTCCCTAAAGAGAAGGTCATAGGCTATGGAAAAGGGTAGTGTTTGGTACATAGGGGAGTCCATGAGAATGTAGCATATGTCCCAGCCAACATTATGTGCAGTGATGTGACTATAATGCACTTATACAGCAAACTGAACATCTACTAAGTTCTGATGGAGGATGAACATGAAAAGCAGGTCAAACACTGACCTATACAAGTCATTCTCCTTTAGTGCTGGGATGGCACCAATGGGTTTGAATCCATAGGTGTAGATGATGTACATCTGTACTACCTTTACTATCTGCCTTCTACCTGTGCAATAACCCTGTGAAGGCACTCCTACCATAAGCTTTCCTTACCCATCCATGTCTCTGTTCTCATCAGAGTCCTGGCTAATCCTGTACAATAGCCAAGTGAACCTATACTAGTTTGTGGAAGCAAGTTGGGGGCTTCCAAGTATGCCCTACAAAGTGATTTCTCGAACTGAGAGAGCATATCTACCGTTGAAAGTAAGGAAGACATGCAGGTGAAGAAAGGGTACTCCGTGGCAATGTGGCATATGTTCTGTCTACTAGTATATGCAGTAGGGGGAAGAAAATGCATGTTAATTGAACAGAACACCGACCACGCCAAAAGGAAGTCCATGATGAAGTAAAATTCTGTGGCTCCTTGCCTAACGAAGCAGTGGCCCATGGACGTTCGGTATCCATGCACTGCCACTGAAAGGATTACCCAACAGCAGCTCAACCTCAGTCGATTTCCCAGAACTTTGCTTTAGTATGATACAACGTAAAGCAAGTAGGGATACAGAGGCCTGGTTGTGATGGACACTGGGGACAGTAATACCGACTCTCCTGCCGCTTTCCATGCTTTGAGCACACTTTACAGCGACGACATGGGCGATCCTTTTTGGGTGTTTTAGGTATGCGATCAGCAAAGTGTCGCTCCTGCAGCCTTGCCACATCCTCCAGAACATATGAGGTGGAGGCTGCTGCTTCTTCAGTAACAGCAGTGAGGCTTTCAATTACAGACAACTGGAAGTCAAGGAAAGTCATGAGTCTTCCTGTTGTTGTCTGACGGTAAACAACATACGCATTATATGTTGCCATCTGAATCAGGTGGGTAAACAGTTTCTTGTACCAAGTGCGAGTTTTACGACACGCATTGTATGGTTGAAGAACCTGGTCGT
Source organism: Pleurodeles waltl (assembly GCF_031143425.1). NCBI lineage: Eukaryota > Metazoa > Chordata > Amphibia > Caudata > Salamandridae > Pleurodeles > Pleurodeles waltl. The sequence goes on along the minus strand of NC_090438.1, from coordinate 9,288,716 downwards.
TCTTGTCCACTCCACCCATGTACTTATTGTAATCAAGTATACAGATGGGCTTGTGGACTTCGGCCATCTGACCCCAAACCGTGATGGGAGAAGTGCTCTCATCATGAATTGTAGTGAGCACGTATACATCACGTCTATCTAGGAACTTGACTGCAAGCAGTTCGTTAGAACGCAATGCAGTACTCTGTGATTTCTGGAGCTTCTTGCAAACAAGCTCCCGCGGGAATCCTTTGCGGTTACAACGAACTGTACCGCAGGCCACAGTGCCAGCTTTGTAGAGCTCACTGAACAGCTCTACTCCTGTATAGAAATTGTCCACATAAAGGTTATAACCTTTGTGAAGAAGTGGATGGACAAGTTCCCATACAATCTTACCTGTGACCCCTAACGTGGGAGGGCAACCTACAGGGTTTAGGGTAGAATCCTTCCCTGTATACACTCTCAGGCTGTACACATAGCCAGTAGAGCTCTCACACAGCATGTACAGCTTTATGCCATAGCGAGCTCTTTTGCTCGCAATGTACTGTCTGAAAAGCAGCCGTCCTTTGTACAGGATCAAGGACTCATCGACTGCTATATTCTTTCCAGGAGTATAGATCTCTGGAAACCTGGCAGACAAATGTTCCACGACAGGCCGAATTTTGAACAACCTGTCATGATCTGGATGGTCCCGGGGCAATGCAGCAGAATTGTCATTGAAATGCAGCATGCGCTGCAGTAGCAAAAAACGATCTCTGCTCATGTATGGTGCGAAGATGGGAGTTACCCAAACCGTGCGAGTCGTCCAGTAGGACTGCAAGGTGGGTTTCTGTACTAACCCCATTTTGAGGGTAAGGCCCAAAAATATCTTCAACTCCGCCAGCGAAGTGGGAGTCCACTGGCGTGCCCTAGAACGGGGCCCTAGAGTGCCTCCGCGCTCCCTCAGAAATTGGTCTGCACGCAAATTTGTTTGCTGCACAACTTTCTGAAGAAAGTCAACATCCAAAAACAGATAGATGTAGTCGACTGGCAAAAAGTTAGCTGTATCGACTTTACATCCAGCGTCACCAGTAAAAGGTGGAATTTGGGGCTGAACCAAACAGGGGGGCTGCCAAGAGAGCACTTGTTCTGTGCTTGCGGCAGCAAGCACGTGCTCTCTGGGTTCGGCTAACCCAATGTGGTCCCGCTGCCCAGAATGTGCTTGCGAAGGGACAGCACGGATGTCGTCATTGTCTCCTTCAGACTCACTGGAAGAGGTGTCGTCAGATGGGACTCCGCCAACTGAAAAATCACTCCCAGAATCTGCCCCATTGTCCTCTCCCTCAGATGCTGTCTCAGTGTCTGCTGTCTCAGTCTCTGAGCCTACATCAGAACTGTCCTCCATAACCCGAGCTAGGGCTTGATCAGCAGTCATCCAACGAGACGCCATCTCTGCAACTGGCTAAACTGTCCCTCTAAATTACTATCCTACGTAGAAGGCAGATAGTCACAAAATTGCTTGTTGGTATGTTTGTTGTGTACAACAGGAAATGTCGTCACCTTACCTTCGCTTCTTCTCCAATTCTGCAGATTCTCTGAAAACACTGAAAAAAACAAAAAAAGAATGTATTACTTCACCTTACCACACACCCTGTGCAACAGTCATTTTTGGTGCTCTGCCTCCCATTACCTCCTCTTCTAATTCCCTCAGTACTATCCAGCAAAACTGCCACTACAGAAAAGACATGCATGCATGCATATTGTGTGTATATATATATATATATATATATATATAATAATATATATATATTTATATGTTTAGAAACAAAGTGGTTGAACGGTTGCTGGGCGGCACACTTCACTGCCGGTGCCCAGTGACAGGGAAGACCAATCTAGAAATTATCTAATGCCGAAAAATTTCACCGCACTCCATGAAGTACAAATAAACGTGTATTTTATTGCAGTCAATAACCACCAACGTGTTTCAACTCACCAAGGAGTCTTGATCACGGTCCTCGTGGAGTGCGGTGAAATTGTTCACCATTATAAAACAACACACACAAGAATAACAAGCATTTACAATGCAATGGGTCTCGCATCTGCTCGAGTTAGAGCTATTAGCGTTATAAACTCCTAACCCAACTTTTCTTGCCACATAAATTGATAATTTAAAGTTAAACTCTTTCACATAAGAGAGCCGATTCACAGCGCCATGGCCACCATGAGCATCATGTGAAGAGTTACACAAAAGGAAAAGAAGTTCGCTCGCAGTTAAACGTAACAGCAAAAGTGCAATTAGCCATGTACCAGGGGCCAAGGCGGTAGCAAAACCTCCCCAAGGAGGGACAAAGGTAAATCATTTTCCAATGCCATCAAAGGAGTGGTAGTGATGGGCGTGAGGTGGGCGTTGTTAGAAGCCCAGATACACACCAACAAGTCAGAAAAGCAGCACATGGACGCTGCAATGCTTGTCCTGAAAAAAATATATATATCTATCTATATATATATCTATATAGATATATATATGTGTATACATATATACACATATATATGAGACTCATGTCACAAATCTTTTTCTTTTTATACATGTGTGCTTGCCCTCGGCAAAGCACACATGTATAAAAAAAAAAATGGCCCCATTGATGGTCACCCTAAGGGCTGACCACCAACAATTTGTTTTTTTTTGTTTTTTTTTACCCTGGGGGGGCGATCGGCCTCCCCAGGCCAAACTACGTTTTTTTTTTTTCCCCTGGGGTCGGCCCGTGTTCCAAGGGCCGACCCCGCCATTTTTTTTTTCTTTTTTTTCTTTCTTTTTTTTTTGTGGGGGGCGCGATCGCCCCCCAAAACAGTATAAATAATTAAAATATTGCCGGGGGGGGGGTGGCCCTTTTACGAGGGGGCCGACCCCCCCAAAGAAGATCCCTGGTGCCTAGTGGCGTTTCCTGGCCGTGGATCGCAGCCGCGCTGCGATCCACGGCCAGGAAACGGTGCCAGGGAGGCATCGATGGAAAGGGGAAAGCCTCCCCTTTCCATCGATGCCTCCCTGGCATCTGGGGAGGCCGTTTTGGCCTTTTTTTCCCCACCGGAGAAGGAAAGAACGCTTACCTCCGTCTCTCCTTCTCCGGTGGGGAAAAAATGTGACGTCAGCGCGCCTCGCGGCGCGCTGACGTCATAAAGGGGCGGGAGGGGGGTGGGATGGAGACGCGGAAGCTCTTCCGCGTCTCCTACGGTAAAAAAAATAAAAATAAAAATCCTCCGGTGCATTGCACCGGAGGATTTTTAACCCCCTCCCTGGTGTCGGCCACTGGTCGTGACCCGCACCAGGGAGGGAGTGTGGGCGTCGGCCAGTGGCCGACGCCCGCATTTAACGGGTTAACTTACCCCTTCCTCACCCTTCAGTATGTATCCTGTCCTTTCCAAGTAGATTCTCCTTAGAAGGGGCGGCTATGGGGGGATCGAGTGGTAACAGAACAGCTACTCAGATGCCTAATATAAGGTCAGAGCCAGCACAGTTATCACTCATGTTAGACCTATCTCACAGGCCCTAGGCATAGACCTGCTGCTCAGGCTGCAGAGATCTTACAAATACAGACATGCAATAGAAAACACCAATCTCACAGGATCTGAGCATTACTGTGGGTGAATATTGCCACACAAACTCAACAGAGATGATGAAATGTTCCTCTGTGAATCATGAAATGTCAGTCATAAAAGCCAGTAAGATCGTACAGCCTTCGATACCACCCAAAAGAGCAACGTCAATCAGAAGGTTATTGGCATTGAACAGAAATAAACCTTGTCTACTAAGACACCAACTATCTACATTCTTACATGTGTTTCCAGGACCGCAGATTCGATTAGGTTTATTAGGGCAAAATTAATGTCCATATATTTAAGTAATAACCCAAATGTATAGTACTAATAATATATTGGTGTTTTTTTGCATACTGTCATCACTTTGTGGTTCTGTTTTACTGCAGGCCCTGTTTGATTTTGGCTGCCTTATCTGGTTTGGGGCAAGCGCAAGTGTGGGTGTTTGCTAGGCAAGGTGCATGGTGCTGCCTGTATATGAGACGTTGGTGTTGTGCGCGATGGCTAGGGAGTCAGGGATGTGGCTATCAATGGTGCAGCAAGTGCAGTAGCACTGATGTCCAAGAGACTGAGACATGCAGTTAAACTGAGTATTATTATATTTCTATTACCGAGCCAGTGTCCAAAGGCCATTTTCCTTTCTTGCATTAGAGACCATGGCACCCTCACAATGCCAACAAAGAGGGGTCAGCCAGTCTCTGGTGCAAATTGACATTGCACACACTCTTATAGTCATCATGAAGAAGTGAGGAGGACAAAGAAGTCTTTTTATGTCACTCACCTCCACGGTCTCATACACAGGTGTTTCCTGCAGTGTGTAGGGGTGTATTGGATTCAACAGGTGGCAGGAAAGGGCATGCTTTCTAGAGTGTGGGGTGATCTGTCAGCCACTTGGGAGTTAGCCCAAAGCCTGGTGGTCTGTACAGAGACAGCAGCCCCGCGTACCTACATTACCCGGAGATTTGGGATGAGGGATGGAGGAAGGTAAGACATCTATCCTTGTGCTTTAAAATCGCTCCATTCGATTAGTACAGGAAAGCACCCAACACTGACTCCAACATAATGTATGAGAAGCAGGTGAGTAATTGGTGTGACTCTGAGGCCAGAGATACATAGCTGCAGATAGCAATAAATGTACGTTCAAAGCCAGAGAGTCCCACGGTGAACAGAAGCGCCTGCAGAGCTGTGAGCTTGTGCAAATGTATAAAACATACTCTTTCCAAGAGATTGAGCGGTGCCGGATAGTGAATGCTCTTAATGTTTATGTTTATTTGGATGCTTAGGAGTCAACGTGTGAATGTGCTCATGAGTTTTAAAATATATATACTGTGTGAACATTACAGTAAATATAGACCGCCACTGTAGATGTACTGAAAGGTGTTTATGGCCCTCCTGTCATGATACAGCATTTCAGGTACAGACACCAGCAGAACAAAAACTATCCTAACCTTTGCACATCACTTTCCTGTAGTTCCCGCACACTCTCTAGGACTCCTCACCTTGCAAGTCCCCTTAGGTCCCATTCACAGCTTGTGGCTCCAGGTGCTGTGGAATAGGACACACTCTAATGTATCCTAGAAAGCTGGAGCAGCCCCAAAACTGACAGCAAGTGCTCATGTTCTGCCATAGAGAGTCAACAGAAATGATTCCAGTTCGGCCAGGGGGAACTAACAGAAAGTGTCAGTGCTCAGATATGAAGAACAAGGAGGAAGTACCCCAGACAAGTTATACAGAACTAAAAGGAAATATTAATATTCGGCTATAGAGAACTAACAGGAACTATCACTGTTAACCTATTGAGAACAAACAGGAACTATTACTGTTCAGCTATAGAGAACTAACAGGAACTATAATTGTTTAGCAATAGAGAACTAGCAGCAACTATCACTGTTCAGCTATAGAGAACTAACAGGAACTATCACTGTTAAGCTATTGAGAACTAACATGAACTATTGCTGTTAAGCTATAGAGAATTAACAGCAATTATCACTGTTCAGCTATAGAGAACTAACAGGAACTATCACTGTTAAGCTATTGTAGGAGGCTGGACTGGCTTGTAGTGAGTACCAAGGGGTACGTGCACCTTGCACCAGGCCCAGTTATCCCTTATTAGTGTATAGGGTGTCTAGCAGCTTAGGCTGATAGATAATGGTAGCTTAGCAGAGCAGCTTAGGCTGAACTAGGAGACGTGTGAAGCTACTACAGTACCACTTAGTGTCATATGCACAATATCATAACACAATACACAGTTATACTAAAAATAAAGGTACTTTATTTTTATGACAATATGCCAAAGTATCTTAGAGTGTACCCTCAGTGAGAGGATAGGAAATATACACAAGATATATATACACAATAGCAAAAATATGCAGTATAGTCTTAGAAAACAGTGCAAACAATGTATAGTTACAATAGGATGCAATGGGGAAACATAGGGATAGGGGCAACACAAACCATATACTCCAAAAGTGGAATGCGAACCACGAATGGACCCCAAACCTATGTGACCTTGTAGAGGGTCGCTGGGACTATTAGAAAATAGTGAGAGTTAGAAAAATAACCCTCCCCAAGACCCTGAAAAGTGAGTGCAAAGTGCACTAAAGTTCCCCTAAGGACAAAGAAGTCGTGTTAGAGGAATAATGCAGGAAAGACACAAACCAGCAATGCAACAACTGTGGATTTCCAATCTAGGGTACCTGTGGAAAAAGGGGACCAAGTCCAAAAGTCACAAGCAAGTCGGAGATGGGCATATGCCCAGGAAATGCCAGCTGTGGGTGCAAAGAAGCTTCTACTGGACAGAAGAAGCTGAGGTTTCTGCATGAACAAAAAGGGCTAGAGACTTCCCCTTTGGTGCACGGATCCCTCTCGCCGTGGAGAGTCGTGCAGAAGTGTTTTCCCGCCAAAAAAACGCCAACAAGCCTTGCTAGCTGCAAATCGTGCGGTTAGCGTTTTTGGACGCTGCTGAGGCCCAGGAGGGACCAGGAGGTCGCAAATTGGACCAGCAGAGAGCGGGGATGTTGCGCAAGACAAGGAGCCCTTTCTGAAGCAGGTAGCACCCGGAGAAGTGCCAGAAACAGGCACTACGAGGATGCGTGAAACGGTGCTCGCCGAAGTTGCACAAAGGAGTCCCACGTCGCCGAAGACCAACTTAGAAAGTCGTGCAATGCAGTTTAGAGTGCCGTGGACCCAGGCTTGACTGTGCACAAAGGATTTCCGCCGGAAGTACACCGGGGCCGGAGTAGCTGCAAAGTCGCGGTTCCCAGCAATGCAGCCCAGCGAGGTGAGGCAAGGACTTACCTCCACCAAACTTGGACTGAAGAGTCACTGGACTGTGGGGGTCACTTGGACAGAGTTGCTGGATTCAAGGGACCTCGCTCGTCGTGCTGAGAGGAGACCCAAGGGACCGGTAATGCAGCTTTTTGGTGCCTGCGGTTGCAGGGGGAAGATTCCGTCGACCCACGGGAGATTTCTTCGGAGCTTCTGGTGCAGAGAGGAGGCAGGCTACCCCCACAGCATGCACAAGCAGGAAAACAGTCGAGAAGGCGGCAGGATCAGCGTTACAGAGTTGCAGTAGTCGTCTTTGCTACTATGTTGCAGGTTTGCAGGCTTCCAGCGCGGTCAGCAGTCGATTCCTTGGCAGAAGGTGAAGAGAGAGATGCAGAGAAACTCGGATGAGCTCTTGCATTCGTTATCTAAAGTTTCCCCAGAGACAGAGACCCTAAATAGCCAGAAAAGAGGGTTTGGCTACCTAGGAGAGAGGATAGGCTAGCAACACCTGAAGGAGCCTATCACAAGGAGTCTCTGACGTCACCTGGTGGCACTGGCCACTCAGAGCAGTCCAGTGTGCCAGCAGCACCTCTGTTTCCAAGATGGCAGAGGTCTGGAGCACACTGGAGGAGCTCTGGACACCTCCCAGGGGAGGTGCAGGTCAGGGGAGTGGCCACTCCCCTTTCCTTTGTCCAGTTTCGCGCCAGAGCAGGGGCTAAGGGGTCCCTGAACCGGTGTAGACTGGCTTATGCAGAATTGGGCACATCTGTGCCCAACAAAGCATTTCCAGAGGCTGGGGGAGGCTACTCCTCCCCTGCCTTCACACCATTTTCCAAAGGGAGAGGGTGTCACACCCTCTCTCAGAGGAAGTTCTTTGTTCTGCCATCCTGGGCCAGGCCTGGCTGGACCCCAGGAGGGCAGATGCCTGTCTGAGGGGTTGGCAGCAGCAGCAGCTGCAGTGAAACCCCAGGAAGGGCAGTTTGGCAGTACCAGGGTCTGTGCTACAGACCACTGGGATCATGGAATTGTACCAACAATGCCAGGATGGCATAGAGGGGGCAATTCCATGATCATAGACATGTTACATGGCCATATTCGGAGTTACCATTGTGAAGCTACATATAGGTAGTGACCTATTTGTAGTGCACACGTGTAATGGTGTCCCCGCACTCACAAAGTTCAGGGAATTGGCTCTGAACAATGTGGGGGCACCTTGGCTAGTGCCAGGGTGCCCTCACACTAAGTAACTTTGCACCTAACCTTTACCAGGTAAAGGTTAGACATATAGGTGACTTATAAGTTACTTAAGTGCAGTGTAAAATGGCTGTGAAATAACGTGGACGTTATTTCACTCAGGCTGCAGTGGCAGGCCTGTGTAAGAATTGTCAGAGCTCCCTATGGGTGGCAAAAGAAATGCTGCAGCCCATAGGGATCTCCTGGAACCCCAATACCCTGGGTACCTCAGTACCATATACTAGGGAATTATAAGGGTGTTCCAGTAACCCAATGTAAATTGGTAAAAATGGTCACTAGCCTGTCAGTGACAATTTGGAAAGAAATGAGAGAGCATAACCACTGAGGTTCTGATTAGCAGAGCCTCAGTGAGACAGTTAGTCACTACACAGGTAACACATTCAGGCACACTTATGAGCACTGGGGCCCTGGAGAACAGGGTCCCAGTGACACATACAACTAAAACAACATATATACAGTGAAAAATGGGGGTAACATGCCAGGCAAGATGGTACTTTCCTACACAACCCCCCCCCCCAAACGAAGGACAATAAGACTAGCCATGACCTGATGAGTCTTCATTGTCTAAGTGGAAATATCTGGAGAGTCCATCTGCATTGGAGTGGCTACTCCCAGGTCTATGTTCCACTGTATAGTCCATTCCCTGTAGGGATATGGACCACCTCAACAATTTAGGATTTTCACCTTTCATTTGTTTTAGCCAAAGTAGAGGTTTGTGGTCTGTCTGAACAATGAAGTGAGTGCCAAACAGGTATGGCCTCAACTTCTTCAGAGCCCAGACCACAGCAAAGGCCTCCCTCTCACTGGCAGACCAACGCTTTTCTCTAGGGGTCAACCTCCTACTAATAAAAGCAACAGGTTGATCCTGGCCCTCTGAATTAAGTTGTGATAGGACTGCCCCTACTCCTAATTCAGATGCATCAGTTTGGACATAGAATTGTTTAGAGTAACAAGGGCTTTTCAGGACAGGTGCAGAGCACATGGCCTGCTTCAGCTCCTCAAAAGCTTTCTGACAGTTTGCTGTCCATAATACCTTTTTAGGCATTTTCTTGGATGTGAGGTCATTAAGAGGGGCTGCAATGGAGCCATAGTTCTTAATGAACCTCCTGTAATACCCAGTGAGGCCTAGGAAGGCTCTCACCTGAGTCTGAGTGGTAGGGGGAACCCAATCAATAATTGTTTGGATTTTCCCCTGAAGTGGTGCAATCTGTTCCCCACCAACAAGGTGTCCCAGATAAACCACCTTACCCTGCCCTATCTGGCACTTTGAAGCCTTGATAGTGAGGCCTGCCTTTTGCAGGGCCTCCAAAACTTTCCATAGGTGGACCAGGTGATCATCCCAGCTGGAGCTAAAGACAGCTATATCGTCCAAATATGCTGCACTGAAAGCTTCCAGCCCTTGCAGGACTGTGTTCACCAACCTCTGAAAAGTGGCAGGTGCATTTTTCAAACCAAAAGGAATTACAGTAAACTGGTAATGTCCTCCAATGGTTGAAAATGCAGTCTTAGGTTTAGCATCTTCTGACAATTTGATTTGCCAATACCCTGCAGTCAAGTCAAAAGTGCTTAGATACTTGGAAGATGCCAGTGTATCTATGAGCTCATCTGCACTGGGTATAGGGTGAGCATCAGTTTTGGTTACCAAGTTGAGACCTCTATAGTCTACACAAAACCGCATTTCCTTCTTTCCATCTTTGGAAAGGGGTTTTGGTACCAGTACCACAGGAGAAGCCCATGGACTGTCAGAGTGCTCAACCACTCCTAGTTCTAACATTTTCTGGACCTCTTGCTTTATGCAGTCCCTGACATGGTCAGGCTGCCTATAGATCTTACTTTTGACAGGTAAACTGTCTCCAGTATCTATAGTGTGCTCACACCAAGAAGTGGTACCTGGCACAGTAGAGAAGAGTTCAGAGAATTGATCTAGGAGATTTATGCAATTATCTTTCTGCTCAGCAGTAAGTCAATCAGCCAAAACTACACCTTCCACAAGAGCATCTTGTTCTGTGGAAGAGAAGAGATCAGGTAGAGGATCACTGTCTTCTTCCTGTCCCTCATCAGTTGCCATGAGCAGGGTGAGATCAGCCCTGTCATAGTAGGGTTTCAGGCGGTTGACATGGAGCACCCTAAGGGGACTCCTGGCAGTGCCTAAGTCAACTAAATAGGTGACTTCTCCCTTCATTTCAACAATTGTGTGGGGACCACTCCATTTATCTTGGAGTGCTCTTGGGGCCACAGGCTCCAAGACCCACACTTTCTGCCCTGGTTGGTACTGAACCAAAACAGCCTTCTGATCATGCCATTGCTTCTGGAGCTCTTGGCTGGCCTGAAGGTTTTTACTGGCCTTTTTCATGTACTCAGCCATCCTTGATCTGAGGCCAAGTACATAATCCACAATATCCTGCTTAGGAGCTTTTAAAGGTTGTTCCCAACCCTCCTTTACAAGTGTGAGTGGACCCCTAACAGGGTGTCCAAAAAAAAGTTCAAAGGGGCTGAAGCCCACTCCTTTCTGGGGTACCTCCCTGTAGGCAAAAATGAGGCATGGTAGAAGGATATCCCATCTCCTGCAGAGTTTTTCAGGGAGACCCATAATCATGCCTTTGAGAGTTTTATTAAATCTCTCCACCAGTCCATTTGTTTGTGGATGATAGGGTGTTGTGAACTTGTACGTTACACCACACTCCTTCCACATGGCCTTTAAGTATGCAGACATGAAATTGCTTCCCCTGTCTGATACTACTTCCTTTGGGAAGCCCACCCTGGAAAATATTCCCAGGAGGGCCTTTGCCACTGCAGGTGCTGTAGTGGTCCTTAAAGGAATAGCTTCAGGATATCTTGTGGCATGGTCCACTACCACCCGGATAAATCTATTGCCTGAAGCAGTAGGAGGGTCAAGGGGGCCAACTATGTCAACCCCTACCCTTTCAAAGGGAACCCCAACCACAGGCAGTGGAATAAGGGGTGCCTTTGGGGTGCCATCTGTCTTGCCACTGGCTTGACAGGTTTCACAGGACTTACAAAATTCCTTTGTGTCCTCAGACATCCTAGGCCAATGAAACAATGGAACCAATCTGTCCCAAGTTTTCATTTGACCCAGGTGTCCAGCTAGGGGAATATCATGTGCCAGGGTTAGGAGGAACTTTCTGTACTCCTGAGGAATCACTAATCTCCTGGCAGCTCCAGGTTTAGGATCCCTATGCTCAGTGTACAAGAGGTTGTCCTCCCAGTAAACTCTGTGAGAGTCATTGACATCCCCATTAGCCTGTTTGACAGCTTGCTGTCTGAGACCCTCTAATGTGGGACAGGTTTGATGTGCCACACTCAGCTCCTCTCTGGCAGGCCCCCCTTCACCCAAAAGCTCAGCAGTGTCTGCTTCCAGCTCCTCTGGTGTAGGTTCTGCACAGGGAGGGAATTCTTCTTCCTCAGAAGTTGAATCCACTGTAGAGGGAGGGATAGTAGGAAGTGGTTTGCTTCTACTAGCCCTAGCTTTAGGGAGCACTTGGTCCATTGTTCCAGGATCCAAGCTTCCCTGTCCTTTTTGCTTTTTGGCCTGAGCCCTTGTCAAAGCAAAAATATGCCCTGGGATGCCCAGCATTGCTGCATGGGCCTCCAACTCCACATCTGACCAAGCTGATGTCTCCAAATCATTCCCTAATAGACAGTCTACAGGTAAATCTGAAGCTACCACAACTTTCTTTGGACCAGTAACCCCCCCCCAGTTGAGATTAACAACAGCCATGGGGTGGCTAAGTGTGTTGTTGTGAGCATCGGTTACTTGGTACTGGTGACCAAGTAGGTGTTGTTCAGGGTGGACCAGTTTCTCTATGACCATAGTCACACTGGCACCAGTGTCCCTGTAGGCCTGAACCTCAACACCATTTATTAGGGGTAGCTGCTTGTACTTATCCATATTAAGGGGACAAGCAACTAAGGTGGCTAAATCAATAGCCCCCTCTGAGACTAACACAGCCTCTGTGGCCTCCCTAACAAGGCCAACCCCAACTAAGTTACCAATAGTGAGCCCAGCTACTCCCTTGGATTGGCTATTAGTAGGTTTGCTCCCACCACCACTGCTATTAGTAGGGACACTAGGTGTAGCAGTAGGGGTTGTAGTGGTAGGAGGCTTGGTGCCTTTCTTTGGACAACTGGGATCTGTTGTCCAATGGCCTTTTACTTTACATAAATAGCACCATGGTTTCTTTTCCTTGTTCTGATTAAAAGAGGATTTGGGCCTGTAGGAGGCTGGACTGGCTTGTAGTGAGGTCCAAGGGGTACTTGCACCTTGCACCAGGCCCAGTTATCCCTTATTAGTGTATAGGGTGTCTAGCAGCTTAGGCTGATAGATAATGGTAGCTTAGCAGAGCAGCTTAGGCTGAACTAGGAGACGTGTGAAGCTACTACAGTACCACTTAGTGTCATATGCACAATATCATAAGAAAACACAATACACAGTTATACTAAAAATAAAGGTACTTTATTTTTATGACAATATGCCAAAGTATCTTAGAGTGTACCCTCAGTGAGAGGATAGGAAATATACACAAGATATATATACACAATAGCAAAAAATATGCAGTATAGTCTTAGAAAACAGTGCAAACAATGTATAGTTACAATAGGATGCAATAGGAAAACATAGGGATAGGGGCAACACAAACCATATACTCCAAAAGTGGAATGCGAACCACGAATGGACCCCAAACCTATGTGACCTTGTAGAGGGTCGCTGGGACTATTAGAAAATAGTGAGAGTTAGAAAAATAACCCTCCCCAAGACCCTGAAAAGTGAGTGCAAAGTGCACTAAAGTTCCCCTAAGGACAAAGAAGTCGTGTTAGAGGAATAATGCAGGAAAGACACAAACCAACAATGCAACAACTGTGGATTTCTAATCTAGGGTACCTGTGGAACAAGGGGACCAAGTCCAAAAGTCACAACAAGTCGGAGATGGGCAGATGCCCAGGAAATGCCAGCTGCGGGTGCAAAGAAGCTTCTACTGGACAGAAAAAGCTGAGATTTCTGCAGGAACGAAAAGGGCTAGAGACTTCCCCTTTGGTGGACGGATCCCACTCGCCGAGTAGAGTCGTGCAGAAGTGTTTTCCCGCCGAAAGAACGCCAACAAGCCTTGCTAGCTGCAAATCGTGCGGTTAACGTTTTTGGACGCTGCTGAGGCCCAGGAGGGACCAGGAGGTCGCAAATTGGACCAGCAGAGAGAGGGGACGTCACGCAAGACAAAGAGCCCTCTCTGAAGCAGGTAGCACCCGGAGAAGTGCCAGAAACAGGCACTACAAGGATGCGTGAAACAGTGCTCGCCGAAGTTGCACAAAGGAGTCCCACGTCGCCGAAGACCAACTTAGAAAGTCGTGCAATGCAGTTTAGAGTGCCGTGGACCCAGGCTTGACTGTGCACAAAGGATTTCCGCCGGAAGTGCACCGGGGCCGGAGTAGCTGCAAAGTCGCGGTTCCCAGCAATGCAGCCCAGCGAGGTGAGGCAAGGACTTACCTCCACCAAACTTGGACTGAAGAGTGTCTGGACTGTGGGGGTCACTTGGACAGAGTTGCTGGATACAAGGGACCTCGCTCGTCATGCTGAGAGGAGACCCAAGGGACCGGTAATGCAGCTTTTTGGTGCCTGCGGTTGCAGGGGGAAGATTCCGTCGACCCACGGGAGATTTCTTCGGAGCTTCTGGTGCAGAGAGGAGGCAGACTACCCCCACAGCATGCACAAGCAGGAAAACAGTCGAGAAGGCGGCACGATCAGCGTTACAGAGTTGCAGTAGTCGTCTTTGCTACTATGTTGCAGGTTTGCAGGCTTCCAGCGCGGTCAGCAGTCGATTCCTTATCAGAAGGTGAAGAGAGAGATGCAGAGGAACTCGGCTGAGCTCATGCATTCGTTATCTAAAGTTTCCCCAGAGACAGAGACCCTAAATAGCCAGAAAAGAGGGTTTGGCTACCTAGGAGAGAGGATAGGCTAGCAACACCTGAAGGAGCCTATCACAAGGAGTGTCTGACGTCACCTGGTGGCACTGGCCACTCAGAGCAGTCCAGTGTGCCAGCAGCACCTCTGTTTCCAAGATGGCAGAGGTCTGGAGCCCACTGGAGGAGCTCTGGACACCTCCCAGGGGAGGTGCAGGTCAGGGGAGTGGTCACTCCCCTTTCCTTTGTCCAGTTTCGCGCCAGAGCAGGGCTAAGGGGTCCCCTGAACCGGTGTAGACTGGCTTATGCAGAATTGGGCACCTCTGTGCCCAACAAAGCATTTCCAGAGGCTGGGGGAGGCTACTCCTCCCCTGCCTTCACTCCATTTTCCAAAGGGAGAGGGTGTTACACCCTCTCTCAGAGGAAGTTCTTTGTTCTGCCATCTTGAGAGGGCCTGTGTTGTACAGGATGTCCCTCAAAGGCAGTGGGCTGCTATCCTATGGCTATCATTTAGTGGAAAAGGTAGGGATAGGCTCCTTACTGTGAAAGAAAATGATGCTAATAATTTCCAAGTTCTTAAGAATGCACTCCTGGATGGTTATGGCTTAACCACTGAACAGTACAGGATAAAGTTCAGAGAGACCAAAAAGGAGTCTTCACAAGACTGGGTTGATTTCATTGACCATTCAGTGAAGGCCTTGGAGGGGTGGTTACATGGCAGTAAAGTTACTGATTATGACAGCCTGTATAACTTGATCCTGAGAGAGCATATTCCTAATAATTGTGTGTCTGATTTGTTGCACCAGTACTTGGTGGACTCTGATCTGACCTCTCCCCAAGAATTGGGAAAGAAGGCAGACAAATGGGTCAGAACAAGAGTGAACAGAAAAGTTCATACAGGGGGTGACAAAGATGGCAACAAAAAGAAGGATGGTAAGTCTTCTGACAAGGGTGGGGACAAATCTAAAAATGAGTCTTCATCAGGCCCACAAAAACACTCTGGTGGGGGTGGTGGGCCCTGTAGGAAAGTACCATCTTGCCTGGCATGTTACCCCCATTTTTCACTGTATATATGTTGTTTTAGTTGTATGTGTCACTGGGACCCTGGTAACCCAGGGCCCCAGTGCTCATAAGTGTGCCTGAATGTGTTACCTGTGTAGTGACTAACTGTCTCACTGAGGCTCTGCTAATCAGAACCTCAGTGATTATGCTCTCTCATTTCTTTCCAAATTGTCACTAACAGGCTAGTGACCATTTTTACCAATTTACATTGGCTTACTGGAACACCCTTATAATTCCCTAGTATATGGTACTGAGGTACCCAGGGTATTGGGGTTCCAGGAGATCCCTATGGGCTGCAGCATTTCTTTTGCCACCCATAGGGAGCTCTGACAATTCTTACACAGGCCTGCCACTGCAGCCTGAGTGAAATAACGTCCACGTTATTTCACAGCCATTTTACACTGCGCTTAAGTAACTTATAAGTCACCTATATGTCTAACCTTTACCTGGTAAAGGTTAGGTGCAAAGTTACTTAGTGTGAGGGCACCCTGGCACTAGCCAAGGTGCCCCCACATTGTTCAGGGCCAATTCCCTGAACTTTGTGAGTGCGGGGACACCATTACACGCGTGTACTACATATAGGTCACTACCTATATGTAGCTTCACAATGGTAACTCCGAATATGGCCATGTAACATGTCTAAGATCATGGAATTGCCCCCTCTATGCCATCCTGGCATTGTTGGCACAATTCCATGGTCCCAGTGGTCTGTAGCGCAGACCCTGGTACTGCCAAACTGCCCTTCCTGGGGTTTCACTGCAGCTGCTGCTGCTGCCAACCCCTCAGACAGGCATCTGCCCTCCTGGGGTCCAGCCAGGCCTGGCCCAGGATGGCAGAACAAAGAACTTCCTCTGAGAGAGGGCGTGACACCCTCTCCCTTTGGAAAAAGGTGTGAAGGCAGGGGAGGAGTAGCCTCCCCCAGCCTCTGGAAATGCTTTCTTGGGCACAGATGTGCCCAATTCTGCATAAGCCAGTCTACACCGGTTCAGGGACCCCTTAGCCCCTGCTCTGGCGCGAAACTGGACAAAGGAAAGGGGAGTGACCACTCCCCAGACCTGCACCTCCCCTGGGAGGTGTCCAGAGCACCTCCAGTGTTCTCCAGACCTCTGCCATCTTGGAAACAGAGGTGCTGCTGGCACACTGGACTGCTCTGAGTGGCCAGTGCCACCAGGTGACGTCAGAGACTCCTGCTGATAGGCTCCTTCAGGTGTTAGTAGCCTATCCTCTCTCCTAGGTAGCCAAACCCTCTTTTCTGGCTATTTAGGGTCTCTGTCTCTGGGGAAACTTTAGATAACGAATGCATGAGCTCAGCCGAGATCCTCTGCATCTCTCTCTTCACCTTCTGATAAGGAATCGACTGCTGACCGCGCTGGAAGCCTGCAAACCTGCAACATAGTAGCAAAGACGACTACTGCAACTCTGTAACGCTGATCCTGCCGCCTTCTCGACTGTTTTCCTGCTTGTGCATGCTGTGGGGGTAGTCTGCCTCCTCTCTGCACCAGAAGCTCCGAAGAAATATCCCGTGGGTCGACGGAATCTTCCCCCTGCAACCGCAGGCACCAAAAAGCTGCATTACCGGTCCCTTGGGTCTCCTCTCAGCACGACGAGCGAGGTCCCTCGAATCCAGCGACTCTGTCCAAGTGACCCCCACGGTCCAGTGACTCTTCAGTCCAAGTTTGGTGGAGGTAAGTCCTTGCCTCACCTCGCTGGGCTGCATTGCTGGGAACCGCGACTTTGCAGCTACTCCGGCCCCTGTGCACTTCTGGCGGATATCCTTTGTGCACAGCCAAGCCTGGGTCCACGGCACTCTGACCTGCATTGCACGACGTTCTAAGTTGGTCTCCGGCGACGTGGGACTCCTTTGTGCAACTTCCGCGAGCACCATTTCATGCATACTCGTAGTGCCTGTTTCTGGCACTTCTCTGGGTGCTACCTGCTTTGGTGAGGGCTCTTTTTCTTGCTCGACGTACCTTCTCTCTTCAGGTCCAATTTGCGACCTCCTGGTTCCTCCTGGGCCCCAGCAGCGTCCAAAAACGCCAAACGCACGATTTGCGACTAGCAAGGCTTGTTGGCGTCCTTCCGGCGGGAAAACACTTCTGCACGACTCTCCAAGGCGAGAGGGATCCGTCCACCAAAGGGGAAGTCTCTAGCTCTTTTTGTTCTTGCAGAAACCTCAGCTTCTTCTGTCCAGTAGAAGCTTCTTTGCACCCGCAGCTGGCATTTCCTGGGCATCTGCCCATCTCCGACTTGCTTGTGACTTTTGGACTTGGTCCCCTTGTTCCACAGGTACCCTAGATTGGAGATCCACAGTTGTTGCATTGCTGGTTTGTGTCTTTCCTGTATTATTCCTCTAACACGACTTCTTTGTCCTTAGGGGAACTTTAGTGCACTTTGCACTCACTTTTCAGGGTCTTGGGGAGGGTTATTTTCCTAACTCTCACTATTTTCTAATAGTCCCAGCGACCCTCTACAAAGTCACATAGGTTTGGGGTCCATTCGTGGTTCGCATTCCACTTTTGGAGTATATGGTTTGTGTCGCCCCTATCCCTATGTTTCCCCTTTGCATCCTATTGTAACTATACATTGTTTGCACTGCTTTCTAAGACTATACTGCATATTTTTGCTATTGTGTATATATATCTTGTGTATATTTCCTATCCTCTCACTGAGGGTACACTCTAAGATACTTTGGCATATTGTCATAAAAATAAAGTACCTTTAGTTTTAGTATAACTGTGTATTGTGTTTTCTTATGATATTGTGCATATGACACTAAGTGGTACTGTAGTAGCTTCACACGTCTCCTAGTTCAGCCTAAGCTGCTCTGCTAAGCTACCATTATCTATCAGCCTAAGCTGCTAGACACCCTATACACTAATAAGGGATAACTGGGCCTGGTGCAAGCTGCAAGTACCCCTTGGTACTCACTACAAGCCAGTCCAGCCTCCAACATTGGTTGTGCAGTGGTGGGATAAGTGCTTGAGACTACTTACCACTCTTGTCATTGTACTTTTCATAAGAGAAAAATATACAAAACAAGGTCAGTGTATATACACATAGCCAAAAAGTTTTGCATTTCCTCTTTTCACTCTTTTCTAAGTGCTGAAAAGTACTTCTAAACTTTCAAAAAGTTCTTAAAAGTTTAAAAAGTTTTTTTCTGTCTTTCCAAAAAGTTCTGAAAACTTTTTTCTCTTTTTCTATCACTTTAACTCTCTCTAAAAATGTCTGGCACAGGCCAAAATGTTGATCTGTCCAAACTTGCATATGACAACCTTAGCTGGAAAAGAGCAAGGAGTCTCTGTATATAGAGAGGTTTGAGTGTAGGGAAGAATCCTTCCTTGGAACTGTTACTTAACATGCTTAGAGAACAGGATAAGGCCATAGGTGCCTCATCTGTTGAAAAAGTACCTAATAGTTCTCAATCTGATTCAGGGACTCCCCCAGGAAAAGATTCAGGAAAGAAACTTCCTAGCCTGCCCATTACTAGACAATCTAGCATAGATGGTAATGATGATGAGCCACACCATATAAATAGTGTTGTCTCACATCATAGCAAAAGCATTTATTCTCACCATACTGGTAGTAATGTTTCTGTTAACCAAGCTGTTAGGGTGGCTTCTGTAAGGGACAGGTCTCCTTCTGTTCATTCCCATCATAGCTCTGTTTCTAGGAATGTCCCTCCCACCAACCCTGATGACAGAATGTTAGAGAGGGAACTCAATAAGTTGAGGGTGGAACAAACCAGACTGAAGCTTAAAAAGCAACAGCTGGATTTGGATAGACAGTCTTTTGAATTAGAGAAGGAAAGACAGAAGTTGGGTTTAGATACCCATGGTGGCAGCAGCAGTATTCCCCATAGTCATCCTGCAAAAGAGCATGATTCCAGGAATCTGCACAAGATAGTTCCCCCTTATAAGGAGGGGGATGACATTAACAAGTGGTTTGCTGCACTTGAGAGGGCCTGTGTTGTACAGGATGTCCCTCAAAGGCAGTGGGCTGCTATCCTATGGCTATCATTTAGTGGAAAAGGTAGGGATAGGCTCCTTACTGTGAAAGAAAATGATGCTAATAATTTCCAAGTTCTTAAGAATGCACTCCTGGATGGTTATGGCTTAACCACTGAACAGTACAGGATAAAGTTCAGAGAGACCAAAAAAGAGTCTTCACAAGACTGGGTTGATTTCATTGACCATTCAGTGAAGGCCTTGGAGGGGTGGTTACATGGCAGTAAAGTTACTGATTATGACAGCCTGTATAACTTGATCCTGAGAGAGCATATTCTTAATAATTGTGTGTCTGATTTGTTGCACCAGTACTTGGTGGACTCTGATCTGACCTCTCCCCAAGAATTGGGAAAGAAGGCAGACAAATGGGTCAGAACAAGAGTGAACAGAAAAGTTCATACAGGGGGTGACAAAGATGGCAACAAAAAGAAGGATGGTAAGTCTTCTGACAAGGGTGGGGACAAATCTAAAAATGAGTCTTCATCAGGCCCACAAAAACACTCTGGTGGGGGTGGTGGGCCCAAATCCTCCTTTAATCAGAACAAGGAAAAGAAACCATGGTGCTATTTATGTAAAATAAAAGGCCATTGGACAACAGATCCCAGTTGTCCAAAGAAAGGCACCACTGCTCCTACCACTACAACCCCTACTGCTACACCTAGTGTCCCTACTAATAGCAGTGGTGGTGAGAGCAAACCTACTAATAGCCAATCCAAGGGAGTAGCTGGGCTCACTTTTGGTAACTTAGTTGGGGTTGGTCTGATTAGGGTGACCACAGAGGCTACTTTAGTCTCTGAAGGGGCTATTGATTTAGCCACTTTGGTTGCTTGCCCCCATAACTTGGAGAAGTACAAGCAACTAACCCTAATAAATGGTGTTGAGGTCCAGGCCTACAGGGACACAGGTGCCAGTGTCACAATGGTGATTGAGAAACTGGTGCACCCTGAACAACACATACTTGGACACCAGTACCAAGTAACCGATGCTCACAACATAACACAAAGCCACCCCATGGCTGTTGTAAATCTCAACTGGGGGGGGGGTAACTGGTCCAAAGAAAGTTGTGGTAGCTTCAGATTTACCTGTAGACTGTCTATTAGGGAATGATTTGGAGACATCAGCTTGGTCAGATGTGGAGTTGGAGGCCCATGCAGCAATGCTGGGCATTCCAGGGCATATATTTGCTTTGACAAGGGCTCAGGCCAAAAAGCAAAAAGGACAGGGAAGCTTGGATCCTGGAACAATGGACCAAGTGCTCCCTAAAGCTAGGGCTAGTAGAAGCAAACCACCTCCTACTATCCCTCCCTCTACAGTGGATTCAACTTCTGAGGAAGAAGAATTCCCTCCCTGTGCAGAACCTACACCAGAGGAGCTGGAAGCAGACACTGCTGAGCTTTTGGGTGAAGGGGGGCCTGCCAGAGAGGAGCTGAGTGTGGCACAGCAAACCTGTCCCACATTAGAGGGTCTCAGACAGCAAGCTGTCAAACAGGCTAATGGGGATGTCAGTGACTCTCACAGAGTTTACTGGGAGGACAACCTCTTGTACACTGAGCATAGGGATCCTAAACCTGGAGCTGCCAGGAGATTAGTGATTCCTCAGGAGTACAGAAAGTTCCTCCTAACACTGGCACATGACATTCCCTTAGCTGGGCACCTAGGACAAATGAAAACTTGGGACAGGCTTGTTCCCCTGTTTCATTGGCCTAGGATGTCTGAGGACACAAAGGAATTTTGTAAGTCCTGTGAAACCTGTCAAGCCAGTGGCAAGACAGGTGGCACCCCAAAGGCACCCCTTATCCCACTGCCTGTGGTTGGGGTTCCCTTTGAAAGGGTAGGGGTTGACATAGTTGGCCCCCTTAACCCTCGTACTGCTTCAGGCAATAGGTTTATCTTGGTGGTAGTGGACCATGCCACAAGATATCCTGAAGCTATTCCTTTAAGGACCACTACAGCACCTGCAGTGGCAAAGGCCCTCCTGGGAATATTTTCCAGGGTGGGCTTCCCAAAGGAAGTAGTATCAGACAGGGGAAGCAATTTCATGTTTGCATACTTAAAGGCCATGTGGAAGGAGTGTGGTGTAACGTACAAGTTCACAACACCCTATCATCCACAAACAAATGGACTGGTGGAGAGATTTAATAAAACTCTCAAAGGCATGATTATGGGTCTCCCTGAAAAACTCCGCAGGAGATGGGATATCCTTCTACCATGCCTCCTTTTTGCCTACAGGGAGGTACCCCAGAAAGGAGTGGGCTTCAGCCCCTTTGAACTTCTTTTTGGACACCCTGTTAGGGGTCCACTCACACTTGTAAAGGAGGGTTGGGAACAACCTTTAAAAGCTCCTAAGCAGGATAGTGTGGATTATGTACTTGGCCTCAGATCAAGGATGGCTGAGTAAATGAAAAAGGCCAGTAAAAACCTTCAGGCCAGCCAAGAGCTCCAGAAGCAATGGCATGATCAGAAGGCTGTTTTGGTTCAGTACCAACCAGGGCAGAAAGTGTGGGTCTTGGAGCCTGTGGCCCCAAGAGCACTCCAAGATAAATGGAGTGGACCCCACACAATTGTTGAAAAGAAGGGTGAAGTCACCTACTTGGTTGACTTAGGCACTGCCAGGAGTCCCCTTAGGGTGCTCCATGTCAACCGCCTGAAACCCTACTATGACAGGGCTGATCTCACCCTGCTCATGGCAACTGATGAGGGACAGGAAGAAGACAGTGATCCTCTACCTGATCTCTTCTCTTCCACAGAACAAGATGCTCTTGTGGAAGGTGTAGTTTTGGCTGATTGTCTTACTGCTGAGCAGAAAGATAATTGCATAAATCTCCTAGATCAATTCTCTGAACTCTTCTCTACTGTGCCAGGTACCACTTCTTGGTGTGAGCACACTATAGATACTGGAGACAGTTTACCTGTCAAAAGTAAGATCTATAGGCAGCCTGACCATGTCAGGGACTGCATAAAGCAAGAAGTTCAGAAAATGTTGGAACTAGGAGTGGTTGAGCACTCCGACAGTCCATGGGCTTCTCCTGTGGTACTGGTACCAAAACCCAATTCTAAAGATGGAAAGAAGGAAATGCGGTTTTGTGTAGACTATAGAGGTCTCATCTTGGTAACCAAAACTGATGCTCACCCTATACCCAGGGCAGATGAGCTTATAGATACACTGGCATCTGCCAAGTATCTAAGCACTTTTGATTTGACTGCAGGGTATTGGCAGATCAAATTATCAGAAGATGCTAAACCTAAGACTGCATTTTCTACCATTGGAGGACATTACCAGTTTACTGTAATGCCTTTTGGTTTGAAAAATGCACCTGCCACTTTTCAGAGGTTGGTGAACACAGTCCTGCAAGGGCTGGAAGCTTTCAGTGCAGCATATTTGGACGATATAGCTGTCTTTAGCTCCAGCTGGGATGATCACCTGGTCCACCTATGGAAAGTTTTGGAGGCCCTGCAAAAGGCAGGCCTCACTATCAAGGCTTCAAAGTGCCAGATAGGGCAGGGTAAGGTGGTTTATCTGGGACACCTTGTTGGTGGGGAACATATTGCACCACTTCAGGGGAAAATCCAAACAATTATTGATTGGGTTCCCCCTACCACTCAGACTCAGGTGAGAGCCTTCCTAGGCCTCACTGGCTATT
This sequence comes from Pleurodeles waltl, assembly GCF_031143425.1. Lineage (NCBI taxonomy): Eukaryota > Metazoa > Chordata > Amphibia > Caudata > Salamandridae > Pleurodeles > Pleurodeles waltl. The sequence continues at coordinate 9,266,026 of NC_090438.1, read as the reverse complement.
ACAGGAGGTTCATTAAGAACTATGGCTCCATTGCAGCCCCTCTTAATGACCTCACATCCAAGAAAATGCCTAAAAAGGTATTATGGACAGCAAACTGTCAGAAAGCTTTTGAGGAGCTGAAGCAGGCCATGTGCTCTGCACCTGTCCTGAAAAGCCCTTGTTACTCTAAAAAATTCTATGTCCAAACTGATGCATCTGAATTAGGAGTAGGGGCAGTCCTATCACAACTTAATTCTGAGGGCCAGGATCAACCTGCTGCTTTTATTAGTAGAAGGTTGACCCCTAGAGAAAAGCGTTGGTCTGCCATTGAGAGGGAGGCCTTTGCTGTGGTCTGGGCTCTGAAGAAGTTGAGGCCATACCTGTTTGGCACTCACTTCATTGTTCAGACAGACCACAAACCTCTACTTTGGCTAAAACAAATGAAAGGTGAAAATCCTAAATTGTTGAGGTGGTCCATATCCCTACAGGGAATGGACTATACAGTGGAACATAGACCTGGGAGTAGCCACTCCAATGCAGATGGACTCTCCAGATATTTCCACTTAGACAATGAAGACTCATCAGGTCATAGCTAGTCTTATTGTCCTTCGTTTGGGGGGGGGTTGTGTAGGAAAGTACCATCTTGCCTGGCATGTTACCCCCATTTTTCACTGTATATATGTTGTTTTAGTTGTATGTGTCACTGGGACCCTGGTAACCCAGGGCCCCAGTGCTCATAAGTGTGCCTGAATCTGTTACCTGTGTAGTGACTAACTGTCTCACTGAGGCTCTGCTAATCAGAACCTCAGTGGTTATGCTCTCTCATTTCTTTCCAAATTGTCACTGACAGGCTAGTGACCATTTTTACCAATTTACATTGGCTTACTGGAACACCCTTATAATTCCCTAGTATATGGTACTGAGGTACCCAGGGTATTGGGGTTCCAGGAGATCCCTATGGGCTGCAGCATTTCTTTTGCCACCCATAGGGAGCTCTGACAATTCTTACACAGGCCTGCCACTGCAGCCTGAGTGAAATAACGTCCACGTTATTTCACAGCCATTTTACACTGCACTTAAGTAACTTATAAGTCACCTATATGTCTAACCTTTACCTGGTAAAGGTTAGGTGCAAAGTTACTTAGTGTGAGGGCACCCTGGCACTAGCCAAGGTGCCCCCACATTGTTCAGAGCCAATTCCCTGAACTTTGTGAGTGCGGGGACACCATTACACGCGTGCACTACATATAGGTCACTACCCTGGTACTGCCAAACTGCCCTTCCTGGGGTTTCACTGCAGCTGCTGCTGCTGCCAATGCGAACCACGAATGGACCCCAAACCTATGTGACCTTGTAGAGGGTCGCTGGGACTATTAGAAAATAGTGAGAGTTAGAAAAATAACCCTCCCCAAGACCCTGAAAAGTGAGTGCAAAGTGCACTAAAGTTCCCCTAAGGACAAAGAAGTCGTGTTAGAGGAATAATGCAGGAAAGACACAAACCAGCAATGCAACAACTGTGGATTTCCAATCTAGGGTACCTGTGGAACAAGGGGACCAAGTCCAAAAGTCACAAGCAAGTCGGAGATGGGCAGATGCCCAGGAAATGCCAGCTGCGGGTGCAAAGAAGCTTCTACTGGACAGAAGAAGCTGAGGTTTCTGCAGGAACAAAAAGTGCTAGAGACTACCCCTTTGACGGACTGATACCTCTCGCCTTGGAGAGTCGGGCAGAAGTGTTTTCCCGCCGAAAGGATGCCAACAAGCCTTGCTAGGTGCAAATTGTGCGTTTGGCGTTTTTGGACGCTGCTGGGGCCCAGGAGGGACCAGGAGGTCGCAAATTGGACTTGAAGAGAGAGGGGACGTCGAGCAAGACAAAGAGCCCTCACTGAAGCAGGTAGCACCCAGAGAAGTGCCAAAAATAGCCACTACAAGGATGCGTGAAACGGTGCTCACCGAAGTTGCACAAAGGAGTCCCACGTCGCCGGAGACCAACTTAGAAAGTCGTGCAATGCAGGTTAGAGTGCCGTGGACCCAGGCTTGGCTGTGCACAAAGGATTTCTGCCGGAAGTGCACAGGGGCCGGAGTAGCTGCAAAGTCGCGGTTCCCAGCAATGCAGCCCAGCGAGGTGAGGCAAGGCCTTACCTCCACCAAACTTGGACTGAAGAGTCACTGGACTGTCGGGGTCACTTGGACAGAGTCGCTGGACTCGAGGGACCTTGCTCGTTGTGCTGAGAGGAGACCCAAGGGACCGGTAATGCAGCTTTTTGGTGCCTGCGGTTGCAGGGGGAAGATTCCGTCGACCCACGGGAGATTTCTTCGGAGCTTCTGGTGCAGAGAGGAGGCAGATTACCCCCACAGCATGCACAAGCAGGAAAACAGTCGAGAAGGCGGCAGGATCAGCGTTACAGAGTTGCAGTAGTCGTCTTTGCTACTATGTTGCAGGTTTGCAGGCTTCCAGCGCGGTCAGCCGTCGATTCCTTATCAGAAGGTGAAGAGAGAGATGCAGATGAACTCGGCTGAGCTCATGCATTTGTTATCTAAAGTTTCCCCAGAGACAGAGACCCTAAATAGCCAGAAAAGAGGGTTTGGCTACCTAGGAGAGAGGATAGGCTACTAAGACCTGAAGGACCCTATCAGCAGGAGTCTCTGACGTCACCTGGGTACCTCAGTACCATATACTTTAGGTCATTACCTATATGTAGCTTCACAATGGTAACTCCGAATATGGCCATGTAACATGTCTATGATCATGGAATTGCCCCCTTTATGCCATCCTGGCATAGTTGGCACAATTCCATGATCCCAGTGGTCTGTAGCACAGACCCTGGTACTGCCAAACTGTCCTTCCTGGGGTTTCACTGCAGCTGCTGCTGCTGCCAACCCCTCAGACAGGCAGCTGCCCTCCTGGGGTCCAGCCAGGCCTGGCCCAGGATGGCAGAACAAAGAACTTCCTCTGAGAGAGGGTGTGACACCCTCTCCCTTTGGAAAATGGTGTGAAGGCAAATGAGGAGTAGCCTCCCCCAGCCTCTGGAAATGCTTTCTTGGGCACAAATGTGCCCAATTCTGCATAAGCCAGTCTACACCGGTTCAGGGACCCCTTAGCCCCTGCTCTGGCGCGAAACTGGACAAAGGAAAGGGGAGTGACCTGCACCGCCCCTGGGAGGTGTCCAGAGCTCCTCCAGTGTGCTCCAGACCTCTGCCATCTTGGAAACAGAGGTGCTGCTGGCACACTGGACTGCTCTGAGTGGCCAGTGCCACCAGGTGACGTCAGAGACTCCATCTGATAGGCTCCTTCAGGTGTTGCTAGCCTATCCTCTCTCCTAGGTAGCAAAACCCTCTTTTCTGGCTATTTAGGGTTCTCTGTCTCTGTGGAAACTTTAGATAACGAATGCAAGAGCTCATCAGAGTTCCTCTGCATCTCTCTCTTCACCTTCTGCCAAGGAATTGACTGCTGACCGCGCTGGAAGCCTGCAAAACTGCAACAAAGTAGCTAAGACGACTACTGCAACTCTGTAACGCTGATCCTGCCGCCTTCTCGACTGTTTTCCTGGTGGTGCATGCTGTGGGGGTAGTCTGCCTCCTCTCTGCACTAGAAGCTCCAAAGAAATCTCCCGTGGGTTGACGGAATCTTCCCCCTGCAACCGCAGGCACCAAAGAACTGCATTACCGGTCCCCTGGGTCTCCACTCAGCAAGACGAGCGAGGTCCCTTGAATCCAGCAACTGTGTCCAAGTGATTCCCACAGTCCAGTGACTCTTCAGTCCAAGTTTGGTGGAGGTAAGTCCTTGCCTCCCCACGCCAGACTGCATTGCTGGGAACTACAACTTTTGCAGCTACTCCGGCCTCTGTGCACTTCCGGTGGAAATCCTTTGTGCACAGCCAAGCCTGGGTCCACGGCACTCTAACCTGCATTGCACGACTTTCTAAGTCGTTCTCCGGCGACGTGGAACTCCTTTGTGCAACTGCATGTGAGCACCATTTCATGCATCCTTGTAGTGCCTGTTTCTGGCACTTCTCTGGGTGCTACCTGCTGCTGAGAGGGCTCCTTGTCTTGCTATACGTTCCCTCTCTCTCCTGACGCAATTTGCAACATCCCTGTCCCTCCTGGGCCACAGCAGCGTCCAAAAACCCTTACCGCACGATTTGCAGCTAGCAAGGCTTGTTGGCGGTCTTTCGGCGGGAAAACACTTCTGCACAACTCTCCATGGCGAGAGGGATTTGTCCTCCAAAGGAGAAGTCACTAGCCATTTTTGTTCCTGCAGAATCCTCAGCTTCTTCTGTCCAGTAGAAGCTTCTTTGCACCCACAGCTGGCATTTCCTGAGCATCTGCCCATCTCCGACTTGCTTGTGACTTTTGGACTTGGTCCCCTTGTTCCACAGGTACCCTCGACTGGAAATCCATTGTTGTTGCATTGCTGGTTTGTGTCTTTCCTGCAGAATTCCCCTATCACGACTTCTTTGTCCTTTGGGGAACTTTAGTGCACTTTGCACTCACTTTTCAGGGTCTTGGGGTGGGCTATTTTTCTAACCCTCACTATTTTCTAATAGTCCCAGCGACCCTCTACAAGGTCACATAGGTTTGGGGTCCATTCGTGGTTCGCATTCCACTTTTGGAGTATATGGTTTGTGTTGCCCCTATCCCTATGTGTCCCCATTGCATCCTATTGTAACTATACATTGTTTGCACTGTTTTCTAAGACTACACTGCATAGTTTTGGTATTGTGTACATATAACTTGTGTATATTTGCTATCCTCATACTGAGGGTACATTCTGAGATACTTTGGCATATTGTCATAAAAATAAAGTACCTTTATTTTTAGTATAACTGTGTATTGTGTTTTCTTATGATATTGTGCAAGTGACACTAGTGGTACTGTGGGAGCTTCACTCGTCTCCTAGTTCAGCCTAAGCTGCTCTGCTAAGCTACCATTATCTATCAGCCTATGCTGCTAGACACCCTATACACTAATAAGGGATAACTGGGCCTGGTGCAAGGTGCAAGTACCCCTTGGTACTCACTACAAGCCAGTCCAGCCTCCTACAACATACGACTAAAACAACATATATACAGTGAAATATGGGGGTAACATGCCAGGCAAGATGGTACTTTCCTACAAATAGGCTGACAGATTAGTGGATTGTGTCATCAGCTTGAGCCTTATCACATACCAAAACCAGGTGTGCCAATATAACATAAACCATAGCACAGGCAGAGCGCAATACAAGAGCCCCTGATCATGGGTTCGTCCCATTAAAATGACAAAGCATCTGTGGGTACGATACAACCTATGTCAGTGTTATGGCACATGCACTCTGGCCTGCAATGAGAAAACACATCTACAGCTACAAACAGGATCATTGTCAACACAATGTGAAGGGAGAATGGATGGAAGAAAATATCCCAATGCCATATAGTCTCACACGTGCACGTCGCTGAACAAAAGGCCCACCTTCCGGCGTCACCAACTCAGAAAGCTATTACAGCACAGAGTTATGATGAAGCCAGTCGGGGGGAAGGGAATTAGGGTAGGGAACTGCAGGGAGAGAGAGCTGAAAAGAAAAGGTTAGAACAAATATGCTTTTACTCATTCATAGAAATATAACTCACCAATAGACTCTTGACTAAATGTGTCTCCGAGATATCAGATGGAGACCCCTTTTGAAGTGAGGGCAAAGCTCCTTCTTTGATACATGGAACAAGAATAAACTACGGCCTCAGAACCAAGAGATGGCAAGAGCTTTGGACTATGATTATACTCAGAATATCAATCCTGTAACATCTATGCATTCAGAACATAAACCTTTGATCATGACCTAGAAAATCGCAAAGAATTAAATATGCTTTTCACATCTTAAGCTTTTCAAAGAACAATGAAAACTATGATTTGCTTATTTCCAAAAATACTTTCACATTCACAACTATAAAGGTCGAAAAGTTTTTACTCATTGAACTTGAAGCGCTTTACTTATAATACCAGGAAGCAATTTTACTTGTCTTGCCTTAAACCGCTATGCTCATTATGCTAAAGGGGCGCTTTTACTCAAGTGGCCTGAATCACTTTGATTGTTGTGCCAAGAACCTTTTACTCCAGTGAATTGAAGCGATTTGATTGTCGTGCTAAGAGCGCTTTACACCTGTGGACTGAAGCACTTGAATTGCCGTTCCAAGATCGCTTTACACCTGTGGACTGAAGCGCTTGAATTGCCGTGCCAAGAGCGCTTTACATCTGTGAACTGAAGCGCTTGAATTGCAGTGCCAAGAGCGCTTTACATCTGTGAACTGAAGCGCTTGAATTGCCGTGCCAAGAGCGCTTTACATCTGTGAACTGAAGTGCTTGAATTGCCGTGCCAAGAGCGCTTTACATCTGTGAACTGAAGCGCTTGAATTGCCGTGCCAAGAGCGCTTTACATCTGTGAACTGAAGTGCTTGAATTGCCGTGCCTAGAGTGCTTTACATCTGTGAATGAAAGCACTTGAATTGCCGAGCCTAGAGCACTTTACATCTGTGAACTGCAATGCTTGAATTGCAGTGCAAAGAACGCTTTACACTTGTGCTCTGAAACGCCTTTGATCGTTGCACCAAGGCCGCTGTACTCTGGAAACAGAAAACATTTTGCTCGTCGTGCTAAGGGGTGCCTTACTTTTGGAAGTAACGACTTCCTTCCTCCAAAATTGGATTCATCAAGGCCTTACCGCTACGAGTACGACCTACTCGTTTTTTAATGCACCATGGAAACAAGTATACTTCGGTTGGATGTCACTCTACCATTCAGGAACTCTGCTCTTCTTCTGGGAAACCCCCACGAGGTCTGACTGCATCAAAGTCTTCAAAATAGTGAGCAACGTGCTTGGGTGTGGCTGGGCTTTATAGGCCTGCCACACCCCAAGATGGCTGCTGCCTCTAAAAACATGGGAATTGTAGTCCCTTCATGGAATAGCACTCATAAGTGCATCTTATCCACCAATGTCCTGAACCTGCAGCTCTATGAGCTTTGCCCAGGGCAGACGATGCTCATGGCCACCTTTGGAATAAGAGGGGATGACAAGTGGTGCGCATAAAGCGCTGCAGAACCGTGCAGCGGAGTTTTGGGCGAGACCTGGACCGCGCATGGCCTTATTCCTGACACACCTGGACCAACACACCATATCAAACAAGTGAATCCTGCACTTTAGATTTCCCTCCACACCGTGTCCAAATCTTGTTGACCTGGATCAACCTGGATCGACCTGGATCAACCTATGTCCTCTTCCTATGTAAGAACAGCATCAGATACCAGCCAGTGTCACAACTCTGAAATGCTTCATGAGGATGGCTTAGTGAAGGTACTGGGATAATAAATAATACAAGGAGTTTAGCTTGGGAAGCTATTCCTATTACCATAAGCTCATATCAAACATCAGTGGATACACTTACATTGCAATGTGACTGACACAAATACTGCAGATAATCAAGGTAGTGAAAGGTTCAAGTCTGACTTAGCAAGCAAAGGTTGGATGTTTATGGCAAAGCATTACATCCATAATCTGTAGGAAAAAACACCCTAGTCTACGCATCCTGACAATTACTTTTCCTCGTACAGTCACAGTGACAACATAACAATATTTACTTACACTCAGGTAAAGTAGTGATTGATGAAATCTGCCCGCAAGTCTTCACCTTCCTCTTCATCCCTGTCATCCTCACTTGGCATTTCAGGATTTCTCACCTGGGGCACTGCTGGCTCCCCCCGCATCTGGGATGTATGGAATTTTCCTCAGCAGGGCAATGCTGTGGAGCATGCAGCAGGCTACAAAGAGGACACACACATTTTTGGGTGAGTAGAGGAGGGCTCCACCTTGCTTGCCTTGACACCTAAATCTGGCCTTCACGTGCCCAAAAGCCCATCCAATGAGAGGGTGTGTTCTTTCATGGGCATTGTTGAAGCAAACTTCCTCTGGCGTAGATGGGTTTCTCACCAGCATCAAAAACCAGGGGCAGTTGGGTATGCAGTGTCTCCTGTTCTGGAATGCAACATATGAGTCCCTTTTGTTGAATTTGTTTCAGCAGAAATTGTACACACACAAACAGGATAGATTTGACATACCAATCAGCCAGGCCATCTCTGGGTACAGTTGTGACATCATTTGGGGGATTGCGCTGTTCTGCATAATAAAAGCATCATGGACTGAACCTGGAAAACCGTCACAGACTTGTGAAATACTGGCCATACCGAGCTGATCATCTCACTGACTGAAAACCTCACTACTGCCAAGAAGAATTTCCACAACTGGATGGAAGCCGTCACTGGCTACATGCAGGACAGCTGCCTCAGGCTCAACTCCGACAAGACCAAGATACTCATCCTGGGAACATCCACATCAGCCTGGATGACTCCTGGTGGCCATCAACCCTCATCACCCCCCCAACCCAACAAACCACTCATGCAACCTTGGCTCCATACTGGACTCATCGCTCACCCTGACCTTTCAAGTCAACTCAGACACATGCCCCTGCTTTCACACACTCAGACTTCTCAGGAAGATCTACTAATGAATCCTAAAGGACTGCCGCAAAACCGTAACTCATGTCACCAAAAGACTCGACTATGGCTATGCCCTCCACGCTAGTACCACACAGAAGAACCTGAAAAAATTACACCACATCCAAAATGGCTATGCCAGACTCATCCTGGACATTCCCCGCTGCAAACTTATCTCCAATCACCTAAGAGACCTTCACTGGCTTCCTATTGAGGAAATAATTAACTTCAAGGTCCTTGTCCACTCTGACAAAGCACTCCATGACCTAGGACCCGCCTACCTCAACCACAGCTTCACCTCTTCCTTCCCTACCAGACCTCTCAGCTCCGCTCAACAAGCACGAGCCACTGTACCCTGCATATGGAAGGCCTTGGTTGATGGAAGATCCTTCGCCTACCTAGTGGCAAAGAGCTGGAACACCCGGCCCCTGCACCTCAGACAGTCAGCATCACTGACTCAATTCAGGAAGGACCTTAAAATCTGTCTCTTCAACTGAAATTCAGAGGATTAACCACCCTAGCACCTTGAGATCCTTACAGGGGGTAGTTAGGCTTCGTAAACCCTGATTGGATTTGATTTGAAGTGTACAGACCCCCCCCAAACAAACCAATTGGACATTGATGGTATGGTAGCTCTTTCTGCTGTAGTACACTTGTTCATTGCCATGTGGTGGGACGAAGACAGCATGTGTACCATCAATGGCTCCCACCGCATGTGGGATGTGTGCCAAACCATAGAAGTCAGCCTTCACATTAGTCAAATTCTCATGTTGAGGAAAGCAGATATATCTGTGATTGTAGCCTTCAAAACCAAACTAAACCTAGGCTGGGACTTCCCAAAAGATAGGGTCACTGTATTTTGGAAGGACCCTGTGGCCAGGAAGTGCAAAACTGCCATGACTTGTACAATGGGTGGTATGCTGTTTGGATGATGAATGGCAGGCATCAGCTCTGGCTCCAACGGATAACATAGACCCACAACTGTTCGCTGATTCAGACAGTTGATCTGGATGATGTGGCATTCTTCCATCCTCTGAAGGTCTGGCAGTGGGTGATAGACAGGAGGTTGTCTTATCCTCTCCCTCCCTGGGTACCTAGGTATGACAAGACATGAGTATTACCATTATTCAATGTGTCCCTTTCAACATATAGGATGGATGTCTATGGGGCAAGGCATGTATTGAGGTTTGGGCACGATACACAGTACCCTTCACAACTAAGAATTATACTGCAGTCACATGTCACACCCTTGCTTTGACATACATGTGTACACATCATGTGAAAGGTGTAAGAAAGTACCATCTTGCCTGGCATGTTACCCCCGTATTTCACTGTATATATGTTGTTTTAGTTGTATGTGTCACTGGGACCCTGCCAGCCAGGGCCCCAGTGCTCATAAGTGTGCCCTGTATGTGTTACCTGTGTTATGACTAACTGTCTCACTGAGGCTCTGCTATCCAGAACCTCAGTGGTTATGCTCTCTCATTTCTTTCCAAATTGTCACTAACAGGCTAGTTACCAATTTCACCAATTTACATTGGCATACTGGAACACCCTTATAATTTCTTAGTCTATGGTACTGAGGTACCCAGGGTATTGGGGTTCCAGGAGATCCCTATGGGCTGCAGCATTTCTTTTGCCACCCATAGGGAGCTCTGACAATTCTTACACAGGCCTGCCATTGCAGCCTGAGTGAAATAATGCCCACATTATTTCACAGCCATTTTTCACTGCACTTAAGTAACTTATAAGTCACCTATATGTCTAACCTTTACCTGGTAAAGGTTGGGTGCTAAGTTACTTAGTGTGTGGGCACCCGGGCACCTGCCAAGGTGCTCCCACATTGTTCAGGGCAAATTTCACGGACTTTGTGAGTGCGGGGACACCATTACACGCGTGCACTATACATAGGTCACTACCTATGTATAGCTTCACAATGGTAACTCCGAATATGGCCATGTAACATGTCTATGATCATGGAATTGCCCCCTCTATGCCATCCTGGCATTGTTGGCACAATCCCATGATCCCATGGGTCTCTAGCACAGACCCGGGTACTGACAAACTGCCTTTCCCGGGGTTTCACTGCAGCTGCTGCCAACCCCTCAGACAGGTTTGTCTGGCCCAGGAAGGCAGAACAAAGGACTTCCTCAGAGAGAGGGTGTTACACCCTCTCCCTTAGGAAAAAGGTGTGAAGGCAGGGGAGGAGTAGCCTCCCCCAGCCTCTGGAAATGCTTTGATTAGCACAGATGGTGCCCATCTCTGCATAAGCCAGTCTACACCGGTTCAGGGACCCCTCAGCCCTGCTCTGGCACGGAACTGGACAAAGGAAAGGGGAGTGACCACTCCCCTGACCTGCACCTCCCCTGGGAGGTGCCCAGAGCTCCTCCAGTGTGCTCCAGACCTCTGCCATCTTGGAAACAGAGGTGCTGCTGGCACACTGGACTGCTCTGAGTGGCCAGTGCCAGCGGGTGACGTCAGAGACTCCTTTTGATAGGCTCCTTCAGGTGTTGCTAGCCTATCCTCTCTCCTAAGTAGCCAAACCCTCTTTTCTGGCTATTTAGAGTCTCTGCTTTGGGGAATTCCTTAGATAACGAATGCAAGAGCTCATCAGAGTTCCTCTGCATCTCTCTCTTCTGCCAAGGAATCGACTGCTGACCGTGCTGGAAGCCTGCAAAACTGCAACAAAGTAGCAAAGACGACTACTGCGACCTTGTAACGCTGATCCTGCCGCCTTCTCAACTGTTTTCCTGGTGGTGCATGCTGTGGGGGTAGTCTGCCTCCTCTCTGCACTAGAAGCTCTGAAGAAATCTCACGTGGGTCGACGGAATCTTCCCCCTGCAACCGCAGGCACCAAAGAACTGCATCACCGGTCCTCTGGGTCTCCTCTCAGCACAACGTGCGAGGTCCCTTGAACTCAGCAACTCTGTCCAAGTGACTCCCAGAGTCCAGTGACTCTTCAGTCCAAGTTTGGTGGAGGTAAGTCCTTGCCTCCCCACGCCAGACTGCATTGCTGAGAACCGCGTCTTTTGCAGCTACTACAGCTCCTGTGCACTTTTCCAGGATTTCCTTTGTGCACAGCCAAGCCTGGGTCCATGGCACTCTAACCTGCATTGCACGACTTCCTGAGTTGTCCTCCGGCGGCGTGGGACTCTCTTGTGCAACTTCGGGTGAGCACCGTTTCACTACACTTCGTAGTGCCTGTTCTGGCACTTCTCCTGGTGCTGCTTGCTTCTGAGTGGACTCCTTCTCTTGCTGGACGCCTCCTCTGTCCCCTCACGCAACTGGTGACATCCTGGTCCCTCCTGGGCCACAGCAGCATCCAAAAACCCTAACTGCGAGCTTTGCAGCTAGCAAGGCTTGTTTGCGGTCTTTCTCAGGAAAACACTTCTGCACGACTCTTCACGACGTGGGACATCTATCTTCCGAAGGGGAAGTTTCTAGCCCTTGTCGTTCTTGCAGAATCCTCTGCTTCTACTGTCCAGTGGCAGCTTCTTTGCACCCACAGCTGGCATTTCCTGGGCATCTGCCCACTCTCGACTTGATCGTGACTTTTGGACTTGGTCCCCTTGTTCCACAGGTACTCTCGTCTGGAAATCCATTGTTGTTGTATTGCTGGTGTTGGTCTTTCCTGCAGAATTTCCCTATCACGACTTCTGTGCTGTTTGGGGAACTTTAGTGCACTTTGCACACACTTTTCAGGGTCTTGGGGTGGGCTATTTTTCTAACCCTCATTGTTTTCTTACAGTCCCAGCAACCCTCTACAAGGTCACATAGGTTTGGGGTCCATTCGTGGTTCGCATTCCACTTCTAGAGTATATGGTTTGTGTTGCCCCTATCCCTATGTGCCCCTAATGCATCCTATGCTGACTATACATTGTTTGCACTGTTTTCTATTGCTATACTGCATATTTTTGGTATTGTGTACATATATCTTGTGTATATTTGCTATCCTCTTACTGAGGGTACTCACTGAGATACTTAGGCATATTGTCATAAAAATAAAGTACCTTTATTTTTAGTATATCTGTGTATTGTGTTTTCTTATGATATTGTGCAAGTCACACTAGTGGTACTGTAGGAGCTTCACTCGTCTACTAGTTCAGCCTAAGCTGTTCTGCTAAGCTACCTTTTCTATCAGCCTAAGCTGCTAGACACCACTATACACTAATAAGGGATACCTGGGCCTGGTGCAAGGTGTAAGTACCCCTTGGTACTCACTACAAGCCAGTCCAGCCTCCTACAAAAGGTCATCAACAATGGTACAACAAAACATGCCTCTCGGACTGTGACTTAATGTCCCAAGCATTAAAATGACCTTTGGGTGGGGGAAGTTTTTTTTTTTGCCCCAATGCAAATCCCCATATATGCCCAGAAACGTACAACAATGGTGTCTGAGTAATAGGAGCTACATGAAGGGAAAGACGAGCAGTTAATGATGCAAAAGCCAACAATTTAGAGGTGTGACACATTTGTCAGAGCATATAACACATTTTAGGCCTCTATAATGGTGGATGCTTGACTTACCCCATAGGACATTTGGAAAGGCTGAAGTCGTCATGGCGTTAGGCAGTTGCAAACATGGTAGACAAAGCCATAGGCTAACGTTGATGCCAGTGGTGGTCAAAGGCCAATGGCTGTGTCCGCCGGTGTTGGCAGCTGCTTACGTGGTGGTCGTGACCGCCATGTTCTTCAAAATTCCTCACTTTAGTCCTGACACTGCTGCCAGCAAGAACTCCATTACCTGAGCTGCTGTGTACCACCTCTGGGAGAAATCATGCCACATCCAGCAGATGATAGGGCCCAGCCTTCTCGCCAGAAAAGCTGGAAAAGCTAGTATCTCAGGTCCTACACATATATGAACAGCACTATGGTGCACCCGAGGAGCAGGTAAGTCCCTCATGCGCACAGTTTCTCTGTATAATAACATATAATACGTCCTCACAGGCAAGAGCATGACCATGTGTGGCAGAATGTGTACTCTAAGCCCTGTGGGTGCAGTCAGTGTGCATCAATGGAAAGGTCAATGTGCATGTATTTGTGTTCAGTGCCGGGTGTTGAGTCCTGATACATTGCGGTGTGTGTGTATTGAGTGTACCCTCATCCACCTTGTGTTGGAGGCACATAACTAGGTGGGGTGACATAACAGCCATCCCAAGACATCTCTTACCTCATAGATGTCATCAATCTGAGGGCACATGTATTTGAAAGACATCATGAGCATTGTATGCATGTTGTATGTGTCATCTGTATGTAATGTGAGCTACGTATATGGTGCCAAAGACATTTCAAACCACATCTGCCCTTGCTAAACTGGTGTTTGGAAGGCACATCCTGACTTACTCTGCCCCTCAGGTTGCAACAAAAACACCACATGCCAATTGGCTGTTAGCTACATGATGTGCCATCAGACGTAGAAGTGTAGGGAATGGACTTTCATGTAGGTCTGTCTCCTCAGCCTGCAAAGACCGGGTCCTGTCAAGTGCAACTCACTGTATTCGTCCAAGTCTGCGCTGGTGTCAAAATACTTTTGTCACGCAACTGTGGCACTGTGCCAACTCCCTGTATCTCAACATATTATGAGGCTAAATCTTACCTCAGTGCTAACATGCAGCGCATTGAGGCTCCATCCTCTGATAAGAATGTGCATGGTATTAGGGGAGAGCAATGATCTTTCACTGATGTGCACTTGCCATCTCTGTCAATGTGTGTTTCAGAGCCTTGACAGGTCCCTCGATCCCACAGTCCTGTTGTCACCTTCCTACAGGACACGTGTCCTGTGTAGGATCATTGCATTTCTGTCATTGCATAAGTACAAACTGTGAGTTGTTTACTGATAATCCATAATATGTGACTCAGTTGGCTGGTCAGTTTCAGAAAATGTACAATGCATGCCTATGCCGTTATGAGAGTGACCTATTTATTAAGTACACATGTCAAAAAGTGTGTTTTGTGTTGATGATGAGACACTCAGGGGCATATTTATATTCTGTTTGCACCGAATGTGCAACAAAATTTTTGACGCACAATCGGCGCAAACCCTGCCCCATATTTATACTTTGACGTCCGACCCCACGGGCGTCAAAGTTCCACCTTGTGCGTAATTTTTTGGGAGGGTGATCCAGCCTTGCGTTAATTATATGCAAGGTAGGCGTTCCCTTCCAAAAAATAACTTTAAGGCCTGTGCCCCATATTTATACTCTGACGTCATTTTGACGCACAGGAGGGGGCAGGCCTTAAAAAACGGCACACAGCCTGATGGGCGCAGTTTTTTAACACCTGGGTCAGGGCAGGCGTTAAGGGACCTGTGGGCTCAGAAGGAGCCCTGAGGTGCCCTCCCCTGCCCCCAGGGACACCCCCTGCCACCCTTGCCCACCCCAGGAGGACACCCAAGGATGGAGGGACCCATCCCAGGGAAGTTGAGGTAAGTTGGGGTAAGTATTTTTTTCGGGTTTTTTTTGTGGCATAGGGGGGCCTGATTTGGGCCCCCCTACATTCCACTATGCCCAATGACCATGCCCAGGGGACATAAGTCCCCTGGGCATGGCCATTGGGCAAGGGGGCAAGGGGGCATGACTCCTGTCTTTGCTAAGACAGGAGTCATGTCAATGGAGGTTGGGCGTAAAAAAAAATTGCGCAAATCCGGTATGAGGCCTGAATTTTGCCTCAGACATGACTTGCCCCATTTTTTGGCGCACAACCCCCATTTTCCCATACGCCGGCGCTGCCTGGTGTGAGTCATTTGTTTTGACGCACACCAGTCCGCATGTTACCCCCATATTTCACTGTATATAAGTTGTTTTAGTGTATGTGTCACTGGGACCCTGCCAGCCAGGGCCGCAGTGCTCATAAGTGTGCCCTGTATGTGTTCCCTGTGTGATGACTTAACTGTCTCACTGAGGCTCTGCTAACCAGAACCTCAGTGGTTATGCTCTCTCTCCTTTCCAAATTGTCACTAACAGGCTAGTGACCAATTTCACCAATTCACATTGGCATACTGGAACACCCTTATAATTCCCTAGTATATGGTACTGAGGTACCCAGGGTATTGGGGTTCTAGGAGATCCCTATGGGCTGCAGCATTTCTTTTGCCACCCATAGGGAGCTCTGACAATTCTTACACAGGCCTGCCACTGCAGCCTGGGTGAAATAACGTCCACGTTATTTCACAGCCATTTACCACTGCACTTAAGTAACTTATAAGTCAGCTATATGTCTAACCTTCACCTGGTAAAGGTTGGGTGCAAAGTTACTTAGTGTGTGGGCACCCTGGCACTAGCCAAGGTACCCCCACATAGTTCAGGGCAAATTCCCCGGACTTTGAGAGTGCGGGGACACCATTTCACGTGTGCACTATACATAGGTCACTACCTATGTATAGCGTCACAATGGTAACTCCGAACATGGCCATGTAACATGTCTAAGATCATGGAATTGTCACCCCAATGCCATTCTGGCATTGGGGAGACAATTCCATGATCCCCCGAGTCTCTAGCACAGACCCAGGTACTGCCAAACTACCTTTCCCGGGGTTTCACTGCAGCTGCTGCCAACCCCTCAGACAGGTTTCTGCCCTCCTGGGGTCCAGCCAGGCTTGGCCCAGGAAGGCAGAACAAAGAACTTCCTCACAGAGAGGGTGTTACACCCTCTCCCTTTGGAAAAAGGTGTCAGGGCTGGGGAGGAGTAGCCTCCCCAGCCTCTTGAAAAATGCTTTGATGGGCACAGATGGTGCCCATCTCTGCATAAGCCAGTCTACACCGGTTCAGGGATCCCCCAGCCCTGCTCTGGCACGTAACTGGACAAAGGAAAGGGGAGTGACCACTCCCCTGACCTGCACCTCCCCTGGGAGGTGCCCAGAGCTCCTCCAGTGTGCTCCAGACCTCTGCCATCTTGGAAACAGAGGTGCTGCTGGCACACTGGACTGCTCTGAGTGGCCAGTGCCAGCAGGTGACGTCAGAGACTCCTTCTGATAGGCTCTTACCTGTGTTACTAACCTATCCTCCTTCTTAGGTAGCCAAACCTTCTTTTCTGGCTATTTAGGGTCAATTTAATTATTTTCATGAAAAACACTTTTTTGACCTTCTTCACATTTTACAACAGCCATCTTGGTTGGGGGCAATCTACATACAAGGGCTTAAAATAAAGGAAAGACTACTGTCCAAACGTAAAAAATTTAAACACGTTTATTAAGATGTTAGCTAAATGGTGGCATTTTTTTTAATACTAATTCTATGTGGAATATGTATACCAAATTGTTATTCTAATGCCTTGTTTTTCATACTGTTCAGGCATTTAAAAGTAATATTTGTTTTTTCACTGCAAAACTATTTATTTTAATATATTACAATAATGCATTTTAAAGGTATGCTTGGTAATAGTATGCATGGTAATGATACTTATAATGTACCTCCATGTATGCTCACGGTAATGACATGCATGGTAAGACGTATTGTAGTGGTAAATGCGTTGTAAAAACTGGGCCGTATGGCAAGCGTTGTTCCGTCATACGACCATCATATCTACCAAGGGGTTGAGCTCAGGTTAATTTATTAACATTCAGGGTTCAGTCTGACACAAAGTGTTATTATTTATTGAGGTGGTCTGTCCCCCAGTCCAAATAATAATCCATTTTCTTAACATTAGGATGTCAATAATTCTGTAGTAAGTAAAGATAAATCCTCATACTCACATGTCTTCAATAGAATCATAACTTTCCTTCAGATCATGAAGTATATCTCACATGCACTGAAAACTCTCATCTTAGGTCACACACGTTATCTTCACAATATGTGTTTATGATGTTATAAATGAATGAAGATTATAACTACTTGAAAGTGGATGTGGCAGTTCATCTTACCTTCAGATTCACTAATATCACCACCTGCTCCATCTTGAAGGAACATGTGCCAATTTCTGTGTGTACTTCTCTTTTCAGATCAGTTATGCCTCACAGCACAGTGCACTGAGTGACAAAACCCAGTTTCCCTCCTTTCTACGCACTGTGCCAAGTCAAAGCCCTCAATCTTTGGTGATTGCCAAGTTAGTGAAACTTTTTAATTGGACTTGGATTGGGCTCCTGGCTTCAGACAATGACGTCTGCTACATGATGATAAAGGGGGTGAAGGAAGAAGCAGAGAGGATGGGAATATGTGTGTCCTTTTGGGAGAAAGTCTCTGACAAATACAGCAAGGAAAGGTTGAGGGCCATTGCTGAAACAGTTAGAAGCTCTTCTGCTCAGGTAATCATCTGTGATTCTTACAGCAAGGACTTAATTGCCCTGCTGCACCATCTGAGCTATATGAACATAACTGAGAAAATTTGGATTTTTTCAACTGGTTTTACAATTAGTGAGACTTATTTTCCAGTGCAGTCCTGGAGATTACTAAATGGCTCCCTGATATTAGTTCTACATGCCCCTGAAATTCCTGGATTCCGGTCTTTTTTAGAAAGTCTTCATCCCACCAGGTACCCAGAAGACATATTTATAAAAAGTTTCTGGGAAGCAGCGTTTGAGTGCAAGTGGCCCATCAACGGCAGTTCTTTAATACAAGTCTCAGAGGAAGCCGGTGCTGGCACGGTGAGGTGTACGGGCTTAGAGTTGGTGGAAGACGTAAATTCAATGTTTGCACTATATGAAATGAGCCTTACATACCACATATACCTGGCAGTTTACGCCCTGGCACAGGCCCTGCAGGACCTGGTCTCATGCACACCTGGGATGGGACCCTTCCAGAACAGCAGCTGTGCTGAGGTGGATCATCTGGAACTGTGGCAGGTAAGAAGGCTTGGCTTTCTGGTCCCTCTGTGGTTAGCAGTTCCTTAGTTTGTGTACAGTAGCATTAAATACAAAAGGTTTAATACGTTCTACACACGTTCAGTGACCTTCACTGTGAATGACTCTTATACCACCATGTTGTGACGCAAGTATAAGTGGAAGGAGGAACTCCTATCCAACTGACCAATATTAAAGCAGAACATCCTGTGCATCCTACAAAGAATGCAAAACAAGAAACTCTAGTAACACATCCTTCTGTCATTGCACAACTGCCTACAACATGGTATGTTCACAATGTAACAATATACATATTGCACATACTAGCATGTCAAACATCTAAAGTGTGGTAAATTACACTCCCAAACCTCAAACCATGTGCCCATAACCTTCTCTGTATTCCATTGCCAACTTCTTGATCTGTAGTAATCTCTAACCTGTGTCAGCACTCACACTGCTCCATCTCTTCTTCTTCTCCTGAGTCTCCGTGCAATGACCATAATGACACACCCAAGTCTACTCTTTATTTCACAAAGTACCAATCCCCATCTTTACATAAGTCTTACCCACGTTCAGCACTTTCATGTACTCAGAAAATATGGAACTCCATGAATACTTCATCTTGACAAAGTGACCCTTCTCAATGTTCACACCCTTTACACCTCTCTTTTGTAATACCACTCCTTGTATTTCCTCTGCTTCTCTCTAATTTTGACTGCAATGTTTCCTGTATCTGTAGGAGGCTGGCCTGGCTTATAGTGGGTACCTTGTGGTACTTACACCCTGTGCCAGGTCCAGTTATTCCTTATTAGTAGAATAGAGGTGTTTCTAGCAGCTTAGGCTGATAGAAGGTAGCTATGGCAAAGCAGTTTAGGCTGAACTAGGAGACATGCAAAGCTCCTACTGTACTGTAGGAAAGTACCATCTTGCCTGGCATGTTACCCCCATTTTTCACTGTATATATGTTGTTTTAGTTGTATGTGTCACTGGGACCCTGGTAACCCAGGGCCCCAGTGCTCATAAGTGTGCCTGTATGTGTTACCTGTGTAGTGACTAACTGTCTCACTGAGGCTCTGCTAATCAGAACCTCAGTGGTTATGCTCTCTCATTTCTTTCCAAATTGTCACTGACAGGCTAGTGACCATTTTTACCAATTTACATTGGCTTACTGGAACACCCTTATAATCCCCTAGTATATGGTACTGAGGTACCCAGGGTATTGGGGTTCCAGGAGATCCCTATGGGCTGCAGCATTTCTTTTGCCACCCATAGGGAGCTCTGACAATTCTTACACAGGCCTGCCACTGCAGCCTGAGTGAAATAACGTCCACGTTATTTCACAGCCATTTTACACTGCACTTAAGTAACTTATAAGTCACCTATATGTCTAACCTTTACCTGGTAAAGGTTAGGTGCAAAGTCACTTAGTGTGAGGGCACCCTGGCACTAGCCAAGGTGCCCCCACATTGTTCAGAGCCAATTCACTGAACTTTGTGAGTGCGGGGACACCATTACACGCGTGCACTACATATAGGTCACTACCTATATGTAGCTTCACCATGGTAACTCCGAATATGGCCATGTAACATGTCTATGATCATGGAATTGCCCCCTCTATGCCATCCTGGCATTGTTGGTACAATTCCATGATCCCAGTGGTCTGTAGCACAGACCCTGGTACTGCCAGACTGCCCTTCCTGGGGTCTCTCTGCAGCTGCTGCTGCTGCCAACCCCTCAGACAGGCATCTGCCCTCCTGGGGTCCAGCCAGGCCTGGCCCAGGATGGCAGAACAAAGAACTTCCTCTGAGAGAGGGTGTGACACCCTCTCCCTTTGGAAAATGGTGTGAAGGCAGGGGAGGAGTAGCCTCCCCCAGCCTCTGGAAATGCTTTGTTGGGCACAGAGGTGCCCAATTCTGCATAAGCCAGTCTACACCGGTTCAGGGACCCCTTAGCCCCTGCTCTGGCGCGAAACTGGACAAAGGAAAGGGGAGTGACCACTCCCCTGACCTGCACCTCCCCTGGGAGGTGTCCAGAGCTCCTCCAGTGTGCTCCAGACCTCTGCCATCTTGGAAACAGAGGTGCTGCTGGCACACTGGACTGCTCTGAGTGGCCAGTGCCACCAGGTGACGTCAGAGACTCCTTGTGATAGGCTCCTTCAGGTGTTAGTAGCCTTTCCTCTCTCCTAGGTAGCCAAACCCTCTTTTCTGGCTATTTAGGGTCTCTGTCTCTGGGGAAACTTTAGATAACGAATGCATGAGCTCAGCCGAGTTCCTCTGCATCTCCCTCTTCACCTTCTGATAAGGAATCGACCGCTGACCGCGCTGGAAGCCTGCAAACCTGCAACATAGTAGCAAAGACGACTACTGCAACTCTGTAACGCTGATCCTGCCGCCTTCTCGACTGTTTTCCTGCTTGTGCATGCTGTGGGGGTAGTCTGCCTCCTCTCTGCACCAGAAGCTCCGAAGAAATCTCCCGTGGGTCGACGGAATCTTCCCCCTGCAACCGCAGGCACCAAAAAGCTGCATCTCCGGTCCCTTGGGTCTCCTCTCAGCACGACGAGCGAGGTCCCTCGAATCCAGCGACACCGTCCAAGTGACCCCCACAGTCCAGTGACTCTTCAGCCCAAGTTTGGTGGAGGTAAGTCCTTGCCTCACCTCGCTGGGCTGCATTGCTGGGAACCGCGACTTTGCAAGCTTCTCCGGCCCCTGTGCACTTCCGGCGGAAATCCTGTGTGCACAGCCAAGCCTGGGTCCACGGCACTCTCACCTGCATTGCACGACTTTCTAAGTTGGTCTCCGGCGACGTGGGACTCCTTTGTGCAACTTCGGCGAGCACCGTTTCACGCATCCTCGTAGTGCCTGTTTCTGGCACTTCTCTGGGTGCTACCTGCTTCAGTGAGGGCTCTTTGTCTTGCTCGACGTCTCCTCTCTCTGCAGGTCCAATTTGCGACCTCCTGGTCCCTCCTGGGCCCCAGCAGCGTCCAAAAACGCCAAACGCACGATTTGCGTGTAGCAAGGCTTGTTGGCGTCCATCCGGCAGGAAAACACTTCTGCACGACTCTCCGAGGCGTGGGGGATCCATCCTCCAAAGGGGAAGTCTCTAGCCCTTGTCGTTCCTGCAGTATTCACAGTTCTTCAGCCTAGTAAGAGCTTCTTTGCACCAACCGCTGGCATTTCTTGGGCATCTGCCCATCTCCGAGCTGCTTGTGACTTTTGGACTTGGTCCCCTTGTTCCACAGGTACCTTCAGACAGGAATCCATCGTTGTTGCATTGCTGATTTGTGTTTTCCTTGCATTCTCCCTCTAACACGACTATTTTGTCCTTAGGGGAACTTTAGTGCACTTTGCACTCACTTTTCAGGGTCTTGGGGAGGGTTATTTTTCTAACTCTCACTATTTTCTAATAGTCCCAGCGACCCTCTACAAGGTCACATAGGTTTGGGGTCCATTCGTGGTTCGCATTCCACTTCTGGAGTATATGGTTTGTGTTGCCCCTATCCCTATGTTTCCCCATTGCATCCTATTGTAACTATACATTGTTTGCACTGTTTTCTAAGACTATACTGCATATTTTTGCTATTGTGTATATATATCTTGTGTATATTTCCTATCCTCTCACTGAGGGTACACTCTAAGATACTTTGGCATATTGTCATAAAAATAAAGTACCTTTATTTTTAGTATAACTGTGTATTGTGTTTTCTTATGATATTGTGCATATGACACTAAGTGGTACTGTAGTAGCTTCACACGTCTCCTAGTTCAGCCTAAGCTGCTCTGCTAAGCTACCATTATCTATCAGCCTAAGCTGCTAGACACCCTATACACTAATAAGGGATAACTGGGCCTGGTGCAAGGTGCAAGTACCCCTTGGTACTCACTACAAGCCAGTCCAGCCTCCTACATGTACCACTTATATCATAGAGCACTATATCATAAGAATCACAATACTCAGAGTTACTGAAAATAAAGATACTTTATTTTAGTGACAAAACACCAAAAGTATCTCGGAGGATACCCTCACTTAGGAGGTAAGTAATATACACAAATTATATGCACACAAACCCAAAACAGGTAAGTATCAGTAAGAAAAGTAGTGCAAACAATGCAGAATCCAATAGGATGCATAGGTCTAGGGGCAACACAAACCATATACTCCAAAAGTGAAATGCGAATCACAAATGGACCCCAGACCTATGGGTGGTTGTAGAGGGTCACTGGGACTGTAAGAAAACAGTAAGGGTGTCCAAGATATCCCACCCCAAGACCCTGAAAAGTAAGAGTAAAGTTACCCTACTACCCCAGAAAGACAGAATAGTCGTGATAGGAGATTCTGCAAGAACCACAAGCACCAGCAAAACACTGAAGACGGATTCCAGGACCTGAGGACCTGTAAAGGAAGGGGACCAAGGCCAAGAGTCACACAAGTGTCCGGGGGGACAGGAGCCCACTAAACCCCGGATGAAGGTGCAAAAGGGCTGCCTCAGGGTGGAAGAAGCTGAAGATTCTGCAACGACGAAAGAGGCCAGGAACTTCTCCTTTGGATGGAAGATGTCCCACGGTGTGCTGAAGGTTGCAGAAGTGTTTCCACGCAGAAATATCGCAAACAAGCCTTGCTAGCTGCAAGTGTTGTGGTTGAGGATTTTGGGTGCTGCTGGGGACCAGGAAGGACCAGGATGTCACCCCTTGGAGGAGGAGACAGAGGGGGCGCTCTGCAACTCAGACAGCCCCCACAGAAGCAGGCAGCACCCACAGAAGTACCGGAACAGGCACTTAGAAGATCTGAGGACAGCGGTCGACTCAGAGTCACAAAGGAGGGTCCCACGACGTCGGAGTTCAACTCAGCGAGTTGGGCAATGCCGGACAGAATGCTGGGGACCCAGGCTAGGCTGTGCAGAAAGGAAGTCCTGGAAAAGTGCAGAGAAGCCGGAGCAGCTGCACATCACACAGTACAAAGGTTTGCTTTGGGAAGGCAAGGACTTACCTCCACCAAATTTGGACAGAAGGGCCACTGGACTGTAGGAGACACTTGGACCCAGCTCCTGTGTTCCAGGGACCACGCTCATCAGGATGAGAGGGGACCCCGAGGACCGGTGATGCAGAAGTTTGGTGCGTGAGTTAGCAGAGGTAAGATTCCGTCGACCCATGGGAGATTTTTTTCTTGGCTTCCAGTGCAGGGTGAAGGCAGACAGCCCTCAGGGCATGCACCACCAGGAAACAGTAGAGAAAGCCGGCAGGATGAGGCACTAAAATGTTGGTAGTAGTCGTCTTGCTACTTTGTTGCGGTTTTGCAGGTGTCCTGGAGAAGTCAGCGGTCGATCCTTGGCAGAAGTCGAAAAGGGAAGTGCAGAGGAACTCTGGTGAGCACTTGCATTCGTTATCTGAAGAATAGCCCAGAGGAGAGACCCTAAATAGCCAGAAAAGGAGGTTTGGCTACTGAGAAAGGAGGCTTGGCTACTGAAAGAGGTAAGCACCTATCAGGAGGGGTCTCTGAGGTCACCTGCTGGCACTGGCCACTCAGAGCAGTCCATTGTGCCTCAACACCTCTGAATCCAAGATGGCAGAGGTCTGGGACACAGAAGTTTGGTGCCTGCGTTGACAGGGGGAAGATTCCATCGACCCACGGGAGAGTTCTTCTTGGCTTCCAGTGCAGGATGAAGGCAGAAAGCCCTCAGAGCATGCACCACCAGGAAACAGCTGATGAAAGCCGGCAGGATGAGGCAGGATGAGGCCCTACAATGTTTGCAGGTAGTAGTCTTGCTACTTTGTTGCGGTTTTGCAGGTGTCCTGGAGCAGTCAGCGGTCGATCCTTGGCAGAAGTCGAAGAGGGAAGTGCAGAGGAACTTTGTTATCTGAGGAATAGCCCAGAGGAGAGACCCTATATAGCCAAAAAAGGAAGTTTGGCTACTAAGAAAGGAGGCTTGGCTACTGAAAGAGGTAAGCACCTATCAGGAGGGGTCTCTGACATCACCTGCTTGCACTGGCCACTCAGAGCTGACCATTGTGCCCCAACACCTTTGAATCCAAGATGGCAGAGGTCTGGGACACACTGGAGGAGCTCTGGGCACCTCCCCGGGAGGTACTGGTCAGGGGAGTGGTCACTCCCCTTTCCTTTGTTCAGTTTCACGCCAGAGCAGGGCTGGGGGATCCCTGAACCGGTGCAGACTGGCTTATGCAGAGATAGGCACTCTGGGCTACTCCTCCCCAGCCCTTCACACCTATTTCCAAAGGGAGAGGGTGTAACATCCTCTCTGAGAGGAAATCCTTTGTTCTGCCTTCCTGGGACTGGGATGCCCAGAGCCCAGGGGGCAGAAACCTGTCTGAGGGGTTGGCAGCAGCAGCAGCTGCAGTGGAAACCCCAGAAAGGCAGTTTGGCAGTGCTCGGGTTCTGTG
This sequence comes from Pleurodeles waltl, assembly GCF_031143425.1. Lineage (NCBI taxonomy): Eukaryota > Metazoa > Chordata > Amphibia > Caudata > Salamandridae > Pleurodeles > Pleurodeles waltl. The sequence continues at coordinate 9,241,366 of NC_090438.1, read as the reverse complement.
CTAGAGACCCATGGGGTGCATGGAATTGTCCCCCCAATACCGGAATGGTATTGGGGTGACAATTCCATGATCCTAGACATGTTACATGGCCATGTTTGGAGTTACCCTTGTGACGCTACATATAGGTAGTGACCTATATGTACTGCACACGTGTAATGATGTCCCCGCACTCACAAAGTCCGGGGAATTTGCCCTGAACAATGTGGGGGCACCTTGGCTAGTGCCAGGGTGCCCACACACTAAGGGGGTCATTCTAACTCTGGCAGGCGGCGGAGGCCGCCCGCCAGAGTTCCCCCCTCCAGAATACCGCACCGCGGTCAGAAGACCGCTGCGGTTATTCTATGTTTCCCGCTGGGCTGGCGGGCGACCGCCAGAAGGCCGCCCGCCAGCCCAGCGGGAAACCCCCTTCCCACGAGGAAGCCGGCTCCGAATGGAGCCGGCGGAGTGGGAAGGTGCGACGGGTGCAGTTGCACCCGTCGCGAATTTCAGTGTCTGCTAAGCAGACACTGAAATTCTTTGTGGGGCCCTCTTAACGGGGGCCCCTGCAGTGCCCATGCCATTGGCATGGGCACTGCAGGGGCCCCCAGGGGCCCCACGACACCCCATACCGCCATCCTGTTCCTGGCGGGCGAACCACCAGGAACAGGATGGCGGTATGGGGTGTCTGAATCCCCATGGCGGCGCAGCGAGCTGCGCCGCCATGGAGGATTCAGAAGGGCAGCGGAAAACCGGCGGGAGACCGCCGGTTTTCCTGTTCTGACCGCGGCCAAACCGCCGCGGTCAGAATGCCCTGCGGGGCACCGCCAGCCTGTTGGCGGTGCTCCCGCCGACCCTGGTCCTGGCGGTCAAGGACCACCGGGGTCAGAATCACCCCCTAAGTAACTTGCCACCTAACCTTCACCAAGTGAGGGTTAGACATATAGATGACTTATAAGTTACTTATGTGCAGTGAAAAATGGCTGTGAAATAACGTGGACGTTATTTCACTCAGGCTGCAGTGGCAGTCCTGTGTAAGAACTGTCTGAGCTCCCTATGGGTGGCATTCGAAATGCTGCAGCCCATAGGGATCTCCTGGAACCCCAATACCCTGGATACCTCAGTACCATATACTAGGAAATTATAAGGGTGTTCCAGTATGTAGGAGGCTGGACTGGCTTGTAGTGAGTACCAAGGGGTACTTGCACCTTGCACCAGGCCCAGTTATCCCTTATTAGTGTATAGGGTGTCTAGCAGCATAGGCTGATAGATAATGGTAGCTTAGCAGAGCAGCTTAGGCTGAACTAGGAGACAAGTGAAGCTCCTACAGTACCACAAGTGTCACTTGCACAATATCATAAGAAAACACAATACACAGTTATACTAAAAATAAAGGTACTTTATTTTTATGACAATATGCCAAAGTATCTCAGAGTGTACCCTCAGTAAGAGGATAGGAAATATACACAAGATATATGTACACAATACCAAAAATATGCAGTATAGTCTTAGAAAACAGTGCAAACAATGTATAGTTACAATAGGATGCAATGGGGACACATAGGGATAGGGGCAATACAAACCATGTATCCAAAAGTGGAATGCGAACCACGAATGGACCCCAAACCTTTGTGACCTTGTAGAGGGTCGCTGGGACTATTAGAAAATAGTGAGGGTTAGAAAAATAGCCCACCCCAAGACCCTAAAAAGTGAGTGCAAAGTGCACTGAAGTTCCCCAGAGGACAAAGAAGTCGTAATAGGGGAATAATGCAGGAAAGACACAAACCAGCAATCCAACAACAATGGATTTCCAGTCGAGAGTACCTGTGGATCAAGGAGACCAAGTCCAAAAGTCACAAGCAAGTCGGAGATGGGCAGATACCCAGGAAATGCCAGCAGTGGGTGCAAAGAAGCTTCTACTGGACAAGAGAAGCTTAGGTTTCTGCATGAACGACAAGGGCTAGAGACTTCCCCTTTGGAGGACGGATCCATCACGCTGTGGAGAGTCGTGCAGAAGTGTTTTCCCGCTGAAAGACCACCAACAAGCCTTGCTAGCTGCAAATCGTGCAGTAAGGGTTTTTGGTTGCTGCAGTGGCCCAGGAGGGACCAGAATGTCACAAATTGCGACAGGAGACAGAGGGGACGTCGGGAAAGACAAGGAGCCCTCTCAGCAGCAGGTAGCACCCGGAGAAGTGCCAGAAACAGGCACTACAAGGATGCGAGAAACGGTGCTCACCCGAAGTTACACAAAGGAGTCCCACGTCGCCGGAGACCAACTTAGAAAGCTGTGCAATGCAGGTTAGAGTCCCGTGGACCCAGGCTTGGCTGTGCACAAAGGATTTCCACCGGAAGTGCACGGAAGCCGGAGTAGCTGCAAAAGACGCGGTTTCCAACAATGCAGTCTGGCGTGGGGAGGCAAGGACTTACCTCCACCAAACTTTGCACCTAACCTTTACCAGGTAAAGGTTAGACATATAGGTGACTTATAAGTTACTTAAGTGCAGTGTAAAATGGCTGTGAAATAACGTGGACGTTATTTCACTCAGGCTGCAGTGGCAGGCCTGTGTAAGAATTGTCAGAGCTCCCTATGGGTGGCAAAAGAAATGCTGCAGCCCATAGGGATCTCCTGGAACCCCAATACCCTGGGTACCTCAGTACCATATACTAGGGAATTATAAGGGTGTTCCAGTAAGCCAATGTAAATTGGTAAAAATGGTCACTAGCCTGTTAGTGACAATTTGGAAAGAAATGAGAGAGCATAACCACTGAGGTTCTGATTAGCAGAGCCTCAGTGAGACAGTTAGTCACTACACAGGTAACACATTCAGGCACACTTATGAGCACTGGGGCCCTGGGTTACCAGGGTCCCAGTGACACATACAACTAAAACAACATATATACAGTGAAAAATGGGGGTAACATGCCAGGCAAGATGGTACTTTCCTACAGGTAGTCTGCCTCCTCTCTGCACTAGAAGCTCCGAAGAAATCTCCCGTGGGTCGACGGAATCTTCCCCCTGCAACCGCAGGCACCAAAAAGCTGCATTACCGGTCCCTTGGGTCTCCTCTCAGCACGACGAGCGAGGTCCCTCGAATCCAGCGACTCTGTCCAAGTGACCCCCACAGTCCAGTGACTCTTCAGTCCAAGTTTGGTGGAGGTAAGTCCTTTCCTCACCTCGTTGGGCTGCATTGCTGGGAACCGCGACTTTTGCAGCTACTCCGGCCCCTGTGCACTTCCGGCGGAAATCCTTTGTGCACAGCCAAGCCTGGGTCCACGGCACTCTAACCTGCATTGCACGACTTTCTAAGTTGGTCTCCGGCGACGTGGGACTCCTTTTTGCAACTTCGGCAAGCACAGTTTCACGCATCCTCGTAGTGCCTGTTTCTGGCACTTATCCGGGTGCTACTGGCTTTAGAGAGAGCTCCTTATCTTGCTCGACGTCCCCTCTCTCCGCTGGTCCAATTTGCGACCTCCTGGTCCCTCCTGGGCCTCAGCAGAGTCCAAAAACGCTAACCGCACAATTTGCAGCTAGCAAGGCTTGTTGGCATTCTTTCGGCGGGAAAACACTTCTGCCCGACTCTCCACGGCGAGCGGGATACGTCCACCAAAGGGGAAGTCTCTAGCCCTTTTCGTTCCTGCAGAAACCTCAGCTTCTTCTGTCCAGTAGAAGCTTCTTTGCACCCGCAGCTGGCATTTCCTGGGCATTTGCCCATCTCCAACTTGCTTGTGACTTTTGGACTTGGTCCCCTTGCTCCACAGGTACCCTAGATTGGAAATCCACAGTTGTTGCATTCTTGGTTTGTGTCTTTCCTGCATTATTCCTCTAACACGACTTCTTTGTCCTTAGGGGAACTTTAGTGCACTTTGCACTCACTTTTCAGGGTCTTGGGGAGGGTTATTTTTCTAACTCTTACTATTTTCTAATAGTCCCAGCGACCCTCTACAAGGTCACATAGGTTTGGGGTCCATTCGTGGTTCGCATTCCACTTTTGGAGTATATGGTTTGTGTTGCCCCTATCCCTATGTTTCCCCATTGCATCCTATTGTCCAAATATGCGTGAAACGGTGCTTGCCGAAGTTGCACAAAGGAGTCCCACGTCGCCGGAGACCAACTTAGAAAGTCGTGCAATGCAGGTTAGAGTGCCGTGGACCCAGGCTTGGCTGTGCACAAAGGATTTCCGCCGGAAGTGCACAGGGGCCGGAGTAGCTGCAAAAGTCGCGGTTCCCAGCAATGCAGCCCAGCGAGGTGAGGCAAGGACTTACCTCCACCAAACTTGGACTGAAGAGTCACTGGACTGTGGGGGTCACTTGGACAGAGTCGCTGGATTCGAGGGACCTCGCTCGTTGTGCTGAGAGGAGACCCAAGGGACCGGTAATGCAGCTTTCTGGTGCCTGCGGTTGCAGGGGGAAGATTCCGTCGACCCACGGGAGATTTCTTCGGAGCTTCTGGTGCAGAGAGGAGGCAGACTACCCGCACGGCATGCACAAGCAGGAAAACAGTCGAGAAGGCGGCAGGATCAGCGTTACAGAGTTGCAGTAGTCGTCTTTGCTACTTTGTTGCAGTTTTGCAGGCTTCCAGCGCGGTCAGCAGTCGATTCCTTGGCAGAAGGTGAAGAGAGAGATGCAGAGGAACTCGGATGAGCTCTTGCATTCGTTATCTAAAGTTTCCCCAGAGACAGAGACCCTAAATAGCCAGAAAAGAGGGTTTGGCTACTTAGGAGAGAGGATAGGCTACTAACACCTGAAGGAGCCTATCAGAAGGAGTCTCTGACGTCACCTGGTGGCACTGGCCACTCAGAGCAGTCCAGTGTGCTTGCAGCACCTCTGTTTCCAAGATGGCAGAGGTCTGGAGTACACTGGAGGAGCTCTGGACACCTCCCAGGGGAGGTGCAGGTCAGGGGAGTGGTCACTCCCCTTTCCTTTGTCCATTTTCACGCCAGAGCAGGGCTAAGGGGTCCCCTGAACCGGTGTAGACTGGCTTATGCAGAATTGGGCACCTCTGTGCCCAACAAAGCATTTCCAGAGGCTGGGGGAGGCTACTCCTCCCCTGCCTTCACACCATTTTCCAAAGGGAGAGGGTGTCACACCCTCTCTCAGAGGAAGTTCTTTGTTGTGCCATCCTGGGCCAGGCCTGGCTGGACCCCAGGAGGGCAGATGCCTGTCTGAGGGGTTGGCAGCAGCAGCAGCTGCAGTGAAACTCTAGGAAGGGCAGTTTGGCAGTACCAGGGTCTGTGCTACAGACCACTGGGATCATGGGATTGTGCCAACTATGCCAGGATGGCATAGAGGGGGCAATTCCATGATCATAGACATGTTACATGGCCATATTCGGAGTTACCATTGTGAAGCTACATATAGGTAGTGACCTATATGTAGTGCACGTGTGTAATGGTGTCCCCGCACTCACAAAGTTCAGGGAATTGGCTCTGAACAATGTGGGGGCACCTTGGCTAGTGCCAGGGTGCCCACACACTAAGTAACTTTGCACCTAACCTTTACCAGGTAAAGGTTAGACACATAGGTGACTTATAAGTTACTTAAGTGCAGTTTAAAATGGCTGTGAAATAACGTGGACGTTATTTCACTCAGGCTGCAGTGGCAGGCCTGTGTAAGAATTGTCAGAGCTCCCTATGGGTGGCAAAAGAAATGCTGCAGCCCATAGGGATCTCCTGGAACCCCAATACCCTGGGTACCTCAGTACCATATACTAGGGAATTATAAGGGTGTTCCAGTAAGCCAATGTACATTGGTAAAATTGGTCACTAGCCTGTTAGTGACAATTTAAAAGAAATGAGAGAGCATAACCACTGAGGTTACTTTGGCATATTGTCATAAAAATAAAGTATCTTTATTTTTAGTATAACTGTGTATTGTGTTTTCTTATGATATTGTGCATATGACACTAAGTGGTACTGTAGTAGCTTCACACTTCTCCTAGTTCAGCCTAAGCTGCTCTGCTAAGCTACCATTATCTATCAGCCTAAGCTGCTAGACACCCTATACACTAATAAGGGATAACTGGGCCTGGTGCAAGGTGCAAGTACCCCTTGGTACTCACTACAAGCCAGTCCAGCCTCCTACATTGGTTGTGCAGTGGTGGGATAAGTGCTTTGAGACTACTTACCACTCTTGTCATTGTACTTTTCATAAGAGAAAAATATACAAAACAAGGTCAGTGTATATACACATAGCCAAAAAGTTTTGCATTTCCTCTTTTCACTCTTTTCTAAGTGCTGAAAAGTACTTCTAACTTTCTAAAAAGTTCTAAAAAGTTTTAAAAGTTTTTTTTCTCTGTCTTTCTAAAAGCTCTGACAAACTTTTTATCTTTTACTATCACTTTAACTCTCTCTAAAAATGTCTGGCACAGGCCAAAATGTTGATCTGTCCAAACTTGCATATGATCACCTTAGCTGGAAAGGAGCAAGGAATCTCTGCATAGAGAGAGGTTTGAGTGTAGGGAAGAATCCTTCCTTAGAACTGTTAATTAACATGCTTAGAGTACAGGATAAGGCCATAAGTGCCCAATCTGTAGAAAAAGTAGCTAATGGTTCTCAATCTGATCCAGGGACTCCCCCAGGAAAAGATTCAGGAAAGAAACTTCCTAGCCTGCCCATTACTAGACAGTCTAGCATAGTTGGTAATGATGATGAGCCACACCATATAAATAGTGTTGTCTCACATCATAGCAAAAGCATTTATTCTCACCATACTGGTAGTGATGTTTCTGTTAGCCAAGCTGTTAGGGTGGCTTCTGTAAGGGACAGGTCTCCTTCTGTCCATTCTCACCATACTTCTGTTTCAAGGCATGTCCCTCCCACCCACCCTGATGACAGATTGTTAGAAAGGGAGCTCAATAGATTGAGAGTGGAACAAACCAGAGTGAAGCTCAAGAAGCAACAGCTGGATTTGGATAGACAGACTTTAGAAGTAGAGAAGGAGAGACAGAAACTGGGTTTAGAAACCCATGGAGGCAGCAGCAGTATTCCCCATAGTCATCCTGCAAAAGAGCATGATTCCAGGAATCTGCATAAGATAGTTCCCCCTTATAAGGAGGGGGATGACATTAACAAGTGGTTTGCTGCACTTGAGAGGGCCTGTGTTGTACAGGATGTCCCTCAAAGGCAGTGGGCTGCTATCCTATGGCTATCATTTAGTGGAAAAGGTAGGGATTTGCTCCTTACTGTGAAAGAAAATGATGCTAATAATTTCCAAGTTCTTAAGAATGCACTCCTGGATGGTTATGGCTTAACCACTGAACAGTACAGGATAAAGTTCAGAGAGACCAAAAAGGAGTCTTCACAAGACTGGGTTGATTTCATTGACCATTCAGTGAAGGCCTTGGAGGGGTGGTTACATGGCAGTAAGGTTACTGACTTTGAAAGCCTGTATAACTTGATCCTGAGAGAGCATATTCTTAATAATTGTGTGTCTGATTTGTTGCACCAGTACTTGGTGGACTCTGATCTGACCTCTCCCCAAGAATTGGGAAAGAAGGCAGACAAATGGGTCAGAACAAGGGTGAACAGAAAAGTTCATACAGGGGGTGACAAAGATGGCAACAAAAAGAAGGATGGTAAGTCTTCTGACAAGGGTGGGGACAAATCTAAAAATGAGTCTTCATCAGGCCCACAAAAACACTCTGGTGGGGGTGGTGGGCCCAAATCCTCTTTTAATCAGAACAAGGAAAAGAAACCATGGTGCTATTTATGTAAAATAAAAGGCCATTGGACAACAGATCCCAGTTGTCCAAAGAAAAGCACCAAGCCTGCTACCACTACAACCCCTACTGCTACACCTAGTGTCCCTACTAATAGCAGTGGTGGTGGGAGCAAACCTACTAATAGCCAATCCAAGGGAGTAGCTGGGCTCACTATTGGTAACTTAGTTGGGGTTGGCCTTGTTAGGGAGGCCACAGAGGCTGTGTTAGTCTCTGAGGGGGCTATTGATTTAGCCACCTTAGTTGCTTGTCCGCTTAATATGGATAAGTACAAGCAGCTACCCCTAATAAATGGTGTTGAGGTTCAGGCCTACAGGGACACTGGTGCCAGTGTGACTATGGTCATAGAGAAACTGGTCCACCCTGAACAACACCTACTTGGTCACCAGTACCAAGTAACCGATGCTCACAACAACACACTTAGCCACCCCATGGCTGTTGTAAATCTCAACTGGGGGGGGGTTACTGGTCCAAAGAAAGTTGTGGTAGCCTCAGATTTACCTGTAGACTGTCTATTAGGGAATGATTTGGAGACATCAGCTTGGTCAGATGTGGAGTTGGAGGCCCATGCAGCAATGCTGGGCATCCCAGGGCATATTTTTGCTTTGACAAGGGCTCAGGCCAAAAAGCAAAAAGGACAGGGAAGCTTGGATCCTGGAACAATGGACCAAGTGCTCCCTAAAGCTAGGGCTAGTAGAAGCAAACCACTTCCTACTATCCCTCCCTCTACAGTGGATTCTACTTCTGAGGAAGAAGAATTCCCTCCCTGTGCAGAACCTACACCAGAGGAGCTGGAAGCAGACACTGCTGAGCTTTTGGGTGAAGGGGGGCCTGCCAGAGAGGAGCTGAGTGTGGCACAGCAAACCTGTCCCACATTAGAGGGTCTCAGACAGCAAGCTGTCAAACAGGCTAATGGGGATGTCAGTGACTCTCACAGAGTTTACTGGGAGGACAACCTCTTGTACACTGAGCATAGGGATCCTAAACCTGGAGCTGCCAGGAGATTAGTGATTCCTCAGGAGTACAGAAAGTTCCTCCTAACCCTGGCACATGACATTCCCCTAGCTGGACACCTGGGTGAAATGAAAACTTGGGACAGATTGGTTCCATTGTTTCATTGGCCTAGGATGTCTGAGGACACAAAGGAATTTTGTAAGTCCTGTGAAACCTGTCAAGCCAGTGGCAAGACAGGTGGCACCCCAAAGGCACCCCTTATTCCACTGCCTGTGGTTGGGGTTCCCTTTGAAAGGGTAGGGGTTGACATAGTTGGCCCCCTTGACCCTCCTACTGCTTCAGGCAATAGATTTATCTTGGTGGTAGTGGACCATGCCACAAGATATCCTGAAGCTATTCCTTTAAGGACCACTACAGCTCCTGCAGTGGCAAAGGCCCTCCTAGGAATATTTTCCAGGGTGGGCTTCCCAAAGGAAGTAGTATCAGACAGAGGAAGCAATTTCATGTCTGCATACTTAAAGGCCATGTGGAAGGAGTGTGGTGTAACGTACAAGTTCACAACACCCTATCATCCACAAACAAATGGACTGGTGGAGAGATTTAATAAAACTCTCAAAGGCATGATTATGGGTCTCCCTGAAAAACTCCGCATTAGATGGGATATCCTTCTACCATGCCTCCTTTTTGCCTACAGGGAGGTACCCCAGAAAGGAGTGGGCTTCAGCCCCTTTGAACTTTTTTTTGGACACCCTGTTAGGGGTCCACTCACACTTGTAAAGGAGGGTTGGGAACAACCTTTAAAAGCTCCTAAGCAGGATATTGTGGATTATCTACTTGGCCTCAGATCAAGGATGCCTGAGTACATGAAAAAGGCCAGTAAAAACCTTCAGGCCAGCCAAGAGCTCCAGAAGCAATGGCATGATCAGAAGGCTGTTTTGGTTCAGTACCAACCAGGGCAGAAAGTGTGGGTCTTGGAGCCTGTGGCCCCAAGAGCACTCCAAGATAAATGGAGTGGACCCCACACAATTGTTGAAAAGAAGGGAGAAGTCACCTATTTAGTTGACTTAGGCACTGCCAGGAGTCCCCTTAGGGTGCTCCATGTCAACCGCCTGAAAACCTACTATGACAGGGCTGATCTCACCCTGCTCATGGCAACAAATGAGGGACAGGAAGAAGACAGTGATCCTCTACCTGATCTCTTCTCTTCCACAGATCAAGATGCTCTTGTGGAAGGTGTAGTTTTGGCTGATTGTCTTACTGCTGAGCAGAAAGACAATTGCATAAACCTCCTAGATCAATTCTCTTAACTCTTCTCTACTGTGCCAGGTACCACTTCTTGGTGTGAGCACACTATAGATACTGGAGACAGTTTACCTGTCAAAAGTAAGATCTATAGGCAGCCTGACCATGTCAGGGACTGCATAAAGCAAGAGGTCCAGAAAATGTTAGAACTAGGAGTAGTTGAGCACTCTGACAGTCCATGGGCTTCTCCTGTGGTACTGGTACCAAAACCCCATTCCAAAGATGGAAAGAAGGAAATGCGGTTTTGTGTAGACTATAGAGGTCTCAACTTGGTAACCAAAACTGATGCTCACCCTATACCCAGGGCAGATGAGCTCATACATACACTGGCATCTGCCAAGTATCTAAGCACTTTTGATTTGACTGCAGGGTATTGGCAGATCAAATTGTCAGAAGATGCTAAACCTAAGACTGCATTTTCTACCATTGGAGGACACTACCAGTTTACTGTAATGCCTTTTGGTTTGAAAAATGCACCTGCCACTTTTCAGAGGTTGGTGAACACAGTCCTGCAAGGGCTGGAAGCTTTCAGTGCAGCATATTTGGACGATATAGCTGTCTTTAGCTCCAGCTGGGATGATCACCTGGTCCTCCTATGGAAAGTTTTGGAGGCCCTGCAAAAGGCAGGCCTCACTATCAAGGCTTCAAAGTGCCAGATAGGGCAGGGTAAGGTGGTTTATCTGGGACACCTTGTTGGTGGGGAACAGATTGCACCACTTCAGGGGAAAATCCAAACAATTATTGATTGGGTTCCCCCTACCACTCAGACTCAGGTGAGAGCCTTCCTAGGCCTCACTGGGTATTACAGGAGGTTCATTAAGAACTATGGCTCCATTGCAGCCCCTCTTAATGACCTCACATCCAAGAAAATGCCTAAAAAGGTATTATGGACAGCAAACTGTCAGAAAGCTTTTGAGGAGCTGAAGCAGGCCATGTGCTCTGCACCTGTCCTGAAAAGCCCTTGTTACTCTAAAAAATTCTATGTCCAAAATGATGCATCTGAATTAGGAGTAGGGGCAGTCCTATCACAACTTAATTCTGAGGGCCAGGATCAACCTGTTGCTTTTATTAGTAGGAGGTTGACCCCTAGAGAAAAGCGTTGGTCTGCCATTGAGAGGGAGGCCTTTGCTGTGGTCTGGGCACTGAAGAAGTTGAGGCCATACCTGTTTGGCACTCACTTCATTGTTCAGACAGACCACAAACCTCTACTTTGGCTAAAACAAATGAAAGGTGAAAATCCTAAATTGTTGAGGTGGTCCATATCCCTACAGGGAATGGACTATACAGTGGAACATAGACCTGGGAGTAGCCACTCCAATGCAGATGGACTCTCCAGATATTTCCACTTAGACAATGAAGACTCATCAGGTCATGGCTAGTCTTATTGTCCTTCGTTTGGGGGGGGGTTGTGTAGGAAAGTACCATCTTGCCTGGCATGTTACCCCCATTTTTCACTGTATATATGTTGTTTTAGTTGCATGTGTCACTGGGACCCTGGTAACCCAGGGCCCCAGTGCTCATAAGTGTGCCTGAATGTGTTTCCTGTGTAGTGACTAACTGTCTCACTGAGGCTCTGCTAATCAGAACCTCAGTGGTTATGCTCTCTCATTTCTTTCCAAATTGTCACTAACAGGCTAGTGACCATTTTTACCAATTTATATTGGCTTACTGGAACACCCTTATAATTCCCTAGTATATGGTACTGAGGTACCCAGGGTATTGGGGTTCCAGGAGATCCCTATGGGCTGCAGCATTTCTTTTGCCACCCATAGGGAGCTCTGACAATTCTTACACAGGCCTGCCACTGCAGCCTGAGTGAAATAACGTCCACGTTATTTCACAGCCATTTTACACTGCACTTAAGTAACTTATAAGTCACCTATATGTCTAACCTTTACCTGGTAAAGGTTAGGTGCAAAGTTACTTAGTGTGAGGGCACCCTGGCACTAGCCAAGGTGCCCCCACATTGTTCAGAGCCAATTCCCTGAACTTTGTGAGTGCGGGGACACCATTACACACGTGCACTACATATAGGTCACTACCTATATGTAGCTTCACAATGGTAACTCCGAATATGGCCATGTAACATGTCTATGATCATGGAATTGCCCCCTCTATGCCATCCTGGCATAGTTGGCACAATCCCATGATCCCAGTGGTCTGTAGCACAGACCCTGGTACTGCCAAACTGCCCTTCCTGGGGTTTCACTGCAGCTGCTGCTGCTGCCAACCCCTCAGACAGGCATCTGCCCTCCTGGGGTCCAGCCAGGCCTGGCCCAGGATGGCAGAACAAAGAACTTCCTCTGAGAGAGGGTGTGACACCCTCTCCCTTTGGAAAATGGTGTGAAGGCAGGGGAGGAGTAGCCTCCCCCAGCCTCTGGAAATGCTTTGTTGGGCACAGATGTGCCCAATTCTGCATAAGCCAGTCTACACCGGTTCAGGGGACCCCTTAGCCCTGCTCTGGCGCGAAACTGGACAAAGGAAAGGGGAGTGACCACTCCCCTGACCTGCACCTCCCCTGGGAGGTGTCCAGAGCTCCTCCAGTGTGCTCCAGACCTCTGCCATCTTGGAAACAGAGGTGCTGCTGGCACACTGGACTGCTCTGAGTGGCCAGTGCCACCAGGTGACGTCAGAGACTCCTTGTGATAGGCTCCTTCAGGTGTTGCTAGCCTATCCTCTCTCCTAGGTAGCCAAACCCTCTTTTCTGGCTATTTAGGGTCTCTGTCTCTGGGGAAACTTCAGATAACGAATGCATGAGCTCAGCCGAGTTCCTCTGCATCTCTCTCTTCACCTTCTGATAAGGAATCGACTGCTGACCGCGCTAGAAGCCTGCAAACCTGCAACATAGTAGCAAAGACGACTACTGCAACTCTGTAACGCTGATCCTGCCGCCTTCTCGACTGTTTTCCTGCTTGTGCATGCTGTGGGGGTAGTCTGCCTCCTCTCTGCACCAGAAGCTCCGAAGAAATCTCCCGTGGGTCGACGGAATCTTCCCCCTGCAATGGCAGGCACCAAAAAGCTGCATTACCGGTCCCTTGGGTCTCCTCTCAGCACGACGAGCGAGGTCCCTCGAATCCAGCAACTCTGTCCAAGTGACCCCCACAGTCCAGTGACTCTTCAGTCCAAGTTTGGTGGAGGTAAGTCCTTGCCTCACCTCGCTGGGCTGCATTGCTGGGAACCGCGACTTTGCAGGTACTCCGGCCCCTGTGCACTTCCGGCGGAAATCCTTTGTGCACATCCAAGCCTGGGTCCACGGCACTCTAACCTGCATTGCACGACTTTCTAAGTTGGTCTCCGGCGACGTGGGACTCCTTTGTGCAACTTCGGCGAGCACTGTTTCACGCATCCTTGTAGTGCCTGTTTTTGGCACTTCTCCGGGTGCTACCTGCTTCAGATAGGGCTCCTTCTCTTGCACGACGTCCCCTCTCTTAGCTGGTCCAATTTGCTACCTCCTGGTCCCTCCTGGGCCACAACAGCATCCAAAACCGCTAACTACATAATTTGCAGCTAGCAAGGCTTGTTGGCGTTCTTTTGGCGGGAAAACACTTCTGCACAACTCTCCACGGCAAGTGGGATCGTTCCACCAAAGGGGAAGTCTCTAGCCCTTTTCGTTCCTGCAGAAACCTCAGCTTCTTCTGTCCAGTAGAAGCTTCTTTGCACCCGCAGCTGGCATTTCCTGAGCATCTGCCCATCTCCGACTTGCTTGTGACTTTTGGACTTGGTCCCCTTGTTCCACAGGTACCCTAGATTGGAAATCCACAGTTGTTGCATTGTTGGTTTGTGTCTTTCCTGCATTATTCCTCTAACACAACTTCTTTGTCCTTAGGGGAACTTTAGTGCACTTTGCACTCACTTTTCAGGGTCTTGGGGAGGGTTATTTTTCTAACTCTCACTATTTTCTAATAGTCCCAGCGACCCTCTACAAGGTCACATAGGTTTGGGGTCCATTCGTGGTTCGCATTCCACTTTTGGAGTATATGGTTTGTGTTGCCCCTATCCCTATGTTTCCCCATTGCATCCTATTGTAACTATAAATTGTTTGCACTGTTTTCTAAGACTATACTGCATATTTTTGCTATTGTGTATATATATCTTGTGTATATTTCCTATCCTCTCACTGAGGTTACACTCTAAGATACTTTGGCATATTGTCATAAAAATAAAGTACCTTTATTTTTAGTAAAACTGTGTATTGTGTTTTCTTATGATATTGTGCATATGACACTAAGTGGTACTGTAGTAGCTTCACATGTTTCCTAGTTCAGCCTAAGCTGCTCTGCTAAGCTACCATTATCTATCAGCCTAAGCTGCTAGACACCCTATACACTAATAAGGGATAACTGGGCCTGGTGCAAGGTGCAAGTACCCCTTGGTACTCACTACAAGCCAGTCCAGCCTCCTACACTCCCTCATTTCTTTCTAAATTGTCACTAACAGGCTAGTGACCAATTTACCAATTTACATTGGCTTACTGGAACACCCTTATAATTCCCTAGTATATGGTACTGAGTTACCCAGGGTATTGGGGTTCCAGGAGATCCCTATGGGCTGCAGCATTTCTTTTGCCACCCATAGGGAGCTCTGACAATTCTTACACAGGCCTGCCACTGCAGCCTGAGTGAAATAACGTCTACGTTATTTCACAGCCATTTTACACTGCACTTAAGTAACTTATAAGTCACCTATATGTCTAACCTTTACCTGGTAAAGGTTAGGTGCAAAGTTACTTAGTGTGAGGGCACCCTGGCACTAGCCAAGGTGCCCCCACATTGTTCAGAGCCAATTCCCTGAACTTTGTGAGTGTGGGGACACCATTACACGCGTGCACTACATATAGGTCAATACCTATATGTAGCTTCACAATGGTAACTCCGAATATGGCCATGTAACATGTCTACGATTATGGAATTGCCCCCTCTATGCCATCCTGGCATTGTTGGCACAATTCGATGATCCCAGTGGTCTGTAGCACAGACCCTGGTACTGCCAAACTGCCTTTTCTGGGGTTTCACTGCAGCTGCTGCTGCTGCCAACCCCTCAGACAGGTTTCTGCCCCCCTGGGGTCAAGCCAGGCTTGTCCCAGGATGGCAGAACAAAGGACTTCCTCTGAGAGAGGGTGTTACACCCTCTCCCTTTGAAAAATGGTGTGAAGGCAGGGGAGGAGTAGCCTCCCCCAGCCTCTGGAAATGCTTTCTTGGGCACAGATGTGCCCAATTCTGCATAAGCCAGTCTACACCGGTTCAGGGACCCCTTAGCCCCTGCTCTGGCGTGAAACTGGACAAAGGAAAGGGGAGTGACCACTCCCCTGACCTGCACCTCCCCTGGGAGGTGTCCAGAGCTCCTCCAGTGTGCTCCAGACCTCTGCCATCTTGGAAACAGAGGTGCTGCTGGCACACTGGACTGCTCTGAGTGGCCAGTGCCACCAGGTGACGTCAGAGACTCCTTCTGATAGGCTCCTTCAGGTGTTAGTAGCCTATCCTCTTTCCTAAGTAGCCAAACCCTCTTTTCTGGCTATTTAGGGTCTCTGTCTCTGGGGAAACTTTAGATAACGAATGCAAGAGCTCATCAGAGTTCCTCTGCATCTCTCTCTTCACCTTCTGCCAAGGAATCGACTGCTGACCGCGCTGGAAGCCTGCAACACTGCAACAAAGTAGCAAAGACGACTACTGCAACTCTGTAACGCTGATCCTGCCGCCTTCTCGACTGTTTTCCTGGTGGTGCATGCTGTGGGGGTAGTCTGCCTCCTCTCTGCACTAGAAGCTCTGAAGAAATCTCCCGTGGGTCGACGGAATCTCCCCCCTGCAACCGCAGGCACCAAAAAGCTGCATTACCGGTCCCTTGGGTCTCCTCTCAGCACGATGAGCGAGGTCCCTTGAATCCAGCATCTCTGTCCAAGTGACTCCCACAGTCCAGTGACTCTTCAGTCCAAGTTTGGTGGAGGTAAGTCCTTGCCTCACCTCGCTAGACTGCATTGCTGGGAACCGCGACTTTTGAAGCTACTCCAGCCCCTGTGCACTTCCGGCGGAAATCCTTTGTGCACAGCCAAGCCTGGGTCCACGGCACTCTAACCTGCATTGCACGACTTTCTAAGTTGGTCTCCGGCGACGTGGGACTCCTTTGTGTATCTTCGGGTGAGCACCGTTTCACGCATCCTCGTAGTGCCTGTTTCTGGCACTTCTCCGGGTGCTACCTGCTGCTGAGAGGGCTCCTTGTCTTGCTAGACATCCCCTCTCTCTCCTGGTCCACTTTGCGACCTCCTGGTCCCTCCTGGGCCACAACAGCGTCCAAAAACGCTAACCGCATGATTTGCAGCTAGCAAGGCTTGTTGGCGTTCTTTCGGCGGGAAAATACTTCTGCACAATTCTCCACGGTGAGACGGATCGGTCCACCAAAGGGGAAGTCTCTAGCCCTTTTCGTTCTTGCAGAAACCTCATCTTCTTCTGTCCAGTAGAAGCTTCTTTGCATCCACAGCTGGCATTTCCTGGGCATATGCCCATCTCCGACTTGCTTGTGACTTTTGGACTTGGTCCCCTTGTTCCACAGGTACCCTAGATTGGAAATCCACAGTTGTTGCATTGTTGGTTTGTGTCTTTCCTGCATTATTCCTCTATCACGACTTCTTTGTCTTTTGGGGAACTTCAGTGCACTTTGCACTCACTTTTCAGGGTCTTGGGGAGGGCTAATTTTCTAACTCTCACTATTTTCTAATAGTCCCAGCGACCCTCTACAAGGTCACATAGGTTTGGGGTCCATTCGTGGTTCGCATTCCACTTTTGGAGTATATGGTTTGTGTTGCCCCTATCCCTATGTGTCCCCATTGCATCCTATTGTAACTATACATTGTTTGCACTGTTTTCTAAGACTATACTGCATATTTTTTGGTATTGTGTACATATATCTTGTGTATATTTCCTATCCTCTCACTGAGGGTACACTCTAAGATACTTTGGCATATTGTCATAAAAATAAAGTACCTTTATTTTTAGTATAACTGTGTATTGTGTTTTCTTATGATATTCTGCAAGTGACACTTGTGGTACTGTAGGAGCTTCACACGTCTCCTAGTTCAGCCTAAGCTGCTCTGCTAAGCTACCATTATCTATCAGCCTAAGCTGCTAGACACCCTATACACTAATAAGGGATAACTGGGCCTGGTGCAAGGTGCAAGTACCCCTTGGTACTCACTACAAGCCAGTCCAGCCTCCTACATTGGTTGTGCAGCGGTGGGATAAGTGCTTTGAGACTACTTACCACTCTTGCCATTGTACTTTTCATAAGAGAAAAATATACAAAACAAGTTCAGTGTGTGTACACATAGCTAAAAAGTTTTGCATTTCCTCTTTTCACTGTTTTCTAAGTGCTGAAAAGTACTTCTAAACTTTCAAAAAGTTCTTAAAAGTTTAAAAAGTTTTTTTTCTGTCTTTCCAAAAAGTTCTGAAAACTTTTTTCTCTTTTTCTATCACTTTAACTCTCTCTAAAAATGTCTGGCACAGGCCAAAATGTTGACCTGTCTAAGATTGCATATGATCACCTTAGCTGGAAAGGAGCAAGGAGTCTCTGCATAGAGAGAGGTTTGAGTGTAGGGAAGAATCCTTCCTTGGAATTGTTACTTAACATGCTTAGAGAACAAGATAAGGCTAAAAGTGCCCCATCTGTTGAAAAAGTAGCTAATGGTTCACAATCTGATCCAAGGACTCCCCCAGGAAAAGGTTCAGGAAAGAAACTTCTTAGCCTGCCCATTACAAGACAGTCTAGCATAGTTGGTACTAAGGTGGAGTCACATCATACAGATGATGTGCTCTCACATTATACTGTCAGCCAAGCTGTTAGGGTGGCCTCTGTAAGGGACAGGTCTCCTTCTGTTCATTCCCATCATACCTCTGTATCTAGGAATGTCCCTCCCACCAGCCCTGATGACAGATTGTTAGAAAGGGAACTCAATAAGTTGAGGGTGGAACAAACCAGACTGAAGCTTAAAAATCAACAGCTGGATTTGGATAGACAGTCTTTAGAAATAGAGAGAGAAAGACAGAAGTTGGGTTTAGAAACCCATGGTGGCAGCAGCAGTATTCCCCATAGTCATCCTGTAAAAGAGCATGATTCCAGGAATCTGCACAAGATAGTTCCCCCTTATAAGGAGGGGGATGACATTAACAAGTGGTTTGCTGCACTTGAGAGGGCCTGTGTTGTACAGGATGTCCCTCAAAGGCAGTGGGCTGCTATCCTATGGCTATCATTTAGTGGAAAAGGTAGGGATAGGCTCCTTACTGTGAAAGAAAGTGATGCCAATCATTTTACAGTTCTTACGAATGCACTCCTGGATGGTTATGGCTTAACCACTGAACAATACAGGATAAAGTTCAGAGAGACCAAAAAGGAGTCTTCACAAGACTGGGTTGATTTCATTGACCATTCAGTGAAGGCCTTGGAGGGGTGGTTAAATGGCAGTAAGGTTACTGACTTTGAAAGCCTGTATAACTTGATCCTGAGAGAGCATATTCTTAATAATTGTGTGTCTGATTTGTTGCACCAGTACTTGGTGGACTCTGATCTGACCTCTCCCCAAGAATTGGGAAAGAAGGCAGACAAATGGTTCAGAACAAGGGTGAACAGAAAAGTTCATACAGGGGGTGACAAAGATGGCAACAAAAAGAAGGATGGTAAGTCTTCTGACAAGGGTGGGGACAAATCTAAAAATGAGTCTTCATCAGGCCCACAAAAACACTCTGGTGGGGGTGGTGGGTCCAAATCCTCCTTTAATCTAAACAAAGAAAAGAAACCATGGTGCTATTTATGTAAAGTAAAAGGCCATTGCACAACAGATCCCAGTTGTCCAAAGAAAAGCACCAAGCCTCCTACCACTACAACCCCTACTGCTACACCTAGTGTCCCTACTAATAGCAGTGGTGGTGGGAGCAAACCTACTAATAGCCAATCCAAGGGAGTAGCTGGGCTCACTATTGGTAACTTAGTTGGGGTTGGCCTTGTTAGGGAGGCCACAGAGGCTGTGTTAGTCTCTGAGGGGGCTATTGATTTAGCCACCTTAGATGCTTGTCCCCTTAATATGGATAAGTACAAGCATCTACCCCTAATAAATGGTGTTGAGGTTCAGGCCTACAGGGACACTGGTGCCAGTGTGACTATGGTCATAGAGAAACTGGTCCACCCTGAACAACACCTACTTGGTCACCAGTACCAAGTAACCGATGCTCACAACAACACACTTAGCCACCCCATGGCTGTTGTTAATCTCAACTGGGGGGGGGTTACTGGTCCAAAGAAAGTTGTGGTAGCCACAGATTTACCTGTAGACTGTCTACTAGGAAATGATTTGGAGACATCAGCTTGGTCAGATGTGGAGTTGGAGGCCCATGCAGCAATGCTGGGCATCCCAGGGCATATTCTTGCTTTAACCAGGGCTCAGGCCAAAAAGCAAAAAGGACAGGGAAGCTTGGATCCTGGAACAATGGACCAAGTGCTCCCTAAAGCTAGGGCTAGTAGAAGCAAACCACTTCCTACTATCCCTCCCTCTACAGTGGATTCAACTTCTGAGGAAGAAGAATTCCCTCCCTGTGCAGAACCTACACCAGAGGAGCTTGAAGCAGACACTGCTGAGCTTTTGGGTGAAGGGGGGCCTGCCAGAGAGGAGCTGAGTGTGGCACAGCAAACCTGTCCCACATTAGAGGGTCTAAGACAGCAAGCTGTCAAACAAGCTAATGGGGATGTCAATGACTCTCACAGAGTTTACTGGGAGGACAATCTCTTGTATACTGAGGCAAGGGATCCTAAACCTGGAGCTGCCAGGAGATTAGTGATCCCTCAGGAGTACAGAAAGTTCCTCCTAACTCTTGCTCACGACATTCCCCTAGCAGGACATCTGGGACAAATGAAAACTTGGGACAGGCTTGTTCCCTTGTTTCATTGGCCTAGGATGTCTGAGGACACAAAAGAGTTTTGTAAGTCCTGTGAAACCTGTCAAGCCAGTGGCAAGACAGGTGGCACCCCAAAGGCACCCCTTATTCCACTGCCTGTGATTGGGGTTCCCTTTGAAAGGGTAGGGGTTGACATAGTTGGCCCCCTTGACCCTCCTACTGCTTCAGGCAATAGATTCATCTTGGTGGTACTGGACCATGCCACAAGATACCCTGAAGCTATTCCTTTAAGGACCACTACAGCTCCTGCAGTTGCAAAGGCCCTCTTGGGAATATTTTCCAGGGTGGGCTTCCCAAAGGAAGTAGTATCAGACAGGGGAAGCAATTTCATGTCTGCATACTTAAAGGCCATGTGGAAGGAGTGTGGTGTAACTTATAAATTCACTACACCCTATCATCCACAAACAAATGGACTGGTGGAGAGATTTAACAAAACTCTCAAAGGCATGATTATGGGTCTCCCTGAAAAACTCCGCAGGAGATGGGATATCCTGTTACCATGCCTCCTTTTTGCCTACAGGGAGGTACCCCAGAAAGGAGTGGGCTTCAGCCCCTTCGAACTTCTTTTTGGACACCCTGTTAGGGGTCCACTCACACTTGTCAAGGAGGGTTGGGAACAACCTTTAAAAGCTCCAAAACAAGATATTGTGGACTATGTACTTGGCCACAGATCAAGGATGGCTGAGTATATGAAAAAGGCCAGTAAAAACCTTCAGGCCAGCCAAGAGCTCCAGAAGCAATGGCATGATCAGAAGGCTGTTTTGGTTCAGTACCAACCAGGGCAGAAAGTGTGGGTCTTGGAGCCTGTGGCCCCAAGAGCACTCCAAGATAAATGGAGTGGACCCCACACAATTGTTGAGAAAAAGGGTGAAGTCACCTATTTGGTTGACTTAGGCACTGCAAGGAGTCCCCTTAGGGTGCTCCATGTAAACCGCCTGAAACCCTACTATGACAGGGCTGATCTCACCCTGCTCATGGCAACTGATGAGGGACAGGAAGAAGACAGTGATCCTCTACCTGATCTCTTCTCTTCCACAGAACAAGATTCTCTTGTGAAAGGTGTAGTTTTGGCTGATTGTCTTACTGCTGAGCAGAAAGACCATTGAATAAATCTCCTAGATCAATTCTCTGAACTCTTCTCTACTGTGCCAGGTACCACTTCTTGGTGTGAGCACACTATAGATACTGGAGACAGCTTGCCTGTCAAAAGTAAGATCTATAGACAGCCTGACCATGTCAGGGACTGCATAAAGCAAGAGGTCCAGAAAATGTTAGAACTAGGAGTGGTTGAGCACTCTGAAAGTCCATGGGCTTCTCCTGTGGTACTTGTACCAAAACCCCATTCCAAAGATGGAAAGAAGAAAATGCGGTTTTGTGTAGACTATAGAGGTCTCAACTTGGTAACCAAAACTGATGCTCACCCTATACCCAGGGCAGATGAGCTCATAGATACACTGGCATCTGCCAAGTATCTAAGCACTTTTGACTTGACTGCAGGGTATTGGCAGATCAAATTGTCAGAAGATGCAAAACCTAAAACTGCATTTTCAACCATTGGAGGACATTACCAGTTCACTGTAATGCCTTTTGGTTTGAAAAATGCACCTGCCACTTTTCAAAGTTTGATGAATACAGTCCTGCAAGTGCTGGAAGCTTTCAGTGCAGCATATTTGGACGATGTAGCTGTCTTTAGCTCCAGCTGGGATGATCACCTGGTCCACCTATGGAAAGTTTTGGAGGCCGTGCAAAAGGCAGGCCTCACTATCAAGGCTTCAAAGTGCCAGATAGGCAGGGGAAGGTGGTTTATCTGGGACACCCTGTTGGTGGGGAACAGATTGCACCACTTCAGGGGAAAATCCAAACAATTATTGATTGGGTTCCCCCTACCACTCAGACTCGGGTGAGAGCCTTCCTAGGCCTCACTGGGTATTACAGGAGGTTCATTAAGAACTATGGCTCCATTGCAGCCCCTCTTAATGACCTCACTTCCAAGAAGATGCCTAAAAAGGTATTATGGACAGCAAACTGTCAGAAAGCTTTTGAGGAGCTGAAGCAGGCCATGTGCTCTGAACCTGTCCTGAAAAGCCCTTCTTACTCTAAAAAATTTTATGTCCAAGCTGATGCATCTGAATTAGGAGTAGGGGCAGTCCTATCACAACTTAATTCTGAGGGCCAGGATCAACCTGTTGCTTTTATTAGTAGGAGGTTGACCCCTAGAGAAAAGCGTTGGTCTGCCATGGAGAGGGAGGCCTTTGCTGTGGTCTGGGCTCTGAAGAAGTTGAGGCCATACCTGTTTGGCACTCACTTCATTGTTCAGACAGACCACAAACCTCTACTTTGGCTAAAACAAATGAAAGGTGAAAATCCTAAATTGTTGAGGTGGTCCATATCCCTACAGGGAATGGACTATACAGTGGAACATAGACCTGGGAGTAGCCACTCCAATGCAGATGGACTCTCCAGATATTTCCACTTAGACAATGAAGACTCATCAGGTCATGGCTAGTCTTATTGTCCTTCGTTTGGGGGGGGGGGGGTTGTGTAGGAAAGTACCATCTTGCCTGGCATGTTACCCCCATTTTTCACTGTATATATGTTGTTTTAGTTGTATGTGTCACTGGGACCCTGTTCTCCAGGGCCCCAGTGCTCATAAGTGTGCCTGAATGTGTTACCTGTGTAGTGACTAACTGTCTCACTGAGGCTCTGCTAATCAGAACCTCAGTGGTTATGCTCCCTCATTTCTTTCTAAATTGTCACTAACAGGCTAGTTACCAATCTTACCAATATACATTGGCTTACTGGAACACGCTTATAATTCCCTAGTATATGGTACTGAGGTACCCAGGGTATTGGGGTTCCAGGAGATCCCTATGGGCTGCAGCATTTCTTTTGCCACCCATAGGGAGCTCTGACAATTCTTACACAGGCCTGCCACTGCAGCCTGAGTGAAATAACGTCCACGTTATTTCACAGCCATTTTACACTGCACTTAAGTAACTTATAAGTCACCTATATGTCTAACCTTTACCTGGTAAAGGTTAGGTGCAAAGTTACTTAGTGTGAGGGCACCCTGGACACCATTACACGCGTGGAAATGCTTTCTTGGGCACAGATGTGCCCAATTCTGCATTAGCCAGTCTACACCGGTTCAGGGACCCCTTAGCCCCTGCTCTAAGACTGGCTTTTGTAGAATTAGGCACATCTGTGCCCATGAAAGCATTTCCAGAGGCTGGGGGAGGCTACCCCTCCCCTGCCTTCACACCATTTTCCAAAGGGAGAGGGTGTAACACCCTCTCTCAGAGGAAGTCCTTTGTTCTGCCATCCTGGGACAAGCCTGGCTTGACCCCAGGGGGGCAGAAACCTGTCTGAGGGGTTGGCAGCAGCTGCAGTGAAACCCCAGGAAAGGCAGTTTGGCAGTACCACTGGGATCATGGGATTGTGCCAACTATGCCAGGATGGCATAGAGGGGGCAATTCCATGATCATAGACATGTTACATGGCCATATTCGGACTTACCATTGTGAAGCTACATATAGGTAGTGACCTATATGTAGTGCACGCGTGTAATGGTGTCCCCGCACTCACAAAGTCCGGGAAATTGGCCCTGAACAATGTGGGGGCACCTTGGCTAGTGCCAGGGTGCCCTCACACTAAGTAACTTTGCACCTAACCTTTACCAGGTAAAGGTTAGACATATAGGTGACTTATAAGTTACTTAAGTGCAGTGTAAAATGGCTGTGAAATAACGTGGACGTTATTTCACTCAGGCTGCAGTGGCAGGCCTGTGTAAGAATTGTCAGTGCTCCCTATGGGTGGTAAAAGAAATGCTGCAGCCCATAGGGATCTCCTGGAACCCCAATACCCTGGGTACCTCAGTACCATATACTAGGGAATTATAAGGGTGTTCCAGTAAGCCAATGTAAATTGGTAAAATTGGTCACTAGCCTGTTAGTGACAATTTAAAAGAAATGAGAGAGCATAACCACTGAGGTTCTGGTTAGCAGACCCTCAGTGAGACAGTTAGACATCACACAGGGAACACATACATATAGGCCACAACCTTATGAGCACTGGGGTCCTGGCTAGCAGGGTCCCAGTGACACATAAAAAACATACTGAAAACCTAGGGTTTTCACTATGAGCACTGGGCCCTGGCTAGCAGGATCCCAGTGAGACAGTGAAAATACCCTGACATACACTCACAAACAGGCCAAAAGTGGGGGTAACAAGGCTAGAAAGAGGCTACTTTCTCACACAGTATGCCAATGTAAATTGGTGAAATTGGTCACTAGCCTGTTAGTGACAATTTGGAAAGAAATGAGAGAGCATAACCACTGAGGTTCTGGTTAGCAGAGCCTCAGTGAGACAGTTAGACATCACACAGGGAACACATACATATAGGCCACAACCTTATGAGCACTGGGGTCCTGGCTAGCAGGGTCCCAGTGACACATAAAAAACATACTGAAAACCTAGGGTTTTCACTATAAGCACTGGGCCCTGGCTAGCAGGATCCCAGTGAGACAGTGAAAATACCCTGACATACACTCACAAACAGGCCAAAAGTGGGGGTAACAAGGCTAGAAAGAGGCTACTTTCTCACACAGTATGCCAATGTAAATTGGTGAAATTGGTCACTAGCCTGTTAGTGACAATTTGGAAAGAAATGAGAGAGCATAACCACTGAGGTTCTGGATAGCAGAGCCTCAGTGAGACAGTTAGTCATAACACAGGTAATACATACAGGGCACACTTATGAGCACTGGGGCCCTGGCTGGCAGGGTCCCAGTGACACATACAACTAAAACAACATATATACAGTGAAATATGGGGGTAACATGCCAGGCAAGATGGTACTTTCCTACACCACCCCTCCGCCAACATTTCTGTGGCGGGGGAACCTGCCAGGGAAAGGCTGGGGGAATCAGGGTACATTATCCGGAGGGCAGTGCTGGTTGCAGCGCTGCCCTGTCGGATAATGTAATCCACCATCGTCAGGCTGCCTGGCGGCAGTAGCCTGGCGGTGGTGGAGGGCCATCACAGGCGGCCCTCCCTGTGTTCATTGTATGGTAGTTCAGACCGCCATGCCGGTGGCGGTCTTTTCCGCCATCGCCGGTCTGAACCGCCAAGTTCATAATTAGGGCCTTATTGGCTTAACGATAAATTTTATTTATTTTGTCAGCAAGTCCATTAGCTATTGGGATGTATTCAGCTATCTTCATGTGCAGATGTTTCAATCTCTGAAATATACTTTCATTTCTTATGAGCTGTCTTTGGTTCCTCTGTCTGTAACAAACTCACCTGGATAACTCTCATTCACCAAAACCTTCTCCACAAATCTCAAAGCTTTTGCAACCTTAATTTCTTTTGGAGAATTGTATTTCAAATAATTTTGAAAAATAGTCCACAATCAATATTTATTTATTCATCATACCAGCCTTTCCAAGGGACCCATTATAGCAAAAGTCTCATTTGGATCGCTATAGGCAATAGAAGTTGAAAACATCTTGCACAGTTTGTCACTTTTTGCACATATTAGGTACTCTTTAATCTCACCTTCTATCTCTCTAGCGATACTTGCCCCCTAAAACGACTCCCTAACCCTAGTCTGGGCCCTTTCACATCCCATGTGTCCCTCATGCTCAATTAGTTTCCCCCTAAGACTTTTAGGAATTAATTTACTGCCCCCTATTCCCTACATAACTTCACCTAACGCTTGCTTGATGCACATAAACCTCTAATAACCATTACACCTCCTGGGCCAACCATCATGCAACACATAGAGTAATTGGACACAGTATGAGATACAGTTAGAGACACAGTATGAGAGACACCTATTGGAAGGACTCGGCTTACCATAATCCTTGCTATACTCCTTGGAACTCTGGTTATAACCAATTCCCTGGTCCATTGCAGAACTCCTGGTTTGCTGAACGTGGCACAGCTGAAAGAGCGCTTTACAGCATGGGTTGCTACCATCACAAATGCATCCAGATTACTTAATACTGTGATGCGGACACTGCTATCACCCTGTGCATTGGCAGCCTGATGACAATCTGGTCAATTGTTAAAGCCTTGAACAAACCAAGGGTCAAAACACGTGTTGACTGCTGTTTACGTGTATTTGTAAAGCACACATTTAACTGGATGGAATTAAAAGGGACTCTTTTTGATTTAGCTGTAGGATGCAACTAAAATATTGTTGTTTGTGTTCTCTGATATGATTTGCTATATAAACTCTAAATTAAATCCTTCTACTCCTGAAGTCAATATCAGTACAAAATATCCAATCATTTCAGTTCTTTGAATAGCATAACCCTCTGGTTTGTGTTTGCTTCATAACCAGTGTTCTAAATCTACCACCCCTTTCCTCTATTTGTGAAACTATGGAATACCTTGCCCCTGAACCTACAAGCTGGCATCCTTAATTGTTATTGAGATCCATGACTCTTTTTATAATTCTCAATCTATATTCATCACAGTCTGTGTAGATAATACCTTCTCTATTCATGTCCCTGTTCAATCCTTCTCTCTCTTTTGAAACAACATAGCACTCAGTGTCTTCTTCATCTTGCTTAGCATCTCTTCATGTACTTACTTTCTGGTAAATTGGCTCGCTTGTTGTTGTGTTCTTGCAGGTGTGTGGTGTTTCTACTGAAATTCATGCACATAATGTTTTTGCCAGGAAACCAAAGACTTCAGCCCATTGGTCTTGGCTACTTTAGGAAAGTACCATCTTCCTTGGGATGTTACCCCCAATTTCTACCTGTTGTCAGTAGTGAATAGTTTGTGGCCTAATGTATGTGTTGCCAGTAGTGCTTAATTGTGTCACTGAAGTTCTGCTAACCAGAACTTCAGTGCTTATGCTCTCTCTGCTTCCCAATTAGTCAATATAGTTTAGTGGTTTCATGTACCAATTCCAATTGGCACACTGCGCCCCCCCACCCCCTTTTAAGTCCCTAGTGTATGGTACCTAAGTACCCAGGGCATTGGGATTCCACGAGATCCTTATGGGCTGCAGCATTTCTTTTGCCACCCATAAGGACCTCAGACAAAACCTTTCACAGGAGTGCCACTGCAGCCTACGTGAAATAGTGCACACACTATTTCACAGCCATTCTCACTGCACTTAAGTAACTTATAAGTCACCTATAGGTCTAACCTTCATTTACTCAAGGCTATGTGCAAAGTTATTAAATGTGAAGGCACCCTTGCACTACCAAAGATGCTCTCATGCTGTCCAGGGCCGATTCCCCGGACTTCGTGAGTGCGGGGATACCATTACACGCATGCACTACATATAGGTCAATACCTATATGTAGCTTCACAATGGTAACTCTGAATATGGCGATGTAAGGTGTCTAAGATGATGGAACTGTCCCCCCATTCCAAATTTGGTATTGGGGGGGCAATCCCAGCCATCTGGGGGCTCCAGCATGGACCCCGGGTACTGCCAAACAACCTCTCTGAGGCTACAGCTGCTGCCACCTAAGAGAAAGGGTTCTGCCCTCCTGGGGTCTGAGCAGCTCAGTCCCAGGAAGGCAGAACAAAGCATTTCCTTTGGGAGGAGGGTGTTACACCCTCTCCCTTTGGAAATAGGTGTTACAGGCTTGGGAGGGATAGCCTCAAAGGGCCTCTGGAAATGCTTTGAAGGGCATAGATGGTGCACTTCTTGCATAAGCCAGTCTACACCGGCTCAGGGAACCCCCAGTCCCTGCTCGGTGCGAAACTGGACAAAGGAAAGGGGAGTGACCATTCCCCTGTCCATCACCACCCCAGGGGTGGTGCCCAGTGGTCCTCCACTGTGTCCCTGGTGTTAGCTATCTTGTTTTCCAAGGTGTTGGGACACTCTGGAGCGCTCTGAGTGGCCAGTGCCAGCAGGTGATGTCAGAGACCCCTCATGATAGGTGCATACCTGGTTAGGCCGCCAATCCCCCTCTCGGGGCTATTTAGGGTTTCTCCTGTGGGTCCCTCTTTAGATTCAGATTGCAAGTTTCCTCCAGAAATCCTCTGCATCTTCTGCTTCAGCTTCTGACCGTCAGATCAACAGCAGACTGCTCCAGAAACCTTTGTTAATGTAACAAAGTATCCAGGAAGGCTACTGTGACCTGCAATGTCAGCTCCAGCTAGCAACTGTAACAGTGTACAGGTTGTGCACGCTCTGAGGACTGCCTGTCTTCATCCTGCACCAGAAGAATCAAATGCACTTTCCTGTCGAGTGACGGAGTCACTTACCTCCTTCTGCAGACATCCTGCTGCGATGATGACCAGTACTCTGGGACTTCTTTCCTGACAACGAGCATGCTCTCTAGGACACAGGTGGTGGACTGACTCTACCCAGACTGTCCAAAGGTACAGCTGTCCAAATTTGGTGGAGGTAAGGGCTTACCTCCCCGTGCCAGACAGTACCCCTGTGCATCACGTCTTCTGCAGCTCCTGGGGCTTCTGTGCACTTCCTTCAAAAGTTCTTTGCATAGCTCAGGTACCCAGCACTCTATCCTGTGACACTCAGCTCCCTGAGTTGTTCTCCGACGAAGTGGGATCCCTTTGTGTAGTGCTGCGACAACCGCACTTTGCAACTCCTTTGTCCCCGTGTCCTGGGACTCCTGTGGGTGCCTGCTGGTATTCTGAGGGCTCTCTGAAGTGCTGAGAGCCCCCTCTGTCGCCTTAGTCCAATCTGAGACCCCCAGGTCCCTCCTAGGTCCGGGCAGCACCTCTTTGACACAAAACACATTCTTTCGTGTACCAAGACTTGTTGACAGAATCCAGCAACACAAACAGCCTCTATCTAATGACTCGCCGTGGAACATCTTTTGCACCAAGCAGGTACCTGCAGCTATCTTTGGTGCATTTCTGTACTTTTCTTCCAACCGGAGAACCCACTTTTGCACCTTCATCCAGGTTGGCAGGGGCTCCTGTTCTTCCTGGACTCTTCATCGACTTCTGCACTTGGTCTCCTCTCTCCACAGGTCTTCTTGTCCAAGAATCCATCGTTGGTTTCTTGCAGTCTTGCTTTGTTCTTGCATAATCCTTTACCACAACTTCTAGTGTGTTCTGAGGAAACTTTCTGTACTTTACTCCTGTTTACCTGGGCTCTGGGGTGGGGTACTATATTTACCTTTGGTGTTTTCTTACACTCCCAGCACCCCACTACACACTGCATTTGCCTAGGGGGGAATCTACCTTTTGCATTCCACTATTTTAGTATGTTTGTGTACCCCCTAGGCCCATTGGAATCTATTTTGTTTTTCACTGTTTGCACTATTCTATGACTGTTTCCTTACCAGATTTTGGTTACTAGTGTATATATTGTGTATAATACTCACCTCTGTATGAAAGTACCATCTTGCCTGGCATGTTACCCCCATTTTTACTTGTGTGTCAGTTTGTTTTTGCCTGTCTCACTGGGATCCTGCTAGTCAGGACACCAGTGCTCATAGTTTGTGGCCTGAATGTGTTCCCTGTGTGATTCCTAACTGTGTCACTGAGCCTCTGCTAACCAGAACCTCAGTGCTTATACTCTCTCTGCTTTTAAAATTGTCACTGCAGGCTAGTGACCATTTTTACCAATTCTGATTGACACACTGGAACACCCTTATAATTCCCTAGTGTATGGTACCTAGGTACCCAGGGTATTGGGGTTCCAGGAGATCGCTATGAGCTGCAGCATTTCTTTTGCCACCCATAGGGAGCTCAGACAATTCTCACACAGACTGCCACTGCAGCATGAGTGAAATAACGTCCACGTTTTTTCACAGCCATTTTACACTGCACATAAGTAACTTATAAGTCACCTATATGTCTAACCCTCACTTAATGAAGGCCCATAGCTGCAAATGGGTCCGGTATCGCAATTTGCGATTCGGTAATAGCATTTGCGATTTTTAAGAAATCGCTATTACCGAATCGCAAATGTGATACATTGCACTTTGCGATTCGGAAATAGCGATTTCTTAAAAATCGATATTTCCGAATCGCAAATAGTCGTGATGATACATCTGGCCCAAGATCTCTACATGGAACACTAAGGGCCATATTTATACTTTTTGACGCAAAACTGCGCTAACGCAGTTTAGCGTCAAAAAATTTAGCGCCGTCTAACGCCATTCTGAAGCGCCATGCGGGCGCCGTATTTATTGAATGGCGTTAGCCGGCGCTACCAAACCGGCGCTGCCTGGTGTGCGTGGAAAAAAACCACGTACACCAGACAGCGCCGGCGTAGGGGGAAAATGGCGTATGGGCGTCTTAAAATGGGGCAAGTCAGGTTGCGTCGAAAAAATCGTCTTAACCCGACTTGCGCCATTTTTTAACGACGCCCATCCCCCATCAACATGACTCCTATCATTGTAAAGATAGGAGTCATGCCCCCTTGCCCAATGGCCATGCCCAGGGGACTTCTGTCCCTTGGGCATGGTCATTGGGCATAGTGGCATGTAGGGGGGCACAAATCAGGCCCCCCTATGCCACAAAAAAAAAAAATAATACTTACCTGAACTTACCTTAATGTCCATGGGATGGGTCCCTCCGTCCTTGGGTGTCCTCCTGGGGTGGGCAAGGGTGGCAGGGGGGGTCCCTGGGGGCAGGGGAGGGCACTCTGGGCTCATTTTGAGCCCACTTGTCCCTTAACGCCATGCCTGACCCAGGCGTTAAAAAGCGGCGCAAATGCGCCGTTTTTGGCCACGCCCACTCCCGGGCATCATTTTTGCCCGGGAGTATAAATACCACGTAAAGGCCTGGGAGTCATTTTTTAAGACGGGAACGCCTCCCTTGCATATCATTAACGCAAGGAAGGGGTTCACGCTAAAAAATTACGCACACTCCGGGCACTTTGGCGCCCGAACCGTCTAACGCCATAGTATAAATATGGCGTTAGTTGGCGTTAGTTTAGCGTCGAATTTGCGTCGAAAAAAACAACGCAAATTCGGCGCAACCAGAGTATAAATACGGCCCTAAGACACTTAAGATTCATCATTACTAATAAACGTACTTCTTATTGAAAGCAAGGATTCAAAGCTTCATTACTGATTCCAAATTGATGGAACTCTGACAATATTGATTCCTACGAGTGGGTTATCTACTTTCTCAGAACTTGACTTATGATTTGGGGCAAACTGGTCCATACCACTCCGGTAAACCCACCAAACAACTGAGAACTGGGCATTCACAAGGATAGGAGAATTGGACCGTCAAATCTGATATTTGAAATACTTGCTTTATGGATCCTCTTTGATTGATTGATTGATGTATTTCTTGATTGATTGATTGAAGGAATGCAAGACCAACCTTTCTGGCAGTGTCAGGCCAACCTTTCTGGTACTGTCTAATCAGCTCCCTAGACACTGTCAGACCTACCCTTCTGGCACAATCTAACCAGCCCTTCTAGGTCTGTCAGACTAGCCTTTCTGGCAGTGCCAGACCAGCCCTTCTGACACTGTCAGATTAGCTCTTCTGGTACTATCAGACTGCCTATAGGCCAGCCCTTCTGGCACAATCAGACCTACCCTTCTGGCACAATCAGACCAGCCCTTCTAGCACTGTCAGACTAGCCCTTCTGGTACTGTCAGACTGTCCTAAAAGCCAGCCCTTCTGGCACTGTCAGACCTGCCCTTCTGGCACTGTCAGACCAGCTCGTCTGGCACTTTCAGACTGCCCTATAGGGCAGCCATTCTGGCACTGTCAGACCTGCCCTTCTGGCACTGTCAGACCAGCCCTTCTGGCACTGTCAGACCTGCCCTTCTGGCACTGTCAGACTAGCTCTTTTGGCACTGTCAGACCGGTCCTTCTGCCGCTGTCAGACTGCTCTATAGGCCAGTCCTACCCTGAGAGTTTAGAAACACAACCCCTTGCTGCAACAGCCCACCTAGGAGCTCGCAGACACATTCCTGAGGTCCTGCTTTGTAATTCCAGATGCTGCCCTATGTGAGGAGTGTTCGCTTTAACACCAGTGGCGACGAGGAAGTCTTCTTTGATGAGAAGGGAGATGTGCCCGCAGTGTTTGACTTTGTGAACCTCCAAATCTTTGCCGATGGCATCGACAGGCTTGTACAAGTGGGGACCTTTGACTCCAGAGCTCCGGAGGGGGAGCAGATGAAGATGAAGATGGACAAGATGATGTGGAACACAGGCCGCTCCCAGGTAAAGGCTCTGGATAGCGACGGGTGTTACAGGGTGACATGAGGTGAGAGATTGTCAGAGAGTAGATTCTGGTTTTTCTAATCAGTGTCATGGGGCCTTGTGTAATGTTATGTGTAGAATCACTGTTTGTCCTATTTCACAAAAATACCGATGAATGAAGCTTGACATGTGCCCATCCAAGTCACACACAAAATGTTCATCCAAGTCACACACTGGTCATTCTTGTGATGTCCATCTATGTCTTCTACTGGCCACACTCAAGAGGTTCACTGAAGTCACACACTGGTCACACACAAGATGTCCACCTAAGTCACACTCAAGATATCAATCAGAGTCACACACTGGTCACATTCGAGATGTCCATCCAAGTCATACACTGGTCATACTCAAGATGTCCATCTATGTCTTCTACTGGCCACATCAAAGATGTCCACCTAAGTCACACTCAAGATATCAATCAGAGTCACACACTGGTCATACTCAAGATGTCTATCTAAGTCAGACACTGGTCACTCTCGAGGTGCCCATCCAAGTCTACCTCAGCAGGTTGCATTCATCTGAGAACACTGTTCTGTTTCTAGTACTTTATTTTTAATTCTTTAAGCAGGTCATTTACAGGTGTAATATTTGATAGCTTGAACATTCCACATGTTTTACCTTTGTAGTCTGCCACTGACCCTTTTCAAGGATTCGCATCATAGACTCACAAGTGAGAAAGTGGTAGAATTTCAAAGTCAAATGTATGCAATTGTCATCCCTGTTTCCTCTCAGCACTCAATCCGTAAGTACTGACACTAGCATATAGGCTATTGCCCTAATAGGAAAACTGGTTATTTCACCGTACTGGTTAGCTATACACTTCAAATCAATGACGCCAAGAAAAACTACTTTTCGACCCACCCATGCCTCTCCAAAGAACCATTTCACACAGTAACTGAAGTGTAATTGCCAACATCCTCTTGAGCCATTCTTGAAACCTCACAACAACTTTGTGATGACCTTGATGTCTTCCTTCACATAAAAGACATCCTAATTCCTGGAAAAGGTCAGAAAGAAACTACCCCACATGTGACAGCCTCCCTCGGACACCCAACGTGGTTTTTGTATACACTGAGAGTAGCGGTTAGACTGAGAGCCAGCACCTGGGGTATGTAGGGTTAGATAGGTTTCCACAGCATAAGTGGTGTAGCTCGGCATGAACAAGGGTTAACTGTTTGATTAAGAAGTCATGGCTTGATTCCGCAGTGAAGCAAGTCTGAGATGTGCCCGGTAAGGAAAACCAACATCTTTCCATGCGATGTACCCTCAAAGCCATGACTAACGTGCTTAAGGAGTGTAGGAGGCTGGCCTGGTTTGTAGTGAGTACCAAAGGAACTTACACCTTATACCAGGTCCAGTTATCCCTTATTAGTGAAATGTAGGCAGTGTCTAGCAGCTTAGGCTGTCTAGACGTAGCTGTAGCAGAGCAGCCAAGACTGAACTAGGTGACATGCAAAGCTCTTCAATACCACTGTAGTCAGAAAATACTCAGTGTTACAAAAATAAAGGTACTTTATTTTGATGACACAAATGCCAAAAATACCTTGGAGACTATGGGCCATATGTACGAACACATTTTCCCATTGACACAGAAAGGGAAAAACCCTTTTCTACATCTTGCCCTATATCCCCTTAGGAGGGAAGTAATAAACACAGTATATGCACTAGAACGAAGTAATAGCTGTAACAAGAGTTAGAAAACAGTACAAATAGTGAAAATCACAATAGTGTGCAATGGGCCAAGGGGGAACACAAACCACATACTAAAAGAGTGGAATGCGAAAGTTGGTTTCTCACCTAGGCAAGTATAGTGTGTAGAGGGGCGCTGGGAGTGTAAGAAAACACCAAATGTAAGTAATAGAACCCGCCCAGAGACCAGTAAAGAAGGAGTAAATCACAGTAAGTTTCCTATAACCTGAAAGTACACGTGATAGAAGATTATGCAAGAACCAGAAGAGACTGCAAGACATCAATGATGGATTCATGGACCTGAAGATCTGTGGATGAAGGGGACCAAGTCCAAGACTGAAGAGTCTAGGGAGAACAGGAGGCCCTGACAACCTGTATGAAGGTGCAAAAGAAGAACCTCCGGTGAAGAAGAACAGTCAGTACTGCACTCAAGAAGACAGATGCAGGTTCCTGGTTGGTGCAGATGATGTCCCATGCTGGATGGATGATTGTAGTCTGGTTTCCGTCACTGGATTCCACCAACAAGCCTTGGGACATGCAAAGCACAAAGTTAGCAGAAAATGGTGCTGCCCTGGACAAAGAGGGACCTGGTGACCTCTACCCAGGAGGAAGACACAAGGGGGGCCTTGAGCAACTCAGTGAGCCCTCAGAATACCAGGCAGCATGCACAGGAGTCCTACAGCAGGGGGACGAAGAAGGTACAAATGGAGGCCCATGCAGCACTACACACAGGGATCCCACGGCGCCGGAGAACCACTCAGGAAGCTGTGCATCTAATTACATTCTCATTGTGTCATTGTGTTGTTTAAAAGATGTGGAGTTCAGTAGTGGTGAGAACTTGTGTATCTGAATGAGGAATGTTAGGGGGCCTGAGTGAGGAGTATGAGGTGGTTGTGGTGCCAACTGACGTATATGATGGCATGGTCAGAGAGGTGGGATAATGATACATAGTGAGAAGGTGAATTTAATGAAAAGCAGGGCAAGGTCAAGTAGATTGTGCATGTATGGGACAGGTGTGTGTTTTGTCGTGAGTGATCTAAGCAAAATTGTTTGAGTAGGCTCATATGTTGATGGTCGTTAATGTTGAGGTTAAAGAGTACATGAATAATGAGTTGTGTAGAAGATCCTCATTAAAAGTGGCACTATTTATAAGATACAATGTGGGCATTGAATAGGGCGATGACTATGGGGTTGTGCTCAATACAATGGCTGAATGGGGGTTAGATTGGAGAAGTCGCATTTGTGAGAGTTTTGTGGAGAAGGACACCCACTACACCACCTTTTTGATCCATGTAAGTTCATGGGAGGAAGTGGTGAAGTGTGTTTAGGGAGCTACAGGTGTTTGAGGTTCTTGAAGTCTTGCTGATACTTTGAATTGAAGTGGGGTGCGGGAGAGTCCAAGTGATCAATGATGTGAGGTGTCTTATTGGAAATTGATTGGGTGTTCCAAAAACAGAATGATATGTAAAAGAGCTGATTGCTGTTTAGTGTACATTTAAGTGTTTTCTTTGTTTTCAGATAAGGAGGTACATGAGGTGGTGTAGAACGGTTTGTTAAGCAGGGGGACCTAAGAGTAGAAAGTGCAGCAGTGTAGGAAAGTACCATCTTGCCTGGCATGTTACCCCCATTTTTCACTGTATATATGTTGTTTTATTTGTATGTGTCACTGGGACCCTGTTCCCCAGGGCCCCAGTGCTCATAAGTGTGCCTGAATGTGTTACCTGTGTAGTGACTAACTGTCTCACTGAGGCTCTGCTAATCAGAACCTCAGTGGTTATGCTCTCTCATTTCTTTCAAATTGTCACTAATAGGCTAGTGACCAATTTTACCAATTTACATTAGCTTACTGGAACACCCTTATAATTCCCTAGCATATGGTATTGAGGTACCCAGGGCATTGGGGCTCCAGGAGATCCCTATGGGCTGCAGCATTTCTTTTGCCACCCATAGGGGGCTCTGACAATTCTTACACAGGCCTGCCACTGCAGCCTGAGTGAAATAACGTCCACGTTATTTCACAGCCATTTTACACTGCACTTAAGTAACTTATAAGTCACCTATATGTCTAACCTTTACATGGTAAAGGTTAGGTGCAAAGTTACTTAGTGTGAGGGCACCCTGGCACTAGCCAAGGTGCCCCCACATTGTTCAGGGCCAATTCCCCAGACTTTGTGAGTGCGGGGACACCATTACACGAGTGCACTACATATAGGCACAATCCCATGATCCCAGTGGTCTGTAGCACAGACCCTGGTACTGCCAAACTGCCTCTCCTGGGGTTTCACTGAAGCTGCTGCTGCTGCCAACCCCTCAGACAGGTTTCTGCCCCCCCGGGGGTCAAGCCAAGATTGTCCCAGGATGGCAGAACAAAGGACTTCCTCTGAGAGAGGGTGTTACACCCTCTCCCTTTGGAAAATGGTGTGAAGGCAGGGGAGGGGTAGCCTCCCCTAGCCTCTGGAAATGCTTTCATGGGCACAGATGTGCCCAATTCTGCATAAGCCAGTCTACACCGGTTCAGGGGACCCCTTAGACCTGCTCTGGCGTGAAACTGGACAAAGGAAAGGGGAGTGACCACTCCCCTGACCTGCACCTCCCCTGGGAGGTGTCCAGAGCTCCTCCAGTGTGCTCCAGACCTCTGCCATCTTGGAAACAGAGGTGCTGCTGGCACACTGGACTGCTCTGAGTGGCCAGTGCCACCAGGTGACGTCAGAGACTCCTTCTGATAGGCTCCTTCAGGTGTTAGTAGCCTATCCTCTCTCCTAAGTAGCCAAACCCTCTTTTCTGGCTATTTAGGGTCTCTGTCTCTGGGGAAACTTTAGATAACGAATGCAAGAGCTCATCAGAGTTCCTCTGCATCTCTCTCTTCACCTTCTGCCAAGGAATCGACTGCTGACCGCGCTGGAAGCCTGCAAAACTGCAACATAGTAGCAAAGACGACTACTGCAACTCTGTAACGCTGATCCTGCCGCCTTCTTGGCTGTTTTCCTGGTGGTGCATGCTGTGGGGGTAGTCTGCCTCCTCTCTGCACTAGAAGCTCCGAAGAAATCTCCTGTGGGTCGACAGAATCTTCCCCCTGCAACCGCAGGCACCAAAAAGCTGCATTACAGGTCCCTTGGGTCTCCTCTCAGCACAGCGAGCGAGGTCCCTTGAATCCAACAACTTTGTCCAAGTGACTCCCACAGTCCAGTGACTCTTCAGTCCAAGTTTGGTGGAGGTAAGTCCTTGCCTCCCCACGCCAGACTGCATTGTTGGAAACCGCGTCTTTTGCAACTACTCCGGCTTCCGTTCACTTCCGGCGGAAATCCTTTGTGCACATCCAAGCCTGGGTCCACGGCACTCTAACCTGCATTGCACGACTTTCTAAGTTGGTCTCCGGCGACGTGGGACTCCTTTGTGTAACTTCGGGTGAGCACCGTTTCACGCATCTTCTTAGTGCCTGTTTCTGGCTCTTCTCTGGATGCTACCTACTGCTGAGAGGGCTCCTTGTCTTGCTCGACGTCCCCTGTCTCTCCTGACGCAATTTGCGACATCCTGGTCCTTGCTGGGCCATAGCAGCACCCAAAAATGCTAACTGCACGATTTGCAGCTAGCAAGGCTTGTTGGCATTCTTTCGGTGGGAAAACACTTTGGCACGACTCTCCACGGCGAGAGGGATCCCTCCACCAAAGGGGAAGTCTCTAGCCCTTTTTGTTCCTGCAGAAACCTCAGCTTCTTCTGTCCAGTAGAAGCTTCTTTGCACCCACAGCTGGCATTTCCTGGGCATCTGCCCATCTCCGACTTGCTTGTGACTTTTGGACTTGGTCCCCTTGTTCCACAGGTACCCTAGATTGGAAATCCACCGTTGTTGCATTGTTGGTTTGTGTCTTTCCTGCATTATTCCTCTATCACGACTTCTTTGTCTTTTGGGGAACTTTAGTGCACTTTGCACTCACTTTTCAGGGTCTTGGGGAGGGC
Organism: Pleurodeles waltl; assembly: GCF_031143425.1. Lineage (NCBI taxonomy): Eukaryota > Metazoa > Chordata > Amphibia > Caudata > Salamandridae > Pleurodeles > Pleurodeles waltl. The sequence continues at coordinate 9,203,668 of NC_090438.1, read as the reverse complement.
TATTTTTCTAACTCTCACTATTTTCTAATAGTCCCAGCGACCCTCTACAAGGTCACATAGGTTTGGGGTCCATTCGTGGTTCGCATTCCACTTTTGGAGTATATGGTTTGTGTTGCCCCTATCCCTATGTGTCCCCATTGCATCCTATTGTAACTATACATTGTTTGCACTGTTTTCTAAGACTATACTGCATATTTTTGGTATTGTGTACATATAACTTGTGTATATTTGCTATCCTCACTCTGACGGTACACTCTGAGATACTTTGGCATATTGTCATAAAAATAAAGTACCTTTATTTTTAGTATAACGGTGTATTGTGTTTTCTTATGATATTGTGCAAGTGACACTTGTGGTACTGTAGGAGCTTCACTCGTCTCCTAGTTCAGCCTAAGCTGCTCTGCTAAGCTACCATTATCTATCAGCCTATGCTGCTAGACACCCTATACACTAATAAGGGATAACTGGGCCTGGTGCAAGGTGCAAGTACCACTTGGTTCTCACTACAAGCCAGTCCAGCCTCCTACATTGGTGGCAGCAGTGGGATCAGTGCTTTGAGACTACTTACCACTCTTGTCATTGTACTTTTCATAAGAGGAAAATATACAAAACAAGTTCAGTGTGTGTACACATAACTAAAAAGTTTTGCATTTCCTCTTTTCACTCTTTTCTAAAGTGCTGAAAAGTACTTCTAAACTTTCAAAAAGTTCTTAAAAGTTTAAAAAGTTTTTTTCTGTCTTTCTAAAAAGTTCTGAAAACTTTTTTCTCTTTTTCTATCACTTTAACTCTCTCTAAAAATGTCTGGCACAGGCCAAAATGTTGACCTGTCTAAGATTGCATATGATCACCTTAGCTGGAAAGGAGCAAGGAGTCTCTGCATAGAGAGAGGTTTGAGTGTAGGGAAGAATCCTTCCTTGGAATTGTTACTTAACATGCTTAGAGAACAAGATAGGGCTAAAAGTGCCCCATCTGTTGAAAAAGTAGCTAATGGTTCCCAATCTGATCCAGGGACTCCCCCAGGAAAAGATTCAGGAAAGAAACTTCTTAGCCTGCCCATTACTAGACAGTCTAGCATAGTTGGTACTGAGGTTGAGTCACACCATACAGATAGTGTTGTCTCACATCATAGCAAGATCATTCATTCTCATCACAGTAGAAATGATGTTTCTGTTAGCCAAGCTGTTAGGGTGGCTTCTGTAAGGGACAGGTCTCCTTCTGTCCATTCTCACCATACTTCTGTGTCTAGGAATGTCCCTCCCACCCACCCTGAAGACAGATTGTTAGAAAGGGAGCTCAATAGATTGAGAGTGGAACAAACCAGACTGAAGCTCAAGAAGCAACAGCTGGATTTGGAAAGACAGACCTTAGAAGTAGAGAAGGAAAGACAGAAATTGGGTTTAGAAACCCATGGTGGCAGCAGCAGTATTCCCCATAGTCATCCTGCAAAAGAGCATGATTCCAGGAATCTGCACAAGATAGTTCCCCCTTATAAGGAGGGGGATGACATTAACAAGTGGTTTGATGCACTTGAGAGGGCCTGTGTTGTACAGGATATCCCTCAAAGGTAGTGGGCTGCTATCCTATGGCTATCATTTAGTGGAAAAGGTAGGGATAGGCTCCTTACTGTGAAAGAAAGTGATGCCAATTATTTTACAGTTCTTAAGAATGCACTCCTGGATGGTTATGGCTTAACCACTGAACAATACAGGATAAAGTTCAGAGAGACCAAAAAGGAGTCTTCACAAGACTGGGTTGATTTCATTGACCATTCAGTGAAGGCCTTGGAGGGGTGGTTGCATGGCAGTAAAGTTACTGATTATGACAGCCTGTATAACTTGATCCTGAGAGAGCATATTCTTAATAATTGTGTGTCTGATTTGTTGCACCAGTACTTGGTGGACTCTGATCTGACCTCTCCCCAAGAATTGGGAAAGAAGGCAGACAAATGGGTCAGAACAAGGGTGAACAGAAAAGTTCATACAGGGGGTGACAAAGATGGCAACAAAAAGAAGGATGGTAAGTCTTCTGACAAGGGTGGGGACAAATCTAAAAATGAGTCTTCATCAGGCCCACAAAAACACTCTGGTGGGGGTGGTGGGCCCAAATCCTCTTTTAATCAAAACAAAGAAAATAAACCATGGTGCTATTTATGTAAAGTAAAAGGCCATTGGACAACAGATCCCAGTTGTCCAAAGAAAAGCACCAAGCCTCCTACCACTACAACCCCTACTGCTACACCTAGTGTCCCTACTAACAGCAGTGGTGGTGGGAGCAAACCTACTAATAGCCAATCCAAGGGAGTAGCTGGGCTCACTATTGGTAACTTAGTTGGGGTTGGTCTGGTTAGGGAGACCACAGAGGCTGTGTTAGTCTCTGAGGGGGCTATTGATTTAGCCACCTTAGTTGCTTGTCCCCTTAATATGGATAAGTACAAGCAGCTACCCCTAATAAATGGTGTTGAGGTTCAGGCCTACAGGGACACTGGTGACAGTGTGACTATGGTCATAGAGAAACTGGTCCACCCTGAGCAACACCTACTTGGTCACCAGTACCAAGTAACCGAATCTCACAACAACACACTTAGCCACCCCATGGCTGTTGTAAATCTCAACTGGGGGGGGGTTACTTGTCCAAAGAAAGTTGTGGTAGCCACAGATTTACCTGTAGACTGTCGACTAGGAAATGATTTGGAGACATCAGCTTGGTCAGATGTGGCGTTGGAGGCTCATACAGCAATGCTGGGCATCCCAGGGCATATTTTTGCTTTAACCAGGGCTCAGGCGAAAAAGCAAAAAGGACAGGGAAACTTGGATTCTGGAACAATGGACCAAGTGCTCCCTAAAGCTAGGGCTAGTAGAAGCAAACCACTTCCTACTATCCCTCCCTCTACAGTGGATTCAACTTCTGAGGAAGAAGAATTCCCTCCCTGTGCAGAACCTACACCAGAGGAGCTTGAAGCAGATACTGCTGAGCTTTTGGGTGAAGGGGGGCCTGCCAGAGAGGAGCTGAGTGTCGCACAGCAAACCTGTCCCACATTAGAGGGTCTAAGACAGCAAGCTGTCAAACAGGCTAATGGGGATGTCAGTGACTCTCACAGAGTTTACTGGGAGGACAACCTCTTGTACACTGAGGCAAGGGATCCTAAACCTGGAGCTGCCAGGAGATTAGTGATTCCTCAGGAGTACAGAAAGTTCCTCCTAACTCTTGCCCACAACATTCCCCTAGCTGGGCCTCTGGGACAAATGAAAACTTGGGACAGGCTTGTTCCCTTGTTTCATTGGCCTAGGATGTCTGAGGACACAAAAGATTTTTGTAAGTCCTGTGAAACCTGTCAAGCCAGTGGCAAGACAGATGGCACTCCAAAGGCACCCCTTATTCCACTGCCTGTGGTTGGGGTTCCCTTTGAAAGGGTAGGTGTTGACATAGTTGGCCCCCTTGACCCTCCTACTGCTACAGGCAATAGGTTTATCTTGGTGGTAGTGGACCATACCACAAGATATCCTGAAGCAATTCCTTTAAGGACCACTACAGCACCTGCAGTAGCAAATGCCCTCTTGGGAATATTTTCCAGGGTTGGCTTCCCAAAGGAAGTAGTATCAGACAGGGGAAGCAATTTCATGTCTGCCTACTTAAAGGCCAAGTGGAAGGAGTGTGGTGTGACTTATAAGTTCACTACACCCTATCATCCACAAACTAATGGACTGGTGGAGAGATTTAACAAAACTCTCAAAGGCATGATTATGGGTCTCCCTGAAAAACTCCGCAGGAGATGGGATATCCTTCTACCATGCCTCCTTTTTGCCTACAGGGAGGTACCCCAGAAAGGAGTGGGCTTTAGCCCCTTTGAACTTCTTTTTGGACACCCTGTTAGGGGTCCACTCACACTTGTCAAGGAGGGTTGGGAACAACCTCTAAAAGCTCCAAAACAAGATATTGTGGACTATGTACTTGGCCTCAGATCAAGGATGGCTGAGTACATGAAAAAGGCCAGTAAAAACTTTCAGGCCAGCCAAGAGCTCCAGAAGCAATGGCATGATCAGAAGGCTGTTTTGGTTCAGTACCAACCAGGGCAGAAAGTGTGGGTCTTAGAGCCTGTGGCCCCAAGAGCACTCCAAGATAAATGGAGTGGACCCCACACAATTGTTGAGAAAAAGGGTGAAGTCACCTACTTGGTTGACTTAGGCACTGCCAGGAGTCCCCTTAGGGTGCTCCATGTCAACCGCCTGAAACCCTACTATGACAGGGCTGATCTCACCCTGCTCATGGCAACTGATGAAGGACAGGAAGAAGACAGTGATCCTCTACCTGATCTCTTCTCTTGCACAGAACAAGATGCTCTTGTGGAAGGTGTAGTTTTGGCTGATTGTCTTACTGCTGAGCAGAAAGACCATTGCATAAATCTCCTAGATCAATTCTCTGAACTCTTCTCTACTGTGCCAGGTACCACTTCTTGGTGTGAGCACACTATAGATACGGGAGACAGCTTGCCTGTCAAAAGTAAGATCTATAGGCAGCCTGACCATGTCAGGGACTACATAAAGCAAGAGGTGCAGAAAATGTTAGAACTAGGAGTGGTTGAGCACTCTGAAAGTCCATGGGCTTCTCCTGTGGTACTTGTACCAAAACCCCATTCCAAAGATGGAAAGAAGGAAATGCGGTTTTGTGTAGACTACAGAGGTCTCAACTTGGTAACCAAAACTGATGCTCACCCTATACCCAGGGCAGATGAGCTCATAGATACACTGGCATCTGCCAAGTATCTAAGCACTTTTGATTTGACTGCAGGGTATTGGCAGATCAAATTGTCAGAAGATGCTAAACCTACAACTGCATTTTCAACCATTGGAGGACATTACCAGTTCACTGTAATGCCTTTTGGATTGAAAAATGCACCTGCCACTTTTCAGAGATTGGTGAACACAGTCCTGCAAGGGCTGGAAGCTTTCAGTGCAGCATATTTGGACGATATAGCTGTCTTTAGCTCCAGCTGGGATGATCACCTGGTCCACCTATGGAAAGTTTTGGAGGCCCTGCAAAAGGCAGGCCTCACTATCAAGGCTTCAAAGTGCCAGATAGGGCAGGGGAAGGTGGTTTATCTGGGACACCTTGTTGGTGGGGAACAGATTGCACCACTACAGGGGAAAATCCAAACAATTATTGATTGGATTCCCCCTACTACTCAGACTCAGGTGAGAGCCTTCCTAGGCCTCACTGGGTATTACAGGAGGTTCATTAAGAACTATGGCTCCATTGCAGCCCCTCTTAATGACCTCACATCCAAGAAAATGCCTAAAAAGGTATTATGGACAGCAAACTGTCAGAAAGCTTTTGAGGAGCTGAAGCAGGCCATGTGCTCTGCACCTGTCCTGAAAAGCCCTTGTTACTCTAAAAAATTCTATGTCCAAACTGATGCATCTGAATTAGGAGTAGGGGCAGTCCTATCACAAATTAATTCTGAGGGCCAGGATCAACCTTTTGCTTTTATTAGTAGGAGGTTGACCCCTAGAGAAAAGCGTTGGTCTGCCATAGAGAGGGAGGCCTTTGCTGTGGTCTGGGCTCTGAAGAAGTTGAGGCCATACCTGTTTGGCACTCACTTCATTGTTCAGACAGATCACAAACCTCTACTTTGGCTAAAACAAATGAAAGGTGAAAATCCTAAATTGTTGAGGTGGTCCATATCCCTACAGGGAATGGACTATACAGTGGAACATAGACCTGGGAGTAGCCACTCCAATGCAGATGGACTCTCCAGATATTTCCACTTAGACAATGAAGACTCATCAGGTCATGGCTAGTCTTATTGTCCTTCGTTTGGGGGGGGGGTTGTGTAGGAAAGTACCATCTTGCCTGGCATGTTACCCCCATTTTTGACTGTATATATGTTGTTTTAGTTGTATGTGTCACTGGGACCCTGTTCCCCAGGGCCCCAGTGCTCATACGTGTGCCTGAATGTGTTACCTGTGTAGTGACTAACTGTCTCACTGAGGCTCTGATAATCAGAACCTCAGTGGTTATGCTCTCTCATTTCTTTCAGATTGTCACTAACAGGCTAGTGACCAATTTTACCAATTTACATTGGCTTACTGGAACACCCTTATAATTCCCTAGTATATGGTACTGAGGTACCCAGGGAATTGGGGTTCCAGGAGATCCCTATGGGCTGCAGCATTTCTTTTGCCACCCATAGGGAGCTCTGACAATTCTTACACAGGCCTGCCACTGCAGCCTGAGTGAAATAACGTCCACGTTATTTCACAGCCATTTTACACTGCACTTAAGTAACTTATAAGTCACCTATATGTCTAACCTTTACCTGGTAAAGGTTAGGTGCAAAGTTACTTAGTGTGAGGGCACCCTGGCACTAGCCAAGGTGCCCCCACATTGTTCAGGGCCAATTCCCCAGACTTTGTGAGTGCGGGGACACCATTACACGAGTGCACTACATATAGGTCACTACCTATATGTAGCTTCACAATGGTAACTCCGAATATGGCCATGTAACATGTCTATGATAATGGAATTGCCCCCTCTATGCCACCCTGGCATAGTTGGCACAATCCCATGATCCCAGTGGTCTGTAGCACAGACCCTGGTACTGCCAAACTGCCTCTCCTGGGGTTTCACTGCAGCTGCTGCTGCTGCCAACCCCTCAGACAGGTTTCTGCCCCCCCGGGGGTCAAGCCAGGTTTGTCCCAGGATGGCAGAACAAAGGACTTCCTCTGAGAGAGGGTGTTACACCCTCTCCCTTTGGAAAATGGTGTGAAGGCAGGGGAGGGGTAGCCTCCCCCAGCCTCTGGAAATGCTTTCATGGGCACAAATGTGCCCAATTCTGCATAAGCCAGTCTACACCGGTTCAGGGGACCCCTTAGCCCTGCTGTGGCGTGAAACTGGACAAAGGAAAGGGGAGTGACCACTCCCCTGACCGGCAACTCCCCTGGGAGGTGTCCAGAGCTCCTCCAGTGTGCTCCAGACCTCTGCCATCTTGGAAACAGAGGTGCTGCTGGCACACTGGACTACTCTGAGTGGCCAGTGCCACCAGGTGACGTCAGAGACTCCTTCTGATAGGCTCCTTCAGGTGTTAGTAGCCTATCCTCTCTCCTAGATAGCCAAACCCTCTTTTCTGGCTATTTAGGGTCTCTGTCTCTGGGGAAACTTTAGATAACGATTGCAAGAGCTCATCAGAGTTCCTCTGCATCTCTCTCTTCACCTTCTGCCAAGGAATCGACTGCTGACCACGCTGGAAGCCTGCAAAACTGCAACATAGTAGCAAAGACGACTACTGCAACTCTGTAACGCTGATCCTGCCGCCTTCTTGACTGTTTTCCTGGTGGTGCATGCTGTGGGGGTAGTCTGCCTCCTCTCTGCACTAGAAGCTCCGAAGAAATCTCCCGTGGGTCGACGGAATCTTCCCCCTGCAACCGCAGGCACCAAAAAGCTGCATTACCGGTCCCTTGGGTCTCCTCTCAGCACGACGAGCGAGGTCCCTTGAATCCAGCAACTCTGTCCAAGTGACTCCCACAGTCCAGTGACTCTTCAGTCCAAGTTTGGTGGAGGTAAGTCCTTGCCTCCCCACGCCAGACTGCATTGTTGGAAACCGCGTCTCTTGCAACTACTCCGGCTTCCGTGCACTTCCGGCAGAAATCCTTCGTGCACAGCCAAGCCTGGGTCCACAGCACTCTAACCTGCATTGCACGACTTTCTAAGTTGGTCTCAGACGACGTGGGACTCCTTTGTGTAACTTCGGGTGAGCACCGTTTCACGCATCCTCGTAGTGCCTGTATCTGGCACTTCTCTGGGTGCTACCTGCTGCTGAGAGGGCTTTTTTTCTTGCTCGACGTCCCCTCTCTCTCCTGACACAATTTGCGACATCCTGGTCCCTGCTGGGCCATAGCAGCACCCAAAAACACTAACCGCATGATTTGCAGCTAGCAAGGCTTGTTGGCGTTCTTTCGGTGGGAAAACACTTCTGCACAACTTTCCACAGGGAGTGGGATCCGTCCACCAAAGGGGAAGTGTCTAGCCCTTTTCGTTCCTGCAGAAACCTCAGCTTCTTCTGTCCAGTAGAAGCTTCTTTGCACCCACAGCTGGCATTTCCTGGGCATCTGCCCATCTCCGACTTGCTTGTGACTTTTGGACTTGGTCCCCTTGTTCCACAGGTACCCTAGATTGGAAATCCACCTTTGTTGCATTGTTGGTTTGTGTCTTTCCTGCATTATTCCTCTATCACGACTTCTTTGTCTTTTGGGGAACTTTAGTGCACTTTGCACTCACTTTTCAGGGTCTTGGGGAGGGCTATTTTTCTAACTCTCACTATTTTCTAATAGTCCCAGCGACCCTCTACAAGGTCACATAGGTTTGGGGTCCATTCGTGGTTCGCATTCCACTTTTGGAGTATATAGTTTGTGTTGCCCCTATCCCTATGTGTCCCCATTGCATCCTATTGTAACTATAAATTGTTTGCACTGTTTTCTAAGACTATAATGCATATTGTTGGTATTGTGTACATATAACTTGTGTATATTTGCTATCCTCACTCTGAGGGTACACTCTGAGATACTTTGGCATATTGTCATAAAAATAAAGTACCTGTATTTTTAGTATAACTGTGTATTGTGTTTTCTTATGATATTGTGCAAGTGACACTTGTGGTACTGTAGGAGCTTCACTCGTCTCCTAGATCAGCCTAAGCTGCTCTGCTAAGCTACCATTATCTATCAACCTATGCTGCTAGACACCCTATACACTAATAAGGGATAACTGGGCCTGGTGCAAGGTGCAAGTACCCCTTGGTTCTCACTACAAGCCAGTCCAGCCTCCTACAAGCAGTGCAAGTGAAAATGAAAAAGTGTGTGAATGGCCTAATAGATAGTTTATTACTATGAATGCTAAGTGGGCTGTTCTGAAGACCAAGTGAACATCTGTGCCACGACATATATTGAAGAAAAAACACAGTATAAATTACAGACTATGGCCCTCATTGTGACATTGGCTGTAAGTGCTGTTTACCTCCATGCTGACTGCCACCAACATACAGTGACCGCGGCGGTATACAGCTACGCATATTATGACCCACACATAGAAATCCACCACTATACAGACAGACACACAAGTCCGCCACACCAAAAGTCAGTGATAAAATGGCGGTAGCAAAACCCACACCCTTACGCCAACAGAACTACACCCACAGCATTATGACCAACGAATCACTGCGGTGGACATCCAACCCGGAGTAAACCATTGGCAGTACATACCACTGCGCTCAAAATACACACACACATACAAAAGAACACCACATTGGACAATTCAAACTACACACACCTGACACACATACACACACCACACCCACACCACTATAAAACACACACTCACACTACCCATAATCCTTTACGAGAAACAAATTGACAACTGAGAGAGAGACACGCCAGGAGCACCCACTGAATCCGAGCCACAGAACACCATCACCCATACACCATCCACGCACCTTACAGCACACACCCCAACACATCACCCCACACACACTCACACACACCACACACACTACACCCATGGCCCCATGGCACCACAAAGACACCCCAGGTTCTCAGAGGAGGAGCTAAGGGTCATGGTGGAGAAAATCATCCTTGTAGAGCCACAGCTATTCGGATCACAGGTGCAGCAGACGTCCATTGCTAGGAAGATGGAGCTATGGTGGAGAGTCGTAGACGGGGTCAATGCTGTGGGACAGCACCCCAGAACAAGGGATGACATCAGGAAGAGGTTGAATGACCTACGGGGGAAGGTACGTTCCGTGGTTTCAAGACACCAGATAGCTGTACAGAGGACTGGCGGTGGACCCCCACCTCCTCCCCCACAACTAACAACATGGGAGGAGCAAGTCTTGGCAATCATGCATCCTGGGGACCTGGCAGGAGTAGCAGGAGGACTGGACTCTGTTAAGTCAAATGTTTACTACTTCACCCCCCCTACCTGCATGCCATCACAAACTCCTACCCCTACTCTCACCCCCATCACTCCACCACCTCACATATATCCCACCATCACAACCCACCCATCCCAATACCAATTCCTGCATGCAACACCAATACATGGACCCCCATCACAGACCTGCATGAACACCCGTCACCACAGCATGCACACTAGTGACTATCACTTAGCCAACCAACTCACAACAAGCCAAAGCTGCCTTGTTAATTACAACCATAGAGGGAAACATACCCATGCACAAGATGTCACACGCAGAAACAATAACACTGCATTTACATCCCCACAGGACCCCACACAACGTCACCAGAGAGGAGGTGCCAGCAACATCCAGTTCCCCCCCAGAAGAGGCCAGAGTGATGACAGCAGCTCTACACGCCGGGATCAGGATGACCAACCTGGCCCAAAAGGGACCTCTGGACAGACGGTTACCCAGCCACAGTGCCAAACCATCACAGAGCCTCCCCCCTTAGGAAACACCACCACAGCACCCACCCAGTGGGCCCATACCTCTGTCCCCAGGACACATCAATCAACAGTGTGTCCACCACTACAGGGACCCCAGGACATCCCACAAACACAGGATGATCAGGGAACTGGGGTCAGTGGCAGTGGGCACACAGTTCAGGGGACAGAGGCACAGAACAACAGGGAAGTTGGGAGGACTGCTGTGCGACAGGGGGAGGACACACCAAGGGAACCGACTGTACACAAGGCACTCACCAACATCCTGGGAGCATACCCCCATTCCCAGGTGACCATGAGTCAGATACTGGCCAAGTTGCAGGAGACCAAGCGGCTGCAGGACGGACAGTACCTGGGGATCAGGGAGGACCTGAGGGACATCCACACCACCCTGGTCACTATTGCAGGGGTGCTGGAAGACATGTGTGTAGGAAAGTACCATCTTGCCTGGCATGTTACCCCCATTTTTTCACTGTATATATGTTGTTTTAGTTGTATGTGTCACTGGGACCCTGGTAACCCAGGGCCCCAGTGCTCATAAGTGTGCCTGAATGTGTTACCTGTGTAGTGACTAACTGTCTCACTGAGGCTCTGCTAATCAGAACCTCAGTGGTTATGCTCTCTCATTTCTTTCCAAATTGTCACTGACAGGCTAGTGACCATTTTTACCAATTTACATTGGCTTACTGGAACACCCTTATAATTCCCTAGTATATGGTACTGAGGTACCCAGGGTATTGGGGTTCCAGGAGATCCCTATGGGCTGCAGCATTTCTTATGCCACCCATAGGGAGCTCTGACAATTCTTACACAGGCCTGCCACTGCAGCCTGAGTGAAATAACGTCCACGTTATTTCACAGCCATTTTACACTGCACTTAAGTAACTTATAAGTCACCTATATGTCTAACCTTTATCTGGTAAAGGTTAGGTGCAAAGTTACTTAGTGTGAGGGCACCCTGGCACTAGCCAAGGTGCCCCCACATTGTTCAGAGCCAATTCCCTGAACTTTGTGAGTGCGGGGACACCATTACACGCGTGCACTACATATAGGTCACTACCTATATGTAGCTTCACCATGGTAACTCCGAATATGGCCATGTAACATGTCTATGATCATGGAATTGCCCCCTCTATACCATCCTGGCATAGTTGGCACAATCCCATGATCCCAGTGGTCTGTAGCACAGACCCTGGTACTGCCAAACTGCCCTTCCTGGGGTTTCACTGCAGCTGCTGCTGCTGCCAACCCCTCAGACAGGCATCTGCCCTCCTGGGGTCCAGCCAGGCCTGGCCCAGGATGGCAGAACAAAGAACTTCCTCTGAGAGAGGGTGTGACACCCTCTCCCTTTGGAAAATGGTGTGAAGGCAGGGGAGGAGTAGCCTCCCCCAGCCTCTGGAAATGCTTTGTTGGGCACAGATGTGCCCAATTCTGCATAAGCCAGTCTACACCGGTTCAGGGACCCCTTAGCCCCTGCTCTGGCTCGAAACTGGACAAAGGAAAGGGGAGTGACCACTCCCCTGACCTGCACCTCCCCTGGGAGGTGTCCAGAGCTCCTCCAGTGTGCTCCAGACCTCTGCCATCTTGGAAACAGAGGTGCTGCTGGCACACTGGACTGCTCTGAGTGGCCAGTGCCACCAGGTGACGTCAGAGACTCCTGCTGATAGGCTCCTTCAGGTGTTAGTAGCCCTTCCTCTCTCCTAGGTAGCCAAACCCTCTTTTCTGGCTATTTAGGGTCTTTCTCTGGGGAAACTTTAGATAACGAATGCATGAGCTCAGCCGAGTTCCTCTGCATCTCTCTCTTCACCTTCTGATAAGGAATCGACCGCTGACCGCGCTGGAAGCCTGCAAACCTGCAACATAGTAGCAAAGACGACTACTGCAACTCTGTAACGCTGATCCTGCCGCCTTCTCGACTGTTTTCCTGCTTGTGCATGCTGTGGGGGTAGTCTGCCTCCTCTCTGCACCAGAAGCTCCGAAGAAATCTCCCGTGGGTCGACGGAATCTTCCCCCTGCAACCGCAGGCACCAAAAAGCTGCATCACCGGTCCCTTGGGTCTCCTCTCAGCACGACGAGCGAGGTCCCTCGAATCCAGCGACTCTGTCCAAGTGACCCCCACAGTCCAGTGACTCTTCAGCCCAAGTTTGGTGGAGTTAAGTCCTTGCCTCACCTTGCTGGGCTGCATTGCTGGGAACCGCGACTTTGCAGCTACTCCGGCCCCTGTGCACTTCCGGCGAAAATCCTTTGTGCACAGCCAAGCCTGGGTCCACGGCACTCTAACCTGCATTGCACGACTTTCTAAGTTGGTCTCCGGCGACGTGGGACTCCTTTGTGCAACTTCAGCGAGCACCGTTTCATGCATCCTCGTAGCGCCTGTTTCTGGCACTTCTCCGGCTGCTACCTGCTTCAGTGAGGGCTCTTTGTCTTGCTCGACGTCCCCTCTCACTTCAGGTCTAATTTGCGACCTTCTGGTCCCTCCTGGGCCCCGGCAGCGTCCAAAAACGTCAAACGCACGATTTGCGTCTAGCAAGGCTTGTTGGTGTCCTTCCGGCGGGAAAACACTTCTGCACAACTCTGCAAGGCGAGTAGGATCCGTCCACCAAAAGGGAAGTCTCTAGCCCTTTTCGTTCCTGCAGAAACCTCAGCTTCTTCTGTCCAGTCAAAGCTTCTTTGCACCCGCAGCTGGCATTTCCTGGGCATCTGCCCATCTCCGACTTGCTTGTGACTTTTGGACTTGGTCCCCTTGTTCCACAGGTACCCTAGATTGGAAATCCACAGTTGTTGCATTGCTGGTTTGTGTCTTTCCTGCCTTATTCCTCTAACACGACTCTTTTGTCCTTAGGGGAACTTTAGTGCACTTTGCACTCACTTTTCAGGGTCTTGGGGAGGGTTATTTTTCTAACTCTCACTATTTTCTAATAGTCCCAGCGACCCTCTACAAGGTCACATAGGTTTGGGGTCCATTCGTGGTTCGCATTCCACTTTTGGAGTATATGGTTTGTGTTGCCCCTATCCCTATGTTTCCCCATTGCATCCTATTGTAACTATACATTGTTTGCACTGTTTTCTAAGACTATACTGCATATTTTTGCTATTGTGTATATATATCTTGTGTATATTTCCTATCCTCTCACTGAGGGTACACTCTAAGATACTTTGGCATATTGTCATAAAAATAAAGTACCTTTATTTTTAGTATAACTGTGTATTGTGTTTTCTTATGATATTGTGCATATGACACTAAGTGGTACTGTAGTAGCTTCACACGTCTCCTAGTTCAGCCTAAGCTGCTCTGCTAAGCTACCATTATCTATCAGCCTAAGCTGCTAGACACCCTATACACTAATAAGGGATAACTGGGCCTGGTGCAAGGTGCAAGTACCCCTTGGTACTCACTACAAGCCAGTCCAGCCTCCTACAATGGCCAACACCATGAGGGAGGCAGTAGCACACCAACGGGCCCCTGACACTAACCACAACGATGAACAGCTCTCTACCTCCACCGACGCTAGTGGGCAGGAGGCCCGCCACAGGAACAACAGGCTACCTGCACCCCTCACCCTGCAGAAGGAGAACCACCACGCAAAATGTCTCTGCGATCCAGGCAGAAGCCAGAGAACATTGCCAAGACACCTGCCAGGAAATAAGACTCCCCTGAATTTCACCATTGTGTCACACTCTGTCACCCTGGCCACATTGACCTGCCATTGCCCCACTCCCTTTGCCCCCTTGGACAATACATCTGTGATACCAATAGACAGAACTCTATCCTGGACACTCCACCACATCAACCCTGCCCATTGCAATACCCCCTACACGTATTATCACAGAAATAAACACCCTTGGAACTAATACAAGTATGGAGTCTGTCAATTGATTGAAAAATGTATTAGTTGAACAAACTGTAAACATTGCAATTCAAATATACAGTTATATATGTAGGAGGCTGGACTGGCTTGTAGTGAGTACCAAGGGGTACTTGCACCTTGCACCAGGCCCAGTTATCCCTTATTAGTGTATAGGGTGTCTAGCAGCTTAGGCTGATAGATAATGGTAGCTTAGCAAAGCAGCTCAGGCTGAACTAGGAGACGTGTGGAGCTACTACAGTACCACTTAGTGTCATATGCACAATATCATAAGAAAACACAATACACAGTTATACTAAAAATAAAGGTACTTTATTTTTATGACAATATGCCAAAGTATCTTAGAGTGTACCCTCAGTGAGAGGATAGGAAATATACACAAGATATATATACACACTAGCAAAAATATGCAGTATAGTCTTAGAAAACAGTGCAAACAATGTATAGTTACAATAGGATGCAATGGGGAAACATAGGGATAGGGGCAACACAAACCATATACTCCAGAAGTGGAATGCGAACCACGAATGGACCCCAAACCTATGTGACCTTGTAGAGGGTCGCTGGGACTATTAGAAAATAGTGAGAGTTAGAAAAATAACCCTCCCCAAGACCCTGAAAAGTGAGTGCAAAGTGCACCAAAGTTCCCCTAAGGACAAAATAGTCGTGTTAGAGGGAGAATGCAAGGAAAACACAAATCAGCAATGCAACAACGATGGATTCCTGTCTGAAGGTACCTGTGGAACAAGGGGACCAAGTCCAAAAGTCACAAGCAGCTCGGAGATGGGCAGATGCCCAAGAAATGCCAGCAGTTGGTGCAAAGAAGCTCTTACTAGGCTGAAGAACTGTGAATACTGCAGGAACGACAAGGGCTAGAGACTTCCCCTTTGGAGGATGGATCCCCCACGCCTTGGAGAGTCGTGCAGAAGTGTTTTCCCGCCGGATGGACGCCAACAAGTCTTGCTACACGCAAATCGTGCGTTTGGCGTTTTTTGACGCTGCTGGGGCCCAGGAGGGACCAGGAGGTCGCAAATTGGACCTGCAGAGAGAGGGGACGTCGAGCAAGACAAAGAGCCCTCACTGAAGCAGGTAGCACCCGGAGAAGTGCCAGAAACAGGCACTACGAGGATGCGTGAAACGGTGCTCGCCGAAGTTGCACAAAGGAGTCCCACGTCGCCGGAGACCAACTTAGAAAGTCGTGCAATGCAGGTTAGAGTGCCGTGGACCCAGGCTTGGCTGTGCACACAGGATTTCCGCCGGAAGTGCACAGGGGCCGGAGAAGCTTGCAAAGTCGCGGTTCCCAGCAATGCAGCCCAGCGAGGTGAGGCAAGGACTTACCTCCACCAAACTTGGGCTGAAGAGTCACTGGACTGTGGGGGTCACTTGGACGGTGTCGCTGGATTCGAGGGACCTCGCTCGTCGTGCTGAGAGGAGACCCAAGGGACCGGAGATGCAGCTTTTTGGTGCCTGCGGTTGCAGGGGGACGATTCCGTCGACCCACGGGAGATTTCTTCGGAGCTTCTGGTGCAGAGAGGAGGCAGACTACCCCCACAGCATGCACAAGCAGGAAAACAGTCGAGAAGGCGGCAGGATCAGCGTTACAGAGTTGCAGTAGTCGTCTTTGCTACTATGTTGCAGGTTTGCAGGCTTCCAGCGCGGTCAGCGGTCGATTCCTTATCAGAAGGTGAAGAGGGAGATGCAGAGGAACTCGGCTGAGCTCATGCATTCGTTATCTGAAGTTTCCCCAGAGACAGAGACCCTAAATAGCCAGAAAAGAGGGTTTGGCTACCTAGGAGAGAGGAAAGGCTACTAACACCTGAAGGAGCCTATCACAAGGAGTCTCTGACGTCACCTGGTGGCACTGGCCACTCAGAGCAGTCCAGTGTGCCAGCAGAACCTCTGTTTCCAAGATGGCAGAGGTCTGGAGCACACTGGAGGAGCTCTGGACACCTCCCAGGGGAGGTGCAGGTCAGGGGAGTGGTCACTCCCCTTTCCTTTGTCCAGTTTCGCGCCAGAGCAGGGGCTAAGGGGTCCCTGAACCGGTGTAGACTGGCTTATGCAGAATTGGGCACCTCTGTGCCCAACAAAGCATTTCCAGAGGCTGGGGGAGGCTACTCCTCCCCTGCCTTCACACCATTTTCCAAAGGGAGAGGGTGTCACACCCTCTCTCAGAGGAAGTTCTTTGTTCTGCCATCCTGGGCCAGGCCTGGCTGGACCCCAGGAGGGCAGATGCCTGTCTGAGGGGTTGGCAGCAGCAGCAGCTGCAGAGAAACCCCAGGAAGGGCAGTCTGGCAGTACCAGGGTCTGTGCTACAGACCACTGGGATCATGGAATTGTACCAACAATGCCAGGATGGCATAGAGGGGGCAATTCCATGATCATAGACATGTTACATGGCCATATTCGGAGTTACCATGGTGAAGCTACATATAGGTAGTGACCTATATGTAGTGCACGCGTGTAATGGTGTCCCCGCACTCACAAAGTTCAGTGAATTGGCTCTGAACAATGTGGGGGCACCTTGGCTAGTGCCAGGGTGCCCTCACACTAAGTAACTTTGCACCTAACCTTTACCAGGTAAAGGTTAGACATATAGGTGACTTATAAGTTACTTAAGTGCAGTGTAAAATGGCTGTGAAATAACGTGGACGTTATTTCACTCAGGCTGCAGTGGCAGGCCTGGGTAAGAATTGTTAGAGCTCCCTATGGGTGGCAAAAGAAATGCTGCAGCCCATAGGGATCTCCTGGAACCCCAATACCCTGGGTACCTCAGTACCATATACTAGGGGATTATAAGGGTGTTCCAGTAAGCCAATGTAAATTGGTAAAAATGGTCACTAGCCTGTCAGTGACAATTTGGAAAGAAATGAGAGAGCATAACCACTGAGGTTCTGATTAGCAGAGCCTCAGTGAGACAGTTAGTCACTACACAGGTAACACATACAGGCACACTTATGAGCACTGGGGCCCTGGGTTACCAGGGTCCCAGTGACACATACAACTAAAACAACATATATACAGTGAAAAATGGGGGTAACATGCCAGGCAAGATGGTACTTTCCTACACAACCCCCCCCCAAACGAAGGACAATAAGACTAGCCATTACCTGATGAGTCTTCATTGTCTAAGTGGAAATATCTGGAGAGTCCATCTGCATTGGAGTGGCTACTCCCAGGTCTATGTTCCACTGTATAGTCCATTCCCTGTAGGGATATGGACCACCTCAACAATTTAGGATTTTCACCTTTCATTTGTTTTAGCCAAAGTAGAGGTTTGTGGTCTGTCTGAACAATGAAGTGAGTGCCAAACAGGTATGGCCTCAACTTCTTCAGAGCCCAGACCACAGCAAAGGCCTCCCTCTCAATGGCAGACCAACGCTTTTCTCTAGGGGTCAACCTTCTACTAATAAAAGCAACAGGTTGATCCTGGCCCTCAGAATTAAGTTGTGATAGGACTGCCCCTACTCCTAATTCAGATGCATCAGTTTGGACATAGAATTTGTTAGAGTAACAAGGGCTTTTCAGGACAGGTGCAGAGCACATGGCCTGCTTCAGCTCCTCAAAAGCTTTCTGACAGTTTGCTGTCCATAATACCTTTTTAGGCATTTTCTTGGATGTGAGGTCATTAAGAGGGGCTGCAATGTAGCCATAGTTCTTAATGAACCTCCTGTAATACCCAGTGAGGCCTAGGAAGGCTCTCACCTGAGTCTGAGTGGTAGGGGGAATCCAATCAATAATAGTTTGGATTTTCCCCTGAAGTGGTGCAATCTGTTCCCCACCAACAAGGTGTCCCAGATAAACCACCTTACCCTGCCCTATCTGGCACTTTGAAGCCTTGATAGTGAGGCCTGCCTTTTGCAGGGCCTCCAAAACTTTCCAAAGGTGGACCAGGTGATCATCCCAGCTGGAGCTAAAGACAGCTATATCATCCAAATATGCTGCACTGAAAGCTTCCAGCCCTTGCAGGACTGTGTTCACCAACCTCTGAAAAGTGGCAGGTGCATTTTTCAAACCAAAAGGCATTACAGTAAACTGGTAATGTCCTCCAATGGTAGAAAATGCAGTTTTAGGTTTAGCATCTTCTGACATTTTGATCTGCCAATACCCTGCAGTCAAATCAAAAGTGCTTAGATACTTGGCAGATGCCAGTGTATCTATTAGCTCATCTGCCCTGGGTATAGGGTGAGCATCTGTTTTGGTTACCAAGTTGAGACCTCTATAGTCTACACAAAACCTCATTTCCTTCTTTCCATCTTTAGAATTGGGTTTTGGTACCAGTACCACAGGAGAAGCCCATGGACTGTCTGAGTGCTCAACCACTCCTAGTTCCAACATCTTCTGAACTTCTTGCTTTATGCAGTCCCTGACATGGTCAGGCTGCCTATAGATCTTACTTTTGACAGGTAAACTGTCTCCAGTATCTATAGTGTGCTCACACCAAGAAGTGGTGCCTGGCACAATGGAGAAGAGTTCTGAAAATTGTCCTAGGAGATTTATGCAATTATCTTTCTGCTCAGCAGTAAGACAATCAGCCAAAACTACCCCTTCCACAAGAGCATCTTGTTCTGTGGAAGAGAAGAGATCAGGTAGAGGATCACTGTCTTCTTCCTGTCCCTCATCTGTTGCCATGAGCAGGGTGAGATCAGCCCTGTCATAGTAGGGTTTCAGGCGGTTGACATGGAGCACCCTAAGGGGACTCCTGGCAGTGCCTAAGTCAACCAAGTAGGTGACTTCACCCTTCTTTTCAACAATTGTGTGTGGACCACTCCATTTATCTTGGAGTGCTCTTGGGGCCACAGGCTCCAAGACCCACACTTTCTGCCCTGGTTGGTACTGAACCAAAACAGCCTTCTGATCATGCCATTGCTTCTGGAGCTCTTGGCTGGCCTGAAGGTTTTTACTGGCCTTTTTCATGTACTCAGCCATCCTTGATCTGAGGCCAAGTACATAATCCACAATATCCTGCTTAGGAGCTTTTAAAGGTTGTTCCCAACCCTCCTTTACAAGTGTGAGTGGACCCCTAACAGGGTGTCCAAAAAGAAGTTCAAAGGGGCTGAAGACCACTCCTTTCTGAGGTACCTCCCTGTAGGCAAAAAGGAGGCATGGTAGAAGGATATCCCATCTCCTGCGGAGTTTTTCAGGGAGTCCCATAATCATGCCTTTGAGAGTTTTATTAAATCTCTCCACCAGTCCATTTGTTTGTGGATGATAGGGTGTTGTGAACTTGTAAGTTACACCACACTCCTTCCACATGGCCTTTAAGTATGCAGACATGAAATTGCTTCCTCTGTCTGATACTACTTCCTTTGGGAAGCCCACCCTGGAAAATATTCCCAGGAGGGCCTTTGCCACTGCAGGAGCTGTAGTGGTCCTTAAAGGAATAGCTTCAGGATATCTTGTGGCATGGTCCACTACCACCAAGATAAACCTATTGCCTGAAGCAGTAGGAGGGTCAAGGGGGCCAACTATGTCAACCCCTACCCTTTCAAAGGGAACCCCAACCACAGGCAGTGGGATAAGGGGTGCCTTTGGAGTGCCACCTGTCTTGCCACTGGCTTGACAGGTTTCACAGGACTTACAAAAATCTTTTGTGTCCTCAGACATCCTAGGCCAATGAAACAGTGGTACCAATCTGTCCCAAGTTTTCATTTGACCCAGGTGCCCAGCTAAGGGAATGTCATGTGCCAGTGTTAGGAGGAACTTTCTGTACTCCTGAGGAATCACTAATCTCCTGGCAGCTCCAGGTTTAGGATCCCTTTGCTCAGTGTACAAGAGGTTGTCCTCCCAGTAAACTCTGTGTGAGTCACTGACATCCCCATTAGCCTGTTTGACAGCTTGCTGTCTGAGACCCTCTAATGTGGGACAGGTTTGCTGTGCCACACTCAGCTCCTCTCTGGCAGGCCCCCCTTCACCCAAAAGCTCAGCAGTGTCTGCTTCCAGCTCCTCTGGTGTAGGTTCTGCACAGGGAGGGAATTCTTCTTCCTCAGAAGTAGAATCCACTGTAGAGGGAGGGATAGTAGGAAGTGGTTTGCTTCTACTAGCCCTAGCTTTAGGGAGCACTTGGTCCATTGTTCCAGGATCCAAGCTTCCCTGTCCTTTTTGCTTTTTGGCCTGAGCCCTTGTCAAAGCAAAAATATGCCCTGGGATGCCCAGCATTGCTGCATGGGCCTCCAACTCCACATCTGACCAAGCTGATGTCTCCAAATCGTTCCCTAATAGACAGTCTACAGGTAAATCTGAAGCTACCACAACTTTCTTTGGACCAGATACCCCCCCCCAGTTGAGATTTACAACAGCCATGGGGTGGCTTTGTGTTATGTTGTGAGCATCGGTTACTTGGTACTGGTGTCCAAGTATGTGTTGTTCAGGGTGCACCAGTTTCTCAATCACCATTGTGACACTGGCACCTGTGTCCCTGTAGGCCTGGACCTCAACACCATTTATTAGGGTTAGTTGCTTGTACTTCTCCAAGTTATGGGGGCAAGCAACCAAAGTGGCTAAGTCAATAGCCCCTTCAGAGACTAAAGTAGCCTCTGTGGTCTCCCTAATCAGACCAACCCCAACTAAATTACCAAAAGTGAGCCCAGCTACTCCCTTGGATTGGCTATTAGTAGGTTTGCTCCCACCACCACTGCTATTAGTAGGGACACTAGGTGTAGCAGTAGGGGTTGTAGTGGTAGGAGCTGTGGTGCCTTTCTTTGGACAACTGGGATCTGTTGTCCAATGGCCTTTTATCTTACATAAATAGCACCATGGT
This sequence comes from Pleurodeles waltl, assembly GCF_031143425.1. Taxonomy (NCBI): domain Eukaryota; kingdom Metazoa; phylum Chordata; class Amphibia; order Caudata; family Salamandridae; genus Pleurodeles; species Pleurodeles waltl. The sequence continues at coordinate 9,182,599 of NC_090438.1, read as the reverse complement.
TTCTTTTCCTTGTTCTGATTAAAGGAGGATTTGGGCCCACCACCCCCACCAGAGTGTTTTTGTGGGCCTGATGAAGACTCATTTTTAGATTTGTCCCCACCCTTGTCAGAAGACTTACCATCCTTCTTTTTGTTGCCATCTTTGTCACCCCCTGTATGAACTTTTCTGTTCACTCTTGTTCTGACCCATTTGTCTGCCTTCTTTCCCAATTCTTGGGGAGAGGTCAGATCAGAGTCCACCAAGTACTGGTGCAACAAATCAGACACACAATTATTAAGAATATGCTCTCTCAGGATTAAGTTATACAGGCTGTCATAATCAGTAACTTTACTGCCATGTAACCACCCCTCCAAGGCCTTCACTGCCTGGTCAATGAAATCAACCCAGTCTTGTGAAGACTCCTTTTTGGTATCTCTGAACTTTATCCTGTACTGTTCAGTGGTTAAGCCATAACCATCCAGGAGTGCATTCTTAAGAACTTGGAAATTGTTAGCATCATTTTCTTTTACAGTAAGGAGCCTATCCCTACCTTTTCCAGTAAATGATAGCCATAGGATAGCAGCCCACTGCTTTTGAGGGACATCCTGTACAGCACAGGCCCTCTCAAGTGCAGCAAACCACTTGTTAATGTCATCCCCCTCCTTGTAAGGGGGAACTATCTTATGCAGATTCCTGGAATCATGCTCTTTTGCAGGATGACTATGGGGAATACTGCTGCTGCCACCATGGGTATCTAAACCCATTTTCTGTCTTTCCCTCTCTATTTCTAAAGACTGTCTATCCAAATCCAGCTGTTGCTTCTTGAGCTTCAGTCTGGTTTGCTCCACTCTCAATCTATTGAGCTCCCTTTCTAACAATCTGTCATCAGGGTGGGTGGGAGGGACATTTCTAGATACAGAGGTATGATGGGAATGAACAGAAGGAGACCTGTCCCTTACAGAGGGCACCCTAACAGCTTGGCTACCAGTATAATGTGAGAGCACATCATCAGTATGATGTGATTCAACCTCTGTACCAACTATGCTAGACTGTCTAGTAATGGGCAGGCTAAGAAGTTTCTTTCCTGAACCTTTTCCTGGGGGAGTCCCTGGATCAGATTGAGAACCATTAGCTACTTTTTCCACAGATTGGGCACTTATGGCCTTATCCTGTACTCTAAGCATATTAATTAACAGTTCTAAGGAAGGATTCTTCCCTACACTCAAACCTCTCTCTATGCAGAGACTCCTTGCTCCTTTCCAGCTAAGGTGATCATATGCAAGTTTGGACAGTTCAACTTTTTGGCCTGTGCCAGACATTTTTTAGAGAGAGATAAAGTGATAGCAAAAGAGAAAAAAGTTTTCAGAACTTTTTGGAAAGACAGAAAAAAAACTTTTTAAACTTTTAAGAACTTTTTGAAAGTTTAGAAGTACTTTTCAGCACTTAGAAAAGAGTGAAAAGAGGAAATGCAAAACTTTTTGGCTATGTGTATATACACTGACCTTGTTTTGTATATTTTTCTCTTATGAAAAGTACAATGACAAGAGTGGTAAGTAGTCTCAAAGCACTTATCCCACCACTGCACAACCAATGTAGGAGGCTGGACTGGCTTGTAGTGAGTACCAAGGGGTACTTGCACCTTGCACCAGGCCCAGTTATCCCTTATTAGTGTATAGGGTGTCTAGCAGCTTAGGCTGATAGATAATGGTAGCTTAGCAAAGCAGCTCAGGCTGAACTAGGAGACGTGTGGAGCTACTACAGTACCACTTAGTGTCATATGCACAATATCATAAGAAAACACAATACACAGTTATACTAAAAATAAAGGTACTTTATTTTTATGACAATATGCCAAAGTATCTTAGAGTGTACCCTCAGTGAGAGGATAGGAAATATACACAAGATATATATACACACTAGCAAAAATATGCAGTATAGTCTTAGAAAACAGTGCAAACAATGTATAGTTACAATAGGATGCAATGGGGAAACATAGAGATAGGGGCAACACAAACCATATACTCCAGAAGTGGAATGCGAACCACGAATGGACCCCAAACCTATGTGACCTTGTAGAGGGTCGCTGGGACTATTAGAAAATAGTGAGAGTTAGAAAAATAACCCTCCCCAAGACCCTGAAAAGTGAGTGCAAAGTGCACCAAAGTTCCCCTAAGGACAAAATAGTCGTGTTAGAGGGAGAATGCAAGGAAAACACAAATCAGCAATGCAACAACGATGGATTCCTGTCTGAAGGTACCTGTGGAACAAGGGGACCAAGTCCAAAAGTCACAAGCAGCTCGGAGATGGGCAGATGCCCAAGAAATGCCAGCAGTTGGTGCAAAGAAGCTCTTACTAGGCTGAAGAACTGTGAATACTGCAGGAACGACAAGGGCTAGAGACTTCCCCTTTGGAGGATGGATCCCGCACGCCTTGGAGAGTCGTGCAGAAGTGTTTTCCCGCCGGATGGACGCCAACAAGCCTTGCTACACGCAAATCGTGCGTTTGGCGTTTTTGGACGCTGCTGGGGCCCAGGAGGGACCAGGAGGTCGCAAATTGGACCTGCAGAGAGAGGGGACGTCGAGCAAGACAAAGAGCCCTCACTGAAGCAGGTAGCACCCGGAGAAGTGCCAGAAACAGGCACTACGAGGATGCGTGAAACGGTGCTCGCCGAAGTTGCACAAAGGAGTCCCACGTCGCCGGAGACCAACTTAGAAAGTCGTGCAATGCAGGTTAGAGTGCCGTGGACCCAGGCTTGGCTGTGCACACAGGATTTCCGCCGGAAGTGCACAGGGGCCGGAGAAGCTTGCAAAGTCGCGGTTCCCAGCAATGCAGCCCAGCGAGGTGAGGCAAGGACTTACCTCCACCAAACTTGGGCTGAAGAGTCACTGGACTGTGGGGGTCACTTGGACGGTGTCGCTGGATTCGAGGGACCTCGCTCGTCGTGCTGAGAGGAGACCCAAGGGACCGGAGATGCAGCTTTTTGGTGCCTGCGGTTGCAGGGGGACGATTCCGTCGACCCACGGGAGATTTCTTCGGAGCTTCTGGTGCAGAGAGGAGGCAGACTACCCCCACAGCATGCACAAGCAGGAAAACAGTCGAGAAGGCGGCAGGATCAGCGTTACAGAGTTGCAGTAGTCGTCTTTGCTACTATGTTGCAGGTTTGCAGGCTTCCAGCGCGGTCAGCGGTCGATTCCTTATCAGAAGGTGAAGAGGGAGATGCAGAGGAACTCGGCTGAGCTCATGCATTCGTTATCTGAAGTTTCCCCAGAGACAGAGACCCTAAATAGCCAGAAAAGAGGGTTTGGCTACCTAGGAGAGAGGAAAGGCTACTAACACCTGAAGGAGCCTATCACAAGGAGTCTCTGACGTCACCTGGTGGCACTGGCCACTCAGAGCAGTCCAGTGTGCCAGCAGCACCTCTGTTTCCAAGATGGCAGAGGTCTGGAGCACACTGGAGGAGCTCTGGACACCTCCCAGGGGAGGTGCAGGTCAGGGGAGTGGTCACTCCCCTTTCCTTTGTCCAGTTTCGCGCCAGAGCAGGGGCTAAGGGGTCCCTGAACCGGTGTAGACTGGCTTATGCAGAATTGGGCACCTCTGTGCCCAACAAAGCATTTCCAGAGGCTGGGGGAGGCTACTCCTCCCCTGCCTTCACACCATTTTCCAAAGGGAGAGGGTGTCACACCCTCTCTCAGAGGAAGTTCTTTGTTCTGCCATCCTGGGCCAGGCCTGGCTGGACCCCAGGAGGGCAGATGCCTGTCTGAGGGGTTGGCAGCAGCAGCAGCTGCAGAGAAACCCCAGGAAGGGCAGTCTGGCAGTACCAGGGTCTGTGCTACAGACCACTGGGATCATGGAATTGTACCAACAATGCCAGGATGGCATAGAGGGGGCAATTCCATGATCATAGACATGTTACATGGCCATATTCGGAGTTACCATGGTGAAGCTACATATAGGTAGTGACCTATATGTAGTGCACGCGTGTAATGGTGTCCCCGCACTCACAAAGTTCAGTGAATTGGCTCTGAACAATGTGGGGGCACCTTGGCTAGTGCCAGGGTGCCCTCACACTAAGTAACTTTGCACCTAACCTTTACCAGGTAAAGGTTAGACATATAGGTGACTTATAAGTTACTTAAGTGCAGTGTAAAATGGCTGTGAAATAACGTGGACGTTATTTCACTCAGGCTGCAGTGGCAGGCCTGGGTAAGAATTGTTAGAGCTCCCTATGGGTGGCAAAAGAAATGCTGCAGCCCATAGGGATCTCCTGGAACCCCAATACCCTGGGTACCTCAGTACCATATACTAGGGGATTATAAGGGTGTTCCAGTAAGCCAATGTAAATTGGTAAAAATGGTCACTAGCCTGTCAGTGACAATTTGGAAAGAAATGAGAGAGCATAACCACTGAGGTTCTGATTAGCAGAGCCTCAGTGAGACAGTTAGTCACTACACAGGTAACACATACAGGCACACTTATGAGCACTGGGGCCCTGGGTTACCAGGGTCCCAGTGACACATACAACTAAAACAACATATATACAGTGAAAAATGGGGGTAACATGCCAGGCAAGATGGTACTTTCCTACAATATATAAATAAGTATGACCTGTAGTGGGCAGCAGTAAACACACCAGGAGCCAGAGTGGGGCACAGATATCTGAAAATAGAGATGCCAAAAGGTACAGTAAGTGGCCAAAGAAATAGGAAAATTAGTCTGGCATGTACAATGTCCAACACAAAACTGCAATGGAATGTGAAGTTACAGTGTCTTACCTGTGTGTCACTGGAAGTACTGTTCAATTATAGTAGTTCTGTTGTCCACATCCTCTTCCTCTGCCTCGTCTTTGTCACTGTCCACAGGATAAACCGCTGCCACACAACCATCTTCAGCCTCATCCTCCTGCTGAAAAGGCACCTGGCATCTCAAGGCATCTCAAGTCCAGGTTGTGCAACATGCAACAATGATCAGGAGCACCTTCTTGGGTGAGTGGCACAGGGATCCACTTGTCAGATGGAGGCACTGGAATCTGGCCTTCAGGAGGCCAAAGGTGCGCTCAATGATCCTCCTTGTTCGCCCATGTGCCTCAATGTAACGTTCCTCTGCCCTTGTCCTGGCATTCCTCACTGGGGTCAGTAGCCATGAGAGGTTGGGGTAACCAGAGACCTGTAAATATCGAGGGATACCTGTTAGCCAGACACTCATCCTTAGGGCCAGCCCAACACCCATTTACCAACAGACACTGGGTGGGGACCATGGGCTCATCTATTAGCCACACCCAGTGCCTCTGGAGTTGAGACGTCACATATGGGATGCTGCTATTCCTCAAGACAAAAGACATCATGCTCAGAGCCAGGATACTTTGCATTGACATGGGAGATGTACTGGTCTACTAGGCACACTATCTGCACATTCAGAGAGTGAAAGCTCTTTCGATTTCTGAACACCTGTTCATTTCTCCGGGGTGGGACAAAGGCAATATGTGTACCATCAATAGCACCAATGATGTTGGGGATATGTCCTGTTGCATAGAAGTCAGTCTTCATTGTGGCCGACTACGATGTCGCTGCACATGTGTTTCATCAGGGCAGACAACCCTCTGGTCAGCACGTTTGAGAACATTGGCTGTGACATCTGTGAGAAAGTAGCCTCTTTCTAGCCTTGTTACCCCCACTATTGGCCTGTTAGTGAGTGTATGTCAGGATGTTTGTCACTGTTTTCACTGTCTCACTGGGATCCTGATGGCTAGGCCCCAGTGCTCATAGTGAAAACACTATGTTTTCAGTATGTTTGTTATGTGTCACTGGGACCCTGCTAGTCAGGACCCCAGTGCTCATAAGGTTGTGGCCTATATGTATGTGTCACTGGGACCCTGTCACACAGGGCCCCAGTGCTCATAGGTGTGCATGTATGTGTTCCCTGTGTGGTGCCTAACTGTCTCACTGAGGCTCTGCTAACCAGAACCTCAGTGGTTATGCTCTCTCATTTCTTTCCAAATTGTCACTAACAGGCTAGTGACCATTTTTAGCAATTTACATTGGCTTACTGGAACACCCTTATAATTCCCTAGTATATGGTACTGAGGTACCCAGGGTATTGGGGTTCCAGGAGATCCCTATGGGCTGCAGCATTTCTTTTGCCACCCATAGGGAGCTCTGACAATTCTTACACAGGCCTGCCACTGCAGCCTGAGTGAAATAACGTCCACGTTATTTCACAGCCATTTTACACTGCACTTAAGTAACTTATAAGTCACCTATATGTCTAACCTTTACCTGGTAAAGGTTAGGTGCAAAGTTACTTAGTGTGAGGGCACCCTGGCACTAGCCAAGGTGCCCCCACATTGTTCAGAGCCAATTCCCTGAACTTTGTGAGTGCGGGGACACCATTACACGCGTGCACTACATATAGGTCACTACCTATATGTAGCTTCACAATGGTTACTCCGAATATGGCCATGTAACATGTCTATGATCATGGAATTGCCCCCTCTATGCCATCCTGGCATAGTTGGCACAATCCCATGATCCCAGTGGTCTGTAGCACAGACCCTGGTACTGCCAAACTGCCCTTCCTGGGGTTTCACTGCAGCTGCTGCTGCTGCCAACCACTCAGACAGGCATCTGCCCTCCTGGGGTCCAGCCAGGCCTGGCCCAGGATGACAGAACAAAGAACTTCCTCTGAGAGAGGGTGTGACACCCTCTCCCTTTGGAAAATGGTGTGAAGGCAGGGGAGGAGTAGCCTCCCCCAGCCTCTGGAAATGCTTTCTTGGGCACAGATGTGCCCAATTCTGCATAAGCCAGTCTACACCGGTTCAGGGACCCCTTAGCCCCTGCTCTGGCGCGAAACTGGACAAAGGAAAGGGGAGTGACCACTCCCCTGACCTGCACCTCCCCTGGGAGGTGTCCAGAGCTCCTCCAGTGTGCTCCAGACCTCTGCCATCTTGGAAACAGAGGTGCTGCTGGCACACTGGACTGCTCTGAGTGGCCAGTGCCACCAGGTGACGTCAGAGACTCCTGCTGATAGGCTCCTTCAGGTGTTAGTAGCCTATCCTCTCTCCTAGGTAGCCAAACCCTCTTTTCTGGCTATTTAGGGTCTCTGTCTCTGGGGAAACTTTAGATAACGAATGCATGAGCTCAGCCGATTTCCTCTGCATCTCTCTCTTCACCTTCTGATAAGGAATCGACTGCTGACCGCGCTGGAAGCCTGCAAACCTGCAACATAGTAGCAAAGACGACTACTGCAACTCTGTAACGCTGATCCTGCCGCCTTCTCGACTGTTTTCCTGCTTGTGCATGCTGTGGGGGTAGCCTGCCTCCTCTCTGCACCAGAAGCTCCGAAGAAATCTCCCGTGGGTCGACGGAATCTTCCCCCTGCAACCGCAGGCACCAAAAAGCTGCATCACCAGTCCCTTGGGTCTCCTCTCAGCACGACGAGCGAGGTCCCTCGAATCCAGCGACTCTGTCCAAGTGACCCCCACAATCCAGTGACTCTTCAGCCCAAGTTTGGTGGAGGTAAGTCCTTGCCTCACCTCGCTGGGCTGCATTGCTGGGAACCGCGACTTTGCAGCTACTCCGGCCCCTGTGCACTTCCGGCGGAAATCCTTTGTGCACAGCCAAGCCTGGGTCCACGGCACTCTAACCTGCATTGCACGACTTTCTAAGTTGGTCTCCGGCGACGTGGGACTCCTTTGTGCAACTTTGGCAAGCACCGTTTCACGCATCATCATAGTGCCTGTTTCTGGCACTTCTCCGGGGGCTACCTGCTTCAGAGAGGGCTCCTTGTCTTGCTCGACGTACTCTCTCTCTGCTGGTCCAATTTGCTACCTCCTGATTCCTCCTGGGCCTCAGCAGCGTCCAAAAAAGCTAACGGCACGATTTGCAGCTAGCAAGGATTGTTGGCGTTCTTTCGGCGGGAAAACACTTCTGCACGACTTTCCACGGCGAGAGGGATCCTTCCACCAAAGGGGAAGTCTCTAGCCCTTTTCGTTCCTGCAGAAACCTCAGCTTCTTCTGTCCAGTAGAAGCTTCTTTGCACCCGCAGCTGGCATTTCCTGGGCATCTGCCCATCTCCGACTTGCTTGTGACTTTTAGACTTGGTCCCCTTGTTCCACAGGTACCCTAGATTGGAAATCCACAGTTGTTGCATTGCTGGTTTGTGTCTTTCCTGCATTATTCCTCTAACACAACTTCTTTATCCTTAGGGGAACTTTAGTGCACTTTGCACTCACTTTTCAGGGTCTTGGGGAGGGTTATTTTTCTAACTCTCACTATTTTCTAATAGTCCCAGCGACCCTCTACAAGGTCACATAGGTTTGGGGTCCATTCGTGGTTCGCATTCCACTTTTGGAGTATATGGTTTGTGTTGCCCCTATCCCTATGTTTCCCCATTGCATCCTATTGTAACTATACATTGTTTGCACTGTTTTCTAAGACTATACTGCATATTTTTGCTATTGTGTATATATATCTTGTGTATATTTCCTATCCTCTCACTGAGGGTACACTCTAAGATACTTTGGCATATTGTCATAAAAATAAAGTACCTTTATTTTTAGTATAACTGTGTATTGTGTTTTCTTATGATATTGTGCATATGACACTAGGTGGTACTGTAGTAGCTTCACACGTCTCTTAGTTCAGCCTAAGCTGCTCTGCTAAGCTACCATTATCTATCAGCCTAAGCTGCTAGACACCCTATACACCAATAAGGGATAACTGGGCCTGGTGCAAGGTGCAAGTACCCCTTGGTACTCACTACAAGCCAGTCCAGCCTCCTACATTGGTTGTGCAGTGGTGGGATAAGTGCTTTGAGACTACTTACCACTCTTGTCATTGTACTTTTCATAAGAGAAAAATATACAAAACAAGGTCAGTATATATACACATAGCCAAAAAGTTTTGCATTTCCTCTTTTCACTCTTTTCTAAGTGCTGAAAAGTACTTCTAAACTTTCAAAAAGTTCTTAAAAATGTAAAAAGTTTTTTTTTTCTGTCTTTCCAAAAAGTTCTGAAAACTTTTTTCTCTTTTTCTATCACTTTAACTCTCTCTAAAAATGTCTGGCACAGGCCAAAATGTTGATCTGTCCAAACTTGCATATGACAACCTTAGCTGGAAAAGAGCAAGGAGTCTCTGTATAGAGAGAGGTTTGAGTGTAGGGAAGAATCCTTCCTTAGAACTGTTAATTAATATGCTTAGAGTACAGGATAAGGCCATAAGTGCCCAATCTGTAGAAAAAGTAGCTAATGGTTCTCAATCTGATCCAGGGACTCCCCCAGGAAAAGGTTCAGGAAAGAAACTTCTCAGCCTGCCCATTACTAGACAGTCTAGCATAGTTGGTACAGAGGTTGAATCACATCATACTGATGATGTGCTCTCACATTATGCTGGTAGCCAAGCTGTTAGGGTGCCCTTGGTAAGGGACAGGTCTCCTTCTGTTCATTCCCATCATACCTCTGTATCTAGAAATGTCCCTCCCACCCACCCTGATGACAGATTGTTAGAAAGGGAGCTCAATAGATTGAGAGTGGAGCAAACCAGACTGAAGCTCAAGAAGCAACAGCTGGATTTGGATAGACAGTCTTTAGAAATAGAGAGGGAAAGACAGAAGATGGGTTTAGATACCCATGGTGGCAGCAGCAGTATTCCCCATAGTCATCCTGCAAAAGAGCATGATTCCAGGAATCTGCATAAGATAGTTCCCCCTTATAAGGAGGGGGATGACATTAACAAGTGGTTTGCTGCACTTGAGAGGGCCTGTGCTGTACAGGATGTCCCTCAAAAGCAGTGGGCTGCTATCCTATGGCTATCATTTACTGGAAAAGGTAGGGATAGGCTCCTTACTGTAAAAGAAAATGATGCTAACAATTTCCAAGTTCTTAAGAATGCACTCCTGGATGGTTATGGCTTAACCACTGAATAGTACAGGATAAAGTTCAGAGATACCAAAAAGGAGTCTTCACAAGACTGGGTTGATTTCATTGACCAGGCAGTGAAGGCCTTGGAGGGGTGGTTACATGGCAGTAAAGTTACTGATTATGACAGCCTGTATAACTTGATCCTGAGAGAGCATATTCTTAATAATTGTGTGTCTGATTTGTTGCACCAGTACTTGGTGGACTCTGATCTGACCTCTCCCCAAGAATTGGGAAAGAAGGCAGACAAATGGGTCAGAACAAGAGTGAACAGAAAAGTTCATACAGGGGGTGACAAAGATGGCAACAAAAAGAAGGATGGTAAGTCTTCTGACAAGGGTGGGGACAAATCTAAAAATGAGTCTTCATCAGGCCCACAAAAACACTCTGGTGGGGGTGGTGGGTCCAAATCCTCCTTTAATCAAAACAAGGAAAAGAAACCATGGTGCTATTTATGTAAAATAAAAGGCCATTGGACAACAGATCCCAGTTGTCCAAAGAAAGGCACCACAGCTCCTACCACTACAACCCCTACTGCTACACCTAGTGTCCCTACTAATAGCAGTGGTGGTGGGAGCAAACCTACTAATAGCCAATCCAAGGGAGTAGCTGGGCTCACTTTTGGTAATTTAGTTGGGGTTGGTCTGATTAGGGAGACCACAGAGGCTACTTTAGTCTCTGAAGGGGCTATTGACTTAGCCACTTTGGTTGCTTGCCCCCATAACTTGGAGAAGTACAAGCAACTAACCCTAATAAATGGTGTTGAGGTCCAGGCCTACAGGGACACAGGTGCCAGTGTCACAATGGTGATTGAGAAACTGGTGCACCCTGAACAACACATACTTGGACACCAGTACCAAGTAACCGATGCTCACAACATAACACAAAGCCACCCCATGGCTGTTGTAAATCTCAACTGGGGGGGGGTATCTGGTCCAAAGAAAGTTGTGGTAGCTTCAGATTTACCTGTAGACTGTCTATTAGGGAACGATTTGGAGGCATCAGCTTGGTCAGATGTGGAGTTGGAGGCCCATGCAGCAATCCTGGGCATCCCAGGGCATATTTTTGCTTTGACAAGGGCTCAGGCCAAAAAGCAAAAGGGACAGGGAAGCTTGGATCCTGGAACAATGGACCAAGTGCTCCCTAAAGCTAGGGCTAGTAGAAGCAAACCACTTCCTACTATCCCTCCCTCTACAGTGGATTCTACTTCTGAGGAAGAAGAATTCCCTCCCTGTGCAGAACCTACACCAGAGGAGCTGGAAGCAGACACTGCTGAGCTTTTGGGTGAAGGGGGGCCTGCCAGAGAGGAGCTGAGTGTGGCACAGCAAACCTGTCCCACATTAGAGGATCTCAGACAGCAAGCTGTCAAACAGGCTAATGGGGATGTCAGTGACTCACACAGAGTTTACTGGGAGGACAACCTCTTGTACACTGAGCATAGGGATCCTAAACCTGGAGCTGCCAGGAGATTAGTGATTCCTCAGGAGTACAGAAAGTTCCTCCTAACACTGGCACATGACATTCCCTTAGCTGGGCACCTGGGTCAAATGAAAACTTGGGACAGATTGGTACCATTGTTTCATTGGCCTAGGATGTCTGAGGACACAAAAGAATTTTGTAAGTCCTGTGAAACCTGTCAAGCCAGTGGCAAGACAGGTGGCACTCCAAAGGCACCCCTTATCCCACTGCCTGTGGTTGGGGTTCCCTTTGAAAGGGTAGGGGTTGACATAGTTGGCCCCCTTGACCCTCCTACTGCTTCAGGCAATAGGTTTATCTTGGTGGTAGTGGACCATGCCACAAGATATCCTGAAGCTATTCCTTTAAGGACCACTACAGCTCCTGCAGTGGCAAAGGCCCTCCTGGGAATATTTTCCAGGGTGGGCTTCCCAAAGGAAGTAGTATCAGACAGAGGAAGCAATTTCATGTCTGCATACTTAAAGGCCATGTGGAAGGAGTGTGGTGTAACTTACAAGTTCACAACACCCTATCATCCACAAACAAATGGACTGGTGGAGAGATTTAATAAAACTCTCAAAGGCATGATTATGGGACTCCCTGAAAAACTCCGCAGGAGATGGGATATCCTTCTACCATGCCTCCTTTTTGCCTACAGGGAGGTACCCCAGAAAGGAGTGGGCTTCAGCCCCTTTGAACTTCTTTTTGGACACCCTGTTAGGGGTCCACTCACACTTGTAAAGGAGGGTTGGGAACAACCTTTAAAAGCTCCTAAACAGGATATTGTGGATTATGTACTTGGCCTCAGATCAAGGATGGCTGAGTACATGAAAAAGGCCAGTAAAAACCTTCAGGCCAGCCAAGAGCTCCAGAAGCAATGGCATGATCAGAAGGCTGTTTTGGTTCAGTACCAACCAGGGCAGAAAGTGTGGGTCTTGGAGCCTGTGGCCCCAAGAGCACTCCAAGATAAATGGAGTGGACCCCACACAATTATTGAAAAGAAGGGTGAAGTCACCTACTTGGTTGACTTAGGCACTGCCAGGAGTCCCCGTAGGGTGCTCCATGTCAACCGCCTGAAACCCTACTATGACAGGGCTGATCTCACCCTGCTCATGGCAACAGATGAGGGACAGGAAGAAGACAGTGATCCTCTACCTGATCTCTTCTCTTCCACAGAACAAGATGCTCTTGTGGAAGGTGTAGTTTTGGCTGATTGTCTTACTGCTGAGCAGAAAGATAATTGCATAAATCTCCTAGGACAATTTTCAGAACTCTTCTCCATTGTGCAAGGCACCACTTCTTGGTGTGAGCACACTATAGATACTGGAGACAGTTTACCTGTCAAAAGTAAGATCTATAGGCAGCCTGACCATGTCAGGGACTGCATAAAGCAAGAAGTTCAGAAGATGTTGGAACTAGGAGTGGTTGAGCACTCTGACAGTCCATGGGCTTCTCCTGTGGTACTGGTACCAAAACCAAATTCTAAAGATGGAAAGAAGGAAATGAGGTTTTGTGTCGACTATAGAGGTCTCAACTTGGTAACCAAAACTGATGCTCACCCTATACCCAGGGCAGATGAGCTCATAGATACACTGGCATCTGCCAAGTATCTAAGCACTTTTGATTTGACTGCAGGGTATTGGCAGATCAAATTGTCAGAAGATGCTAAATCTAAGACTGCATTTTCTACCATTGGAGGACATTACCAGTTTACTGTAATGCCTTTTGGTCTGAAAAATGCACCTGCCACTTTTCAGAGGTTGGTGAACACAGTCCTGCAAGGGCTGGAAGCTTTCAGTGCAGCATATTTGGATGATATAACTGTCTTTAGCTCCAGCTGGGATGATCACCTGGTCCACCTTTGGAAAGTTTTGGAGGCCCTGCAAAAGGTAGGCCTCACTATCAAGGCTTCAAAGTGCCAGATAGGGCAGGGTAAGGTGGTTTATCTGGGACACCTTGTTGGTGGGGAACAGATTGCACCACTTCAGGGGAAAATCCAAACTATTATTGATTGGGTTCCCCCTACCACTCAGACTCAGGTGAGAGCCTTCCTAGGCCTCACTGGGTATTACAGGAGGTTCATTAAGAACTATGGCTCCATTGCAGCCCCTCTTAATGACCTCACATCCAAGAAAATGCCTAAAAAGGTTTTATGGACAGCAAACTGTCAGAAAGCTTTTGAGGAGCTGAAGCAGGCCATGTGCTCTGCACCTGTCCTGAAAAGCCCTTGTTACTCTAAAAAATTCTATGTCCAAACTGATGCATCTGAATTAGGAGTAGGGGCAGTCCTATCACAACTTAATTCTGAGGGCCAGGATCAACCTGTTGCTTTTATTAGTAGACGGTTGACCCCTAGAGAAAAGCATTGGTCTGCCATTGAGAGGGAGGCCTTTGCTGTGGTCTGGGCTCTGAAGAAGTTGAGGCCATACCTGTTTGGCACTCACTTCATTGTTCAGACAGACCACAAACCTCTACTTTGGCTAAAACAAATGAAAGGTGAAAATCCTAAATTGTTGAGGTGGTCCATATCCCTACAGGGAATGGACTATACAGTGGAACATAGACCTGGGAGTAGCCACTCCAATGCAGATGGACTCTCCAGATATTTCCACTTAGACAATGAAGACTCATCAGGTAATGGCTAGTCTTATTGTCCTTCGTTTGGGGGGGGGTTGTGTAGGAAAGTACCATCTTGCCTGGCATGTTACCCCCATTTTTCACTGTATATATGTTGTTTTAGTTGTATGTGTCACTGGGACCCTGGTAACCCAGGGCCCCAGTGCTCATAAGTGTGCCTGAATGTGTTACCTGTGTAGTGACTAACTGTCTCACTGAGGCTCTGCTAATCAGAACCTCAGTGGTTATGCTCTCTCATTTCTTTCCAAATTGTCACTGACAGGCTAGTGACCATTTTTACCAATTTACATTGGCTTACTGGAACACACTTATAATTCCCTAGTATATGGTACTGAGGTACCCTGGGTATTGGGGTTCCAGGAGATCCCTATGGGCTGCAGCATTCCTTTTGCCACCCATAGGGAGCTCTGACAATTCTTACACAGGCCTGCCACTGCAGCCTGAGTGAAATAACGTCCACGTTATTTCACAGCCATTTTACACTGCACTTAAGTAACTTATAAGTCACCTATATGTCTAATCTTTACCTGGTAAAGGTTAGGTGCAAAGTTACTTAGTGTGAGGACACCCTGGCACTAGCCAAGGTGCCCCCACATTGTTCAGAGCCAATTCACTGAACTTTGTGAGTGCGGGGACACCATTACACATGTGCACTACATATAGGTCACTACCTATATGTAGCTTCACCATGGTAACTCCGAATATGGCCATGTAACATGTCTATGATCATGGAATTGCCCCCTCTATGCCATCCTGGCATTGTTGGTACAATTCCATGATCCCAGTGGTCTGTAGCACAGACCCTGGTACTGCCAGACTGCCCTTCCTGGGGTTTCTCTGCAGCTGCTGCTGCTGCCAACCCCTCAGACAGGCAGCTGCCCTCCTGGGGTCCAGCCAGGCCTGGCCCAGGATGGCAGAACAAAGAACTTCCTCTGAGAGAGGGTGTGACACCCTCTCCCTTTGGAAAATGGTGTGAAGGCAGGGGAGGAGTAGCCTCCCCCAGCCTCTGGAAATGCTTTGTTGGGCACAGATGTGCCCAATTCTGCATAAGCCAGTCTACACCGGTTCAGGGACCCCTTTGCCCCTGCTCTGGCGCGAAACTGGACAAAGGAAAGGGGAGTGACCACTCCCCTGACCTGCACCTCCCCTGGGAGGTGTCCAGAGCTCCTCTAGTGTGCTCCAGACCTCTGCCATCTTGGAAACAGAGGTGCTGCTGGCACACTGGACTGCTCTGAGTGGCCAGTGCCACCAGGTGACGTCAGAGACTCCTTGTGATAGGCTCCTTCAGGTGTTAGTAGCCTTTCCTCTCTCCTAGGTAGCCAAACCCTCTTTTCTGTCTATTTAGGGTCTCTGTCTCTGGGGAAACTTTAGATAACGAATGCATGAGCTCAGCCGAGTTCCTCTGCATCTCCCTCTTCACCTTCTGATAAGGAATCGACCGCTGACCGCGCTGGAAGCCTGCAAACCTGCAACATAGTAGCAAAGACGACTACTGCAACTCTGTAACGCTGATCCTGCCGCCTTCTCGACTGTTTTCCTGCTTGTGCATGCTGTGGGGGTAGTCTGCCTCCTCTCTGCACCAGAAGCTCCGAAGAAATCTCCCGTGGGTCGACGGAATCTTCCCCCTGCAACCGCAGGCACCAAAAAGCTGCATTACCGGTCCCTTGGGTCTCCTCTCAGCACGACGAGCGAGGTCCCTCGAATCCAGCGACACAGTCCACGTGACCCCCACAGTCCAGTGACTCTTCAGCCCAAGTTTGGTGGAGGTAAGTCCTTGCCTCACCTCGCTGGGCTGCATTGCTGGGAACCGCGACTTTGCAAGCTACTCCGGCCCCTGTGCACTTCCGGCGGAAATCCTTCGTGCACAGCCAAGCCTGGGTCCACGGCACTCTAACCTGCATTGCACGACTTTCTAAGTTGGTCTCCGGCGACGTGGGACTCCTTTGTGCAACTTCGGCGAGCACCGTTTCACGCATCCTTGTAGTGCCTGTTTCTGGCACTTCTCCGGGTGCTACTTGCTTCAGTGAGGGCTCTTTGTCTTGCTCGACGTCCCCTCCCTCTGCAGGTCCAATTTGCGACCTTCTGGTCCCTCCTGGGCCCCAGCAGCGTCCAAAAACGCCTAACGCACAATTTGCATGTAGCAAGGCTTGTTGGTGTTCATCCGGCGGGAAAACACATCTGCACGACTCTCCAAGGCGTGGGGGATCCATCCTCCAAAGGGGAAGTCTCTAGCCCTTGTCGTTCCTGCAGTATTCACAGTTCTTCAGCCTAGTAAGAGCTTCTGTGCACCAACCGCTGGCATTTCTTGGGCATCTGCCCATCTCCGAGCTGCTTGTGACTTTTGGACTTGGTCCCCTTGTTCCACAGGTACCCTCAGTCAGGAATCCATCGTTGTTGCATTGCTGATTTGTGTTTTCCTTGCATTTTCCCTCTAACACGACTATTTTGTCCTTAGGGGAACTTTGGTGCACTTTGCACTCACTTTTCAGGGTCTTGGGGAGGGTTATTTTGCTAACTCTCACTATTTTCTGATAGTCCCAGCGACCCTCTACAAGGTCACATAGGTTTGGGGTCCATTCGTGGTTCGCATTCCACTTCTGGAGTATATGGTTTGTGTTGCCCCTATCCCTATGTTTCCCCATTGCATCCTATTGTAACTATACATTGTTTGCACTGTTTTCTAAGACTATACTGCATATTTTTGCTATTGTGTATATATATCTTGTGTATATTTCCTATCCTCTCACTGAGGGTACACTCTAAGATACTTTGGCATATTGTCATAAAAATAAAGTACCTTTATTTTTAGTATAACTGTGTATTGTGTTTTCTTATGATATTGTGCATATGACACTAAGTGGTACTGTAGTAGCTTCACACGTCTCCTAGTTCAGCCTGAGCTGCTTTGCTAAGCTACCATTATCTATCAGCCTAAGCTGCTAGACACCCTATACACTAATAAGGGATAACTGGGCCTGGTGCAAGGTGCAAGTACCCCTTGGTACTCACTACAAGCCAGTCCAGCCTCCTACAATAGTAGAAACTGGGGTAGTCACTCCCAAGACAGTTTCTGTCACACCTAGTGGCATTGGCCTTGCCACACTGGCTGCTTGTCCCCTTACAATGGATAAGTACAGGCAGACAGTTTCAATAAATGGTGTTGAGGCCTTGGCCTACAGGGACACAGGTGCCAGTTTCACTTTGGTGACTGAAAACCTAGTGCACCCTGATCAACACATCATTGGACAACAGTATAAGATTATTGATGTCCATAACTCCACTAAGTTTCTTCCCTTAGCTATAATTCAGTTTAGTTGGGGTGGAGTTACTGGCCCTAAGCAGGTGGTGGTATCACCTAGCTTACCTGTAGACTGTCTCTTAGGTAATGACCTAGAGGCCTCAGGTTGGGCTGATGTAGAGTTTTATGCCCATGCAGCCATGCTGGGCATCCCTGAGGAATTGTTCCCTCTCATTTCTACTGAAATGAAAAAGCAAAGGAGAGAAGGCCTGAAAACTCAGGAACCCTCTCCATCAACAGGTAAAAAGGGTATCACAGTATCCCCTAACCACCCTACCATTCAGGATACCATTCCTGTGGTGGGAGAAACCTCTCCTGGGGTGGCACCTGTTCCAAGGGAATCATCAGTTGTCAAAACTGTACTCCCTGAGGTGGAAGTACCTCTCTGTGGGATAACTAACATTGGTGAGAAAAAGAGCACCATTTTAGTTAACATGGAGCATCCCTCCAACCCTCCCAGAGAAACTTTAGTGCAGAAACTCTGCACTGCCTCACAACACTTAGGACAGCATCCCTGCCCTAGTGTGGAGCTGATAGGACAGCATCCCTGCCCTGCTCCAACCCAAGAGAAACAGCATCCCTGTTCTCTCTTCCAGCCATATGGACAAAGTTTTTGCCCAGCTATGGCTTTTCTGAGACAGCATCCCTGTCTGGCATTTCCATCACTACAAATAGGTTCAGTGGACAATTCCCACTGCTCTAAACTAAAACTTACTGATAGAAACTCTGAAAATACATCTTCACATTGTTGCTTAGCTAAAAAACTTCAAACAGGGTGGTTTACATCCCCACAGGGAAGTAACCATATAGTGGATGATAAAGGGAGTAACCAGTCTATTGCAGAGCTACTCTCTACTTATCACCACTTAGACAATAAAGTCTCAACTGGCCAAGGTTAGCCTTATTGTCCTTCGTTTGGGGGGGGGGTTGTGTGAGAAAGTAGCCTCTTTCTAGCCTTGTTACCCCCACTTTTGGCCTGTTTGTGAGTGTATGTCAGGATGTTTGTCACTGTTTTCACTGTCTCACTGGGATCCTGATGGCTAGGCCCCAGTGCTCATAGTGAAAACACTATGTTTTCAGTATGTTTGTTATGTGTCACTGGGACCCTGCTAGTCAGGACCCCAGTGCTCATAAGGTTGTGGCCTATATGTATGTGTCACTGGGACCCTGTCACACAGGGCCCCAGTGCTCATAGGTGTGCATGTATGTGTTCCCTGTGTGGTGCCTAACTGTCTCACTGAGGCTCTGCTAACCAGAACCTCAGTGGTTATGCTCTCTCATTTCTTTCCAAATTGTCACTAACAGGCTAGTGACCATTTTTACCAATTTACATTGGCTTACTGGAACACCCTTATAATTCCCTAGTATATGGTACTGAGGTACCCAGGGTATTGGGGTTACAGGAGATCCCTATGGGCTGCAGCATTTCTTTTGACACCCATAGGGAGCTCTGACAATTCTTACACAGGCCTGCCACTGCAGCCTGAGTGAAATAATGCACACATTATTTCACAGCCATTTTCACTGCACTTAATTAACTTATAAGTCACCTATATGTCTGACCTTTACTTAGTAAAGGTTGGGTGCTAAGTTACTTAGTGCTTAGCTTGGCTAGCACTAGCCAAGGTGCTCCCACATTGTTCAGGGCAAATTCCCCGGACTTTGTGAGTGCGGGGACACCATTACACGCGTACACTACACATAGGTCACTACCTATGTGTAGCTTCACAATGGTAACTCCGAATATGGCCATGTAACATGTCTAAGATCATGGAATTGCCCCCTCTATGCCATCCTGGCATGGTTGGCACAATCCCATGATCCCACGGGTCTGTAGCACAGACCCGGGTACTGTGAAACTGCCTTTTCAGGGGTTTCACTGCAGCTGCAGCTGCTGCCAACCCCTCAGACAGGTTTCTGCCCTCCTGGGGTCCAGCCAGGCTTGGCCCAGGAAGGCAGAACACAGGACTTCCTCAGAGAGAGGGTGTTACACCCTCTCCCTTTGGAAAAAGGTGTTAAGGCAGGGGAGGAGTAGCCTCCCCCAGCCTCTGGAAATGCTTTCATGGGCACAGATGGTGCTCATTTCTGCATAAACCAGTCTACACCGGTTCAGGGACCCCTCAGCCCTGCTCTGGCGCAAAACTGGACAAAGGAAAGGGGAGTGACCACTCCCCTGACCTGCACCTCCCCTGGGAGGTGCCCAGAGCTCCTCCAGTGTGCTCCAGACCTCTGCCATCTTGGAAACAGAGGTGCTGCTGGCACACTGGACTGCTCTGAGTGGCCAGGGCCAGCAGGTGACGTCAGAGACTCCTTCTGATAGGCTCCTTCAGGTGTTGCTAGCCTATCCTCTCTCCTAAGTAGCCAAACCCTCTTTTCTGCCTATTTAGGGTCTCTGCTTTAGGGAATTCCTTAGATAACGAATGCAAGAGCTCATCAGAGTTCCTCTGCATCTCTCTCTTCACCTTCTGCCAAGGAATCGACTGCTGACCGCGCTGGAAGCCTGCAAAACTGCAACAAAGTAGCAAAGACGACTACTGCAACTCTGTAATGCTGATCCTGCCGCCTTCTCAACTGTTTTCCTGGTGGTGCATGCTGTGGGGGTAGTCTGCCTCCTCTCTGCACTAGAAGCTCCGAAGAAATCTCCCGTGGGTCGACGGAATCGTCCCCCTGCAACCGCAGGCACCAAAGAACTGCATCACCGGTCCCCTGGGTCTCCTCTCAGCACGACGAGCAAGTTCCCTTGAATCCAGCAACTCTGTCCAAGTGACTCACACAGTCCAGTGACTCTTCAATCCAAGTTTGGTGGAGGTAAGTCCTTGCCTCCCCACGCCAGACTGCATTGCTGGGAACCGCGTCTTTTGCAGCTACTCTGGCCTCTGTGCACTTCCGGTGGAAATCCTTTGTGCACAGCCAAGCATGGGTCCACGGCACTCTAACCTGCATTGCACGACCTCCTGAGTTGTCCTCCGGCGGCGTGGGACTCTCTTGTGTAACTTCGGGTGAACACTGTTTCACTCCTCTTTGTAGTGCCTGTTCCGGCACTTCTGCGGGTGCTGCCTGCTTCTGAGAGGGCTCCTTGTCTTGCATGGCGCCCCCTCTGTCCCCAGACGTAATTGGCAACATCCTGGTCCCTCTTGGGCCACAGCAGCATCCAAAAACCTTAACCGCACGATTTGCAGCTAGCAAGGCTTGTTGGCAGTCTTTCTTCAGGAAAACACTTCTGCACAACTCTCCACGACGTGCGACATCTATCCTCCAAAGGGGAAGTTTCTAGCCCTTGTTGTTCCTGCAGAATCCTCGGCTTCTACTGCCTAGTAGCAGCTTCTTTGCACCCACAGCTGGCATTTCCTGGGCATCTGCCCATCTCCGACTTGCTTGTGACTTTTGGACTTGGTCCCCTTGTTCCACAGGTACTCTCGTCTGGAAATCCATCGTTGTTGCATTGCTGGTTTGTGTCTTTCCTGCAGAATTCCCCTATCACGACTTCTGTGTTCTTTGGGGAACTTTAGTGCACTTTGCACTCACTTTTCAGAGTCTTGGGGTGGGCTATTTTTCTAACCCTCACTGTTTTCTTACAGTCCCAGCGACCCTCTACAAGGTCACATAGGTTTAGGGTCCATTCGTGGTTCGCATTCCACTTTTGGAGTGTATGGTTTGTGTTGCCCCTATCCCTATGTTTCCCCATTGCGTCCTATTGTAACTATACATTGTTTGCACTGTTTTCTAAGACTATACTGCATATTTTTGCTATTGTGTATATATATCTTGTGTATATTTCCTATCCTCTCACTGAGGGTACACTCTAAGATACTTTGGCATATTGTCATAAAAATAAAGTACCTTTATTTTTAGTATAACTGTGTATTGTGTTTTCTTATGATATTGTGCATATGACACTAAGGCCCGTATTTATACTTTTTTTAGCGCCGCATTTGCGCCGCTTTTTGACGCAAAACGGCGCAAACCTACAAAATACAATGGCATTTTGCAAGTTTGCGCCATTTTTGCGTCAAAAAACGACGCAAATGCGGCGCAAAAAAAGTATAAATACGGGCCTAAGTGGTACTGTAGTAGCTTCACACGTCTCCTAGTTCAGCCTAAGCTGCTCTGCTAAGCTACCATTATCTATCAGCCTAAGCTGCTAGACACCCTATACACTAATAAGGGATAACTGGGCCTGGTGCAAGGTGCAAGTACACCTTGGTACTCACTACAAGCCAGTCCAGCCTCCTACAACTATCTTATGCAGATTCCTGGAATCATGCTCTTTTGCAGGATGACTATGGGGAATACTGCTGCTGCCACCATGGGTTTCTAAACCCAGTTTCTGTCTCTCCTTCTCTACTTCTAAAGTCTGTCTATCCAAATCCAGCTGTTGCTTCTTGAGCTTCAGTCTGGTTTGTACAACTCTCAATCTATTGAGCTCCCTTTCTAACAATCTGTCATCAGGGTGGGTGGGAGGGACATGCCTTGAAACAGAAGTATGGTGAGAATGGACAGAAGGAGACCTGTCCCTTACAGAAGCCACCCTAACAGCTTGGCTAACAGAAACATCACTACCAGTATGGTGAGAATAAATGCTTTTGCTTTGATGTGAGACAACACTATTTATATGGTGTGGCTCATCATCATTACCAACTATGCTAGACTGTCTAGTAATGGGCAGGCTAGGAAGTTTCTTTCCTGAATCTTTTCCTGGGGGAGTCCCTGGATCAGATTGAGAACCATTAGCTACTTTTTCACCAGATTGGGCACTTATGGCCTTATCCTGTACTCTAAGCATGTTAATTAACAGTTCTAAGGAAGGATTCTTCCCTACACTCAAACCTCTCTCCATGCAGAGATTCCTTGCTCCTTTCCAGCTAAGGTGACCATATGCAAGTTTGGACAGATCAACATTTTGGCCTGTGCCAGACATTTTTTAGAGAGAGTTAAAGTGATAGTAAAAGATAAAAAGTTTGTCAGAGCTTTTAGAAAGACAGAGAAAAAAACTTTTTAAACTTTTTAGAACTTTTTAGAAAGTTAGAAGTACTTTTCAGCACTTAGAAAAGAGTGAAAAGAGGAAATGCAAAACTTTTTGGCTATGTGTATATACACTGACCTTGTTTTGTATATTTTTCTCTTATGAAAAGTACAATGACAAGAGTGGTAAGTAGTCTCAAAGCACTTATCCCACCGCTGCACAACCAATGTAGGAGGCTGGACTGGCTTGTAGTGAGTACCAAGGGGTACTTGCACCTTGCACCAGGCCCAGTGATCCCTTATTAGTGTATAGGGTGTCTAGCAGCTTAGGCTGATAGATAATGGTAGCTTAGCAGAGCAGCTTAGGCTGAACTAGGAGACGTGTGAAGCTACTACAGTACCACTTAGTGTCATATCCACAATATCATAAGAAAACACAATACACAGTTATAATAAAAATAAAAGTATCTTAGAGTGTACCCTCAGTGAGAGGATAGGAAATATACACAAGATATATATACACAATAGCAAAAATATGCAGTATAGTCTTAGAAAACAGTGCAAACAATGTATAGTTACAATAGGATGCAATGGAGAAACATAGGGATAGGGGCAACACAAACCATATACTCCAAAAGTGGAATGCGAACCACGAATGGACCCCAAACCTATGTGACCTTGTAGAGGGTCGCTGGGACTATTAGAAAATAGTGAGAGTTAGAAAAATAACCCTCCCCAAGACCCTGAAAAGTGAGTGCAAAGTGCACTAAAGTTCCCCTAAGGACAAAGAAGTCATGTTAGAGGAATAATGCAGGAAAGACACAAACCAACAATGCAACAACTGTGGATTTCCAACCTAGGGTACCTGTGGAACAAGGGGACCAAGTCCAAAAGTCACAAGCAAGTCGGAGATGGGCAGATGCCCAGGAAATGCCAGCTGCGGGTGCAAAGAAGCTTCTACTGGACAGAAGAAGCTGAGGTTTCTGCAGGAACGAAAAGGGCTAGAGACTTCCCCTTTGGTGAACAGATCCCTCTCGCCGTGGAGAGTCGTGCAGAAGTGTTTTCCCGCCGAAAAAACACCAACAAGCCTTGCTAGCTGCAAATCGTGCGTTTAGCGTTTTTGGACGCTGCTGTGGCCCTGGAGAGATCAGGAGGTCGCAATTTGGACCAGGAGAGAGAGGTGAAGTCGAGCAAGACAGGGAGCCCTCTCAACAGCAGGTAGAACCCGGAGAAGTGCCAGAAACAGGCACTACGAGGATGCGTGAAACGGTGCTCACCCGAAGTCGCACAAAGGAGTCCCACGTCGCCGGAGACCAACTTAGAAAGTCGTGCAATGCAGGTTAGAGTGACGTGGACCCAGGCTTGGCTGTGCACAAAGGATTACCGCCGGAAGTGCACAGGGGCCGGAGTAGCTGCAAAAGTCACGGTTCCCAGCAATGCAGCCCAGGGAGGTGAGGCAAGGACTTACCTCCACCAAACTTGGGCTGACGAGTCACTGGACTGTGGGGGTCACTTGGACAGAGTCGCTGGATTCGAGGGACCTCGCTCGTCGTGCTGAGAGGAGACCCAAGGGACCGGTAATGCAGCTTTTTGGTGCCTGCGGTTGCAGGGGGAAGATTCCGTCGACCCACGGGAGATTTCTTCGGAGCTTCTGGTGCAGAGAGGAGGCAGACTACCCCCACAGCATGCACAAGCAGGAAAACAGTCGAGAAGGCGGCAGGATCAGCGTTACAGAGTTGCAGTAGTCGTCTTTGCTACTATGTTGCAGGTTTGCAGGCTTCCAGCGCGGTCAGCAGTCGATTCCTTGGCAGAAGGTGAAGAGAGAGATGCAGAGGAACTCGGATGAGCTCTTGCATTCGTTATCTAAAGTTTCCCCAGAGACAGAGACCCTAAATAGCCAGAAAAGAGGGTTTGGCTACCTAGGAGAGAGGATAGGCTACTAACACCTGAAGGAGCCTATCAGCAGGAGTCTCTGACGTCACCTGGTGGCACTGGCCACTCAGAGCAGTCCAGTGTGCCAGCAGCACCTCTGTTTCCAAGATGGCAGAGGTCTGGAGCACACTGGAGGAGCTCTGGACACCTCCCAGGGGAGGTGCAGGTCAGGGGAGTGGTCACTCCCCTTTCCTTTGTCCAGTTTCGCGCCAGAGCAGGGCTAAGGGGTCCCCTGAACCGGTGTAGACTGGCTTATGCAGAATTGGGCACATCTGTGCCCAACAAAGCATTTCCAGAGGCTGGGGGAGGCTACTCCTCCCCTGCCTTCACACCATTTTCCAAAGGGAGAGGGTGTAACACCCTCTCTCAGAGGAAGTTCTTTGTTCTGCCATCCTGGGCCAGGCCTGGCTGGACCCCAGGAGGGCAGATGCCTGTCTGAGGGGTTGGCAGCAGCAGCAGCTGCAGTGAAACCCCAGGAAGGGCAGTTTGGCAGTACCAGGGTCTGTGCTACAGACCACTGGGATCATGGGATTGTGCCAACTATGCCAGGATGGTATAGAGGGGGCAATTCCATGATCATAGACATGTTACATGGCCATATTCGGAGTTACCATTGTGAAGCTACATATAGGTAGTGACCTATATGTAGTGCAAGCGTGTAATGGTGTCCCCGCACTCACAAAGTTCAGGGAATTGGCTCTGAACAATGTGGGGACACCTTGGCTAGTGCCAGGGTGCCCTCACACTAAGTAACTTTGCACCTAACCTTTACCAGGTAAAGGTTAGACATATAGGTGACTTATAAGTTACTTAAGTGCAGTGTAAAATGGCTGTGAAATAACGTGGACGTTATTTCACTCAGGCTGCAGTGGCAGGCCTGTGTAAGAATTGTCAGAGCTCCCTATGGGTGGCAAAAGAAATGCTGCAGCCCATAGGGATCTCCTGGAACCCCAATACCCTGGGTACCTCAGTACCATATACTAGGGAATTATAAGGGTGTTCCAGTAAGCCAATGTAAATTGGTAAAAATGGTCACTAGCCTGTTAGTGACAATTTGGAAAGAAATGAGAGAGCATAACCACTGAGGTTCTGATTAGCAGAGCCTCAGTGAGACAGTTAGTCACTACACAGGTAACACATTCAGGCACACTTATGAACACTGGGGCCCTGGGTTACCAGGGTCCCAGTGACACATACAACTAAAACAACATATATACAGTGAAAAATGGGGGTAACATGCCAGGCAAGATGGTACTTTCCTACACCGTGGGTCAACGGAATTTTCCCCCTGCAACCGCAGGCAACAAAAGACTGCAGCACCGGTCCTCTGGGTCCCCTTTCCGCACGACGAGCGTGGTCCCTGGAACTCAGCAACTCTGTCCAAGTGACTCCCACAGTCCAGTGACTCTTCAGTCCAAGTTTGGTGGAGGTAAGTCTTTGCCTCTCCACGCTAGACTGCATTGCTGGGTACCACGTGATTTGCAGCTACTCTGCCTCCTGTGCTCTCTTCCAGGATTTCCTTTGTGCGCAGCCAAGCCTGGGTCCCCGACACTCTAACCTGCAGTGCACAACCTTCTGAGTTGTCCTCCGGCGTCGTGGGACTCCCTTTTCTTACTTTGGGTGGACTCCAGTTCACTCCTCTTCTAAGTGCCTGATCTGGTACTTCTGCAGGTGCTGCCTGCTTGTGTGAGGGCTCCCTGACTTGCTGGGCGCACCCTCTGTCACCTCATTCAAGTGGCGACATCCTGGACCCTCCTGGGCGAAAGCAGCATCCAAAAACCCTTACCTCGACCCTTGCAGCTAGCAAGGCTTGTTTGCGGTATTTCTGCATGGGAACACCTCTGCAAGCTTCCTCACGTCGTGGGAAACCCATCCTCCAAAGGGGAAGTTCCTAGTCCTCTTCGTTCCTGCAGAACACAAAGCTTCTTCCATCTAGTGGCAGCTTCTTTGCACCCTCAGCTGGCATTTCCTGGGCATCTGCCCACTCTCGACACTGTCGCGACTCTTGGACTTGGTCCCCTGGTCTTACAGGTACTCAGGTCCGGAAATCCACTGTTGTTGCATTGCTGGTGTTGGTCTTCCTTGCAGAATCCCCCTATCACGACTTCTGTGCTCTCTGGGGGTTCTAGGTGCACTTTACACCTACCTTACAGGATCTTGGGGTGGGCTATTTTTCTAACCCTCACTGTTTTCTTACAGTCCCAGCGACCCTCTAAAAGTTCACATAGGTTTGGGGTCCATTTGTGGTTTGCATTCCACTTTTGGAGTACTGTATATGGTTTGTGTTGCCCCTATACCTATGTGCTCCTATTGCAATCTATTTTAACTTTACACTGCTTGCATTACTTCCTTTTGCTATTACTGCATATTTCTGGTATTGTGTACATATATCTTGTGTATATTTGGCATCCTCATACTGAGGGTACTCACTGAGATACTTTTGGCATATTGTCATAAAAATAAAGTACTTTTATTTTTAGTATATCTGTGTATTGTGTTTTCTTATGATATTGTGAGTATACTCCAGTGGTATAGTAGGAGCTTTGCATGTCTCCTAGTTCAGCCTAAGCTGCTCTGCTATAGCTACCTTCTCTCAGCCTAAGCTGCTAGAAACACCTCTTCTACACTAATAAGGGATAACTTGACCTGGTACAGAGTTTAAGTACCCCTTGGTACCCACTACAAGCCAGGCCAGCCTCCTACAATAGGTCACTGTCCACAGAGTTGTGAAGTAACCTTGAAATGGATGAGGCAACTTGTAATAACTGATGTTCATATTTGAGTTTGATAAAAGGTGCCTTAAACACTATTGACAGTTTTGTCTGATAGATCCCTATTACCTTTTCAAAATTCATTTTTTTTATTTCCATCATTATTTCAGTCTCTAAGCCTATTCCTTGCATCTCCTTCAGGTTCCCAGCTCCTTCTGCAGTGAGAGCTGCCCTCCGGGGTTTAGACAGTCTGCGAGGAAAGGGCAGCCCAGCTGCTGCTTTGACTGTGTTCGTTGTCCTAATGGTGAAATTTCAAATATGACAGGTGAGAATAAGCCCTTACTTTATTTACTGATAAAATTTTTGTCTGCATGTGAGTAACCCGAGAATAACACAAATTGTATGTTTTGTTTTGTGTGTAGTATGTTATGTGATATGTTATTTATGGAGATTTATAGAGAACACCATGGAGGGTATCCTGCCACTGAACAGGGGTGAGTCTAGGAACACCTAGGGTCTAGTGGGACTACTGAACAGCCAGGTCTTTGGCTTCTTGCGGATAAGCGAGGAGGAGGCTGCTATGCATAGAGTCAGGTCATTCCACGCTTTAGGAGCAATGTAGGAGAAGGCACAACCACCAGAATTGCTTTTCCACGAGCGGAGGCGTCCGGAAGGTTTGTGAAAGCAGATGCGATTATTGAGGTATGCTGGGGAAACTGACCTGAAGGTGTAGGTAAGGAGTTTGAATTGTATTTATTTGTGAAGGAGGAACATGTTTAGGTCTTTCACGTGTGGTGTGAGTGCAGCGTGGGAGATTGAGAGTGATTCTGGCCACAAAGTTCTGATTGGTCTGCAGGCTTCTGCTGAGTTTTCAGTCAGTTACGCGATGGAGGGAGTTCCCATAGTCCGGCTTACTTATAACCAGAGTGTGTGTGAGACGGTTTCCAGGCACTGCTTTGGCATTGCTGTTGATGATGATACTGAAGTTCTTAGCATGGGAGGTGGGGGTGTATGTTGGTCCCAGCTATGATGGCCACCAAGTGGTGTCCAAAGGTGATGGGCTCTTTCTGAACTTCACTATTTCGGGCTTGTTGGTGTTCACCCTTAGACATTCATCCAGTGTATGATAGTGGAATGCATAATTTGCTAATGAACACGAGACTCATTGAATGACTGAGTTGCCTGCATTGATGCAGCTTCAGTACAGGACAGCTGGGCGAGGGCAGTTCCTCTATGAGGGCATAAGGGTGTCACCCCCTTTATTTATTGCCCACTGGGCCCCCGTATTAGAAATGTTAAATAAAATTAAGAGTTTTTTGCTCCTGGCCAAGGTCCTTTTCTATTCCAGTTGCGCTGCCGCAGGCCAGGTCGGGTGTACTCTGCAGGCAGATACCCTTCAATCACGAGTGTGCACTGGGCATCTATCATTCACGTAGTGCAGGGGGTAAGCGCTCTCTGGCTCCGAATGACATCACTTTGCCTGATATCAGGTGCCCATCACCTGCCGAGGATATTTTTTACCAATTCTTTACCCTTTGATATCCCTGTGTGTTTAAACGACATCTTCATGTTATAGTACTTCGAAGCTAACACTAGCTTCATTTTCCTCTGAAGCATTAGGAATCACATGTTCCTGCAATGTGCATTAAAAATGAAAATGTTTCTATATCTTTTTTAAGTACACTTTCTCTGTAGGAAATGTGTGATGTCATTAAAGGGAATACAAGTTTTTTTTGTATATGTCAAAGTATTCTTACAAGCATATAGCTGCGATGTTTACGAAATGAAGTGTTTATTTCTTCTTTATTTTTGCCTCACATGCTTGCGCTAAACATAACCGCACCAGCTCCCAAAGGCCATGAATATTGGCTTTGTCAATGCTTTTTGATCAGTGCTATTAGGTTTGCTGATTGGATAGTACCGTAGGCTGGTATGTAGTGCAGTGCAAAAACAACACAATAGAAAACTGCAACACACAAACAAATACACAACACAAGGATAGTCCAAGAACACAATAATACAAGAAATAGCAACACTAATGTACTCCATAAAACCTAATGCCACAAGACAGCAACAACGAGGTACTGTGTTAAGTATTTATGCAGCACGAAGACAGTTATAAAGTTATAAAGCGAAACTGTAACACAGGAAATATCCCACACCAATTTAGAAAAATAATATATCATTTAATAAATAAAGAAGACCAACTGTATTAAATGCCAATGTGTTATATTATGAAGATTTATACAGCGAAGCCTCTCACCCGTGAGAACATCCCGGAGCAGGAGCGAAGGCCCGGCTGTGCATCTAGTTGAACAGCCACATCTTCAGATGCTTCTCCCACATACCACAAGAAGGTCACGAGGGCATAAAAATAGGACCTTTAGGCCTACTCTTCATCACAGATGGACAAATTCAAAAACTGAGGATTTATCAAAATTTAGATTAAAAAAATGCTCCAAGAACCAGTAGGAGACTGGGACTAACCTGCTTGCCTATCTGCAGGAGGTGCATTGCTGGTCAGACTGACGTTGTGATTTCTCCCACTACATTCTTCTCCTCAGCAACAAATCCTTGTCAGCAGTCCTTCGGCAAAGGGCGTATCCAACCTTATGTTACTGTCTTCGGCTACAGCCCTCTGCCTTTTCCTGCTGGACATTTTCAACTTTGATTGCAATGATTAAGTGTGAAAGTAGAAAACTTCACAGCGACTTCAAACCTAGGGCATCCCACTGCCATCCAACGACAACGCACCCTCTTCAGACACCTCCTGCAGCCTTGCATCGATGAAGTTTACCTTATCAGATATAGAATTTCTTCTAACTCTTAAGGTAATAGCTGATCGGGCCCAATCCACCTCTTGTATCCAAACAGTTCTCCATCATGGTCAGCCATATTTTTTGTCTTTGACTCAGTCTTTCACAACTAGATCTCCATGGTTGGCACTTTGACCTTTTATGTGCTAGATTTTACAAAAAAGGTTAACAATTTGTACCTCCTATTCTACTGATTGGATGTTTGTTGTTTTGGTGTCAAATAATGTAATATAATTTGCTCATTTTTTCTAAATTGGTAGTGACTTTTTTGTGTTGTGTTTTCATGTTATTACTGTTTGTGCACTGCATAAATACTTTACACGTTGCCTCTAAGCCTGACTGCTTTTATTTAAAGCCAGCCAGGGTTAAGCACAGGTTATTTTAATGACTTTTAGTGGTTTGCTCTGCAATGTATTGTGGGTGTTGCTTGGCTACTGCTTACAGCCCAGTCAACCAACAACCCAATTTCTCACAATTGTCAGGTATAATGCCAAGATTTCTGGCCTGGTCAGTGGGGGGGCTGGTGTGAGACCCAGGTGGGGTCTCCACCAGGAGATGTCCCCGAGGAGCACTTAAGGATCAGGGTCTCTGTTTTGTCTGTGTTGAGTTTGTGGAAGTACTCTTGCATCCAGTTGGCTACCTTGGACATGCAGGCAGTGAAGTTGGTCCTGGTAGTGTTCGTGTCAGTGAGGGAGAGGATGAGCTGAGTGTCATTGGCATAGGAGACAATGTAACTTAATCTGCCAATACACTGCAGTCAAATCAAAGATTTGTAGATACATGGCAGAAGCCAGTGTATCTATTAGCTCATCTGCCCTGGGTATAGGGTGAGCATCTGTTTTGGTTGCAGTATTAAGACCCCTATAGTCCACACAAAACCGCATTTTCTCTCTTTCCTTCTTTGCTATGCGGTTTGGGGACAAGCATCACTGGGCTGGCCCAGGGGCTATCAGAGGGCTCAATAACTCTGAGGTCTAACATTTTCTGAGCCTCAGATTACATGCAATCTCTGACATGGTCAGGCTGCCTGTAAATTTTACTTTTTGCAGGTAAACTGTCTCCAGTATCAATTGAATGTTCACACCAGGTAGTTGTACCAGGTATGAGGGAAAAGAGGTCAGACAACGGTCTTAGGAGATTTTTGCAGTCCTCCTTCTGCTCAGCAGTGATGTAGTCTGCAAGCACCACTCCTTCCACTAAGTCATCAGCTTCAGTGTTGTAGAAGAGGTCAGGGAGAGAGTCACTTTCTTCATCCTGCTCCTCATCTGTAGCCATGAGCAGGGTTAAGTCAGCCATGTAATGATAAGGTTTAAGGCGATTGACATGAAGCACCCTCAGGGGGCTTCTGGCAGTGCCCAGGTCCACCAGATAGGTAACCTCACCTTTCTTTTCCATAATGAGATGGGGTCTGTAGGAGGCTGGACTGGCTTGTAGTGAGTACCAAGGGGTACTTGCACCTTGCACCAGGCCCAGTTATCCCTTATTAGTGTATAGGGTGTCTAGCAGCATAGGCTGATAGATAATGGTAGCTTAGCAGAGCAGCTTAGGCTGAACTAGGAGACGTGTGAAGCTACTACAGTACCACAAGTGTCACTTGCACAATATCATAAGAAAACACAATACACAGTTATACTAAAAATAAAGGTACTTTATTTTTATGACAATATGCCAAAGTATCTTAGAGTATACCCTCAGTGAGAGGATAGGAAATATACACAAGATATATGTACACAATACCAAAAATATGCAGTATAGTCTTAGAAAACAGTGCAAACAATGTATAGTTACAATAGGATGCAATGGGGACACATAGGGATAGGGGCAACACAAACCATATACTCCAAAAGTGGAATGCGAACCACAAATGGACCCCAAACCTATGTGACCTTGTAGAGGGTCGATGGGACTATTAGAAAATAGTCAGGGTTAGAAAAATAGCCCACCCCAAGACCCTGAAAAGTGAGTGCAAAGTGCACTGAAGTTCCCCAAAAGACAAAGAAGTCGTGATAGAGGAATAATCCAGGAAAAACACAAACCAACAATGCAACAACTGTGGATTTCCAATCTAGGGTACCTGTGGAACAAGGGGACCAAGTCCAAAAGTCACAAGCAAGTCGGAGATGGGCAGATGCCCAGGAAATGCCAGCTTTGGGTGCAAAGTAGCTTCTACTGGACAGAAGAAGCTGAGGTTTCTGCAGAACCAAAAAGGGCTAGAGACTTTCCCTTTGGTGGACGGATCCGGCTCGCCGTGTAGAGTTGTGCAGAAGTATTTTCCCACCGAAAGAACGCCAACAAGCCTTGCTAGCTTCAAATT
Source organism: Pleurodeles waltl (assembly GCF_031143425.1). Classification (NCBI taxonomy): domain Eukaryota; kingdom Metazoa; phylum Chordata; class Amphibia; order Caudata; family Salamandridae; genus Pleurodeles; species Pleurodeles waltl. Next base: position 9,150,585 of record NC_090438.1, on the reverse strand, counting down.
GTTAGGTTAGCGTTTTTGGACGCTGCTGTAGCCCAGGAGGGACCAGGAGGTCGCAAATTGGACCAGGGGAGAGAGGGGACGTCGAGCAAGACAAGGAGCTCTCTCAGCAGCAGCTAGCACCCGGAGAAGTGCCAGAAACAGGCACTATGAGGATGCGTGAAATGGTGCTAACCCGAAGTTACACAAAGGAGTCCCACGTCGCCGGAGACCAACTTAGAAAGTCGTGCAATGCAGGTTAGAGTGCCGTGGACCCAGGCTTTCCACCAGAAGTGCACGGGAGCCGGAGTAGTTGCAAAAGACGCAGTTTCCAACAATGCAGTCTGGCGTGGGGAAGCAAGGACTTACCTCCACCAAACATGGACTGAAGAGTCACTGGACTGTGGGAGTCACTTGGACAGAGTTGCTGGATTCATGGGACCTCGCTCGTCGTGCTGAGAGGAGACCCAAGGGACCGGTAATGCAGCTTTTTGGTGCCTGCGGTAGCAGGGGGAAGATTCCGTCGACCCACGGGAGATTTCTTCAGAGCTTCTAGTGCAGAGAGGAGGCAGACTACCCCCACAGCATGCACCGCCAGGAAAACAGTCGAGAAGGCGGCAGGATCAGCGTTACAGAGTTGCAGTAGTCGTCTTTGCTACTATGTTGCAGTTTTTCAGGCTTCCAGCGCGGTCAGCAGTCGATTCCTTGGCAGAAGGTGAAGAGAGAGATGCAGAGGAACTCTGATGAGCTCTTGCATTCGTTATCTAAAGTTTCCCCAGAGACAGAGACCCTAAATAGCCAGAAAAGAGGGTTTGGCTACCTAGGAGAGAGGATAGGCTACTAACACCTGAAGGAGCCTATCAGAAGGAGTCTCTGACGTCACCTGGTGGCACTGGCCACTCAGAGCAGTCCAGTGTGCCAGCAGCACCTCTGTTTCCAAGATGGCAGAGGTCTGGGGCACACTGGAGGAGCTATGGACACCTCCCAAGGGAGGTGCAGGTCAGGGGAGTGGTCACTCCCCTTTCCTTTGTCCAGTTTCGCGCCAGAGCAGGGCTAAGGGGTCCTCTGAACCGGTGTAGACTGGCTTATGCAGAATTGGGCACATCTGTGCCCAAGAAAGCATTTCCAGAGGCTGGTGGAGGCTACTCCTCCCCTGCCTTCACACCATTTTCCAAAGGGAGAGGGTGTAACACCCTCTCTCAGAGGACGTCCTTTGTTCTGCCATCCTGGGACAAGCCTGGCTTGACCCCAGGAGGGCAGAAACCTGTCTGAGGGGTTAGCAGCAGCAGCAGCTGCAGTGAAACCCCAGGAAAGGCAGTTTGGCAGTACCAGGGTCTGTGCTACAGACCACTGGGATCATGGAATTGTGCCAACAATGCCAGGATGGCATAGAGGGGGCAATTCCATGATCTTAGACATGTTACATGGCCATATTCGGAGTTACCATTGTGAAGCTACATATAGGTATTGACCTATATGTAGTGCACCCGTGTAATGGTGTCCCCGCACACACAAAGTTCAGGGAATTGGCCCTGAACAATGTGGGGGCACCTTGGCTAGTGCCAGGGTGCCCACACACTAAGTAACTTTGCACCTAACCTTTACCAGGTAAAGGTTAGACATATAGGTGACTTATAAGTTACTTAAGTGCAGTGTAAAATGGCTGTGAAATAACGTGGACGTTATTTCACTCAGGCTGCAGTGGCAGGCCTGTGTAAGAATTGTCAGAGCTCCCTATGGGTGGCAAAAGAAATGCTGCAGCCCATAGGGATCTCCTGGAACCCCAATACCCTGGGTACCTCAGTGCCATATACTAGGGAATTATAAGGGTGTTCCAGTAAGCCAATGTAAATTGGTAAAATTGGTCACTAGCCTGTTAGTGACAATTTGAAAGAAATGAGAGAGCATAACCACTGAGGTTCTGGTTAGCAGAGCCTCAGTGAGACAGTTAGTCACTACACAGGTAACACATTCAGGCACACTTATGAGCACTGGGGCCCTGGAGAACAGGGTCCCAGTGACACATACAACTAAAACAACATATATACAGTGAAAGATGGGGGTAACATGCCAGGCAAGATTGTACTTTCCTACACAACCCCCCCGCTAAACGAAGGACAATAAGACTAGCCATGACCTGATGAGTCTTCATTGTCTAAGTGGAAATATCTGGAGAGTCCATCTGCATTGGAGTGGCTACTCCCAGGTCTATGTTCCACTGTATAGTCCATTCCCTGTAGGGATATGGACCACCTCAACAATTTAGGATTTTCACCTTTCATTTGTTTTAGCCAAAGTACAGGTTTGTGGTCTGTCTGAACAATGAAGTGAGTGCCAAACAGGTATGGCCTCAACTTCTTCAGAGCCCAGACCACAGCAAAGCCTCCCTCTCTATGGCAGACCAACGCTTTTCTCTAGGGGTCAACCTCCTACTAATAAAAGCAACAGGTTGATCCTGGCCCTCAGAATTAAGTTGTGATAGGACTGCCCCTACTCCTAATTCAGATGCATCAGTCTGGACATAGAATTTTTTAGAGTAACAAAGGCTTTTCAGGACAGGTGCAGAGCACATGGCCTGCTTCAGCTCCTCAAAAGCTTTCTCACAGTTTGCTGTCCATAATACCTTTTTAGGCATTTTCTTGGATGTGAGGTCATTAAGAGGGGCTGCAATGGAGCCATAGTTCTTAATGAACCTCCTATAATACCCAGTGAGGCCTAGGAAGGCTCTCACCTGAGTCTGTGTAGTAGGGGGAACCCAATCAATAATTGTTTGGATTTTCCCCTGAAGTGGTGCAATCTGTTCCCCACCAACAAGGTGTCCCAGATAAACCACCTTACCCTGCCCTATCTGGCACTTTGAAGCCTTGATAGTGAGGCCTGCCTTTTGCAGGGCCTCCAAAACTTTCCATAGGTGGACCAGGTGATCATCCCAGCTGGAGCTAAAGACAGCTATATCGTCCAAATATGCTGCACTGAAAGCTTCCAGCCCTTGCAGGACTGTGTTCACCAACCTCTGAAAAGTGGCAGGTGCATTTTTCAATCCAAAAGGCATTACAGTGAACTGGTAATATCATCCAATGGTTGAAAATGCAGTTTTAGGTTTAGCATCTTCTGACAATTTGATCTGCCAATACCCTGCAGTCAAGTCAAAAGTGCTTAGATACTTGGCAGATGCCAGTGTATCTATGAGCTCATCTGCCCTGGGTATAGCGTGAGCATCAGTTTTGGTTACTAAGTTGAGACCTTTGTAGTCTACACAAAACCGCATTTCCTTCTTTCCATCTTTGGAATGAGGTTTTGGTACAAGTACCACAGGAGAAGCCCATGGACTTTCAGAGTGCTCAACCACTCCTAGTTCTAACATTTTCTGCACCTCTTGCTTTATGCAGTCCCTGACATGGTCAGGCTGCCTATAGATCATGCCAAGCTGTCTCCAGTATCTATAGTGTGCTCACACCAAGAAGTGGTACCTGGCATAGTAGAGAAGAGTTCAGAGAATTGATCTAGGAGATTTATGCAATGGTCTTTCTGCTCAGCAGTAAGACAATCAGCCAAAACTACACCTTCCACTAGAGCATCTTGTTCTGTGGAAGAGAAGAGATCAGGTAAAGGATCACTGTCTTCTTCCTGTCCCTCATCAGTTGCCATGAGCAGGGTGAGATCAGCCCTGTCATAGTAGGGTTTCAGGCGGTTGACATGGAGCACCCTAAGGGGACTCCTGGTAGTGCCTAAGTCAACCAAGTAGGTGACTTCACCCTTTTTCTCAACAATTGTGTGGGGTCCACTCCATTTATCTTGGAGTGCTCTTGGGGCCTCAGGCTCCAAGACCCACACTTTCTGCCCTGGTTGGTACTGAACCAAAACAGCCTTCTGATCATGCCATTGCTTCTGGAGCTCTTGGCTGGCCTGAAGGTTTTTACTGGCCTTTTTCATATACTCAGCCATCCTTGATCTGAGGCCAAGTACATAGTCCACAATATCTTGTTTTGGAGATTTTAAAGGTTGTTCCCAACCCTCCTTGACAAGTGTGAGTGGACCCCTAACAGGGTGACCAAAAAGAAGTTCAAAGGGGCTGAAGCCCACTCCTTTCTGGGGTACCTCCCTGTAGGCAAAAAGGAGGCATGGTAGAAGGATATCCCATCTCCTGCGAAGTTTTTCAGGGAGACCCATAATCATGCCTTTGAGAGTTGTGTTAAATCTCTCCACCAGTCCATTTGTTTGTGGATGATAGGGTGTAGTGAACTTATAAGTCACACCACACTCCTTCCACATGGCCTTTAAGTATGCAGACATGAAATTGCTTCCCCTGTCTGATACTACTTCCTTTGGGAAGCCCACCCTGGAAAATATTCCCAGGAGGGCCTTTGCCACTGCAGGAGCTGTAGTGGTCCTTAAAGGAATAGCTTCAGGATATCTTGTGGCATGGTCCACTACCACCAAGATAAACCTATTGCCTGAAGCAGTAGGAGGGTCAAGGGGGCCAACTATGTCAACCCCTACCCTTTCAAAGGGAACCCCAACCACAGGCAGTGGTATAAGGGGTGCCTTTGGAGTTCCACCTGTCTTGCCACTGGCTTGACAGGTTTCACAGGACTTACAAAAATCTTTTGTGTCCTCAGACATCCTAGGCCAATGAAACAAGGGAACAAGCCTGTCCCAAGTTTTCATTTGTCCCAAATACCCAGCTAGGGGAATGTCGTGGGCAAGAGTTAGGAGGAACTTTCTGTACTCCTGAGGAATCACTAATCTCCTGGCAGCTCCAGGTTTAGGATCCCTTGCCTCAGTGTACAAGAGGTTGTCCTCCCAGTAAACTCTGTGAGAGTCACTGACATCCCCATTAGCCTGTTTGACAGCTTGCTGTCTTAGACCCTCTAATGTGGGACAGGTTTGCTGTGCCACACTCAGCTCCTCCCTGGCAGGCCCCCCTTCACCCAAAAGCTCAGCAGTATCTGCTTCAAGCTCCTCTGGTGTAGGTTCTGCACAGGGAGGGAATTCTTCTTCCTCAGAAGTTGAATCCACTGTAGAGGGAGGGATAGTAGGAAGTGGTTTGCTTCTACTAGCCCTAGCTTTAGGGAGCACTTGGTCCATTGTTCCGGGATCCAAGCTTCCCTGTTCTTTTTGCTTTTTGGCCTGAGCCCTGGTTAAAGCAAAAATATGCCCTGGGATGCCCAGCATTGCTGCTTGGGCCTCCAACTCCACATCTGACCAAGCTGATGTCTCCAAATCATTTCCTAGTAGACAGTCTACAGGTAAATCTGTGGCTACCACAACTTTCTTTGGACCAGTAACCCCCCCCCCAGTTGAGATTTGCAACAGCCATGGGGTGGCTAAGTGTGTTGTTGTGAGCATCGGTTACTTGGTACTGGTGACCAAGTAGGTGTTGTTCAGGGTGGACCAGTTTCGCTATGACCATAGTCACACTGGCACCAGTGTCCCTGTAGGCCTGAACCTCAACACCATTTATTAGGGGTAGCTGCTTGTACTTATCCATATTAAGGGGACAAGCAACTAAGGTGGCTAAATCAATAGCCCCCTCAGAGACTAACACAGCCTCTGTGGTCTCCCTAACAAGACCAACCCCAACTGAGTTACCAATAGTGAGCCCAGCTACTCCCTTGGATTGGCTATTAGTAGGTTTGCTCCCACCACCACTGCTATTAGTCGGGACACTAGGTGTAGCAGTAGGGGTTGTAGTGGTAGGAGGCTTGGTGCTTTTCTTTGGACAACTGGGATCTGTTGTCCAATGGCCTTTTACTTTACATAAATAGCACCATGGTTTCTTTTCTTTGTTTTGATTAAAAGAGGATTTGGGCCCACCACCCCCACCAGAGTGTTTTTGTGGGCCTGATGAAGACTCATTTTTAGATTTGTCCCCACCCTTGTCAGAAGACTTACCATCCTTCTTTTTGTTGCCATCTTTGTCACCCCCTGTATGAACTTTTCTGTTCACCCTTGTTCTGACCCATTTGTCTGCCTTCTTTCCCAATTCTTGGGGAGGGGTCAGATCAGAGTCCACCAAGTACTGGTGCAACAAATCAGACACACAATTATTAAGAATATGCTCTCTCAGGATCAAGTTATACAGGCTTTCAAAATCAGTAACTTTACTGCCATTTAACCACCCCTCCAAGGCCTTCACTGAATGGTCAATCAAATCAACCCAGTCTTGTGAAGACTCCTTTTTGGTCTCTCTGAACTTTATCCTGTATTGTTCAGTGGTTAAGCCATAACCATCCAGGAGTGCATTCTTAAGAACTGAAAAATTATTGGCATCACTTTCTTTCACAGTAAGGAGCCTATCCCTACCTTTTCCACTAAATGATAGCCATAGGATAGCAGCCCACTTCCTTTGAGGGACATCCTGTACAACACAGGCCCTCTCAAGTGCAGCAAACCAATTGTTAATTCCATCCCCCTCCTTATAAGGGGGAACTATCTTGTGCAGATTCCTGGAATCATGCTCTTTTGCAGGATGACTATGGGGAATACTGCTGCTGCCACCATGGGTTTCAAAACCCAACTTCTGTCTTTCCTTCTCTAATTCTAAAGACTGTCTATCCAAATCCAGCTGTTGCTTTTTCAGCTTCAGTCTGGTTTGTTCCACCCTCACCTTATTGAGTTCCCTTTCTAACAATCTGTCATCAGGGTTGTGGGAGGGACATTCCTAGATACAGAGGTATGATGGGAATGTACAGAAGGAGACCTGTCCCTTACAGAGGGCACCCTAACAGCTTGGCTGACAGTGTAATGTGAGAGCACATCATCTGTATGATGTGACTCCACCTCAGTAACAACTATGCTAGACTGTCTTGTAATGGGCAGGCTAAGAAGTTTCTTTCCTGAACCTTTTCCTGGGGGAGTCCCTGGATCAGATTGGGAACCATTAGCTACTTTTTCAACAGATGGGGCACTTTTAGCCTTATCTTGTTCTCTAAGCATGTTCAGTAACAGTTCCAAGGAAGGATTCTTCCCTACACTCAAACCTCTCTCTATGCAGAGACTCCTTGCTCCTTTCCAGCTAAGGTGATCATATGCAATCTTAGACAGGTCAACATTTTGGCCTGTGCCAGACATTTTTTAGAGAGAGTTAAAGTGATAGAAAAAGAGAAAAAAGTTTTCAGAACTTTTAGAAAGACAGAAAAAAAAGGTTTTTAAACTTTTAAGAACTTTTTGAAAGTTTAGAAGTACTTTTCAGCACTTTAGAAAAGAGTGAAAAGAGGAAATGCAAAACTTTTTAGTTATGTGTACACACACTGAACTTGTTTTGTATATTTTTCTCTTATGAAAAGTAAAATGACAAGAGTGGTAAGTAGTCTCAAAGCACTTATCCCACCGCTGCACAACCAATGTAGGAGGCTGGACTGGCTTGTAGTGAGTACCATGGGGTACTTGCACCTTGCACCAGGCCCAGTTATCCCTTATTAGTGTATAGGGTGTCTAGCAGCTTAGGCTGATAGATAATGGTAGCTTAGCAGAGCAGCTTAGGCTGAACTAGGAGACATGTGAAGCTACTACAGTACCACTTAGTGTCATCTGCACAATATCATAAGAAAACACAATACACAGTTATACTAAAAATAAAGGTACTTTATTTTTATGACAATATGCCAAAGTATCTTAGAGTGTACCCTCAGTGAGAGGATAGGAAATATACACAAGATATATATACACATAGCAAAAATATGCAGTATAGTCTTAGAAAACAGTGCAAACAATGTATAGATACAATAGGATGCAAGGGGGAAACATAGGGATAGGGGCAACACAAACCATATACTCCAAAAGTGGAATGCGAACGACGAATGGACCCCAAACCTATGTGACCTTGTAGAGGGTCGCTGGGACTATTAGAAAATAGTGAGAGTTAGAAAAATAACCCTCCCCAAGACCCTGAAAAGTGAGTGCAAAGTGCACTAAAGTTCCCCTAAGGACAAAGAAGTCGTGTTAGAGGAATAATGCAGGAAAGACACAAACCAGCAATGCAACAACTGTGGATTTCCAATATAGGGTACCTGTGGAACAAGGGGACCAAGTCCAAAAGTCACAAGCAAGTCGGAGATGGGCAGATGCCCAGGAAATGCCAGCTGCGGGTGCAAAGAAGCTTCTACTGGACAGAAGAAGCTGAGGTTTCTGCAAGAACGAAAAGGACTAGAGACTTCCACTTTGGTGGACGGATCCCTCTCGCCGTGGAGAGTTGTGCAGAAGTGTTTTTCCGCCGAAAGAACGTCAACAAGCCTTGCTAGCTGCAAATCGTGCGGTTAGCGTTTTTGGACGCTGCTGAGGCCCAGGAGGGACCAGGAGGTCGCAAATTGGACCAGCAGAGAGAAGGGACGTCGAGCAAGACAAGGAGCCCTCTCTGAAGCAGGTAGCACCCGGTAAAGTGCCAGAAACAGGCACTACGATGATGCGTGAAACAGTGCTCGCCGAAGTTGCATAAAAGGAGTCCCACGTCGCCGGAGACCAACTTAGAAAGTCGTGCAATGCAGGTTAGAGTGCCGTGGACCCAGGCTTGGCTGTGCACAAAGGATTTCCGCCGGAAGTGCACAGGGGCCGGAGTAGCTGCAAAGTCGCGGTTCCCAGCAATGCAGCCCAGCGAGGTGAGGCAAGGACTTACCTCCACCAAACTTGGACTGAAGAGTCACTGGACTGTGGGGGTCCCTTGGACAGAGTCGCTGGATTCGAGGGACCTCGCTCGTCGTGCTGAGAGGAGACCCAAGGGACCGGTAATGCAGCTTTTTGGTGCCTGCGGTTGCAGGGGGAAGATTCCGTCGACCCACGGGAGATTTCTTCGGAGCATCTGGTGCAGAGAGGAGGCAGACTACCCCCACAGCATGCACAAGCAGGAAAACAGTTGAGAAGGCGGCAGGATCAGCGTTACAGAGTTGCAGTAGTCGTCTTTGCTACTATGTTGCAGGTTTGCAGGCTTCCAGCATGGTCAGCAGTCGATTCCTTGGCAGAAGGTGAAGAGAGAGATGCAGAGGAACTCGGATGAGCTCTTGCATTCGTTATCTCAAGTTTCTCCAGAGACAGGGACCCTAAATAGCCAGAAAAGAGGGTTTGGCTACCTAGGAGAGAGGATAGGCTACTAACACCTGAAGGAGCCTATCAGAAGGAGTCTCTGACATCACCTGGTGGCACTGGCCACTCAGAGCAGTCCAGTGTGCCAGCAGCAACTCTGTTTCCAAGATGGCAGAGGTCTGGAGCACACTGGAGGAGCTCTGGACACCTCCCAGGGGAGGTGCAGGTCAGGGGAGTGGTCACTCCCCTTTCCTTTGTCCAGTTTCGCGCCAGAGCAGGGCTAAGGGGTCCCCTGAACCAGTGTAGACTGGCTTATGCAGAATTGGGCACATCTGTGCCCAAGAAAGCATTTCCAGAGGCTGGGGGAGGCTACTCCTCCCCTGCCTTCACACCATTTTCCAAAGGGAGAGGGTGTCACACCCTCTCTCAGAGGAAGTTCTTTGTTCTGCCATCCTGGGCCAGGCCTGGCTGGACCCCAGGAGGGCAGATGCCTGTATGAGGGGTTGGCAGCAGCAGCAGCTGCAGTGAAACCCCAGGAAGGGCAGTTTGGCAGTACCAGGGTCTGTGCTACAGACCACTGGGATCATGGGATTGTGCCAACTATGCCAGGATGGCATAGGGGGGGCAATTCCATGATCATAGACATGTTACATGGCCATATTCGGAGTTACGATTGTGAAGCTACATATAGGTAGTGACCTATATGTAGTGCACGCGTGTAATGGTGTCCCCGCACTCACAAAGTTCAGGGAATTGGCTCTGAACAATGTGGGAGCACCTTGGCTAGTGCCAGGGTGCCCTCACACTAAGTAACTTTGCACCTAACCTTTACCAGGTAAAGGTTAGACATATAGGTGACTTATAAGTTACTTAAGTGCAGTGTAAAATGGCTGTGAAATAACGTGGACGTTATTTCACTCAGGCTGCAGTGGCAGGCCTGTGTAAGAATTGTCAGAGCTCCCTATGGGTGGCAAAAGAAATGCTGCAGCCCATAGGGATCTCCTGGAACCCCAATACCCTGGGTACCTCAGTACCATATACTAGGGAATTATAAGGGTGTTCCAGTAAGCCAATGTAAATTGCTAAAAATGGTCACTAGCCTGTTAGTGACAATTTGGAAAGAAATGAGAGAGCATAACCACTGAGGTTCTGGTTAGCAGAGCCTCAGTGAGACAGTTAGGCACCACACAGGGAACACATACATATAGGCCACAAACTTATGAGCACTGGGATCCTGACTAGCAGGGTCCCAGTGACACATAACAAACATACTGAAAACATAGGGTTTTCACTATGAGCACTGGGCCCTGGCTAGCAGGATCCCAGTGAGACAGTGAAAACACCCTGACATACACTCACAAACAGGCCAAAAGTGGGGGTAACAAGGCTAGAAAGAGGCTACTTTCTCACACACATACAACTAAAACAACATATATACAGTGAAAAATGGGGGTAACATGCCAGGCAAGATGGTACTTTCCTACAGGGTCTACCTCATTTGTCCTTGAGTGCTCTTGGGGCCACAGGCTCCAATACCCAAACATTCTGTCCTGGTTGGTACTCTGTCAGGACAGCCTTCTGGTCATGCCATTGCTTTTGGAGCTCTTGGCTTAATGGATGATTTTATGTACTCAGCCATTCTAGATCTTAGGCCAAGTACATAGTCCATAATATCTTGTTAAGGGGGCTTTAAAGGTTGCTCCCAACCCTCCTTCACAAGAGCAAGGGGACCCCTAACAGGGTGACCAACAAGGAGTTCAGAGGAGCTGTAGCCCACTCCTTTTTGGAGTACCTCCCTGTAGGTGAAAAGGTCGCATGGCAAGACGACATCCCATCTCCTTCTGAGTTTCTCAGAGAGTCCCATGATCATGCCTTTGAGAGTTTTATTAAACCTCTCAACCAATCCATTTGTTTGTGGGTGATAAGGGGTGGTGATTTTGTATGTTACACCACACTCCTTCCACATTGCCTTGAGGTATGCAGACATGTCTGATACAACTTCCTTAGGGAAACCCACTGTGAAACATATTCCCAGGAGGGCTTTTGCCACTGCAGGTGTTGTAGTGGTCCTTAAGAAGATAGCTTCTGGATACCTTGTGGCATGGCCCACTACCACAAGGATGAATCTATTGCCAGAAGCTGTTGGAGGGTCAACAAAAATGGCTACTCAACAGTAGTGTTCTAGCAGCTTAGGCTGATAGAGGTAGCTGTAGCAGAGCAGCTTAGGCTGAACTAGGAGACATGCAAAGCTCCTGCACTACCACTGTAGTTACACAGTACTTATACACAATAAAAGAGAATACTCAGTGTCATCAAAAATAAAGGTGCTTTATTTTAGTGACACAAGGCCAAAACTATCTTAGAGGCAATACTCCTTCTGGAGGTAAGTATTATACACAATTTATACACTAGACACCAAAATAAGGTAAGTAAATAGTCATAGGATAGTGCAAACAATAGAAAATACCATAGAATGCAATAGGAAGAAATAGCTCTAGGGGCAACACAAACCATACACTAAGAAAGTGGAATGCAAATCACAAATTCCCTACTGGACAAGCGTAGTGTGTAGATGATCGCTGAGAGTGTAAGAAAACAACAAAGGTGAGTAAAATACCAAACCCCAGAGCCCAGGAAAGTAGGAGTAAAGTACTGAAAGTTTCCTTAGGACACACTACAAGTCGTGATTGGAGTTATTGCAAGAACCAAGCAAGACTGCAAGTAATAAATGGTGGATTCCTAGACCTGAAGACCTGTAAAGAGAAGAGACCAAGTCCAGAAGTCGCAGAAGATTCCAGAAAGGACAGGAGCCCCTGCCAACCTAGAAGATGGTGAAAAAGATTATTCTCCAATTGGAATAAGTCTGCAGAAGAGCACCAAAGAAGATGGCTGTGGGTTCCTGCATGATGCAAAGGATGTTCCATGTGGAGATGGTGGATGCAGACGAGTTGCAGCGCTGGATTCCTCCAACAAGCCTTGGTTCAAGCAGGGTCGCGGATTGCTTCAAAATGGCGCTGCCTGGACCCAAGAGGGACCTGGGGCCTCAACTCAGACTGAGGAGGCAGAGGGAGCTCCCAACACTCGAGGGAACCCACAGATGACAAGGCAGCACCTACAGAGGTCCCAGAACACCAGGACAAAGAAGGTGCAAGTTGCAGTTGCTGCAGCACTACAAAGGAAGGTCCCACGCCAATGGAGAACAACTCAGCGAGTTGAGCATCACAGGATAGAGTGCTGGGGACCTGGGTCAGGCTGTGCCTGAAGGATTCTTGCAAATAGTGCACAGAGGCCTCAGGAGGTGAAGATGACATGATGCACAGGGGTACTATCGCAAACGGGAAAGGCAAGCTCCTACCTCCTCCAAATTTGGACAGATGGACCTTAGGACAGTCTATGTCGAAGGGGTCCACAACCTGTGTTCCAACGAGCACGCTTGTGGCTAAGAGAGGAGTCCAAGAGAAGCGGTTGTCGTCTTAGAAGGTGCCTGCTGGAGAAGGGAAGTGACTCCGTCAATCCAATGGAGATTTCTTCGGTCCATCTGGTGCAGGGTGAAGACAGGGAGCCCCCAGAGTGTGCACAGCATGGAAACTGTTGGAGGTGCTGGCTAGAGCTGAAGTTGCGGAGTCGAAGTAGGCCTTCTGGATACTTTCAGAGAATGAAGTAGTAGTTGCAGAGGATTCCTGAGGGAAACCTGCAAGCAGAATCAGAAGAGATGCCCACAGGAGAGACCCTAAATAGTACTGAGAGGGGTATTGGCTACCCTATCAGGTATGGAACTATCAGGAGGGGTCTCTGACATCACCTGCTGGCACTGGCCACTCAGAGGCCTCCAGAGTGTCCCCACACCTTGGAAAATAAGATGGCTGAAGTCTGGGACACACTGGAGGAGCTCTGGGCACAACCCCTGGGGTGGTGATGGTCAGGGGAGTGGTCACTCCCCTTTCTTTGGTCAAGATTCATGCTACAGCAGGAACTGGGGGTCCCTGAACTGGTGTAGACTGGCTTATGACCAGGCCAGCCTCCTACATTGGTGGTGCAGCGGTGGGATAAGTATTTGAAATTGCCTTATGTAGGAAAGTACCATCTTTCTTGGCATGTTACCCCCAATTTGACATATATGTCAGTATGTTTTTGCCTGTCTCACTGGGATCCTGCTAGGCAGGACCCCAGTGCTCATAGTTTGTGGCCTAAATGTGCATGCCTCTGTAGTGCCTAACTGTGTCACTGAGGCTCTGCTAATCAGTTGCTCAATGATCATGCTCCCTCTGCCTTTAAATTTGTCACTATAGACTAGTGACTACATTTACCAATTTCAATTGGCATACTGGACCCCCCTTATAAGTCCCTAGTATATGGTACCTAGGTACCCAGGGCATTGGGGTTCCAGGAGATCCATATTCACTTAAGTGACGTATAAGTCACCTATATGTCAAACCTTCACTTGCTGAAGGTTAGGTGCAAAGTTACTAAGTGTGAGGGCACCCTTGCACTAGGAAAGGTGCCACCACATAGTTCAGGGCCATTTTCCCAGACTTTGTGAGTCCGGGGACACCATTACACGTGTGCACTACATATAGGTCAATACCTATATGTAGCATCACAATGGTAACTCCGAATATGGCCATGTAACATGTCTAGGATCATGAGATCGCCCCCCCATTCCAAATATGGTATTGGGGAGCCAATTCCATGCATCCTGGGGGCTCCACTATGGACCCCCAGCACTGCCAAACCAGCTCTCCTGTTTTTTTTTCTGCAGCTACAGTTGCTGCCACCCGACAGACAGGGTTCTGCCCTCCTGGGGTCTGAGCAGCTCAGGCACAGGAAGGCAGAACAATGGATTTCCTTTGGGAACATTGTGTTACACCCTGTCCCTTTGAAAATAGGTGTTAAAGGCTGAGGAGGGGTAGCCTCTCCCAACCTCTGGAAAAGCTTTGAAGGGCACAGATAGTGCCCGTCTTGATTAGCCAGTCTACACTGGTTTAGGGAACCCCCAGTCCCTGCTCTGGCGCGAAACTGGACAAAGAAAAGGGGAGTGACCACTCCCCTGTCCATCACAACCACAGGTGTGGTGCCCAGAGCTCCTCCAGTGTGTCTCAAACCTCTGCCATCTTGTTTGCAGAGGTGTGGAAGCACTCTGGAGGCTTCTGAGTGGCCAGTGCTAGCAGGTGATGTCAGAGACCCCTCCTGATAGGTGCATACCTGACTAGGTAGCCAATCCTCCTCTGAGGGCTATTTAGGGTCTCTCCTGTGGGCTTCTCTTCAGATTATGACTTGCAAGAATCCATCAGGGCTCCCCTGCACTTCTCTCTTAGACTTCTGCCAAGGATGGACCGCTGACTGCTCCAGGACGCCTGCAAAACTGCAACAAAGTAGCCAGAAGACTACCAGCGACATTGTAGCGCCTACCTAATCCTGCCGGCTTTCTCTAATGTTTCCTGGTGGAGCTTGCTCTGGAGGATGCCTGCCTTCACCTTGCACTGGAAGCCACAAAGAAATCTCCTGTGGGTCAACGGAATCTTCCCCCTTCTCCAACAGGCACCAAACTTCAGCTTCTCCGGTACTCTGGGTCCCCTCTCATCCTGATGAGCTTGGCCCCTGGAACACAGGTGGTGGACCTAACTGACCCAGACTGTCCAGTGGTCCAACTGTCCGAACTTGGAGGAGGTAAGTCCTTACCTCCCCTCCCCTGTCAGTAATCCCGTGCACCGTGTGATCTGCATCTACAAGGGCTTCTGTGCACATTTCCAAGAAATCCTGCATGCACAGCTGAGCCTAGGTCCCCAGCACTCTGTCCTGTGATATTCAGCTCCCTGAGTTGACCTTCCGTGTCTTGGGACCTCTCTTTGCAGTGTTGAGATGACCACTGTGTTCAGTCTTCTTGAACCCATGTTCAAGGACTTCTGCGGGTGCTTCCCTCCCTTCCGTGGGCTCTCTAAATTGCTGATGCCCCCCTCTGTCCCCTTACCTGAGTGGCAAAATCCTGCTCCTTCCTGGGCCCAGGCAGCACCCTTTTTCTTCAACCAGAACCCTTGCAAGTAGCAAGTCTTGTTTGCAGTATTTTGCCAACGAAACAAAGCTGCATCCTCCAGCACGCCGTGCGACATCTTCTGCACAAAGCAGAACCTCCTACCTCCTTTTGTTGTTGCAAAACCAGCATCTTCTTCCAACTGGAGGCAGCCATTTTGCACCTTCATATGGGGTTTAGTGGGCTCCTCCCTCCCTGGACACTTGCGCGACTCTTGGACTTGGTCCCCTTCCTTTACAGGTCTTCAGGTCCAGGAATCCGTCTTCAGTGCTTTGCAGCATGTTGTGGTCCTTGCAAAATCCTTTATCACAACTTTAGCGTGTTTTTGGGGAAATAGTAGTACTTTACTCCTGCTTTCCTGGGTCCTGGGGTGGGGTCTCCTTTACACCCTTAGTGTTTTCTCACACTCCCAGCGACCCTCTACACACTACACTTGCCTAGGGGTGCATTCGTGGTTCACATTCCACTTACTTAGTATATGGTTTGTGTTTCCTCTAGGCCTATTGCATCTTATTGTGTTTTACAGAGTTTGCACTACTTTCTGACTGTTTTAGTTACCTGATTTGCTTAGTTGTGTATATTTTGTGTATGTTACTTACCTCCTAAGGGAGTATATCCTCTGAGATATTTTTGGCACATTTTCACTAAAATAAAGTACCTTTATTTTTAGTAACTATGAGTATTGTCTTTCTTATGATATAGTACCTATATAATACAAGTGGATTTGCATGAGCTTTGCATGTCTCCTAGTTCAGCCTTGGCTACTCTGCTATAGCTACCTCTATCAGCCTAAGCTGCTAGAACACTACTACACTCTACTAATAAGGGATAACTGGACCTGGTATAATGTGAAAGTACCCAAGGTACCAACTACAAGCAAGGCCAGCCTCCTACATTGGTGGTGTAACGGTGGGATAAGTACTTGATAACTGCTTTACCACTTTGTCATTGGTGCTTTTCATAAGAAAACCATATTCCTAATACTTAGAAATATACACAAGTAAACTTAACAGTATTACTTTCACTCTAAAATCTTTCTAAAAGGTTTCTAAAACGTTTGGAAAAGTTTTTTTCTCTGTTCTTGAAACCTCAAAACGTTTTCTCTTACCCCTAACCTCTTTCTTTTGACCATGTCTATAGTAGAGGCTACTCTCAAAGTTGTGAAAACAACTTATGAAAATCTAAACTGTAATAGTGTAGGAGGCTGGACTGGCTTGTAGTGAGTACCAAGGGGTACTTACACCTTGCACCAGGCCCAGGTATCCCTTATTAGTGTATAGGGTGTCTAGCAGCTTAGGCTGATAGATAATGGTAGCTTAGCAGAGCAGCTTAGGCTGACTAGGAGACGAGTGAAGCTCCTACAGTACCACTAGTGTCACTTGCACAATATCATAAGAAAACACAATACACAGATATACTAAAAATAAAGGTACTTTATTTTTATGACAATATGCCAAAGTATCTCAGTGAGTACCCCCAGTATGAGGATAGCAAATATACACAAGATATATGTACACAATACCCAAAATATGCAGTATAGTCTTAGAAAACAGTGCAAACAATGTATAGTTACAATAGGATGCAAAGGGAGCACATAGGGATAGGGGCAACACAAACCATATACTCCAAAAGTGGAATGCGAAGCACGAATGGACCCCAAACCTATGTGACCTTGTAGAGGGTCGCTGGGACTGTAAGAAAGCAGTGAGGGTTAGAAAAATAGCCCACCCCAAGACCCTCAAAAGTGAGTGCAAAGTGCACTAAAGTTCCCCAAAGAGCACAGAAGTCGTGATAGGAGAATTCTGCAGGAAAGACACAAACCAGCAATGCAACAATGATGGATTTCCAAAAGAGGGTACCTGTGGAACAAGGGGACCAAGTCCAAAAGTCACAAGCAAGTCGGAGATGGGCAGATGCCCAGGAAATGCCAGTTGTGGGTGCAAAGAAGCTGCTACTAGGCAGTAGAAGCTGAGGATTCTGCAGGAACGACAAGGGCTAGAAACTTCCCCTTTGGAAGATTAATGTCCCACGTCATGAAGAGTCGTGCAGAAGTGTTTTCCCGCCGAAAGACCGCCAACAAGCCTTGCTAGCTGCAAATTGTGCAGTTAAGGTTTTTGGATGCTGCTGTGGCTCAGGAGGGACCAGGATGTCGCCAATTGTGTCTGAGGACAGAGGGGGCGTCGAGCAAGACAAGGAACCCTCTCAGAAGCAGGCAGCATCCGCAGAAGTGCCAGAACAGGCACTACAAAGAGGACTGAAACGGTGCTCACCCGAAGTTGCACAAAGGAGTCCCACGCCGCCGGAGGACAACTTAGAAAGTTGTGCAATGCAGGTTAGAGTGCCGTGGATCCAGGCTTGGCTGTGGACAAAGGATTTCCGCCGGAAGTCCACAGAGGCCGGAGTAGCTCCAAAAGAAGCGGTTCCCAGCAATGCAGTCCGGCGTTGGGAGGCAAGGACTTACCTCCACCAAACTTGGACTGAAGAGTCACTGGAATGTGGGAGTCACTTGGACAGAGTTGCTGGATTCAAGGGACCTCGCTCGTCGTGCTGAGAGGAGACCCAGGGGACAGGTGATGCAGTTCTTTGGTGCCTGCGGTAGCAGGGGGAAGATTCCGTCGACCCACAGGAGATTTCTTCGGAGCTTCTAGTGCAGAGAGGAGGCAGACTACCCCCAAAGCATGCACCACCAGTAAAACAGTCAAGAAGGCGGCAGGATCAGCGTTACAGAGTTGCAGTAGTCGTCTTTGCTACTTTGTTGCAGTTTTGCAGGCTTCCAGCGCGGTCAGCAGTCGATTCCTTGGCAGAAGGTGAAGAGAGAGATGCAGAGGAACTCTGATGAGCTCTTGCATTCGTTATCTAAGGAATTCCCCAAAGCAGAGACCCTAAATAGGCAGAAAAGAGGGTTTGGCTACTTAGGAGAGAGGATAGGCTAGCAACACCTGAAGGAGCCTATCAGAAGGAGTTTCTGACGTCACCTGCTGGCCCTGGCCACTCAGAGCAGTCCAGTGTGCCAGCAGCACCTCTGTTTCCAAGATGGCAGAGGTCTGGAGCACACTGGAGGAGCTCTGGGCACCTCCCAGGGGAGGTGCAGGTCAGGGGAGTGGTCATTCCCCTTTCCTTTGTCCAGTTTCGCGCCAGAGCAGGGCTGAGGGGTCCCTGAACCGGTGTAGACTGGCTTATGCAGAAATGGGCACCATCTGTGCCCATGAAAGCATTTCCAGAGGCTGGGGGAGGCTACTCCTCCCCTACCTTAACACCTTTTTCCAAAGGGAGAGGGTGTAACACCCTCTCTCTGAGGAAGTCCTTTGTTCTGCCTTCCTGGGTCAAGCCTGGCTGGACCCCAGGAGGGCAGAAACCTGTCTGAGGGGTTGGCAGCAGCAGCAGCTGCAGTGAAACCCCTGAAAAGGCAGTTTGGCAGTACCCGGGTCTGAGCTACAGACCCGTGGGATCATGGGATTGTGCCAACAATGCCAGGATTGCATAGAGGGGACAATTCCATGATCTTAGACATGTTACATGGCCATATTCGGAGTTACCATTGTGAAGCTACACATAGGTATTGACCTATGTGTAGTGCACGCGTGTAATGGTGTCCCGCACTCACAAAGTCCGGGGAATTTGCCCTGAACAATGTGGGAGCACCTTGGCTAGTGCCAGGGTGCCCACACACTAAGTAACTTTGCACCTAACCTTTACTAAGTAAAGGTCAGACATATAGGTGACTTATAAGTTACTTAAGTGCAGTGAAAATGGCTGTGAAATAATGTGGACGTTATTTCACTCAGGCTTCAGTGGCAGGCCTGTGTAAGAATTGTCAGAGCTCCCTATGGGTGGCAAAAGAAATGCTGCAGCCCATAGGGATCTCCTGGAACCCCAATACCCTGGGTACCTCAGTACCATATACTAGGGAATTATATGGGTGTTCCAGTATGCCAATGTGAATTGGTGAAATTGGTCACTAGCCTGTTAGTGACAATTTGGAAAGAAATGAGAGAGCATAACCACTGAGGTTCTGGATAGCAGAGCCTCAGTGAGACAGTCATAACACAGGTAACACATTCAGGCACACTTATGAGCACTGGGGCCCTGGCTGGCAGGGTCCCAGTGACACATACAACTAAAACAACATATATACATTGAAAAATGGGGGTAACATGCCAGGCAAGATGGTACTTTCCTACAAATAGTATGAGGGGTCTCTGTATAGAAAGAAGTTTGGGGATTGGTAAGAACCTTACCAATGATCTCTTTCTTAACCTTCTCCTTGAAAGTGACAAGAGTCAGACTGGTCAAACCCAGGATCAGAAGGCAGAAGAGGGGGGTACCCAGATAGATTCAGGGGAGGGTCCTGAGAATTCTGGGGAGGGTACTGTAGGAAAGTACCATCTTGCCTGGCATGTTACCCCCATTTTTCACTGTATATATGTTGTTTTAGTTGTATGTGTCACTGGGACCCTGGTAACCCAGGGCCCCAGTGCTCATAAGTGTGCCTGAATGTGTTACCTGTGTAGTGACTAACTGTCTCACTGAGGCTCTGCTAATCAGAACCTCAGTGGTTATGCTCTCTCATTTCTTTCCAAATTGTCACTAACAGGCTAGTGACCATTTTTACCAATTTACATTGACTTACTGGAACACCCTTATAATTCCCTAGTATATGGTACTGAGGTACCCAGGGTATTGGGGTTCCAGGAGATCCCTATGGGCTGCAGCATTTCTTTTGCCACCCATAGGGAGCTCTGACAATTCTTACACAGGCCTGCCACTGCAGCCTGAGTGAAATAACGTCCACGTTATTTCACAGCCATTTTACACTGCACTTAAGTAACTTATAAGTCACCTATATGTCTAACCTTTACCTGGTAAAGGTTAGGTGCAAAGTTACTTAGTGTGAGGGCACCCTGGCACTAGCCAAGGTGCCCCCACATTGTTCAGAGCCAATTCCCTGAACTTTGTGAGTGCGGGGACACCATTACACGCGTGCACTACATATAGGTCACTACCTATATGTAGCTTCACAATGGTAACTCCGAATATGGCCATGTAACATGTCTATGATCATGGAATTGCCCCCTCTATGCCATCCTGGCATAGTTGGCACAATCCAATGATCCCAGTGGTCTGTAGCACAGACCCTGGTACTGCCAAACTGCCCTTCCTGGGGTTTCACTGCAGCTGCTGCTGCTGCCAACCCCTCAGACAGGCATCTGCCCTCCTGGGGTCCAGCCAGGCCTGGCCAAGGATGGCAGAACAAAGTACTTCCTCTGAGAGATTGTGTTACACCCTCTCCCTTTGGAAAATGGTGTGAAGGCAGGGGAGGAGTAGCCTCCCCCAGCCTCTGGAAATGCTTTCTTGGGCACAGATGTGCCCAATTCTGCATAAGCCAGTCTACACCGGTTCAGGGGACCCCTTAGCCCTGCTCTGGCGCGAAACTGGACAAAGGAAAGGGGAGTGACCACTCCCCTGACCTGCACCTCCCCTGGGAGGTGTCCAGAGCTCCTCCAGTGTGCTCCAGACCTCTGCCATCTTGGAAACAGAGGTGCTGCTGGCACACTGGACTGCTCTGAGTGGCCAGTGCCACCAGGTGACGTCAGAGACTCCTTCTGATAGGCTCCTTCAGGTGTTAGTAGCCTATCCTCTCTCCTAGGTAGCCAAACCCTCTTTTCTGGCTATTTAGGGTCTCTGTCTCTGGGGAAACTTTAGATAACGAATGCAAGAGCTCATCCGAGTTCCTCTGCATCTCTCTCTTCACCTTCTGCCAAGGAATCGACTGCTGACCGCGCTGGAAGCCTGCAAACCTGCAACATAGTAGCAAAGATGACTACTGCAACTCTGTAACGCTGATCCTGCCGCCTTCTCGACTGTTTTCCTGCTTGTGCATGCTGTGGGGGTAGTTTGCCTCCTCTCTGCACCAGAAGCTCCGAAGAAATCTCCTGTGGGTCGACGGAATCTTCCCCCTGCAACCGCAGGCACCAAAAAGCTGCATTACCGGTCCCTTGGGTCTCCTCTCAGCACGACGAGCGAGGTCCCTCGAATCCAGCGACTCTGTCCAAGTGACCCCCACAGTCCAGTGACTCTTCAGTCCAAGTTTGGTGGACGTAAGTCCTTGCCTCACCTCGCTGGGCTGCATTGCTGGGAACTGCGACTTTTGCAGCTACTCCGGCCCCTGTGCACTTCCGGCGGAAATCCTTTGTGCACAGCCAAGCCTGGGTCCACGGTACTCTAACCTGCATTGCACGACTTTCTAAGTTGGTCTCCGGCGACGTGGGACTCCTTTGTGCGACTTCGGGTGAGCACCGTTTCACGCATCCTCGTAGTGCCTGTTTCTGGCACTTCTCTGGGTGCTACCTGCTGCTGAGAGGGCTCCTTGTCTTGCTCGACGTCCCCTCTCTCTCCTGGTCCAATTTGCGACCTCCTGGTTCCTCCTGGGCCACAGCAACCTCCAAAAACGCTAACCGCACGATTTGCAGCTAGCAAGGCTTGTTGGCGTTCTTTCGGCAGGAAAACACTTCTGCACGACTTTCCACGGTGAGTGGGATCCGTCCACCAAAGGGGAAGTCTCTAGCCCTTTTCGTTCCTGCAGAAACCTCAGCTTCTTCTGTCCTGTAGAAGCTTCTTTGCACCCGCAGCTGGCATTTCCTGGGCATTTGCCCATCTCCGACTTGCTTGTGACTTTTGGACTTGGTCCCCTTGTTCCACAGGTACCCTAGATTGGAAATCCACAGTTGTTGCATTGTTGGTTTGTGTCTTTCCTGCATTATTCCTCTAACACGACTTCTATGTCCTTAGGGGAACTTTAGTGCACTTTGCACTCACTTTTCAGGGTCTTGGGGAGGGTTATTTTTCTAACTCTCACTATTTTCTAATAGTCCCAGCGACCCTCTACAAGGTCACATAGGTTTGGGGTCCATTCGTGGTTCGCATTCCACTTCTGGAGTATATGGTTTGTGTTGCCCCTATCCCTATGTTTCCCCATTGCATCCTATTGTAACTATACATTGTTTGCACTGTTTTCTAAGACTATACTGCATATTTTTGCTATTGTGTATATATATCTTGTGTATATTTCCTATCCTCTCACTGAGGGTACACTCTAAGATACTTTGGCATATTGTCATAAAAATAAAGTACCTTTATTTTTAGTATAACTGTGTATTGTGTTTTCTTATGATATTGTGCATATGACACTAAGTGGTACTGTAGTAGCTTCACACGTCTCCTAGTTCAGCCTAAGCTGCTCTGCTAAGCTACCATTATCTATCAGCCTAAGCTGCTAGACACCCTATACACTAATAAGGGATAACTGGGCCTGGTGCAAGGTGCAAGTACCCCTTGGTGCTCACTACAAGCCAGTCCAGCCTCCTACATTGGTTGTGCAGCGGTGGGATAAGTGCTTTGAGACTACTTACCACTCTTGTCATTGTACTTTTCATAAGAGAAAAATATACAAAACAAGGTCAGTGTATATACACATAGCCAAAAAGTTTTGCATTTCCTCTTTTCACTCTTTTCTAAGTGCTGAAAAGTACTTCTAACTTTCTAAAAAGTTCTAAAAAGTTTTTAAAGTTTTTTTTTCTCTGTCTTTCTAAAAGCTCTGACAAACTTTTTATCTTTTACTATCACTTTAACTCTCTCTAAAAATGTCTGGCACAGGCCAAAATGTTGATCTGTCCAAACTTGCATATGACCACCTTAGCTGGAAAGGAGCAAGGAGTCTCTGTGTAGAGAGAGGTTTGAGTGTAGGGAAGAATCCTTCCTTGGAACTGTTACTTAACATGCTTAGAGAACAGGATAAGGCTAGAAGTGCCCCATCTGTTGAAAAAGTAGCTAATGGTTCTCAATCTGATCCAGGGACTTCCCCAGGAAAGAAACTTCCTAGCCTGCCCATTACTAGACAGTCTAGCATAGTTGGTAATGATGATGAGCCACACCAAAGAAATAGTGTTGTCTCACATCATAGCAAAAGCATTTATTCTCACCATACTGGTAGTAATGTTTCTGTAAACCAAGCTGTTAGGGTGCCTTCTGTAAGGGACAGGTCTCCTTCTGTTCATTACCATCATAGCTCTGTTTCTAGAAATGTCCCTCCCACCAACCCTGATGACAGAATGTTAGAGAGGGAACTCAATAAGTTGAGGGTGGAACAAACCAGACTGAAGCTTAAAAAGCAACAGCTGGATTTGGATAGACAGTCTTTTGAATTAGAGAAGGAAAGACAGAAGTTGGGTTTAGATACCCATGGTGGCAGCAGCAGTATTCCCCATAGTCATCCTGCAAAAGAGCATGATTCCAGGAATCTGCACAAGATAGTTCCCCCTTACAAGGAGGGGGGTGACATTAACAAGTGGTTTTCTGCACTTGAGAGGGCCTGTATGGTACAGTTGGTCCCTCAAAGGCAATGGGCTGCTATTATGTGGCTATCTTTCACTGGTAAGGGTAGGGATAGGCTCCTTAGTGTCAGAGAAAGTGATGCCAACAATTACAAAGTTTTGAAGGATGCACTCTTAGATGGATTTGGCTTAACCACTGAACAATACAGGATAAAGTTCAGAGATACCAGAAAAGTCCTCTTGCAGCTAGCAAGGCTTGCTTGTGGTCTTTTGCCAAAGGAACAACTCTTCATCCTCCAGAACTCTGTGGGACACCTTCTGCATGAAGGAGAAGTTCCTAGCACCTTTGGTTGTTGTAGAATCTTCAGCTTCTTCCAACCGGAGGCAGACATTTTGCACCTTTATCCGGGGTTTAGTGGGCTCCTGCCCCCCCCGGACACTTTCACGACTCTTGGACTTGGTCCCCTTCCTTCACAGGTCCTCAGGTAAAGGAATTCGTCTTCAGTGCTTTGCAGTCTGTTGTGGTCCTTGCAAAATCCTTTATCACAACTTTAGTGTGTTTTGGGGGAAATAGTAGTACTTTACTCCTACTTTCCTGGGTCCTGGGGTGGGGTCTCCTTTACACCCTTAGTGTTTTCTCACACTCCCAGCGACCCTCTACACACTGAACTTGCCTAGGGGTGCATTTTTGGTTCCCATTTCACTTACTTAGTATATGGTTTGCGTTGCCCCTAGGCCTATTGCATCCTATTGTGTTTTACAGACTTTGCACTACTTTCTGACTATTTTACTTACCTGATTTGGTTTGTGTGTATATTTTGTGTATTTTACTTACCGCCTAAAGGAATATGTCCTCGGAGATATTTTTGGCACATTGTCACTAAAATAAAGTACCATTATTTTTAGTAACCCTGAGTATTGTGTTTCTTATGATATAGTGCCAATATGATATACATGGTACAGTAGAAGCTTTGCATGTCTCCTAGTTCAGCCTTAGATGCTCTGCTATAGCTACCTCTATCGGTCTAAGCTGCTAGAACACTACTAATCTATTAATAAGGGATAACTGGACCTGGCACAAGGTGTAAGTATCATCAGGTACTGTAGGAGGCTGGACTGGCTTGTAGTGAGTACCAAGGGGTACTTACACCTTGCACCAGGCCCAGGTATCCCTTATTAGTGTAGAGGGGTGTCTAGCAGCTTAGGCTGATAGATAATGGTAGCTTAGCAGAGCAGCTTAGGCTGAACTAGGAGACGAGTGAAGCTCCTACAGTACCACTAGTGTCACTTGCACAATATCATAAGAAAACACAATACACAGATATACTAAAAATAAAGGTACTTTATTTTTATGACAATATGCCAAAGTATCTCAGTGAGTACCCTCAGTTTGAGGATAGCAAATATACACAAGATATATGTACACAATACCAAAAATATGCAGTATAGTATTAGAAAACAGTGCAAACAATGTATAGTTACAATAGGATGCAATGGGGGCACATAGGGATAGGGGCAACACAAACCATATACTCCAAAAGTGGAATGCGAACCACGAATGGACCCCAAACCTATGTGACCTTGTAGAGGGTCGCTGGGACTGTAAGAAAACAGTGAGGGTTAGAAAAATAGCCCACCCCAAGACCCTGAAAAGTGAGTGCAAAGTGTACTAAAGTTCCCCAAAGAGCACAGAAGTCGTGATAGGGGAATTCTGCAGGAAAGACCAACATCAGCAAAGCAACAACGAAGGATTTCCAGACGAGAGTACCTGTGGAACAAGGGGACCAAGTCCAAAAGTCACGATCAAGTCGAGAGTGGGCAGATGCCCAGGAAATGCCAGCTGTGGGTGCAAAGAAGCTCCCACTAGGTAGTAGAAGCTGAGGATTCTGCAAGAACGACAAGGGCTAGAAACTTCCCCTTTGGAGGATGGATGTCCCACGTCGTGAAGAGTCGTGCAGAAGTATTTTCCTGAAGAAAGACCGCAATCAAGCCTTGCTAGCTGCAAAGCGTGCGGTTACGGTTTTTGGATGCTGCTGTGGTCCAGGAGGGACCAGGATGTCACCAATTGCGTGAGGGGACAGAGGGGGCATCCAGCAAGACAAGGAGTCCTCTCTGAAGCAAGCAGCAACCAGAGAAGTGCCGGAACAGGCACTACAGAGTGGAGTGAAACGGTGCTCACACGAAGTTGCACAAGAGAGTCCCACGCCGCCGGAGGACAACTCAGGAGGTCGTGCAATGCAGGTTAGAGTGCCGTGGACCCAGGCTTTGCTATGAACAAAGGAAATCCTGGAAAAGTGCACAGGAGCCGGAGTAGCTGCAAAAGACGCGGTTCGCAGCAATGCAGTCAGGCGTGGGGAGGCAAGGACTTACCTCCACCAAACTTGGACTGAAGAGTCACTGGACTGTGGGAGTCACTTGGACAGAGTTGCTGGATTCAAGGGACCTCGCTCGTCGTGCTGAGAGGAGACCCAGGGGACCGGTGATGCAGTTCTTTGGTGCCTGCGGTTGCAGGGGGACGATTCCGTCGACCCACTGGAGATTTCTTCGGAGCTTCTAGTGCAGAGAAGAGGCAGACTACCCCCACAGCATGCACCACCAGGAAAACATTCGAGAAGGTGGCAGGATCAGCGTTACAGTGTCGCAGTAGTTGTCTTTGCTACTTTGTTGCAGTTTTGCAGGCTACCAGCGCGGTCAGCAGTCGATTCCTTGGCAGAAGGTGAAGAGAGAGATGCAGAGGAACTCTGATGAGCTCTTGCATTCGTTATCTAAGGAATACCCCAAAGCAGAGACCCTAAATAGCCAGAAAAGAGGGTTTGGCTACTTAGGAGAGAGGATAGGCTAGCAACCCCTGAAGGAGCCTATCAGAAGGAGTCTCTGACGTCAACTGCTGGCCCTGGCCACTCAGAGCAGTCCAGTGTGCCAGCAGCACCTCTGTTTCCAAGATGGCAGAGGTCTGGAGCACACTGGAGGAGCTCTGGGCACCTCCCAGGGGAGGTGCAGGTCAGGGGAGTGGTCACTCCCCTTTCCTTTGTCCAATTTCGCGCTAGAGCAGGGCTGAGGGGTCCCTGAACTGGTGTAGACTGGCTTATGCAGAAATGGGCACCAGCTGTGCCCATGAAAGCATTTCCAGAGGCTGGGGGAGGCTACTCCTCCACTGCCTTAACACCTTTTTCCAAAGGGAGAGGGTGTAACGCATGTAATGGTGTCCCCGCACTCACAAAGTCCGGGGAATTTGCCCTGAACAATGTGGGGGCACCTTGGCTAGTGCCAGGGTGCCCACACAGTAAGTAACTTTGCACCCAACCTTCACCCAGTGAAAGTTAGACATATAGGTGACTTATAAGTTACTTAAGTGCAGTGTAAAATGGCTGTGAAATAACATGGACGTTATTTCACTCAGGCTGCAGTGGCAGTCCTGTGTGAGAATTGTCTGAGCTCCCTATGGGTGGCAAAAGAAATGCTGCAGCCCATAGGGATCTCCTGGAACCCCAATACTCTGGGTACCTCAGTACCATATACTAGGGAATTTTAAGGGTGTTCCAGTGTGCCAATCAGAATTAGTAAAATTAGTCACTAGCCTGCAGTGACAATTTTAAAAGCAGAGAGAGCATAAACACTGAGGTTCTGGTTAGCAGAGCCTCAGTGATACAGTTAGGCGCCACACAGGGAACACATATAGGGGGTCATTCTGACCCTGGCGGTAATTACCGCCATGGCGGAGGTCGGCGGTAGCACCGCCAACAGGCTGGCGGTGCACCGCTGGGCATTCTGACCGCGGCGGTTCAGCCGCGGCCAGAAACGGAAAGTCGGCGGTGTCCCGCCGACTTTCCGCTGCCCTTGAGAATCCTCCATGGCGGCGGAGCGCGCTCCACCGCCAATGGGATTCTGACACCCCCTACCGCCATCCAGTTCCTGGCGGTTCGCCTAGCAGACACTGAAATTCGCGACGGGTGCAACTGCACCCGTCGCACCTTCCCACACCTCAATTCTGAGCCGGCGTCCTCGTGGGAAGGGTGTTTCCCGCTGGGCTGGCGGGCAGACTTTCGGCGGTCGCCCGCCAGCCCAGTGGGAAAGCCAGAATGACCGCTGCGGTCTTTTGACCGCGGAGCGGTCTTTCGGCGGGAACCGCGTGGCGGGCGGCGACCGCCGTCCGCCGCGGTCAGAATGACCCCCATAGTTCACAAACATACGAGCACTGGGGTCCTGGCTAGCAGGATCCCAGTGACACATATCAAACGTACAGACAACATAGAGTTTTCACTATGAGCACTGGGCCCTGGCTAGCAGGATCCCAGTGAGATAGTAAAACACCCTGACATATACTCACAAACAGGCCAAAAGTCAATGCTAGGCATTCCAGGGCACATCTTTGCTCTTACTAGGGCTCAAGCCAAGAAGGAAAGAGGACAGGAAAACTTGGATCCTGGAACAATGGACCAAGCGATCCCAAAAACTAGGGGTAGAAAGGGCAAACCCTCATCCACTATCCCCCTGTCTAGAAGATTCCCCTTTTGATGAGGAGGAGTCAACTCCTTGGGCAGAACCTACACAGAAGAGCTTCAGGCTGACACAGCTGAACTCTTGGGCGCAAGGGATCCTGCCAGGGTGGACCTGAGTGTGGCACAGAAGACCTGTCCCACACTAGAGGGTCTAAGACAGCAAGCTGTCAAAAAAGAAGCTGGGGATATCAGTGACTCTCATAGAGTTTACTGGGAGAACAATCTCCCATATATTGTAACAAGGGATCCACAACCTGGTCCTAACAGGAGACTGGTCATTCCCATGCAGTATAGGTAATTCCTCCAAACACTTGCACATGATATTCTCCTGGCTGGACATCTGGGGCAATATAAGACTTGAGACAGACTGGTCCCCTACTTTCACTGACCTCACATGCCAGAGGACACAAAAATAGTTTTGTAGCTCTTGTTTGACTTGCCAAGCCAGTGGCAAGACTGGTGGCTCCCCAAAGCCCCCCTTAATGCACTGCCTGTTTTTGGGGTGCCCTTTGAAAGGGTAGGTTTTGACTTCGTTGCCCCCTTGCCCCTTCAACTGCTTCTAGAAACAGATTCAACTTAGTGGTAGTGGACCATGCCCTAAGATATCCAGAAGCCATCCCCTTAAGGACCACTAGAGCTACTGCAATGGCAAAGGCCCTCCTGGGAATATTTTCTACGGTGGGCTTCCCTAAAGAGGGAGTATCAGACAGGGGTAGTAACTTCATGTCTGCATACTTAAAAGCAATGTGTAAGGAATGTGGTGTAGCCTATAAATTCACCACATCCTATTATCCACAAACAAATGGACTAGTTAAGAATTTTAACAAAACTCTTAAAGGCACGATCATGTGAATCTCAGAAAAACTCAGAAGGAGATAGGATGTC
Source organism: Pleurodeles waltl (assembly GCF_031143425.1). NCBI lineage: Eukaryota > Metazoa > Chordata > Amphibia > Caudata > Salamandridae > Pleurodeles > Pleurodeles waltl. The sequence continues at coordinate 9,121,849 of NC_090438.1, read as the reverse complement.
TTCCTGCCATGCCTCCTTTTTGCCTACAGGGAGGTACCCCAAATGAGAGTGGGCTACAGCCCCTTTGAACTCCTTTTTGGTCACCCTGTTAGGGGTCCACTTGCACTTGTCGAAGAGGGGTGGGAGCAACCCTTGAAGCCCCCTAAACAAGACATTGTGGATTATGTGCTTGGTCTAAGATCAAGAATGGCTGAGTACATGAAAAAGGCCACTGAAAACATTCAGGGCAGCCAAGACCTCAAAAGCAATGGCATGACCAGAAGGCTCTCCAGATCGAGTACCACCCAGGATAGAAAGTGTGGGTATTGGAGCCTGTGGCACCTATAGCGATCAGGGACAAATGGAGTGGTCCACACCTTATTGTGGGAAAGAAGGTGCAATCACCTTTCTGGTGGATCTAGGCACTCTAAAATGTCCCCTAAGAGTACTTCATGTGAACCACCTGAAACCCTACTATGATAGAGCAGACTTGACTCTACTCATGGCTACTGATGATGGGCAGGAAGAATAGTGACCCTTTCCCTGACTTCTTCTCCAGCACTGCAGCTGATGGCTCAGTGGAAGGGGTTGTCCTTGCTGACTGCCTTATAGCAGAGCAAAAGGAGGACTGCAAGAACCTCCTAGGCCAATTCTCTGAACTCTTTTCACTCACACGTGGTCAGACTCCTTGGTGTGAGCATACTATTGATACTGGAGACAGTTTCAAAGGCTGGTGAATACAGTCCTGCAAGTTCTGGAAGCATTCCGTCCAGTATATCTAGATGATATTGCTATATTTAGCTCCATCTGGGATGACCACCTGGTCCATCTGTGGAAAATTTTGGAGGCCCTGCAAAAGGCAGGCCTCACTATCAAGGCTTCAAAATGCCAGATAGGGCAGGGGAAAGTGATTTATCTGGGACATCTAGTTGATGGGGAACAGATTGAACCACTACAGGGGAAGATCCAAACTATTTTTGACTGGGCTCCCCCTACTACTCAGACCCAGGTCAGAGCCTTTCTTGGCCACACTGGGTATTACAGGAGGTTCATTAAGAATTATGACTCCACTCTTGCCACTCTTAATGGCCTTGCTTCAAAGAAAAGGCCAAAGAAGTTATTATGGACAGCCAGCTGTCAAAAAGCTTTTTAGGAGCTTAAGTAGGCTATGCGTACTGCACCTGTCCTAAAAAGCCTAAATTACTCTAAAAAGTTAATTGCTCAGACAGATGCTTCTGAACTGGGGTTTGGGCAGTGTTATCACAACTAAACTCACAGACCATACTTGTTTGGGACTCACTTCATAGTTCAGACAGACCACAAACCTCTCTTATGGTCAAACAGATGAAATTAGAAATTCTTAAATTGTTGAGGTGGTCCATTTCCCTACAGAGGATGGACTTCACAGTGGAAAATAGACCTGGATTAACCACTCCAATGCAGATGGACTCTCCAGATATTTCCATTTAGACAATGAAGACTCATCTGGGCAAGGTTAGCCTAATTGTCCCTCGTTTGGGGGGGAGGTGTGTAGCAAAGTACCATCTTTCTTGGCATGTTACCCCCTATTTCTGCCTGTTTGTCAGTGTGTTTTGACTGTGTCACTGGGATCCTGCTAGTCAGGACCCCAGTGCTTATGGTTTGTGGCCTACATGTCAGTGTCCCTCATTACAACATTGGCGGTAAATCCCGCTTACTGCTGTGCAGAAGACCGCCAACACACCGCAGCGGCCGCGGAATTCCGCCACAGCTATTACGACCCACAGCTCGGAATCTGCCAAAATTTAGACACCCACACAAGTCCGACTCACCAAAGGTCAGTGATAAACTGGCGACAACAAAACCTCCAACGTCACACCAACAGGAATACGGCCACACGATCACGGCCCAAGAATCCACGCAGCAGTCTTTCAACCGCGGTATTCCATTGGCGGTACACACCGCCACACTCAAAATACACACACATTTACAAAACACAACCACATTGGACATTTCGAAATACACACACCTGATACACATGCACACACCACTCCCACACACCCAATCCAATATAAAACACACCCACATCACCCACACACCCTTACAACAAAAATATTTTGAGAAGCAGAGAGACAGCAAAGCAAAAACCACACCAGCATACAGAGGCACGCAACACCATCACTCATACACCTTCTACGCACAAAACACCTCACACCCCTAAACATCACCCCACACATCACAACACACACCACCTCACACATCACCCACACCACCCCATGGTACCGCAAAGACACCCCAGGTTTTCTGAGTAGGAGCTCAGGGTCATGGTGGAGGTAATCATCCAGGTAGAGCCACAGCTATTTGGAATACAGGTGAATCACACCACCATAGCTAGGAAGATGGAGCTATGGCGCAGAATCGTGGACAGAGTCAACGCAGTGGGACAGCACCCAAGAACACGGGATGACATCAGGAAGAGGTGGAACGTCCTACGGGGGAAGGTGCGTTCTGTGGTCTCAAGACACCACATTGCGGTTGAGAGGACTGGCGGCGGAACCCCACCTCCTCCCCCACAACTAACATCATGGGAGGAGCAGGTCTTGGCTATACTGCATCCTGAGGGCCTTGCAGGAGTAGTGGGAGGAATGGACTCTGGTTAGCCAAAGTTTTAATTACTTCATCCCCCACCCTACATGCATGCTATCACTTACCCCCACCCTCGCCCTCACCCCATCACTCCAACTCCTCACATATGTCCGACTATCACAAACCACACATCCCAACACCAAGCCCTGCATGCAACAACAAAGCATGGACACCCATCACCAATGCATGTCCACTACAGATACCCACACAGACCCCTAAACAATTATCACACAAGGTCCTACACAAGAATGTAAGCACTGGGGTACAGGGTCACCCACCCATTGCACACCATGGCACACACAGATGCAATAATCATGCCTTTACACCCCTGCAGGACCCCTACCCAACGTCACTGGACAGGAGGTTCCAGGCATGTCCACTCCTCCCACAGAAGAGGCCCACAGTGATGACAGCAGCTCTGTCCAACTGGATCTAGATGACCTGCCCGGCCCATCTGGGACCTCGGGACAGTCGGTTTCCCCTGACACAGTCGCAGGCCACCACAGAGTCTCCCCCCTCAGTAAACACCAGCACAGCACCCACCCAGCGCGCCCATATCTCTGTCCCCAGGACACATCAAGCAGCAGTGTGTCCACCACTACAGGGAACCGAGGCTAACCCACCACCCCAAGAACAGCAGGGACCTGGGGGCAGTGGACACACGGTTCAGGGGACAGAGGCCCAGGAAAACCGGGGAAATGGGAGGTCTGCTGTGCGACAGGGGGAGGACAGGCCCAGGGAACCCACTCTCCACGAGGCCCTCTCCAACATCATGGGAGCCTACCATCATTCCCAGGAGACAATGGCAACGGTACTGGCCAAGTTTCAGGAGACCCAGCGGCTGCAGGAGGAACAGTATTTGGGGTACAGGGAGGAACTCAAATCCATCAATGCCACCCTGGCACCATTGTAGGGGTGCTGAAGGAACTCGTAAACACCAGGAGGGACCCTGTGGCACAATAAGGGGCCCCTGACACTAGACTGGACGATGAACTGCCCACCACCTCTGCCGGCGCTAGTGGAGAGGAGGCAGGACCACAACACCAGCACCCCACCCCCTGCAGATGGAGAACCACCCCGCAAGCGGTCCCTGAGATCCAGGACAAAGACAGAGAACAATGCCAAGACCCCCGCCAAGAAATGAGACCACCCTGAATGTCATCCTTCTGTCCCACTTTGTCACCCTGTCCATTCTTAAACTGCCATTGCTCCACTTCCTATGCCCCTTTGGACAATGCACCTGTGAGACAAATAGACTGGACTCTGCCATGGACATTCCTCCACCATCACCCCTGACCATTTTACAACCCCCTCCACTATTTTGCACTTAAATAAACACCCTTGAATCACAAAAAAAACTGGAGTCAGTCTGTGCTTTCACAAATGTGTATTTGCAATAACTGAGGGAAATAGCAATGTCCATTCTATTGTCAACATACCTATGTCACAACGCTCTAGTCCATGAGGTAACATAGAAGAGGTCACACAGTGGGACCCACATGTGTGAAATCGAAAGGGAAAGTGACAAATCAGGGTCCATACACTGGGTGTAAGTGACAGACAGATGAGAGGTAGAACAATTTTATCAGATGTAGGAGGCAGTGATGTCTTCTTACCTGTGTCTCACTGGAAGTATTGCTGGATCACGGTGTTTCTGTTGTCTATGTCCTCTTCTTCTGCCTCCTCTTCTTCACTGTCCACAGGCTCCACAGCTGCCACAAGATTGCCTTCTGGACCATGCTCCTGCAGAAAAGGCACCTGTCGTGACAAAGCCAAGTTGTGCAGCATACAGCTGGCCACGATGATCTGGCACACCTTCTTTGGTGAGTAGTATAGGGAACCACCTGTCATATGGAGGCACCGAAACCTGGCCTTCAGGAGGCCGAATGTCCTCTCTATAACCCTCCTAGTTCGCCCATGTGCCTCATTGTAACGTTCTTCTGCCCTTGTCCTGGGATTCCTCACTGGGGTCAGTAGCCATGACAGGTTGGGGTAGCCCGAGTCACCTGCAAATGTCGAGAGACAACTGTTTGACACACACCAACCCTTAGGGACAATCCCAGACAACTATTCACAGGGTATAGGGTCCTTGTCCTCACCTATTAGCCACACACGTTGCCTCTGGAGTTGCCCCATCACATAAGGGATGCTGCTATTCCGCAGAATGTAAGCATCATGCACTGAGCCAGGAAACTTTGGTTACACATGGGAGATGTACTGGTCGGCCAAACACACCATCTGCACATTCATTGAATGGTAACTCTTCCGGTTTCTGTACACCTGTTCACTCCTGCGGGGGTGGGGGGGGTACCAAGGCCACATGTGTCCCATCAATGGCACCTATGATGTTGGGGATATGTCCCAGGGCATAGAAGTCACCTTTCACTGTAGCCAAGTCCTCCACCAGAGGGAAAAGATGTAGCTGCGCACGTGTTTCAGCAGGCCAGACAACACTCTGGACAACTCGTTGGAGAACATAGGCTGGGACATCCCTGATGCTATGGCCACTGTAGTTTGAAAAGACCCACTTGCCAGGAAATGGAGTAGTGACAGGACCTGCACTAGAGGGGGTATCCCTGTGGGATGGCAGATAGCTGACATCAGGTTTGGCTCCAACTGGGCACACAGTTCCTGGATTGTGGCACAATCAAGTCTGTAGGTGACTATTACATGTCACTCTTCCATTGTCGACAGGTCCACCAGCGGTCTGTACACCGGAGGATGCCGCCATCTCCTCACCTGCCCCAGCGGACGTGCTCTATGGATGAAAACAGCGATCAGAGGGTCAGCCAACACTGAGGTACTAAAAAAAAAAAACTTTATTACACACATTTGTCAATCCGCTATGTGCCTGTCTTAGTGTGTATGCAAGGCCTAGATATGTGTGACACATTTAAAATTATTGCCATGTGGCCCCCTGAAATGGCGGCTACCTGACCTGTAATGTGGGACAAGGGGATATGAGGTAACTGCACTGGCGTTGTACACCGTTGCGGTAGGCGGTCGAAGACCGCGGCGCAATCCAGCATTGGTTCACATTGGACCCTATGGGTCCCAGGAGCCAATGACGATATACGCCAGCAGTGATGGTACGCACCGCCGCAGACGTGACCGCCATTTTCTCTCTGTTCACTTTATACCTGATCTTCGACAGGAGAGGACCTACACTGCAAGTGCTGCTGTGACCTCAGTCGGGAAGCGACAATGGCTCATGTGTCTGGGGAAAGGGCCCCTGCCTTCACTTCGGAGGAGTTGGAGATACTAGTGGATGGGGTCCTCCCCTAGTACATGCTACTCTACGGTCTCCAGACAAACAGGTGAGTACACTGTGAGCATGCTGTATGGGCAATGCCTGTTTGGAGTGGTGTGGATTGGAGATAGTGGGGGGGTGAGGCCTACATGATCCGACGGTGAGTGTATGTGCTTTAGGGCAAGGGTGGGAATGTGGGCCAGTGACTGTGACGGTCCGGATGGTTAAAGTTTTTCCTTTTCCCCTGTACTATTCCTCTAGGTCAGCGCCCACCAGAAGAAGGATATTTGGCGTGCCATTGCCAGGGACGTCCGGGCCCTGGGAGTCTACCACAGACGAAGCACCCACTGCCGTAAAAGATGGGATGACATTCTCCGCTGGAGCAAGAAGACGGCAGAGGCCCAGCTGGGGATGGCCTCCCAACGTGGGAGGGGTGCCCGTCACACCATGACCCCCCTGATGTTCCGGATCCTGGCAGTGGCATATCCGGAGTTGGATGGGCGCTTAAGGGCATCACAGCAGCCACAAGGGGGTGAGTAAAGTCACATCCATCTGACTCTGCGTGCATTGGAGGTGTCTGGGTAGGGGAGGTGGGCTGTGGGTTCTCCTAGGCTAGGGCGAGCCTTGTAGGCAAAGACCCTTTGTGAGGCAGGCTAAGTGGCATCCCAACCCCACCAGTAGTAAGTGCCATCTAAACCTAGTCAGGCTCCTTTGACTTCCATGTGTGCATCAATCGGGCATAGGCCATGTACCCCATGTCCCTGTGATGAATTAGGGAACTCTAAGTGCGTGGCGTAGTGCAGAGGGCTGCTGTGTCTGTAGCCAACCGCCAACGGTAGCGGTATTGCATGTACTGAACATGTCTTCCTACTTTCTCCCCCCCCTTTTTATGGTCCCCCTGTTCTTGAGTGCATTAGCATCATCAGGCGGAGGAGCTGTGCCACCGGAGCAGGAAGGAGCTGCATCCCACATGGCCCTGGAGGGCGACACTATGGAGTCAGAATTCACCAGTGTGACGGAGGGCGAGGGGAGCTCCACGGCGGGGACTGGAGCAGAGACCAGCAACACCGACTCCTCCTCTGATGGGAGCTCCCTTGCGGTGGCGGGCCCCTCTGTGCCCCCCGCATCTACAGGTACAGCCGCCACCCCCCCTACCAGCACCACCCTCCCGCAGCCCCTCAGCATGTGCCCCGTGGCCGCTCACCTGTGTCCAACCTCCCCCCTCCAACTTCCTCCACCCAGACCCAATCCCCAGTACCTCAGCCTATCCCAAGCACACCATCAGACCAGCATGCACACACCTCAACACACAAAAGTTGGTCAGGCAAACATAAGCACAATACATCCCCCTGGCACTCACACAAGCATCATACCCACGCACACATACCAACATCCACTGCCTCCACTGTGTCCCCCTCCTCCATGTCTCCCTCCTCCCTCCCTGTCACATCTCCACTCACACCTGCATGCACTACATCCTCAGCCACTACCTCCATCACCAGCAGGCCTATCACCACACACCGCTCACTTGTACTCACCACCCCCACTACCATTCACACATCCCCTGTGTCCTCTCCCAGTGTGTCTGTGAGCCCTCCTCCCAAACTACACAAACGTCGTCACACACCCACCCAACAGCCATCCACCTCACAACAGCCTCCAGCCCATGCACCTTCACCCAAAGTCAGCAAACAAACACCTCCTACAACCACTACCACTACCTTTTCCTCCACTCCCAAACCCCCTCCATCTACCCGTCCCAGTGTGTCTAAAAAACATTCCTGTCAACCCATGACCTCTTCCCTTCACCCACCCCTTTTATCCCCTAGGGCCCGCCTTTCCAGGTCCCAACCCAGCACCTCAGCCACCACGTCATCGGGAAACAGTGGTGCCAGCAGTAACCGGATTCTGGAGTGCGCCAAGCAGCAGGGCTGCCAGTGTCCCAAGGAGCGAGGCCAAGGACATTCCCCCACCTCCTAAACAGAAGAAGTTGCCCACATCCCAGAGGAAGAAGGCCGATACACCTACCACCAAGGGCTCAGCCAGGACAACAGTTTGGAGTGGCAAGACAGCTGTGCCACCATCCAAGGTGGGGAAGGACTTGAATAAGAAAGGCAAGTCAACGTCGCCGCCAACTTGCACGGTGAACAAGACCGCCACCGGCACCGCCACATGCACCGCCGCCAGCACCCAGGATACTGTGCCCTTCACCTGCACCACAGACACTGTGCCCTTCAGCAGCAGCAAGCTCAGTGAGCCCGCCACCAGCACCACTGCTCAGGACACCGCCGCCAGCAGCAAGCTCAGTGAGGCCGCCACCAGCACCGCCGCTCAGGACACTGCCGCCACCAGCAAGCTCAGTGAGGCCGCCACCCACAACCCCACTCAGGACACAGTCGCCAACAGCAAGCTCTGTGAGGCTGCCGCCAGCACCGCCGCTCAGGACACAGTCGCCAGCACCGAGGTCAGTGAGCCCTCCACCAGCACCACTGCCCAATGAGCTCCTCAAGCATCGCCGCTACTGAGCCCGCCGCCAGCACTGCCAGCAGCCACGCCACTTCCTGAGCCAGTGGCACCACCGCAGACATGGCTGCCATCCCCAGTAGTCATTCGTACGAGGCTGGTGGTCAGTTCCAGGGGCCTGGCCAGCTTGCATGTAGCACACACGTCAGTGGAGTGTCACATCCACTACCTCTGTCCTTGGCAGGATGAAGCACTCTGGGCACAGAGTCCCCGCCAAAACCAGTGGAGAAAGGCATCCACTACCTCTGTCCTTGGCAGGATGAAGCACTCTGGGCACAAAGCCCCCTCCAGAACCAGTGGAGAAAGGCATCCACTGCCTCACTCCTTGGCAGGATGAATCACTCTGGGTACAAAGCCCCCTCCAGAACCAGTGGAGAAAGGCATCCACTACCTCTGTCCTTGGCAGGATGAAGCACTCTGGGCACAAAGCCCCCTCCAGAACCAGTGGAGAAAGGCATCCACTTGTGAGACTGTGGCTTTGCACTCCCCAGGATAAAGCAGTGGGTAAACCACCCACTGGAAAGACGTGAGAGACTGTGGCTTTGAACTCCCCAGGATAAAGCAGTGGGCAAACCACCCACTGGAAAGACTTGAGAGACTGTGGCTTTGCACTCCCCAGGATAAAGCAGTGGGCAAACCACCCACTGGAAAGACTTGAGAGACTGTGGCTTTGCACTCCCCAGGATACATCCGGCGGGGGTGCCCCCCCTTCGCTTCCCCCTGAGGTGCCTGTGTGTTTTTTCGATCTGATGCCCCTGGAGTGTTCTCTCTGTTTCGATCGGGTACCTTGTGTGGGCCTCGCCCATGCATATTGGGCCCAGTGGTCCACAGACTATATTGGTGCAGGACCTAGACTTTAATTCTTGGTGTACATATTTGTTTATAGTGTATATATATATTTTTGATGGATTTTACATGATTACAATGGTTACGATCATTTCCTTTTGTCCTTGTGTTTTTCCAGGGCGGGTGTAAATGTGATGTTTCAGCATTTATTGGTATGTGTGTTGTGTGTGAAGGTGGGGGTGGGGGTGTTGCATGTGTGTGTCACTCTCTTTTCCCTCCCCCCTCCCCTGTGTCGTAGGTGCAGGACTCACTGTGGTCATCGCCGCCGTCGGACGCGCTCCTGGTAGTGGAGCAGGAAGACAATCGCAGGTAGTATTTGGAGTTCAGGCCCCATGGTGTCCTGGTTCCTCGTGGGTTGTGTAGAGGTGAGTGTTTCCCCTTCCCAAGTCCTGTTTCCGCTGTGTTTTTGTTCACGTTGAATTCGCCCCGGAAAAGGTGGCGGATTGGCCTGCCAAAATAGTGTGGGCGGTACATTGTCTTCCACCTCTCTGTTGGCGGTGACCGCCATGCTGTTTGTTTGTACCGCCGTGGCAGTCGGAGTGTTAAAGTGGCTGTCTATGTTGCCGCTTTCTGCCACGGTCATAATTCCATGTCTTTACCGCCGGCCTGTTGGCGGTTTTACTGCCGCTTTAACACCGACCCCCAGGGTTGTAATGAGGGCCAGTATGTTTTACTGTTTTGTCAGTATGCTTGACTGTGTCACTGGAGTCCTGCTAATCAGAACTCCAATGCTTATGCTCTCTCTGTTTCCAAATTTGTCACTATAGTCTAGTGACTACATATTTCACTCCAGATTGGCATACTGGAACCCCCCTTATAAGTCCCTAGTATATGGTACCTAGGTACCAATGGCATTGGGGTTCCAGGAGATACCTATGGGCTGCTGCATTTCTTCTGCCACCCATAAGGAGCTCATTCAAACACTTCTTCAGGACTGCCATTGCAGCCTGAGTGTAATAGTGTAAGCACCATTTGACAGACCCTGAAGACTAGGTTCATAGTATATGTTTGTTAGGGCACCCCCTGCACTAGCAGAGGTACCCCCACCGTCGTCCAAGACCATTTTCTCAGACTTAGTGAGTGCGGGACGCCATTATAAGTGTTCACTACATATAGGTTAATGCATATATGTAGCTTCACAATGGTAACTCCGAGTATGGCCATGTGAGGAGTCTAGGAAATGGAAATTGTACCCATATAGGCTGATTCTTCTATTGGGGGCCAATACCATGCACCCTGGGGGCTCCACCATGGACCCCAAGTACTGGCAATCTAGCTCGCTGAGGTTTCTATTGCAGCCCCAGCTGCTGCCACCTCACAGACAGGTTTCTGCCTTCCTAGGGCTTGTGCAACTTTATCCCAGGTAGGCAGAACACTGAATTTCCTTTGGGACAAGGGTGTTACACCGTCTCCCTTTGAAAATAGGTGTTACAGGCATGGGAAGGGTCTGCTCCCAGAGCCTCTGGAAATGTTTTGAAGGGCACAGATAGTTCCCTCCTTGCATAATCCAGTCTACACTGGTTCAGGGACCCCAGACCCTGCTCTGGCATGAAACTGGACAAAGGCAAGGTGAGTGACCACTCCGCCTGTCCATTACCATCCCAGGGGCGGTGCTCAGAGTTTCTCCAGAGTGTCCCTGTGTTGTTCCATCTTGTTTTCAGGATGGTCAGGGACGTCTGGGAGCATCTGAGTGGCTAGTGCCAGCAGGTGAGATCAGAGACCCCTCCTGATAGGTGCCTACCTGGTTAGGTGACCAATCGCCCTCTCAGGGCTATTTAGGGTATCTCCTCTGGGTGTTTCCTCAGATTCGGATTGCAAGACTTCAGCAGGACTCCTCTGCATCCTTTGCCTCACCTTCTTCCATCGGATCAACCACAGAACTGCTCCAGGAAGTCTACAACTTGCAACAAAGTAGCCAAGGCAGATACTGCAACTCTGTAACTTCAGCTCCTGTCAGCAACTGCAACAGTTTCCAGGTCATGCATGCTCTGAGGACTGCCTGTCTTCATCCTGCATTAGAAGAATTGAAGGAATCTCCTGTGGAGTGACAGAGTCACTTCCCTGCTGTAGGAAAGTACCATCTTGCCTGGCATGTTACCCCCATTTTTCACTGTATATATGTTGTTTTAGTTGTATGTGTCACTGGGACCCTGTCATCCAGGGCCCCAGTGCTCATAAGTGTGCCTGAATGTGTTACCTGTGTAGTGACTAACTGTCTCACTGAGGCTCTGCTATCCAGAACCTCAGTGGTTATGATCTCTCATTTCTTTCAAATTGTCACTAACAGGCTAGTGACCAATTTTACCAATTTACATTGGCTTACTGGAACACCCTTATAATTCCCTAGTATATGGTACTGAGGTACCCAGGGTATTGGGGTTCCAGGAGATCCCTATGGGCTGCAGCATTTCTTTTGCCACCCACAGGGAGCTCTGACAATTCTTACACAGGCCTGCCACTGCAGCCTGAGTGAAATAACGTCCACGTTATTTCATAGCCATTTTAAACTGCACTTAAGTAACTTATAAGTCACCTATATGTCTAACCTTTACCTGGTAAAGGTTAGGTGCAAAGTTACTTAGTGTGAGGGCACCCTGGCACTAGCCAAGGTGCTCCCACATTGTTCAGGGCCAATTCCCCGGACTTTGTGAGTGCGGGGACACCATTACACGCGTGCACTACATATAGGTCACTACCTATATGTAGCTTCACAATGGTAACTCCGAATATGGCTATGTAACATGTCTATGATCATGGAATTGCCCCCTCTATGCCATCCTGGCATAGTTGGCACAATCCCATGATCCCAGTGGTCTGTAGCACAGACCCTGGTACTGCCAAACTGCCTTTTCAGGGGTTTCACTGCAGCTGCTGCTGCTGCCAACCCCTCAGACAGGTTTCTGCCCCCCTGGGGTCAAGCCAGGCTTGTCCCAGGATGGCAGAACAAAGGACTTCCTCTGAGAGAGGGTGTTACACCCTCTCCCTTTGGAAAATGGTGTGAAGGCAGGGGAGGAGTAGCCTCCCCCAGCCTCTGGAAATGCTTTCATGGGCACAGATGTGCCCATTTCTGCATAAGCCAGTCTACACCGGTTCAGGGACCCCTTAGCCCTGCTCTGGCGCGAAACTGGACGAAGGGAAGGGGAGTGACCACTCCCCTGACCTGCACCTCCCCTGGGAGGTGTCCAGAGCTCCTCCAGTGTGCTCCAGACCTCTGCCATCTTGGAAACAGAGGTGCTGCTGGCACACTGGACTGCTCTGAGTGGCCAGTGCCACCAGGTGACGTCAGAGACTCCTTCTGATAGGCTCCTCCAGGTGTTGCTCGCCTATCCTCTCTCCTAGGTAGCCAAACCCTCTTTTCTGGCTATTTAGGGTCTCTGTCTCTGGGGAAACTTTAGATAACGAATGCAAGAGCTCATCAGAGTTCCTCTGCATCTCTCTCTTCACCTTCTGCCAAGGAATCGACTGCTGACCGCGCTGGAAGCCTGCAAAACTGCAACAAAGTAGCAAAGACGACTACTGCAACTCTGTAACGCTGATCCTGCCGCCTTCTCGACTGTTTTCCTGGTGGTGCATGCTGTGGGGGTAGTCTGCCTCCTCTCTGCACTAGAAGCTCCGAAGAAATCTCCCGTGGGTCGACGGAATCTTCCCCCTGCTACCGCAGGCACCAAAGAACTGCATTACCGGTCCCTTGGGTCTCCTCTCAGCATGACGAGCGAGGTCCCTTGAATCCAGCAACTCTGTCAAAGTGACTCCCACAGTCCAGTGACTCTTCAGTTCAAGTTTGGTGGAGGTAAGTCCTTGCCTCCCCACGTCAGACTGCATTGTTGGATACCGCGTCTTTTGCAGCTACTCCGGCTTCCGTGCACTTCCGGCGAAAATCCTTTGTGCACAGCCAAGCCTGGGTCCACGGCACTCTAACCTGTATTGCACGACTTTCTAAGTTGGTCTCCGGCGACGTGGGACTCCTTTGTGTAACTTCGGGTGAGCACCGTTTCATGCATCCTCCTAGTGCCTGTTTCTGGCACTTCTATGGATGCTACCTGCTGCTGAGAGGACTCCTTGTCTTGCACGACGTCCCCTCTCTCTCCTGACGCAATTTGCAACATCCTGGTCCCTCCTGGGCCACAGCAGCATCCAAAAACGCTTGCTGCATGATTTGCAGCTAGCAAGGCTTGTTGGTGGTCTTTTGGCGGGAAAACACTTCTGCACGACTCTCCACGGCGTGAGGGATCCGTCCTCCAAAGGGGAAGTCTCTAGCCCATTTCGTTTCTGCAGAATCCTCAGCTTCTTCTGTCCAGTCTAAGCTTCTTTGCACCCACAGCTAGCATTTCCTGGGCATCTGCCCATCTCCGACTTGCTTGTGACTATTGGACTTGGTCCCCTTGTTCCACAGGTACCCTCGACTGGAAATCCATTGTTGTTGCATTGCTGGTTTGTGTCTTTCCTGCAGTATTCCCCTATCACGACTTCTTTGTCGTTTGGGGAACTTCAGTGCACTTTGCACTCACTTTTCAGGGTCTTGGGGTGGGCTATTTTTCTAACCCTCACCATTTTCCAATAGTCCCAGCGACCCTCTACAAGGTCACATAGGTTTGGGGTCCATTCGTGGTTCACATTCCACTTTTGGAGTATATGGTTTGTGTTGACCCTATCTGTCCCCATTGCATCCTATTGTAACTATACATTGTTTGCACTGTTTTCTAAGACTATACTGCATATTTTTGGTATTGTGTACATATAACTTGTGTATATTTGCTATCCTCATACTGAGGGTACACTCTGAGATACTTTGGCATATTGTCATAAAAATAAAGTACCTTTATTTTTAGTATAACTGTGTATTGTGTTTTCTTATGATATTGTGCAAGTGACACTAGTGGTACTGTAGGAGCTTCACTCGTCTCCTAGTTCAGCCTAAGCTGCTCTGCTAAGCTACCATTATCTATCAGCCTATGCTGCTAGACACCCTATACACTAATAAGGGATAACTGGGCCTGGTGCAAGGTGCAAGTACCCCTTGGTACTCACTACAAGCCAGTCCAGCCTCCTACACCTGCTTCAGCAGGCACCTCCCTGCAACGACGACCGGTACTCTGAGTCCAATCTCCTGACGACGAGCCTGGATCCTGGAACACAGGTTGTGGATTCAAGTGACTCAGACCGTCCAAAGATCCAGCTGTTCAAATTTGGTGGCAGTAAGAGCTTGCCTCCCCTAACCAGACAGTACCCCTGTGAAACGTGTGTTTTGCAGCTCCTAGGGCTTCTCTGAGTTTATCCAAGAAATTCTTCATGCACAGAGTATCCCAGATCCCCAGCACTCTATCATGCAATGCTCAGCTCCCTGAGTTTTTCTCCGGCGGTGTGGGATCCCTTTTTGTATTGCTGTGATGACCACCATTTTCAACTCCTTTGTCTCCGTGTTCTGGGACTCCAATAGGTGCTTCCTTCGTCTTCTGAGGGCTGTCTGAAGTCCTGAGAGCCCCCTCTGTCTTCTCAGTCCAAGTTGAGACCCCCAGGTAGCACCTTTTCCCGCCAAACGCATCTTTTGCATGAGCCAAGGCTTGTTGGTGGAATCCAAATACAAAAACCAGCCTGAATCCATCTACTCGACGTGGGACATCTCTTGCACCAAGTGGAACCCGCAGCTGTCTTCTTTAGTTAATTTCTGACTTTTTCGTCTAACCGGAGAACCCACTTTTGCACATTCATCTGGGTTAGCAGGGGCTCCTGCTACTCCTGGACTCTTCAGCAACTCTTGGACTTGGTCTCCTATCTCCACTGGTTTTCAGGTCCAGGAATCCATTGTTGGTGTCTTACAGTCTTGCTTGTTTTTTTTAATATTCTTTATTACGGCTTCTAGTGTGTTCTGAGGAAATTTGCTGTACTTTACTCCTGTTTTCCTGGACTCTGGGATGGGGTACTTTATTTACCTTTACTCACCTTTGCTAGGTGGGAAACCGACATTCACATTCCACTATTTTAGTATATGGTTTGTGTTCCCCCAGGCCCATTGCTACCTATGGTGTTTTTCACTGTTTGCACTATTTTATGACTGATTATCTATCCCGTTTTGGTTACTAGTGTATATTTTGTGTATAATACTTACCTCCTAGGGGGGTATAGCCTCTAAGATATTATTGGCCTTGTGTCACTAAAATAAAGTACCTTTTTTTTTTGGTAACACTGAGTATTGTCTTTCTTGTGTGTAAGCACTGTGGCCCTCATTCTGACCTTGGCGGGCGGCGGAGGCCGACCGCCAAAGTCCCGCCGTCAGGTTACCGTTCCGCGGTCGAAAGACCGCGGCGGTAATTCTGACTTTCCCGCTGGGCTGGCGGGCGGTCGCCTTCAGACCGCCAGCCAGCCCAGCGGGAAAGAGGCTTCCACGATGAAGCCGGCTCGGAATCGAGCCGGCGGAGTGGAAGCTGTGCGACGGGTGCAGTTGCACCCGTCGCGTATTTCACTGTCTGCGCAGCAGACAGTGAAATACATTTAGGGGCCCTCTTACGGGGGCCCCTGCAATGCCCATGCCAGTGGCATGGGCACTGCAGGGGCCCCCAGGGGCCCCGCGACCCCCCCTACCGCCATCCGGATCTCGGCGGTCCGACCGCCGGGATCTGGATGGCGGTAGGGGGGGTCGGAATCACCGCGGCGGTGCAGCAAGCTGCGCCGCCGCGGAGGATTCAATGGGGCCGCGGTACACTGGCGGGACCCCGCCAGTGGTGCCGGTCCGACCGCGGCTTTACCGCCGCGGTCGGAATCCCCATTGGAGCACCGCCGGCCTGTCGGCGGTGCTCCCGCGGTCCTCCGCCCTGGCGGTCAAAGACCGCCAGGGTCAGAATGACCACCTGTGTGACTACAGAGGTATTGCAAGAGCTTTGCATGTCCCCTAGTTCAGCCTTGGCTGCTCTGCTTACAGCTACCTCTAGACAGCCTGGCCTCTAGACCCTGACTACATTTTACTAATAAAGGATAACTGGGCCTGGTATAAGGTGTATGTATCCTAGCTACCCACTACAAACCAGGCCAGCCTCCTACAATTATATGTAGAAAAAGGGGAGTTTAAGGCTTGACAAGTAGTGTTGAATGCAAAGACAAAGTGGCAGTGAAACTGCACACACAGTCATTTGAATGGCAGGCCTTAGACATGATTAAGGGGTTACTTATCTGGGTGGCACAGCTAGTGCTGAAGGCCCACTAGTAGCATTTAATTTACAGGCGGAGGGCACCTCTAGTGTGCTTTAATAGGTACTTCCAAGTATGCATGGAAAATTCTTGCAGTGCAGGTAGAAGGAGCAGGCACTGCGTCGGTCCTGTAGGCGATGCAGTGAATTTTTAACCGCAAGGCAGGTGATTTCTGATGATGTTGCATCAATTTCCAACACACAGGGATTTTCTTTTCTGTAGTGAAGTCTTTGTGGCCCTGAAACTTCAGAACATGAGGTAAGCTCAATCCAAGCCCTTGGAGAGCACTTGTAGGGAAGGTAGAGGCCAGCAGGCAGCAGGGAAACAAACAGGACAGCAGTCCTTCTCAGCAAAGCAGTCCCAATAAGTCCTTTGGGCAGCCAGGCAGTCCCTTTGACAGAGTCCAGGTGCAAATCCAAAAGTGCCTGATTTGGTGGTATATACCAAATGCATTTGGAGTGGAGCAAACTTCAAAGAGTGGTTTTGAAGTGCACAAGTTCCTCTTTCAGCCTAGTCCTGTCTGCCAGGTCCTGTTTGCCAGGAACCCTGTGAGTGGTGATCGGTTCTTTGTGGGAGGGCAGGCCACTGGCCTTTGAAGTGTAAGAGAGAGTCCCCCACCCTTCCTGCCCAGGAAGACCCACTCTGCCCACGACTTCTTCATACTCAGTGTTTGTCTTCCAATCTTGAAATTGAGGTCCCTCATCAGTATGTTGATGTCTCTTTCAGGGCATTTCTTCAAGATGGACTAGAGTTTGTTGTAAAACTTTTCTTTTTCCTCCTCTTTGCTGTGATTTGCAGGTGCGTGGAACTGGATAACATTCATGTTGATTCTCTTTTTCTTTGTTGGAAAAGTCACTGTGATAATTCTGGCACTGTTGGCATCCCATCCAAGCAGAGCTCTTGTGACTGCTGGCATTACCATCAGTGGTACTCTGGGTATGTGGGGTGTTCTCTTCCTCATGGCCAGAATACAGCAGCATTTCTCCAGAAGCCAGTCTTTCCTGTATGGACTGCATCCATATAGTCTTTCTGATGCCAAGCAGGGCAAAGTTGTATTTTTCCATCTCTGGTGCCATTTGAGCTGTCTTGCCTGTCTCTTACGTGATCCTCACGGTGCTGGTCTTGATGGTAATGATCTTGGCCAGAAGCAAGTAGATGGACTTTGTGGCATCCAGGGATCTCTGGCTTTCACCACGGGGCGTCATAGCTCTCCATGAAGAAGATTTCTCTCTCCTCAAGGCCTAGAAGCCTTTTTGTCTTTTGGTTGACATTTCTGTAGCTAAGATATTTTACATGTTGGAGTAGCTGGCTGTAGGATGCTGGCCCTCTATGTAGTGTGTAAAGTTAGGCACACTGTTCAGGGGGTCAAGGCAACCACACGTTGGTTTACAGGGTTAAAAACTAGATCACCTAATGCTCTAATTTTTAAGGTAGCTTGGTCAAGCAGTTAGGCCAATCTTGTAGAAGTGCAAATCATTTCTTGTGCTCACATCATCAATCTTGCAACTCACACAAGTCAAAGGAATAACTTGAGACTGATTTATAAAAATACTCCATGTTTTTATACATTTTAAGACCAAGATCATCAGAACTGGGCAAGTACTTTTCAAGTTATTAATTTTTTAAGTTTGATAAAAATTAGTCTTTTTATGCGTAATTGTGCACCATGGGAATCAATGGAGGATCACCTTTAAAATCCTTTAAAAATACATATAAAATCATACAGTTGGTTTACCATGTTCTTCATTTGCAGGTTGGTCGAGGTCGTCCGTGGAAACACTCTGCCAGCTGGAGAAGTTTGGGTGGCTTCTGGTTTGGGGGGGGAGCAGCGGGGGAAGATCTCTGGGGCTGGTGCAGGGCCACTGTGAGGGACCACTTGGAAAAACGCCACACAGGTAAGTTTAAAGATGGTTACTTGGGGTCCCTTTGGAGTGTCGCAGTCACAAGGAGTGGGGAGTGTTTAGGGCACAGCAGGTTCTTCGGTGCAGGGCACAAGACAGCTGGGTACGGAGTGAATCGCTATGCAATGAGCTTTGGACAAGGATGCCCTCAGGAGCAGGAGGTACGTTGGTTCCAGGTTTGTTCACAGGACAATGGGGCACTCTGGTGGGAAGTCCAGGTTACTTCTGGAGTCCCTCAACTAGGGCTTCTTCCTGGTCCTTTTGCAGCCTCGGGCGGGCTGTTTTTCTGGATGTTCAATGTTAGCTGACCAATACCCAAGATATTGGCATGGTTTGACCAATAGAGGGTGCAGTGCCACCAAACTTGGTAAACTTGCAGGGTTTGTTCTTGCAGTCATTGGGGTGAAGTTTGGTCTAGCTGCAACTTCCGGTTCAGGAGTTAGCAGCTGGTCAGTCAAGTGACTCTCACTGGCTTCCTGGTTTCTTGTAGTTATACAAGTGGTACCTCCATCCTGGAGGGAGTTTGTGGGCGATTTGTGAAGCCTGGAGGTCCTCTAAGGTTTTTGTAGAGTTGTCCAGTTGCCAACAGCAGCGATTGTCAGGTCCTGGGTGCAGCAGGCAGGGTTTGGAACCTTTTCTTTGATGCAGCAGGTCCACAGTTCTTGTGCTTTGGATCTTCTTGTTGCTGGTCTTCTGTTTTCCATCGAATCTGATTTCCTGGTCTAGGGATGCCCACTAAATACTGTATTCAGTGGGGATTTGAGGGGGAACCTGATAGTGGTGAATGGGTCATCTACCTTAGGGTGGCTACACCCACTAAGTGACCACTTCCTATGGGGAGAGGTCACTTCCCTATATCTGATTGGCTATTTTACTTCCATCCAACATGGAGGAAAATGAAATGGAATGTCCACCTCGCAGGCAACACCTCAGGGGTGGTGCATGCCTGGTGGGGCCACTCCTCCTACCCTTTGTGTATTTTCCCACAGTTGCTCCAGCCAAAAGTGGGGGTTTGCAACAGGGGAGGCTATCTGCTGCTAGTAGCCGGCCTTGGGGTTGAGATTCAAGGGTAGTAAGCCCTTTAAAGCTCACCAGCAGGGCAGTGCACATTCCTGAGGGAGGGGGTGTTAGCACCTCCACCCTGGACGAACATTGTTCTGAATCTCAGAGAGCAAGACTCTCACCCCAGGGGTTCAGAATTGTGTCTGGAAGTGTCAGACTGGTTGGGACCGGCCAGCAACCATGCCAGGGTAATTAGTTTTTGCAGGGGGCACCTCTATGTTGACTCCTGGGTACATTTTATAACTAATCCAAAACTGGTACCAGTTTGGATTTATCATTTGGAGTTGTTTGATACCAAACAACCCAGGCTTCAGATTAACCATTGTAGGAAAGTACCATCTTGCCTGGCATGTTACCCCCATTTTTCACTGTATATATGTTGTTTTAATTGTATGTGTCACTGGGACCCTGGTAACCCAGGGCCCCAGTGCTCATAAGTGTGCCTGAATGTGTTACCTGTGTAGTGACTAACTGTCTCACTGAGGCTCTGCTAATCAGAACCTCAGTGGTTATACTCTCTCATTTCTTTCTAAATTGTCACTAACAGGCTAGTGACCACTTTTACCAATTTACATTGGCTTACTGGAACACCCTTATAATTCCCTAGTATATGGTACTGAGGTACCCAGGGTATTGGGGTTCCAGGAGATCCCTATGGGCTGCAGCATTTCTTTTGCCACCCATAGGGAGCTCTGACAATTCTTACACAGGCCTGCCACTGCAGCCTGAGTGAAATAACGTCCACGTTATTTCACAGCCATTTTACACTGCACTTAAGTAACTTATAAGTCACCTATATGTCTAACCTTTACCTGGTAAAGGTTAGGTGCAAAGTTACTTAGTGTGAGGGCACCCTGGCACTAGCCAAGGTGCCCCCACATTGTTCAGAGCCAATTCACTGAACTTTGTGAGTGCGGGGACACCAT
Source organism: Pleurodeles waltl (assembly GCF_031143425.1). Classification (NCBI taxonomy): domain Eukaryota; kingdom Metazoa; phylum Chordata; class Amphibia; order Caudata; family Salamandridae; genus Pleurodeles; species Pleurodeles waltl. Next base: position 9,101,555 of record NC_090438.1, on the reverse strand, counting down.
TACACGCGTGCACTACATATAGGTCACTACCTATATGTAGCTTCACCATGGTAACTCCGAATATGGCCATGTAACATGTCTATGATCATGGAATTGCCCCCTCTATGCCATCCTGGCATTGTTGGTACAATTCCATGATCCCAGTGGTCTGTAGCACAGACCCTGGTACTGCCAGACTGCCCTTCCTGAGGTTTCACTGCAGCTGCTGCTGCTGCCAACCCCTCAGACAGGCAGCTGCCCTCCTGGGGTCCAGCCAGGCCTGGCCCAGGATGGCAGAACAAAGAACTTCCTCTGAGAGAGAGTGTGACACCCTCTCCCTTTGAAAAATGGTGTGAAGGCAGGGGAGGATTAGCCTCCCCCAGCCTCTGGAAATGCTTTGTTGGGCACAGATGTGCCCAATTCTGCATAAGCCAGTCTACACCGGTTCAGGGACCCCTTAGCCCCTGCTCTGGCGCGAAACTGGACAAAGGAAAGGGGAGTGACCACTCCCCTGACCTGCACCTCCCCTGGGAGGTGTCCAGAGCTCCTCCAGTGTGCTCCAGACCTCTGCCATCTTGGAAACAGAGGTGCTGCTGGCACACTGGACTGCTCTGAGTGGCCAGTGCCACCAGGTGACGTCAGAGACTCCTGCTGATAGGCTCCTTCAGGTGTTAGTAGCCTTTCCTCTCTCCTAGGTAGCCAAACCCTCTTTTCTGGCTATTTAGGGTCTCTGTCTCTGGGGAAACTGTAGATAACGAATGCATGAGCTCAGCCGAGTTCCTCTGCATCTCTCTCTTCACCTTCTGATAAGGAATCGACCGCTGACCGCGCTGGAAGCCTGCAAACCTGCAACATAGTAGCAAAGACGACTACTGCAACTCTGTAACGCTGATCCTGCCGCCTTCTCGACTGTTTTCCTGCTTGTGCATGCTGTGGGGGTAGTCTGCCTCCTCTCTGCACCAGAAGCTCCGAAGAAATCTCCCGTGGGTCGACGGAATCTTCACCCTGCAACCGCAGGCACCAAAAAGCTGCATTACCGGTCCCTTGGGTCTCCTCTCAGCACGACGAGCGAGGTCCCTCGAATCCAGCGACTCTGTCCAAGTGACCCCCACAGTCCAGTGACTCTTCAGTCCAAGTTTGGTGGAGGTAAGTCCTTGCCTCACCTCGCTGGGCTGCATTGCTGGGAACCGCGACTTTGCAGCTACTCCGGCCCCTGTGCACTTCCGGCGGAAATCCTTTGTGCACAGCCAAGCCTGGGTCCACGGCACTCTAACCTGCATTGCACGACTTTCTAAGTTGGTCTCCGGCGACGTGGGACTCCTTTGTGCAACTTCGGCGAGCACCGTTTCACGCATCCTCGTAGTGCCTGTTTCTGGCACTTTTCCGGGTGCTACCTGCTTCAGTGAGGGCTCTTTGTCGTGCTCGACGTCCCCTCTCTCTGCAGGTCCAATTTGCGACCTCCTGGTCCCTCCTGGGCCCCAGCAGCGTCCAAAAACGCCAAACGCACGATTTGCGTGTAGCAAGGCTTGTTGGCGTCCATCCGGCGGGAAAACACTTCTGCACGACTCGACAAGGCGTGGGGGATCCATCCTCCAAAGGGAAAGTCTCTAGCCCTTGTCGTTCTTGCAGTATTCACAGTTCTTCAGCCTAGTAAGAGCTTCTTTGCACCAACCGCTGGCATTTCTTGGGCATCTGCCCATCTCCGAGTTGCTTGTGACTTTTGGACTTGGTCCCCTTGTTCCACAGGTACCCTCAGTCAGGAATCCATCGTTGTTGCATTGCTGATTTGTGTTTTCCTTGCATTTTCCCTCTAACACGACTATTTTGTCCTTAGGGGAACTTTAGTGCACTTTGCACTCACTTTTCAGGGTCTTGGGGAGGGTTATTTTTCTAACTCTCACTATTTTCTAATAGTCCCAGCGACCCTCTACAAGGTCACATAGGTTTGGGGTCCATTCGTGGTTCGCATTCCACTTCTGGAGTATATGGTTTGTGTTGCCCCTATCCCTATGTTTCCCCATTGCATCCTATTGTAACTATACATTGTTTGCACTGTTTTCTAAGACTATACTGCATATTTTTGCTATTGTGTATATATATCTTGTGTATATTTCCTATCCTCTCACTGAGGGTACACTCTAAGATACTTTGGCATATTGTCATAAAAATAAAGTACCTTTATTTTTAGTATAACTGTGTATTGTGTTTTCTTATGATATTGTGCATATGACACTGAGTGGTACTGTAGTAGCTTCACACGTCTCCTAGTTCAGCCTAAGCTGCTCTGCTAAGCTACCATTATCTATCAGCCTAAGCTGCTAGACACCCTATACACTAATAAGGGATAACTGGGCCTGGTGCAAGGTGCAAGTACCCCTTGGTACTCACTACAAGCCAGTCCAGCCTCCTACATTGGTTGTGCAGTGGTGGGATAAGTGCTTGAGACTACTTACCACTCTTGTCATTGTACTTTTCATAAGAGAAAAATATACAAAACAAGGTCAGTGTATATACACATAGCCAAAAAGTTTTGCATTTCCTCTTTTCACTCTTTTCTAAGTGCTGAAAAGTACTTCTAAACTTTCAAAAAGTTCTTAAAAGTTTAAAAAGTTTTTTTCTGTCTTTCCAAAAAGTTCTGAAAACTTTTTTCTCTTTTTCTATCACTTCAACTCTCTCTAAAAAAATGTCTGGCACAGGAAAAAATGTTGAACTGTCCAAACTTGCATATGATCACCTTAGCTGGAAAGGAGCAAGGAGTCTCTGCATAGAGAGAGGTTTGAGTGTAGGGAAGAATCCTTCCTTAGAACTGTTAATTAATATGCTTAGAGTACAGGATAAGGCCATAAGTGCCCAATCTGTAGAAAAAGTAGCTAATGGTTCTCAATCTGATCCAGGGACTCCCCCAGGAAAAGGTTCAGGAAAGAAACTTCTCAGCCTGCCCATTACTAGACAGTCTAGCATAGTTGGTACAGAGGTTGAATCACATCATACTGATGATGTGCTCTCACATTATGCTGGTAGCCAAGCTGTTAGGGTGCCCTCTGTAAGGGACAGGTCTCCTTCTGTTCATTCCCATCATACCTCTGTATCTAGAAATGTCCCTCCCACCCACCCTGATGACAGATTGTTAGAAAGGGAACTCAATAGATTGAGAGTGGAACAAACCAGACTGAAGCTCAAGAAGCAACAGCTGGATTTGGATAGACAGTCTTTAGAAATAGAGAGGGAAAGACAGAAGTTGGGTTTAGATACCCATGGTGGCAGCAGCAGTATTCCCCATAGTCATCCTGCAAAAGAGCATGATTCCAGGAATCTGCACAAGATAGTTCCCCCTTATAAGGAGGGGGATGACATTAACAAGTGGTTTGCTGCACTTGAGAGGGCCTGTGCTGTACAGGATGTCCCTCAAAAGCAGTGGGCTGCTATCCTATGGCTATCATTTAGTGGAAAAGGTAGGGATAGGCTCCTTACAGTGAAAGAAAATGATGCCAATAATTTCCAAGTTCTTAAGAATGCACTCCTGGATGGTTATGGCTTAACCACTGAACAGTACAGGATAAAGTTCAGAGAGACCAAAAAGGAGTCTTCACAAGACTGGGTTGATTTAATTGACCAGGCAGTGAAGGCCTTGGAGGGGTGGTTACATGGCAGTAAAGTTACTGATTATGACAGCCTGTATAACTTGATCCTGAGAGAGCATATTCTTAATAATTGTGTGTCTGATTTGTTGCACCAGTACTTGGTGGACTCTGATCTGACCTCTCCCCAAGAATTGGGAAAGAAGGCAGACAAATGGGTCAGAACAAGAGTGAACAGAAAAGTTCATACAGGGGGTGACAAAGATGGCAACAAAAAGAAGGATGGTAAGTCTTCTGATAAGGGTGGGGACAAATCTAAAAATGAGTCTTCATCAGGCCCACAAAAACACTCTGGTGGGGGGGGTGGGCCCAAATCCTCCTTTAATCAGAACAAGGAAAAGAAACCATGGTGCTATTTATGTAAAATAAAAGGCCATTGGACAACAGATCCCAGTTGTCCAAAGAAAGGCACCACAGCTCCTACCACTACAACCCCTACTGCTACACCTAGTGTCCCTACTAATAGCAGTGGTGGTGGGAGCAAACCTACTAATAGCCAATCCAAGGGAGTAGCTGGGCTCACTTTTGGTAATTTAGTTGGGGTTGGTCTAATTAGGGAGACCACAGAGGCTACTTTAGTCTCTGAAGGGGCTATTGACTTAGCCACTTTGGTTGCTTGCCACCATAACTTGGAGAAGTACAAGCAACTAACCCTAATAAATGGTGTTGAGGTCCAGGCCTACAGGGACACAGGTGCCAGTGTCACAATGGTGATTGAGAAACTGGTGCACCCTGAACAACACATACTTGGACACCAGTACCAAGTAACAGATGCTCACAACATAACACAAAGCCACCCCATGGCTGTTGTAAATCTCAACTGGGGGGGGGTAACTGGTCCAAAGAAAGTTGTGGTAGCTTCAGATTTACCTGTAGACTGTCTATTAGGGAATGATTTGGAGACATCAGCTTGGTCAGATGTGGAGTTGGAGGCCCATGCAGCAATGCTGGGCATCCCAGGGCATATTTTTGCTTTGACAAGGGCTCAGGCCAAAAAGCAAAAAGGACAGGGAAGTTTGGATCCTGGAACAATGGACCAAGTGCTCCCTAAAGCTAGGGCTAGTAGAAGCAAACCACTTCCTACTATCCCTCCCTCTACAGTGGATTCTACTTCTGAGGAAGAAGAATTCCCTCCCTGTGCAGAACCTACACCAGAGGAGCTGGAAGCAGACACTGCTGAGCTTTTGGGTGAAGGGGGGCCTGCCAGGGAGGAGCTGAGTGTGGCACAGCAAACCTGTCCCACATTAGAGGGTCTCAGACAGCAAGCTGTCAAACAGGCTAATGGGGATGTCAGTGACTCTCACAGAGTTTACTGGGAGGACAACCTCTTGTACACTGAGCATAGGGATCCTAAACCTGGAGCTGCCAGGAGATTAGTGATTCCTCAGGAGTACAGAAAGTTCCTCCTAACACTGGCACATGACATTCCCTTAGCTGGGCACCTGGGTCAAATGAAAACTTGGGACCGATTGGTACCATTGTTTCATTGGCCTAGGATGTCTGAGGACACAAAGGAATTTTGTAAGTCCTGTGAAACCTGTCAAGCCAGTGGCAAGACAGGTGGCACTCCAAAGGCACCCCTTATCCCACTGCCTGTGGTTGGGGTTCCCTTTGAAAGGGTAGGGGTTGACATAGTTGGCCCCCTTGACCCTCCTACTGCTTCAGGCAATAGGTTTATCTTGGTGGTAGTGGACCATGCCACAAGATATCCTGAAGCTATTCCTTTAAGGACCACTACAGCTCCTGCAGTGGCAAAGGCCCTCCTGGGAATATTTTCCAGAGTGGGCTTCCCAAAGGAAGTAGTATCAGACAGGGGAAGCAATTTCATGTCTGCATACTTAAAGGCCATGTGGAAGGAGTGTGGTGTAACTTACAAGTTCACAACACCCTATCATCCACAAACAAATGGACTGGTGGAGAGATTTAATAAAACTCTCAAAGGCATGATTATGGGACTCCCTGAAAAACTCCGCAGGAGATGGGATATCCTTCTACCATGCCTCCTTTTTGCCTACAGGGAGGTACCCCAGAAAGGAGTGGGCTTCAGCCCCTTTGAACTTCTTTTTGGACACCCTGTTAGGGGTCCACTCACACTTGTAAAGGAGGGTTGGGAACAACCTTTAAAAGCTCCTAAGCAGGATATTGTGGATTATGTACTTGGCCTCAGATCAAGGATGGCTGAGTACATGAAAAAGGCCAGTAAAAACCTTCAGGCCAGCCAAGAGCTACAGAAGCAATGGCATGATCAGAAGGCTGTTTTGGTTCAGTACCAACCAGGGCAGAAAGTGTGGGTCTTGGAGCCTGTGGCCCCAAGAGCACTCCAAGATAAATGGAGTGGACCCCACACAATTGTTGAAAAGAAGGGTGAAGTCACCTACTTGGTTGACTTAGGAACTGCCAGGAGTCCCCTTAGGGTGCTCCATGTCAACCGCCTGAAACCCTACTATGACAGGGCTGATCTCACCCTGCTCATGGCAACAGATGAGGGACAGGAAGAAGACAGTGATCCTCTACCTGATCTCTTCTCTTCCACAGAACAAGATGCTCTTGTGGAAGGTGTAGTTTTGGCTGATTGTCTTACTGCTGAGCAGAAAGATAATTGCATAAATCTCCTAGGACAATTTTCAGAACTCTTCTCCATTGTGCCAGGCACCACTTCTTGGTGTGTGCACACTATAGATACTGGAGACAGTTTACCTGTCAAAAGTAAGATCTATAGGCAGCCTGACCATGTCAGGGACTGCATAAAGCAAGAAGTTCAGAAAATGTTCGAACTAGGAGTGGTTGAGCACTCTGACAGTCCATGGGCTTCACCTGTGGTACTGGTACCAAAACCCAATTCTAAAGATGGAAAGAAGGAAATGAGGTTTTGTGTAGACTATAGAGGTCTCAACTTGGTAACCAAAACTGATGCTCACCCTATACCCAGGGCAGATGAGCTCATAGATACACTGGCATCTGCCAAGTATCTAAGCACTTTTGATTTGACTGCAGGGTATTGGCAGATCAAATTGTCAGAAGATGCTAAACCTAAGACTGCATTTTCTACCATTGGAGGACATTACCAGTTTACTGTAATGCCTTTTGGTTTGAAAAATGCACCTGCCACTTTTCAGAGGTTGGTGAACACAGTCCTGCAAGGGCTGGAAGCTTTCAGTGCAGCATATTTGGATGATATAGCTGTCTTTAGCTCCAGCTGGGATGATCACCTGGTCCACCTTTGGAAAGTTTTGGAGGCCCTGCAAAAGGCAGGCCTCACTATCAAGGCTTCAAAGTGCCAGATAGGGCAGGGTAAGGTGGTTTATCTGGGACACCTTGTTGGTGGGGAACAGATTGCACCACTTCAGGGGAAAATCCAAACTATTATTGATTGGGTTCCCCCTACCACTCAGACTCAGGTGAGAGCCTTCCTAGGCCTCACTGGGTATTACAGGAGGTTCATTAAGAACTATGGCTCCATTGCAGCCCCTCTTAATGACCTCACATCCAAGAAAATGCCTAAAAAGGTATTATGGACAGCAAGCTGTCAGAAAGCTTTTGAGGAGCTGAAGCAGGCCATGTGCTCTGCACCTGTCCTGAAAAGCCCTTGTTACTCTAAAAAATTCTATGTCCAAACTGATGCATCTGAATTAGGAGTAGGGGCAGTCCTATCACAACTTAATTCTGAGGGCCAGGAGCAACCTGTTGCTTTTATTAGTAGGAGGTTGACCCCTAGAGAAAAGCGTTGGTCTGCCATTGAGAGGGAGGCCTTTGCTGTGGTCTGGGCTCTGAAGAAGTTGAGGCCATACCTGTTTGGCACTCACTTCATTGTTCAGACAGACCACAAACCTCTACTTTGGCTAAAACAAATGAAAGGTGAAAATCCTAAATTGTTGAGGTGGTCCATATCCCTACAGGGAATGGACTATACAGTGGAACATAGACCTGGGAGTAGCCACTCCAATGCAGATGGACTCTCCAGATATTTCCACTTAGACAATGAAGACTCATCAGGTAATGGCTAGTCTTATTGTCCTTCGTTTGGGGGGGGGTTGTGTAGGAAAGTACCATCTTGCCTGGCATGTTACCCCCATTTTTAACTGTATATATGTTGTTTTAGTTGTATGTGTCACTGGGACCCTGGTAACCCAGGGCCCCAGTGCTCATAAGTGTGCCTGAATGTGTTACCTGTGTAGTGACTAACTGTCTCACTGAGGCTCTGCTAATCAGAACCTCAGTGGTTATGCTCTCTCATTTCTTTCTAAATTGTCACTAACAGGCTAGTGACCACTTTTACCAATTTACATTGGCTTACTGGAACACCCTTATAATTCCCTAGTATATGGTACTGAGGTACCCAGGGTATTGGGGTTCCAGGAGATCCCTATGGGCTGCAGCATTTCTTTTGCCACCCATAGGGAGCTCTGACAATTCTTACACAGGCCTGCCACTGCAGCCTGAGTGAAATAACGTCCACGTTATTTCACAGCCATTTTACACTGCACTTAAGTAACTTATAAGTCACCTATATGTCTAACCTTTACCTGGTAAAGGTTAGGTGCAAAGTTACTTAGTGTGAGGGCACCCTGGCACTAGCCAAGGTGCCCCCACATTGTTCAGAGCCAATTCACTGAACTTTATGAGTGCGGGGACACCATTACACGCGTGCACTACATATAGATCACTACCTATATGTAGCTTCACCATGGTAACTCCGAATATGGCCATGTAACATGTCTATGATCATGGAATTGCCCCCTCTATGCCATCCTGGCATTGTTGGTACAATTCCATGATCCCAGTGGTCTGTAGCACAGACCCTGGTACTGCCAGACTGCCCTTCCTGGGGTTTCACTGCAGCTGCTGCTGCTGCCAACCCCTCAGACAGGCAGCTGCCCTCCTGGGGTCCAGCCAGGCCTGGCCCAGGATGGCAGAACAAAGAACTTCCTCTGAGAGAGGGTGTGACACCCTCTCCCTTTGGAAAATGGTGTGAAGGCAGGGGAGGAGTAGCCTCCCCCAGCCTCTGGAAATGCTTTGTTGGGCACAGATGTGCCCAATTCTGCATAAGCCAGTCTACACCGGTTCAGGGACCCCTTAGCCCCTGCTCTGGCGCGAAACTGGACAAAGGAAAGGGGAGTGACCACTCCCCTGACCTGCACCTCCCCTGGGAGGTGTCCAGAGCTCCTCCAGTGTGCTCCAGACCTCTGCCATCTTGGAAACAGAGGTGCTGCTGGCACACTGGACTGCTCTGAGTGGCCAGTGCCACCAGGTGACGTCAGAGACTCCTGCTGATAGGCTCCTTCAGGTGTTAGTAGCCTTTCCTCTCTCCTAGGTAGCCAAACCCTCTTTTCTGGCTATTTAGGGTCTCTGTCTCTGGGGAAACTGTAGATAACGAATGCATGAGCTCAGCCGAGTTCCTCTGCATCTCTCTCTTCACCTTCTGATAAGGAATCGACCGCTGACCGCGCTGGAAGCCTGCAAACCTGCAACATAGTAGCAAAGACGACTACTGCAACTCTGTAACGCTGATCCTGCCACCTTCTCGACTGTTTTCCTGCTTGTGCATGCTGTGGGCGTAGTCTGCCTCCTCTCTGCACCAGAAGCTCAGAAGAAATCTCCCGTGGGTCGACGGAATCTTCCCCCTGCAACCGCAGGCACCAAAAAGCTGCATTACCGGTCCCTTGGGTCTCCTCTCAGCACGACGAGCGAGGTCCCTCGAATCCATCGACTCTGTCCAAGTGACCCCCACAGTCCAGTGACTCTTCAGTCCAAGTTTGGTGGAGGTAAGTCCTTGCCTCACCTCGCTGGGCTGCATTGCTGGGAACCGCGACTTTGCAAGCTACTCCGGCCCCTGTGCACTTCCGGCGGAAATCCTTTGTGCACAGCCAAGCCTGGGTCCACGGCACTCTAACCTGCATTGCACGACTTTCTAAGTTGGTCTCCGGCGACGTGGGACTCCTTTGTGCAACTTCGGCGAGCACCGTTTCACGCATCCTCGTAGTGCCTGTTTCTGGCACTTCCTCGGGTGCTACCTGCTTCAGTGAGGGCTCTTTGTCTTGCTCGACGTCCCTTCTCTCTGCAGGTCCAATTTGCAACCTCCTGGTCTCTCCTGGGCCCCAGCAGCGTCCAAAAACGCCAAACGCACGATTTGCTTGTAGCAAGGCTTGTTGGCGTCCATCCGGCGGGAAAACACTTTTGCACAACTCTCCAAGGCGTGGGGGATCCATCCTCCAAAGGGGAAGTCTCTAGCCCTTGTCGTTCCTGCAGTATTCACAGTTCTTCAGCCTAGTAAGAGCTTCTTTGCACCAACCGCTGGCATTTCTTGGGCATCTGCCCATCTCCGAGTTGCTTGTGACTTTTGGACTTGGTCCCCTTGTTCCACAGGTACCCTCAGTCAGGAATCCATCGTTGTTGCATTGCTGATTTGTGTTTTCCTTGCATTTTCCCTCTAACACGACTATTTTGTCCTTAAGGGAACTTTAGTGCACTTTGCACTCACTTTTCAGGGTCTTGGGGAGGGTTATTTTTCTAACTCTCACTATTTTCTAATAGTCCCAGCGACCCTCTACAAGGTCACATAGGTTTGGGGTCCATTCGTGGTTCGCATTCCACTTCTGGAGTATATGGTTTGTGTTGCCCCTATCCCTATGTTTCCCCATTGCATCCTATTGTAACTATACATTGTTTGCACTGTTTTCTAAGACTATACTGCATATTTTTGCTATTGTGTATATATATCTTGTGTATATTTCCTATCCTCTCACTGAGGGTACACTCTAAGAGACTTTGGCATATTGTCATAAAAATAAAGTACCTTTATTTTTAGTATAACTGTGTATTGTGTTTTCTTATGATATTGTGCATATGACACTGAGTGGTACTGTAGTAGCTTCACACGTCTCCTAGTTCAGCCTAAGCTGCTCTGCTAAGCTACCATTATCTATAAGCCTAAGCTGCTAGACACCCTATACACTAATAAGGGATAACTGGGCCTGGTGCAAGGTGCAAGTACTCCTTGGTACTCACTGCAAGCCAGTCCAGCCTCCTACACCATCATGCAGCGGTGAACCATGTACTGACCAGTGTCCAGCACATGCATTTAAAATTACTGCTCTGTTTACTCACTTTGCCCCAGGTTTGGCAAGGACACAGTGGGGCATATTGATCATGCAGCCATGCCTTCACTTACAATATAGTTAACTCTGCCTTAAGGCTGAAAGGCCTGCCAGAGGGTTGCCTTACGTATATGGCATGCAGTGCATAGTCAACCGGGCATGCAGGCAGAGTGCCATGTCGAGTTTGCATTTTAGGGTTGCACCAGGACACTCAGCCTGCAATGGCAGTGCTGGGTGTATCTGGATGCATGGCCCACAGGGGACCATCAGCAGCAACAACCTATGGCAACAGACTTTCCAAATCCCTACTCATGAAGAAATCATGATAAGATGCTGGGGATCAATAGGTCACACCCTCTGCAAGCCTGCATCAAACACCACCAGTCAAACCCTGACCTGGAACCCTCAAGGGAAAAAGAAAAGAGGAAGGCCAAAAAACACTTGCCGTTGAGGTGCTGGGGCCTCGAGGCTGACAGCAAGGAGATAGGTTACACATGGAGTCAGATTGAAAGAAAAGCCCAGAACAGATGTGGCTGGAGAGTCCTGACTAATTGCCTACACCCCAGGAGCGATAGTAGGCATAAGTAAGTGTTGGATTCATTTTGTGTTGCATGACTTTCTTATTCTGTTGTTTTGGTACTTCTAAATGCTTTACACTTGTTCATTTGCTCAAGCATGACTCCTCTAAGGCACTGCTTCCCAGGTTAGAGCTAAGGTTTGGCAAACTACCCAGACTGGACCCAAGTTTGTTTTCTGAGTGTATTTCACAAGGAGGTTGCACAACCATACCATATATTTCACCAAGCATCTCAGGGCAGCTTTGAAGTTGTTTTTGTCCAAGATGATCACCCTTTGTCATCATAAACTTCTCTGTTTACTGTCAAGCTTGTGGTCTTGATCTTGTGGTTTTGCAGCATTTGGGGGCAGGGTCAGGATGTCAGCTCAGGAGGTGATCCAACTGTTGACATAAAAGATTACAGGTGTATTTGGGTGGGTATGCGGAGAGATTGGAGGTGTCAACCTTCGCTGCCGCCGGATATGAGTGGGAGTTTACTTTCTTGTGGGATCTGCATCAGGCCGACAGCAGGGGGAGTGGGTATGCAGCAGGCCTGGTACAGCCTCCCACCTGTGCCTGTATTAAATCACAGTAGGCACCCACAAGGGTGTGCACATTGGTCTCTGCACTTCTGTCACAGCTGCAATGCCTGGATATTTCAGTCCTAGCTAAGCAGGTAGGAGAGCTGCTGCTGTTACTTCTGGTGCATGGGTGGGGAGAGTGTGTTGGGGGCAATGGAGGCATGAGCCGCTGACCACAGTCCTCTCAGGTGGCATCCACCAGTTCTAATGTGGGCTGTTTCTTTATTAGTTCATCAGCCTTCCATGGAGTGAGGGTGGCCTCCAGTGTCAGGGTGTGGGCACCATTTCCTTTCCCTTTAATGTTTCATTCTTAGTGCCTTCTACTTAGGGGCAACTCACGGGGTGCAACTGCCTCTCACTGCCCTCAATGGGCCAGCACTGCTTGTCCATAGTCAGTCTGTAGTAGCTCCTCTGGCTTCAACCTACTCCAGACTAGGCCCTCAGCTGTTGAAGTGGCTTCTTACCAGCTGAGCTGTATTGACTTATTTAACCTATTTCTTCTGTGTGGGGGAGAGCACAAATTTCTCCCGTGCATTGTTCCATTACCTCTGGCGTGTCAAATAGCTCTTGTGCAGCTGTTGTCAACAGCAGAGTGCCAAGGCATGCAGGAGTATCTTCTGCTTCCAGGTCAGTACAGAGTTTATCACTTTCATCCATCCAAGTGCAACAAGACCTCCTTCATGGACAAGGTAGGCAGTAGGTGGGTCCAGTGTGCCACATCACCAATGTAAAATAGTGGGCCCTCAGCCAGCATATTAAATAAAGTGATGCCACAGACGTACAATTATGGTGGTGTAACTGGCCCAAGGAATGTGTGCCTGCCTTCTTTAATTGGCAGGGTCACCTGGGAGAGGCTGCTGCATGACCAATGCTTAATGTGTAAAAAGAAAACTGGTTCCAGGGACCTTTCGGGGGCCACTGCAGCATGTACCACCCATTGCACCTGCCAGCACCACCAATAACAGAAATAACACACCTACTAACCATCACACCCTACAAGTGTGACAGTTCAGACTATTCCAAGCCACAAAACTGTGCAAATGGCTTGGGCAGCAGTCATTAGTCATTTTTAATGTTTATTGAATTACTAATTTAGAAAAACAGCACCACTGTGTGGCAGACTGTCATAAGTGCTGGTGTTGAAACTTACATGCCGGTGACGAGCACTGGAAACTACCAGATCAAATTAAGCACTGTGTATGTGTTCAGCAGGACACTAGTGTTGTTGGCTTGTCAACCGATGTCAAAAGAGGTGAAGATCGTGTCCAGGAGGCTCCAGTGTTGTGTGTAGCGGAGGTTTCTGAGGTTTTCTGGAAGAGCTGTTGATGTGAGGTTGGCACAGTCTTCCAAGTGGATGAAAGTGCTGAAGTTACGGAGGGTGGACAACAAAGTCAGTGATGTTGCTGAAAAAGTTCTTAAGATTCTAGTCCTGGAGATATGTTGACCAGGAGTCCACTAAGGGAGTAGTTGGCTGTGATGTGGAATTTCAATGTATGAGTTTCCATGTTTCTGTTGAGATAAAGCAGCTGTCCCTTGGGCTTGTCCTAATGGTCCTGCCTGATGATCTTGTAGCTTGAGGATTAACTGTAGTGATGTTGGGGCTGATGCCTGGTGCAGCCAGGTTTCCTTGTGTAACAGCAGGTCTGTTCTTTGGTTGTGCAGCGAGTCTCAGATCTCTGGGGCAAGAAGGTTTCTGGGAGGGGATAGGAGAGTAGTGGATGGTCGATGAGAGTGAGGGGGAGAAGGAGATAGGAAGCGGGAGAGGGAGAAAGTGGGAGATCAGGAAGACGGGAACAAGGTAAGGAGCATGCTGGGAGGCCAGGGGGGAAGACTGGGAGAAACAGAGTTGGAGTAAGGTGAGAAACAGCAGTAAAAACAGGCATAACTCAGTAACAACAAGAGGAAGAGTGGTGAAAATAAAGCAAAGGCAGAAGCAGAAAGCAGTGAAAAACAGGCAGAGCAGAACAATTAGGAATACTGCAGTTAGAATAATGCAGAAAAAGAGACAAAAAGGCACAAAATAGTGAACAAAATAAACAGCATGCAACACCTTACACTAGAGAAGTGAGATTTTCAAAGGTCTGGAAAGGCAGAAGACTGTACCTTAGCCCCAAGTACAGCAGTGAGCCATGAAAAGCCAGGCTGAATCGAAAATAATCCCATCTAACTCCAAAACCCAATTGGAAGGTACAGTACTAGGGTGACAAGCAGCCCTGCCAAGTAATAAAGACTCCCATCCAAATCCAGGAGTACAGCACCCATTGAAACAGAAAGCCAGGGAAGAGAAGGACATCCAACAAATAACTTCTGTCCACTCCGAACAAGTACAGTAGGGAGACAGGAGAACATGAGAGCCATGCAAGATGAACAAGCACTGAAACAAGGCAGTGCCTCACAAACAGCTGAAGACTGCAGAAAGCTCTCAACATCACACCCTGGGAATGAAGGACTCAAGAGGACACCCTCACATATTCCACAGACACCAGACCTGAAACCTTGTAGCCTCTTAAAAAGCTCATTTTAGGACATCAATTAGCTCCTTTAACCCACAGCACCAGACAGTCCACGGTGGACACCATTATACCACAGAAATGTGGGAAGAAAAAACTCAATACTAGAAACATTTACACAAAAAACAAAATACATACACCAGAAATATTAAATCATTGAAAAATAATTATATTATTCAATTAATGCAAATTCATTGTATCCAAAAGACAAGACAAATCACTATGTCTATCATGTATCTGATCATGAGAATCGTTTCCCATATAACATTTACAGCAGTGAAATGCTCCAATTATATTCCATGTACATCAAAATTGCACCAATGATGTTCATAGCATGTACATCATATTGATTATAGTTTCCAAAATGTATCCATCCACAAGACGTAGCTGAAGTTGCCATCCATTGCAGCTGCCAACACGTATTTCGCAGAATATCCGCTTCTTCAGGGCAAAATCCATTCAAAAACAGACAAAAGCAAATGGTTCACAATCCTCAACAAAACTCATCAACTGAAACTAATAACTCATAAAGGACCCATACTCATGTTCATCTATTCAAATACTGCATCACAAATAAACTGTACATATCCATTGCAATAGGTGACATCTTCAATGAAACAGTGAAATTAGACCTCAAGAATGTAGACTGGCATTGCTGCACAAACCTCCAAAGCAAGTTCAGCCAAGTTCAGTTGAAAATCCACTTCCACCAGGAAAACATTCCTTAAAGTCAAATCAGCAATCTATTTTGTTTGTACCATGGGTCCCACTCAAAGGAGGAGATCTTCAAGTATATGAAGTGTCAAGTATCAAGTACCAGGATTCTAATATTTGGATCTGCAATCCTTTGACTGATCCTTAAGGCCTTGGTACCACACCATCTGTCTCCCGATGAGTAACAATTGTAGGAATTAGTTTTGACACTGATGTCACGTTTGCTCCCCAGGTCCACTTAGTGGAGTAGGACATGAACTTCCAGCCCTGCATTCTGTGGGGAACCATCCCTCTCCTGCGCATGTTGAACTGCTAGTATCCCTTATCCCTGATCCTTCCAAATCTCAATTATTATTGAATTATCTTCTTTAGTATCCCACATAAACAACTCTCTAACCTTCAAAGTCCTCAGACCAGAGAAGCTAGCGTGTGCAGTATATGTCAACATTAAATTAAAGGTTTAGTCCACCATCCATGAGGCATTCGCAGGACATCTAGAAACTGTCAATTCACTCAGACCAAAAGAATTAAGGAACATTCCTGAGTATGCAATGGCTCAGACACCTGAATTCCCTTAACCCACATATAGGATCTGTTGGGGTTTCAGGAAACTTTGAAAACTCAACTTAACTTAGAAGAGAGGTCCCAAACAAAGATTGTTGGACACTGCTCACTTCCCTTTTTAATATTACTTCATCCTCCATATTCCATCAACAAGCTCTACCACTCATGTCCTGTTACTACCTAAAAAAAACTGAAAAGCAGCAGGCAGGGATTTTATGAAACGTCTTAATCAATACATCACATATCACATACAACGTCATACTCCACTAGACCACTACTCCCCAAAAACGGCTACTCCGCTAAACATCCCCTTTCAAAGATCAGACACTGCACTACAGCACACCTCCACAGATATCTACTCTTCTAACTTGCACTAAGAATAAAATACGTTTTATTTAATTTTTCAAATAAATTGCTGGCGCAGATATCTGAATTTAGCATGAAGTTATTTTGCACGTGAGAGTGGATGAAGTACAGTTGCTGAAACATGTATTTTTTTCCCTATATTCTAACCATAAATTCTCTTCAGTAACTAAACATCCTTCTCTTCTAGATTCTACTGACTGCTGGCCTTGTCCTGAAGACTACTGGCCCAATGAAGGACAGACACAATGTGATTTAAGAACCCTCCAGTTCCTCTCCTTAGAAGAGCCTTTGGGGATCACACTATCCGGCCTAACGAGTCTCCTATTCCTAATCTCCCTCTTTGTCTTATGTATATTCAGGAGGTACCAAGATACACCAATCATCAAGGCAAACAACAGAGAACTCAGCTATGTTCTTCTCATCGCTCTTATGCTCTGTTTCCTCTCCGCTTTTGCTTTCATAGGTCATCCAATAAGAGCTACCTGCATGCTCCGCCAGAACTCTTTTGGTATTGTGTTTGCCATCAGTATTTCGACTGTTTTGGCCAAGACCATCACTGTGATTGTAGCGTTCAATGCTCGAGATCCCACCAGCCGTTCTTCAAGGTGGCTTGGGACAAGAATGCCCAGTGGGGTTGTCCTTCTGTGCTCATTTGTTCCCATCCTGATATGCACAGTCTGGCTGCTTCTTGATCCCCCATTCCCAGTGAAGATACAGATGGAGGACACCACCATCATCCAGTGTGATGAGGGCTCTGTTCTGTTCTTCTATTTGATGTTGGGATATCTGGGCTTGTTGGCCACTGTCAGTTTTGTGGTTGCATTTCATGCCCGTAATTTGCCCCAAAGTTTTAACGAGGCCAACCTCTTGACCTTCAGTATGCTTGTGTTTCTGGCCGTCTGGATCTCATTCATCCCAGCTTACCTGAGCACACAGGGTAAGTACATGGTGGCCGTGGAGATCTTTGCCATCTTATCTTCTACTGGAGGACTCTTAGGTTGTATCTTTATTCCTAAGTGTTACATTGTCCTTTGTAGGCCAGAGATGAATTCAAAGCAGTACTTAATGCAAAGACCAGTCTTTCAATGAAACAAAACAAAGTAAGATCCAGACATAATGAACGAGGTACATCCCACCTGACTGCACATCTTTCATCACTGCCATCTGTAGCAACCAGGCTTCCTGCCTCTAAAAGCCTAAAGAAAGAGATCTTGCATGCTTTCACTATGACATACCCTCCCAACGAATGCTGCCAAGGACTACAAACGCAAAATCCTATGGGAATTTCTGGAAAACTTGTGGCCTTTATTACTGCTCTTGGAAAGGGAACCTAACATTTGATCTCCTAATCTATACATAGGACATCTGTCAATGGATTACTTTCCTCAAACGTCTGAAAGGTATCGTAACAATCCAAAGTCTGCTATGGTAAGAGGCTCAGCATTGCTGCATCTTTCATACGCAAATCTGAAAGGCCCAGCTCAATCAATTGTGAGAAAATCATGATATAAGCATCACACAATAGCCTGAAATTATTTTGCTCTTAGTGCAATAGGTTACTTAATATTAGGAAAAGAAAGCAACCAGCACCAAGCATCAGCTTCCTGTGTACATGACTCCACTAACAGTCACAGCAATGAGCATCTTCTATTCATGGACTCCTATCCAGAGCTGCACCAACTCACAATCCAGGCCTACTCCCACACAATATCCAAATCTAGCCTCCCAACCCAGCAGCCATACTCTCCACTTGCCTTATCGTAATATAGGTGGCTAAGGCCAGATGTCATATCTAGGACCCATAAGCTAAGAGTGCTGCCCCACATTCTTAAAAACCAAGGGACATTTAGGCCCTCATTATGACAGTGGCGGTAAAAACTACCTACCGCCGAGGTTGCAGCTATCAAAAGACCGTTGCCGCAGCTACCTGCCGTCATCCTTATTATGAGCACATCCGGATTTCCACCAGAAGGATGGTGGAAATCCACCTGTGGCCATGCCGGCACATGGCGGTAAGGTGGCGCTGCTGCCAGCAGCAGCGCCTCGGCATTAGACCACTACCAGCGGTGTTCTGCTGGTGGACGGTGCTGCTGGCAGCAGCGCCCCGGTCCTGTCTCCTGCCGGAGGACCTCCTAAACACAGGCAAGTGGGTGCTCCAACAGGGGAGGGGGCAGTTGTGTGTGTGTGTGTGTGTGTGTATGTTTGTGCGTGAGTGTATGTTACGTGTTGAATGTGTGTGCATGTATGTAGGTGTGAGTGCATGTATGTTGTGTTCTGTGAATGAGTGTATGTATGAAAGTGTGCGCGGATGTTTGTGTGAATGGATGTATGCATGAGTGGATGAATGTGGGATGGGGTGTGTGTATGCGTGTGTGCGTGTGTGAAGGGGGGCATGAATGTGGGGCGTCCGGAGAGAAAGGGGGTGTGGGGACACTGGGGAGGGGGGTGGGGTTGGGGAAGACCTTTATCAGTGACAGGGAAGGGATTCCCTGTCACTGATAGTGCCTACCGTCATAGTTTTTGCGATGGTAAGGGAGCTGCAAAAACCATGGTGGTAGGCGTGGTCATATTCCCACAGGTGGTACAGTGACGGCCGCCGGGCTGGAGATTCATATCTCCAGTCTGGCAGCCGTTACCACCTTGGCGGTCGGTGTGGTATATTGGCAGTTTGGCTTCAGCCTGTTGGCAGTATTTTCCACCATATTATCGCCGACTGCCAGGGTCATAATGAGGGCCTTAGTCTCCTCAGCCCCAATCTATATGTTGAATGTTATCCCTGTTGCAGGCAACTTGCATGCCAGCTGCACAGAAAAACATTCCCACTCCTATTAAACTCTTACCCAACATATTTCTCCACAAGGACAAACATTGCCTCACTATTACACTGTTAACCCAGCTCCCACACTCCAACCATCATCACCACAAACATGACTTTCAATCAATGTTAGTGTAAAGCAGAGATAATTACACTCCCTTTTCTTGAAAGCTACAGACACTAAAAATTAGGTCTCTTCCAACAACCTGAAGGTCATTATTTAATACAATGTAACATGAAGCTGGGTCGCTCTCTATTCCCGCTCCTGAATCTAACTGCCCACAAGAACAAGGAACCACTCTTGGCCAAATTACTGTGTATATCATCATCTATCAACTATCAGCAATATATAACTACCTCCTAAAATAAATGTAATCCCTCTCTACTGACTTAAAAATCACATTTGATATCATCTCCTCACTAGAGAACACTGTGGCTTTTTGGCATCCCCATTAAATTCCACTCTAACAAGAACGAGCTCTATAGGACACAAAATAATAAAGAGTCTTGCGCTCACAGAAACACAACTGCGCTTACGAAAAGAAAACAAAGGGTGATTTACAGTTTGGCAGAGTGGGAACAACACTGTGAATGGCTGTGCTCCTGCACTGTCAAACTTCTCGTTCCCTCTTCTACTTAGAGTTAGGGCAGGTCTGGATTTCCAGTGATAGAGTATCAGCTTGATCCTTCATTGGAAGCCTCCAGGCTTAAGATGTGTGCACCACAGTATTGTTAGGTCACAGTGACAGCTGTCCCACCCTATTAATGCAAAGTCACCATTACTAGAGTTCCCTGTTTGGGATCACCGTGTGGGAGTCCCAGGCAGGGAAATCACTCAAAGGCCCTGATATCACTCCCTGCAAACCAGGCCACTGTTTCTTCAAGAACAAAATCCCTCTTGATGATGATGTTCTTGAAAAACAAAACCATGTCACCCACTTAACAAACACATCAGCATTCAGAGCATCTGCCACAGCAGTAGCTACTCTGAAGGCTTTAGCAGTCCCTGCCAGGTAATAAATAGGGCAAAGTCTTGTCTGACCCAGTTCTGCTCCTGTTTAGCAAAGTGCTCAACACCTCTTTAAAGAACACCACAACAGGGTTCAGTCACATTCCACTTTCAAATTCCAGTCTTAGAAACCTACGACTCTTCCAACCGCACACTGATTTTGTCTTCACCCTTGCACTGTCCAGCACTCTGCTGTCTTTCAGTTAGGTCTGTGCTATATAAACAAAGCATCCATAGATACCATTAGACACACAGGCCCAACTTTCTTGTAACAATGTAATGATGTCCTTGTTGAATATCTCCTCTCCTCCCCTCTGGTACATCTTCTCCTTGGGGCCTCAGTTTACAGTGGAGATATCACAATGAAACAGCAGGAACATAGTTCTCCAAAGTCCTACAGATCCTCCCAGCTGCTCCATCTCTACACAGTCCTGGCTCAAGTCAATCACTGTGCTGGACTACAAACCCCCTACCCAGTAGAATGGGCCAAATCCCTCTGCTTCGACCTGCACTGGAAAGCACATTTACATGATCACATCAGCTCATGGTCAAGGGTTCTCAATAGCAACTATGAGTTTTCTGCCGTAGCAAATCATTCAACCCCAGAAGATGACTTTGTAATGATGTAACATGGCTCCATGCCAGAACACTGGGCATGGAACCAACTTGTTCTGAGGTTCTGTGATGAGGGTTCTCTGCATGACAGTTCATATGCTGGCTGTTGGTTGAGGCTGTAATAAATACCTCCTACCACATATCTTCATCTGGTGTGGATTCACTTTATTACACTGGCGACGCTTGGGCGGAGAAAGGAACCCAGAGGAAGGGACAGCCTCAACAACAACAAAGAAGGAAGAGCTTGGATTATTTAAGAGAAAAACTGAGATAACTTACAGAGACGTGCTGGGAGAGGATCGAGCGTCGTGCAGCATGTTCTAGCGGAGAAAAGTGTGAAATTGCGGTTGTAGGGGCTTTGTGGAAAGCTGTTTGAGCATTTACTGAGGATCAAAGTGGTCTCTGTATGCTTCACGACGTCAGAAGGTCCGTGAGCAATTGGAAAAGGACTGAAAGCTGTGGGAATTGTTGGCGGCCATCTTGAGTGTGGTGAAAGGTGAAAAACAAACCCGATTGACTGAAGAAAATAGACTGGATGTTTGGTTGCGGCCATTTTGAGTGAGGAAAACGATCCGAGATTGCTCAAAGAGAAAGCAAGCCCAACTGCCTGAAGAAAACGGACCAAATGTTTTGTGGCGGCCATCTTAGATGAGGAAGAAGGAATTTATTTATTTATTTTTTTTTTAATTTTTTTTTTACAGCGCAATTGTTGGAGGACATCGAAGAAGAACATCGACGGTCTATTGGAAGTTGAAACTTAGACGGAGACTGGATAAGGATCACTATATTGGTTTGTGGTCACGGGAATATACATTTCTTTGGAAACTTTATTGCACTTGTGGAATACAAGTATTGGGCGTTGTAAAATGAATTAAACTGAAAAGGTCGTCTCTGCGGTGACAAACACACCTGAAGACCCGTGTTTGATATAGCGGCATCGTGCTGGCACATACGGTGACTGGCACACCTTTTGGACTTTAAGTACTTTTAGCAACTAGTAGGGTTTGGAATATATTGTGGGGAAGAAGTGTTTTACACCTCTTGTGAGTATGCAGAATGTTACGGCGCCGCCGTTTTTCTTGTCAGATCCAGGAGAACCGGTTATTAAGTGGAAGAAATGGAAAAAGATTTTTGAGAATTATGCCAGGGTGTGTGGTACGAATTTGAGTGGTGAAAGGAAGCAGGCACTTTTGTTACACTGTTTAGGGGGTGAAGGACAGGAGGTGTTGGAAAATCTACCTCCATTGTCGCAAGCTGATCAGAGGGGGTTGAATGAATATGAAATATGTGCAAGACAACTAGATCTACATTACTTGCCAAAGATTAGTACCATTATGGAAAGGTACCATTTTGGTTTGTGGGAGCAAGGGAAAGAGGAGAGTGTTGAAGAATATATTACGGCTTTACGGAAGTTGGCTTCAAGTTGTAAATTTGGGGCGTTGGTAGAAGAAAGGATTAGAGATCAGTTTGTGCTGAGGTGTTGCAGTGATAAAGTGAGGGAAGAACTCTGGCTAAAGGACGAGCCACCGTTGGATGAGGTTGTTAGTATTGCAAAAAGGGTAGAGCATATGTTAAAGTGTGTTGGAGAACTAAGTAAAGCACATAAAGAAGACAAGGTCAGTGTAAAAGCACAAGAAGTGGAGTGTCAAGTCATACAAAAAGATGAGGAGAAAAAAAAGTATGAGGGTGTGCGTGAGAAAGGTGTTGTAATAGAAAATAGCGCAGGAAAAACACAGGGGAATAGGAGGTTTGCAACACCTTTTCAAGGAAATTGCTACAGATGTGGAAGATTTGGACACATGGCTAATGCAAGTGAGTGTCCTGCTAATAGGATTACTTGTAATGTTTGCGGAAAAAGAGGACATTTTGGAAAAAGTTGTAGGATGAGGAATAGGAGAGATTCGAGATCAGAAATAAAGGAAGTCAGTTTTCAAGTTAGTGAGAGTGAGGTGGAACATCCCTCTGAGTGGGTTTTGGTGGGGGATGTTAGAGTCAAAATGAAATTTGATTCGTGCTCTCACATCACGTTTCTCTCAAAGGATTTTTTTATGAAGAATTTTCAAGGAAGGAAGAAACTGTTCAAACCTAATATTAAACCTACGGGTTATGGTGGGTTGCCAATTAAGTTATTAGGTTATTTTGATGACTGCATTGAGTACAATGGTAGGTTCACTGATGCTAGGATTTATGTTGCTGAGAGGGGTGATAATTTGTTGAGCTGGAGTCATCAAGCACGTTTGGGTGTCATTCTCAATCCTAATGCACATCCATCTGTTCAGGTACAATCTATTGAGGGTGACGAAAACAAGTTTGTGAGAGCTTTTGGTGAATTGTTCAGTGATACCTTGGGGTGTTTAAAGGGGTACAATCACCATATTAAGTTGAAACAGGGCGCAGTACCAGTTGTGGCAAAAGTTAGACGCATTCCCATTTGTGTCCAAGACGCTGTACAAAAAGAGATAGATAAATTGTTGTCCACTGGTGTTATACAGCCTGTAGAGGCAACGGAGTGGTTAGCTCCCACTGTTGTGGCACGTAAACCAAATAATGAAATCCGTCTATGTGTGGATCTTCGTGCCTTAAATAAAGAAGTGGTGGTTGACAAGTTCCCACTTCCCAATATTGAGGAATTAGTATCATCGTTGGATGGTGCTTGTTATTTTACCACTCTAGAAATGGCATCAGCATACCATCAGGTTCAGTTGAGTAAAGAGTGTCAAGAATTAACGGCTTTTATTACACCAATGGGGGCCTTCAAGTTTTTGCGTATGCCATTTGGGCTGGTTTCTGCGGCCTCAGTATTCCAGAGGATTATGGAAGATCTTTTTAAAGTCATTTCAGGCGTAAAGTGCTACCAGGATGATGTATTAATATGTGGGAGAAACGTGAGAGAACATGATGAGAGGGTGCATGCTGTGCTTAAAAGGATGCTTGATGCTGGGTTATCTCTTAGGCGAAGCAAATGTAAATTTGGAGTCACTGAACTGGACTATTTGGGTCATCATATTTCACGGAAGGGGGTGAGTCCTAAAAAGGATTTGGTGGACACTATCGAAATGTTAAAAGAACCGTGTACAAAAGATGAGGTTGCTTCATTCTTAGGTATGGCAGAATTTTATAACAAATTTATACGAAATTTTGCAGATAAGACAGTAAATCTAAGGAAGTTGATGTGTAAGAATGCAGAGTTTGTTTGGACGGAAGAGTGTGGTACAGAATTTAAACAAGTAAAAAATGATCTCAGGAATGCACCAAACTTACAAGCTTTTGTACCTGGGAATCCCACTTTCATTGTTACTGATGCGAGTATAAAGGGGCTGGGTGCTCTTCTTTTTCAGATCAGGAAGGGCCAAGAGGTGCTAATAGCTTGTGCTTCAAGATGCTTGAAAGGGGCAGAGATAGGGTATTCTGTTATAGAGAAGGAAGCGTTGGCAATTTTCTGGGCCATAAACAAGTTCAGAAAGTTTGTGTGGGGATCTTCTTTTGTAGTCAGGTCTGATCATAAACCCCTGAAAGAAATTTTTGAGAAGAAGGGTTTGGACTCAATTTCCTCGAGGATCAGGAGATGGGTCATTTCCTTACAGGAGTATAACTTCATGTTTGAATACATTCCGGGAAAGACAAATGTAACGGCAGACTGTCTGTCGAGATTGGTGGAGGTGGTAGAGAATGATAAATCTCAGGATGAAAATGATCAATGTGATGCTGAGTGTGGCATAATAGTTTGTGATGTTACGCTGGGGGCGGTAAAGGAAGATGAATGGAGGGATGAGTTGCAAAAGGATACTGAATTGTGTTCTGTGATGTCTCTTTTGGAACAGCATAAGTCTCGAAGTCTGGTTAAACCTTGGTCATTAGTTGCGAATGAGTTAGCCGTTGTTGATGGTGTTCTAATGAGGGGCACAAGAATGATTCCCCCATTGAGTTTGAGAGAAGTCATCGTGAACATGGCTCATGAAGGGCATATGGGCATTTCTAAAACCAAAGAGCGCATCCGTCAGGATTTCTGGTGGCCTGGATTAGATTTGATGGTGGAACGTACTGTTAGGGAGTGTACACCTTGTCAAGCTAGTGATAAGGTGCTCAAACCAAGATGTTCACCTATGGTTTGTAGAAGTTTACCAAAACGTCCATGGGATGAATTAGCTATCGATATTGTGGGGCCATTGCATGGAGAACATCAGACTCCTTACCTGTTGGTGTTGCTGGATTTGTATTCACGATGGGTGGAGGTGAGTTTGGTGAGAGAGATCACTTCTCAATCTGTGATCAGTTTTTTAGAATCTGTGTTCAAACGCGAGAGTTTTCCTAACTCTATTCTTTCTGACAATGGTCCGCAGTTCTGTTCTGCTCAGATGGAGGAGTATTTTGTAAAATGTGGAATTGTACATAAAAAAATTGCGTTATATCATCCAGAGGCGAATGGTGCTTTGGAGAGATTTAACAGGACTTTAAAGGAGAGTATACAATTAGCAAAGGTAAACTGTTTAGACTGGAGAAAAAAACTGCAGGGTCGTATAACAGCTTACAGGTACACTCCTCATGCATCAACGGGGAAGACTCCTTTTGAACTGCTCAGGGGAGGGTCTCCAAATACTTGTTTGTGTCCTGGCTGGATGGGTGCTGGGAAGGGTTTGAAAAACAATGGTATTGGGGAATGGAGAGACAAAGAAGTGTCTCTGCAAAGCAAAAGGAAGATTTATGTTGATAAAAGGAATAATGCGAAAGTTACAAATTTTGAGGTTGGAGATAAAGTAAAGGTCAAAGCTCCTGTTGGGTGTCAAAATTGGTCAAAATATACCTCTCCAAAAACTATCATTAAGCTGTTTAAAAATGCTGTCAAGACGGATGATGGTCGCATCTGGAATCATAGTCGTGTAGCACATTTTGGGGGGTGTGGTGTGGCCGACAGGAGAGATGATACTTCTTATCGTTTTCCCTTTGACATTGATTTAAGGTCTGATAATACTCGTAGGAGTGGCAGAACACGCAGGTTTCCTTTACATTTGCGTGATTTTGTGTAGTTCTTTCTACCCTCTTTTTCTTTCTGTTCAAATGTGTTTTTGTTCTCATGTTACTTCTGTTCTAATGTAAAGAGGAAGAAGTGTAATGATGTAACATGGCTCCATGCCAGAACACTGGGCATGGAACCAGCTTGTTCTGAGGTTCTGTCATACAGGGTTCTCTGCATGACAGTTGATATGATGGCTGTTGGTTGAGGCTGTAATAAATACCTCCTACCTCCTGTCTTCATCTGGTGTGGAATCACTTTATTACAGACTTCTCACAAGTGGAGCAATGCCTTGTTCCACCAAAACAGAACTAAGGAAATTTCCTTTTCATTCAAATTCATCAATTACTTCTATCTCCTCTTAAAGTGGCAGCAGCAGGGTTGGTCAGAGGCATGATAACATCTGGAGATATCTTAGAACTTTTGATCACACTACAGGGGCTTCCCACTGATAGAAGAGGTGCAAAGTATACTTCTATATGCTTCAAAGTTCTTCACTCCAACCCTAAAGTATCTGTTACAAAATGGTGATCTCTGGCGGCCTCAACCCACTGAGGAGCAGGGAAACCCCCCTTGAAACCCTGGAGCAGTCACTGAGTGGGGGCACCCCGGGGCGTAGACCTCTCTTCCTCTGGGCAAATATCCACTATTTCTACACCAAAAAAGCGAAAATGCCTCCTGATCCAGAAGCACTTCTCACTTTCAAGGGTCCCGATCTAGGGCAGAAATGTTCTTATCCTAGAATGTACATGTGCCACTACTTTCAGCATCTGTACACCTCATGCATTATATTAATGCTTGCACACTATCCCCTGCTACTATCCTATTCTGACAATCCATCACCAACAGTTTTGCACTAGATTTTTCTTTAGATTGTACATGTAACCTATAACTATGATGTTATATATATCTGTCACATTCCCAGTCTGTTCCACTGTATACAGAATAGCACAATAACTATCAACCAATATAAGTGTCTTCCCTTGCATCATGGAGGCTCAGAGTTTGAGCCAAACTTTGACACAAATATTAGAACACGGCAAAATTAATGCATGTTTAGAATGTTGAGTTTGCGGTTACACACAGATGAATAAAGATGTGTAATACCCAGCTCCGTGTGGGGTGTAGTCATTTTCGGACATCCAGGCTAGGGAAAATGATACAACTGGCGATGAGATAGGGGATAAGTAACCCAGGCATCAACTGTGCTCTGCCAGAGAGAATGCCGTGGTCCAAGCAAACTGTTCCTGTGTGCCATGTATGGCTTCATCGAAGTGTGTAATCAACGTTTGGTATATGTGGAGTCAAAGAGTAACTCCAGCCTGTGTGAAGCACTTGACTGAGAAGTTTACACATCATTGGCCAGAACCTGCTGGCAAGGCCAAAAAGAGAAGTACTGCACTACTACGCAACTTAGAGCTATACATCATACAGGGTGATAAAGTTCAATTCTGCCACAAACAAATAAAGAAAAAGAAGCCCTGCAAACTACCATAGTCAGATAGGAGTAGAATACACAAAAGTGATTATTTAGAGCCTTGATAACAAAACTCTATGACCTCAGCAGTGTGCAAAAAAATCCTGGAAGTAGCACAAAGTTGTGGTGACTGAGCTATCCAATACCTGAAGTGGCACACTGCCAAAGTTTCAGGGTGGTGGCTCAGAACAACTCCAGAGGTCTCCAGATAAGTGAAGGACTCCAATGGAGACTGAGAAAGCAGTCACAGTTCCACAGATTGTCAAACATGACCCACAGGACAGCACATCACAGGGTCTTAGAGATGGCACTGAGTAAGTGGTTTGTAGTGAACAGCAGACATGATCAGAGAGAAGTCCATTCTCAGAGTCAGCTGTTCTCGGAAACAGTTATAAAGCCTCCACCTTCCTGAAACCACCACCAATCGATACTGCCAAAGAGCAGAATATTGGCAATAGATAGACAGCTTGGATAGAGACATTTGATTTCATTGAAGTACTGTAAGTAATAAATAGCAAGATTATCAAATATCTTAAGAATCTTGATGGGGAGGGTGTGAAAGAAGCCATAATGAAAATGCTGCAAGCGGACAAAGTTACATACTTTCAAACTAAAGAAGCCTTGAACCTCAAGTTCAACCCAATGCTGAATTAGATTCCAAAAGGTACATTTCAGTCAAGAATGACAGAGTTGGTGAAACCATAGACCACATTTTTGAAGAGACTGGTACACTCATCATACACTGTAAGTTCAATGGATGATGATGAAGAAGCCGTGCCCCTCATGGCTGCCAGGGACAAAGAGCATGACGTTTGACAATCTGCTGACATGGAGGCCAAAGGTGCACGAAGTGGGCCAGTGATGAACATGAAATGTAAGCCAAAGCACATGGTTGAAGAACACAAAGTGATGTCTCCACAGAAAAAGGAGTTGTGTTTCAGGTGTGGATTTTCATTCCTCAGAAAGGTAAATGCCTCGCCATTTGGACAGATATAAAGGCTGTGGCAAAGAGAACAGTTTTGTAACAGTTTGCCAGGCAAAGGAAAAAGTAAGTAAGAAGATGAATGGCTGCCCGAACGCTCCAGCGACAACACCAGCTGGGACAAACTGATACAAATAGATGAGTCAATCATCATTTAAATCACAGTCAAAAAGTTTTTCAGTATCAATATCAAGTGAAACTGAAGAAGATGGTTGTGCAATGTCCATGTTTACCTCAGACCAATGTGTAAATGTTGGACTTGCCACATGTAAAAAAAAAAAAAAATACCAGTCAAAGAAAAGTCAACATGAAAAAGCACCAAGGTCATTCAAACATTGTCTGAAGATTACACTGAAAGTAAACGGTTGTTCAATAACTTTCATTATCGACAGAGGTGCATTAATAAAAATGATGCCTGAGGAGAATTATAATGAACTATCTTCACTGCCATGACTGACACCATTAAAAACTAACGTATACACATGGGCTGCATTGGTGCCATTGAAAACTCAAAATGTATTTGCAGTGACAATGAAACACAAGAAGACTAAAATGCAAACGCCCATTCACCGGCTTCGGTGTACGCGTTAAGTGGCTGTTTACTCAGTTTCAGCACAGCTGCTGATATGGGACTGATCTAATTGAACTACAACATGAATGCTCATGATGAAATAGGAAATCAGTTTCCTTCATTGTTTCATGGGTTAGGATGACTTAAGAGTATGAAAGTTAAAAGGCATATCAATGAGAAAATACAAATGCATATTAATGAAACGTCCATCCTGTTGCTCAAAGACACAGACAATTGCATGTCATTCACAAGAAGCTGTTGAACAGGAACTCAAATCAATACTTAAATACGATATCATTGCACGTTCTACTGGTCCAAAGCCATGGGTTCTCCCATAGTGGTAGTACCCAAAAATGACAGTGAAGGAACGATAGGCATCTTCGTGAATATGTGTCAAGCAAAGAAGGCAATTGAACAAGAATGACATCCAGGTCTGCAGATTGCTGGAAAACAGAATTAAATATGTAAAGGTCTTCTCTGGCCTTGATTTAAATAAAGGAAATCAGTAGTTGAAACTTGAGGAGACTTGCAGTTACTTTACAGCCTTTTCTACACATATTGGTCTACTTCGATATAAAAGACTAAGGCCCTCATTACAACTGCGGTGGACTGTGTTAAAGCGGCGGGAATACCGCCAACAGGCCGGCAGTAAAAACAAATGGGATCATGACCACGGTGGAAACCGCCAACACAGACAGCCACTTTAACACTCCGACTGCCACGGCGGTAGCAACAAACACTGCGGCGGTCACCGCCAACAGACAGGCGGAAGTCAATGTACCGCCCACAGAATTACAATCTGCCCATCCGCCAGTTTTTCCGGGGATGTACCAACGCCATCAAAAGCACGGTGGAAACAGAACACAGAAGAGAAATCACTCACCTCTCGATTCTCAACAAAGAACCACAACGCCTTGAAGCCCGAGCTACAGGTTCTGCCCATGCTGGTCTACCTCCTCATCTACCAGGAATACGAAAGGCGATGACCACAGTGAGTACTGCACCTAGTACACAGGGGAGGGGTGAGGAAAAAGCGAGTGACACACACACAACATGCAACACCCCCACCCTCACCGCCAACACCATACTCACAAACACATGCATCAACATTACATTTACACCCATAACCCCCTGGAAGAACGCAAGGACAAAAGAAATTGAGTTAAATCAGTGATATATTAGAAATAGGCAGATAAACGTAATGAATAGCAAAACAGTATTTACGAAAATATATAATATGTACAGAAGGCCGTACATTGTCGATTCAAAATATCCGTGGGCCACTGGGCCAAAAACCATGGGCCAAGCCCACACTTGACTCCTGCCTCAATACAGAGAGAACAATGCAGGTGCATTAGGTCGAAAACACAGAGGCACCTCAGGGGGACGGGGAAGGGGGGGCACCTCAGCCAGAAGGTGGTACTACGCCACTGCTCCTCGAAGGGGCTCCATGCCCACAGCGATATCCTGGGAAGTGTAAGGCCACAGTCTCTCAAGTGGGTGGATTTCCCACTGCTTGGTCCTGGGGAGTGCAAGGCCACAGTCTCTCAAGTAGGTGGGTTGCCCACTGCTTGGTCCTGGGTAGTGCAAAGCCACAGTCTCTCAAGTCTCTCAAGTGGGTGGCTTGCCAAATGCTTGGTCCTGGGGAGTGCAAGCAACAGTCTCTCTAGTAGATGGCTTTCTCCACTGGTTCTGGAGGGGGCCTTGTGCCCAGTGTGATTCATCCTGGGATGTGGCAGTTCACATTCCCTCACCTGGGTGTCTGAGACACGAGATTTGCAGGGGCCAGGTTGCATGATAGTCCATGGAGGCTGGGCTAGACTCCATCCTGCGGCGGCTAAGGCAGCAAACTGGTGGTAGTGCCAGGGCTGGTGGGGGTGCTGCCAGTGGTGGTGGGAGGCCCCAGCCAATATCCTGCAGCCTCAGACGGCTGCCCACTGGGGCTGCTGCTGCTGCTGGTAGTGGTCCTACTGTCAGCGGTGCAGGTGGTGGTGCTTGCAGGGGTGCTTGCGGTGGGGCTGCTGGTGGTGCTGGCCGTGGTGCAGGTGACGGTGCTGCCAGTTGTGGAGGGAGGCTCCAGCCCTTCTCCTGCAGCCTCGGACGGCTGCCCACTGGGGATGCTGCTGCTGACAGTAGTGGTGCTAGTGGCGGTGCAGGTGGCGGTGCTTGCGGCGGTGCTTGCAGTGGGACTGCTGCCAGTGCTGGCCGCGGTGCAGGTTGCGGGGCTGGTGGTTGTGCTGATGGCCACGCCTCTGACGGCTGAAGTGCCTTGCCTGGTGTTTCCTGCCCCTTCCTCACCTTGGCAGATGCTGTTGTGACCTTAGCTCTGGCAGCTGGAGTTTTGGAAGAGGCTCTGCTGGGTGGTTCGTGTTCCTTGCTCTTGCTGCATGCTGTCCCCTTCTTCACCTTGGCAGGTGGTAGAATGGTTTTGTCCTTTGCAGGGGTTGGTGGCACACTGGCTGGGCTGCCCCCTTCAAGACTATGTGAGTTGCATGTACCACAGCGGATGCCGATTTGGTGGCTGAGGTGCTGGCCTGGGTTCTGGACACCCAGGCCCAAGGGGAAGGATGGGGGAAGGGGGAGGGAAGAGGTAAATTTTTGCCAGGAAAGGCTCACTGGGGCGGGTTAGAGGGAGAGGGTTTGGGAGTGAAGGAAGAGGGAGTGGTTGTAGGACGTGTCTGTCTGCTGAGTTTGGTTGAAGGTGCATGGGCTGGATGCTGTTGTCAGGTGGATGGCTGTTGGGTAGGTGGGTGCTTTTGTTTGTGTACTTTGGGTGGAGGCATCACAGACACAGTGGGAGAGGAAACAGGGGACGTGTGCATGGATGTGGGGGTGGTGACTGCCAGTGAGGGGCGTGCTGGTGATGGAGGTAGTGGATGAAGATGTAGTGCATGCAGGTGTGAGTGGAGACGCTACTGGGAGGGAGGTGGACGACGAGAAGGAGGGGGACACTCGTGGAGGCAGTGGATATTGGTGTGTCTGCATGGGGATGTTGTTTGTGTGAGTGCGTGTGGGATGATGTGTGGTGCTTGTGTTTGCCTGAGCCACTTTGGGTGTTGATTTAGGTGAATGTTGGTCTGAAGGTGTGCTTGGGATAGGCTGGGTTTGAGGGGATTGGGACTGGGTAGAGGAAGTTGGAGGGGGGAGGCTAGAGACAGGTACAATGGCTGCCATCATTGTTGAGGCAAGAGCCTGAAATGCTCTCTGTTGGGCCACCAAACTAGAGTGAATGCCCTCCAGGTATGCATTTGTTTGTTGCAAATGCCTCTCAACACCCTGGATGGCCCAACAGTGATGGATCTCAGGAGGTCAATAGCCTCCTCACTAAGGGCAGCAGGGCTGACTGGGGCAGGGCCTGAGGTGCCTGGGGCGAAGGAGATGCCCACCCTCCTGGGTGAGCGGGCACAGGAAACACGCTGAGGGGCTGCGGGGAGGGTGGTGCTGGTATGGGGGGTGGCGGCTGTACCTGTTATTGGGGTGGGCACAGAGGTGTCCGCCACCGCCAGGGAGCTTCCATCGGAGGAGTCGCCGCTGTTTGTGGTCCCCCCTCTTGTCCCCTTCATGGTGCTCCCCTCGCCCTCCGTCCCACTGGTGCCCTCACCATCGGTGATTTCGGCCTACAGGCCCATGTGGGATGCAGCTCCCTCCGTCGCCAGTGCCTCTGCTCCTTGGCCAGATGATGCTAATGCACACAAGGACAGGGTGACAAAAGAAAAACGGGGGAGAGACAGAGGATACACTTGGTCAATGCCAGCAACACCACTACAGTTGACGTACACAACACACAGGGAGCAGCCCTATGCACTAGGCAATGCACTACCAGTTACTAAGATAGTCACCAACCCATGGGGTACAATGCCTGCTGCCATTAGCTGCACACCTGAAACCCACAGGACCTTGCCCAGTAGTAGATGCCAACTAACACTATTGGGGTAGGAGTGCTTCAGAGCCTGCCCAACAAGGGACCTACCCTGCCATCTTTGCCCTGGCCTAGGGGCACCCCTAGCCCACATCCCCCACCTAGGTACCTCTTAATGCGCGCAAAGTCAGGATTCTGAATCTGTACTCACCCACTTGTGGCTGCTGTGATACCTTCAAGCGCCCATCCAACACCGGATAGGCCACCGCCAGGATGCAGAACATCAAGGGGGTTATGGTGCGAAGGGCACCCCTTCTCCGTTGGGAGGACAGCCCCAGATGGGCCTCCACTGTCTTCTTTGCCCAGTGGCGCAGGTCCTTCCACCTTTTGCAGCACTGGGTGGTCTGCCTGTCAAAGACACCCAGGGTCCACACCTCCTTGGCGATGGCACGCCAAATACCCTTTTTCTGGTGGGTGCTGACCTGCATGGAAAAGACAGTAGAAAAGTGAATTAGTCAATCATCCGGACCATCACACTCATGGCCCACCATATCCCTCCCATCCCCTGACGCACATACATTGACCACCTTACAGGCAGCACTCTGGCCAGGACGCCTCTGCCCCCCTACATGTGGCTTACACACACAGCAATCCATACATCAATGGCCCAGGCGTCATGCTCACAGTGTACTCACCTGTTTTTCTGGAGGACCATAGAGTAACATGTACTGGGGTAGGACCCCATCCACCAGTTTCTCCAACTCCTCTGCAGTGAAGGCAGGGGCCTTTTTTCCCCAGACACATGAGCCATTGTCGCTTCCAGACACAGGTCACAGCAGAACTTGCAGTGTAGGTCCTCTCCTGTTGAAGGTCAGGTAGCAAGTGAGTGAACTGGTAGAAAATGGCGGTCACGTCCGTGGTGGTGCGTACCGTCACCACGGGCGTACATCGCCATTGGCTCCTGGAACCCATAGAACCCAATGATAACCAATGCGAAGTTGCACGGCGGTCTTCGACCGCCTACCGCGATGGCGCACAACGCTAGCAGAATTACCTCATTTCCACTTGTCCCTCCTTACAGGTCAGGCAGCCGCCATTTCAGGGGGGCACAGGGCATGGCACCTAACTGCGTCACAGCAGACATTGGCACAGCAACTGATTGTCAGATTCACATCTTGTTTCTGTAAAGTAAACAAATCATCATTAGAGCAATAGATGTGTGAATCTGACCCTCTGCTTTTTTTTTTTCCATGGGCTTCAACCACTAAGGTTCAATATGAGATGGCGGTATCCTCCGGTGTACAGACCCCTGGTGGACCTTGCAACAATGGAAGACAGGCACATTGTCATAACCTACAGACTTGATCGTGCCCCAATCCTAGAACTGTGTGCCCAATTGGAGCCAGACCTGATGTCAGCTATCCACCAGCCTACAGGTATCCCCCCTCTAGTGCAGGTCCATTCAGTGCTCCATTTCCTGGCAAGTGGTTCCTTCCAAACAACAGTGGCCATGGCATCAGAGATGTCCCAGCCAACGTGTTGACCAGAGTGTTGTCAGCCCTGCTGAAACACATGCACAGCTACATCGTGTTCCCCCCAGGTGGAGGATTTGGCCACAGTGAAAGCTGACTTTTATGCCCTGGGACATATACTCCAACATCATTGGTGCCATTGATGGTACACATGTGGCATTTGTCCTACCCCCCCCCCCCCGGGAAATGAACAATTTTTCAGAAATAGAAAAAGCTATCACTCTATGAATGCACAGATGGTTTGTTTGGCGGACCAGTACATCGCCCATGTGAATGCCAAATATCCTGGCTCTGTGCATGACGCATTTAGCTTGAGGAATAGCAGCGTCCCATACGTAATGGGCCAACTCCAGTGGCACCGGGTATGGCTAATAGGTGAGCCCAAGGTCCCCACCCAGTAGGTGTTTGGTATGGGGTTGTCCCTAAGGGTTAGTGTGTGTGTAACAGTTGTCCCTCGATATTTGCAAGCGACTCTGGTTACCCCAGCCTCTCATGGCTACTGACCCCAGTGAGGAATGCCAGGACCAGGGCAGAGGAACGTTACAATGAGGCATATGGGCGTACCAGGAGGATTATTGAAAAGAACTTTGGCCTCCTGAAGGCCAGGTTCCGGTGCCTCCATCTGAAAGGTGGTTCCCTGTACTACTCACCCAAGAAGGTGTGCCAGATCATCGTGGCATGCTG
The DNA here is from genome assembly GCF_031143425.1 of Pleurodeles waltl. Taxonomy (NCBI): domain Eukaryota; kingdom Metazoa; phylum Chordata; class Amphibia; order Caudata; family Salamandridae; genus Pleurodeles; species Pleurodeles waltl. Next base: position 9,066,998 of record NC_090438.1, on the reverse strand, counting down.
TATGTTTCACAACCTGGCCTTGAGACGCCAGGTGCCTTTTCTGCAGGAGGATGTGCCTGGAGATGGTCTTGTGGCAGGGATGGAGCCTGTGGACAGTGAGTAACAGGAGGCAGAGGAAGAAGATGTTGACAGCGGAAGCAATATAATTCAGCAGTACTTCCAGTGACACGCAGGTAAGACACTGTAAGTTCACTTTACATTTAAGTAATCTGTTGGACATTGTACAAGGCAGCCTCTTACCATATGTCTATGGCCACTGACTGTACCCTTTGGCATCTCTATTTTCAGATCTCTGTGCCCCACTCTGGCTCCTGCTATGTGTATTGCTGCCCAACAAAGGTCATTCCAAAGTATATTTCACAGTCCATTTGACTTGCAATGCTTTGATAATGTTGAACTAATACAGGTTTGAAACATTTGACAGATTCCTGATTAATATTTGTTCCAAGGGTGTTTATTTAAGTGCTCATAAGGAGAGGGTGATGTGCAATGGGCTGGGGTGATGGTGAAGGAATGTCCAGTTAGAGTCCAGTCTCTTGGTATCTCAGGTGCATTGTCCACTGGGGCAGAGGAAGGGGAGTTATGGCAGCTCAAGGTGGACAGGGTGACAGAGTGGGACAGGAGGGTTACAGTCTTATTTCCTAGAAGGGGTCTTGGCAATGTTCTCTGGCTTCTGCCTGGATCGTAGGGACCGTTTGCGGGGTGGTTCTCCTTCTGCAGGGCGTGGGGTGCTGGTGGCCTGCTGTTCCTGTGGCGGGCCTCCTGTCCACTAGCGCTGGTGGAGGTGGAGGGCTGTTCATCGGTGTGGCCAGTGTCAGGGGCCCGTTGGTGTGCCACTGCTTCCCTCATGTTGTTTGCCATGTCAGCCAGCACCCCTGCAATGGTGACCAGGATGATGTAGATGTGTTTGAGGTTCTCCCTGATCCCCAAGTACTGTCCCTCCTGCAGCCACTGGGTCTCCTGCAACTTGGCCAGTATCTGGCCCATCGTCTCCTGGGAATGGTTGTATGCTCCCAGGATGTTGGTGAGTGCCTCCTGGAGAGTGGGTTCCCTGGGCCTGTCCTACCCTGTCGCACAGCAATCCTCCCAGCTTCCCTCTTGTCCTGTGCTTCTGTCCCCTGAACCATGTGCCCACTGCCACTGACCCCAGGTTCCTAATCATCCTGGGTTTGTGGTGTTGTCTAGGGTCTCTGTAGTGGTGGACACACTGCAGATTGACGTTTCCTGGGGACAGTGGAATAGGCTCACTGGGTGGGTGCTGTGGTGGTGTTTCCAGAGTGGGGAGGCTCTGTGGAGGGTTGGGACTGTGGCAGGATAACCGACTGTCCAGGGGTCCCTGATGGGCCAGGTTGGTCATCCTGATCCAGGCGTGCAGAGCTGCTGTCGTCACTATGGGCCTCTTCTGGGGGTGGGGGGACTGGATGTAGCTGGCACCTCCTCTCTGGTGACGTTGAGTGGGGTCCTGTGGGGATGCAAATGCAGTGTTAGTGTATCTTTGTGTGCCATCTTGTGCATGGGTGTGTTTCCCTGTATGATTGTGATTTCCCTGTCAGCTTTTCCTTGTGTGCGTGGTGATTTTGTGGGCTGGGTGGGTCTCTCTACTGGGCATGCTGTGGTGATGGATGTCCATGCAGGTCTGTGATGGGGTTCCATACAGTGGTGTTACACGCAGGGCTTGGTATTGGGATGGGTGGGTTGTGATAGTGGGGTATTTGTGAGGTGGTGGAGTGATGGGTGTGAGGGTAGGGGTAGGAGTTTGTGATGGCATGCAGGTAGGGTGGGGGGGATAAAGTAGTAAAGATTTGACTTACCAGAGTCCAGTCCTCCTGCTACTCCTGCGAGGCCCTCAGGATGCAATATTGCCAAGACTTGCTCCTCCCATGTTGTTAGTTGTGGGGGAGGAGGTGGGGGTACACCGCCAGTCCTCTGTACGGCTACCTGGTGTCTTGCAACCACGGAACGTACCTTCCACCGTAGGTCGTTCACCTCTTCCTGATGTCGTCCCTAGTTCTGGGGTGCTGTCCCATGGCGTTGACCCTGTCCACAATCCTGCGCCATAGCTCCATCTTCCTTGCAATGGGCGTCTGCTGCACCTGTGATCCGAATAGCTGTGGCGCTACCCGGATGATTTCCTCCACCATGACCCTTAGCTCCTCCTCTGAAACCTGGGGTGTCTTTGAGGTGCCATGGATGTGGTGTGAGTGGTATGTGTTGGGATGTGTGGGATGATGTATGGGGTGTTGTTTTGTGATGTGCGTGGATCGTGTATGGGCAATGATGTATTGTGCCTCTGATTGAGTGGGTGCTCCTGGCTTGTCTCTCTCTGCTTGCTATCTTTTGTTTCACTGTAAGGGTTTGTGGGTAATGTGGGTGTGTGTTTTATAGTGGTGTGGGTGTGTGCGAGTGGTGTGTGTATGTGTGTCAGGTATGTGTAGTTTGAATTGTCCAATATGGTGGTGGTGGTGTTTAAATATGTATGTATTTTGAGCGCGTTGGGTACCGCCAAGGGCTTACCGCAGTTGAAAGACCGCGGCAGTGATTCATGGGTCCTGATACTGTGGGCGTATTCCTGTTGGGGTAACGGTGTGGGTTTTGCTATCGCTAGTTCATCACTGACCTTTGGTCTGGCGGACTTGTGTGTGTCTGTATAGTGGCGGATTTCTATGTGTGGGTCATAATACCCTTAGCAGAATACCGCCGCTGTCACGGTATGTTGGTGGCCGTCAGTACGGAGGTAGGTGGCATTTATCGCAACGGTTGTAATGAGAGCCTAAGTTCTGGTGTGTCATCAGCCACAGAGCTTCTTAAAGATGCCATTTGAGGTATCATACAGACTGTCATAAGTGCTTTCAATGATAGCCCCCCACAAGAGGTTTTCATGTTATGTTTGCTCCTTGGCATGGCCAGTTACTGTTTCAGGTACATAAGAGACTTTGCCACCGTGAGTGCTCCAGTGAGAGACTTTAAAAAAAGAATGTTTCATTTCATTTGTCATAAGAACGCAAGCGAAGCTTTCAGAGAATCAAGCAAGCTGTTGAGAACGCTATTGAAAAGGCATTTTTCAATCCAAAGCTTCAAACAGAAGTTGTTGATGCTATTCCAGTTGGGTTCGGTGTAAACCTTGTGCAGCACAGTGGACACCCAAATGCTCAAAGACATGTTGTGGCATTTGAAGCAAAAGTTTGTCCCACACTGAACATGCCTATTCACAACCTGAGTAAGAATGTTTAGCAGGGCTGGGGGCTTGTGAACATTTCCATGTGTTCTTATACAGAAACCCTTAGACGCTTCTGACAGATCACCAAGCATTGTTAACAATCTTTGGAAATTCGATGGCCAAGCTGCCTCTTCGCATTGAAAGTTGGGGTCTGCGATTACAAGAATATAAGTTTGCAATCATGCTCTGTCCATGGAAAGATCAAAACCCTTCCGACTACCTCTCCAGAGTGCCTATTCAGTGTCAAGGAATCCCTTCTAAAATGGCTGAAGCCTACATAAATTTCATTGTGAAATCAAAATATGTTCTGTCATGTTAAAACTGAAAGACATTATCACACATCAGTCTTGGAACCAGCAAACTTGACCTCTTGCCAGTGACAGTGAATACCTGAAGTTTAAAAATGTCAAAGATGAAATATCTGTGACTCAAGAAGGCATTATCTGAGGGGCTCGAGAGTTGCTTTTCTGGAGAGTCTGCCACAACAGATAACTGAAGTGGCATGAAGGACATAGTAGAATCGTTGCCACAAAACTAGTTCTCAGAGACACAGTCTGGGTTCCTCAACTCAGTGGGACAGTTTAAAGAGTTAAAGGCCTATCATATATACATCTTCCTGCCTTCAAAAACAACTCAGCACACCATAAGCATGTCAGAGTTTCCAAAGAATGTATGGGAAAGAATTGCTGTTGACGTTTTTGATCCTTTTGACAATGGACAACAACTGATGGTGATTGTTGATGAATACTCCAGTTTTCCATTGATAGAAGATGTCTCATGAATCACTCAAGAGAGAGTAATCTAGAGATTAGATGGCATCTTTGCGACATGGGGTATTCCATCGATCCTAAAATGTGACAATGGCCCATCTTCAACAGTTAAAAAAAAAAGTCAGAGACTGTCTCAGTCATGTTAATGTGAAGCATCAGAAGAGCACACCTCTGCGGACACAAGCCAATGGCCTTGTCAAACATTTCATGAGTACATTGAAGAAAGCTGCTCAGAGTGCTGTATTAGAAATGCCCGGCCTTAAAACGGTCATCAATTCTACCCTGAAAGCTTACTCGACCACAAGTGAAAGTCCTGCAACTTTGAAGTTCGGGAGAGCAATGACGACTAAGTGACATCAATGGACCAACGGACGATCAAGAGCAGAGGAAGAAATATGTATCAAGGACTTGGCTTGTCATTGCAGTTTTGTCATGATTATTGTTGTGTCTCTGGAAGTTATCAGTCAACTACTATTCAGAGGGTAATTGCCTCCCCCTCCACTAAGTGAATAGTGGCCTGCCCATCTGCAGGTCCATTGCAGCACCATGTTTGTTCTTTAAATGCTCAGATTGAAATCCCTTCAAATCTAGCTCACGTGGAACATTATATCAATTGATCACTTGGGTCCCAACGTTTCTATTACCCTTCCCTCTGAATTCAAAATTGTACACACAGACTGGCTTATTGTCAAGGAGGTGGAAGAGCCACAATCAGCAAAGATAAGCTCCTTTCTGATGACATTCTACTCAGGTGGAGAACATTGACTTAAAAATCTCCAAGTTGTCATACTACAATTTTAGACCAGCTTCACCTATGGGCCTCTGAGCAGGTTAAATGTTTGTTGACATATTTTTTGACTTGTATTGAACTGTGTTGGAAATGACCAAGCCCAGATGTTTGCCTTGACAGTTTGGTGGACTTTACCCCCTGATAACCAGAAATAAAGTGTTTGTGCTCCCTGTTTCAACATAATGAAAATGGAATACCCCTAATTGGCATTTGTAATTTACCTATAAGTCCTTAGTATATGATACCCGAAGTGTATCCAGGGCCTGTAAATGTCACCAGCCAACTACAGCACTCGTTGTGCCATCTACTGAAGTGACAATGCAAATATGACTGCAGGCCATCAAGAGTAGCATGGCTGTGCAGGGTTTAACTGTAATTTCAACCTGTCAAAATAACTACTTTTGAGATGCACAAACCATTCTTTTTTAATATGAATGACACCCACAAGTAGGAGTTACTGCCCATTAAACTGGGTGCATGCTATTTAAAAGTAAAACATGTAGAAGTTTACTGTTAAACATGTCCTTAAAGTGAAAAGGCCAAATGACTGATACATAGGCAAGCATTGAGGTACAATATTATATAGCTTTCTCCAGCTAGGAAGCAGTTACAAAGTTCATGTTTGGACTTTCTGAGATAATTATTGTACACCTAATTCATCAGTGAAGTTGAACTTGTAATAAATGATTTGGACTAACATCCAGGAGATTAATAGATTAATTGATGAGGTGTGAACTTGATACAAAAGCTAAGACAAAGGCCTTGAAAACGGGGAGGGATCCTATTCCTCTGGCAGGCTGACCATCTGGCCTGTGCCCAGGAATTTAACTTCAAAGGGGCCTACCTTGTCAGTACAACCATAAGTAACACTTTCACCTGTCCTTCCCTTCCTTCTGCCCTCTAGTCACCCAGACACCAATCCTAGTGAAAGAAGAGCTACCTCCAGAACCTCTTTTGAGTGACTACAGGGAGGGTGTATTCATTTCTCTGGCCACACCTCTAGAGTGGACACAGGAGTTCTGCAAAGAGCAAGAAAGATCTAGTCATCTGGGTTTTAGGTAGAGACGAGTGCTGTGTAATTGTTTGCAGTAGGGCGCATAATATGTGCTTGAAGAGTGGGTACCGTTGCCACTGGGAACTTTTATCTTGGTTAGGGAGTGGTCGGGAGTTGCCCCCACCCACAGGCCAGTGCCAAGCATAAAGTTCACACCAGCACTACCCTCCTTAGAACACTTTCTGGACTTGTAGAAGAACAGAGAAGGACTGGACCTGCAGTCTGCGGCCTAAGAGACCGGATCTGCTCTCCCTTTTGTACTCAGGACAATGAAGTGGACTTCGAGGGGAATAAGGCTGACCTATTCAAGCTAGAGAAATACTCCATGCTTAAAGAGAGATTTTCTCCAACTGCCCAGCTGACCAGTTTCAACGGGACCTACCCTGGACCCAGTTGCTGGCCTCAGTTGAAGTGAGTCCTGATCCCTAAGTGCTGTCCCCAATGTCCTGAACCCCTGGCTCATGTCAAAGTGTATGTCTCCTAACTTTTGGCTTCTCAGACCACTGGACACTGGGGCCAACCTACCAAGCCAATCTGACAAAGGTGCATTATCACAAGCCCAAAGATCCAGTCTGATCCCAATCAGAGTTCTTCCACAACAGCAAATATGATTTAGGAGCACCTCACAGAGAAGATATCCAGCTTTGTGGAGCCCTCTTTGGTTACAGCCTTGCCCACCTGAATGAACAGAAACTTAGAAAAGTGACTAAGTCTGAAGGTAGAAAACGCCATTGGGTGAAGGCTTGAGCTCCCCTGGACTTACCTGTGGCCAGTCCTCTAACTAGCCAAGGCATTTTTTAACCTGGCTCCTACACTTTGAGGCACTCACCTCATTCTCAAGCTCAACCTCTCACTCTCTCCCCCACACTCCCTCTCACACTCTTGCTCTTTCTCCATATATCTCGCTTTGCCGCTTTCTTGCACCACAACTGCCATCTGTCACCTATTGCACCTTTAGTGCCTCTCACTGTCTCATGTTTTTTGTGCTGTTTACACCTTCCTTGTCTCTTTCTTGAACCTCTAATGGCACCTGACACTCCTCACACATTAAATGCCTTTTACTGCCTCCTATTTCCTCTTGTGACATCTTTGTGCCTCTTTCCTGCTTTGCCTCCTATTACCTTTTGTACTATCTTAGTTTTTGTGGCATCCCTTTGTGCCTCTTTTCTCTTTTTTTTCTTGTGCCCTTCATGTGCTCCCACTAAGTCCTGCTTACCACCCCCTGTGCAACTCCCTCTCAGAGGGCCTACTTAATGGCAGCTGCAGCGCAGATAAGCAGTGGGTGCACCACTATTGTGTGCCGAAGGTGTGCCAAAGGCAAGCCCGTCTGCACCTGCATTGCACCCCGCGCCACTGTTCCAACCATTCCAGTGGTACGCAGCAACATTCCTCCAGTCACTCAGCCCCTCATATAAATCTCCAAACAGCTGCTGCGCCACACAACACAGAAGAAGCTTTCTCCTGCACCCACTGCCATTTCATGTGCAGTAATGCATCTACCGCACAAGCACCAACAACACAGCCAACCTACCCCAGCCCCACCAACCACAACGCCCACTCCGAGGCATACTATAATGTATGCTCCACAACACCCACTGGAAGACCAAGCATGGTATTGGAATCTGGGACCCACTGGACTACCTCTTCCTCAGGGTGACATGGCTGACCACTGTGTCAGAATCAGACATCACCAAGGCCATCACAGCAGGATACAAGATTGCACAACAAGACTGCTAACAACGGAAGAAGAATCAAAATATTCTTCAAGGCAGCTATTATCTGCACCACAGCCACAGACAGCATGACCTCCCTAATTGTGTACCTGCACTTCAAGTTATGAATTTGACCAACAACATTGCAGATTTTGTAGCTCCCTCACCATTGACTCCAAAGAAAATATCCTCCTAGGGGGACGCAATTTCCACTCAGCCATATTCTTCAAAAGCTTAGGAAACATCAGTCTAACAACATATCACCAGATCCACAGACACAGCTGGTCACATCATCTACTCCACCTTTGCCGGCATCGTGGTCACTGCCGCCGTCTGGACTGACCATGCCATCACTCACTTCCAGATCAATAAACACAGCAATCAACACACTACAAAAGACATCTTTGGCAGACCCTACCCAGATAGTAAACAACTACCTAATCCCCCTACTATCATACTTTAAGGTGGAATGGGGGTTTGCGGTAACCTCTACTGTGGCTGATACGGTGGGGAATGATCAGCAGAAGAGCATCGCTCTAGTGCTATGAACTGCCGAAAGCTCAGAAAGGGCACGCCTGTAGGAAAGTACCCTCTTTTTGGCATGGTTACTCCCATTTTATGTCTGATGTCAATGTGTTTACCTGTGTTCACTGGGATCCTGCTAACCAGGATCCCAGTGATTATGCTCTCTTGCCTCTAAATTTTGTCAATGCATACTGGTAACCCAGTATTTCACCCAAAACTGGTATACTGGTGCCCTCTTAGAAGTCCCTAGCATATGGTACTTAGGTACCCAGGGCATTGTGGTTAAAGGGGATCCCTATGGGCTGCAGCATTTCTTTTTCCACCCATAAGGAGCCCATAGGGATCCCCTGGATTGCCATTGCAGCCTGCGCGAAAAAGTGCATGCACCTTTCACTGTCACTTATACTGCACAAGGTCACTTATAAGTCACCCCTATAGCAGGTCCTTCAGCCCTGAGGGCAGGGTGCATAGTACCTGTGTGTGAGGGCACCCCTACACTAGCCCCCATTTTTCTGGACTTCGTGAGTGTGCCATTTTACGTGTGTACTGGACATATGGCACTACCTCTGTCCAGCTACATAATGGTAAATCCAAAAATAGGAACGTTTGGTATCGAACATGATGGAATCATACCCCAGTGCATTTGCAAGCATTGGTTGTATGATTCCGTGCACTCTGGGGGCTTCTTAGAGGACCCCCAATATTGTCATTTCAGCCTTCTCAGGTTTTCAAGGCAGGCAAAGCTGCTGCCACCTCTCAGACAGGTTTCTGCCCTTCTGTTGCTTGAGCAGCTCAAGCCCAGGAAGGCAGAACAAATAATTTTCTCTCCCATTGGAAAAAGGTGTTACAGGCTTGGCAGGGGTAGCCTCCCCAAGCCTCTAGAAATGCTTTGAAGGGCAGAGATGGCGCTTTCCTTGCATGATCCAGTCTACACCGGCTCAGTGATCCCCAGTCCCTGCTCTGGCATGAAACTGGACAAAGGAAAGGGGAGTGACCACTTCTCTGACCATCACCACCTTGGGGATGGTGCTCAGAGCGCCTCCAGAGGGCACTCTGGGAGCATCTGAGTGGCCAGTGCCAGAAGGTGACATCAGAGCCCTCCCCTGATAAGTGTTTACCTGTGTAGCTGACCAATCCCCATTTCAGCACTATTTAGGGTCTCTCTCTTGGGTGGTTCTTCAGATTCAGATTGCAAAACTCCAGCAGGAATCCTCTGCATCCTTTACTTCACCTTCTTACCGAAGATACTGCATATGGACCCTCCAGGAACTCTACAACTGTAACAAAGAAGCAAAGACGACGTCTGCAACATTGTGTCTTCAGCTCCTGCCTGCAACTGCAACTGTTTCCCAGTCATGCATCCTCAGAGGACAGCCTCTTCAGCCTGCACCAGAAGAACAAAGGAATCTCCCTTGGAGTGAAGGTGTCACTCCCCTGTTTCAGCAGGCACCTCTCTGCAGTGAAGACCAGTTGTGTTTGACCCCTCTCCTGACAAGCTGCGTGGATCCTGCATCATGGGTGGTGGACTGAAGTAGTCACAATAGTCCTGACGTCCAACTGTCCAACCTTGGTGGATGTAAGAGCATGCCTTCCCACGCAATACAGTACCCTAGTGCACTGCATGTTTTGCAGTTGCCAAGGCTTGTTTGGCATCCTTCCAAAAACATCTAAATGCACCATGCAGCTCTGACCCCCAGCACTCCGTCCTCTGACGCACAGCTTCCTGCGTGGTTCTCTGGCGGTGTGTGATCCTTTGTTGTAGTGCTGTGTGGGCCTCCTTTTTCACCTTCTTTGTCCCCATGCTGTGGAACTCCTGTGCATGCTGCCTGGTCTTATGAGGGCTCTCTGAAGTGCTGAGATACCCCTCTTGCTATCCCTCCTGGGTAGAGTTCACCAGGTCCCTCCTGGTCCCGGGCAGTGACATTTTCTGCTAACCACAAGTTTTGCGTGTGCCATGGCTGGTTGGCGGAATCTAGCAATGCAAACCAGACTGCATTCATCATCTCTGGCGTGGGACATCTTCTGCACCAACCAGGATTCCACATCCATCTTCTTGAGTGCAGAACTGACTGTTGTTCTTCACCAGTTGTTCTTCTTTTGAACCTTCATCCAGGTTAGCAGGGGCTCCTGTTCTCCCTGGATTCTTCAGTGCTTCTTGGAGTTGTTCCCCTTCTTCCACAGGTCTTCGGCTCCAGGAATCCGTGTTGGTGTCTTGCAGTCTCTTCTAGTTCTTGCAAAATCGTATTTCTCATGTTATTGTGTGTTCTAGGAAAGTTACTGCGATTTACTCCTGTTTTCCTGGGCTCTGGGGTGGGTTCGACGACTTACCTTTGATGTTTTCTAACACTCTCAGGGCCCCTCTACAAACTCCACTTTCCTAGTTGGGAAACCGACTTTTGCATTCCACTTTCCTAGCATATGGTTTGTGCTCCCCCAGGCCCATTTCTAACTATTGTGATTTTCACTACACTATTTTCTGACTGTTTACTTACCTGTTTTTAGATACCAGTGTGTATATATTGTGTATATTACTTACCTCCTAAGGCAGTATAGTCTCTAAGATGTTTTTGGCATTTGTGTCACCAAAATAAAGTATCTTTATTTTGTAACACTGAGTATTTTCTTTCATGTGTGTGAGTACTGTGTGACTACATTGGTATTGCAAGAGCTTTGCATGTCTCCTAGTTCAGCCTTGGTTGCTCTGCTACAGCTAGCCCTAGTCAGCCTAGCTTCTAGACAATGACTACATTTCACTAATAAGGGATAACTGGACCTGGTATAAGGGGTATGTAGCTCAGGTACCCACTACAACCCAGGCCAGCCTCCTACATTGGTGGAGCAGCGGTGGGATAAGTATTGCAAGAAAGAAAATACTCAGTGTTACAAAAGTAAAGGTAATTTATTTTTAGTGACACAATGCCAAAAATACCTTAGAGACTATACTCTATTAGGTGGTAAGTAATATGCACAGTATATACACTAGAATGCAGAAATAGCTATAAAAACAGTTAGAAAACGGTGCAAATAGAAAAAATCACAGTAGGTCGCAATGGGTGTTGGAGGCTGGCCCTCTGTGCAGTGTAGAAAATCAAGTACACTATGCAGAGCATTCAGGCAACCACACATTGGTTTCCAGAGACAAAAATCAGACCACCTAATGCTCCAATTTTTAAGATAGCTGGTCGAGCAGTTAGGCTTATCCAGGAAATGTGCTAAGTATTTGCTGTACTCACAAATCCAATCATACACCACACACACTCAATGAATAAAACGATACTAGAATTCATAAAAATACTTCCAGACTTTTATATAAAATTTAAGACCAAGATCTTTAGAATACGTTAAGTACTTTTCTTGTTATGACTTTTTAAAGGTTTGGCAAAGTTAGTCTTTCTGTGCGTAATTACGCACCATTGGAATCAATGTACAGTCACTTTTAAAAATGCAGTAAAAATCACACGGTTGAGTTACCAGTCTCTTCTCTTGCAGGATGGCCGAAGTGGTCGGTGTGCACACTGTGAAAGCTGGAGATTCTCGGGCAGCTCCTGGTTCTGGTGGGAGCAACTTTGGAGAGGTTCTTGGCACAGGGCCACCTGGAGGGGCCATTTGGAAAAGGAGCTGGTTTGCATAGTTAAATATGGTGCCTTGGGGTACCCTTAAGGCTGTCGAGGTTGCAAGGGGTTGGGGACACGGGCCTGCAGATTGTCCCACGATGCAAGGCCCAGGGGGGCCAGGTGCAGGTTGTTTTGGAGGTCTTGGATGCTATGAGCAACGGAGTCCACAGGAGTTGGAGGTGAGTATCTTTGAGGGCAGCTTACAGGACAACGGGAGAACTCTGGTTGGAGGTCCAGGATTTTTCTGAAGTCCCTCAACTGGGGCTTCCTCCTGATCCTTTTTGAGCTCTGGGGGAGCTGGTTTTCAGCTGGTCCGATTTCAGCTGACCAGTACCCAGGGTATTGCTGTAACTCGGCCACTAGAGAGCACAACACCACTATACTTGGCACAGATGTTGTTCACATCAGGGTGGTCATTGGTGTGTCATTAGGTTCAGCTGTGACTTCCGGTCATGGAGATATTGGCAATTCAGCAAAGTGACCCTCACTGGTTTGTTGGTCCTTTGCAGGTTTCTTGATTTTCATAAGTGGTCCCTCCACTCAGGAGGGAGATTTAGGCTATTTATGAAGCATGGAGGTCCCCTGGAGGTTGGTCTAGTGGTCAACTCCTCCTCAGTGGCGATTGTTGGGCTCTGGTGTGGTAAGCAGGGGTCTTGGAGCCTCTTGTGCTGCAGCAGGTCCTCACTTTTCATCCTGGTGGGTTCTTTGGTGCTATCTTCTTTCTTCCTGTTCAATCTAAATTCCTGGTCTAGGGGAGCCCACTAAATACTAAATATAGGGGGTTATTCTAACTTTGGAGGAGGTGTTAATCCGTCCCAAAAGTGACGGAAAAGTGACGGATTTACCACCAGCCGTATTACGAGTCCATTATATCCTATGGAACTCGTAATACGGCTGGTGGTATATCCGTCACTTTACCGTCACTTTTGGGATGGATTAACACTCCTCCAAAGTTAGAATAACCCCCAAAGTGTGCATTTTAGGGGGAACCTGGTAGTGTCCAATGGGACAATTACCCTTGGGTGGCTACACCCACTACAGTGTCCACTTCCTGTGGAAAGGGTCACTTCCCTTAACCTGATTGACTATTTTCCTCCATTCCAAGATGGAGAAAAATGAGATAGAGGGTCTACTTTGCATGCAAGCCCTTGGGAGTGGTGCATGTTTAGTGAGGCCCCTACACCTACCCTTTGTCTGGTTTCCTGCCTTTGCTCCCTCCCAAAGTGGGGGTTTGGGTAAAGAAATGGCTCCCTGTTGCAGTTACCCCCCACTTTTTGCCTGATACTGATGCTGACTTGATTGAGAAGTGTGCTGGGAACCTGCTAACCAGGCCCCAGCACCAGTGTTCTTTCACCTAAAATGTACCATTGTCTCCACAATTGGCACAACCCTGGCACACAGGTAAGTCCCTTGTAACTGGTACCCCTGGTACCAAGGGCCCTGATGCCAGGGAAGGTCTCTAAGGGCTGCAGCATGTCTTATGCCACCCTAGGGACCCCTCACTCAGCACAGACACACTGCTTGCCAGCCTGTGTGTGCTGGTGGGGAGAAAACGACTAAGTCGACATGGCACTCCCCTCAGGGTGCCATGCAAACCTCACACTGCCTGTGGCATAGGTAAGTCACCCCTCTAGCTGGCCTTACAGCCCTAAGGCAGGGTGCACTATACCACAGGTGAGGGCATAGGTGCATGAGCACTATGCCCCTACAGTGTCTAAGCAAAACCTTAGACATTGTAAGTGCAGGGTAGCCATAAGAGTATATGGTCTGGGAGTCTGTCAAAAATGAACTCCACAGCTCAATAATGGCTACACTGAATGCTGGGAAGTTTGGTATCAAACTTCTCAGAATAATAAACCCACACTGATGCCAGTGTTGGATTTATTACAAAATGCACACAGAGGGCATCTTAGAGATGCCCCCTGTATTTTACCCAATTGTTCAGTGCAGGACTGACTGGTCTGTGCCAGCCTGCTGCTGAGAGACGAGTTTCTGACCCCATGTGGTGAGAGCCTTTGTGCTCTCTGAGGACCGAAACAAAAGCCTGCTCTGGGTGGAGGTGCTTCACACCTCCCCCCTGCAGGAACTGTAACACCTAGCGGTGAGCCTCAAAGGCTCAGGCTTCGTGTTACAATGCCCCAGGGCACTCCAGGTAGTGGAGATGCCCGCCCCCTGGACACAGCCCCCACTTTTGGCGGCAAGTCCAGGAGAGATAATGAGAAAAACAAGGAGGAGTCACTGGCCAGTCAGGACAGCCCCTAAGGTGCCCTGAGCTGAAGTGACTCTGACTTTTAGAAATTCTCCATCTTGCAGATGGAGGATTCCCCCAATAGGGATAGGAATGTGCCCCCCTCCCCTCAGGGAGGAGGCAGAAAGAGGGTGTAGCCACCCTCAAGGACAGTAGCCATTGGCTACTGCCCTCCCAGACCTAAACACACCCTTAAATTTAGTATTTAAGGGCTCCCCAGAACCTAGGAAACTAGATTCCTGCAACCTAAGACGAAGAAGGACTGCTGAGCTGAAAAACCTGCAGAGAAGACGGAGACACCAACTGCTTTGGCCCCAGCTCTACCGGCCTGTCTCCCCACTTCTAAAGACACTGCTCCAGAGACGTGTTCCACAGGGTCCAGTGACCTCTGAAGCCACAGAGGACTACCCTGCATCTAGAAGGACCAAGAACTCCCGAGGACAGTGGCTTTGTTCACCAAAGACTGCAACTTTGCAACAAAGAAGCAACTTTGAAACAACACACGTTTCCCGCCGGAAGCGTGAGACTTTGCACTCTGCACCCGACGCCCCCGGCTCGACTTGTGGAGAACAAACACCACAGGGAGGACTCCCCGGCGACTACGAGACCGTGAGTAGCCAGACTTGACCCCCCTGAGCTCCCACAGCGACGCCTGCAGAGGGAATCCCGAGGTTCCCTCTGACCACGACTGCCTGGTTCAAAGACCCGACGCCTGGTAAAGACACTGCACCCGCAGCCCCCAGGACCTGATGGATCTGACCTCCAGTGCAGGAGGGACCCCCAGGTGGCCCTCTCCCTTGCCCAGGTGGTGGCTACCCCGAGGAGCTCCCCCCTTGCCTGCCTGCATCGCTGAAGAGACCCCTTGGTCTCCCGTTGATTCCTATTGCGAACCCGACGCTTGTTTGCACACTGTACCCGGCTGCCCCCGTGCTGCTGAGGGTGTACTTTCTGTGTGGACTTGTGTCCCCCCCGGTGCCATACAAAACCCTCCTGGTCAGCCCTCTGAAGACGCGGGTACTTACCTGCTGGCAGACTGGAACCGGGGCACCCCCTTCTCCATTGGAGCCTATGCGTTTTGGGCACCACTTTGACCTCTGCACCTGACCGGCCCTGAGCTGCTGGTGTGGTAACTTTGGGGTTGCCCTGAACCCCCGACGGTGGGATACCTTGGACCCAAACCTGAACCCCGTAGGTGGTTTACTTACCTGCGAAAACTAAGAAACACTTACCTCCCTCAGGAACTGTTGAAAATTGCACTGTCTAGTTTTAAAATAGCTATATGTCATTTATGTGAAAACTGTATATGCTATTTTGCTAATTCAAAGTTCCTAATGTTCCTACATGAAATACATTTCATTTGAAATATTACTTGTGAATCTTGAACCTGTGGTTCTTAAAATAAACTAAGAAAATATATTTTTCTATACAAAAACCTATTGGCCTGGAATTGTCTCTGAGTGTGTGTTCCTCATTTATTGCCTGTGTGTGTACAACAAATGCTTAACACTACTCCTTTGATAAGCCTACTGCTCGACCACACTACCAGAAAATAGAGCATTAGAATTATCTCTTTTTCCCACTATCTTACCTCTAAGGGGAACCCTTGGACTCTGTGCATACTATTCCTTACTTTGAAATAGTGCATACAGAGCCAACTTCCTACAGTTTGCAAGGAGGGAAAACCTCTACTGCTAGCAGCAGGCCTGGGGGGCTCGAGTTTCAGGGACTGTAGCCCTTTGAAGCTCACCACCAGAGTGTTGCACATTCCTGAGGGAGGGGGTGTTAGCTCCTCCACCCAGGAAGGGCATTGTCTTACAAACTAGAGAGCCATGGCTCTCCCCCAGGATTGTATATTGGCCATCTGGAATGGCAAGCTGGATAGAACCAGTCAGCAACTTTGCCAGTTAGGGTTAGCTTTTGCAGGGGGCACCACTATGGTGAGTTGGATCCAACACTGGTACCAGTTTGAATGTAATATTTTGAATTGTTTGATACGAAACAACTCAGGGTGCAGAGTAGCCATCATGTAGCTGGGAAACTCGTGTTTGACCAGAGCCCAGTACATGTATTTAAAATGGGTGCTCTATTCACTCACTATGTCTTTGGTTTGTCAAGGAAACAGTGGGGGGCATATTGCTCATGCAGCTATGCCCTCACACATAATATGGTGCACCCTGCCTTAGGGCTGGAAGGCCTGCCAGATGTGGGAGGCTGGCCTTGTTTGTAGTGGGTACCTAAGGTACGTACACCTTATACCTGGTCCAGTTATCCCTTATTAGTGAAATGTAGGCAGTGTCTAGCAACTTAGGCTATTTAGAGGTAGCTGTAGCAGGAGACATGTAAAGCTCTTGCAATACCACTATAGTCACAAAGTACTTACACACAATAAAAGACAATACTCAGTGTCACCAAAAATAAAGGTACTTTATTTTAGTGATACAGGGCAAAAAATATCGTAGAGACAATACTCCTTCTGGAGGTAAGCATTATACATAACATTTACAATAGTAACCAAAATCAGGTAAGTACACAGTAAAAAAATAGTGCAAACAGTGAAAACCACAATAGGTTGCAATAGGCCTAAGGGCAACACAAACCATATACTAAAATAATGGAATGCGAATGAGAGTGTAGCGGGGCGCTGGGAGTGTAAGAAAACATCAAATGTAAGTAAAATACCCCAACCCGGAGCCCAGGAAAACAGGAGTAAAGTACAGCAAGTTTCCTTAGGACACACTAGAAGTCGTGATGAAGGATTAAGCAAGAACCAAGCAAGACTTCAAGCAACCAACAATGGATTCTTGGACCTGAAGACCTGTGGAGAGACGAGACCAGAAGTCGATGAACAGTCCAGGAAGAACAGGATCCCCTGCCAACCTCAAAGAAGGTGCAAAAGTGGATTCTTTGGTTGGAAGAAAAGTACAGAAATACACCAAAGAAGATAGCTGGGGGTTTCTGCTTGGTTGAAGAGATGTCCCACATCGAGTACTTGGATGCAGGTTGTTTGGGTTTCTGGATTCCACCAACAAGCCTTGGTTCACGCAAGAACGCGTTTTTTGTCAAAGAGGAGCTGCCAGGACCCAGGAGGGACCTGAGGGTCCCAACTTCGACTGAGGAGACAGAGAGGGCTCTCAGCAATCCAAAGAGCCCTCAGAAGACCAGGCAGCACCCACAGGAGTCATGGGACACGGGGACGAAGGAGTTGCAAGGTGCAGTTGTCACAGCTATACACAAAAGGATCCCAAGTGGCTGGACAACAACTCAGGGAGCTGAGCATCGCAAGACACAGTTCTGGGGACCTGGACTATGTTGTGCACAAAGGACTTTTGGAAGAAGTGCACTGAAGCCCAAGGAGCTGTAGAGAATGCGAAGCGCAGGGGTACTGTCTGGCACAGGGAGGCAAGCCTTTACCTCCACTAAATTCGGACAGCTGGACCTTTGGATAGTCAGGATCACTTTGGTCTACAACCCGTGTTCCAGGGATCACAGTTGTTGACAGGTGAGGAGTCCCAAAGTACCGGTCCTCATCGCAGAAGGGTGCCTGCAGAAGCAGGGAAGTGACACCGTCATTTCACAGGCGATTTCTTTGGTTCTTCTGGTGCAGGTTGAAGACAGGCAGTCCTCAGAGCGTGCATACCTTTGAAACTGTTACAAAAGCTGGCTGGAGCTGAAGTTTCAGGTCACAGTAGCCTTCCTGGATACTTTGTTGCAGTTACAGCGGTCTGGCGTTGATCTGACGGTCAGAAGCTGAAGCAGAGGATGCAGAGGAGTAAAATCTAAGGAAACACCCAGAGGAAGGTTGTGAGAAGGTAGCCTCTTTCTAGCCTTGTTACCCCCACTTTTGGCCTGTTTGTGAGTGTATGTCAGGGTGTTTGTCACTGTTTTCACTGTCTCACTGGGATCCTGATAGCCAGGCCTCAGTGCTCATAGTGAAAACACTATGGTTTCAGTATGTTTGTTATGTGTCACTGGGATCCTGCTGGTCAGGACCCCAGTGCTCATAGGTTTGTGGCCTATATGTATGTGTCACTGGGACCCTGTCACACAGGGCCCCAGTGCTCATAGGTGTGCATGTATATGTTCCCTGTGTGGTGCCTAACTGTCTCACTGAGGCTCTGCTAACCAGAACCTCAGTGGTTATGCTCTCTCATTACTTTCAAATTGTCACTAACAGGCTAGTGACCATTTTTACCAATTTACATTGGCTTACTGGAACACCCTTATAATTCCCTAGTATATGGTACTGAGGTACCCAGGGTATTGGGGTTCCAGGAGATCCCTATGGGCTGCAGCATTTCTTTTGCCACCCATAGGGAGCTCTGACAATTCTTACACAGGCCTGCCACTGCAGCCTGAGTGAAATAACGTCCACGTTATTTCACAGCCATTTTACACTGCACTTAAGTAACTTATAAGTCACCTATATGTCTAACCTTTACCTGGTAAAGGTTAGGTGCAAAGTTACTTAGTGTGAGGGCACCCTGGCACTAGCCAAGGTGCCCCCACATTGTTCAGAGCCAATTCCCTGAACTTTGTGAGTGCGGGGACACCATTACACGCGTGCACTACATATAGGTCACTACCTATATGTAGCTTCACCATGGTAACTCCGAATATGGCCATGTAACATGTCTATGATCATGGAATTGCCCCCTCTATACCATCCTGGCATAGTTGGCACAATCCCATGATCCCAGTGGTCTGTAGCACAGACCCTGGTACTGCCAAACTGCCCTTCCTGGGGTTTCACTGCAGCTGCAGCTGCTGCCAACCCCTCAGACAGGCAGCTGCCGCCCTAGGGTCCAGCCAGGCCTGGCCCAGGATGGCAGAACAAAGAACTTCCTCTGAGAGAGGGTGTGACACCCTCTCCCTTTGGAAAATGGTGTGAAGGCAGGGGAGGAGTAGCCTCCCCCAGCCTCTGGAAATGCTTTCTTGGGCACAGATGTGCCCAATTCTGCATAAGCCAGTCTACACCGGTTCAGGGACCCCTTAGCCCCTGCTCTGGCGCGAAACTGGACAAAGGAAAGGGGAGTGACCACTCCCCTGACCTGCACCTCCCCTGGGAGGTGTCCAGAGCTCCTCCAGTGTGCTCCAGACCTCTGCCATCTTGGAAACAGAGGTGCTGCTGGCACACTGGACAGCTCTGAGTGGCCAGTGCCACCAGGTGACGTCAGAGACTCCTGCTGATAGGCTCCTTCAGGTGTTAGTAGCCTTTCCTCTCTCCTAGGTAGCCAAACCCTCTTTTCTGGCTATTTAGGGTCTCTGTCTCTGGGGAAACTTTAGATAACGAATGCATGAGCTCAGCCGAGTTCCTCTGCATCTCCCTCATCACCTTCTGATAAGGAATCGACCGCTGACCGCGCTGGAAGCCTGCAAACCTGCAACATAGTAGCCAAGACGACTACTGCAACTCTGTAACGCTGATCCTGCCGCCTTCTCGACTGTTTTCCTGCTTGTGCATGCTGTGGGGGTAGTCTGCCTCCTCTCTGCACCAGAAGCTCCGAAGAAATCTCCCGTGGGTCGACGGAATCTTCCCCCTGCAACCGCAGGCACCAAAAAGCTGCATTACCGGTCCCTTGGGTCTCCTCTCAGCACGACGAGCGAGGTCCCTTGAATCCAGCGACACTGTCCAAGTGACCCACACAGTCCAGTGACTCTTCAGCCCAAGTTTGGTGGAGGTAAGTCCTTGCCTCACCTCGCTGGGCTGCATTGCTGGGAACCGCGACTTTGCAAGCTACTCCGGCCCCTGTGCACTTCCGGCGGAAATCCTTCGTGCACAGCCAAGCCTGTGTCCACGGCACTCTAACCTGCATTGCACGACTTTCTAAGTTGGTCTCCGGCGACGTGGGACTCCTTTGTGCAACTTCGGCGAGCACCGTTTCACGCATCCTAGTAGTGCCTGTTTCTGGCACTTCTCTGGGTGCTACCTGCTTCAGTGAGGGCTCTTTTTGTCTTGCTCGACGTCCCCTCTCTCTGCAGGTGCAATTTGCGACCTCCTGGTCCCTCTTGGGCCCCAGCAGCGTCCAAAAACGCCAAACGCACGATTTGCGTGTAGCAAGGCTTGTTGGCGTCCATCCGGCGGGAAAACACTTCTGCACGACTCTCCAAGGCGTGGGGGATCCATCCTCCAAAGGGGAAGTCTCTAGCCCTTGTCGTTTCTGCAGTATTCACAGTTCTTCAGCCATGTAAGAGCTTCTTTGCACCAACCGCTGGCATTTCTTGGGCATCTGCCCATCTCCGAGCTGCTTGTGACTTTTGGACTTGGTCCCCTTGTTCCACAGGTACCCTCAGTCAGGAATCCATCGTTGTTGCATTGCTGATTTGTGTTTTCCTTGCATTCTCCCTCTAACACGACTATTTTGTCCTTAGGGGAACTTTAGTGCACTTTGCACTCACTTTTCAGGGTCTTGGGGAGGGTTATTTTTCTAACTCTCACTATTTTCTAATAGTCCCAGCGATCCTCTACAAGGTCACATAGGTTTGGGGTCCATTCGTGGTTCGCATTCCACTTTTGGAGTATATGGTTTGTGTTGCCCCTATCCCTATGTTTCCCCATTGCATCCTATTGTAACTATACATTGTTTGCACTGTTTTCTAAGACTATACTGCATATTTTTGCTATTGTGTATATATATCTTGTGTATATTTCCTATTCTCTCACTGAGGGTACACTCTAAGATACTTTGGCATATTGTCATAAAAATAAAGTACCTTTATTTTTAGTATAACTGTGTATTGTGTTTTCTTATGATATTGTGCATATGACACTAAGTGGTACTGTAGTAGCTTCACACGTCTCCTAGTTCAGCCTAAGCTGCTCTGCTAAGCTACCATTATCTATCAGCCTAAGCTGCTAGACACCCTATACACTAATAAGGGATAACTGGGCCTGGTGCAAGGTGCAAGTACCCCTTGGTACTCACTACAAGCCAGTCCAGCCTCCTACATTGGTTGTGCAGCGGTGGGATAAGTGCTTGAGACTACTTACCACTCTTGTCATTGTACTTTTCATAAGAGAAAAATATACAAAACAAGGTCAGTGTATATACACATAGCCAAAAAGTTTTGCATTTCCTCTTTGCACTCTTTTCTAAGTGCTGAAAAGTACTTCTAAAACTTTCAAAAAGTTCTTAAAAGTTTTAAAAGTTTTTTTCTGTCTTTCCAAAAAGTTCTGAAAACTTTTTTCTCTTTTTCTATCACTTTAACTCTCTCTAAAAAATGTCTGGCACAGGAAGAAATGTTGAACTGTCCAAACTTGCATATGATCACCTTAGCTGGAAAGGAGCAAGGAGTCTCTGCATAGAGAGAGGTTTGAGTGTAAGGAAAAATCCTTCCTTAGAACTGTTAATTAACATGCTTAGAGTACAGGATAAGGCCATAAGTGCCCAATCTGTTGAAAAAGTAGCTAATGGTTCTCAATCTGATCCAGGGACTCCCCCAGGAAAAGGTTCAGGAAATAAACTTCTCAGCCTGCCCATTACTAGACAGTCTAGCATAGTTGGTACAGAGGTTGAATCACACCATACTGATGGTGTGCTCTCACATTATACTGGTAGCCAAGCTGTTAGGGTGCCCTCTGTAAGGGACAGGTCTCCTTCTGTTCATTCCCATCATACCTCTGTATCTAGAAATGTCCCTCCCACCCACCCTGATGACAGATTGTTAGAAAGGGAGCTCAATAGATTGAGAGTGGAACAAACCAGACTGAAGCTCAAGAAGCAACAGCTGGATTTGGATAGACAGTCTTTAGAATTAGAGAAGGAAAGACAGAAGTTGGGTTTAGATACCCATGGTGGCAGCAGCAGTATTCCCCATAGTCATCCTGCAAAAGAGCATGATTCCAGGAATCTGCACAAGATAGTTCCCCCTTATAAGGAGGGGGATGACATTAACAAGTGGTTTGCTGCACTTGAGAGGGCCTGTGCTGTACAGGATGTCCCTCAAAGGCAGTGGGCTGATATCCTATGGCTATCATTTAGTGGAAAGGGTAGGGATAGACTCCTTACTGTGAAAGAAAGTGATGCCAATAATTTTACAGTTCTTAAGAATGCACTCCTGGATGGTTATGGCTTAACCACTGAACAGTACAGGATAAAGTTCAGAGAGACCAAAAAGGAGTCTTCACAAGACTGGGTTGATTTCATTGACCATTCAGTGAATGCCTTGGAGGGGTGGTTACATGGCAGTAAAGTTACTGATTATGAAAGCCTGTATAACACAATCCTGAGAGAGCATATACTTAATAATTGTGTGTCTGATTTGTTGCACCAGTACCTGGTAGACTCTGATCTGACCTCTCCCCAAGAATTGGGAAAGAAGGCAGACAAATGGGTCAGAACAAGGGTGAACAGAAAAGTTCATACAGGGGGTGACAAAGATGGCAATAAGAAGAAAGATGGTGAAAAATCTCAAGATAAGCATGGGGATAAGGGTAAAACCAAAGATCCCACTTCAAATCTTAAACACTCTTCAGAGGGTGGGGATAAAACAAATTCTTCCTCTTCTTCCCAACCTGCACACATTAAAAAGCCTTGGTGCTTTGTGTGTAAAAACAGAGGCCATAGGCCAGGGGATAAGTCCTGTCCAGGTAAACCCCCTGAGCCTACCACCACTAATACATCAAGCTCTAGTGCCCCTAGCAGTAGTGGTACTAGTGGTGGGACTGCTGGCAACAGTCAAGCAAAGGGTGTAGTTGGGTTCACTTATGGGTCCATAGTGGAAACTGATGTAATCAGTCCCAAGACAGTTTCTGTCACACCTAGTGGCATTGGCCTTGCCACACTGGCTGCTTGTCCCCTTACAATGGATAAGTACAGGCAGACAGTTTCAATAAATGGTGTTGAGGCCTTGGCCTACAGGGACACAGGTGCCAGTTTCACTTTGGTGACTGAAAACCTAGTGCCTCCTGAACAACACATCATAGGACAACAGTATAAGATTATTGATGTCCATAACTCCACTAAGTTTCTTCCCTTAGCTATAATTCAGTTTAGTTGGGGTGGAGTTACTGGCCCTAAGCAGGTGGTGGTATCACCTAGCTTACCTGTAGACTGTCTCTTAGGTAATGACCTAGAGGCCTCAGGTTGGGCTGATGTAGAGTTTTATGCCCATGCAGCCATGCTGGGCATCCCTGAGGAATTGTTCCCTCTCATTTCAAGTGAAATGAAAAAGCAAAGGAGAGAAGGCCTGAAAACTCAGGATCCCTCTCCAGCAACAGGTAAAAAGGGTATCACAGTATCCCCTAACCACCCTACCATTCAGGATACTATTCCTGTGGTGGGAGAAACCTCTCCTGGGGTGGCACCTGTTCCAAGGGAATCATCAGCTGGCAAAGCTGGACTCCCTGAGGTGGAAGTACCTCTCTGTGGGATAACTAACATTGGTGAGAAAAAGAGCACCATTTTAGTTAACATGGAGCATCCCTCCAACCCTCCCAGAGAAACTTTAGTGCAGAAAATCTGCACTGCCTCACAACACTTAGGACAGCATCCCTGCCCTAGTGTGGAGCTGATAGGACAGCATCCCTGCCCTGCTCCAACCCAAGAGAAACAGCATCCCTGTTCTCTCTTCCAGCCATATGGAAAAAGTTTTTGCCCAGCTATGGCTTTTCTGAGACAGCATTCCTGTCTGGCATTTCCATCACTACAAATAGGTTCAGTGGACAATTCCCACTGCTCTAAACTAAAACTTACTGATAGAAACTCTGAAAATACATCTTCACATTGTTGCTTAGCTAAAAAACTTCAAACAGGGTGGTTTACATCCCCACAGGGAAGTAACCATATAGTGGATGATAAAGGGAGTAACCAGTCTATTGCAGAGCTACTCTCTACTTATCACCACTTAGACAATAAAGTCTCAACTGGCCAAGGTTAGCCTTATTGTCCTTCGTTTGGGGGGGGGTTGTGTGAGAAGGTAGCCTCTTTCTAGCCTTGTTACCCCCACTTTTGGCCTGTTTGTGAGTGTATGTCAGGGTGTTTGTCACTGTTTTCACTGTCTCACTGGGATCCTGATAGCCAGGCCTCAGTGCTCATAGTGAAAACACTATGGTTTCAGTATGTTTGTTATGTGTCACTGGGATCCTGCTGGTCAGGACCCCAGTGCTCATAGGTTTGTGGCCTATATGTATGTGTCACTGGGACCCTGTCACACAGGGCCCCAGTGCTCATAGATGTGCATGTATATGTTCCCTGTGTGGTGCCTAACTGTCTCACTGAGGCTCTGCTAACCAGAACCTCAGTGGTTATGCTCTCTCATTACTTTCAAATTGTCACTAACAGGCTACTGACCATTTTTACCAATTTACATTGGCTTACTGGAACACCCTTATAATTCCCTAGTATATGGTACTGAGGTACCCAGGGTATTGGGGTTCCAGGAGATCCCTATGGGCTGCAGCATTTCTTTTGCCACCCATAGGGAGCTCTGACAATTCTTACACAGGCCTGCCACTGCAGCCTGAGTGAAATAACGTCCACGTTATTTCACAGCCATTTTACACTGCACTTAAGTAACTTATAAGTCACCTATATGTCTAACCTTTACCTGGTAAAGGTTAGGTGCAAAGTTACTTAGTGTGTGGGCACCCTGGCACTAGCCAAGGTGCCCCCACATTGTTCAGAGCCAATTCCCTGAACTTTGTGAGTGCGGGGACACCATTACACGCGTGCACTACATATAGGTCACTACCTATATGTAGCTTCACCATGGTAACTCCGAATATGGCCATGTAACATGTCTATGATCATGGAATTGCCCCCTCTATACCATCCTGGCATAGTTGGCACAATCCCATGATCCCAGTGGTCTGTAGCACAGACCCTGGAACTGCCAAACTGCCCTTCCTGGGGTTTCACTGCAGCTGCAGCTGCTGCCAACCCCTCAGACAGGCAGCTGCCCCCCTAGGGTCCAGCCAGGCCTGGCCCAGGATGGCAGAACAAAGAACTTCCTCTGAGAGAGGGTGTGACACCCTCTCCCTTTGGAAAATGGTGTGAAGGCAGGGGAGGAGTAGCCTCCCCCAGCCTCTGGAAATGCTTTGTTGGGCACAGATGTGCCCAATTCTGCATAAGCCAGTCTACACCGGTTCAGGGACCCCTTAGCCCCTGCTCTGGCGCGAAACTGGACAAAGGAAAGGGGAGTGACCACTCCCCTGACCTGCACCTCCCCTGGGAGGTGTCCAGAGCTCCTCCAGTGTGCTCCAGACCTCTGCCATCTTGGAAACAGAGGTGCTGCTGGCACACTGGACAGCTCTGAGTGGCCAGTGCCACCAGGTGACGTCAGAGACTCCTGCTGATAGGCTCCTTCAGGTGTTAGTAGCCTTTCATCTCTCCTAGGTAGCCAAACCCTCTTTTCTGGCTATTTAGGGTCTCTGTCTCTGGGGAAACTTTAGATAACGAATGCATGAGCTCAGCCGAGTTCCTCTGCATCTCCCTCATCACCTTCTGATAAGGAATGGACCGCTGACCGCGCTGGAAGCCTGCAAACCTGCAACATAGTAGCCAAGACGACTACTGCAACTCTGTAACGCTGATCCTGCCGCCTTCTCGACTGTTTTCCTGCTTGTGTATGCTGTGGGGGTAGTCTGCCTCCTCTCTGCACCAGAAGCTCCGAAGAAATCTCCCGTGGGTCGACGGAATCTTCCCCCTGCAACCGCAGGCACCAAAAAGCTGCATTACCTGTCCCTTGGGTCTCCTCTCAGCACGACGAGCGAGGTCCCTCGAATCCAGCGACACCGTCCAAGTGACCCCCACAGTCCAGTGACTCTTCAGCCCAAGTTTGGTGGAGGTAAGTCCTTGCCTCACCTCGCTGGGCTGCATTGCTGGGAACCGCGACTTTGCAAGCTACTCCGGCCCCTGTGCACTTCCGGCGGAAATCCTTCGTGCACAGCCAAGCCTGGGTCCACGGCACTCTAACCTGCATTGCACGACTTTCTAAGTTGGTCTCCGGCGACGTGGGACTCCTTTGTGCAACTTCGGCGAGCACCGTTTCACGCATCCTAGTAGTGCCTGTTTCTGGCACTTCTCCGGGTGCTACCTGCTTCAGTGAGGGTTCTTTGTCTTGCTCGACGTCCCCTCTCTCTGCAGGTGCAATTTGCGACCTCCTGGTCCCTCCTGGGCCCCAGCAGCGTCCAAAAACGCCAAACGCACGATTTGCGTGTAGCAAGGCTTGTTGGCGTCCATCCGGCGGGAAAACACTTCTGCACGACTCTCCAAGGCGTGGGGGATCCATCCTCCAAAGGGGAAGTCTCTAGTCCTTGTCGTTTCTGCAGTATTCACAGTTCTTCAGCCTAGTAAGAGCTTCTTTGCACCAACCGCTGGCATTTCTTGGGCATCTGCCCATCTCCGAGCTGCTTGTGACTTTTGGACTTGGTCCCCTTGTTCCACAGGTACCCTCAGTCAGGAATCCATCGTTGTTGCATTGCTGATTTGTGTTTTCCTTGCATTCTCCCTCTAACACGACTATTTTGTCCTTAGGGGAACTTTAGTGCACTTTGCACTCACTTTTCAGGGTCTTGGGGAGGGTTATTTTTCTAACTCTCACTATTTTCTAATAGTCCCAGCGATCCTCTACAAGATCACATAGGTTTGGGGTCCATTCGTGGTTCGCATTCCACTTTTGGAGTATATGGTTTGTGTTGCCCCTATCCCTATGTTTCCCCATTGCATCCTATTGTAACTATACATTGTTTGCACTGTTTTCTAAGACTATACTGCATATTTTTGCTATTGTGTATATATATCTTGTGTATATTTCCTATCCTCTCACTGAGGGTACACTCTAAGATACTTTGGCATATTGTCATAAAAATAAAGTACCTTTATTTTTAGTTTAACTGTGTATTGTGTTTTCTTATGATATTGTGCATATGACACTAAGTGGTACTGTAGTAGCTTCACACGTCTCCTAGTTCAGCCTAAGCTGCTCTGCTAAGCTACCATTATCTATCAGCCTAAGCTGCTAGACACCCTATACACTAATAAGGGATAACTGGGCCTGGTGCAAGGTGCAAGTACCCCTTGGTACTCACTACAAGCCAGTCCAGCCTCCTACAAAGGTCCTACATAGTTACCCAGTGCAGTGAAAATGGCTGTGAAATAATGTGTGCACTATTTCACTCAGGCTGCAGTGGCAGTCCTGAAGAAAGGTTTGCATGAGCTCCTCGTGGGTGGCAAAAGAAATGCTGCAGCCGTATAAGGATCTCCAGGAACCCCAATGCCGGTGTACCTAGGTACCATATACTAGTGACTTATAAAAGGGTTCCAGTGTGCCAATTGAAATTGGTAAATGAAATCACTAGCCAACAGTGACAAATTTAAAAGCAGAAAGAGTATAAGCACTGAGGTTCTGATTAGCAGAGCCTCAGTGACATAGTCTAGTCCTATACAGACACACACTTTAGGCCATAAACTATGAGCACTGAGGTCCGCTGCGGATATTCAACTGTGGTAAACCACTGGCGGTACCTACCGCCGCGCTCAAAAAGGGGACACACAAACAAAACACCACCACATTGGTCAATCCGAATAACACACCGCTGACACCCATACACACACCCACACCACTATAAAGCACACACCCACACTATCCACAAACCCTTACGACCCAAAAATATTGACAACTGAGACAGACAGACCAAAAGCACCCACAGAAGCAGAGCCACAAAACACCGTTACCAACACACCATCCACACACCTTACAGCACACACCCCAATACATCACCCCACACACCCACACACACACCACTCACACTACACTCATGGCACCACAAAGATCCCAGGTTCTCAGAGGAGGAGCTAAGGGTCATAGTGGAGGAAATCATCCGTGTAGAGCAACAGCTATTCAGATCACAGGTGCAGCAGACACCCATTGCTAGGAAGATGGAGCTGTGGCGGAGAATCGTGGACAGGATCAAAGCCGTGGGACAGCAACCGAGAACAAGGGATGACATCAGGAAGAGGTGGAAGAACCTACTGGGAAAGGTGTGTTCGGGTAGCAAGTCACCAGATAGCAGTACAGAGGACTGGCGGTGGGTCCCCACCTCCTCCCCCGCAACTAACAACATGGGAGGAGCAAGTCTTTGCAATATTGCATCCTGAGGGAATGGCAGGAGTAGCAGGAGGACTAAACTCTGGTAGGTCAACTCTTTACTACTTTCACCCCCCTACCTGCATGCCATCACATACCCCCATCCTCACCCTCACTCCAGCATTCCACCACCTCACACACACACCCCACCATCACAACCCCACCCCTCCCAAAACCAAGCCCTGCATGCAACACCAATGCATGGACACCCATCACAGACCTGCATGAACAACTATCACAAAAGCATGCACACTCGAGACAATCACATAGCCCACCAAACCACTACTCACACAAGGCAAAGCTGCCAGGACAATAACAACCATACAGGGCCACACACCCATGCACAAGATGTCACACGCAGAAACAATAACACTGCTATTACATTCCCACAGGTTCCCCATCCAAAGTTACCGGAGAGGAGGTGCCAGCAACATTCAGTCCCCCCGAGGAGAGGCCCACAGTGATGACAGCAGCTCTGGATGCCTGGATCTGGATGACCAAGTCATAGTAGGGTTTCAGGCGATTGACATGGAGCACCCTAAGGGGACTCCTGGCAGTGCCTAAGTCAACTAAGTAGGTGACTTCACCCTTCTTTTCAACAATTGTGTGGGGTCCACTCCATTTATCTTGGAGTGCTCTTGGGGCAACAGGCTCCAAGACCCACACTTTCTGCCCTGGTTGGTACTGAATCAAAACAGCCTTCGGGTCATGCCATTGCTTTTGGAGCTCTTGGCTGGCCTCAATGTTTTTACTGGCCTTTTTCATGTACTCAGCCATCCTTGATCTGAGGCCAAGTACATAGTCCACTATGTCTTGCTTTGGAGCTTTTAAAGGTTGTTCCCAACCCTCCTTAACAAGTGTTAGAGGACCTCTCACAGGGTGACCAAATAGGAGTTCAAAGGGGCTGAAGCCCACTCCTTTCTGGGGTACCTCCCTGTAAGCAAAAAGGAGGCAAGGTAACAGGATATCCCATCTCCTGCGGAATTTTTCAGGCAGTCCCATAATCATGCCTTTGAGAGTTTTGTTAAATCTCTCCACCAGTCCATTTGTTTGTGGATGATAGGGTGTGGTGAACTTGTATGTCACACCACACTCCTTCCACATGGCCTTTAAGTAAGCAGACATGAAATTGCTTCCTCCAATGTCTGATACCACCTCTTTTGGGAAGCCTCCCCTGGAAAAGATTCCTAGGAGGGCCTTTGCCACTGTAGGAGCTGTAGTGGTCCTTAGAGGAATTGCTTCAGGATATCTGGTGGCATGGTCCACTACCACCAAGATAAACCTATTGCCTGAAGCAGTAGGGGGGTCAAGGGGGCCAACTATGTCAACCCCTACCCTTTCAAAGGGAACCCCCACCACAGGTAGTGGAATAAGGGGTGCCTTTGGGGTGTCACCTGTCTTGCCACTGGCTTGACAGGTTTCACAGGACTTACAAAATTCCTTTGTGTCCTCTGACATTCTAGGCCAATGAAACAAGGGACCAAGCCTGTCCCAAGTTTTCATTTGCCCCAAATGTCCAGCTAAGGGAATGTCGTGAGCTAGAGTTAGGAGGAACTTTCTGTACTCCTGAGGAATCACCAATCTCCTGGCAGCTCCAGGTTTTGGATCCCTTGCTTCAGTGTACAAGAGGTTGTCCTCCCAGTAAACTCTGTGAGAGTCACTGACATCCCCATTTGCTTGTTTGACAGCTTGCTGCCTTAGACCCTCTAGTGTGGGACAGGTCTGCTGTGCCACACTCAGCTCCTCCCTGGCAGGCCCCCCTTCACCCAAAAGCTCAGCAGTGTCTGCTTCCATCTCCTCTGGTGTAGGTTCTGCACAGGGTGGAAATTCTTCTTCCTCAGAATTAGAATCCACTGTAGAGGGAGGGATAGTAGATAGTGTTTTACCTTTGCTAACCCTAGCTTTAGGGAGCAGTCGGTCCATTGTTCCAGGATCCAAGCTTCCCTGTCCTTTTTGCTTTTTGGCCTGAGCCCTTGTCAAAGCAAAAATATGCCCTGGGATGCCCAGCATTGCTGCATGGGCCTCCAACTCCACTTCTGCCCAAGCTGATGTCTCTAAATCATTCCCTAATAGACAGTCTACAGGTAAATCTGAAGCTACCACAACTTTCTTTGGACCAGTAACCCCCCCCAGTTGAGATTTACAACAGCCATGGGGTGGCTAAGGGTGTTGTTGTGAGCATCGGTTACTTGGTACTGGTGACCAAGTAGGTGTTGTTCAGGGTGGACCAGTTTCTCTATGACCATAGTCACACTGGCACCAGTGTCCCTGTTGGCCTGAACCTCAACACCATTTATTAGGGGTAGCTGCTTGTACTTATCCATATTAAGGGGACAAGCAACTAAGGTGGCTAAATCAATAGCCCCCTCAGAGACTAACACAGCCTCTCTGGCCTCCCTAACAAGGCCAACCCCAACTAAGTTACCAATAGTGAGCCCAGCTAATCCCTTGGATTGGCTATTAGTAGGTTTGCTCCCACCACCACTGCTATTAGTAGGGACACTAGGTGTAGCAGTAGGGGTTGTAGTGGTAGGAGGCTTGGTGCCTTTCTTTGGACAACTGGGATCTGTTGTCCAATGGCCTTTTATTTTACATAAATAGCACCATGGTTTCTTTTCCTTGTTCTGATTAAAAGAGGATTTGGGCCCACCACCCCACCAGAGTGTTTTTGTGGGCCTGATGAAGACTCATTTTTAGATTTGTCCCCACCCTTGTCAGAAGACTTACCATCCTTTTTCTTGCCATCTTTGTCACCCCCTGTATGAACTTTTCTGTTCACCCTTGTTCTGACCCATTTGTCTGCCTTCTTTCCCAATTCTTGGGAGAGGTCAGATCAGAGTCCACCAGGTACTGGTGCAACAAATCAGACACACAATTATTAAGAATATGCTCTCTCAGGATTAAGTTATGCAGGCTTTCATAATCAGTAACTTTACTGCCATGTAACCACCCCTCCAAGGCCTTCACTGAATGGTCAACAAAGTCTACCCAGTCTTGTGAAGACTCCTTTTTGGTCTCTCTGAACTTCATCCTGTACTGTTCAGTGGTTAAGCCATAACCATCTAGGAGTGCATTCTTAAGAACTGCAAAATTATTGGCATCACTTTCTTTCACAGTAAGGAGCCTATCCCTACCCTTTCCACTAAATGATAGCCATAGGATAGCAGCCCACTGCCTTTGAGGGACATCCTGTACAACACAGGCCCTCTCAAGTGCAGCAAACCACTTGTTAATGTCATCCCCTCCTTATAAGGGGGAACTATCTTGTGCAGATTCCTTGAATCATGCTCTCTTGCAGGATGACTATGGGGAATATTGCTGCTGCCACCATTGGTTTCTAACCCAATTTTCTGTCTTTCTCTTTCTATCTCTTAGGACTGTCTATCTAAATCCAGTTGTTGCTTCTTGAGCTTCAGCCTGGATTCTTCCACTCTTAATCTATTGAGCTCCCTTTCTATCACTCTGTCATCAGGGTGGGTGGGTGGGACATGCCTTGAAACAGAAGTATGGTGAGAATGAACAGAAGGAGACCTGTTCCTAACAGATGGCACTCTAACAACCTGGCTAACAGAAATAGCACTTCTACTATGATGAGAAGGAATACTCTTACTGTGATGTGAGGCAACACTATTAGTGTGATGTGACTCTACATCAGTACCAGCTATGCTAAGTGGTCTGCTAATGGGCAGGTTGGGAAGGTTCCATTCTAAATCCTTTGCTGGGGGTGCCCCAGGGTCAGATTGGGAACCATCAGCTAATTTCTCAACAGAAGTGCCACCTCTGGCCTTATCCTGTTCAACAAGCATATTGATCAACAGTTCTCTAGAGGGATTCTTCCATACACTTAAACCTCTTTCTATGCAGATACTCCTTGCTCCTTTCCAGCTAAGGTGATCATAAGCAAGTTTGGACAGATCAACAGTTTGGCCTGTGCCAGACATTTTAGAAAGTGTTTAAGAGATAGAAAAAGTGAGAAAAAGTTTTCAGAACTTTTTGAAAGACAGAAAAAAAAACTTTTACAACTTTTTAAGAACTGTTTAGAAAGTTTAGAGGTACTTTTCAGCACTTAGCAAAGAGGTGAGAGAAGAAAAGCAAAACTTTTTGGTTATGTGTACACACACTGAACTTTTTTTATATATTTTTCTCTTATGAAAAGTACAATGACAAAAGTGGTAAGTAGTTGCTAAGTACTTATCCCACCACTGCACAACCAATGTAGGAGGCTGGGCTGGCTTGTAGTGAGTACCAAGGGGTACTTACACCTTGCACCAGGCCCAGGTATCCCTTATTAGTGTATAGGGTGTCTAGCAGCTTAGGCTGATAGATAATGGTAGCTTAGCCGAGCAGCTTAGGCTGAACTAGGAGACGAGTGAAGCTCCTACAGTACCACTAGTGTCACTTGCACAATATCATAAGAAAACACAATACATAGATATACTAAAAATAAAGGTACTTTATTTTTATGACAATATGCCAAAGTATCTCAGTGAGTACCCTCAGTATGAGGATAGCAAATATACACAAGATATATGTACACAATACCAAAAATATGCAGTATAGTAGTAGAAAACAGTGCAAACAATGTATAGTTACAATAGGATGCAATGGGGACACATAGGGATAGGGGCAACACAAACCATATACTCCAAAAGTGGAATGCGAACCACAAATGGACCCCAAACCTATGTGACCTTGTAGAGGGTCGCTGGGACTGTAAGAAAACAGTGAGGGTTAGAAAAATAGCCCACCCCAAGACCCTGAAAAGTGAGTGCAAAGTGCACTAAAGTTCCCCAAAGAGCACAGAAGTCGTGATAGGGGAATTCTGCAGGAAAGACCAACACCAGCAATGCAACAACCATGGATTTCCAGACGAGAGTACCTGTGGAACAAGGGGACCAAGTCCAAAAGAAACGATCAAGTCGAGAGTGGACAGATGCCCAGGAAATGCCAGCTGTGGGTGCAAAGCTGCTACTAGGCAGTAGAAGCTGAGGATTCTGCAAGAACAACAAGGGCTAGAAACTTCCCCTTTGGAGAATGGATGTCCCACGTCGTGAAGAGTCGTGAAAAAGTGTTTTCCTGAAGAAAGACTGCAAACAAGCCTTGCTAGCTGCAAATCATGCAATTAGGGTTTTTGGATACTGCTGTGGCCCAGGAGGGACCAGGATGTCACCAATTGCGTAAGGGGACAGAGGGGGTGTCCAGCAAGACAAGGAGCCCTCTCAGAAGCAAGCAGCACCCGGAGAAGTGCTAGAACAGGCACTACAAATTGGAGTGAAACGGTGCTCACCCGAAGTTGTACAAGAGAGTCCCACGCCGCCAGAGGACAACTCAGGAGGTCGTGCAATGCAGGTTAGAGTGCCATGGACCCAGGCTTGGATGTGCACAAAGGAAATCCTGGAAAAGTGCACAGGAGCCGGAGTAGCTGCAAAAGACGCGGTTCCCAGCAATGCAGTATGGCGTGGGGAGGCAAGGACTTACCTCCACCAAACTTGGACTGAAGAGTCACTGGACTATGGGAGTCACTTGGACAGAGTTGCTGGAGTCAAGGGACCTCGCTCGTCGTGCTGAGAGGAGACCCAGGGGACCAGTGATGCAGTTCTTTGGTGCCTGCAGTTGCAGGGGGACGATTCCGTCGACCCACGGGAGATTTCTTCGGACTTCTAGTGCAGAGAGGAGGCAGACTACCCCCACAGCATGCACCACCAGGAAAACAGTCGAGAAGGCGGCAGGATCAGCGTTACAGTGTCACAGTAGTCGTCTTTGCTACTTTGTTGCAGTTTTGCAGGCTTCCAGCGCGGTCAGCAGTCGATTCCTTTGCAGAAGGTGAAGAGAGAGATGCAGAGGAACTCTTATGAGCTCTTGCATTCGTTATCTAAGGAATTCCCCAAAGCAGAGACCCTAAATAGCCAGAAAAGAGGGTTTGGCTACTTAGGAGAGAGGATAGGCTAGCAAAACCTGAAAGAGCCTATCAGAAGGAGTCTCTGATGTCACCACTCAGAGCAGTCCAGTTTGCCAGCAGCACCTCTGTTTCCAAGATGACAGAGGTCTGGAGCACACTGGAGGAGCTCTGGGCACCTCCCAGGGGAGGTGCAGGTCATGGGAGTGGTCACTCCCCTTTCCTTTGTCCAGTTTTGCGCCAGAGCAGGGCTGAGGGGTCCCTGAACCGGTGTAGACTGGCTTATGCAGAAATGGGCACCATCTGTGCATTGGTGACAGACCCCTGTCTGGGTCCAGGGGAGAGGGGAGAGGGGCCCCCCTCACGTTTCGTCAGGCCAGTATGTCCAGGGGGTGGCTATTTATTATATGTAACCACGGGGCTCTCCACTAGTGAGGTCACTCCAAGAGATACCTCCTTCTGCGCATGTACCTGACACAGCACCACCTAGCGGACGGTATCTGTGAGCTCATCAAGAGTTCAGAAATCTTCCTGTTGGGGGTTCAGGAACCTCGTCAAAGCTCACAGCGTTTTTGTTTTAAAGGTCTGAGCATTTTTATTTACTTTCAAATTCATTATTCCCCAACCTCAAACAAAAAGAGCAGATAAAAATACACGTTGTAACCTGCTAGTGCACCGAGGTCAAGGTAAGCACTGTCTGGGTTTTCTTAAACTATCCGATGGACTTGTTTCCGTCGTCTCTACTTTTCTGCGCAGGTCAAGTTGAGTGGGTGTCTGTGAACTGACTACATGCACCTTGCTGATGCAGCTAAATCTGGAGCACATATAACCTGCTTAAAATCTCATGTGCTACCTTCGGGGGCGCTGGATGGGTCTTTGCTGCGTAACATAGGGCGAGCGGTATCTAAAAGTGGTAACCTTCCTGTGGACCTCCACCGTGAATGGAGAGGGGAGCTCTAGTGGAATTATCACTCACTCAACTTAGCGAGTTATAGCTCATTATTGAACCTCTTTCAGAATTTTCTAATGTGCATCGAAGGCTTGC
Source organism: Pleurodeles waltl (assembly GCF_031143425.1). Classification (NCBI taxonomy): domain Eukaryota; kingdom Metazoa; phylum Chordata; class Amphibia; order Caudata; family Salamandridae; genus Pleurodeles; species Pleurodeles waltl. The sequence continues at coordinate 9,032,042 of NC_090438.1, read as the reverse complement.
AATTAATTTTTAAGTCTACCGGCTATCGGTAGGTCTATATTAGTTGCCTGACATGCGTCACAGAAGAAAGAAGACAGCAGAGATAGAGAAGACTGCATGCGGAGAAGAAGAAAGAAAAACGCAGCGAAGAAAGAACACAGAGAAGATGGCAAGAGACAAAGAAGGAAGAAAAATACAGTGAAAAAAGAACAAAGAGAAGACGGCATGAGACAAACAAGAAAGAAGAATACAGCGAAGAAACAACAAAGAGAAGACGGCATGAGACTAAGAAGAAAGAAGAATGCAGCGAAGAAGGAACACAGAGAAGATAGCATGAGACAAGAAAGAAGAATGCAGCGAAGAAAGAACACAGAGAAGATGGCATTAGACAAAGAAGAAAGAAGAATACTGCAAATAAAGAATAAAGAGAATACGGCATGAGATGAAAAGAAAGAAGAATGCAGCGTAGAAAGAACAAAGAGAATACAGCATGAGACAAAGAAGAAAGAAGAATACAGCGAAAAAAGAACAAAAAAAGAACAAGGAGAAGATGACATGAGACAAAGAAGAAAGAAGAATACAGCGAAGAAAGAACAAAGAGAAGACGGTATGAGACAAAGATGAAAGAAGAATACAGCGAAAAAAGAACAAAGAGAATATGGCATGAGACAAAGAAGAAAGAAGAATACAGCGAAGAAAGAACAAAGAGAAGACGGCATGAGACAAAGAAGAAAGAAGAATACAGTGGAGACAAACAAGAAAGAAGATTGCAACAAAGAAAGAACACAGAGAAGCCGGCATGAGATAAAGAAGAACACAGAGATTACGGCATGTAGTGAAGAAGAAGGAAGAATGCAGCGAAGAAAGAACAAGGAGAAAACGGCATGAGACAAAGAAGAATGCAGCGAAGAAAGAACACAGAGAAGATGGCATGAGACAAAGAAGAAAGAAGAATGCATCAAAGAAAGAACACAAAGAAGATAGCATGAGAGAAAGAAGAATGCTGCGAAGAAAGACCAAAGAGAAGACGGCATGCGACTAAGAAGAAATAAGAATGCAGCGAAGAAAGGGCAAAGAGAAGACGGTATGCAACTAAAAAAAAGAAGAATGCAGCGAAGAAAGAACAAAGAGAAGACGGTATGAGACAAAGAAGAAAGAAGAATGCAGTGAAGAAAGAACAAGGAGAAGACAGCATGAGACAAAGAAGAAAGAAAAATTCAGCAAAAATGGAACAAAGAGAAAATGGCATCAGACGAAAAGAATACAGCTAAACAAAAACAAAGAGAATACGGCATGAGACAAACAAGAAAGAAGAATGCAGCGAAGAAAGAACACGGAGAAGACGGCAGGAGACAAAGAACAACACAGAGAATACGGCATGTGGTGAAGAAGAAAGAAGAATGCAGCGAAGAAAGAACAAAGAGAAAACGGCATGAGACAAAGAAGAAAGAAGAATGCAGCGAAGAAAGAACACAGGGAATATGGCATGTGGTGAAGAAGAAAGAAGAATGCAGGAAAGAAAGAACAAGGAGAAAACGGCATGAGACAAAGAAGAAAGAAGAATGCAGAGAAGAAAGAACAAAGAGAAGACGGCATGCTGAGAAGAAGAAAGAAGATGGGAGCAAAGAAATAACACTGAGAAGATGGCATGAGACAAAGAAGAAACAAGAATGCAGCAAAGAAAGAACAAAGAGAAAACGGCATGAGACAAAGAAGAAAGAAGAATGCAGCACAGAAAGAACACAGAGAAGACAGCATGAGACAGAGAAGAAAGAAGAATGCAGTGAAAAAAGAACAAAGAGAAGATAGCATGAGACAAGAAAGAGGAATGCAGCGAAGAAAGAACACAGAGATGACGGCATGAGACAAAGAAGAAAGAAGAAAACTGCGAAAAAAGAATAAAGAGAATACGGCATGAGACAAAAAGAAAGAAGAATGCAGCGTAGAAAGAACAAAGAGAATACAGCATGAGACAAAGAAGAAAGAAGAATACAGAGAAAAAAGAACAAGGAGAAGACGGCATGAGACAAAGAAGAAAGAAGAATACACTGTAGAAAGAACAAAGAGAATATGGCATGAGACAAAGAAGAAAGAAGAATACAGCGAAGAAAGAACAAAGAAGACGTCATGAGACAAAGAAGAAAGAAGAATGCACCAAAGAAGAAACAAAGAGAAAATGGCATGAGACAAAGAAGAAAGAAGAATACAATGGAAAAAAAAAACAAAGAGAATTCAGTATAAGACAAACAAGAAAGAAGAATGCAACAAAGAAAGAACACAGAGAAGCCGGCATGAGAGAAAGAAGAACACAGAGAATACGGCATGTAGTGAAGAAGAAGGAAGAATGCAGCGAAGAAAGAACAAGGAGAAAACGGCATGAGACAAAGAAAAAAGAAGAATGCAGTGAAGAAAGAACACAGAGAAGACGGCATGAGACCAAGAAGAAAGAAGAATGCATTGAAGAAAGAACACAGAGAACAATGCATGTGGTGAAGAAGAAAGAAGAATGCAGTGAAGAAAGAACAAAGAGAAAACGGCATGAGACAAAGAAGAAAGAAGAATGCAGTGAAGAAAGAACAAAGAGAAGACCGCATGCAAAGAAGAAGAAAGAAGATGGGAGCAAAGGAATAACACAGAGAAGATGGCATGAGACAAAGAAGAAAGAAGAATGCAGCGAAGAAAGAAAAAAGAGAAGACGGCATGCGACAAAGAAGAAATAAGAATGCAGCGAAGAAAGAGCAAAGAGAAGATGGTATGCAACTAAAAAGAATGAAGAATGCAGCAAAGAAAGAATAAAGAGAAGATGGTATGAGTCAAGAAATGCAGCGAAGAAAGAACACAGAGAAGACGGCATGGGACAAAGAAGAAAGAAGAATGCAACAAAGAAAGAAAACAGAGGACAGCAGGAGACAAAGAAGAAAGAAGAATGCAGCGAAGAAAGAACACAAAGAAGACTACATGTAACAAAGAAGAATGCAGCGAATAAAGAACAAAGAGAAAAACGGCATGAGACGAAGAAGAAAGAAGAATGCAGCGAAAAAAGAACAAAGAGAAAACTGCATGAGACAAAGAAGAAAGAAGAATGAAGCGAAGAAAGAACAAAGAGAAAACGTCATGAGACAAAGAAGAAAGAAGAATGCAACGAAGAAAGAACACAGAGAAGATGGCATGAGGCAAAAAAAAAAGAAGGATGCAGAGAAGATAGAACAAGATTGATAGATTGGCTACCAAGAAAAGAGGTTTGGCTAACAAGAGAAGTAAGAACCTATCAGAAGGGGTGTAGGAGGCTGGCCTGGCTTGTAGTGGGTACCAGAGGTACTTACACCTTGTGCCAGGTCCAGTTATCCCTTATTAGTGTAGAAGAGGTGTTTCTAGCAGCTTAGGCTGATAGAAGGTAGCTATAGCAGAGCAGCTTAGACTAGGAGACATGTAAAGCTCCTACTACACAACTGGTGCCATATGCACAATATCATAAGAAAACACAATACACAGATATGCTAAAAATAAAGGTACTTTATTTTCATGACAATATGTCAAAACTATCTCAGTGAGTACCCTCAGTATGAGGATGCCAAATATACACAAGATATATGTACACAATACCAAAAATATGCAGTAATAGCAAAAGGAAGTAATGCAAGCAGTGTAAAGTTACAATAGATTGCAATAGGAGCACATAGGTATAGGGGCAACACAAACCATATACTGGCAGGAGCCCAGGAAATGCCAGCTGAGGGTGCAAGGAAGCTGCCACCGGATGGAAGAAGCTTGGTGTTTTGCAAGAACGAAGAGGACTAGGAACTTCCCCTTTGGAGGATGGATGTCCCACATCGTGAAGAAGCTTGCAGAGGTGTTCCCACGCAGAAAGACTGCAAACAAGCCTTGCTAGCTGCAAGGGTCGCGGTTAGGGTTTTTGGATGCTGCTGTAGCCCAGGAGGGACCAGGATGTCGCCACTTGGATGAGGAGACAGAGGGGGCACCCAGCAAGTCAGGGAGCCCTCACAGAAGCAGGCAGCACCCGCAGAAGTACCGGAACAGGCACTTAGAAGAGGAGTGAACCCGAAGTCACAAAAGGGAGTCCCACGATGCCGGAGGACAACTCAGAAGGTTGTGCACTGCAGGTTAGAGTGTCGGGGACCCAGGCTTGGCTGTGAACGAAGGAAATCCTGGAAGAGTGCACAGGAGCCGGAGCAGCTGCAAATCACAAGGTACTCAGCAATGCAGTCTAGCGTGGGGAGGCAAGGACTTACCTCCACCAAACTTGGACTGAAGAGTCACTGGACTGTGGGAGTCACTTGGACAGAGTTGCTGAGTTCCAGGGACCACGCTCGTCGTGCTGAGAGGGGACCTAGAGGACCGGTGATGAAGTCTTTTGTTGCCTGCAGTTGCAGGGGGAAGATTCCGTCGACCCACGGAGATTCCTTCAGAGCTCCTGGTGCAAGAAGGAGGCAGGCTACCCCCAGAGCATGCACCACCAGTAAACAGGCAAGAAAGCCGGCAGGATGAAGCGATACAAGGTTGCAGTAGTCATCTTTGCTATTTTGTTGCAGTTTTGCAGGTGTCCTGAGCAGTCAGCGGTCGATCCTTTGGCAGAAGGTGAAGAGGGAGATGCAGAGGAACTCTGGTGAGCTCTTGCATTCGGTATCTGAAGAATTCCCCAAAGCAGAGACCCTAAATAGCCAGAAAAGGAGGTTTGGCTACCTAGGAAGGAGGATAGGCTAGTAAGAAAGGTAAGAGCCTATCAGAAGGAGTCTCTGACATCACCTGATGGCACTGGCCACTCAGAGCAGTCCAGTGTGCCAGCAACACCTCTGTTTCCAAGATGGCAGAGGTCTGGGGCACACTGGAGGAGCTCTGGGCACCTCACCTGGGAGGTGCAGGTCAGGGGAGTGGTCACTCCCATTTCCTTTGCCCAGTTTCGTGCCAGAGCAGGGCTGGGGGATCCCTAAACTGGTGTAGACTGGCTTATGCAGAGATGGGCAGCATCTGTGCCCATCAAAGCATTTCCAGAGGCTGGGGGAGGCTACTCCTCCCCAGCCCTGACTCCTATTTCCAAAGGGAGAGGGTGTAACACCCTCTCTCTGAGGAAGTCCTTTGTTCTGCCTTCCTGGGCCAGGCCTGGCTGGACCCCAGGAGGGCAGAAACCTGTCTGAGGGGTTGGCAGCAGCTGCAGTGAAACCCCGGGAAAGTTAGTTTGGCAGTTCCCGGGTCTGTGCTAGAGACTCGGGGGGATCATGGAATTGTCACCCCAATACCAGAATGGCATTGGGGTGACAATTCCATGATCTTAGACATGTTACATGGCCATGTTCGGAGTTACCATTGTGACGCTATACATAGGTAGTGACCTATGTATAGTGCACGCGTGAAACGGTGTCCCCGCACTCACAAAGTCCGGGGAATTAGCCCTGAACAATGTAGGGGCACCCTGCCTAGTGCCAGGGTGCCCAAGCACTAAGTAGCTTTGCACCCAACCTTCACTAGGTGAAGGTTAGAAATATAGGTGACTTATAAGTTACTTAAGTGCAGTGGTAAATGGCTGTGAAATAACGTGGACGTTATTTCACTCAGGCTGCACTGGCAGGCCTGTGTAAGAATAGTCAGATCTCCCTATAGGTGGCAAAAGAAATGCTGCAGCCCATAGGGATCTCCTGGAACCCCAATACCCTGGGTACCTCAGTACCATATACTAGAGAATTATAAGGGTGTTCCAGTATGCCAATGTGAATTGGTGAAATTGGTCACTAGCCTGTTAGTGACAATTTGTAAAGCAGAGAGAGCATAACCACTGAGGTTCTGGTTAGCAGAGCCTCAGTGAGCCAGTTAGTCATCACACAGGGAACACATACAGGGCACACTTATGAGCACTGGGGCCCTGGCTGGGTGTAGGAGGCTGGCCTGGCTTATAGTGGGTACCTTGTGGTACTTACACCCTGTGCCAGGTCCAGTTATCCCGTATTAGTAGAATAGAAGTATTTCTAGTAGCTTAGGCTGATAGAAGGTAGCTATGACAAAGCAGCTTAGGCTGAACTAGGAGACATGCAAAGCTCCTAATATACCACATATATCATATAGCCCAATATCATAAGAAAACACAATACTGAAGAGTTACAAAAAATAAAAGTAATTTATTTTTATGACAATATCCCAAAAATATCTCAGAGACTACCCTAACTTAGAAGGTAAGTAATATACACAAGTTACATGTACAGAAACCCAAAACAGGTAGGTAACAGTAAGAAAAGTAGTGCAAACAATGTAGAATCACAATAGGATGCAATAGGCAAACATAGGTATAGGGGCAACAAAAACCATATACTCCAAAAGTGGAATGCGAATCACGAATGGACCCCAGACCTATGGGAGATTGTAAAGGGTCACTGGGACTATGAGAAAACAGTAAGGGTGTCCAAAATACCCCAAACCAAGACCCTAGAAAGTAGGAGTAAAGTTACCCTACTATCCCAGACAGACACAATAGGCGTGATAGGGGGATTCTGAAAAAACAACAAGCACCAGTAAAACACTGAATACGGATTCCTGGACTTGAGGACCTGCAAGGCAAAGGGACCAAGTCCAAGAGTCGCGATAGTGTCCAGGGGGGGCAGGAGCCCAAGAAACCCCATATGATGGTGCAAAAGGCTGCCTCCGGGTGGAAGAAGCCGAAGATTCTGCAACAACAAAAATGGCTAGGAACTTATCCTTTGGATGGAAGATGTCCCATGGTGTGCTGGATGTTTCAGATGTGTTTCCACGCAGAAATACGGCGAACAAGCCTTGCTAGCTGCAAAGGTTGCAGTAGAGGTTTTTGGGTGCTACTTGGGACTAGGAAGGACCAGGATGTCGCCCCTTGGCAGAGGAGACAGGGGGGCGCTCAGCAACTCAGAGAGCCCCCGCAGAAGCAGGCAGCATACGCAGAAGTACTGGAGCAGGCACTTAGAAGATTTTTGAAACCAGAGTCATAAAAGGAGGGTCCCACGATGTCAGAGTCCAACTCAGAGGGTTGAGCACTGCAGGCCGGAGTGCTGGGGACCCAGGCTAGGCTGTGCACAGAAGCTGGAGCAGCTGCAAATCACGCAGTACACAGGTTTGCTGTTTGGTGTGGGGAGGCAAGGACTTACCTCCACCAAACTTGGACTGAAGGATCACTGGACTGTGGGGGTCACTTGGATCCAGCTCTTGTGTTCCAGGGACCACGCTCGTCAGGATGAGAGGGGACCCAGAGGACCGGTGATGCAGTCTTTTGGTGCCTGCTTTAGCAGGGGGAAGATTCCGTCGACCCACAGGAAATTTCTTCTTGGCTTCCAGTGCAGGGTGAAGGCAGACAGCCCTCAGAGCATGCACCACCAGGAAACAGTCGAGAAAGCCTGCAGGATGAGGCGCTACAATGTTGCTGATAGTCATCTTGCTGCTTTGTTGCGGTTTTGCAGGCGTCCTGGAGCAGTCAGCGGTCGATCCTTGGCAGAAGTCGAAGAGGGAAGTGCAGAGGAACTCTGGTGAGCTCTTGCATTCGTTATCTGAAGAATACCCCAGAGGAGAGACCCTAAATAGCCAGAAAAGGAGGTTTGGCTACCAAGAAATGAGGTTTGACTACCAAGAGAGGTAAGAACCTATCAGAAGGGGTCTCTGACATCACCTGCTGGCACTGGCCACTCAGAGCAATCCAGCGTGCCCCCAACACCTCTGAATCCAAGATGGCAGAGGTCTGTGACACACTGGGGGAGCTCTGGGCACCTCCCCTGGGAGGCACTGGTCAGGGGAGTGGTCATTCCGCTTTCCTTTGCCCAGTTTCGCGCCAGAGCAGGGCTGAGGGATCCCTGAACCGGTGTAGACTGGCTTATGCAGAGCATTTCCAGAGGCTGGGGGAGGCTACTCCTCACCAGCCCTTCACACCTATTTCCAAAGGGAGAGGGTGTAACACCCTCTCTCAGAGAAAATCCATTGTTCTGCCTACCTGGGCCAGGGCAGCACAGACCCCAGGAGGGCAGAATCCTGTCTGAGGGGTTGGCAGCAGCTGCAGTGCAAACCCCGGAAAGGCAGTTTGGCTTTACCCGGGTTCTGTGCTAGAGACCCGGGGAATCATGGAATTGTCACCCCCAATACCATCCTGGTATTGGGGGGACAATTTCATGATCCTAGACATGTTACATGGCCATGTTCGGAGATGCCATTGTGATGCTACGCATAGGTAGTGACCTATGTGCAGTGCACGCGTGTAATGGTGTCCCAGCACTCACAAAGTTCGGGGAATTTGCCCTGAACGATGTGGGGGCACCTTGGCTAGTGCCAGGGTGCCCACACACTAAGTAATTTTGCACCTAACCTTCACCAAGTGAGGGTTAGACATATAGGTGACTTATAAGTTACTTAAGTGCAGTGTAAAATGGCTGTGAAATAACTTGGACATTATTTCACTCAGGCTGCAGTGGCAGGCCTGTGTAAGAATTGTCTGAGCTCCCTATGGGTGGCAAAAGAAATGCTGCAGCCCATAGGGATCTCCTGGAACCCAAATACCCTGGGTACCTGGGTACCATATACTAGGGAATTATAAGGGTGTTCCAGTGTGCCAATCAGAATTGGTAAAATTAGTCACTAGCCTGCAGTGACAATTTTAAAAGCAGAGAGAGCATAAACACTGAGGTTCTGGTTAGCAGAGCCTCAGTGATACAGTTAGGCAAAAACACAGGGAACACATATAGGTCATAAACATATGAGCACTGCGGTCCTGGCTAAGTCCTTGCCTCACCTCGCTAGACTGCATTGCTGGGAACCGCGACTTTTGCAGCTACTCCGGCCCCTGTGCACTTCCGGCGGAAATCCTTTGTGCACAGCCAAGCCTGGGTCCACGGCACTCTAACCTGCATTGCACGACTTTCGAAGTTGGTCTCCGGCGACGTGGGACTCCTTTGTGTAACTTCGGGTGAGCACAGTTTCACGCATCCTTGTAGTGCCTGTTTCTGGCACTTCTCTGGGTGCTACCTGCTGCTGAGAGGACCCCTTGTCTTGCTCGATGTCCCCTCTCTCTCCTGGTCCAATTTGCGACCTCCTGGTAACTCCTGGGCCACAGCAGCGTCCAAAAACGCTAACCGCACGATTTGAAGCTAACAAGGCATGTTGGCGTTCTTTTGGCGAGAAAAGACTTCTGCACGACTCTCCACAGCAAGAAGGATCCGTCCACCAAAGGGGAAGTCTCTACCCCTTTTCGTTCCTGCAGAAACCTCAGCTTCTTCTGTTCAGTAGAAGCTTCTTTGCATCCACAGCTGGCATTTCCTGGGCATATGCCCATCTCCGACTTGCTTGTGACTTTTGGACTTGGTCCCCTTGTTCCACAGGTACCCTAGATTGGAAATCCATCGTTGTTGCATTGTTGGTTTGTGTCTTTCCTGCATTATTCCTCTATCACAACGTCTTTGTCTTTTGGGGAACTTTAGTGCACTTTGCACTCACTTTTCAGGGTCTTGGGAGGGCTAATTTTCTAACTCTCACTATTTTCTAATAGTCCCAGCGACCCTCTACAAGGTCACATAGGTTTGGGGTCCATTCGTGGTTCGCATTCCACTTTTGGAGTATATGGTTTGTGTTGCCCCTATCCCTATGTGTCCCCATTGCATCCTATTGTAACTATACATTGTTTGCACTGTTTTCTAAGACTATACTGCATATTTTTAGTACTGTGTACATATAACTTGTGTATATTTGCTATCCTCACTCTGAGGGTACACTCTGAGATACTTTGGCATATTGTCATTAAAATAAAGTACCTTTATTTTTAGTATAACTGTGTATTGTGTTTTCTTATGGTATGGTGCAAGTGACACTTGTGGTACTGTAGTAGCTTCACACGTCTCCTAGTTCAGCCTAAGCTGCTCTGCTAAGCTACCATTATCTATCAGCCTAAGCTGCTAGACACCCTATACACTAATAAGGGATAACTGGGCCTGGTGCAAGGTGCAAGTACCCCTTGGTACTCACTACAAGCCAGTCCAGCCTCCTACCTTGGTTGTGCAGCGGTGGGATAAGTGCTTTGAGACTACTTACCACTCTTGTCATTGTACTTTTCATAAGAGAAAAATATACAAAACAAGTTCAGTGTGTGTACACATAGCTAAAAAGTTTTGCATTTCCTCTTTTCACTCTTTTCTAAAGTGCTGAAAAGTACTTCTAAACTTTCAAAAAGTTCTTAAAAGTTTAAAAAGTTTTTTCTGTCTTTCCAAAAAGTTCTGAAAACTTTTTTCTCTTTTCCTATCACTTTAACTCTCTCTAAAAATGTCTGGCACAGGCCAAAATGCTGATCTGTCCAAACTTGCATATGATCACCTTAGCTGGAAAGGAGCAAGGAGTCTCTGCATAGAGAGAGGTTTGAGTGTAGGGAAGAATCCTTCCTTGGAACTGTTAATTAACATGCTTAGAGAACAAGATAAGGCTATAAGTGCCCCATTTGTTGAAAAAGTAGCTAATGGTTCTCAATCTGATCCAGGGACTCCCCCAGGAAAAGGTTCAGGAAAGAAACTTCTTAGCCTGCCCATTACTAGACAGTCTAGCATAGTTGGTACTGAGGTGGAGTCACATCATACAGATGATGTGCTCTCACATTACACTGTCAGCCAAGCTGTTAGGGTGGCTTCTGTAAGGGACAGGTCTCCTTCTGTTCATTCCCATCATACCTCTGTATCTAGGAATGTCCCTCCCACCAACCCTGATGACAGAATGTTAGAGAGGGAACTCAATAAGTTGAGGGTGGAACAAACCAGACTGAAGCTTAAAAAGCAACAGCTGGATTTGGATAGACAGTCTTTTGAACTAGAGAAGGAAAGACAGAAGTTGGGTTTAGAAACCCATGGTGGCAGCAGCAGTATTCCCCATAGTCATCCTGTAAAAGAGTATGATTCCAGGAATCTGCACAAGATAGTTCCCCCTTATAAGGATGGGGATGACATTAACAAGTGGTTTGCTGCACTTGAGAGGGCCTGTGTTGTACAGGATGTCCCTCAAAGGCAGTGGGCTGCTATCCTATGGCTATCATTTAGTGGAAAAGGTAGGGATAGGCTCCTTACTGTGAAAGAAAATGATGCCAATAATTTCCAAGTTCTTAAGAATGCACTCCTGGATGGTTATGGCTTAACCACTGAACAATACAGGATAAAGTTCAGAGAGACCAAAAAGGAGTCTTCACAAGACTGGGTTGATTTCATTGACCATTCAGTGAAGGCCTTGGAGGGGTGGTTACATGGCAGTAAAGTTACTGATTATGACAGCCTGTATAACTTAATCCTGAGAGAGCATATTCTTAATAATTGTATGTCTGATTTGTTGCACCAGTACTTGGTGGTCTCTGATCTGACCTCTCCCCAAGAATTGGGAAAGAAGGCAGACAAATGGGTCAGAACAAGAGTGAACAGAAAAGTTCATACAGGGGGTGACAAAGATGGCAACAAAAAGAAGGATGGTAAGTCTTCTGACAAGGCTGGGGACAAATCTAAAAATGAGTCTTCATCAGGCCCACAAAAACACTCTGGTGGGGGAGGTGGGCCCAAATCCTCTTTTAATCAGAACAAGGAAAAGAAACCATGGTGCTATTTATGTAAAATGAAAGGCAATTGGACAACAGATCCCAGTTGTCCAAAGAAAAGCACCAATGCTCCTACCACTACAACCCCTACTGCTACCCCTAGTGTCCCTACTAATAGCAGTGGTGGTGGGAGCAAACCTATTAATAGCCAATCCAAGGGAGTAGCTGGGCTCACTATTGGTAACTTAGTTGGGGTTGGCCTTGTTAGGGAGGCCACAGAGGCTGTGTTAGTCTCTGAGGGGGCTATTGATTTAGCCACCTTAGCTGCTTGTCCCCTTAATATGGATAAGTACAAGCAGCTACCCCTAATAAATGGTGTTGAGGTTCAGGCCTACAGGGACACTGGTGCCAGTGTGACTATGGTCATAGAGAAACTGGTCCACCCTGAACAACACCTACTTGGTCACCAGTACCAAGTAACCGATGCTCACAACAACACACTTAGCCACCCTATGGCTGTTGTTAATCTCAACTGGGGGGGGTTACTGGTCCAAAGAAAATTGTGGTAGCCACAGATTTACCTGTAGACTGTCTACTAGGAAATGATTTGGAGACATCAGCTTGGTCAGATGTGGAGTTGGAGGCCCATGCAGCAATGCTGGGCATCCCAGGGCATATTTTTGCTTTGACAAGGGCTCAGGCCAAGAAGCAAAAAGGACAGGGAAGCTTGGAGCCTGGAACAATGGACCAAGTGCTCCCTAAAGCTAGGGCTAGTAGAAGCAAACCACTTCCTACTATCCCTCCCTCTACAGTGGATTCTACTTCTGAGGAAGAAGAATTCCCTCCCTGTGCAGAACCTACACCAGAGGAGCTTGAAGCAGACACTGCTGAGCTTTTGGGTGAAGGGGGGCCTGCCAGGGAGGAGCTGAGTGTGGCACAGCAAACCTGTCCCACATTAGAGGGTCTAAGACAGCAAGCTGTCAAACAGGCTAATGGGGATGTCAGTGACTCTCACAGAGTTTACTGGGAGGACAACCTCTTGTACACTGAGCATAGGGATCCTAAACCTGGAGCTGCCAGGAGATTAGTGATTCCTCAGGAGTACAGAAAGTTCCTCCTAACTCTAGCACACGACATTCCCCTAGCTGGGCATCTAGGACAAATGAAAATTTGGGACAGGCTTGTTCCCCTGTTTCATTGGCCTAGAATGTCGGAGGACACAAATGAATTTTGTAAGTCCTGTGAAACCTGTCAAGCCAGTGGCAAGACAGGTGGCACCCCAAAGGCACCCCTTATTCCACTGCCTGTGGTTGGGGTTCCCTTTGAAAGGCTAGGGGTTGACATAGTTGGCCCCCTTGACCCTCCTACTGCTTCAGGCAATAGATTAATCTTGGTGGTAGTGGACCATGCCACAAGATATCCTGAAGCTGTTCCTTTAAGGACCACTACAGCTCCTGCAGTGGCAAAGGCCCTCCTGGGAATATTTTCCAGGGTGGGCTTCCCAAAGGAAGTTGTATCAGACAGAGGAAGCAATTTCATGTCTGCATACTTAAAGGCCATGTGGAAGGAGTGTGGTGTAACTTATAAGTTCACAACACCCTATCATCCACAAACAAATGGACTGGTGGAGAGATTTAACAAAACTCTCAAAGGCATGATTATGGGTCTCCCTGAAAAACTCCGCAGGAGATGGGATATCCTTCTTTCATGCCTCCTTTTTGCCTACAGGGAGGTACCCCAGAAATGAGTGGGCTTCAGCCCCTTTGAACTTCTTTTTGGACACCCTGTTAGGGGTCCACTCACACTTGTAAAGGAGGGTTGGGAACAACCTTTAAAAGGTCCTAAGCAGGAAATTGTGGATTATGTACTTGGCCTCAGATCAAGGATGGCTGAGTACATGAAAAAGGCCAGTAAAAACCTTCAGGCCAGCCAAGAGCTCCAGAAGCAATGGCATGATCAGAAGGCTGTTTTGGTTCAGTACCAACCAGGGCAGAAAGTGTGGGTCTTGGAGCCTGTGGCCCCAAGAGCACTCCAAGATAAATGGAGTGGACCCCACACAATTGTTGAGAAAAAGGAAGAAATCACCTATTTAGTTGACTTAGGCACTGCAAGGAGTCCCCTTAGGGTACTCCATGTAAACCGCCTGAAACCCTACTATGACAGGGCTGATCTCACCCTGCTCATGGCAACTGATGAGGGACAGGAAGAAGACAGTGATCCTCTACCTGATCTCTTCTCTTCCACAGAACAAGATGCTCTTGTGGAAGGTGTAGTTTTGGCGGATGGTCTTACTGCTGAGCAGAAAGACCATTGCATAAATCTCCTAGATCAATTCTCTGAACTCTTCTCTACTGTGCCAGGTACCACTTTTTGGTGTGAGCACACTATAGATACTGGAGACAGTTTTCCTGTCAAAAGTAAGATCTATAGGCAGCCTGACCATGTCAGGGACTGCATAAAGCAAGAAGTCCAGAAAATGTTAGAACTAGGAGTGGTTGATCACTCTGAAAGTCCATGGGCTTCTCCTGTGGTACTTGTACCAAAACCCCATTCCAAAGATGGAAAGAAGGAAATGCGGTTTTGTGTAGACTATAGAGGTCTCAACTTGGTAACCAAAACTGATGCTCACTCTATACCCAGGGCAGATGAGCTCATAGATACACTGGCATCTGCCAAGTATCTAAGCACTTTTGACTTGACTGCAGGGTATTGGCAGATCAAATTGTCAGAAGATGCTAAACCTAAAACAGCATTTTCAACCACTGGAGGACATTACCAGTTTACTGTAATGCCTTTTGGTTTGAAAAATGCACCTGCCACTTTTCAGAGGTTGGTGAACACAGTCCTGCAAGGGCTGGAGGATTTCAGTGCAGCATATTTGGACGATATAGCTGTCTTTAGCTCCAGCTGTGATGATCACCTGGTCCACCTATGGAAAGTTTTGGAGGCCCTGCAAAAGGCAGGCCTCACTATCAAGGCTTCAAAGTGCCAGATAGGGCAGGGTAAGGTGGTTTATCTGGGACACCTTGTTGGTGGGGAACAGATTGCACCACTTCAGGTGAAAATCCAAACAATTATTGATTGGGTTCCCCCTACAACTCAGATTCAGGTGAGAGCCTTCCTAGGCCTCACTGGGTATTACAGGAGGTTCATTAAGAACTATGGCTCCATTGCAGCCCCTCTTAATGACCTCACATCCAAGAAAATGCCTTAAAAGGTATTAGGACAGCAAACTGTCAGAAAGCTTTTGAGGAGCTGAAGCAGGCCATGTGCTCTGCACCTGTCCTGAAAAGCCCTTGTTACTCTAAAAAATTCTATGTCCAGACTGATGCATCTGAATTAGGAGTAGGGGCAGTCCTATCACAACTTAATTCTGAGGGCCAGGATCAACCTGTTGCTTTTATTAGTAGGAGGTTGACCCCTAGAGAAAAGCGTTGGTCTGCCATTGAGAGTGAGGCCTTTGCTGTGGTCTGGGCTCTGAAGAAGTTGAGGCCATACCTGTTTGGCACTCACTTCATTGTTCAGACAGACCACAAACCTCTACTTTGGCTAAAACAAATGAAAGGTGAAAATCCTAAATTGTTGAGGTGGTCCATATCCCTACAGGGAATGGACTATACAGTGGAACATAGACCTGGGAGTAGCCACTCCAATGCAGATGGACTCTCCAGATATTTCCACTTAGACAATGAAGACTCATCAGGTCATGGCTAGTCTTATTGTCCTTCGTTTGGGGGGGGGGGGTTGTGTAGGAAAGTACCATCTTGCCTGGCATGTTACCCCCATTTTTCACTGTATATATGTTGTTTTAGTTGTATGTGTCACTGGGACCCTGTTCACCAGGGCCCCAGTGCTCATAAGTGTGCCTGAATGTGTTACCTGTGTAGTGACTAACTGTCTCACTGAGGCTCTGCTAATCAGAACCTCAGTAGTTATGCTCTCTCATTTCTTTCTAAATTGTCACTAACAGGCTAGTGACCAATTTTACCAATTCACATTGGCTTACTGGAACACCCTTATAATTCCCTAGTATATGGTACTAAGGTACCCAGGGTATTGGGGTTCCAGGAGATCCCTATGGGCTGCAGCATTTCTTTTGCCACCCATAGGGAGCTCTGACAATTCTTACACAGGCCTGCCACTGCAGCCTGAGTGAAATAACGTCCACGTTATTTCACAGACATTTTAGACTGCACTTAAGTAACTTATAAGTCACCTATATGTCTAACCTTTACCTGGTAAAGGTTAGGTGCAAAGTTACTTAGTGTGAGGGCACCCTGGCACTAGCCAAGGTGCCCCCACATTGTTCAGAGCCAATTCCCTGAACTTTGTGAGTGCGGGGACACCATTACACGCGTGCACTACATATAGGTCAATACCTATATGTATCTTCACAATGGTAACTCCGAATATGGCCATGTAACATGTCTAAGATCATGGAATTGCCCCCTCTATGCCATCCTGGCATTGTTGGCACAATTCGATGATCCCAGTGGTCTGTAGCACAGACCCTGGTACTGCCAAACTGCCTTTCCTGGGGTTTCACTGCAGCTGCTGCTGCTGCCAACCCCTCAGACAGGTTTCTGCCCCCCTGGGGTCAAGCCAGGCTTGTCCCAGGATGGCAGAACAAAGGACTTCCTCTGAGAGAGGGTGTTACACCCTCTCCCTTTGGAAAACGGTGTGAAGGCAGGGGAGAAGTAGCCTCCCCCAGCCTCTGGAAATGCTTTCTTGGGCACAGATGTGCCCAATTCTGCATAAGCCAGTCTACACCGGTTCAGGGACCCCTTAGCCCCTGCTCTGGCGTGAAACTGGACAAAGGAAAGGGGAGTGACCACTCCCCTGACCTGCACCTCCCCTGGGAGGTGTCCAGAGCTCCTCCAGTGTGCTCCAGACCTCTGCCATCTTGGAAACAGAGGTGCTGCTGGCACACTGGACTGCTCTGAGTGGCCAGTGCCACCAGGTGACGTCAGAGACTCCTTCTGATAGGCTCCTTCAGGTGTTAGTAGTCTATCCTCTCTCCTAAGTAGCCAAACCCTCTTTTCTGGCTATTTAGGGTCTCTGTCTCTGGGGAAACTTTAGATAACGAATGCAAGAGCTCATCAGAGTTCCTCTGCATCTCTCTCTTCACCTTCTGCCAAGGAATCGACTGCTGACCGCGCTGGAAGCCTGCAACACTGCAACAAAGTAGCAAAGACGACTACTGCAACTCTGTAACGCTGATCCTGCCGCCTTCTCAACTGTTTTCCTGGTGGTGCATGCTGTGGGGGTAGTCTGCCTCCTCTCTGCACTAGAAGCTCCGAAGAAATCTCCCGTGGGTCGACGGAATCTTCCCCCTGCAACCGCAGGCACCAAAAAGCTGCATTACCGGTCCCTTGGGTCTCCTCTCAGCACAACGAGCGAGGTCCCTCGAATCCAGAAACTCTGTCCAAGTGACCCCCACAGTCCAGTGACTCTTCAGTCCAAGTTTGGTGGAGGTAAGTCCTTGCCTCACCTCGCTAGACTGCATTGCTGGGAACCGCGACTTTTGCAGCTACTCTGGCCCCTGTGCACTTCCGGCGGAAATCCTTTGTGCACATCCAAGCCTGGGTCCACGGCACTCTAACCTGCATTGCACGACTTTCTAAGTTGGTCTCCGGCGACGTGGGACTCCTTTGTGTAACTTCGGGTGAGCACCATTTCACGCATCCTTGTAGTGCCTGTTTCTGGCACTTCTCCGGGTGCTACCTGCTGCTGACAGAGCTCATTGTCTTGCTTGACGTCCCCTCTCTCTCCTGGTCCAATTTGCGACCTCCTGGTCCCTCCTGGGCTACAGCAGCCTCCAAAAACTTTAACTGCACGATTTGCAGCTAGCAAGGCTTGTTGGCGTTATTTCGGCGGGAAAACACTTCTGCACGACTCTCCACGGCGTGAGGAATCCGTCCACCAAAGGGGAAGTCTCTACCCCTTTTTGTTCCTGCAGAAACCTCAGCTTCTTCTGTTCAGTAGAAGCTTCTTTGCATCCACAGCTGGCATTTCCTGGGCATATGCCCATCTCCGACTTGCTTGTGACTTTTGGACTTGGCCCCCTTGTTCCACAGGTACCCTAGATTGGAAATCCATCGTTGTTGCATTGTTGGTTTGTGTCTTTCCTGCATTATTCCTCTATCACGACTTCTTTGTCTTTTGGGGAACTTTAGTGCACTTTGCACTCACTTTTCAGGGTCTTGGGGAGGGCTAATTTTCTAACTCTCACTATTTTCTAATAGTCCCAGCGACCCTCTACAAGGTCACATAGGTTTGGGGTCCATTCGTGGTTCGTATTCCACTTTTGGAGTATATGGTTTGTGTTGCCCCTATCCCTATGTGTCCCCATTGCATCCTATTGTAACTATACATTGTTTGCACTGTTTTCTAAGACTATACTGCATATTTTTGCTATTGTGTATATATATCTTGTGTATATTTCCTATCCTCTCACTGAGGGTACACTCTAAGATACTTTGGCATATTGTCATAAAAATAAAGTACCTTTATTTTTAGTTTAACTGTGTATTGTGTTTTCTTATGATATTGTGCATATGACACTAAGTGGTACTGTGGTAGCTTCACACGTCTCCTAGTTCAGCCTAAGCTGCTCTGCTAAGCTACCATTATCTATCAGCCTAAGCTGCTAGACACCCTATACACTAATAAGGGATAACTGGGCCTGGTGCAAGGTGCAAGTACCCCTTGGTACTCACTACAAGCCAGTCCAGCCTCCTACACTACCTTCCTACAGATGTACACTGTCACCTGTTACAAAGAGGTGACAGCCCCTCCGCTGTAGTAACTTACTACAGAAGAGGTCTGGGGGTCGCAATGGCTGCTGCAGGAGCCAGCAGTGGATGTGAAAGGCAGGTCAGGTCACAGAGTGTAATTAAAGCAGCTGTTTAAAGAATAAAAACAAGGTCACTTTCTTGTGATCTGTTTTTAGCTGTACAGTAACAGGCAGGAGGCAGATATTTACAGCAAGATGTTTATTTTTTTGCACTCTTTAGGTAATTATGGAACCACTGGAATCTTTCTGCATGGTGTTACCCATTCGATCTACTGCATCTTTTTTATGTTTTCTTAAATAATGTCTTGTATTAAAAATATTCTAATATCTTTTTAGTAACAAATGCCCACCAGCTGTTTTTGATGTGTGTAATTTTGCACTAGAGATTCTATTTTTATGGTTCATGTTTAGAAACGTGCTCTCTCTTTCATAGAAAAGGGCTACGTCCCAAGGATTTAAGTGGTTTGTGGGAAAGGTGATGATGTTACCATATGTTACTTAGAATAAAGTACCCCCCTGCCCTACATGACAGTGATATTTACAAGTCACCTTGAGGTTTCATCACCCTAGAAACGCACTCTGCCTTCGGCCTTGTTCCACTATTTGGTAATGGGACTCCTTTGTACCTTGCGATATCCTCATAATGTACAGCAGGTGGTACTTATCCCATATATCAACCTGAGCAGATTTGTAATTGCACCAAAGAAAGCATTCTCGGGTGATATGAACAGATAATACACTACAGGATAACAAAAAAACTGAATATTTGTGATTTCAAGTAATACACAGTTGCATGTGTTATAAATAGATAGCTACATTGTGAAAAAGGGAAAGATTAGAGATTCTGCAATCATATCATTTCTTTGTTCAGGTAAGTTCTCCCTTTATGAACACAGACTGGTTGTTAGTTTCACGTTGTGTGGTCATTGAAGGTTTGTTAAGTAGTACCTCATTGTTACAGAAAGGATAAGCTGAAGCAGAGCTCCATACCAACAAGTGGTCTATGTTTCATGGAAATTCATTAAACGTCTGTAAAGCCTGTCTATACCTGTGTTGGCCATACGCTATATAACTCTGTAAATAAAGACATTGCATAGCAATAAAGCAATCCTCAAGCTAGTGTTGGCCTCACTGTGGACCTCCTCTGCAGTGCCTTCCCTCATCCCCTTCCCCTCATTCGGCCACTCCGTTACTCTGGTGCATACCTAAGCAGAGTCGGTGGTGCCGGAAGGTGGGCCTCTGGGAGCATGCTGACCTCAAGGAACTATGGCCTGTGCATTTACAAAACATGCACCTTGGAAGATGTGGATAAAAGAAGGCAGCTGTGGCTGCCTCACGGACTGAGACAGCACCCCTCTGCTGACAAGGTAGCTCCATTACAAGTTTGTATGCTTCTGACACCAACAAGGATGCCAGGGACCCATAAGGACTTGTTGGGGATGGTTCTCCAAGGCTTCTCAGGGTGTTCTACCACAGGTCCCAGTTTGGGGCCTTCACTTATCTCCCACCTGTTTCTGCCACAGCTCCACCTACAGTGTTGTTGGCTCTTCCAGACAGACCGACAGGAGATCCAGATATGGTTCAAGTGTTTGTCACCAAAGTTCAGGAATATTTTTTGGTGTGGCCCATGGTGTTCCCACATCAGTAGCCATGAGTGATCTTTTTGATGTCATGTTTGAGTGGGAATGCAGACGCATCAGTTGAAGGAGAAGCATTACAAACCTAGCCATGTAGAGTGCTGCTCAAATTATAACAGGAAAATAGGAATTTAGTTTCTCACCTTACATATTTTTATATGGATGCGGCCAGAGACTCTGCGGCCAGAGGAGATAAGAGCAGCCATATATATTATCTGAGTTTGTGGGATGACACTAAATATGTGTTGGCCAAAAACATTCAGCACTGTGTCTGTATCACTAGTTAGCAGTCCACAGGAAAGACAAAGACATTCAAGGTTAGGGCATTTTCCATATTGAGAAGCTCTGATTCAAGTCTGTTGTGGTTCAGAACCTATGGAAATTGGAGGTTTAAGAAGACTGATGTCAAGAGAGGAATGTGACAGGATGCACAAGAATGCATCATGTCTATATTGTGGGAAGAATGGGTGCTTTATCCAGGAATGCCCTGCTCAGCCTAGAACACTCTAAGCTGCAGTGTTGGTGCAATCCACAAGCTTAGAAAAGATATCCTTGAACACGACATGAAGAACACATCACAGAGTAATGTTCCACATGGCTTTGCGTGTTGGTCATGTAAAAGCAGTGGTTCTGAGGGATTCAGCAGCGATGTAAAATGTCCTAAATACAAGATATGTGCAGTCATGAATCTACCATGCCTACCAAAAACAAACTTCAATCAGCCAGGGCAGTGAGGGGAACCCTGCTTACAGCCGGACCCATAGCTGTGCATATGGAGAAGGCAGTTTTGTAAAGGAATAGGACATCACCAGGAGGAGATGCAATTTGATGTTCTAGATGTCCAACAGACTGGGCATTATGTAATATGACATATTGTAAAAATGTATGTTTGGAATTTGAAGAGAAAAAGATCTTCATTAGTCAGTGTGTAGGAAATGTTGTTCTCAGTTGAGGGGTGTGAGAGCCCCATTCATCTAATAAGCACAATCTGTGTCAGGGTAAACCATAAAAGTCACAAAATGACCCAGTAGTTAAGCCAACTGTAGCTTTTCACAAAAGTAGTCTGGCTTGACTTAGAGGCAATGTGTAAAGTAAATACTTTACTGAATCAATTTTAAAGTGAAAATACAACACAAGAAAAATCTGAAACCATTCTAGAAGAGTAAATTATGATAAATACAATGACAAAATTCTAATCAGTAGTACCAGTGTTGTGAATGTTTAGTGTTATGTGAAAATAGCCAAAAAGCACAAACCCATGTTATCTGGTCATTTTGGAGAAGGTCAAAATCACAAGTTCAGGCTGATGGAGACAGAGGCAGGTCAGATACATGTACCAGGTTTGTCCCAGTGAAGAGTTTAACTTCTTGTAGGAGGCTGGACTGGCTTGCAGTGAGTACCAAGGGGTACTTGCACCTTGCACCAGGCCCAGTTATCCCTTATTCATGTAAAGGGTGTCTAGCAGCATAGGCTGATAGATAATGGTAGCTTAGCAGAGCAGCTTAGGCTGACCTAGGAGACGAGTGAAGCTCCTACAGTACCACTAATGTCACTGGCACAATATCATAAGAAAACACAATACACAGTTATACTAAAAATAAAGGTACTTTATTTTTATGAAAATATGCCAAAGTATCTCAGAGTGTACCCTCAGTGAGAGGATAGGAAATATACACAAGATATATGTACACAATACCAAAAATATACAGTATAGTCTTAGAAAACAGTGCAAACAATGTATAGTTACAATAGGATGCAATGGGGACACATAGGGAGGGGGGCAACACAAACCATATACTCCAAAAGTGGAATACGAACCACGAATGGACCCCAAACCTATGTGACCTTGTAGAGGGTCGCTGGGACTATTAGAAAATAGTGAGGGTTAGAAAAATAGCCCACCCCAAGACCCTGAAAAGTGAGTGCAAAATGCACTAAAGTTCCCCAAAGGACATAGAAGTCGTGATAGGGGAATTCTGCAGGAAAGACACAAACCAGCAATGCAACAACAATGGATTTCCAGTCGAGGGTACCTGTGGAACAAGGGGACCAATGCCAAAAGTCACAAGCAAGTCGGAGATGGGCAGATGCCCAGGAAATGCCAGCTGTGGGTGCAAAGAAGCTTCTACTGGACAGAAGAAGCTTAGGTTTCTGTAGGAACGACAAGGACTAGAGACTTCCCCTTTAGAGGACGGATCCCTCACGCAGTGGAGAGTCGTGCAGAAGTGTTTTCCCGCCAAAAGACTGCCAACAAGCCTTGCTAGCTGCAAATCGTGCGGTAAGCGTTTTTGGATGCTGCTGAGGCCCAGGAGGGACCAGGATGTCGCAAATTGCGTCAGGAGAGAGAGGGGACGTCGAGCAAGACAAAGAGCCCTCTCAGCAGCAGGTAGCACCCGGAGAAGTGCCAGAAACAGGCACTAAGAGGATGCGTCAAACGGTGCTCACCCAAAGTTACACAAAGGAGTCCCACGTCGCCGGAGACCAACTTAGAAAGTCGTGCAATGCAGGTTAGAGTGCCGTGGACCCAGGCTTGGATGTGCACAAAGGATTTCCGCCGGAAGTGCACAGGGGCCGGAGTAGCTGGAGTGGTCACTCCCCTTTCCTTTGTCCAGTTTCGCGCCAGAGCAGGGCTAAGGGGTCCCCTGAACCGGTGTAGACTGGCTTATGCAGAATTGGGCACATCTGTGCCCAAGAAAGCATTTCCAGAGGCAGGGGGAGGCTACTCCTCCCCTGCCTTCACACCATTTTCCAAAGGGAGAGGGTGTAACACCCTCTCTCAGAGGAAGTCCTTTGTGCTGCCATCCTGGGACGAGCCTGGCTTGACCCCAGGAGGGCAGAAACCTGTCTGAGGGGTTGGCAGCAGCAGCAGCTGCAGTGGAACACCAGGAAAGGCAGTTTGGCAGTACCAGGGTGTGAGAAGGTAGCCTCTTTCTAGCCTTGTTACCCCCACTTTTGGCCTGTTTGTGAGTGTATGCCAGGGTGTTTGTCACTGTTTTCACTGTCTCACTGGGATCCTGATAGCCAGGCCTCAGTGCTCATAGTGAAAACACTATGTTTTCAGTATGTTTGTTATGGGTCACTGGGATCCTGCTGGTCAGGACCCCAATGCTCATAGGTTTGTGGCCTATATGTATGTGTCACTGGGACCCTGTCACACAGGGCTCCAGTGCTCATAGGTGTGCATGTATATGTTCCCTGTGTGGTGCCTAACTGTCTCACTGAGGCTCTGCTAACCAGAACCTCAGTGGTTATGCTCTCTCATTACTTTCAAATTGTCACTAACAGGCTAGTGACCATTTTTACCAATTTACATTGGCTTACTGGAACACCCTTATAATTCCCTAGTATATGGTACTGAGGTACCCAGGGTATTGGGGTTCCAGGAGATCCCTATGGGCTGCAGCATTTCTTTTGCCACCCATAGGGAGCTCTGACAATTCTTACACAGGCCTGCCACTGCAGCCTGAGTGAAATAACGTCCACGTTATTTCACAGCCATTTTACACTGCACTTAAGTAACTTATAAGTCACCTATATGTCTAACCTTTACTTGGTAAAGGTTAGGTGCAAAGTTACTTAGTGTGAGGGCACCCTGGCACTAGCCAAGGTGCCCCCACATTGTTCAGAGCCAATTCCCTAAACTTTGTGAGTGCGGGGACACCATTACACGCGTGCACTACATATAGGTCACTACCTATATGTAGCTTCACAATGGTAACTCCGAATATGGCCTTGTAACATGTCTATGATCATGGAATTGCCCCCTCTATGCCATCCTGGCATAGTTGGCACAATCCCATGATCCCAGTGGTCTGTAGCACAGACCCTGGTACTGCCAAACTGCCCTTCCTGGGGTTTCACTGCAGCTGCTGCTGCTGCCAACCCCTCAGACAGGCAGCTGCCCTCCTGGGGTCCAGCCAGGCCTGGCCCAGGATGGCAGAACAAAGAACTTCCTCTGAGAGAGGGTGTGACACCCTCTCCCTTTGGAAAATGGTGTGAAGGCAGGGGAGGAGTAGCCTCCCCCAGCCTCTGGAAATGCTTTGTTGGGCACAGATGTGCCCAATTCTGCATAAGCCAGTCTACACCGGTTCAGGGACCCCTTAGCCCCTGCTCTGGCGCGAAACTGGACAAAGGAAAGGGGAGTGACCACTCCCCTGACCTGCACCTCCCCTGGGAGGTGTCCAGAGCTCCCCCAGTGTGCTCCAGACCTCTGCCATCTTGGAAACAGAGGTGCTGCTGGCACACTGGACTGCTCTGAGTGGCCAGTGCCACCAGGTGATGTCAGAGACTCCTTGTGATAGGCTTCTTCAGGTGTTGCTAGCCTATCCTCTCTCCTAGGTAGCCAAACCCTCTTTTCTGGCTATTTAGGGTCTCTGTCTCTGGGGAAACTTCAGATAACGAATGCAAGAGCTCATCCGAGTTCCTCTGCATCTCTCTCTTCACCTTCTGATAAGGAATCGACTGCTGACCGCACTGGAAGCCTGCAAACCTGCAACATAGTAGCGAAGACGACTACTGCAACTCTGTAACGCCTATCCTGCCGCCTTCTCGACTGTTTTCCTGCTTGTGCATGCTGTGGGGGTAGCCTGCCTCCTCTCTGCACCAGAAGCTCCGAAGAAATCTCCCGTGGGTCGACGGAATCTTCCCCCTGCAACCGGAGGGACCAAAAAGCTGCATTACCGGTCCCTTGGGTCTCCTCTCAGCACAACGAGCGAGGTCCCTTGAATCCAGCGACTCTGTCCAAGTGACCCCCACAGTCCAGTGACTCTTCAGCCCAAGTTTGGTGGAGGTAAGTCCTTGCCTCACCTCGCTGGGCTGCATTGCTGGGAACCGCGACTTTGCAGCTACTCCGGCCCCTGTGCACTTCCGGCAGAAATCGTTTGTGCACATCCAAGCCTGGGTCCACAGCACTCTAACCTGCATTGCACGACTTTCTAAGTTGGTCTCCGGCGACGTGGGACTCCTTTGTGCAACTTCTGCGAGCACTGTTTCACGCATCCTCGTAGTGCCTGTTTCTGGCACTTCTCCGGGATCTACCTGCTTCAGTGAGGGCTCTTTGTCTTGCTTGGCATCCCTTCTCTCTTCAGGTCCAATTTGCGACCTCCTGGTCCCTCCTGGGCCCCCGCAGCGTCCAAAAAAAACAAATGCACGATTTGCAGCTAGCAAGGCTTGTTGGCGCTCTTTCGGCGGGAAAATACGTTTGCACGACTCTCCACGGCGACAGAGATCCGTCCACCAAAGGGGAAATCTCTAGCCCTTTTCGTTCCTGCAGAAACCTCATCTTCTTCTGTCCAGTCGAAGCTTCTTTGCACCCGCAGCTGGCATTTCCTGGGCATCTGCCCATCTACGACTTGCTTGTGACTTTTGGACTTGGTCCCCTTGTTCCACAGGTACCCTAGATTGGAAATCCACAGTTGTTGCATTGCTGGTTTGTGTCTTTCCTGCATTATTCCTCTAACACGACTCTTTTGTCCTTAGGGGAACTTTAGTGCACTTTGCACTCACTTTTCAGGGTCTTGGGGAGGGTTATTTTGCTAACTCTCACTATTGTCTAATAGTCCCAGCGACCCTCTACAAGGTCACATAGGTTTGGGGTCCATTCGTGGTTCGCATTCCACTTTTGGAGTATATGGTTTGTGTTGCCCTATCCCTATGTTTCCCCATTGCATCCTATTGTAACTATACATTGTTTGCACTGTTTTCTAAGACTATACTGCATATTTTTGCTATTGTGTATATATATCTTGTGTATATTTCCTATCCTCTCACTGAGGGTACACTCTAAGATACTTTGGCATATTGTCATAAAAATAAAGTACCTTTATTTTTAGTTTAACTGTGTATTGTGTTTTCTTATGATATTGTGCATATGACACTAAGTGGTACTGTGGTAGCTTCACACGTCTCCTAGTTCAGCCTAAGCTGCTCTGCTAAGCTACCATTATCTATCAGCCTAAGCTGCTAGACACCCTATACACTAATAAGGGATAACTGGGCCTGGTGCAAGGTGCAAGTACCCCTTGGTACTCACTACAAGCCAGTCCAGCCTCCTACATTGGTTGTGCAGTGGTGGGATAAGTGCTTGAGACTACTTACCACTCTTGTCATTGTACTTTTCATAAGAGAAAAATATACAAAACAAGGTCAGTGTATATACACATAGCCAAAAAGTTTTGCATTTCCTCTTTTCACTCTTTTCTAAGTGCTGAAAAGTACTTCTAAAACTTTCAAAAAGTTCTTAAAAGTTTAAAAAGTTTTTTTTCTGTCTTTCCAAAAAGTTCTAAAAACTTTTGTCTCTTTCTCTATCACTTTAACTCTCTCTAAAAAATGTCTGGCACAGGCCAAAGTGTTGATCTGTCCAAACTTGCATATGACAACCTTAGCTGGAAAAGAGCAAGGAGTCTCTGTATAGAGAGAGGTTTGAGTGTAGGGAAGAATCCTGCCTTGGAACTGTTAATTAACATGCTTAGAGAACAGGATAAGGCCAGAGGTGGCCCATCTGTTGAAAAAGTACCTAATAGTTCCCAATCTGATTCAGGGACTCCCCCAGGAAAAGATTCAGGAAAGAAACTTTCTAGCCTGCCCATTACTAGACAATCTAGCATAGATGGTAATGATGATGAGCCACACCATAGAAATAGTGATGTCTCACATCATAGCAAAAGCATATATTCTCACCATACTGGTAGTAATGTTTCTGTAAACCAAGCTGTTAAGTTGGCTTCTGTAAGGGACAGGTCTCCTTCTGTTCATTCCCATCATAGCTCTGTTTCTAGAAATGTCCCTCCCACCAACCCTGATGACAGAATGTTAGAGAGGGAACTCAATAAGTTGAGAGTGGAACAAACCAGACTGAAGCTTAAAAAGCAACAGCTGGATTTGTATAGACAGTCTTTTGAATTAGAGAAGGAAAGACAGAAGTTGGGTTTAGATACCCATGGTGGCAGCAGCAGTATTCCCCATAGTCATCCTGCAAAAGAGCATGATTCCAGGAATCTGCACAAGATAGTTCCCCCTTATAAGGAGGGGGATGACATTAACAAGTGGTTTGCTGCACTTGAGAGGGCCTGTGCTGTACAGGATGTCCCTCAAAAGCAGTGGGCTGCTATCCTATGGCTATCATTTAGTGGAAAAGGTAGGGATAGGCTCCTTACTGTAAAAGAAAATGATGCCAATAATTTCCAAGTTCTTAAGAATGCACTCCTGGATGGTTATGGCTTAACCACTGAACAGTACAGGATAAAGTTCAGAGAGACCAAAAAGGAGTCTTCACAAGACTGGGTTGATTTCATTGACCATTCAGTGAAGGCCTTGGAGGGGTGGTTACATGGCAGTAAAGTTACTGATTATGAAAGCCTGTATAACACAATCCTGAGAGAGCATATACTTAATAATTGTGTGTCTGATTTGTTGCACCAGTACCTGGTAGACTCTGATCTGACCTCTCCCCAAGAATTGGGAAAGAAGGCAGACAAATGGGTCAGAACAAGGGTGAACAGAAAAGTTCATACAGGGGGTGACAAAGATGGCAATAAGAAGAAAGATGGTGAAAAATATCAAGATAAGCATGGGGATAAGGGTAAAACCAAAGATCCCACTTCAAATCTTAAACACTCTTCAGAGGGTGGGGATAAAACAAATTCTTCCTCTTCTTCCCAACCTGCACACATTAAAAAGCCTTGGTGCTTTGTGTGTAAAAATAGAGGCCATAGGCCAGGGGATAAGTCCTGTCCAGGTAAACCCCCTGAGCCTACCACCACTAATACATCAAGCTCTAGTGCCCCTAGCAGTAGTGGTACTAGTGGTGGGACTGCTGGCAACAGTCAAGCAAAGGGTGTAGTTGGGTTCACTAATGGGTCCATAGTGGAAACTGATGTAATCAGTCCCAAGACAGTTTCTGTCACACCTAGTGGCATTGGCCTTGCCACACTGGCTGTTTGTCCCCTTACAATGGATAAGTACAGGCAGACAGTTTCAATAAATGGTGTTGAGGCCTTGGCCTACAGGGACACAGGTGCCAGTTTCACTTTGGTGACTGAAAACCTAGTGTCTCCTGAACAACACATCATTGGACAACAGTATAAAATTATTGATGTCCATAACTCTACTAAGTTTCTTCCCTTAGCTATAATTCAGTTTAGTTGGGGTGGAGTTACTGGCCCTAAGCAGGTGGTGGTATCACCAAGCTTACCTGTAGACTGTGTCTTAGGTAATGACCTAGAGGCCTCAGGTTGGGCTGATGTAGAGTTTTATGCCCATGCAGCCATGCTGGGCATCCCTGAGGAATTGTTCCCTCTCATTTCAAGTGAAATGAAAAAGCAAAGGAGAGAAGGCCTGAAAACTCAGGATCCCTCTCCATCAACAGGTAAAAAGGGTATCACAGTATCCCCTAACCACCCTACCATTCAGGATACTATTCCTGTGGTGGGAGAAACCTCTCCTGGGGTGGCACCTGTTCCAAGGGAATCATCAGCTGGCAAAGCTGGACTCCCTGAGGTGGAAGTACCTCTCTGTGGGATAACTAACATTGGTGAGAAAAACAGCACCATTTTAGTTAACATGGAGCATCCCTCCAACCCTCCCAGAGAAACTTTAGTGCAGAAACCCTGCACTACCTCACAACACTTAGGACAGCATCCCTGCCCTAGTGTGGAGCTCATAGGACAGCATCCCTGCCCTGCTCCAATTCAAGAGAAACAGCATCCCTGTTCTCTCTTCCAGCCAGATGGACAAAGTTTTTGCCCAGCTATGGCTTTTCTGAGACAGCATCCCTGTCTGGCATTTCCATCACTACAAATAGGTTCAGTGGACAATTCCCACTGCTCTAAACTAAAACTTACTGATAGAAACTCTGAAAATACATCTTCACATTGTTGCTTAGCTAAAAAACTTCAAACAGGGTGGTTTACATCCCCACAGGGAAGTAACCATATAGTGGATGATAAAGGGAGTAACCAGTCTATTGCAGAGCTACTCTCTACTTATCACCACTTAGACAATAAAGTCTCAACTGGCCAAGGTTAGCCTTATTGTCCTTCGTTTGGGGGGGGGTTGTGTGAGAAGGTAGCCTCTTTCTAGCCTTGTTACCCCCACTTTTGGCCTGTTTGTGAGTGTATGTCAGGGTGTTTGTCACTGTTTTCACTGTCTCACTGGGATCCTGATAGCCAGGCCTCAGTGCTCATAGTGAAAACACTATGTTTTCAGTATGTTTGTTATGTGTCACTGGGATCCTGCTGGTCAGGACCCCAGTGCTCATAGGTTTGTGGCCTATATGTATGTGTCACTGGGACCCTGTCACACAGGGCCCCAGTGCTCATAGGTGTGCATGTATATGTTCCCTGTGTGGTGCCTAACTGTCTCACTGAGGCTCTACTAACCAGAACCTCAGTGGTTATGCTCTCTCATTACTTTCAAATTGTCACTAACAGGCTAGTGACCAATTTTACCAATTTACATTGGCTTACTGGAACACCCTTATAATTCCCTAGTATATGGTACTGAGGTACCCAGGGTATTGGGGTTCCAGGAGATCCCTATGGGCTGCAGCATTTCTTTTGCCACCCATAGGGAGCTCTGACAATTCTTACACAGGCCTGCCACTGCAGCCTGAGTGAAATAACGTCCACGTTATTTCACAGCCATTTTACACTGCACTTAAGTAACTTATAAGTCACCTATATGTCTAACCTTTACCTGGTAAAGGTTAGGTGCAAAGTTACTTAGTGTGAGGGCACCCTGGCACTAGCCAAGGTGCCCCCACATTGTTCAGAGCCAATTCCCTGAACTTTGTGAGTGCGGGGACACCATTACACGCGTGCACTACATATAGGTCACTACCTATATGTAGCTTCACAATGGTAACTCCGAATATGGCCATGTAACATGTCTATGATCATGGAATTGCCCCCTCTATGCCATCCTGGCATAGTTGGCACAATCCCATGATCCCAGTGGTCTGTAGCACAGACCCTGGTACTGCCAGACTGCCCTTCCTGGGGTTTCACTGCAGCTGCTGCTGCTGCCAACCCCTCAGACAGGCAGCTGCCCTCCTGGGGTCCAGCCAGGCCTGGCCCAGGATGGCAGAACAAAGAACTTCCTCTGAGAGAGGGTGTGACACCCTCTCCCTTTGGAAAATGGTGTGAAGGCAGGGGAGGAGTAGCCTCCCCCAGCCTCTGGAAATGCTTTGTTGGACACAGAGGTGCCCAATTCTGCATAAGCCAGTCTACACCGGTTCAGGGACCCCTTAGCCCCTGCTCTGGCGCGAAACTGGACAAAGGAAAGGGGAGTGACCACTCCCCTGACCTGCACCTCCCCTGGGAGGTGTCCAGAGCTCCTCCAGTGTGCTCCAGACCTCTGCCATCTTGGAAACAGAGGTGCTGCTGGCACACTGGACTGCTCTGAGTGGCCAGTGCCACCAGGTGACGTCAGAGACTCCTGCTGATAGGCTCCTTCAGGTGTTAGTAGCCTATCCTCTCTCCTAGGTAGCCAAACCCTCTTTTCTGGCTATTTAGGGTCTCTGTCTCTGGGGAAACTTTAGATAACGAATGCATGAGCTCAGCCGAGTTCCTCTGCATCTCTCTCTTCACCTTCTGATAAGGAATCGACTGCTGACCGAGCTGGAAGCCTGCAAACCTGCAACATAGTAGCAAAGACAACTACTGCAACTCTGTAACGCTGATCCTGCCGCCTTCTCGACTGTTTTCCTGCTTGTGCATGCTGTGGGGGTAGCCTGCCTCCTCTCTGCACCAGAAGCTCCGAAGAAATCTCCCGTGGGTCGACGGAATCTTCCCCCTGCAACCGCAGGCACCAAAAAGCTGCATCACCGGTCCCTTGGGTCTCCTCTCAGCACGACGAGCGAGGTCCCTCGAATCCAGCGACTCTGTCCAAGTGACCCCCACAGTCCAGTGACTCTTCAGCCCAAGTTTGGTGGAGGTAAGTCCTTGCCTCACCTCGCTGGGCTGCATTGCTGGGAACCGCGACTTTGCAGCTACTCCGGCCCCTGTGCACTTCCGGCGGAAATCCTTTGTGCACAGCCAAGCCTGGGTCCACGGCACTCTAACCTGCATTGCACGACTTTCTAAGTTGGTCTCCGGCGACGTGGGACTCCTTTGTGCAACTTCGGCGAGCACTGTTTCACGCATCCTCGTAGTGCCTGTTTCTGGCACTTCTTCGGGTGCTACCTGCTTCAGTGAGGGTTCTTTGTCTTGCTCGACATCCCTTCTCTCTTCAGGTCCAATTTGCGACCTCCTGGTCCCTCCTGGGCCCCAGCAGCGTCCAAAAACGCCAAACGCACAATTTGCGCCTAGCAAGGCTTGTTGGCGTCCTTTCGGCGGAAAAACACTTTTGCACGACTCTCCAATGCGAGAGGGATCCTTCCACCAAAGGGGAAGTCTCTAGCCCTTTTCGTTCCTGCAGAAACCTCAGCTTCTTCTGTTCAGTCGAAGCTTCTTTGCACCCGCAGCTGGCATTTCCTGGGCATCTGCCCATCTCCGACTTGCTTGTGACTTTTGGACTTGGTCCCCTTGTTCCACAGGTACCCTAGATTGGAAATCCACAGTTGTTGCATTACTGGTTTGTGTCTTTCCTGCATTATTCCTCTAACACGACTATTTTGTCCTTAGGGGAACTTTAGTGCACTTTGCACTCACTTTTCAGGGTCTTGGGGAGGGTTATTTTTCTAACTCTCACTATTTTCTAATAGTCCCAGCGACCCTCTACAAGGTCACATAGGTTTTGGGTCCATTCGTGGTTCGCATTCCACTTTTGGAGTATATGGTTTGTGTTGCCCCTAGTCGCTGGGACTATTAGAAAAATAGTAAGGGTTAGAAAAATAGACCACCCCAAGACCCTGAAAAGTGAGTGCAAAGTGCACTAGAGTTCCCCAAAGGACAGCTGTGGGTGCAAAGAAGCTACTACTGGACAGTAGAAGCTGAGGATTCTGCAGGAACGACAAGGGCTCGAGACTTCCCCTTTGGAGGATGGATCCGCGACGCAGTGGAGAGTCGTGCAGAAGTATTTTCCCACCGAAAGACCGCCAACAAGCCTTGCTAGCTGCAAATTGTGCATTGAGGGTTTTTGGATGCTGCTGTGGCCCAGGAGGAACCAGGATGTCGCCAATTGCGTCTGGGGACAGAAGGGGCGTCGAGCAAGAAAAGGAGCCCTCTCACAAGCAGGCAGCACCCGCAGAAGTGCCGGAACAGGCACTACGAAAAGAGTGCAACGGTGCTCACCCGAAGTTGCACAAAGGAGTCCCACGTCGCCGGAGACCAACTTAGAAAGTCGTGCAATGCAGGTTAGAGTGCCGTGGACCCAGGCTTGGCTGTGCACAAAGGATTTCCGCCGGAAGTGCACAGAGGCCGGAGTAGCTGCAAAAGTCGCGGTTCCCAGCAATGCAGTCTGGCGTGGGGAGGCAAGGACTTACCTCTACCAAACTTGGACTGAAGAGTCACTGGACTGTGGGAGTCACTTGGACAGAGATGCTGGATCCAAGGGACCTCGCTCGTTGTGCTGAGAGGAGACCCAGGGGACCGGTGATGTAGTTCTTTGGTGCCTGCGGTAGCAGGGGGAAGATTCCGTCGACCCACAGGAGATTTCTTCGGAGCTTCTAGTGCAGAGAGGAGGCAGACTACCCCCACAGCATGCACCACCAGGAAAACAGTCGAGAAGGCGGCAGGATCAGCGTTACAGAGTTGCAGTAGTCGTCTTAGCTACTTTGTTGCAGTTTTGCAGGCTTCCAGCGCGGTCAGAAGTCGATTCCTTGGCAGAAGGTGAAGAGAGAGATGCAGAGGAACTCTGATGAGCTCTTGCATTCGTTATCTAAGGAAATCCCCAAAGCAGAGACCCTAAATAGCCAGAAAAGAGGGTTTGGCTACTTAGGAGAGAGGATAGGATAGCAACACCTGAAGGAGCCTATCAGAAGGAGTCTCTGACGTCACCTGCTGGCCTGGCCACTCAGAGCAGTCCAGTGTGCCAGCTGCACCTCTGTTTCCAAGATGGCAGAGGTCTGGAGCACACTGGAGGAGCCTTGGGCACCTCCCAGGGGAGGTGCAGGTCAGGGGAGTGGTCACTCCCCTTTCCTTTGTCCAGCTTCGCGCCAGAGCAGGGCTGAGGGGTCCCTGAACCGGTGTAGACTGGCTTATGCAGAAACGGGCACCATCTGTGCCCATGAAAGCATTTCCAGAGGCTGGGGGAGGCTACTCCTCCCCTGCCTTCACACCATTTTCCAAAGGGGGAGGGTGTAACACCCTCTCTGAGAGGAAGTCCTTTGTTCTGCCATCCTGGGACAAGCTTTGCTGGACCCCAGGAGGGCAGAAACCTGTCTGAGGGGTTGGCAGCAGCGGCAGTGAAACCCCTGAAAAGGCAGTTTGGCAGTACCAGGGTCTGTGCTACAGAGCACTGGGATCATGGGATTGTGCCAACTATGCCAGGATGGCATAGAGGGGGCAATTCCATGTTCTTAGACATGTTACATGGCCATATTCGGAGTTACCATTGTGAAGCTACACATAGGTAGTGACCTATGTGTAGTGCACATGTGTAATGGTGTCCCCGCACTCACAAAGTCCGGGGAACTTGCCCTGAACAATGTGGGGGCACCTTGGCTAGTGCCAGGGTACCCTCACACTAAGTAACTTTGCACCCAACCTTTACCAGGTAAAGGTTAGACATATAGGTGACTTATAAGTTACTTAAGTGCAGTGGTAAATAACTGTGAAATAACGTGGACATTATTTCACTCAGGCTGCAGTGGCAGGGCTGTGTAGGAATTGTCAGAGCTCCCTATGGGTGGCAAAAGAAATGCTGCAGCCCATAGGGATCTCCTGGAACCCAATACCATGGGTACCTCAGTACCATATACTAGGGAATTATAAGGGTGTTCCAGTAAGCCAATGTAAATTGGTAAAATTGGTCACTAGCCTGTTGGTGACAATTTGAAAGAAATGAGAGAGCATAACCACTGAGGTTCTGGATAGCAGAGCCTCAGTGAGACAGTTAGTCATAACACAGGTAACACTTTCAGGCACACTTATGAGCACTGGGGCCCTGGCTGGCAGGGTCCCAGTGACACATTCAACTAAAACAACATATATAAAGTGAAAAATGGGGGTAACATGCCAGGCAAGATGGTACTTTCCAACACAACCCACCCCCCAAACGAAGGACAATAAGACTAGTCATTCCCTGATGGGTCTTCATTGTCTAAGTGGAAATATCTGGAGAGTCCATCTGCATTGGAGTGGGTACTCCCAGGTCTATATTCCACTGTATAGTCCATTCCCTGTAGGGATATGGACCACCTCAACAATTTAGGATTTTCACCTTTCATTTGTTTTAGCCAAAGTAGAGGTTTGTGGTCTGTCTGAACAATGAAGTGAGTGCCAAACAGGTATGGCCTCAACTTCTTCAGTGCCCAGACCACAGCAAAGGCCTCCCTCTCAATGGCAGACCAACGCTTTTCTCTAGGGGTCAACCTCCTACTAATAAAAGCAACAGGTTGATCCTGGCCCTCAGAATTAAGTTGTGATAGGACTGCCCCTACTCCTAATTCAGATGCATCAGTTTAAACATAGAATTTTTTAGAGTAAAAAGGGCTTTTTAGGACAGGTGCAGAGCACATGGCCTGCTTCAGCTCCTCAAAAGCGTTCTGACAGTTTGCTGTCCATAATACCTGTTTTAGGCATTTTCTTGGATGGGAGGTCATTAAGAGGGGCTGCAATGGAGCCAAAGTTCTTAATGAACCTCTTGTAATACCCAGTGAGGCCTAGGAAGGCTCTCACCTGAGTCTGAGTAGTAGGGGGAACCCAATCTATAATAGTTTGGATTTTCCCCTGAAGTGGTGCAATCTGTTCCCCACCAACAAGGTGTCCCAGATAAACCACCTTTCCCTGCCCTATCTGGCACTTTGAAGCCTTGATAATGAGGCCTGCCTTTTGCAGGGCCTCCAAAACTTTCCATAGGTGGACCAGGTGATCATCCCAGCTGGAGCTAAAGACAGCTATATCGTCCAAATATGCTGCACTGAAAGCTTCCAGCCCTTGCAGGACTGTATTCACCAACCTCTGAAAAGTGGCAGGTGCATTTTTCAAACCAAAAGGCATTACAGTGAACTGGTAATGTCCTCCAATGGTTGAAAATGAAGTTTTAGCTTTAGCATCTTCTGATAATTTGATCTGCCAATACCCTGTAGTCAAATCAAAAGTGCTTAGATACTTGGCAGATGCCAGTGTATCTATGAGCTCATCTGCCCTGGGTATAGGGTGAGCATCAGTTTTGGTTACCTGGTTGAGACCTCTGTAGTCTACACAAAACCGCATTTCCTTCTTTCAATCTTTGGAATGAGGTTTTGGTACAAGTACCACAGGAGAAGCCCATGGACTTTCAGAGTGCTCAACCACTCCCAGTTCTAACATTTTCTGAACCTCTTGTTTTATGCAGTCTCTGACATGGTCAGGCTGCCTATAGATCTTACTTTTGACAGGCAAGCTGTCTCCAGTATCTATAGTGTGCTCACACCAAAAAGTGGTACCTGGCACAGTAGAGAAGAGTTAAGAAAACTGACCCAGGAGATTTATGCAGTGGTCTTTCTGCTCAGCAGTCAGACCATCTGCCAGTACAACACCTTCCACCAGAGCATCTTGTTCTGTGGAAGAGAAGAGATCAGGTAGAGGATCACTGTCTTCTTCCTGTCCCTCATCAGTTGCCATGAGCAGGGTGAGATCAACCCTGTCATAGTAGGGTTTCAGGCGATTGACGTGGAGCACCCTAAGGGGACTCCTGGCAGTGCCTAAGTCAACTAAGTAGGTGAATTCACCCTTTTTCTCAACAATTGTGTGGGGTCCACTCCATTTATCTTGGAGTGCTCTTGGGGCCACAGGCTCCAAGACCCACACTTTCTGCCCTGGTTGGTACTGAACCAAAACAGCGTTCTGGTCATGCCATTGCTTCTGGAGCTCTTTGCTGACCTGAAGGTTTTTACTGGCCTTTTTCATGTACTCAGCCATCCTTGATCTGAGGCCAAGTACATAATCCACGATATCTTGTTTTGGAGCTTTTAAAGGTTGTTCCCAACCCTCCTTGACATGTGTTAGTGGACCCCTAACAGGGTGTCCAAAGAGGAGTTCAAAGGGGCTGAAGCCCACTCCTTTCTGGGGTACCTCCCTGTAGGCAAAAAGGAGGCATGGTAACAGGATATCCCATCTCCTGCGGAGTTTTTCAGGGAGACCCATAATCATGCCTTTGAGAGTTTTGTTAAATCTCTCCACCAGTCCATTTGTTTGTGGATGACAGGGTGTGGTGAACTTGTATGTCACCCCATACTCCTTCACATGGCCTTCAAGTAAGCAGACGTGAAATTGCTTCCTCTGTCTGAAACTACCTCTTTTGGGAAGCCCACCCTGGAAAAGATTCCCAGGAGGGCCTTTGCCACTGCAGGAGCTGTAGTGGTCTTTAGAGGAATTGCTTCAGGATATCTGGTGGCATGGTCCACTACCACCAAGATAAACCTATTGCCTGAAGCAGTAGGAG
This sequence comes from Pleurodeles waltl, assembly GCF_031143425.1. Lineage (NCBI taxonomy): Eukaryota > Metazoa > Chordata > Amphibia > Caudata > Salamandridae > Pleurodeles > Pleurodeles waltl. The sequence goes on along the minus strand of NC_090438.1, from coordinate 8,995,597 downwards.
GGTCAAGGGGGCCAACTATGTCAACCCCTACCCTTTCAAAGGGAACCCCAACCACAGGCAGTGGAATAAGGGGTGCCTTTGGTGTGCCACCTGTCTTGCCACTGGCTTGACAGGTTTCACAGGACTTACAAAAATCTTTTGTGTCCTCAGACATTCTAGGCCAATGAAACAAGGGAACAAGCCTGTCCCAAGTTTTCATTTGCCCCAAATGTCCAGCAAGGGGAATGTCGTGAGCAAGAGTTAGGAGGAACTTTCTGTACTCCTGAGGAATCACCAATCTCCTGGCAGCTCCAGATTTTGGATCCCTTGCTTCAGCGTACAAGAGGTTGTCCTCCCAGTAAACTCTGTGAGAGTCACTGACATCCCCATTTGCTTGTTTGACAGCTTGCTGTCTTAGACCCTCTAGTGTGGGACAGGTCTTCTGTGCCACACTCAGTTCCTCCCTGGCAGGCCCCCATTCACCCAAAAGCTCAGCAGTGTCTGCTTCCAGCTCCTCTGGTGTAGGTTCTGCACAGGGTGGAAATTCTTCTTCCCCAGAAGTAGAATCCACTGTAGAGGGAGGGATAGTAGGTAGTGCTTTACTTCTACTAGCCCTAGCTTTAGGGAGCACTTGGTCCATTGTTCCAGGATCCAAGTCACTCTGTCCTTTTTGCTTTTTGGCCTGAGCCCTTGTCAAAGCAAAAATATGCCCTGGAATGCCCAGCATTGCTGCATGAGCCTCTAACTCCACTTCTGCCCAAGCTGATGTCTCTAAATCATTCCCTAATAGACAGTCTACAGGTAAATCTGAGGCAACCACAACTTTCTTTGGGCCAGTAACCCCCCCCCCCAGTTGAGATTTACAACAGCCATGGGGTGGCTAAGGGTGTTGTTGTGAGCATCGGTTACTTGGTACTGGTGACCAAGCAGGTGTTGTTCAGGGTGGACCAGTTTCTCTATCACCATTGTGACACTGGCACCTGTGTCCCTGTAGGCCTGAACCTCAACACCATTTATTAGGGGTAGTTGCTTGTACTTATCCATGTTAAGGGGACAAGCAACCAAGGTGGCTAAATCAATAGCCCCCTGTAGGAAAGTACCATCTTGCCTGGCATGTTACCCCCATTTTTCACTGTATATATGTTGTTTTAGTTGTATGTGTCACTGGGACCCTGTTCACCAGGGCCCCAGTGCTCATAAGTGTGCCTGAATGAGTTACCTGTGTAGTGACTAACTGTCTCACTGAGGCTCTGCTAATCAGAACCTCAGTGGTTATGCTCTCTCATTTATTTCTAAATTGTCACTAACAGGCTAGTGACCAATTTTACCAATTCACATTGGCTTACTGGAACACCCTTATAATTCCCTAGTATATGGTACTGAGGTACCCAGGGTATTGGGGTTCCAGGAGATCCCTATGGGCTGCAGCATTTCTTTTGCCACCCATAGGGAGCTCTGACAATTCTTACACAGGCCTGCCACTGCAGCCTGAGTGAAATAACGTCCACGTTATTTCACAGCCATTTTACACTGCACTTAAGTAACTTATAAGTCACCTATATGTCTAACCTTTACCTGGTAAAGGTTAGGTGCAAAGTTACTTAGTGTGAGGGTACCCTGGCACTAGCCAAGGTGCCCCCACATTGTTCAGAGCCAATTCCCTGAACTTTGTGAGTGCGGGGACACCATTACACGCGTGCACTACATATAGGTCACTACCTATATGTAGCTTCACAATGGTAACTCCGAATATGGCCATGTAACATGTCTATGATCATGGAATTGCCCCCTCTATGCCATCCTGGCATTGTTGGTACAATTCCATGATCCCAGTGGTCTGTAGCACAGACCCTGGTACTGCCAAACTGCCCTTCCTGGGGTTTCACTGCAGCTGCTGCTGCTGCCAACCCCTCAGACAGGCATCTGCCCTCCTGGGGTCCAGCCAGGCCTGGCCCAGGATGGCAGAACAAAGAACTTCCTCTGAGAGAGGGTGTGACACCCTCTCCCTTTGGAAAATGGTGTGAAGGCAGGGGAGGAGTAGCCTCCCCCAGCCTCTGGAAATGCTTTGTTGGGCACAGATGTGCCCAATTCTGCATAAGCCAGTCTACACCGGTTCAGGGGACCCCTTAGCCCTGCTCTGGCGCGAAACTGGACAAAGGAAAGGGGAGTGACCACTCCCCTGACCTGCACCTCCCCTGGGAGGTGTCCAGAGCTCCTCCAGTGTGCTCCAGACCTCTGCCATCTTGGAAACAGAGGTGCTGCTGGCACACTGGACTGCTCTGAGTGGCCAGTGCCACCAGGTGACGTCAGAGACTCCTGCTGATAGGCTCCTTCAGGTGTTAGTAGCCTATCCTCTCTCCTAGGTAGCCAAACCCTCTTTTCTGGCTATTTAGGGTCTCTGTCTCTGGGGAAACTTTAGATAACGAATGCAAGAGCTCATCCGAGTTCCTCTGCATCTCTCTCTTCACCTTCTGCCAAGGAATCGACTGCTGACCGCGCTGGAAGCCTGCAAACCTGCAACATAGTAGCAAAGACGACTACTGCAACTCTGTAACGCTGATCCTGCCGCCTTCTCGACTGTTTTCCTGCTTGTGCATGCTTTGGGGGTAGTCTGCCTCCTCTCTGCACCAGAAGCTCCGAAGAAATCTCCCGTGGGTCGACGGAATCTTCCCCCTGCAACCGCAGGCACCAAAAAGCTGCATTACCGGTCCCTTGGGTCTCCTCTCAGCATGACGAGCGAGGTCCCTCGAATACAGCGACTCTGTTCAAGTGACCCGAACAGTCCAGTGACTCTTCAGTCCAAGTTTGGTGGAGGTAAGTCCTTGCCTCACCTCGCTGGGCTGCATTGCTGGGATTAGCGACTTTTGCAGCTACTCCGGCCCCTGTGCACTTCCGGTGGAAATCCTTCATGCACAGCCAAGCCTGGGTCCACGGCACTCTAACCTGCATTGCACGACTTTCTAAGTTGGTCTCCGGCGACGTGGGACTCCTTTGTGCAACTTCGGCGAGCACCATTTCACACATCCTTGTAGTGCCTGTTTCTGGCACTTCTCCGGGTGCTACCGGCTTCAGAGAGGGCTTCTTGTCTTGCTCGACGTCTCCTCTCTCTGCTGGTCCAATTTGCGACCTCCTGGTCCCTCCTGGGCCTCAGAAGCATCCAAAAACGCTAACCGCACGATTTGCAGCTAGCAAGGCTTGTTGGCGTTCTTTCGGCGGGAAAACACTTCTGCACGACTCCACACGGCAAGTGGGATCCGTCCACCAAAGGAGAAGTCTCTAGACCTTTTCGTTCCTACAGAAACCTCAGCTTCTTCTGTCCAGTAGAAGCTTCTTTGCACCCGCAGCTGGCATTTCCTGGGCATCTGCCCATCTCCGACTTGCTTGTGACTTTTGGACTTGGTCCCCTTGTTCCACAGGTACCCTAGATTGGAAATCCACAGTTGTTGCATTGCTGGTTTCTGTGTTTCCTGCATTATTCCTCTAACACGACTTCTTTGTCCTTAGGGGAACTTTAGTGCACTTTGCACTCACTTTTCAGGGTCTTGGGGAGGGTTATTTTTCTAACTCTCACTATTTTCTAATAGTCCCAGCGACCCTCTACAAGGTCACATAGGTTTGGGGCCCATTCGTGGTTCGCATTCCACTTTTGGAGTATATGGTTTGTGTTGCCCCTATCCCTATGTTTCCCCATTGCATCCTATTGTAACTATACATTGTTTGCACTGTTTTCTAAGACTATACTGCATATTTTTGCTATTGTGTATATATATCTTGTGTATATTTCCTATCCTCTCACTGAGGGTACACTCTAAGATACTTTGGCATATTGTTATAAAAATAAAGTACCTTTATTTTTAGTATAACTGTGTATTGTGTTTTCTTATGATATTGTGCATATGACACTAAGTGGTACTGTAGTAGCTTCACACGTCTCCTAGTTCAGCCTAAGCTGCTCTGCTAAGCTACCATTATCTATCAGCCTAAGCTGCTAGACGCCCTATACACTAATAAGGGATAACTGGGCCTGGTGCAAGGTGCAAGTACCCCTTGGTACTCACTACAAGCCAGTCCAGCCTCATACATTGGTTGTGCAGCGGTGGGATAAGTGCTTTGAGACTACTTACCACTCTTGTCATTGTACTTTTCATAAGAGAAAAATATACAAAACAAGGTCATTGTATATACACATAGCCAAAAAGTTTTGCATTTCCTCTTTTCACTCTTTTCTAAGTGCTGAAAAGTACTTCTAAACTTTCAAAAAGTTCTTAAAAGTTTAAAAAGTTTTTTTTTCTGTCTTTCTAAAAAGTTCTGAAAACTTTTTTCTCTTTTTCTATCACTTTAACTCTCTCTAAAAATGTCTGGCACAGGCCAAAATGTTGATCTGTCCAAACTTGCATATGACCACCTTAGCTGGAAAGGAGCAAGGAGTCTCTGTGTAGAGAGAGGTTTGAGTGTAGGGAAGAATCCTTCTTTGGAATTATTGCTTAACATGCTTAGAGAACAAGATAAGGCCATAGGGGCCACATCTGTTGAAAAAGTAGCAAATGGTTCCCAATCTGATCCAGGGACTCCCCCAGGAAAAGATTCAGGAAAGAAACTTCCTAGCCTGCCCATTACTAGACAGTCTAGCATAGTTGGTAATGATGGAGAGCCTCACCATAGAAATAGTGTTGTCTCACATCATAGCAAAAGCATTTATTCTCACCATACTGGTAGTGATGTTTCTGTTAGCCAAGCTGTTAGGGTGGCTTCTGTAAGGGACAGGTCTCCTTCTGTTCATTCTTCTGTGTCTAAGAATGTCCCTCCCACCAACCCTGATGACAGAATGTTAGAGAGGGAACTCAATAAGTTGAGAGTGGAACAAACCAGACTGAAGCTTAAAAAGCAACAGCTGGATTTGGATAGACAGTCTTTTGAACTAGAGAAAGAAAGACAGAAGTTGGGTTTAGATACCCATGGTGGCAGCAGCAGTATTCCCCATAGTCATCCTGCAAAAGAGCATGATTCCAGGAATCTGCATAAGATAGTTCCCCCTTATAAGGAGGGGGATGACATTAACAAGTGGTTTGCTGCACTTGAGAGGGCCTGTGTTGTACAGGATGTCCCTCAAAGGCAGTGGGCTGCTATCCTATGGCTATCATTTAGTGGAAAAGGTAGGGATAGGCTCCTTACTGTGAAATAAAATGATGCTAATAATTTCCAAGTTCTTAAGAATGCACTCCTGGATTGTTATGGCTTAACCACTGAACAGTACAGGATAAAGTTCAGAGAGACCAAAAAGGAGTCTTCACAAGACTGGGTTGATTTCATTGACCATTCAGTGAAGTCCTTGGAGGGGTGGTTACATGGCAGTAAAGTTACTGATTATGACAGCCTGTATAACTTGATCCTGAGAGAGCATATTCTTAATAATTGTGTGTCTGATTTGTTGCACCAGTACTTGGTGGACTCTGATCTGACCTCTCCCCAAGAATTGGGAAAGAAGGCAGACAAATGGGTCAGAACAAGAGTGAACAGAAAAGTTCATACAGGGGGTGACAAAGATGGCAACAAAAAGAAGGATGGTAAGTCTTCTGACAAGGGTGGGGACAAATCTAAAAATGAGTCTTCCTCAGGCCCACAAAAACACTCTAGTGGGGGTGGTGGGCCCAAATCCTCTTTTTATCAGAACAAGGAAAAGAAACCATGGTGCTATTTATGTAAAATAAAAGGCCATTGGACAACAGATCCCAGTTGTCCAAAGAAAGGCACCAAGCCTCCTACCACTACAACCCCTACTGCTACACCAAGTGTCCCTACTAATAGCAGTGGTGGTGGGAGCAAACCTACTAATAGCCAATCCAAGGGAGTAGCTGGGCTCACTATTGGTAACTTAGTTGGGGTTGGCCTTGTTAGGGAGGCCACAGAGGCTGTGTTAGTCTCTGAGGGGGCTATTGATTTAGCCACCTTAGTTGCTTGTCCCCTTAATATGGATAAGTACAAGCAGCTACCCCTAATAAATGGTGTTGAGGTTCAGGCCTACAGGGACACAGGTGCCAGTGTGACTATGGTCATAGAGAAACTGGTCCACCCTGAACAACACCTACTTGGTCACCAGTACCAAGTAACCGATGCTCACAACAACACACTTAGCCACCCCATGGCTGTTGTTAATCTCAACTGGGGGGGGGTTACTGGTCCAAAGAAAGTTGTTGTAGCTTCAGATTTACCTGTAGACTGTCTATTAGGGAATTATTTGGAGACATCAGCTTGGTCAGATGTGGAGTTGGAGGCCCATGCAGCAATGCTGGGCATCCCAGGGCATATTTTTGCTTTGACAAGGGCTCAGGCCAAAAAGCAAAAAGGACAGGGAAGCTTGGATCCTGGAACAATGGACCAAGTGCTCCCTAAAGCTAGGGCTAGTAGAAGCAAACCACTTCCTACTGTCCCTCCCTCTACAGTGGATTCTACTTCAGAGGAAGAAGAATTCCCTCCCTGTGCAGAACCTACCCCAGAGGAGCTGGAAGCAGACACTGCTGAGCTTTTGGGTGAAGGGGGGCCTGTCAGGGAGGAGCTGAGTGTGGCACAGCAAACCTGTCCCACATTAGAGGGTCTCAGACAGCAAGCTGTCAAACAGGCTAATGGGGATGTCAGTGACTCTCACAGAGTTTACTGGGAGGACAACCTCTTGTACACTGAGCATAGGGATCCTAAACCTGGAGCTGCCAGGAGATTAGTGATTCCTCAGGAGTACAGAAAGTTCCTCCTAACCCTGGCACATGACATTCCCCTAGCTGGACACCTGGGTCAAATGAAAACTTGGGACAGATTGGTTCCATTGTTTCATTGGCCTAGGATGTCTGAGGACACAAAGGAATTTTGTAAGTCCTGTGAAACCTGTCAAGCCAGTGGCAAGACAGGTGGCACCCCAAAGGCACCCCTTATTCCACTGCCTGTGGTTGGGGTTCCCTTTGAAAGGGTAGGGGTTGACATAGTTGGCCCTCTTGACCCTCCTACTGCTTCAGGCAATAGATTTATCTTGGTGGTAGTGGACCATGCCACAAGATATCCTGAAGCTATTCCTTTAAGGACCACTACAGCACCTGCAGTGGCAAAGGCCCTCCTGGGAATATTTTCCAGGGTGGGCTTCCCAAAGGAAGTAGTATCAGACAGGGGAAGCAATTTCATGTCTGCATACTTAAAGGCCATGTGGAAGGAGTGTGGTGTAACGTACAAGTTCACAACACCCTATCATCCACAAACAAATGGACTGGTGGAGAGATTTAATAAAACTCTCAAAGGCATGATTATGGGTCTCCCTGAAAAACTCCGCAGGAGATGGGATATCCTTCTACCATGCCTCCTTTTTGCCTACAGGGAGGTACCCCAGAAAGGAGTGGGCTTCAGCCCCTTTGAACTACTTTTTGGACACCCTGTTAGGGGTCCACTCACACTTGTAAAGGAGGGTTGGGAACAACCTTTAAAAGCTCCTAAGCAGGATATTGTGGATTATGTACTTGGCCTCAGATCAAGGATGGCTGAGTACATGAAAAAGGCCAGTAAAAACCTTCAGGCCAGCCAAGAGCTCCAGAAGCAATGGCATGATCAGAAGGCTGTTTTGGTTCAGTACCAACCAGGGCAGAAAGTGTGGGTCTTGGAGCCTGTGGCCCCAAGAGCACTCCAAGATAAATGGAGTGGTCCCCACACAATTGTTGAAAAGAAGGGAGAAGTCACCTATTTAGTTGACTTAGGCACTGCCAGGAGTCCCCTTAGGGTGCTCCATGTCAACCGCCTGAAACCCTACTATGACAGGGCTGATCTCACCCTGCTCATGGCAACTGATGAGGGACAGGAAGAATACAGTGATCCTCTACCTGATCTCTTCTCTTCCACAGAACAAGATGCTCTTGTGGAAGGTGTAGTTTTGGCTGATTGTCTTACTGCTGAGCAGAAAGATAATTGCATAAATCTCCTAGATCAATTCTCTGAACTCTTCTCTACTGTGCCAGGTACCACTTCTGGATGTGAGCACACTATAGATACTGGAGACAGTTTACCTGTCAAAAGTAAGATCTATAGGCAGCCTGACCATGTCAGGGACTGCATAAAGCAAGAGGTCCAGAAAATGTTAGAACTAGGAGTGGTTGAGCACTCTGACAGTCCAGGGGCTTCTCCTGTGGTACTGGTACCAAAACCCCATTCCAAAGATGGAAAGAAGGAAATGCGGTTTTGTGTAGACTATAGAGGTCTCAACTTGGTAACCAAAACTGATGCTCACCCTATACCCAGGGCAGATGAGCTCATAGATACACTGGCATCTGCCAAGTATCTAAGCACTTTTGACTTGACTGCAGGGTATTGGCAGATCAAATTGTCAGAAGATGCTAAACCTAAGACTGCATTTTCAACCATTGGAGGACATTACCAGTTTACTGTAATGCCTTTTGGTTTGAAAAATGCACCTGCCACTTTTCAGAGGTTGGGGAACACAGTCCTGCAAGGGCTGGAAGCTTTCAGTGCAGCATATTTGGACGATATAGCTGTCTTTAGCTCCAGCTGGGATGATCACCTGGTCCACCTATGGAAAGTTTTGGAGGCCCTGCAAAAGGCAGGCCTCACTATCAAGGCTTCAAAGTGCCAGATAGGGCAGGGTAAGGTGGTTTATCTGGGACACCTTGTTGGTGGGGAACAGATTGCACCACTTCAGGGGAAAATCCAAACAATTATTGATTGGGTTCCCCCTACCACTCAGACTCAGGTGAGAGCCTTCCTAGGCCTCACTGGGTATTACAGGAGGTTCATTAAGAACTATGGCTCCATTGCGGCCCCTCTTAATGACCTCACATCCAAGAAAATGCCTAAAAAGGTATTATGGACAGCAAACTGTCAGAAAGCTTTTGAGGAGCTGAAGCAGGCCATGTGCTCTGCACCTGTCCTGAAAAGCCCTTGTTACTCTAAAAAATTATATGTCCAAACTGATGCATCTGAATTAGGAGTAGGGGCAGTCCTATCACAACTTAATTCTGAGGGCCAGGATCAACCTGTTGCTTTTATTAGTAGGAGGTTGACCCCTAGAGAAAAGCGTTGGTCTGCCATTGAGAGGGAGGCATTTGCTGTGGTCTGGGCTCTGAAGAAGTTGAGGCCATACCTGTTTGGCACTCACTTCATTGTTCAGACAGACCACAAACCTCTACTTTGGCTAAAACAAATGAAAGGTGAAAATCCTAAATTGTTGAGGTGGTCCATATCCCTACAGGGAATGGACTATACAGTGGAACATAGACCTGGGAGTAGCCACTCCAATGCAGATGGACTCTCCAGATATTTCCACTTAGACAATGAAGACTCATCAGGTCATGGCTAGTCTTATTGTCCTTCGTTTGGGGGGGGGGGGGTTGTGTAGGAAAGTACCATCTTGCCTGGCATGTTACCCCCATTTTTCACTGTATATATGTTGTTTTAGTTGTATGTGTCACTGGGACCCTGGTAACCCAGGGCCCCAGTGCTCATAAGTGTGCCTGAATGTGTTACCTGTGTAGTGACTAACTGTCTCACTGAGGCTCTGCTAATCAGAACCTCAGTGGTTAAGCTCTCTCATTTCTTTCCAAATTGTCACTGACAGGCTAGTGACCATTTTTACCAATTTACATTGGCTTACTGGAACACCCTTATAATTCCCTAGTATATGGTACTGAGGTACCCAGGGTATAGGGGTTCTAGGAGATCCCTATGGGCTGCAGCATTTCTTTTGCCACCCATAGGGAGCTCTGACAATTCTTACACAGGCCTGCCACTGCAGCCTGAGTGAAATAACGTCCACGTTATTTCACAGCCATTTTACACTGCACTTAAGTAACTTATAAGTCACCTATATGTCTAACCTTTACCTGGTAAAGGTTAGGTGCAAAGTTACTTAGTGTGAGGGCACCCTGGCACTAGCCAAGGTGCCCCCACATTGTTCAGAGACAATTCCCTGAACTTTGTGAGTGCGGGGACACCATTACACACGTGCACTACATATAGGTCACTACCTATATGTAGCTTCACAATGGTAACTCCGAATATGGCCATGTAACATGTCTATGATCATGGAATTGCCCCCTCTATGCCATGCTGGCATTGTTGGACAATTCCATGATCCTAGTGGTCTGTAGCACAGACCCTGGTACTGCCAAACTGCCCTTCCTGGGGTTTCACTGCAGCTGCTGCTGCTGCCAACCCCTCAGACAGGCATCTGCCCTCCTGGGGTCCAGCCAGGCCTGGCCCAGGATGGCAGAACAAAGAACTTCCTCTGAGAGAGGGTGTGACACCCTCTCCCTTTGGAAAATGGTGTGAAGGCAGGGGAGGAGTAGCCTCCCCCAGCCTCTGGAAATGCTTTGTTGGGCACAGATGTGCCCTATTCTGCATAAGCCAGTCTACACCGGTTCAGGGGACCCCTTAGCCCTGCTCTGGCGCGAAACTGGACAAAGGAAAGGGGAGTGACCACTCCCCTGACCTGCACCTCCCCTGGGAGGTGTCCAGAGCTCCTCCAGTGTGCTCCAGACCTCTGCCATCTTGGAAACAGAGGTGCTGCTGGCACACTGGACTGCTCTGAGTGGCCAGTGCCACCAGGTGACGTCAGAGACTCCTGCTGATAGGCTCCTTCAGGTGTTAGTAGCCTATCCTCTCTCCTAGGTAGCCAAACCCTCTTTTCTGGCTATTTAGGGTCTCTGTCTCTAGGGAAACTTTAGATAACGAATGCATGAGCTCATCCGAGTTCCTCTGCATCTCTCTCTTCACCTTCTGCCAAGGAATCGACTGCTGACCGCGCTGGAAGCCTGCAAACCTGCAACATAGTAGCAAAGACGACTACTGCAACTCTGTAACGCTGATCCTGCCGCCTTCTCGACTGTTTTCCTGCTTGTGCATGCTGTGGGGGTAGTCTGCCTCCTCTCTGCACCAGACGCTCCGAAGAAATCTCCCGTGGGTCGACGGAATATTCCCCCTGCAACCGCAGGCACCAAAAAGCTGCATTACCGGTCCCTTGGGTCTCCTCTCAGCACGACGAGCGAGGTCCCTCGAATCCAGCGACTCTGTCCAAGTGACCCCCACAGTCCAGTGACTCTTCAGTCCAAGTTTGGTGGAGGTAAGTCCTTGCCTCACCTCGCTGGGATGCATTGCTGGGAACCCCGACTTTTGAAGCTACTCCGGCCCCTGTGCACTTCCTGTGGAAATCCTTCGTGCACAGCCAAGCCTGGGTCCACGGCACTCTAACCTGCATTGCACGACTTTGTAAGTTGGTCTCCGGCGACGTGGGACTCCTTTGTGCAACTTCGGCGAGTACCGTTTCACGCATCCTTGAAGTGCCTGTTTCTGGCACTTCTCTGGGTGCTACCGGCTTCAGAGAGAGCTCCTTGTCTTGCTCGACGTCCCCTCTCTCTGCTGGTCCAATGTGCGACCACCTGGTCCCTCCTGGGCCTCAGCAGCGTCCAAAAACGCTATCCGCACGATTTGCAGCTAGCAGGGCTTGTTGGCATTCATTCGGCGGGAAAGCACATCTGCACGACTCTCCACGGCAAGAGGGATCCGTCCACCAAAGGGGAAGTCTCTAGCCCTTTTCGTTCTTGCAGAAACCTCAGCTTCTTCTGTCCAATAGAAGCTTCTTTGCACCCGCAGCTGGCATTTCCTGGGCATCTGCCCATCTCCGACTTGCTTGTGACTTTTGGACTTGGTCCCCTTGTTCCACAGGTACCCTAGATTGGAAATCCACAGTTGTTGCATTGCTGGTTTGTGTCTTTCCTGCATTATTCCTCTAACACGACTTCTTTGTCCTTAGGGGAACTTTAGTGCACTTTGCACTCACTTTTCAGGGTCTTGGGGAGGGTTATTTTTCTAACTCTTACTATTTTCTAATAGTCCCAGCGACCCTCTACAAGGTCACATAGGTTTGGGGTCCATTCGTGGTTCGCATTCCACTTTTGGAGTATATGGTTTGTGTTGCCCCTATCCCTATGTTTCCCCATTGCATCCTATTGTAACTATACATTGTTTGCACTGTTTTCTAAGACTATACTGCATATTTTTGCTATTGTGTATATATATCTTGTGTATATTTCCTATCCTCTCACTGAGGGTACACTCTAAGATACTTTGGCATATTGTCATAAAAATAAAGTACCTTTATTTTTAGTATAACTGTGTATTGTGTTTTCTTATGATATTGTGCATATGACACTAAGTGGTACTGTAGTAGCTTCACACGTCTCCTAGTTCAGCCTAAGCTGCTCTGCTAAGCTACCATTATCTATCAGCCTAAGCTGCTAGACACCCTATACACTAATAAGGGATAACTGGGCCTGGTGCAAGGTGCAAGTACCCCTTGGTACTCACTTCAAGCCAGTCCAGCCTCCTACATTGGTTGTGCAGTGGTGGGATAAGTGCTTGAGACTACTTACCACTCTTGTCATTGTACTTTTCATAAGAGAAAAATATACAAAACAAGGTCAGTGTATATACACATAGCCAAAAAGTTTTGCATTTCCTCTTTTCACTCTTTTCTAAGTGCTGAAAAGTACTCCTAAACTTTCAAAAAGTTCTTAAAAGTTTAAAAAGTTTTTTTTTCTGTCTTTCCAAAAAGTTCTGAAAACTTTTGTCTCTTTCTCTATCACTTTAACTCTCTCTAAAAAATGTCTGGCACAGGCCAAAGTGTTGATCTGTCCAAACTTGCATATGACAACCTTAGCTGGAAAAGAGCAAGGAGTCTCTGTATAGAAAGAGGTTTGAGTGTAGGGAAGAATCCTGCCTTGGAACTGTTAATTAACATGCTTAGAGAGCAGGATAAGGCCAGAGGTGGTCCATCTGTTGAAAAAGTACCTAATAGTTCCCAATCTGATTCAGGGACTCCCCCAGGAAAAGATTCAGGAAATAAACTTCCTAGCCTGCCCATTACTAGACAATCTAGCATAGATGGTAATGATGATGAGCCACACCAAAGAAATAGTGTTGTCTCACATCATAGCAAAAGCATTTATTCTCACCATACTGGTAGTAATGTTTCTGTAAACCAAGCTGTTAAGTTGGCTTCTGTAAGGGACAGGTCTCCTTCTGTTCATTCCCATCATAGCTCTGTTTCTAGAAATGTCCCTCCCACCAACCCTGATGACAGAATGTTAGAGAGGGAACTCAATAAGTTGAGGGTGGAACAAACCAGACTGAAGCTTAAAAAGCAACAGCTGGATTTGGATAGACAGTCTTTTGAATTAGAGAAGGAAAGACAGAAGTTGGGTTTAGATACCCATGGTGGCAGCAGCAGTATTCCCCATAGTCATCCTGCAAAAGAGCATGATTCCAGGAATCTGCATAAGATAGTTCCCCCTTATAAGGAGGGGGATGACATTAACAAGTGGTTTGCTGCACTTGAGAGGGCCTGTGTTGTACAGGATGTCCCTCAAAGGCAGTGGGCTGCTATCCTATGGCTATCATTTAGTGGAAAAGGTAGGGATAGGCTCCTTACTGTGAAATAAAATGATGCTAATAATTTCCAAGTTCTTAAGAATGCACTCCTGGATGGTTATGGCTTAACCACTGAACAGTACAGGATAAAGTTCAGAGAGACCAAAAAGGAGTCTTCACAAGACTGGGTTGATTTCATTGACCATTCAGTGAAGGCCTTGGAGGGGTGGTTACATGGCAGTAAAGTTACTGATTATGACAGCCTGTATAACTTGATCCTGAGAGAGCATATTCTTAATAATTGTGTGTCTGATTTGTTGCACCAGTACTTGGTGGACTCTGATCTGACCTCTCCCCAAGAATTGGGAAAGAAGGCAGACAAATGGGTCAGAACAAGAGTGAACAGAAAAGTTCATACAGGGGGTGACAAAGATGGCAACAAAAAGAAGGATCGTAAGTCTTCTGACAAGGGTGGGGACAAATCTAAAAATGAGTCTTCCTCAGGCCCACAAAAACACTCTGGTGGGGGTGGTGGGCCCAAATCCTCTTTTTATCAGAACAAGGAAAAGAAACCATGGTGCTATTTATGTAAAATAAAAGGCCATTGGACAACAGATCCCAGTTGTCCAAAGAAAGGCACCAAGCCTCCTACCACTACAACCCCTACTGCTACACCAAGTGTCCCTACTAATAGCAGTGGTGGTGGGAGCAAACCTACTAATAGCCAATCCAAGGGAGTAGCTGGGCTCACTATTGGTAACTTAGTTGGGGTTGGCCTTGTTAGGGAGGCCACAGAGGCTGTGTTAGTCTCTGAGGGGGCTATTGATTTAGCCACCTTAGTTGCTTGTCCCCTTAATATGGATAAGTACAAGCAGCTACCCCTAATAAATGGTGTTGAGGTTCAGGCCTACAGGGACACAGGTGCCAGTGTGACTATGGTCATAGAGAAACTGGTCCACCCTGAACAACACCTACTTGGTCACCAGTACCAAGTAACCGATGCTCACAACAACACACTTAGCCACCCCATGGCTGTTGTTAATCTCAACTGGGGGGGGGTTACTGGTCCAAAGAAAGTTGTGGTAGCTTCAGATTTACCTGTAGACTGTCTATTAGGGAATGATTTGGAGACATCAGCTTGGTCAGATGTGGAGTTGGAGGCCCATGCAGCAATGCTGGGCATCCCAGGGCATATTTTTGCTTTGACAAGGGCTCAGGCCAAAAAGCAAAAAGGACAGGGAAGCTTGGATCCTGGAACAATGGACCAAGTGCTCCCTAAAGCTAGGGCTAGTAGAAGCAAACCACTTCCTACTGTCCCTCCCTCTACAGTGGATTCTACTTCTGAGGAAGAAGAATTCCCTCCCTGTGCAGAACCTACACCAGAGGAGCTGGAAGCAGACACTGCTGAGCTTTTGGGTGAAGGGGGGCCTGCCACAGAGGAGCTGAGTGTGGCACAGCAAACCTGTCCCACATTAGAGGGTCTCAGACAGCAAGCTGTCAAACAGGCTAATGGTGATGTCAGTGACTCTCACAGAGTTTACTGGGAGGACAACCTCTTGTACACTGAGCATAGGGATCCTAAACCTGGAGCTGCCAGGAGATTAGTGATTCCTCAGGAGTACAGAAAGTTCCTCCTAACCCTGGCACATGACATTCCCCTAGCTGGACACCTGGGTCAAATGAAAACTTGGGACAGATTGGTTCCATTGTTTCATTGGCCTAGGATGTCTGAGGACACAAAGGAATTTTGTAAGTCCTGTGAAACCTGTCAAGCCAGTGGCAAGACAGGTGGCACCCCAAAGGCACCCCTTATTCCACTGCCTGTGGTTGGGGTTCCCTTTGAAAGGGTAGGGGTTGACATAGTTGGCCCCCTTGACCCTCCTACTGCTTCAGGCAATAGATTTATCTTGGTGGTAGTGGACCATGCCACAAGATATCCTGAAGCTATTCCTTTAAGGACCACTACAGCACCTGCAGTGGCAAAGGCCCTCCTGGGAATATTTTCCAGGGTGGGCTTCCCAAAGGAAGTAGTATCAGACAGGGGAAGCAATTTCATGTCTGCATACTTAAAGGCCATGTGGAAGGAGTGTGGTGTAACGTACAAGTTCACAACACCCTATCATCCACAAACAAATGGACTGGTGGAGAGATTTAATAAAACTCTCAAAGGCATGATTATGGGTCTCCCTGAAAAACTCCGCAGGAGATGGGATATCCTTCTACCATGCCTCCTTTTTGCCTACAGGGAGGTACCCCAGAAAGGAGTGGGCTTCAGCCCCTTTGAACTTCTTTTTGGACACCCTGTTAGGGGTCCACTCACACTTGTAAAGGAGGGTTGGGAACAACCTTTAAAAGCTCCTAAGCAGGATATTGTGGATTATGTACTTGGCCTCAGATCAAGGATGGCTGAGTACATGAAAAAGGCCAGTAAAAACCTTCAGGCCAGCCAAGAGCTCCAGAAGCAATGGCATGATCAGAAGGCTGTTTTGGTTCAGTACCAACCAGGGCAGAAAGTGTGGGTCTTGGAGCCTGTGGCCCCAAGAGCACTCCAAGATAAATGGAGTGGTCCCCACACAATTGTTGAAAAGAAGGGAGAAGTCACCTATTTAGTTGACTTAGGCACTGCCAGGAGTCCCCTTAGGGTGCTCCATGTCAACCGCCTGAAACCCTACTATGACAGGGCTGATCTCACCCTGCTCATGGCAACTGATGAGGGACAGGAAGAATACAGTGATCCTCTACCTGATCTCTTCTCTTCCACAGAACAAGATGCTCTTGTGGAAGGTGTAGTTTTGGCTGATTGTCTTACTGCTGAGCAGAAAGATAATTGCATAAATCTCCTAGATCAATTCTCTGAACTCTTCTCTACTGTGCCAGGTACCACTTCTTGATGTGAGCACACTATAGATACTGGAGACAGTTTACCTGTCAAAAGTAAGATCTATAGGCAGCCTGACCATGTCAGGGACTGCATAAAGCAAGAGGTCCAGAAAATGTTAGAACTAGGAGTGGTTGAGCACTCTGACAGTCCAGGGGCTTCTCCTGTGGTACTGGTACCAAAACCCCATTCCAAAGATGGAAAGAAGGAAATGCGGTTTTCTGTAGACTATAGAGGTCTCAACTTGGTAACCAAAACTGATGCTCACCCTATACCCAGGGCAGATGAGCTCATAGATACACTGGCATCTGCCAAGTATCTAAGCACTTTTGACTTGACTGCAGGGTATTGGCAGATCAAATTGTCAGAAGATGCTAAACCTAAGACTGCATTTTCAACCATTGGAGGACATTACCAGTTTACTGTAATGCCTTTTGGTTTGAAAAATGCACCTGCCACTTTTCAGAGGTTGGGGAACACAGTCCTGCAAGGGCTGGAAGCTTTCAGTGCAGCATATTTGGACGATATAGCTGTCTTTAGCTCCAGCTGGGATGATCACCTGGTCCACCTATGGAAAGTTTTGGAGGCCCTGCAAAAGGCAGGCCTCACTATCAAGGCTTCAAAGTGCCAGATAGGGCAGGGTAAGGTGGTTTATCTGGGACACCTTGTTGGTGGGGAACAGATTGCACCACTTCAGGGGAAAATCCAAACAATTATTGATTGGGTTCCCCCTACCACTCAGACTCAGGTGAGAGCCTTCCTAGGCCTCACTGGGTATTACAGGAGGTTCATTAAGAACTATGGCTCCATTGCAGCCCCTCTTAATGACCTCACACCCAAGAAAATGCCTAAAAAGGTATTATGGACAGCAAACTGTCAGAAAGCTTTTGAGGAGCTGAAGCAGGCCATGTGCTCTGCACCTGTCCTGAAAAGCCCTTGTTACTCTAAAAAATTCTATGTCCAAACTGATGCATCTGAATTAGGAGTAGGGGCAGTCCTATCACAACTTAATTCTGAGGGCCAGGATCAACCTGTTGCTTTTATTAGTAGGAGGTTGACCCCTAGAGAAAAGCGTTGGTCTGCCATTGAGAGGGAGGCATTTGCTGTGGTCTGGGCTCTGAAGAAGTTGAGGCCATACCTGTTTGGCACTCACTTCATTGTTCAGACAGACCACAAACCTCTACTTTGGCTAAAACAAATGAAAGGTGAAAATCCTAAATTGTTGAGGTGGTCCATATCCCTACAGGGAATGGACTATACAGTGGAACATAGACCTGGGAGTAGCCACTCCAATGCAGATGGACTCTCCAGATATTTCCACTTAGACAATGAAGACTCATCAGGTCATGGCTAGTCTTATTGTCCTTCGTTTGGGGGGGGGGTTGTGTAGGAAAGTACCATCTTGCCTGGCATGTTACCCCCATTTTTCACTGTATATATGTTGTTTTAGTTGTATGTGTCACTGGGACCCTGGTAACCCAGGGCCCCAGTGCTCATAAGTGGGCCTGAATGTGTTACCTGTGTAGTGACTAACTGTCTCACTGAGGCTCTGCTAATCAGAACCTCAGTGGTTATGCTCTCTCATTTCTTTCCAAATTGTCACTGACAGGCTAGTGACCATTTTTACCCAATTTACATTGGCTTACTGGAACACCCTTATAATTCCCTAGTATATGGTACTGAGGTACCCAGGGTATAGGGGTTCTAGGAGATCCCTATGGGCTGCAGCATTTCTTTTGCCACCCATAGGGAGCTCTGACAATTCTTACACAGGCCTGCCACTGCAGCCTGAGTGAAATAACGTCCACGTTATTTCACAGCCATTTTACACTGCACTTAAGTAACTTATAAGTCACCTATATGTCTAACCTTTACCTGGTAAAGGTTAGGTGCAAAGTTACTTAGTGTGAGGGCACCCTGGCACTAGCCAAGGGGCCCCCACATTGTTCAGAGCCAATTCCCTGAACTTTGTGAGTGCGGGGACACCATTACACACGTGCACTACATATAGGTCACTACCTATATGTAGCTTCACAATGGTAACTCCGAATATGGCCATGTAACATGTCTATGATCATGGAATTGCCCCCTCTATGCCATCCTGGCATTGTTGGTACAATTCCATGATCCTAGTGGTCTGTAGCACAGACCCTGGTACTGCCAAACTGCCCTTCCTGGGGTTTCACTGCAGCTGCTGCTGCTGCCAACCCCTCAGACAGGCATCTGCCCTCCTGGGGTCCAGCCAGGCCTGGCCCAGGATGGCAGAACAAAGAACTTCCTCTGAGAGAGGGTGTGACACCCTCTCCCTTTGGAAAATGGTGTGAAGGCAGGGGAGGAGTAGCCTCCCCCAGCCTCTGGAAATGCTTTGTTGGGCACAGATGTGCCCTATTCTGCATAAGCCAGTCTACACCGGTTCAGGGGACCCCTTAGCCCTGCTCTGGCGCGAAACTGGACAAAGGAAAGGGGAGTGACCACTCCCCTGACCTGCACCTCCCCTGGGAGGTGTCCAGAGCTCCTCCAGTGTGCTCCAGACCTCTGCCATCTTGGAAACAGAGGTGCTGCTGGCACACTGGACTGCTCTGAGTGGCCAGTGCCACCAGGTGACGTCAGAGACTCCTGCTGATAGGCTCCTTCAGGTGTTAGTAGCCTATCCTCTCTCCTAGGTAGCCAAACCCTCTTTTCTGGCTATTTAGGGTCTCTGTCTCTGGGGAAACTTTAGATAACGAATGCAAGAGCTCATCCGAGTTCCTCTGCATCTCTCTCTTCACCTTCTGCCAAGGAATCGACTGCTGACCGCGCTGGAAGCCTGCAAACCTGCAACATAGTAGCAAAGACGACTACTGCAACTCTGTAACGCTGATCCTGCCGCCTTCTCTACTGTTTTCCTGCTTGTGCATGCTGTGGGGGTAGTCTGCCTCCTCTCTGCACCAGATGCTCCGAAGAAATCTCCCGTGGGTCGACGGAATCTTCCCCCTGCAACCGCAGGCACCAAAAAGCTGCATTACCGGTCCCTTGGGTCTCCTCTCAGCACGACGAGCGAGGTCCCTTGAATCCAGCGACTCTGTCCAAGTGACCCCCACAGTCCAGTGACTCTTCAGTCCAAGTTTGGTGGAGGTAAGTCCTTGCCTCACCTCGCTGGGCTGCATTGCTGGGAACCGCGACTTTTGCAGCTACTCCGGCCCCTGTGCACTTCCGGTGGAAATCCTTCGTGCACAGCCAAGCCTGGGTCCACGGCACTCTAACCTGCATTGCACGACTTTCTAAGTTGGTCTCCGGCGACGTGGGACTCCTTTGTGCAACTTCGGCGAGTACCGTTTCACACATCCTTGAAGTGCCTGTTTCTGGCACTTGTCTGGGTGCTACCGGCTTCAGAGAGAGCTCCTTGTCTTGGTCGACGTCCCCTCTCTCTGCTGGTCCAATTTGCGACCTCCTGGTCCCTCCTGGGCCTCAGCAGCGTCCAAAAACGCTAACCGCACAATTTGCAGCTAGCAGGGCTTGTTGGCATTCTTTCGGCGGGAAAGCACATCTGCACGACTCTCCACGGCAAGAGGGATCCGTCCACCAAAGGGGAAGTCACTAGCCCTTTTCGTTCTTGCAGAAACCTCAGCTTCTTCTGTCCAGTAGAAGCTTCTTTGCACCCACAGCTGGCATTTCCTGGGCATCTGCCCATCTCCGACTTGCTTGTGACTTTTGGACTTGGTCCCCTTGTTCCACAGGTACCCTAGATTGGAAATCCACAGTTGTTGCATTGCTGGTTTGTGTCTTTCCTGCATTATTCCTCTAACACGACTTCTTTGTCCTTAGGGGAACTTTAGTGCACTTTGCACTCACTTTTCAGGGTCTTGGGGAGGGTTATTTTTCTAACTCTTACTATTTTCTAATAGTCCCAGCGACCCTCTACAAGGTCACATAGGTTTGGGGTCCATTCGTGGTTCGCATTCCACTTTTGGAGTATATGGTTTGTGTTGCCCCTATCCCTATGTTTCCCCATTGCATCATATTGTAACTATACATTGTTTGCACTGTTTTCTAAGACTATACTGCATATTTTTGCTATTGTGTATATATATCTTGTGTATATTTCCTATCCTCTCACTGAGGGTACACTCTAAGATACTTTGGCATATTGTCATAAAAATAAAGTACCTTTATTTTTAGTATAACTGTGTATTGTGTTTTCTTATGATATTGTGCATATGACACTAAGTGGTACTGTAGTAGCTTCACACGTCTCCTAGTTCAGCCTAAGCTGCTCTGCTAAGCTACCATTATCTATCAGCCTAAGCTGCTAGACACCCTATACACTAATAAGGGATAACTGGGCCTGGTGCAAGGTGCAAGTACCCCTTGGTACTCACTACAAGCCAGTCCAGCCTCCTACATTGGTTGTGCAGTGGTGGGATAAGTGCTTGAGACTACTTACCACTCTTGTCATTGTACTTTTCATAAGAGAAAAATATACAAAACAAGGTCAGTGTATATACACATAGCCAGAAAGTTTTGCATTTCCTCTTTTCACTCTTTTCTAAGTGCTGAAAAGTACTCCTAACCTTTCAAAAAGTTCTTAAAAGTTTAAAAAGTTATTTTTTTCTGTCTTTCCAAAAAGTTCTGAAAACTTTTGTCTCTTTCTCTATCACTTTAACTCTCTCTAAAAAATGTCTGGCACAGGCCAAAGTGTTGATCTGTCCAAACTTGCATATGACAACCTTAGCTGGAAAAGAGCAAGGAGTCTCTGTATAGAAAGAGGTTTGAGTGTAGGGAAGAATCCTGCCTTGGAACTGTTAATTAACATGCTTAGAGAACAGGATAAGGCCAGAGGTGGCCCATCTGTTGAAAAAGTACCTAATAGTTCCCAATCTGATTCAGGGACTCCCCCAGGAAAAGATTCAGGAAAGAAACTTCCTAGCCTGCCCATTACTAGACAATCTAGCATAGATGGTAATGATGATGAGCCACACCAAAGAAATAGTGTTGTCTCACATCATAGCAAAAGCATTTATTCTCACCATACTGGTAGTAATGTTTCTGTAAACCAAGCTGTTAAGTTGGCTTCTGTAAGGGACAGGTCTCCTTCTGTTCATTCCCATCATAGCTCTGTTTCTAGAAATGTCCCTCCCACCAACCCTGATGACAGAATGTTAGAGAGGGAACTCAATAAGTTGAGGGTGGAACAAACCAGACTGAAGCTTAAAAAGCAACAGCTGGATTTGGATAGACAGTCTTTTGAATTAGAGAAGGAAAGACAGAAGTTGGGTTTAGATACCCATGGTGGCAGCAGCAGTATTCCCCATAGTCATCCTGCAAAAGAGCATGATTCCAGGAATCTGCACAAGATAGTTCCCCCTTATAAGGAGGGGGATGACATTAACAAGTGGTTTGCTGCACTTGAGAGGGCCTGTGTTGTACAGGATGTCCCTCAAAGGCAGTGGGCTGCTATCCTATGGCTATCATTTAGTGGAAAAGGTAGGGATAGGCTCCTTACTGTGAAAGAAAATGATGCTAATAATTTCCAAGTTCTTAAGAATGCACTCCTGGATGGTTATGGCTTAACCACTGAACAGTACAGGATAAAGTTCAGAGAGACCAAAAAGGAGTCTTCACAAGACTGGGTTGATTTCATTGACCATTCAGTGAAGGCCTTGGAGGGGTGGTTACATGGCAGTAAAGTTACTGATTATGAAAGCCTGTATAACACAATCCTGAGAGAGCATATACTTAATAATTGTGTGTCTGATTTGTTGCACCAGTACCTGGTAGACTCTGATCTGACCTCTCCCCAAGAATTGAGAAAGAAGGCAGACAAATGGGTCAGAACAAGGGTGAACAGAAAAGTTCATACAGGGGGTGACAAAGATGGCAATAAGAAGAAAGATGGTGAAAAATCTCAAGATAAGCATGGGGATAAGGGTAAAACCAAAGATCCCACTTCAAATCTTAAACACTCTTCAGAGGGTGGGGATAAAACAAATTCTTCCTCTTCTTCACAACCTGCACACATTAAAAAGCCTTGGTGCTTTGAGTGTAAAAACAGAGGCCATAGGCCAGGGGATAAGTCCTGTCCAGGTAAACCCCCTGAGCCTACCACCACTAATACATCAAGCTCTAGTGCCCCTAACAGTAGTGGTACTAGTGGTGGGACTGCTGGCAACAGTCAAGCAAAGGGTGTAGTTGGGTTCACTTATGGGTCCATCATAGAAACTGGGGTAGTCAGTCCCAAGACAGTTTCTGTCACACCTAGTGGCATTGGCCTTGCCACACTGGCTGCTTGTCCCCTTACAATGGATAAGTACAGGCAGACAGTTTCAATAAATGGTGTTGAGGCCTTGGCCTACAGGGACAGAGGTGCCAGTTTCACTTTGGTGACTGAAAACCTAGTGCACCCTGATCAACACATCATTGGACAACAGTGTAAAATTATTGATGTCCATAACTCCACTAAGTTTCTTTCCTTAGCTATAATTCAGTTTAGTTGGGGTGGAGTTACTGGACCTAAGCAGGTGGTGGTATCACCTAGCTTACCTGTAGACTGTCTCTTAGGTAATGACCTAGAGGCCTCAGGTTGGGCTGATGTAGAGTTTTATGCCCATGCAGTCATGCTGGGCATCCCTGAGGAATTGTTCCCTCTCATTTCTACTGAAATGAAAAAGCAAAGGAGAGAAGGCCTGAAAACTCAGGATCCCTCTCCATCAACAGGTAAAAAGGGTATCACAGTATCCCCTAACCACCCTACCATTCAGGATACCATTCCTGTGGTGGGAGAAACCTCTCCTGGGGTGGCACCTGTTCCAAGGGAATCATCAGCTGGCAAAGCTGGACTCCCTGAGGTAGAAGTACCTCTCTGTGGGATAACTAACATTGGTGACAAAAAGAGCACCATTTTAGTTAACATGGAGCATCCCTCCAACCCTCCCAGAGAAACTTTAGTGCAGAAACCCTGCACTGCCTCACAACACTTAGGACAGCATCCCTGCCCTAGTGTGGAGCTGATAGGACAGCATCCCTGCCCTGCTCCAACCCAAGAGAAACAGCATCCCTGTTCTCTCTTCCAGCCATATGGACAAAGTTTTTGCCCAGCTATGGCTTTTCTGAGACAGCATCCCTGTCTGGCATTTCCATCACTACAAATAGGTTCAGTGGACAATTCCCACTGCTCTAAACTAAAACTTACTGATAGAAACTCTGAAAATACATCTTCACATTGTTGCTTAGCTAAAAAACTTCAAACAGGGTGGTTTACATCCCCACAGGGAAGTAACCATATAGTGGATGATAAAGGGAGTAACCAGTCTATTGCAGAGCTACTCTCTACTTATCACCACTTAGACAATAAAGTCTCAACTGGCCAAGATTAGCCTTATTGTCCTTCGTTTGGGGGGGGGTTGTGTGAGAAGGTAGCCTCTTTCTAGCCTTGTTACCCCCACTTTTGGCCTGTTTGTGAGTGTATGTCAGGGTGTTTGTCACTGTTTTCACTGTCTCACTGGGATCCTGATAGCCAGGCCTCAGTGCTCATAGTGAAAACACTATGTTTTCAGTATGTTTGTTATGTGTCACTGGGATCCTGCTGGTGAGGACCCCAGTGCTCATAGGTTTGTGGCCTATATGTATGTGTCACTGGGACCCTGTCACACAGGGCCCCAGTGCTCATAGGTGTGCATGTATAAGTCCCCTGTGTGGTGCCTAACTGTCTCACTGAGGCTCTGCTAACCAGAACGTCAGTGGTTATGCTCTCTCATTACTTTCAAATTGTCACTAACAGGCTAGTGACCAATTTTACCAATTTACATTGGCTTACTGGAACACCCTTATAATTCCGTAGTATATGGTACTGAGGTACCCATGGTATTGGGGTTCCAGGAGATCCCTATGGGCTGCAGCATTTCTTTTGCCACCCATAGGGAGCTCTGACAATTCTTACACAGGCCTGCCACTGCAGCCTGAGTGAAATAACGTCCACGTTATTTCACAGCCATTTTACACTGCACTTAAGTAACTTATAAGTCACCTATATGTCTAACCTTTACCTGGTAAAGGTTAGGTGCAAAGTTACTTAGTGTGAGGGCACCCTGGCACTAGCCAAGGTGCCCCCACATTGTTCAGAGCCAATTCCCTGAACTTTGTGAGTGCGGGGACACCATTACACGAGTGCACTACATATAGGTCACTACCTATATGTAGCTTCACAATGGTAACTCCGAATATGGCCATGTAACATGTCTAGGATCATGGAATTGCCCCCTCTATGCCATCCTGGCATAGTTAGCACAATCCCATGATCCCAGTGGTCTGTAGCACAGACCCTGGTACTGCCAAACTGCCCTTCCTGGGGTTTCACTGCAGCTGCTGCTGCTGCCAACCCCTCAGACAGGCAGCTGCCCTCCTGGGGTCCAGCCAGGCCTGGCCCAGGATGGCAGAACAAAGAACTTCCTCTGAGAGAGGGTGTGACACCCTCTCCCTTTGGAAAATGGTGTGAAGGCAGGGGAGGAGTAGCCTCCCCCAGCCTCTGGAAATGCTTTCTTGGGCACAGATGTGCCCAATTCTGCATAAGCCAGTCTACACCGGTTCGGGGACCCATTAGCCCCTGCTCTGGCGCGAAACTGGACAAAGGAAAGGGGAGTGACCACTCCCCTGACCTGCAACTCCCCTGGGAGGTGTCCAGAGCTCCTCCAGTGTGCTCCAGACCTCTGCCATCTTGGAAACAGAGGTGCTGCTGGCACACTGGACTGCTCTGAGTGGCCAGTGCCACCAGGTGACGTCAGAGACTCCTGCTGATAGGCTCCTTCAGGTGTTAGTAGCCTATCCTCTCTCCTAGGTAGCCAAACCCTCTTTTCTGGCTATTTAGGGTCTCTGTCTCTGGGGAAACTTCAGATAACGAATGCATGAGCTCAGCCGAGTTCCTCTGCATCTCTCTCTTCACCTTCTGATAAGGAATCGACCGCTGACCGCGCTGGAAGCCTGCAAACCTGCAACATAGTAGCAAAGACGACCACTGCAACTCTGTAACGCTGATCCTGCCGCCTTCTCGACTGTTTTCCTGCTTGTGCATGCTGTGGGGGTAGCCTGCCTCCTCTCTGCACCAGAAGCTCCGAAGAAATCTCCCGTGGGTCGACGGAATCTTCCCCCTGCAACCGCAGGCACCAAAAAGCTGCATTACCGGTCCCTTGGGTCTCATCTCAGCACGATGAGCGAGGTCCCTCGAATCCAGCGACTCTGTCCAAGTGACCCCCACAGTCCAGTGACTCTTCAGCCCAAGTTTGGTGGAGGTAAGTCCTTGCCTCACCTCGCTGGGCTGCATTGCTGGGAACCGCGACTTTGCAGCTACTCCGGCCCCTGTGCACTTCTGGCGGAAATCCTTTGTGCACAGCCAAGCCTGGGTCCACGGCACTCTAACCTGCATTGCACAACTTTCTAAGTTGGTCTCCGGCGACGTGGGACTCCTTTGTGCAACTTCGGCAAGCACCGTTTCACGCATCCTCGTAGTGCCTGTTTCTGGCTCTTCTCCGGGTGCTACCTGGTTCAGTGAGGGCTCTTTGTCTTGCTCGACGTCCCGTCTCTCTTCAGGTCCAATTTACGACCTCCTGGTCCCTCCTGGGCCCCAGTAGCGCCCAAAACCAACAAATGCACGATTTGCGACTAGCAAGGCTTGTTGGCGTCCTTCCGGAGGGAAAACAATTTTGCACAATTCTCCAAGGCGAGTGGGATCCGTCCACCAAAGGGGAAGTCTCTAGCCCTTTTCGTTCCTGCAGAAACCTCAGCTTCTTCTGTCCAGTCAAAGCTTCTTTGCACCCACAGCTGGCATTTCCTGGGCATCTGCCCATCTCCGACTTGCTTGTGACTTTTGGACTTGGTCCCCTTGTTCCACAGGTACCCTAGATTGGAAATCCACAGTTGTTGCATTGCTGGTTTGTGTCTTTCCTGCATTATTCCTCTAACACGACTACTTTGTCCTTAGGGGAACTTTAGTGCACTTTGCACTCACTTTTCAGGGTCTTGGGGAGGGTTATTTTTCTAACTCTCACTATTTTCTAATAGTCCCAGCGACCCTCTACAAGGTCACATAGGTTTGGGGTCCATTCGTGGTTCGCATTCCACTTTTGGAGTATATGGTTTGTGTTGCCCCTATCCCTATGTTTCCCCATTGCATCCTATTGAAACTATACATTGTTTGCACTGTTTTCTAAGACTATACTGCATATTTTTGCTATTATATATATATATCTTGTGTATATTTCCTATCCTCTCACTGAGGGTACACTCTAAGATACTTTGGCATATTGTCATAAAAATAAAGTACCTTTATTTTTAGTATAACTGTGTATTGTGTTTTCTTATGATATTGTGCATATGACACTAAGTGGTACTGTAGTAGCTTCACACGTCTCCTAGTTCAGCCTAAGCTGCTCTGCTAAGCTACCATTATCTATCAGCCTAAGCTGCTAGACACCCTATACACTAATAAGGGATAACTGGGCCTGGTGCAAGGTGCAAGTACCCCTTGGTACTCACTACAAGCCAGTCCAGCCTCCTACATTGGTTGTGCAGTGGTGGGATAAGTGCTTGAGACTACTTACCACTCTTGTCATTGTACTTTTCATAAGAGAAAAATATACAAAACAAGGTCAGTGTATATACACATAGCCAGAAAGTTTTGCATTTCCTCTTTTCACTCTTTTCTAAGTGCTGAAAAGTACTCCTAAACTTTCAAAAAGTTCTTAAAAGTTTAAAAAGTTATTTTTTTCTGTCTTTCCAAAAAGTTCTGAAAACTTTTGTCTCTTTCTCTATCACTTTAACTCTCTCTAAAAAATGTCTGGCACAGGCCAAAGTGTTGATCTGTCCAAACTTGCATATGACAACCTTAGCTGGAAAAGAGCAAGGAGTCTCTGTATAGAAAGAGGTTTGAGTGTAGGGAAGAATCCTGCCTTGGAACTGTTAATTAACATGCTTAGAGAACAGGATAAGGCCAGAGGTGGCCCATCTGTTGAAAAAGTACCTAATAGTTCCCAATCTGATTCAGGGACTCCCCCAGGAAAAGATTCAGGAAAGAAACTTCCTAGCCTGCCCATTACTAGACAATCTAGCATAGATGGTAATGATGATGAGCCACACCAAAGAAATAGTGTTGTCTCACATCATAGCAAAAGCATTTATTCTCACCATACTGGTAGTAATGTTTCTGTAAACCAAGCTGTTAAGTTGGCTTCTGTAAGGGACAGGTCTCCTTCTGTTCATTCCCATCATAGCTCTGTTTCTAGAAATGTCCCTCCCACCAACCCTGATGACAGAATGTTAGAGAGGGAACTCAATAAGTTGAGGGTGGAACAAACCAGACTGAAGCTTAAAAAGCAACAGCTGGATTTGGATAGACAGTCTTTTGAATTAGAGAAGGAAAGACAGAAGTTGGGTTTAGATACCCATGGTGGCAGCAGCAGTATTCCCCATAGTCATCCTGCAAAAGAGCATGATTCCAGGAATCTGCACAAGATAGTTCCCCCTTATAAGGAGGGGGATGACATTAACAAGTGGTTTGCTGCACTTGAGAGGGCCTGTGTTGTACAGGATGTCCCTCAAAGGCAGTGGGCTGCTATCCTATGGCTATCATTTAGTGGAAAAGGTAGGGATAGGCTCCTTACTGTGAAAGAAAATGATGCTAATAATTTCCAAGTTCTTAAGAATGCACTCCTGGATGGTTATGGCTTAACCACTGAACAGTACAGGATAAAGTTCAGAGAGACCAAAAAGGAGTCTTCACAAGACTGGGTTGATTTCATTGACCATTCAGTGAAGGCCTTGGAGGGGTGGTTACATGGCAGTAAAGTTACTGATTATGAAAGCCTGTATAACACAATCCTGAGAGAGCATATACTTAATAATTGTGTGTCTGATTTGTTGCACCAGTACCTGGTAGACTCTGATCTGACCTCTCCCCAAGAATTGAGAAAGAAGGCAGACAAATGGGTCAGAACAAGGGTGAACAGAAAAGTTCATACAGGGGGTGACAAAGATGGCAATAAGAAGAAAGATGGTGAAAAATCTCAAGATAAGCATGGGGATAAGGGTAAAACCAAAGATCCCACTTCAAATCTTAAACACTCTTCAGAGGGTGGGGATAAAACAAATTCTTCCTCTTCTTCACAACCTGCACACATTAAAAAGCCTTGGTGCTTTGAGTGTAAAAACAGAGGCCATAGGCCAGGGGATAAGTCCTGTCCAGGTAAACCCCCTGAGCCTACCACCACTAATACATCAAGCTCTAGTGCCCTTAACAGTAGTGGTACTAGTGGTGGGACTGCTGGCAACAGTCAAGCAAAGGGTGTAGTTGGGTTCACTTATGGGTCCATCATAGAAACTGGGGTAGTCAGTCCCAAGACAGTTTCTGTCACACCTAGTGGCATTGGCCTTGCCACACTGGCTGCTTGTCCCCTTACAATGGATAAGTACAGGCAGACAGTTTCAATAAATGGTGTTGAGGCCTTGGCCTACAGGGACAGAGGTGCCAGTTTCACTTTGGTGACTGAAAACCTAGTGCACCCTGATCAACACATCATTGGACAACAGTATAAAATTATTGATGTCCATAACTCCACTAAGTTTCTTTCCTTAGCTATAATTCAGTTTAGTTGGGGTGGAGTTACTGGACCTAAGCAGGTGGTGGTATCACCTAGCTTACCTGTAGACTGTCTCTTAGGTAATGACCTAGAGGCCTCAGGTTGGGCTGATGTAGAGTTTTATGCCCATGCAGTCATGCTGGGCATCCCTGAGGAATTGTTCCCTCTCATTTCTACTGAAATGAAAAAGCAAAGGAGAGAAGGCCTGAAAACTCAGGATCCCTCTCCATCAACAGGTAAAAAGGGTATCACAGTATCCCCTAACCACCCTACCATTCAGGATACCATTCCTGTGGTGGGAGAAACCTCTCCTGGGGTGGCACCTGTTCCAAGGGAATCATCAGCTGGCAAAGCTGGACTCCCTGAGGTAGAAGTACCTCTCTGTGGGATAACTAACATTGGTGACAAAAAGAGCACCATTTTAGTTAACATGGAGCATCCCTCCAACCCTCCCAGAGAAACTTTAGTGCAGAAACCCTGCACTGCCTCACAACACTTAGGACAGCATCCCTGCCCTAGTGTGGAGCTGATAGGACAGCATCCCTGCCCTGCTCCAACCCAAGAGAAACAGCATCCCTGTTCTCTCTTCCAGCCATATGGACAAAGTTTTTGCCCAGCTATGGCTTTTCTGAGACAGCATCCCTGTCTGGCATTTCCATCACTACAAATAGGTTCAGTGGACAATTCCCACTGCTCTAAACTAAAACTTACTGATAGAAACTCTGAAAATACATCTTCACATTGTTGCTTAGCTAAAAAACTTCAAACAGGGTGGTTTACATCCCCACAGGGAAGTAACCATATAGTGGATGATAAAGGGAGTAACCAGTCTATTGCAGAGCTACTCTCTACTTATCACCACTTAGACAATAAAGTCTCAACTGGCCAAGATTAGCCTTATTGTCCTTCGTTTGGGGGGGGGTTGTGTGAGAAGGTAGCCTCTTTCTAGCCTTGTTACCCCCACTTTTGGCCTGTTTGTGAGTGTATGTCAGGGTGTTTGTCACTGTTTTCACTGTCTCACTGGGATCCTGATAGCCAGGCCTCAGTGCTCATAGTGAAAACACTATGTTTTCAGTATGTTTGTTATGTGTCACTGGGATCCTGCTGGTGAGGACCCCAGTGCTCATAGGTTTGTGGCCTATATGTATGTGTCACTGGGACCCTGTCACACAGGGCCCCAGTGCTCATAGGTGTGCATGTATATGTTCCCTGTGTGGTGCCTAACTGTCTCACTGAGGCTCTGCTAACCAGAACGTCAGTGGTTATGCTCTCTCATTACTTTCAAATTGTCACTAACAGGCTAGTGACCAATTTTACCAATTTACATTGGCTTACTGGAACACCCTTATAATTCCGTAGTATATGGTACTGAGGTACCCATGGTATTGGGGTTCCAGGAGATCCCTATGGGCTGCAGCATTTCTTTTGCCACCCATAGGGAGCTCTGACAATTCTTACACAGGCCTGCCACTGCAGCCTGAGTGAAATAACGTCCACGTTATTTCACAGCCATTTTACACTGCACTTAAGTAACTTATAAGTCACCTATATGTCTAACCTTTACCTGGTAAAGGTTAGGTGCAAAGTTACTTAGTGTGAGGGCACCCTGGCACTAGCCAAGGTGCCCCCACATTGTTCAGAGCCAATTCCCTGAACTTTGTGAGTGCGGGGACACCATTACACGAGTGCACTACATATAGGTCACTACCTATATGTAGCTTCACAATGGTAACTCCGAATATGGCCATGTAACATGTCTAGGATCATGGAATTGCCCCCTCTATGCCATCCTGGCATAGTTAGCACAATCCCATGATCCCAGTGGTCTGTAGCACAGACCCTGGTACTGCCAAACTGCCCTTCCTGGGGTTTCACTGCAGCTGCTGCTGCTGCCAACCCCTCAGACAGGCAGCTGCCCTCCTGGGGTCCAGCCAGGCCTGGCCCAGGATGGCAGAACAAAGAACTTCCTCTGAGAGAGGGTGTGACACCCTCTCCCTTTGGAAAATGGTGTGAAGGCAGGGGAGGAGTAGCCTCCCCCAGCCTCTGGAAATGCTTTCTTGGGCACAGATGTGCCCAATTCTGCATAAGCCAGTCTACACCGGTTCGGGGACCCATTAGCCCCTGCTCTGGCGCGAAACTGGACAAAGGAAAGGGGAGTGACCACTCCCCTGACCTGCACCTCCCCTGGGAGGTGTCCAGAGCTCCTCCAGTGTGCTCCAGACCTCTGCCATCTTGGAAACAGAGGTGCTGCTGGCACACTGGACTGCTCTGAGTGGCCAGTGCCACCAGGTGACGTCAGAGACTCCTGCTGATAGGCTCCTTCAGGTGTTAGTAGCCTATCCTCTCTCCTAGGTAGCCAAACCCTCTTTTCTGGCTATTTAGGGTCTCTGTCTCTGGGGAAACTTCAGATAACGAATGCATGAGCTCAGCCGAGTTCCTCTGCATCTCTCTCTTCACCTTCTGATAAGGAATCGACCGCTGACCGCGCTGGAAGCCTGCAAACCTGCAACATAGTAGCAAAGACGACCACTGCAACTCTGTAACGCTGATCCTGCCGCCTTCTCGACTGTTTTCCTGCTTGTGCATGCTGTGGGGGTAGCCTGCCTCCTCTCTGCACCAGAAGCTCCGAAGAAATCTCCCGTGGGTCGACGGAATCTTCCCCCTGCAACCGCAGGCACCAAAAAGCTGCATTACCGGTCCCTTGGGTCTCATCTCAGCACGATGAGCGAGGTCCCTCGAATCCAGCGACTCTGTCCAAGTGACCCCCACAGTCCAGTGACTCTTCAGCCCAAGTTTGGTGGAGGTAAGTCCTTGCCTCACCTCGCTGGGCTGCATTGCTGGGAACCGCGACTTTGCAGCTACTCCGGCCCCTGTGCACTTCTGGCGGAAATCCTTTGTGCACAGCCAAGCCTGGGTCCACGGCACTCTAACCTGCATTGCACAACTTTCTAAGTTGGTCTCCGTCGACGTGGGACTCCTTTGTGCAACTTCGGCAAGCACCATTTCACGCATCCTCGTAGTGCCTGTTTCTGGCTCTTCTCCGGGTGCTACCTGCTTCAGTGAGGGCTCTTTGTCTTGCTCGACGTCCCGTCTCTCTTCAGGTCCAATTTACGACCTCCTGGTCCCTCCTGGGCCCCAGTAGCGCCCAAAACCAACAAATGCACGATTTGCGACTAGCAAGGCTTGTTGGCGTCCTTCCGGAGGGAAAACACTTTTGCACAATTCTCCAAGGCGAGTGGGATCCGTCCACCAAAGGGGAAGTCTCTAGCCCTTTTCGTTCCTGCAGAAACCTCAGCTTCTTCTGTCCAGTCAAAGCTTCTTTGCACCCACAGCTGGCATTTCCTGGGCATCTGCCCATCTCCGACTTGCTTGTGACTTTTGGACTTGGTCCCCTTGTTCCACAGGTACCCTAGATTGGAAATCCACAGTTGTTGCATTGCTGGTTTGTGTCTTTCCTGCATTATTCCTCTAACACGACTACTTTGTCCTTAGGGGAACTTTAGTGCACTTTGCACTCACTTTTCAGGGTCTTGGGGAGGGTTATTTTTCTAACTCTCACTATTTTCTAATAGTCCCAGCGACCCTCTACAAGGTCACATAGGTTTGGGGTCCATTCGTGGTTCGCATTCCACTTTTGGAGTATATGGTTTGTGTTGCCCCTATCCCTATGTTTCCCCATTGCATCCTATTGTAACTATACATTGTTTGCACTGTTTTCTAAGACTATACTGCATATTTTTGCTATTATATATATATATCTTGTGTATATTTCCTATCCTCTCACTGAGGGTACACTCTAAGATACTTTGGCATATTGTCATAAAAATAAAGTACCTTTATTTTTAGTATAACTGTGTATTGTGTTTTCTTATGATATTGTGCATATGACACTAAGTGGTACTGTAGTAGCTTCACACGTCTCCTAGTTCAGCCTAAGCTGCTCTGCTAAGCTACCATTATCTATCAGCCTAAGCTGCTAGACACCCTATACACTAATAAGGGATAACTGGGCCTGGTGCAAGGTGCAAGTACCACTTGGTACTCACTACAAGCCAGTCCAGCCTCCTACAGTCCTCAGACATCCTAGGCCAATGAAACAGGGGAACAAGCCTGTCCCAAGTTTTCATTTGTCCTAGGTGCCCAGCTAAGGGAATGTCATGTGCCAGTGTTAGGAGGAACTTTCTGTACTCCTGAGGAATCACTAATCTCCTGGCAGCTCCAGGTTTAGAATCCCTATGCTCAGTGTACAAGAGGTTGTCCTCCCAGTAAACTCTGTGAGAGTCACTGACATCCCTATTAGCCTGTTTGACAGCTTGCTGTCTGAGACCCTCTAATGTGGGACAGGTTTGCTGTGCCACACTCAGCTCCTCTCTGGCAGGCCCCCCTTTACCCAAAAGCTCAGCAGTGTCTGCTTCCAGCTCCTCTGGTGTAGGTTCTGCACAGGGAGGGAATTCTTCTTCCTCAGAAGTAGAATCCACTGTAGAGGGAGGGATAGTAGGAAGTGGTTTGCTTCTACTAGCCCTAGCTATAGGGAGCACTTGGTCCATTGTTCCAGGATCCAAGCTTCCCT
Organism: Pleurodeles waltl; assembly: GCF_031143425.1. Taxonomy (NCBI): domain Eukaryota; kingdom Metazoa; phylum Chordata; class Amphibia; order Caudata; family Salamandridae; genus Pleurodeles; species Pleurodeles waltl. The sequence continues at coordinate 8,962,158 of NC_090438.1, read as the reverse complement.
GTCCTTTTTGCTTTTTGGCCTGAGCCCTTGTCAAAGCAAAAATATGCCCTGGGATGCCCAGCATTGCTGCATGGGCCTCCAACTCCACATCTGACCAAGCTGATGTCTCCAAATCATTCCCTAATAGACAGTCTACAGGTAAATCTGAAGCTACCACAACTTTCTTTGGACCAGTAACCCCCCCCCAGTTGAGATTTACAACAGCCATGGGGTGGCTAAGTGTGTTGTTGTGAGCATCGGTTACTTGGTACTGGTGACCAAGTAGGTGTTGTTCAGGGTGGACCAGTTTCTCTATGACCATAGTCACACTGGCACCAGTGTCCCTGTAGGCCTGAACCTCAACACCATTTATTAGGGGTAGCTGCTTGTACTTATCCATATTAAGGGGACAAGCAACTAAGGTGGCTAAATCAATAGCCCCCTCAGAGACTAACACAGCCTCTGTGGTCTCCCTAACAAGACCAACCCCAACTAAGTTACCAATAGTGAGCCCAGCTACTCCCTTGGATTGGCTATTAGTAGGTTTGCTCCCACCACCACTGCTATTAGTAGGGACACTAGGTGTAGCAGTAGGGGTTGTAGTGGTAGGAGCAGTGGTGCCTTTCTTTGGACAACTGGGATCTGTTGTCCAATGGCCTTTTATTTTACATAAATAGCACCATGGTTTCTTTTCCTTGTTCTGATTAAAGGAGGATTTGGACCCACCACCCCCACCAGAGTGTTTTTGTGGGCCTGATGAAGACTCATTTTTAGATTTGTCCCCACCCTTGTCTGAAGACTTACCATCCTTCTTTTTGTTGCCATCTTTGTCACCCCCTGTATGAACTTTTCTGTTCACTCTTGTTCTGACCCATTTGTCTGCCTTCTTTCCCAATTCTTGGGGAGAGGTCAGATCAGAGTCCACCAAGTACTGGTGCAACAAATCAGACACACAATTATTAAGAATATGCTCTCTCAGGATCAAGTTATACAGGCTGTCATAATCAGTAACTTTACTGCCATGTAACCACCCCTCCAAGGCCTTCACTGAATGGTCAATGAAATCAACCCAGTCTTGTGAAGACTCCTTTTTGGTCTCTTTGAACTTTATCCTGTACTGTTCAGTGGTTAAGCCATAACCATCCAGGAGTGCATTCTTAAGAACTTGGAAATTATTAGCATCATTTTCTTTCACAGTAAGGAGCCTATCCCTACCTTTTCCACTAAATGATAGCCATAGGATAGCAGCCCACTGCCTTTGAGGGACATCCTGTACAACACAGGCCCTCTCAAGTGCAGCAAACCACTTGTTAATGTCATCCCCCTCCTTATAAGGGGGAACTATCTTGTGCAGATTCCTGGAATCATGCTCTTTTGCAGGATGACTATGGGGAATACTGCTGCTGCCACCATGGGTTTCTAAACCCAACTTCTGTCTTTCCTTCTCTAGTTCAAAAGACTGTCTATCCAAATCCAGCTGTTGCTTTTTAAGCTTCAGTCTGGTTTGTTCCACCCTCAACTTATTGAGTTCCCTCTCTAACATTCTGTCATCAGTGTTGGTGGGAGGGACATTCCTAGATACAGAGGTATGATGGGAATGAACAGAAGGAGACCTGTCCCTTACAGAAGCCACCCTAACAGCTTGGTTAACAGAAACATTACTACCAGTATGGTGAGAATAAATGCTTTTGCTATGATGTGAGACAACACTATTTGTATGGTGTGGCTCATCATCATTACCAACAATGCTAGACTGTCTAGTAATGGGCAGGCTAGGAAGTTTCTTTCCTGATTTTTTTCCTGGGGGAGTCCCTGAATCAGATTGAGAACTATTAGGTACTTTTTCAACAGATGAGGCACCTATGGCCTTATCCTGTTCTCTAAGCATGTTAAGTAACAGTTCCAAGGAAGGATTCTTCCCTACACTCAAACCTCTCTCTATACAGAGACTCCTTGCTCTTTTCCAGCTAAGGTTGTCATATGCAAGTTTGGACAGATCAACATTTTGGCCTGTGCCAGACATTTTTTAGAGAGAGTTAAAGTGATAGAAAAAGAGAAAAAAGTTTTCAGAACTTTTTGGAAAGACAGAAAAAAACTTTTAAAACTTTTAAGAACTTTTTTGAAAGTTTAGAAGTACTTTTCAGCACTTAGAAAAGAGTGAAAAGAGGAAATGCAAAACTTTTTGGCTATGTGTATATACACTGACCTTGTTTTGTATATTTTTCTCTTATGAAAAGTACAATGACAAGAGTGGTAAGTAGTCTCAAAGCACTTATCCCACCGCTGCACAACCAATGTAGGAGGCTGGACTGGCTTGTAGTGAGTACCAAGAGGTACTTGCACCTTGCACCAGGCCCAGTTATCCCTTATTAGTGTATAGGGTGTCTAGCAGCTTAGGCTGATAGATAATGGTAGCTTAGCACAGCAGCTTAGGCTGAACTAGGAGACGTGTGAAGCTACTACAGTACCACTTAGTGTCATATGCACAATATCATAAGAAAACACAATACACAGTTATACTAAAAATAAAGGTACTTTATTTTTATGACAATATGCCAAAGTATCTTAGAGTGTACCCTCAGTGAGAGGATAGGAAATATACACAAGATATATATACACAATAGCACAAATATGCAGTATAGTCTTAGAAAACAGTGCAAACAATGTATAGTTACAATAGGATGCAATGGGGAAACATAGGGATAGGGGCAACACAAACCATATACTCCAAAAGTGGAATGCGAACCACGAATGGACCCCAAACCTATGTGACCTTGTAGACGGTCGCTGGGACTATTAGAAAATAGTGAGAGTTAGAAAAATAACCCTCCCCAAGACCCTGAAAAGTGAGTGCAAAGTGCACTAAAGTTCCCCTAAGGACAAAGAAGTCGTGTTAGAGGAATAATGCAGGAAAGACACAAACCAGCAATGCAACAACTGTGGATTTCCAATCTAGGGTACCTGTGGAACAAGGGGACCAAGTCCAAAAGTCACAAGCAAGTCGGAGATGGGCAGATGCCCAGGAAATGCCAGCTGCGGGTGCAAAGAAGCTTCTACTGGACAGAAGAAGCTGAGGTTTCTGCAGGAACGAAAAGGGCTAGAGACTTCCCCTTTGGTGGACGGATCCCACTCTCCGTGTAGAGTTGTGCAAAAGTGTTTTCTTGCCGGAAGGACGCCAACAAGCCTTGCTACACGCAAATCATGCGTTTGGCGTTTTTGGACGCTGCTGGGGCCCAGGAAAGACCAGGAGGTCGCAAATTAGACTTGAAGAGAGAGGGGACGTCGGGTAAGACAAAGAGCCCTCACTGAAGCAGGTAGCTCCCGGAGAAATGCCAGAAACAGGCACTACAAGGATGCGTGAAACGGTGCTCGCCGAAGTTGCACAAAGGAGTCCCACGTCGCCGGAGACCAACTTAGAAAGTCGTGCAATGCAGGTTAGAGTGCCGTGGACCCAGGCTTGGCTGTGCACAAATGATTTCTGCCGGAAGTGCACAGGGGCCGGAGTACCTGCAAAGTTGTGGTTCCCAGCAATGCAGCCCAGCGAGGTGAGGCAAGGACTTACCTCCACCAAACTTGGACTGAAGAGTCACTGGACTGTGGGGGTCACTTGGACAGAGTCGCTGGATTCGAGGATACCTCGGTCGTCGTGCTGAGAGGAGACCCAAGGGACCGGTAATGCAGCTTTTTGGTGCCTGCGGTTGCAGGGGGAAGATTCCGTCGACCCACGGGAGATTTCTTCGGAGCTTCTGGTGCAGAGAGGAGGCAGGCTACCCCCACAGCATGCACAAGCAGGAAAACAGTCGAGAAGGCGGCAGGATCAGCGTTACAGAGTTGCAGTAGTCGTCTTTGCTACTATGTTGCAGGTTTGCAGGCTTCCAGCACGGTCAGCAGTCGATTACTTATCAGAAGGTGAAGAGAGAGATGCAGTGGAACTCAGATGAGCTCTTGCATTCGTTATCTGAAGTTTCCCCAGAGACAGAGACCCTAAATAGCCAGAAAAGAGGGTTTGGCTACCTAGGAGAGAGGATAGGCTACTAACACCTGAAGGAGCCTATCAGCAGGAGTCTCTGACGTCACCTGGTGGCACTGGCCACTCAGAGCAGTCCAGTGTGCCAGCAGCACCTCTGTTTCCAAGATGGCAGAGGTCTGGAGCACACTGGAGGAGCTCTGGACACCTCCCAGGGGAGTGGTCACTCCCCTTTCCTTTGTCCAGTTTCGCGCCAGAGCAGGGGCTAAGGGGTCCCTGAACCGGTGTAGACTGGCTTATGCTGAATTGGGCACCTCTGTGCCCAACAAAGCATTTCCAGAGGCTGGGGGAGTCTACTCCTCCCCTGCCTTCACACCATTTTCCAAAGGGAGAGGGTGTCACACCCTCTCTCCGAGGAAGTTCTTTGTTCTGCCATCCTGGGCCAGGCCTGGCTGGACCCCAGGAGGGCAGATGCCTGTCTGCGGGGCTGGCAGCAGCTGCAGTGAAACCCCAGGAAGGGCAGTTTGGCAGTACCAGGGTCTGTGCTACAGACCACTGGGATCATGGGATTGTGCCAACTATGCCAGGATGGCATAGAGGGGGCAATTCCATGATCATAGACATGTTACATGGCCATATTCGGAGTTACCATTGTGAAGCTACATATAGGTAGTGACCTATATGTAGTGCACGCGTGTAATGGTGTCCCCGCACTCACAAAGTTCAGGGAATTGGCTCTGAACAATGTGGGGGCACCTTGGCTAGTGCCAGGGTGCCCTCACACTAAGTAACTTTGCACCTAACCTTTACCAGGTAAAGGTTAGAGATATAGGTGACTTATAAGTTACTTAAGTGCAGTGTAAAATGGCTGTGAAATAACGTGGACGTTATTTCACTCAGGCTGCAGTGGCAGGCCTGTGTAAGAATTGTCAGAGCTCCCTATGGGTGGCAAAAGAAATGCTGCAGCCCATAGGGATCTCCTGGAACCCCAATACCCTGGGTACCTCAGTACCATATACTAGGGAATTATAAGGGTGTTCCAGTAAGCCAATGTAAATTGGTAAAAATGGTCACTAACCTGTCAGTGACAATTTGGAAAGAAATGAGAGAGCATAACCACTGAGGTTCTGATTAGCAGAGCCTCAGTGAGACAGTTAGTCACTACACAGGTAACACATTCATGCACACTTATGAGCACTGGGGCCCTGGGTTACCAGGGTCCCAGTGACACATACAACTAAAACAACATATATACAGTGAAAAATGGGGGTAACATGCCAGGCAAGATGGTAATTTCCTACAAGTGACTCACAGAGTTTACTGGGAGGACAACCTCTTGTACACAGAGGCAAGGGACCCAAAACCTGGAGCAGCCAGGAGATTGGTCATTCTCCTGCAGTACAGAGAGTTCCTCATAACTCTGGCACACAACATTCCCTTGGCTGGACATTTGGGTCAGATTAAAACATGGGAAAGGCTTGTCCCCCTCTTTCACTGGCCTAGGATGTCAGAGGACACAAAAGACTTTTGTAAGTCCTGTGTGACCTGCCAAGCCAGTGGCAAGACTGGTGGCACCCCAAAGGCTCCCCTTATTCCACTTCCTGTGGTTGGGGTTCCCTTTGAAAGGGTAGGGGTTGACATAGTTGGCCATCTTGACCCTCCTACTGCTTCAGGCAATAGGTTTATCTTGGTGGTAGCAGACCATGCCACAAGATATCCTGAAGCAATTCCTCTAAGGACCACTACAGCACCTGCAGTGGCAAAAGCCCTCCTGGGAATCTTTTCCAGGGTGGGTTTCCCAAAAGAGGTGGTATCAGACAGGGGTAGCAACTTTATATCTGCCTACTTAAAGGCCATGTGGAAGGAATGTGGTGTAACATACAAATTCACCACACCTTATCATCCACAAACAAATGGACTGGTTGAGAGGTTTAATAAAACTCTCAAAGGAATGATAATGGGACTCCCTGAAAAACTCAGGAGGAGATGGGATGTCCTGTTACCTTTCCTCCTTTTTGCTTACAGGGAGGTATCCCAGAAATGAGTGGGCTTCAGCCCCTTTGAACTCCTATTTGGACACCCTGTAAGAGGTCCCCTAACACTTGTGAAGGAGGGTTGGGAACATCCTTTAAAAGCTCCTAAGCAAAACATAGTGGACTATGTACTCTGCCTCAGATCAAGAATGGCTGAGTACATGAAAAAGGCCAGTAAACACCTTCAGGCCAGCCAAGAGCTCCCGAAGCAATGGCATGGCCAGAAGGCTGTTCTGATTCAGTACCAACCAGGACAAAAGGTGTGGGTCTTGGAGCGTGTGGCCCCAAGGGCACTCCAAGACAAATTGAGTGAACCCCACATCATTGTTGAAAAGAAGGGAGAGGTCACCTACTTCGTTGACCTGGGCACTGCCAGGAGTCCCCTTAGGGTGCTCCATGTCAATCGCCTGAAACCCTACTATGACAGGGCTGATCTCACCCTGCTCATGGCAACAGATGAAGGACAGGAAGAAGAGAGTGACCCTCTCCCTGATCTCTTCTCTTCCACAGAACAAGATTCTCTAGTGGAAGGTGTAGTTTTGGCAGACTGTCTTACTGCTGAGCAGAAAGACAACTGCATAAATCTCCTGGGTCAGTTTTCTGAACTCTTTTCTACTGTGCCAGGCACCACTTCCTGGTGTGAGCACACTATAGATACTGGAGACAGCATGCCTGTCAAAAGTAAGATCTTTAGGCAGCCTGACCATGTCAGGGACTGCATAAAACAAGAAGTTCAGAAAATGCTTGAACTGGGAGTGGTTGAACATTCTGAAAGCCCACGGGCCTCTCCTGTGGTGCTTGTACCAAAGCCTCACTCAAAAGATGGGAAAAGAGAGATGAGGTTTTGTGTAGATTACAGAGGTCTCAACCAGGTAACTAAAACTGATTTCACCCTATACCCAGGGCAGATGAGCTCATAGATACACTAGCATCTGCCAAGTATCTAAGCACCTTTGATTTGACTGCAGGGTATTGGCAGATCAAGTTATCAGAGGATGCTAAAGCAAAAACTGCATTTTCGACTATTGGAGGGCACTACCAATTCACAGTAATGCCCTTTGGTTTGAAAAATGCACCTGCCACTTTTAAGAGGTTGGTGAATACAGTCCTGCAAGGGTTGGAGGCTTTTAGTGTAGCATATCTGGACGACATAGCTGTCTTTAGCTCCACCTGGGATGATCACCTGGTCCACCTGTGGAAAGTTTTGGAAGCCCTGCAGAAGGCAAGCCTCACTATCAAGGCTTCAAAGAGCCAGATAGGGCAGGGGATAAGTGGTTTATCTGGGACACCTGCAAGGTGGAGAACAGATTGCACCACTTCAGGGGAAAATCCAAACTATCATGGAATGGGTTCCCCCTACAACTCAGACCCAGGTGAGAGCCTTCTTAGGCCTCACTGGGTATTACAGGAGGTTCATTAAGAACTATGGCTCCATTGCAGCCCCACTTAATGACCTCACATCCAAGAAAATGCCTAAAAAGGTATTGTGGACAGCTAGAGCTGAAACAGTTAGTCTGGAAAATGTCCTAAAAAGCCCATGTTACTCCCAGCAATTCATTGTTCAAACTGATGCATCTGAATTAGGGGTAGGGGCAGTCTTATCACAACTCAATTATGAGGGCCAGGATCAACCTGTTGCTTTTATCAGCAGAAGGTTGACCCCTAGAGAAAAGTGTTGGTCTGCCATAGAGAGGGAGGCCTTTGCTGTGGTCTGGGCACTGAAGAAGTTGAGGCCATACCTGTTTGGCACTCACTTCATTGTTCAGACAGACCACAAACCTCTACTTTGGCTAAAACAAATGAAAGGTGAAAACCCTAAATTGTTGAGGTGGTCCATATCCCTACAGGGAATGGACTATACAGTGGAACATAGACCTGGGAGTACACACTCCAATGCAGATGGACTCTCCAGATATTTCCACTTAGACAATGAAGACTCATCAGGTCATGGATAGTCTTAATGTCCTTCGTTTGGGGGGGGGGGGGGTTGTGTAGGAAAGTACCATCTTGCCTGGCATGTTACCCCCATATTTCACTGTATATATGTTGTTTTAGTTGTATGTGTCACTGGGACCCTGCCAGTCAGGGCCCCAGTGCTCATAAGTGTGCCCTGTATGTGTTCCCTGTGTGATGACTGCTAACCAGAACCTCAGTGGTTATGCTCTCTCTTTGCTTTCAAAATTGTCACTAACAGGCTAGTGACCAATTTCACCTATTCACATTGGCATACTGGAACACCCTTATAATTCCCTAGTATATGGTACTGATGTACCCAGGGTATTGGGGTTCCAGGAGATCCCTATGGGCTGCAGCATTTCTTTTGCCACCCATAGGGAGCTCTGACAATTCTTACACAGGCCTGCCATTGCAGCCTGAGTGAAATAACGTCCACGTTATTTCACAGCCATTTACCACTGCACTTAAGTAAATTATAAGTCACCTATATGTCTAACCTTTACCTGGTAAAGGTTGGGTGCTAAGTTACTTAGTGTGTGGGCACCCTGGCACTAGCCAAGGTGCCCCCACATTGTTCAGGGCAAATTCCCCGGACTTTGTGAGTGCGGGGACACCATTACACGCGTGCACTATACATAGGTCACTACCTATGTATAGCGTCACAATGCTAACTCCGAATATGGCCATGTAATATGTCTAAGAACATGGAATTGCCACCCCAATGCCATCCTGGCATTGGGGAGACAATTCCACGATTCCCCCAAATCTCTAGCAGAGACCCGGGTACTGCCAAACTGCCTTTCCCGGGGTTTCACTGCAGCTGCTGCCAACCCCTCAGACAGGTTTCTGCCCTCCTGGGGTCCAGCCAGGCTTGGCCCAGGAAGGCAAAACAAAGAACTTCCTCAGAGAGAGGGTGTTACACCTTCTCCCTTTGGAAAAAGGTGTCAGGGCTGGGGAGGAGTAGCCTCCCCCAGCCTCTGGAAATGCTTTGATGGGCACAGATGGTGCCCATCTCTGCATAAGCCAGTCTACACCGGTTCAGGGATCCCCCACCCCTGCTCTGGCGCGAAACTGGACAAAGGAAAGGGGAGTGACCACTCCCCTGACCTGCACCTCCCCTGGGAGGTGCCCAGAGCTCGTCCAGTGTGCTCCAGACCTCTGCCATCTTGGAAACAGAGGTGTTGCTGGCACACTGGACTGCTCTGAGTGGCCAGTGCCAGCAGGTGACGTCAGAGACTCCTTCTGATAGGCTCTTACCTGGGTTACTAGCCTATCTTCCTTCCTAGGTAGCCAAACCTCCTTTTCTGGCTATTTAGGGTCTCTGCTTTGGGGAATTCTTCAGATACCAAATGCAAGAGCTCACCAGAGTTCCTCTGCATCTCTCTCTTCACCTTCTGCCAAAGGATCGACCGCTGACTGCTCAAGACGCCTGCAAAACCGCAACAAAGTAGCAAAGACGACTACTGCAACCTTGTATCACTGATCCTGCCACTTTCACGCCTGTTTCCTTGTGGTGCATGCTCTGGGGGTAGCCTGCCTCCTTTCTGCACCAGGAGCTCTGAAGAAATCTCCTGTGGGACGACAGAATCCTCCCCCTGCAACCGCAGGCAACTAAAATACTGCATCACCGGTCCTCTGGGTCCCCTCTCAGCACGCCGAGCGGGGTCTCTGGAACTCAGCAACTCTGTCCAACTGACTCTCACAGTCCAGTGACTCTTCAGTCCAAGTTTGGTGGAGGTAAGTCCTTGCCTCCCCACGCTAGACTGCATTGCTGGGTACTGCGTGATTTGCAGCTGCTCCGGCTCCTGTGCACTCTTCCAGAATTTCCTTTGTGCACAGCCAAACCTGGGTCCCGACACTCTAACCTGCAGTGCACAACCTTCTGAGTTGTCCTCCGGTGTCGTGGGACTCCCTTTTCTGACTTCGGGTGGACTGCGGTTCACTCCTCTTTTAAGAGCCTGATCTGGTACTTCTGCGGGTGCTGCCTGCTTCTGTGAGGGTTCCCTGACTTGCTGGGTGCCCCCTCTGTCTCCTCATCCAAGTGGCGACATCCTGGTCCCTCCTTGGCCACAGCAGCATCCAAAAAACCTAACCGCAACCCTTGCAGCTAGCAAGGCTTGTTTGCGGTCTTTCTGCGTGGGAACACCTCTGCAAGCTTCTTCACGACGTGGGACATCCATCCTCCAAAGGGGAAGTTTCTCGCCCTCTTCGTTCTTACAGAATCCACAGCTTCTACCATCCGGCGGCAGCTCCTTTGCACTCTCAGCTGGCATTTCCTGGGCATCTGCCCACTCTCGACATTGTCGCGACTCTTGGACTTGGTCCCCTTGTTCCACAGGTACTCAGGTCCGGAAAGCCACTTTGGTTGCTTTGCTGGTGTTGGTCTTCCTTGCAGAAACCCCCTATCACGACTTCTGTGCTCTCTGGGGGTTATAGGTGTACTTTACACCTACTTTTCAGGTTCTTGGGGTGGGCTATTTTTCTAACCCTCACTGTTTTCTTACAGTCCCAGCGACCCTGTACAAGTTCACATAGGTTTGGGGTCCATTTGTGGTTCGCATTCCACTTTTGGGGTATATGGTTTGTGTTGCCCCTATACCTATGTGCTCCTATTGCAATCTATTGCGACTGTACATTGCTTGCATTGCTTCCTTTTGCTATTACTGCATATTTTTGGTATTGTGTACATATATCTTGTGTATATTTGGCATCCTCATACTGAGGGTACTCACTGAGATGCTTTTGGCATATTGTCATAAAAATAAAGGTACTTTATTTTTAGTATATCTGTGTATTGTGTTTTCTTATGATATTGTGCATATGACACCAGTGGTACAGTAGGAGCTTTGCATGTCTCCTAGTTCAGCCTAAGCTGCTCTACTATAGCTACCTTCTATCAGCCTAATCTGCTAGAAACACCTCTTCTACACTAATAAGGGATAACTGGACCTGGCACAAGGTGTAAGTACCTCTGGTACCCACTACAAGCCAGTCCAGCCTCCTACATCATGTGACCCATCCACCTTTATAAGCTGAAGGATTGGGGAGAGAGGGGGGCCTCAACCACCTGGATTTTTCATAAGTTTCGGGTCTGGATCTTCGTACATGACATTTAGTAGCACAATCCGAAAAAAGCAAACACACTTTGAATCAAAATGTTTATTGAAAAAAAACTCACAATAAAAACATGATCATCAAGTGGTGAATGACAGATCCACAATGTACAAGAAGCATAAACCTGCCTGCACTTCCTCCTTTGTACTCCATAGGGCAGCATTGTGCAAGGAGTCAGCGGTGTCAGATTTCACCAATTCTATTATTTCGCAAAAGATGACTATTCACAGTGCAGGGACAGGACATGTCTCCTCCTACAGTTCTGCTACACGTATGTGATGCGCACGCAGGTGTGTGACCTGCACCACCAGCCTCAAGGACCAGCTGCACTGTAACCTGGGCTAGGAAACCCCAGCGAACATTATACATTGTATACATCCTGTCTACAGTGCAAGGTCACATCAAGCAAAGCGTTCATGGTCCTTGATGCTGCGAGGTGTGGGGTGGAGAGCCTTCCTCTGCAGAGGTCTGTGTTCTAGGGGCATCCTCTGAGCTCATGTGGACCACGTGTACCACTCTGCAGCCCGACAAGCTCCTGGCTGCTTCTCTAGGGCTCCAAGTCCACCACGCAGCTGTGCTCCGCATCAAAGTACTTCTGGAGACGCTTGGTGGTGCTGGCCAACTCCTCTTGGAAGTGAACAATCTTTTCCTTGGTTTTTTTATGCTGAAATTGCAAACATTTGTAAAGTTCAGTAAACATAAGTACAGTTTATAAAAACACCCACAGATGATCACAGTAGTATCCATTGTCATTGTTTCTTACCCAACACACCTAGACCCAGCTCAGTGAGGTGGTCTCCCCCGAAGTGGTGGACTTGCAGGGCTCCCTCGCGTGCCAAGCCACCCCAGACATTTCACACCACGACAGAAAAAACTCACAGTGGAACCAGCCAGCTACAGCCCACCACACCACACCACACGGCGCACACATGCCAGGGCCCTGGAACCAAGTCACATGGTCGAGTAGAAGCAGTTACTTCTCAACCCTTTGCCTGGTCGGCTCCCATGATACATCTGACATCGCTGGGGTCTTCACCTAATGTGGGCTCAACTGTGCTTGGCGCCATGAGAGATGGGACCCCTAGACGAGCTCAACCATTGCAAAGGGAGCACTTTGGATAATCTCCCAGCTATGACTCATACATAAACATACCCAGGGGTCACTCTGATTGCCACTTCTTTTCTGTGCCCTTTGCATAGTCTACAAAAGTGACAATTCATCCCTAGAATGGTCGCTATGTTTCAGTAGGCTCCTTGGCAGCTGTGGGTCCTGGGGCTTTATCAGGAGTCCTGTTGCACCCCTAAACCTACCCATTTCCTGTCCTAGCCCGACAGGTCTGGTAAATACAGATACATGCAAGACAACACGAGGCTTACTCAGCCCAAAGGCACAACACCAGCGAGTCCCTGGAATAATAAAGTTATGTAAATAAATACTGGGCCAGACATATCACAGGACATGAAGGAAGCACTGCATTCAGGACGCTTCACGATGATGTGTGGCATGGGGAGGACGTGGGCATCATCCGCCCTACAGGTCCCACACGAGGTGCAGACAACGCATGTAACATGTGAAATCCCCAGCACTGTGGACTGCAGACACTCAGGGCACAGTGTGAGGTCCTGAAAAGAAATGCCCAGTCTCTAACTCTTGTTGTTATTTTATTGAGCTTCATGGGAACAATAAGTAGTGGAGCCCCCTAAAGTCACACGCAGGGGAGATGGAGAGCAGAGAAGCAGAGGACTCAAGAGCTAACGGGGAAAACAGAGCGTCTTCTGACAGCCTCTCCCGCTGCAGGCACTATTGTGTGTGCTGCAGTATTTAAAGACGCCCCATCTGGGATCAACCTACTGTCACCAGCACTGCTCCAGAGCAGCCACCACACGTGTGCTGCAGTATTTAAAGACGCCACATCTGGGATCAACCTTGTAGGAAAGTACCATCTTGCCTGGCATGTTACCCCCATTTTTCACTGTATATATGTTGTTTTAGTTGTATGTGTCACTGGGACCCTGGTAACCCAGGGCCCCAGTGCTCATAAGTGTGCCTGTATGTGTTACCTGTGTAGTGACTAACTGTCTCACTGAGGCTCTGCTAATCAGAACCTCAGTGGTTATGCTCTCTCATTTCTTTCCAAATTGTCACTGACAGGCTAGTGACCATTTTTACCAATTTACATTGGCTTACTGGAACACCCTTATAATCCCCTAGTATATGGTACTGAGGTACCCAGGGTATTGGGGTTCCAGGAGATCCCTATGGGCTGCAGCATTTCTTTTGCCACCCATAGGGAGCTCTGACAATTCTTACACAGGCCTGCCACTGCAGCCTGAGTGAAATAACGTCCACGTTATTTCACAGCCATTTTACACTGCACTTAAGTAACTTATAAGTCACCTATATGTCTAACCTTTACCTGGTAAAGGTTAGGTGCAAAGTTACTTAGTGTGAGGGCACCCTGGCACTAGCCAAGGTGCCCCCACATTGTTCAGAGCCAATTCACTGAACTTTGTGAGTGCGGGGACACCATTACACGCGTGCACTACATATAGGTCACTACCTATATGTAGCTTCACCATGGTAACTCCGAATATGGCCATGTAACATGTCTATGATCATGGAATTGCCCCCTCTATGCCATCCTGGCATTGTTGGTACAATTCCATGATCCCAGTGGTCTGTAGCACAGACCCTGGTACTGCCAGACTGCCCTTCCTGGGGTTTCTCTGCAGCTGCTGCTGCTGCCAACCCCTCAGACAGGCATCTGCCCTCCTGGGGTCCAGCCAGGCCTGGCCCAGGATGGCAGAACAAAGAACTTCCTCTGAGAGAGGGTGTGACACCCTCTCCCTTTGGAAAATGGTGTGAAGGCAGGGGAGGAGTAGCCTCCCCCAGCCTCTGGAAATGCTTTGTTGGGCACAGAGGTGCCCAATTCTGCATAAGCCAGTCTACACCGGTTCAGGGACCCCTTAGCCCCTGCTCTGGCGCGAAACTGGACAAAGGAAAGGGGAGTGACCACTCCCCTGACCTGCACCTCCCCTGGGAGGTGTCCAGAGCTCCTCCAGTGTGCTCCAGACCTCTGCCATCTTGGAAACAGAGGTGCTGCTGGCACACTGGACTGCTCTGAGTGGCCAGTGCCACCAGGTGACGTCAGAGACTCCTTGTGATAGGCTCCTTCAGGTGTTAGTAGCCTTTCCTCTCTCCTAGGTAGCCAAACCCTCTTTTCTGGCTATTTAGGGTCTCTGTCTCTGGGGAAACTTTAGATAACGAATGCATGAGCTCAGCCGAGTTCCTCTGCATCTCCCTCTTCACCTTCTGATAAGGAATCGACCGCTGACCGCGCTGGAAGCCTGCAAACCTGCAACATAGTAGCAAAGACGACTACTGCAACTCTGTAACGCTGATCCTGCCGCCTTCTCGACTGTTTTCCTGCTTGTGCATGCTGTGGGGGTAGTCTGCCTCCTCTCTGCACCAGAAGCTCCGAAGAAATCTCCCGTGGGTCGACGGAATCTTCCCCCTGCAACCGCAGGCACCAAAAAGCTGCATCTCCGGTCCCTTGGGTCTCCTCTCAGCACGACGAGCGAGGTCCCTCGAATCCAGCGACACCGTCCAAGTGACCCCCACAGTCCAGTGACTCTTCAGCCCAAGTTTGGTGGAGGTAAGTCCTTGCCTCACCTCGCTGGGCTGCATTGCTGGGAACCGCGACTTTGCAAGCTTCTCCGGCCCCTGTGCACTTCCGGCGGAAATCCTGTGTGCACAGCCAAGCCTGGGTCCACGGCACTCTAACCTGCATTGCACGACTTTCTAAGTTGGTCTCCGGCGACGTGGGACTCCTTTGTGCAACTTCGGCGAGCACCGTTTCACGCATCCTCGTAGTGCCTGTTTCTGGCACTTCTCCGGGTGCTACCTGCTTCAGTGAGGGCTCTTTGTCTTGCTCGACGTCCCCTCTCTTTGCAGGTCCAATTTGCGACCTCCTGGTCCCTCCTGGGCCCCAGCAGCGTCCAAAAACGCCAAACGCACGATTTGCGTGTAGCAAGGCTTGTTGGCGTCCATCCGGCGGGAAAACACTTCTGCACGACTCTCCAAGGCGTGGGGGATCCATCCTCCAAAGGGGAAGTCTCTAGCCCTTGTCGTTCCTGCAGTATTCACAGTTCTTCAGCCTAGTAAGAGCTTCTTTGCACCAACCGCTGGCATTTCTTGGGCATCTGCCCATCTCCGAGCTGCTTGTGACTTTTGGACTTGGTCCCCTTGTTCCACAGGTACCCTCAGTCAGGAATCCATCGTTGTTGCATTGCTGATTTGTGTTTTCCTTGCATTTTCCCTCTAACACGACTATTTTGTCCTTAGGGGAACTTTGGTGCACTTTGCACTCACTTTTCAGGGTCTTGGGGAGGGTTATTTTTCTAACTCTCACTATTTTCTAATAGTCCCAGCGACCCTCTACAAGGTCACATAGGTTTGGGGTCCATTCGTGGTTCGCATTCCACTTCTGGAGTATATGGTTTGTGTTGCCCCTATCCCTATGTTTCCCCATTGCATCCTATTGTAACTATACATTGTTTGCACTGTTTTCTAAGACTATACTGCATATTTTTGCTATTGTGTATATATATCTTGTGTATATTTCCTATCCTCTCACTGAGGGTACACTCTAAGATACTTTGGCATATTGTCATAAAAATAAAGTACCTTTATTTTTAGTATAACTGTGTATTGTGTTTTCTTATGATATTGTGCATATGACACTAAGTGGTACTGTAGTAGCTTCACACGTCTCCTAGTTCAGCCTGAGCTGCTTTGCTAAGCTACCATTATCTATCAGCCTAAGCTGCTAGACACCCTATACACTAATAAGGGATAACTGGGCCTGGTGCAAAGTGCAAGTACCCCTTGGTACTCACTACAAGCCAGTCCAGCCTCCTACAAACCTACTGTTACCATCACTGCTCCAGCTGCAGTCACAAGTGTGCTGCAGTATTTAAAGATGCCACATCTGGGAATAACCTACTGTTACCAGCACTGCTCCAGAGCAGCCACCACATGTGTGTGCTGCAGTATTTAAAGACGCCACATCTGGGATCAACCTACTGTTACCATCACTGCTCCAGCTGCAGTCACATGTGTTACTTTTCCTACTAGAGGCTCAGCTAGGTACAATAACTTCTTAAAAAGTAATGTTCCTAAATATTAATTCCACTCCTACTGCACCATTAAATTGGATTGTTAATAAACATTACAGATAGTGTTTAAGTTATTCTTCTACCAGGCCCCACACCAGAGATAACATAGCCCAGTTATGATTTATTCTGAACTTTAGTTTTTCTCATAAGATAGCTATAGCCCTTGTTAGAGATTAATAGCTTTAGGGGAGAGTCACTCTAGCTATGGGCCAACACTAAATCCACCACCTTACCTTGTGGGCTTCCAGGCCCACTGAGGGGTGAAATGTAATATTTAAAAGCAATGGTATTTGCTATCAAAAAGGGTTATTTGGACAGATGTGTGAATGTTTAAAAGCTGGAGGAGTCACGCTACACTTGTGGCAAAGTGAAGTTGTTTGTGTATCACTATTTTCATTTTCTACCCAGTTAGGAAGCCAACATACAAATTCCATAGTAGATCGGGTTGCTTGATAATAAATGGCTATAAAACTAAGTCTCCCACAGTAGGAATAAATATCTGTTGTTCAGCGCCAAGATACCCTTCTGGGGGAATATGCGCTTTACAAATACACGTTATATTATTTTGTAAGACCTTCAGTCGCGGACTCTGGATACTGTGAATAAAAATGAAGACCGAGGTTAGGAATAAATACATTCCAAGTAATTTGTAACTGAAATCTACAGGGTCATTTCTGTGGCCAATTCTCTGCTCCAGCGGCAGAGCTCTCAGGTGTGCGAGGTGTATAGAGCGACTAATAGAGCCCAAGATTCACTCTGCATTCTTAAATTCCTTATATTATACGAGATAAAGAAAAGGAATGGAACAACAAGAACTCTTGGAACGCAACAGAAAGGCCTGGATCGGACGAGCGACTTGGACCTGGAGAGTGGGGGGGGGGGGGGTCTGCAATGGAGCAGAGAAGAGACTGCACTTTACAGCTCTTGGGGACACAAATCCCGTTGAACATCCAGATCATCCATTGAAACTGGAGGAACAAAAGCTTGGCTCCCGTCACCTGGAACCACGTAGTGCTTCGCATCTGCAGAGATTAAAGCCTTAGTTGTTAGATAAGTGGCCATTGAAAAGCGCTTTGATGCCACTGGTTGTCTTGTAGCAGTCTCTGGTCCCCAGAAAGTGCATCTACACAGAGCACCAGACTTTATCACCTTCAAGAGTCTCTAATGATGACATGCAACGGCACTCCGTAGTGTGTCTGTAGCTTCTGTGCAGTGAGCATTGCCTGGTGCCCACACCCAGTGGTGCATTCTTAGGCCACTACATACATGAGATCTCAGAGGATCAACAACTTTACACACTGCACACATTTAGCCCCTCACCCAACCCACAAAGACATTAGTACTTACAACACAACACTTGAACCTTTCCAGCTCCAGTTTCAAGAACTCCTCCACCGTGAGGGCTCGGAAGTCCTTCTGCAACCCTAGGAAGCCGCAGGCTGCAGAGCGCTTGGAGTGTTCATGCCTGAGAGGAAGGAGAGGGGACCACTGAGTGCGAGGTGGCAACGACTGCGCTGGATGTGGGGCGAACAGTGTTACTGCAAAAACAGCAGGAATGCATGGGGCAAGGGCTCTCAACTGATGAGGGACACTAATGAAAAGCAAAGACGTCCATAAAACACTCATACACACCAGACAAAGACATACAACAATGGAGAATGCACAGCTCAGGTTCAGCATCTCTTCTAAGGGTTTCTATGAGATTAAGTACATTACTTTGGAAAGACTGTGGTGCAGTGAAACGTTATGAACTATTAGCCTGCCTTGTTTACACCTCAATGTCAGCCCAAGACAACAAGCGAGTGTGTGCCACTCCCTGAAAACCACAAGAGAACCAGAGGTGGTGGTGGACCTAGAAGTCAACAAAAAGAGTTGGAGCCAAAAAAAAACAAAATATGGGAATCTTCACCGTGAGGAATTTAATTTCTATAAGGAGTTGCAAAGGGGTGCATAAGGGGCACACTAATCCAAGTTCTTAAAACACTACCAGCATTGTCCTTCTGTGAAAGAACATGCCACATGCAGGGAAAGGACTGGGGATACGCGGAAGGAAAAGCAAGGAGTTAAGCCATGAAGTCCTGATGCTGTATTGTGTAGCAGTGGCACAGGTTAGGTCTGAGAGGTCCACAATATATTCAACACAAACCACTAACATTTATATTACACACCAGGGATGCAAGTCTCTTACTGCCAAGGTAGATGTTATTCCGTGTGTTCTTTTAGTTTCCTGACAGGTTTGATTTTTGGACAGCTTTTGTAAAGGCGGGAGCAGACCCCAGGCTGAACACCACTTTCCTCAGAAGTAATGTAAACCCCAGTAACCTCCACTGAAGAGGGCCATGTGTGTGTTTATACTTTTCTTAATCAAAAATAAAGTTTGCAAACATTATCTACTACAAATTACAGACAGTGGAAGAAACTAAGGATGCCGGAGGTGGAATCACAACTATTAAAAATCAACTGGAAACAAACAACAAAAAAACTAAAAATGGCCGACCTCAGCCCTAGATGTGCAATCCCACAGTGAATTTCAAAACAAGGCACAAAAGAGCAACCCCTTTGGGTGAATGAAGAGCTGAAAAAAAATTAAGTGACCAACCTCAACACTGCCCATCGCCCTAGACCAGGGTTCTGCAAAGTCGGTCCTGGAGAGCCGGGTCCATGCCAGGTTTTTAGCATATCCACATTTAGAAAAATGTAGATTTCTGAAACATCTTGAAGCACATGAAACAGAGGCTGAGCCATCTTTCCCAAGCCCACCTGCCATCACACACATCTCTGAGAGAACCGAGGTGGGCTATCTTGCCAGTGGAATATGCTAGAGCAAATGTAGAGTCACCCCTACTCTAAGTGCTACCCACTGGAACTGAGATTCAGATGTACAGTGGGATGCATGTATTGATTTGATTTGTGAAGTACTGGCTTGTGGCATGTTATTCTGTAGTGCTTGAACTTTCATAATTCTGTGGGTTTCTCATGTGGCATCAGCTGGTGGGTTGTGGTTGGAAGCAACAGTAGTTCTTAAGAGACCTTATGGTATCTGGTGATCAGTAAAAGTATCTTAAAAGGTGCCCTACCAAAGCAGAGGAAAGGGCACCTCCTTGACATCTAGCAGGTGGGGTACACCTCGGAAGAGGTTGGGTTTCAAGTTTCTCTTGAGGCTCTTCAAGTGCAATGGCTCCTAGGTCTGGGCTTAGTGAAGTCCACAGGCATGTGCCTAAAGTACAGCGAATGCATCCAATGTAGGAGGCTGGCCTGGTTTGTAGTGCATACCTTGGGTAATTACTCCATACACCAGGTCCACTTATCCCTTATTAGTGGAGCAGTAGTGTTCTAGCAGCTTAGGCTGATAGAGGTAGCTGTAGCAGAGCAGCTTCGGTTGAACTAGGAGACATGCAAAGCTCATGTAATACCACATATGGTTACACAGTAATTATACAACAAGTAAAGACAATACTCACTGTTACCACAAAAATAAAGGTATTTATCTGTGTGACACTACCAAAAAATAACTTAGAGACAATACTCCTTCTGGAAGTAAGTATTATACACAATATATACACTAGACACCAGAATTAGACAAGTAAATAGTCATAGAACAATGCAAACAGTAGGAAATCCTATAGAGTGCAAAGGGGAAAAATAGGTCTAGAGGCAACACAAATCATATACTAAGAAAGTGGAATGTGAATCACAAATTCCCCCCTAGACAAGTTTAGTGTGTGCAGAATCGCTGGGAGAGTAAGAATACAGTCAAGGTAAGTAAATTACCCCACCCCAGGGCCCAGAAAAGCAGGAGTAAAGAACTGCAAGTTTCCTTAGGACACACTACAACTCATTTTTTGGATTTTGCAGCAGCCAACCAAGTCTGCAAAGAACAACTGCTGGATTATTGGACCCGACGACCTACAAAGGAAGGGGATCAAGTCCAGAAGTCAAAAGAAGTTCCAGGAAGGACAGAAGCCCCTGCCAACCTAGAAGAGGGTGTAAATGAGTCACTGGTTAGTCAAAGACTGCAGAAATGCACCCTAGGAAGACGCCAGTGGGTTCCTGCATGATGAAAAAGATGTCCCACGGCGTGAAGATTGTTCCATATGAGATTTCGTTTTGGAAAGCACCAACAAGCCTTGGCTATGGCAAAAGTGTGTTTTTCATCAAAATGGCGCTGGATGGACACAGGAGGGACCTGAGGGCCTCAACTCTTGGTGAGGAGGAAGAGGGGGCTCTTTGCACTTTAGAGAGTCCTCAGGATGCCATCCAGCACCCCCAGAAGCTGCAGGATCTGGGTTCAAAGGAGGTGCAAAATGCAGTTGATGCAGCACAACAACAGAAGGTCCCACGCCGCCAGAGAACAACTCAGCAAGTTGAGCGTCACCGGGTGGAGTGCTGGGGACCTGGCCAAGGCTGTGCAGGAAGGAATTTTGCAATGAGTGCACAGAGGCCTCAGGAGGCGAAGAAGACAACACACAGGGGTACTGTTCTCGTGTGTAGGAAGTTGGCTCTGTATGCACTATTTCAAAGTAAGGAATAGTATGCACAGAGTCCAAGGGTTCCCCTTAGAGGTAAGATAGTGACAAAAAGAGATAATTCGAATGCTCTATTTTGTGGTAGTGTGGTCTAGCAGTAGGCTTATCAAAGGAGTAGTGTTAAGCATTTGTTGTACACACACAGGCAATACATGACGAACACACACTCAGAGACAATTCCAGGCCAATAGGTTTTTGTATGGAAAAATATATTTTCTTAGTTTATTTTAAGAACCACAGGTTCAAGATTTACATGTAATACTTCAAATGAAAGGTATTGCAGGTAGGTACTTTAGGAACTTTGGATTAGCAATATAGCATATACAGTTTTCACATAAATCACATATAGCTATTTTAAAACTAGACAGTGCAATTTTCAACAGTTCCTGGGGGGAGTAAGAGTTTGTTGCAGGTAAGTAAACCACCTACGGGATTCAAGTTTGGGTCCAAGGTAGCCCACTGTTGGGGGTTCAGAGCAACCCCAAACTTACCACACCATCAGCTCAGGGACGGTCAGGTGCAGAGGTCAAAGTGGTGCCCAAAACACATAGGCTTCAATGGAGAAGTGGGTGCCCCGGTTCCAGTCTGCCAGCAGGTAAGTACCCACGTCTTCGGAGGGCAGACCAAGGGGGTTTTGTAGGGCACTGGGGGTACACAAGTCCACACAGAAAGTACACCCTCAGCAGCACGGGGGCGGCCGGGTGCAGTGTGCAAACAAGCGTCGGGTTTTCAATAGAAAGCAATGGGAGACCAAGGTGTCTTTTCAGCGATGTAGGCAGGCAAGGGGGGGGCTCCTCGGAGTAGCCACCACCTGGGCAAGGGAGAGGGCCACCTCGGGGGTCGCTCCTGCACTGGAGGTCGGATCCTTCAGGTCCTGGGGGCTGCGCATGCAGTGTCCCTACCAGGCGTCGGGTTGTTGGAAGCAGGCAGTCGCGGTCAGGGGGAGCCTCGGAATTCCCTCTGCAGACGTCGCTGTGGGGGCTCAAGGGGGTCAACTCTGGCAGCTCACGGTCTCGCAGTCGCTGGGGAGTCCTCCCTGAAGTGATTGTTCTCCACAAGTCGAGCCGGGGGCGTCGGGTGCAGAGTGAAAAGTCTCACGCTTCCGGCGGGAAACGCGTGTTGTTTCAAAGTTGCTTCTTTATTGCAAAGTTGCAGTCTTTGGTGAACAGAGCCGCTGTCCTCGGGAGTTCTTGGTCCTTCTAGATGCAGGGCAGTCCTCTGAGGCTTCAGAGGTCGCTGGTCCCTGTGGAAAGCGTCGCTGGAGCAGTGTCTTTAGAAGTGGGGAGTGTGAGAAAGTAGCCTCTTTCTAGCCTTGTTACCCCCACTTTTGGCCTGTTTGTGAGTGTATGTCAGGGTGTTTTCACTGTCTCACTGGGATCCTGCTAGCCAGGGCCCAGTGCTCATAGTGAAAACCCTATGTTTTGAGTATGTTTGTTATGTGTCACTGGGACCCTGCTAGTCAGGACCCCAGTGCTCATAAGTTTGTGGCCTATATGTATGTGTTCCCTGTGTGGTGCCTAACTGTCTCACTGAGGCTCTGCTAACCAGAACCTCAGTGGTTATGCTCTCTCATATCTTTCAAATTCTCACTAACAGGCTAGTGACCAATTTTACCAATTCACATTTGTAGGAAAGTACCATCTTGCCTGGCATGTTACCCCCATTTTTCACTGTATATATGTTGTTTTAGTTGTATGTGTCACTGGGACCCTGGTAACCCAGGGCCCCAGTGCTCATAAGTGTGCCTGAATGTGTTACCTGTGTAGTGACTAACTGTCTCACTGAGGCTCTGATAATCAGAACCTCAGTGGTTATGCTCTCTCATTTCTTTCCAAATTGTCACTAACAGGCTAGTGACCATTTTTACCAATTTGCATTAGCTTACTGGAACACCCTTATAATTCCCTAGTATATGGTACTGAGGTACCCAGGGTATTGGGGTTCCAGGAGATCCCTATGGGCTGCAGCATTTCTTTTGCCACCCATAGGGAGCTCTGACAATCCTTACACAGGCCTGCCACTGCAGCCTGAGTGAAATAACGTCCACGTTATTTCACAGCCATTATACACTGCACTTAAGTAACTTATAAGTCACCTATATGTCTAACCTTTACCTGGTAAAGGTTAGGTACAAAGTTACTTAGTGTGAGGGCACCCTGGCACTAGCCAAGGTGCCCCCACCTTGTTCAGAGCCAATTCCCTGAACTTTGTGAGTGCGGGGACACCATTACACGCGTGCACTACATATAGGTCACTACCTATATGTAGCTTCACAATCGTAACTCCGAATATGGCCATGTAACATGTCTATGATCATGGAATTGCCCCCTCTATGCCATCCTGGCATAGTTGGCACAATCCCATGATCCCAGTGGTCTGTAGCACAGACCCTGGTACTGCCAAACTGCCCTTCCTGGGGATTCACTGCAGCTGCTGCTGCTGCCAACCCCTCAGACAGGCATCTGCCCTCCTGGGGTCCAGCCAGGCCTGGCCCAGGATGGCAGAACAAAGAACTTCCTCTGAGAGAGGGTGTGACACCCTATCCCTTTGGAAAATGGTGTGAAGGCAGGGGAGGAGTAGCCTCCCCCAGCCTCTGGAAATGCTTTCTTGGGCACAGATGTGCCCAATTCTGCATAAGCCAGTCTACACCGGTTCAGGGACCCCTTAGCCCCTGCTCTGGCGCGAAACTGGACAAAGGAAAGGGGAGTGACCACTCCCTGACCTGCACCTCCCCTGGGAGGTGTCCAGAGCTCCTCCAGTGTGCTCCAGACCTCTGCCATCTTGGAAACAGAGGTGCTGCTGGCACACTGGACTGCTCTGAGTGGCCAGTGCCACCAGGTGACGTCAGAGACTCCTGCTGATAGGCTCCTTCAGGTGTTAGTAGCCTATCCTCTCTCCTAAGTAGCCAAACCCTCTTTTCTGGCTATTTAGGGTCTCTGTCTCTGGGGAAACTTTAGATAACGAATGCAAGAGCTCATCCGAGTTCCTCTGCATCTCTCTCTTCACCTTCTGATAAGGAATCGACTGCTGACCGCGCTGGAAGCCTGCAAACCTGCAACATAGTAGCAAAGACGACTACTGCAACTCTGTAACGCTGATCCTGCCGCCTTCTCGACTGTTTTCCTGCTTGTGCATGCTGTGGGGGTAGTCTGCCTCCTCTCTGCACCAGAAGCTCCGAAGAAATCTCCCGTGGGTCGACGGAATCTTCCCTCTGCAATCGCAGGCACCAAAAAGCTGCATTACCGGTCCCTTGGGTCTCCTCTCAGCACGACGAGCGAGGTCCCTCAAATCCAGCGACTCTGTCCAAGTGACCCCCACAGTCCAGTGACTCTTCAGTCCAAGTTTGGTGGAGGTAAGTCCTTGCCTCACCTCGCTGGGCTGCATTGCTGGGAACCGCGACTTTGCAGCTACTCCAACCCCTGTGCACTTCCGGCATAAATCCTTTGTGCACAGCCAAGCCTGGGTCCACGGCACTCTAACCTGCATTGCACGACTTTCTAAGTGGGTCTCCGGCGACGTGGGACTCCTTTGTGCAACTTTGGTGAGCACCATTTCATGCATCCTCATAGTGCCTGTTTCTGGCACTTCCCCGGGTGCTACCGGCTTCAAAGAGGGCTCCTTGTCTTGCTCGACGTCCCCTCTCTCTGCTGGTCCAATTTGCGACCTCCTGGTCCCTCCTGGGCCTCAGCAGCGTCCAAAAATGCTAACCGCACGATTTGCAGCTATCAAGGCTTGTTGGCGTTTTTTCGGCGGGAAAATACTTCTGCACGACTCTCCATGGCGAGAGGAATCTGTCCACCAAAGGGAAAGTCTCTAGCCTTTTTCGTTCCTGCAGAAACCTCAGCTTCTTCTGTCCAGTAGAAGCTTCTTTGCACCCGCAGCTGGCATTTCCTGGGCATTTGCCCATCTCCGACTTGCTTGTGACTTTTGGACTTGGTCCCCTTGTTCCACAGGTACCCTAGATTGGAAATCCACAGTTGTTGCATTGCTGGTTTGTGTCTTTCCTGCATTATTCCTCTAACACGACTACTTTGTCCTTAGGGGAACTTTAGTGCACTTTGCACTCACTTTTCAGGGTCTTGGGGAGGGTTATTTTGCTAACTCTCACTATTTTCTAATAGTCCCAGCGACCCTCTACAAGGTCACATAGGTTTGGGGTCCATTCGTGGCTCGCATTTCACTTTTGGAGTATATGGTTTGTGTTGCCCCTATCCCTATGTTTCCCCATTGCATCCTATTGTAACTATACATTGTTTGCACTGTTTTCTAAGACTATACTGCATATTTTTGCTATTGTGTATATATATCTTGTGTATATTTCCTATCCTCTCACTGAGGGTACACTCTAAGATACTTTGGCATATTGTCATAAAAATAAAGAACCTTTATTTTTAGTATAACTGTGTATTGTGTTTTCTTATGATATTGTGCATATGACACTAAGTGGTACTGTAGTAGCTTCACACGTCTCCTAGTTCAGCCTAAGCTGCTCTGCTAAGCTACCATTATCTATCAGCCTAAGCTGCTAGACACCCTATACACTAATAAGGGATAACTGGGCCTGGTGCAAGGTGCAAGTACCCCTTGGTACTCACTACAAGCCAGTCCAGCCTCCTACATTGGTTGTGCAGTGGTGGGATAAGTGCTTGAGACTACTTACCACTCTTGTCATTGTACTTTTCATAAGAGAAAAATATACAAAACAAGGTCAGTGTATATACACATAGCCAAAAAGTTTTGCATTTTCTCTTTTCACTCTTTTCTAAGTGCTGAAAAGTACTTCTAAACTTTCAAAAAGTTCTTAAAAGTTTTAAAAGTTTTTTTCTGTCTTTCCAAAAAGTTCTGAAAACTTTTTTCTCTTTTTCTATCACTTTAACTCTCTCAAAAAAAAATGTCTGGCACAGGCCAAAATGTTGATCTGTCCAAACTTGCATATGACAACCTTAGCTGGAAAAGAGCAAGGAGTCTCTGTATAGAGAGAGGTTTGAGTGTAGGGAAGAATCCTTCCTTGGAACTGTTACTTAACATGCTTAGAGAACAGGATAAGGCCATAGGTGCCTCATCTGTTGAAAAAGTACCTAATAGTTCTCAATCTGATTCAGGGACTCCCCCAGGAAAAGATTCAGGAAAGAAACTTCCTAGCCTGCCCATTACTAGACAATCTAGCATAGATGGTAATGATGATGAGCCACACCATATAAATAGTGTTGTCTCACATCATAGCAAAAGCATTTATTCTCACCATACTGGTAGTAATGTTTCTGTAAACCAAGCTGTTAGGGTGGCTTCTGTAAGGGACAGGTCTCCTTCTGTTCATTCCCATCATAGCTCTGTTTCTAGAAATGTCCCTCCCACCAACCCTGATGACAGAATGTTAGAGAGGGAACTCAATAAGTTGAGGGTGGAACAAACCAGACTGAAGCTTAAAAAGCAACAGCTGGATTTGGATAGACAGTCTTTTGAATTAGAGAAGGAAAGACAGAAGTTGGGTTTAGATACCCATGGTGGCAGCAGCAGTATTCCCCATAGTCATCCTGCAAAAGAGCATGATTCCAGGAATCTGCACAAGATAGTTCCCCCTTATAAGGAGGGGGATGACATTAACAAGTGGTTTGCTGCACTTGAGAGGGCCTGTGTTGTACAGGATGTCCCTCAAAGGCAGTGGGCTGCTATCCTATGGCTATCATTTAGTGGAAAAGGTAGGGATAGGCTCCTTACTGTGAAAGAAAATGATGCTAATAATTTCCAAGTTCTTAAGAATGCACTGTAGGAGGCTGGACTGGCTTGTAGTGAGTACCAAGGGGTACTTGCACCTTGCACCAGGCCCAGTTATCCCTTATTAGTGTATAGGGTGTCTAGCAGCTTAGGCTGATAGATAATGGTAGCTTAGCAGAGCAGCTTAGGCTGAACTAGGAGACGTGTGAAGCTACTACAGTACCACTTAGTGTCATATGCACAATATCATAAGAAAACACAATACACAGTTATACTAAAAATAAAGGTACTTTATTTTTATGACAATATGCCAAAGTATCTTAGAGTGTACCCTCAGTGAGAGGATAGGAAATATACACAAGATATATATACACAATAGCAAAAATATGCAGTATAGTCTTAGAAAACAGTGCAAACAATGTATAGTTACAATAGGATGCAATGGGGAAACATAGGGATAGGGGCAACACAAACCATATACTCCAGAAGTGGAATGCGAACCACGAATGGACCCCAAACCTATGTGACCTTGTAGAGGGTCGCTGGGACTATTAGAAAATAGTGAGAGTTAGCAAAATAACCCACCCCAAGACCCTGAAAAGTGAGTGCAAAGTGCACCAAAGTTCCCCTAAGGACAAAATAGTCGTGTTAGAGGGAGAATGCAAGGAAAACACAAATCAGCAATGCAACAACGATGGATTCCTGTCTGAAGGTACCTGTGGAACAAGGGGACCAAGTCCAAAAGTCACAAGCAGCTCGGAGATGGGCAGATGCCCAAGAAATGCCAGCGGTTGGTGCAAAGAAGCTCTTACTAGGCTGAAGAACTGTGAATACTGCAGGAACGACAAGGGCTAGAGACTTCCCCTTTGGAGGATGGATCCCACACGCCTTGAAGAGTCGTGCAGAAGTGTTTTCCCGCCGGATGGACGCCAACAAGCCTTGCTACACGCAAATCGTGCGTTTGGCGTTTTTGGACGCTGCTGGAGCCCAGGAGGGACCAGGAGGTCGCAAGTTGGACCTGCAGAGAGAGGGGACGTCGAGCAAGACAAAGAGCCCTCACTGAAGCAGGTAGCTCCCGGAGAAGTGCCAGAAACAGGCACTACGAGGATGCGTGAAACGGTGCTCGCCGAAGTTGCACAAAGGAGTCCCACGTCGCCGGAGACCAACTTAGAAAGTCGTGCAATGCAGGTTAGAGTGCCGTGGACCCAGGCTTGGCTGTGCACGAAGGATTTCCGCCGGAAGTGCACAGGGGCCGGAGTAGCTTGCAAAGTCGCGGTTCCCAAAAATGCAGCCCAGCGAGGGGAGGCAAGGACTTACCTCCACCAAACTTGGGCTGAAGAGTCACTGGACTGTGGGGGTCACTTGGACGGTGTCGCTGGATTCGAGGGACCTCGCTCGTCGTGCTGAGAGGAGACCCAAGGGACCGGAGATGCAGCTTTTTGGTGCCTGCGGTTGCAGGGGGACGATTCCGTCGACCCACGGGAGATTTCTTTGGAGCTTCTGGTGCAGAGAGGAGGCAGACTACCCCCACAGCATGCACAAGCAGCAAAACAGTCGAGAAGGCGGCAGGATCAGCGTTACAGAGTTGCAGTAGTCGTCTTTGCTACTATGTTGCAGGTTTGCAGGCTTCCAGCGCGGTCAGCGGTCGATTCCTTATCAGAAGGTGAAGAGGGAGATGCAGAGGAACTCGGCTGAGCTCATGCATTCGTTATCTGAAGTTTCCCCAGAGACAGAGACCCTAAATAGCCAGAAAAGAGGGTTTGGCTACCTAGGAGAGAGGAAAGGCTACTAACACCTGAAGGAGCCTATCACAAGGAGTCTCTGACGTCACCTGGTGGCACTGGCCACTCAGAGCAGTCCAGTGTGCCAGCAGCACCTCTGTTTCCAAGATGGCAGAGGTCTGGAGCACACTGGAGGAGCTCTGGACACATCCCAGGGGAGGTGCAGGTCAGGGGAGTGGTCACTCCCCTTTCCTTTGTCCAGTTTCGCGCCAGAGCAGGGGCTAAGGGGTCCCTGAACCGGTGTAGACTGGCTTATGCAGAATTGGGCACCTCTGTGCCCAACAAAGCATTTCCAGAGGCTGGGGGAGGCTACTCCTCCCCTGCCTTCACACCATTTTCCAAAGGGAGAGGGTGTCACACCCTCTCTCAGAGGAAGTTCTTTGTTCTGCCATCCTGGGCCAGGCCTGGCTGGACCCCAGGAGGGCAGATGCCTGTCTGAGGGGTTGGCAGCAGCAGCAGCTGCAGAGAAACCCCAGGAAGGGCAGTCTGGCAGTACCAGGGTCTGTGCTACAGACCACTGGGATCATGGAATTGTACCAACAATGCCAGGATGGCATAGAGGGGGCAATTCCATGATCATAGACATGTTACATGGCCATATTCGGAGTTACCATGGTGAAGCTACATATAGGTAGTGACCTATATGTAGTGCACGCGTGTAATGGTGTCCCCGCACTCACAAAGTTCAGTGAATTGGCTCTGAACAATGTGGGGGCACCTTGGCTAGTGCCAGGGTGCCCTCACACTAAGTAACTTTGCACCTAACCTTTACCAGGTAAAGGTTAGACATATAGGTGACTTATAAGTTACTTAAGTGCAGTGTAAAATGGCTGTGAAATAACGTGGACGTTATTTCACTCAGGCTGCAGTGGCAGGCCTGTGTAAGAATTGTTAGAGCTCCCTATGGGTGGCAAAAGAAATGCTGCAGCCCATAGGGATCTCCTGGAACCCCAATACCCTGGGTACCTCAGTACCATATACTAGGGGATTATAAGGGTGTTCCAGTAAGCCAATGTAAATTGGTAAAAATGGTCACTAGCCTGTCAGTGACAATTTGGAAAGAAATGAGAGAGCATAACCACTGAGGTTCTGATTAGCAGAGCCTCAGTGAGACAGTTAGTCACTACACAGGTAACACATACAGGCACACTTATGAGCACTGGGGCCCTGGGTTACCAGGGTCCCAGTGACACATACAACTAAAACAACATATATACAGTGAAAAATGGGGGTAACATGCCAGGCAAGATGGTACTTTCCTACATGCACTCCTGGATGGTTATGGCTTAACCACTGAACAGTACAGGATAAAGTTCAGAGAGACCAAAAAGGAGTCTTCACAAGACTGGGTTGATTTCATTGACCATTCAGTGAAGGCCTTGGAGGGGTGGTTACATGGCAGTAAAGTTACTGATTATGACAGCCTGTATAACTTAATCCTGAGAGAGCATATTCTTAATAATTGTGTGTCTGATTTGTTGCACCAGTACTTGGTGGACTCTGATCTGACCTCTCCCCAAGAATTGGGAAAGAAGGCAGACAAATGGGTCAGAACAAGAGTGAACAGAAAAGTTCATACAGGGGGTGACAAAGATGGCAACAAAAAGAAGGATGGTAAGTCTTCTGACAAGGGTGGGGACAAATCTAAAAATGAGTCTTCATCAGGCCCACAAAAACACTCTGGTGGGGGTGGTGGGTCCAAATCCTCCTTTAATCAGAACAAAGAAAAGAAACCATGGTGCTATTTATGTAAAATAAAAGGCCATTGGACAACAGATCCCAGTTGTCCAAAGAAAGGCACCACTGCTCCTAACACTACAACCCCTACTGCTACACCTAGTGTCCCTACTAATAGCAGTGGTGGTGGGAGCAAACCTACTAATAGCCAATCCAAGGGAGTAGCTGGGCTCACTTTTGGTAACTTAGTTGGGGTTGGTCTGATTAGGGAGACCACAGAGGCTACTTTAGTCTCTGAAGGGGCTATTGATTTAGCCACTTTGGTTGCTTGCCCCCATAACTTGGAGAAGTACAAGCAACTAACCCTAATAAATGGTGTTGAGGTTCAGTCCTACAGGGACACAGGTGCCAGTGTCTCAATGGTGATTGAGAAACTGGTGCACCCTGAACAACACATACTTGGACACCAGTACCAAGTAACCGATGCTCACAACATAACACAAAGCCACCCCATGGCTGTTGTAAATCTCAACTGGGGGGGGGGTAACTGGTCCAAAGAAAGTTGTGGTAGCTTCAGATTTACCTGTAGACTGTCTATTAGGGAATGATTTGGAGACATCAGCTTGGTCAGATGTGGAGTTGGAGGCCCATGCAGCAATGCTGGGCATCCCAGGGCATATTTTTGCTTTGACAAGGGCTCAGGCCAAAAAGCAAAAAGGACAGGGAAGCTTGGATCCTGAAACAATGGACCAAGTGCTCCCTAAAGCTAGGGCTAGTAGAAGCAAACCACTTCCTACTATCCCTCCCTCTACAGTGGATTCTACTTCTGAGGAAGAAGAATTCCCTCCCTGTGCAGAACCTACACCAGAGGAGCTGGAAGCAGACACTGCTGAGCTTTTGGGTGAAGGGGGGCCTGCCAGAGAGGAGCTGAGTGTGGCACAGCAAACCTGTCCCACATTAGAGGGTCTCAGACAGCAAGCTGTCAAACAGGCTAATGGGGATGTCAGTGACTCTCACAGAGTTTACTGGGAGGACAACCTCTTGTACACTGAGCATAGGGATCCTAAACCTGGAGCTGCCAGGAGATTAGTGATTCCTCAGGAGTACAGAAAGTTCCTCCTAACA
Source organism: Pleurodeles waltl (assembly GCF_031143425.1). Taxonomy (NCBI): domain Eukaryota; kingdom Metazoa; phylum Chordata; class Amphibia; order Caudata; family Salamandridae; genus Pleurodeles; species Pleurodeles waltl. The sequence goes on along the minus strand of NC_090438.1, from coordinate 8,931,107 downwards.
CTGGCACATGACATTCCCTTAGCTGGGCATCTAGGACAAATGAAAACTTGGGACAGACTTGTTCCCCTGTTTCATTGGCCTAGGATGTCTGAGGACACAAAGGAATTTTGTAAGTCCTGTGAAACCTGTCAAGCCAGTGGCAAGACAGGTGGCACCCCAAAGGCACCCCTTATCCCACTGCCTGTGGTTGGGGTTCCCTTTGAAAGGGTAGGGGTTGACATAGTTGGCCCCCTTGACCCTCCTACTGCTTCAGGCAATAGGTTTATCTTAGTGGTAGTGGACCATGCCACAAGATATCCTGAAGCTATTCCTTTAAGGACCACTACAGCACCTGCAGTGGCAAAGGCCGTCCTGGGAATATTTTCCAGGGTGGGCTTCCCAAAGGAAGTAGTATCAGACAGAGGAAGCAATTTCATGTCTGCATACTTAAAGGCCATGTGGAAGGAGTGTGGTGTAACGTACAAGTTCACAACACCCTATCATCCACAAACAAATGGACTGGTGGAGAGATTTAATAAAACTCTCAAAGGCATGATTATGGGTCTCCCTGAAAAACTCCGCAGGAGATGGGATATCCTTCTACCATGCCTCCTTTTTGCCTACAGGGAGGTACCCCAGAAAGGAGTGGGCTTCAGCCCCTTTGAACTTCTTTTTGGACACCCTGTTAGGGGTCCACTCACACTTGTAAAGGAGGGTTGGGAACAACCTTTAAAAGCTCCTAAGCAGGATATTGTGGATTATGTACTTGGCCTCAGATCAAGGATGGCTGAGTACATGAAAAAGGCCAGTAAAAACCTTCAGGCCAGCCAAGAGCTCCAGAAGCAATGGCATGATCAGAAGGCTGTTTTGGTTCAGTACCAACCAGGGCAGAAAGTGTGGGTCTTGGAGCCTGTGGCCCCAAGAGCACTCCAAGATAAATGGAGTGGTCCCCACACAATTGTTGAAAAAAAGGGAGAAGTCACCTATTTAGTTGACTTAGGCACTGCCAGGAGTCCCCTTAGGGTGCTCCATGTCAACCGCCTGAAACCCTACTATGACAGGGCTGATCTCACCCTGCTCATGGCAACTGATGAGGGACAGGAAGAAGACAGTGATCCTCTACCAGATCTCTTCTCTTCCACAGAACAAGATGCTCTTGTGGAAGGTGTAGTTTTGGCTGATTGTCTTACTGCTGAGCAGAAAGACAATTGCATAAATCTCCTAGATCAATTCTCTGAACTCTTCTCTACTGTGCCAGGTACCACTTCTTGGTGTGACCACACTATAGATACTGGAGACAGTTTACCTGTCAAAAGTAAGATCTATAGGCAGCCTGACCATGTCAGGGACTGCATAAAGCAAGAGGTCCAGAAAATGTTAGAACTAGGAGTAGTTGAGCACTCTGACAGTCCATGGGCTTCTCCTGTGGTACTGGTACCAAAACCCCATTCCAAAGATGGAAAGAAGGAAATGCGGTTTTGTGTAGACTATAGAGGTCTCAACCTGGTAACCAAAACTGATGCTCACCCTATACCCAGGGCAGAAGAGCTCATAGATACACTGGCATCTGCCAAGTATCTAAGCACTTTTGATTTGACTGCAGGGTATTGGCAGATCAAATTGTCAGAAGATGCTAAACCTAAAACTGCATTTTCTACCATTGGAGGACATTACCAGTTTACTGTAATGCCTTTTGGTTTGAAAAATGCACCTGCCACTTTTCAGAGGTTGGTGAACACAGTCCTGCAAGGGCTGGAAGCTTTCAGTGCAGCATATTTGGACGATAAAGCTGTCTTTAGCTCCAGCTGGGATGATCACCTGGTCCACCTATGGAAAGTTTTGGAGGCCCTGCAAAAGGCAGGCCTCACTATCAAGGCTTCAAAGTGCCAGATAGGGCAGGGTAAGGTGGTTTATCTGGGACACCTTGTTGGTGGGGAACAGATTGCACCACTTCAGGGGAAAATCCAAACTATTATTGATTGGGTTCCCCCTACCACTCAGACTCAGGTGAGAGCCTTCCTAGGCCTCACTGGGTATTACAGGAGGTTCAGTAAGAACTATGGCTCCATTGCAGCCCCTCTTAATGACCTCACATCCAAGAAAATGCCTAAAAAGGTATTATGGACAGCAAACTGTCAGAAAGCTTTTGAGGAGCTGAAGCAGGCCATGTGCTCTGCACCTGTCCTGAAAAGCCCTTGTTACTCTAACAAATTCTATGTCCAAACTGATGCATCTGAATTAGGAGTAGGGGCAGTCCTATCACAACTTAATTCTGAGGGCCAGGATCAACCTGTTGCTTTTATTAGTAGGAGGTTGACCCCTAGAGAAAAGCGTTGGTCTGCCATTGAGAGGGAGGCCTTTGCTGTGGTCTGGGCTCTGAAGAAGTTGAGGCCATACCTGTTTGGCACTCACTTCATTGTTCAGACAGACCACAAACCTCTACTTTGGCTAAAACAAATGAAAGGTGAAAATCCTAAATTGTTGAGGTGGTCCATATCCCTACAGGGAATGGACTATACAGTGGAACATAGACCTGGGAGTAGCCACTCCAATGCAGATTGACTCTCCAGATATTTCCACTTAGACAATGAAGACTCATCAGGTCATGGCTAGTCTTATTGTCCTTCGTTTGGGGGGGGGGTTGTGTAGGAAAGTACCATCTTGCCTGGCATGTTACCCCATTTTTCACTGTATATATGTTGTTTTAGTTGTATGTGTGTGAGAAGGTAGCCTCTTTCTAGCCTTGTTACCCCCACTTTTGGCCTGTTTGTGAGTGTATGTCAGGGTGTTTGTCACTGTTTTCACTGTCTCACTGGGATCCTGATAGCCAGGCCTCAGTGCTCATAGTGAAAACACCATGTTTTCAGTATGGGTGTTATGTGTCACTGGGATCCTGCTGGTCAGGACCCCAGTGCTCATAGGTTTGTGGCCTATATGTATGTGTCACTGGGACCCTGTCACACAGGACCCCAGTGCTCATAGGTGTGCATGTATATGTTCCCTGTGTGGTGCCTAACTGTCTCACTGAGGCTCTGCTAACCAGAACCTCAGTGGTTATGCTCTCTCATTACTTTTAAATTGTCACTAACAGGCTAGTGACCAATTTTACCAATTTACATTGGCTTACTGGAACACCCTTATAATTCCCTAGTATATGGTACAGAGGTACCCAGGGTATTGGGGTTCCAGGAGATCCCTATGGGCTGCAGCATTTCTTTTGCCACCCATAGGGAGCTCTGACAATTCTTACACAGGCCTGCCACTGCAGCCTGAGTGAAATAACGTCCACGTTATTTCACAGCCATTCTACACTGCACTTAAGTAACTTATAAGTCACCTATATGTCTAACCTTTACCTGGTAAAGGTTAGGTGCAAAGTTACTTAGTGTGAGGGCACTAGCCAAGGTGCCCCCACATTGTTCAGAGCCAATTCACTGAACTTTGTGAGTGCGGGGACACCATTACACGCGTGCACTACATATAGGTCACTACCTATATGTAGCTTCACCATGGTAACTCCGAATATGGCCATGTAACATGTCTATGATCATGGAATTGCCCCCTCTATGCCATCCTGGCATTGTTGGTACAATTCCATGATCCCAGTGGTCTGTAGCACAGACCCTGGTACTGCCAGACTGCCCTTCCTGGGGTTTCACTGCAGCTGCTGCTGCTGCCAACCCCTCAGACAGGCAGCTGCCCTCCTGGGGTCCAGCCAGGCCTGGCCCAGGATGGCAGAACAAAGAACTTCCTCTGAGAGAGGGTGTGACACCCTCTCCCTTTGGAAAATGGTGTGAAGGCAGGTTAGGAGTAGCCTCCCCCAGCCTCTGGAAATGCTTTGTTGGGCACAGATGTGCCCAATTCTGCATAAGCCAGTCTACACCGGTTCAGGGACCCCTTAGCCCCTGCTCTGGCGCGAAACTGGACAAAGGAAAGGGGAGTGACCACTCCCCTGACCTGCACCTCCCCTGGGAGGTGTCCAGAGCTCCTCCTGTGTGCTCCAGACCTCTGCCATCTTGGAAACAGAGGTGCTGCTGGCACACTGGACTGCTCTGAGTGGCCAGTGCCACCAGGTGACGTCAGAGACTCCTGCTGATAGGCTCCTTCAGGTGTTAGTAGCCTATCCTATCTCCTAGGTAGCCAAACCCTCTTTTCTGGCTATTTAGGGTCTCTGTCTCTGGGGAAACTGTAGATAACGAATGCATGAGCTCAGCCGAGTTCCTCTGCATCTCCCTCTTCACCTTCTGATAAGGAAACGACCGCTGACCGCGCTGGAAGCCTGCAAACCTGCAACATAGTAGCAAAGACGACTACTGCAACTCTGTAACGCTGACCCTGCAACCTTCTCGACTGTTTTCCTGCTTGTGCATGCTGTGGGGGTAGCCTGCCTCCTCTCTGCACCAGAAGCTCTGAAGAAATCTCCTGTGGGTCGACGGAATCTTCCCCCTGCAACCGCAGGCACCAAAAAGCTGCATTACCGGTCCCTTGGGTCTCCTCCCAGCACGACGAGCGAGGTCCCTCGAATCCAGCGACGCTGTCCAAGTGACCCCCACAGTCCAGTGACTCTTCAGCCCAAGTTTGGTGGAGGTAAGTCCTTGCCTCACCTCGCTGGGCTGCATTGCTGGGAACCGCGACTTTGCAGCTACTCCGGCCCCTGTGCACTTCCGGCGGAAATCCTTCGTGCACAGCCAAGCCTGGGTCCACGGCACTCTAACCTGCATTGCACGACTTTCTAAGTTGGTCTCCAGCGACGTGGGACTCCTTTGTGCATCTTCGGCGAGCACCGTTTCACGCATCCTCGTAGTCCTGTTTCTGGCACTTTTTCGGGTGCTCCCTGCTTCAGTGAGGGCTCTTTGTCTTGCACTACGTCCCCTCTCTCTGCAGGTCCAATTTGCGACCTCCTGGTCCCTCCTGGGCCCCAGCAGCGTCCAAAAACGCCAAACGCACGATTTGCGTGTAGCAAGGCTTGTTGGCGTCCTTCGGGCGGGAAAACACTTTTGCAGGACTCTACAAGGGAAGAGGGATCGGTCCACCAAAGGGGAAGTCCCTAGCCCTTTTCGTTCCTGCAGAAACCTCAGCTTCTTCTGTCCAGTCGAAGCTTCTTTGCACCCGCAGCTGGCATTTCCTGGGCATCTGCCCATCTCCGACTTGCTTGTGACTTTTGGACTTGGTCCCCTTGTTCCACAGGTACCCTAGATTGGAAATCCACAGTTGTTGCATTGCTGGTTTGTGTCTTTCCTGCATTATTCCTCTAACACAACTCTTTTGTCCTTAGGGGAACTTTGGTGCACTTTGCACTCACTTTTCAGGGTCTTGGGGAGGGTTATTTTTCTAACTCTCACTATTTTCTAATAGTCCCAGCAACCCTCTACAAGGTCACATAGGTTTGGGGTCCATTCGTGGTTCGCATTCCACTTTTGGAGTATATGGTTTGTGTTGCCCCTATCCCTATGTTTCCCCATTGTATCCTATTGTAACTATACATTGTTTGCACTGTTTTCTAAGACTATACTGCATATTTTTGCTATTGTGTATATATATCTTGTGTATATTTCCTATCCTCTCACTGAGGGTACACTCTAAGATACTTTGGCATATTGTCATAAAAATAAAGTACCTTTATTTTTAGTATAACTGTGTATTGTGTTTTCTTATGATATTGTGCATATGACACTAAGTGGTACTGTAGTAGCTTCACACGTCTCCTAGTTCAGCCTAGGCTGCTCTGCTAAGCTACCATTATCTATCAGCCTAAGCTGCTAGACACCCTATACACTAATAAGGGATAACTGGGCCTGGTGCAAGGTGCAAGTACCCCTTGGTACTCACTACAAACCAGTCCAGCCTCCTACATTGGTTGTGCAGTGGTGGGATAAGTGCTTGAGACTACTTACCACTCTTGTCATTGTACTTTTCATAAGAGAAAAATATACAAAACAAGGTCAGTGTATATACACATAGCCAAAAAGTTTTGCATTTCCTCTTTTCACTCTTTTCTAAGTGCTGAAAAGTACTTCTAAACTTTCAAAAAGTTCTTAAAAATTTAAAAAGTTTTTTCTGTCTTTCCAAAAAGTTCTGAAAACTTTTTTCTCTTTTTCTATCACTTTAACTCTCTCTAAAAAATGTCTGGCACAGGAAAAAATGTTGAACTGTCCAAACTTGCATATGATCACCTTATCTGGAAAGGAGCAAGGAGTCTCTGCATAGAGAGAGGTTTGAGAGTAGGGAAGAATCCTTCCTTAGAACTGTTAATTAATATGCTTAGAGTACAGGATAAGGCCATGAGTGCCAAATCTGGTGAAAAAGTAGCTAATGGTTCTCAATCTGATCCAGGGACTCCCCCAGGAAAAGGTTCAGGAAAGAAACTTCTCAGCCTGCCCATTACTAGACAGTCTAGCATAGTTGGTACAGAGGTTGAATCTCACCATACTGATGGTGTGCTCTCACATTATACTGGTTGCCAAGCTGTTAGGGTGCCCTCTGTAAGGGACAGGTCCCCTTCTGTTCATTCCCATCATACCTCTGTATCTAGAAATGTCCCTCCCACCCACCCTGATGACAGATTGTTAGAAAGGGAGCTCAATAGATTGAGAGTGGAACAAACCAGACTGAAGCTCAAGAAGCAACAGCTGGATTTGGATAGACAGTCTTTAGAATTAGAGAAGGAAAGACAGAAGTTGGGTTTAGATACCCATGGTGGCAGCAGCAGTATTCCCCATAGTCATCCTGCAAAAGAGCATGATTCCAGGAATCTGCACAAGATAGTTCCCCCTTATAAGGAGGGGGATGACATTAACAAGTGGTTTGCTGCACTCGAGAGGGCCTGTGCTGTACAGGATGTCCCTCAAAAGCAGTGGGCTGCTATCCTATGGCTATCATTTAGTGGAAAAGGTAGGGATAGGCTACTTTCTGTGAAAGAAAATGATGCCAATAACTTTACAGTTCTTAAGAATGCACTCCTGGATGGTTATGGCTTAACCACTGAACAGTACAGGATAAAGTTCAGAGAGACCAAAAAGGAGTCTTCACAAGACTGGGTTGATTTCATTGACCATTCAGTGAAGGCCTTGGAGGGGTGGTTACATGGCAGTAAAGTTACTGATTATGAAAGCCTGTATAACACAATCCTGAGAGAGCATATACTTAATAATTGTGTGTCTGATTTGTTGCACCAGTACCTGGTAGACTCTGATCTGACCTCTCCCCAAGAATTGGGAAAGAAGGCAGACAAATGGGTCAGAACAAGGGTGAACAGAAAAGTTCATACAGTGGGTGACAAAGATGGCAATAAGAAGAAAGATGGTGAAAAATCTCAAGATAAGCATGGGGATAAGGGTAAAACCAAAGATCCCACTTCAAATCTTAAACACTCTTTAGAGGGTGGGGATAAAACAAATTCTTCCTCTTCTTCCCAACCTGCACACATTAAAAAGCCTTGGTGCTTTGTGTGTAAAAATAGAGGCCATAGGCCAGGGGATAAGTCCTGTCCAGGTAAACCCCCTGAGCCTACCACCACTAATACATCAAGCTCTAGTGCCCCTAGCAGTAGTGGTACTAGTGGTGGGACTGCTGGCAACAGTCAAACAAAGGGTGTAGTTGGGTTCACTTATGGGTCCATAGTGGAAACTGATGTCATCAGTCCCAAGACAGTTTCTGTCACACCTAGTGGCATTGGCCTTGCCACACTGGCTGCTTGTCCCCTTACAATGGATAAGTACAGGCAGACAGTTTCAGTAAATGGTGTTGAGGCCTTGGCCTACAGGGACACAGGTGCCAGTTTCACTTTGGTGACTGAAAACCTAGTGCACCCTGATCAACACATCATTGGACAACAGTATAAAATTATTGATGTCCATAACTCCACTAAGTTTCTTCCCTTAGCTATAATTCAGTTTAGTTGGGGTGGAGTTACTGGCCCTAAGCAGGTGGTGGTATCACCAAGCTTACCTGTAGACTGTCTCTTAGGTAATGACCTAGAGGCCTCAGGGTGGGCTGATGTAGAGTTTTATGCCCATGCAGCCATGCTGGGCATCCCTGAGGAATTGTTCCCTCTCATTTCTACTGAAATGAAAAAGCAAAGGAGAGAAGGCCTGAAAACTCAGGATCCCTCTCCATCAACAGGTAAAAAGGGTATCACAGTATCCCCTAACCACCCTACCATTCAGGATACCATTCCTGTGGTGGGAGAAACCTCTCCTGGGGTGGCACCTGTTCCAAGGGAATCATCAGCTGGCAAAGCTGGACTCCCTGAGGTAGAAGTACCTCTCTGTGGGCTAACTAACATTGGTGACAAAAATAGCACCATTTTAGTTAACATGGAGCATCCCTCCAACCCTCCCAGAGAAACTTTAGTGCAGAAACCCTGCACTGCCTCACAACACTTAGGACAGCATCCCTGCCCTAGTGTGGAGCTCATAGGACAGCATCCCTGCCCTGCTCCAACTCAAGAGAAACAACATCCCTGTTCTCTCTTCCAGCCATATGGACAAAGTTTTTGCCCAGCTATGGCTTTACTGAGACAGCATCCCTGTCTGGCATTTCCATCTCTACAAATAGGTTCAGTGGACAATTCCCACTGCTCTAAACTAAAACTTACTGATAGAAACTCTGAAAATACATCTTCACATTGTTGCTTAGCTAAAAAACTTCAAACAGGGTGGTTTACATCCCCACAGGGAAGTAACCATATAGTGGATGATAAAGGGAGTAACCAGTCTATTGCAGAGCTACTCTCTACTTATCACCACTTAGACAATAAAGTCTCAACTGGCCAAGGTTAGCCTTATTGTCCTTCGTTTGGGGGGGGGTTGTGTGAGAAGGTAGCCTCTTTCTAGCCTTGTTACCCCCACTTTTGGACTGTTTGTGAGTGTATATCAGGGTGTTTGTCACTGTTTTCACTGTCTCACTGGGATCCTGATAGCCAGGCCTCAGTGCTCATAGTGAAAACACCATGTTTTCAGTATGGTTGTTATGTGTCACTGGGATCCTGCTGGTCAGGACCCCAGTGCTCATAGGTTTGTGGCCTATATGTATGTGTCACTGGGACCCTGTCACACAGGGCCCCAGTGCTCATAGGTGTGCATGTATATGTTCCCTGTGTGGTGCCTAACTGTCTCACTGAGGCTCTGCTAACCAGAACCTCAGTGGTTATGCTCTCTCATTACTTTTAAATTGTCACTAACAGGCTAGTGACCAATTTTACCAATTTACATTGGCTTACTGGAACACCCTTATAATTCCCTAGTATATGGTACTGAGGTACCCAGGGTATTGGGGTTCCAGGAGATCCCTATGGGCTGCAGCATTTCTTTTGCCACCCATAGGGAGCTCTGACAATTCTTACACAGGCCTGCCACTGCAGCCTGAGTGAAATAACGTCCACGTTATTTCACAGCCATTTTACACTGCACTTAAGTAACTTATAAGTCACCTATATGTCTAACCTTTACCTGGTAAAGGTTAGGTGCAAAGTTACTTAGTGTGAGGGCACCCTGGCACTAGCCAAGGTGCCCCCACATTGTTCAGAGCCAATTCACTGAACTTTGTGAGTGCGGGGACACCATTACACGCGTGCACTACATATAGGTCAGTACCTATATGTAGCTTCACCATGGTAACTCCGAATATGGCCATGTAACATGTCTATGATCATGGAATTGCCCCCTCTATGCCATCCTGGCATTGTTGGTACAATTCCATGATCCCAGTGGTCTGTAGCACAGACCCTGGTACTGCCAGACTGCCCTTCCTGGGGTTTCACTGCAGCTGCTGCTGCTGCCAACCCCTCAGACAGGCAGCTGCCCTCCTGGGGTCCAGCCAGGCCTGGCCCAGGATGGCAGAACAAAGAACTTCCTCTGAGAGAGGGTGTGACACCCTCTCCCTTTGGAAAATGGTGTGAAGGCAGGGGAGGAGTAGCCTCCCCCAGCCTCTGGAAATGCTTTGTTGGGCACAGATGTCCCCAATTCTGCATAAGCCAGTCTACACCGGTTCAGGGGCCCCTTAGCCCCTGCTCTGGCGCGAAACTGGACAAAGGAAAGGGGAGTGACCACTCCCCTGACCTGCACCTCCCCTGGGAGGTGTCCAGAGCTCCTCCAGTGTGCTCCAGAGCTCTGCCATCTTGGAAACAGAGGTGCTGCTGGCACACTGGACTGCTCTGAGTGGCCAGTGCCACCAGGTGACGTCAGAGACTCCTGCTGATAGGCTCCTTCAGGTGTTAGTAGCCTATCCTCTCTCCTAGGTAGCCAAACCCTCTTTTCTGGCTATTTAGGGTCTCTGTCTCTGGGGAAACTGTAGATAACGAATGCATGAGCTCAGCCGAGTTCCTCTGCATCTCCCTCTTCACCTTCTGATAAGGAAACGACCGCGTACCGCGCTGGAAGCCTGCAAACCTGCAACATAGTAGCAAAGACGACTACTGCAACTCTGTAACGCTGACCCTGCCGCCTTCTCGACTGTTTTCCTGCTTGTGCATGCTGTGGGGGTAGCCTGCCTCCTCTCTGCACCAGAAGCTCCGAAGAAATCTCCCGTGGGTCGACGGAATCTTCCCCCTGCAACCGCAGGCACCAAAAAGCTGCATTACCGGTCCCTTGGGTCTCCTCTCAGCACGACGAACGAGGTCCCTCGAATCCAGCGACGCTGTCCAAGTGACCCCCACAGTCCAGTGACTCTTCAGCCCAAGTTTGGTGGATGTAAGTCCTTGCCTCACCTCGCTGGTCTGCATTGCTGGGAACCGCGACTTTGCAGCTACTCCGGCCCCTGTGCACTTCCGGCGGAAATCCTTCGTGCACAGCCAAGCCTGGGTCCACGGCACTCTAACCTGCATTGCACGACTTTCTAAGTTGGTCTCCGGCGACGTGGGACTCCTTTGTGCAACTTCGGCGAGCACCGTTTCACGCATCCTCGTAGTGCCTGTTTCTGGCACTTCTCCGGGTGCTACCTGCTTCAGTGAGGGCTCTTTGTCTTGCTCGACGTCCCCTCTCTCTGCAGGTCCAATTTGCGACCTCCTGGTCCCTCCTGGGCCCCAGCAGCGTCCAAAAACGCCAAACGCACGATTTGCGTGTAGCAAGGCTTGTTGGCGTCCTTCCGGTGGGAAAGCACTTCTGCACGACTCTCCAAGGCAAGAGGGATCCGTCCACCAAAGGGGAAGTCTCTAGCCCTTTTTGTTCCTGCAGAAACCTCAGCTTCTTCTGTCCAGTCGAAGCTTCTTTGCACCCGCAGCTGGCATTTCCTGGGCATCTGCCCATCTCCGACTTGCTTGTGACTTTTGGACTTGGTCCCCTTGTTCCACAGGTACCCTAGATTGGAAATCCACAGTTGTTGCATTGCTGGTTTGTGTCTTTCCTGCATTATTCCTCTAACACGACTCTTTTGTCCTTAGGGGAACTTTGGTGCACTTTGCACTCACTTTTCAGGGTCTTGGGGAGGGTTATTTTTCTAACTCTCACTATTTTCTAATAGTCCCAGCGACCCTCTACAAGGTCACATAGGTTTGGGGTCCATTCGTGGTTCGCATTCCACTTTTGGAGTATATGGTTTGTGTTGCCCCTATCCCTATGTTTCCCCATTGCATCCTATTGTAACTATACATTGTTTGCACTGTTTTCTAAGACTATACTGCATATTTTTGCTATTGTGTATATATATCTTGTGTATATTTCCTATCCTCTCACTGAGGGTACACTCTAAGATACTTTGGCATATTGTCATAAAAATAAAGTACCTTTATTTTTAGTATAACTGTGTATTGTGTTTTCTTATGATATTGTGCATATGACACTAAGTGGTACTGTAGTAGCTTCACACGTCTCCTAGTTCAGCCTAGGCTGCTCTGCTAAGCTACCATTATCTATCAGCCTAAGCTGCTAGACACCCTATACACTAATAAGGGATAACTAGGCCTGGTGCAAGGTGCAAGTACCCCTTGGTACTCACTACAAACCAGTCCAGCCTCCTACAATGTGTCACTGGGACCCTGGTAACCCAGGGCCCCAGTGCTCATAAGTGTGCCTGAATGTGTTACCTGTGTTGTGACTAACTGTCTCACTGAGGCTCTGCTAATCAGAACCTCAGTGGTTATGCTCTCTCATTTCTTTCCAGATTGTCACTAACAGGTTAGTGACCATTTTTACCAATTTGCATTGGCTTACTGGAACACCCTTATAATTCCCTAGTATATGGTACTGAGGTACCGAGGGTATTGGGGTTCCAGGAGATCCCTATGGGCTGCAGCATTTCTTTTGCCACCCATAGGGAGCTCTGACAATCCTTACACAGGCCTGCCACTGCAGCCTGAGTGAAATAACGTCCACGTTATTTCACAGCCATTTTACACTGCACTTAAGTAACTTATAAGTCACCTATATGTCTAACCTTTACCTGGTAAAGGTTAGGTGCAAAGTTACTTAGTGTGAGGGCACCCTGGCACTAGCCAAGGTGCCCCCACATTGTTCAGAGCCAATTCCCTGAACTTTGTGAGTGCGGGGACACCATTACACGCGTGCACTACATATAGGTCACTACCTATATGTAGCTTCACAATCGTAACTCCGAATATGGCCATGTAACATGTCTATGATCATGGAATTGCCCCCTCTATGCCATCCTGGCATAGTTGGCACAATCCCATGATCCCAGTGGTCTGTAGCACAGACCCTGGTACTGCCAAACTGCCCTTCCTGGGGTTTCACTGCAGCTGCTGCTGCTGCCAAACCCTCAGACAGGCATCTGCCCTCCTGGGGTCCAGCCAGGCCTGGCCCAGGATGGCAGAACAAAGAACTTCCTCTGAGAGAGGGTGTGACACCCTCTCCCTTTGGAAAATGGTGTGAAGGCAGCGGAGGAGTAGCCTCCCCCAGCCTCTGGAAATGCTTTCTTGGGCACAGATGTGCCCAATTCTGCATAAGCCAGTCTACACCGGTTCAGGGACCCCTTAGCCCCTGCTCTGGCGCGAAACTGGACAAAGGAAAGGGGAGTGACCACTCCCCTGACCTGCACCTCCCCTGGGAGGTGTCCAGAGCTCCTCCAGTGTGCTCCAGACCTCTGCCATCTTGGAAACAGAGGTGCTGCTGGCACACTGGACTGCTCTGAGTGGCCAGTGCCACCAGGTGACGTCAGAGACTCCTGCTGATAGGCTCCTTCAGGTGTTAGTAGCCTATCCTCTCTCCTAAGTAGCCAAACCCTCTTTTCTGGCTATTTAGGGTCTCTGTCTCTGGGGAAACTTTAGATAACGAATGCAAGAGCTCATCCGAGTTCCTCTGCATCTCTCTCTTCACCTTCTGATAAGGAATCGACTGCTGACCGCGCTGGAAGCCTGCAAACCTGCAACATAGTAGCAAAGACGACTACTGCAACTCTGTAACGCTGATCCTGCCGCCTTCTCGACTGTTTTCCTGCTTGTGCATGCTGTGGGGGTAGTCTGCATCCTCTCTGCACCAGAAGCTCCGAAGAAATCTACTGTGGGTCGACGGAATCTTCCCCCTGCAACCGCACGCACCAAAAAGCTGCATTACCGGTCCCTTGGGTCTCCTCTCAGCACGACGAGCGAGGTCCCTCGAATCCAGCGACTCTGTCCAAGTGACTCCCACAGTCCAGTGACTCTTCAGTCCAAGTTTGGTGGAGGTAAGTCCTTGCCTCACCTCGCTGGGCTGCATTGCTGGGAACCACGACTTTGCAGCTACTCCGGCCCCTGTGCACTTTCGGCGGAAATCCTTTGTGCACAGCCAAGCCTGGGTCCACGGCACTCTAACCTGCATTGCACAACTTTCTAAGTTGGTCTCCGGCGACGTGGGACTCCTTTGTGCAACTTCGGCGAGCACTGTTTCACGCATCCTTGTAGTGCCTGTTTCTGGCACTTTCCCGGGTGCTACCGGCTTCTGAGAGGGCTCCTTTCTTGCTCGACTACCCCTCTCTCTGCTGGTCCAACTTGCGACCTCCTGGTCACTCCTGGGCCTCAGCAGCGTCCAAAAACGCTAAAAGCACGATTTGCAGCTAGCAAGGCTTGTTGGCGTTCTTTCAGCGGGAAAATACTTCTGCACGACTCTGCACGGCGAGCGGGATCCGTCCACCAAAGGGAAAGTCTCTAGCCTCTTTCGTTCCTGCAGAAACCTCAGCTTCTTCTGTCCAGTAGAAGCTTCTTTGCACCCGCAGCTGGCATTTCCTGGGCATTTGCCCATCTCCGACTTGCTTGTGACTTTTGGACTTGGTCCCCTTGTTCCACAGGTACCCTAGATTGGAAATCCACAGTTGTTGCATTGCTGGTTTGTGTCTTTCCTGCATTATTCCTCTAACACGACTACTTTGTCCTTAGGGGAACTTTAGTGCACTTTGCACTCACTTTTCAGGGTCTTGGGGAGGGTTATTTTGCTAACTCTCACTATTTTCTAATAGTCCCAGCGACCCTCTACAAGGTCACATAGGTTTGGGGTCCATTCGTGGCTCGCATTCCACTTTTGGAGTATATGGTTTGTGTTGCCCCTATCCCTATGTTTCCCCATTGCATCCTATTGTAACTATACATTGTTTGCACTGTTTTCTAAGACTATACTGCATATTTTTGCTATTGTGTATATATATCTTGTGTATATTTCCTATCCTCTCACTGAGGGTACACTCTAAGATACTTTGGCATATTGTCATAAAAATAAAGTACCTTTATTTTTAGTATAACTGTGTATTGTGTTTTCTTATGATATTGTGCATATGACACTAAGTGGTACTGTAGTAGCTTCACACGTCTCCTAGTTCAGCCTAAGCTGCTCTGCTAAGCTACCATTATCTATCAGCCTAAGCTGCTAGACACCCTGTACACTAATAAGGGATAGCAGGGCCTGGTGCAAGGTGCAAGTACCCCTTGGTACTCACTACAAGCCAGTCCAGCCTCCTACAACATTGGCATACTGGAACACCCTTATAATTCCCTAGTATATGGTACTGAGGTACCCAGGGTATTGGGGTTCCAGGAGATCCCTATGGGCTGCAGCATTTCTTTTGCCACCCATAGGGAGCTCTGACAATTCTTACACAGGCCTGCCACTGCAGCCTGAGTGAAATAACGTCCACGTTATTTCACAGCCATTTTTCACTGCACTTAAGTAACTTATAAGTCACCTATATGTCTAACCTTTACCTGGTAAAGGTTAGGTGCAAAGTTACTTAGTGTGAGGGCACCCTGGCACTAGCCAAGGTGCCCCCACATTGTTCAGGGCCAATTCCCCGGACTTTGTGAGTGCGAGGACACCATTACACGCGTGCACTACATATAGGTCACTACCTATATGTAGCTTCACAATGGTAACTCCGAATATGGCCATGTAACATGTCTGTGATCATGGAATTGCCCCCTCTATACCATCCTGGCATAGTTTGCACAATCCCATGATCCCAGTGGTCTGTGGCACAGACCCTGGTACTGCCAAACTGCCTTTCCTGGGGTTTCACTGCAGCTGCTGCTGATGCTGCCAACCCCTCAGACAGGTTTCTGCCCTCCTGGGGTCAAGCCAGGCTTGTCCCAGGATGGCAGAACAAAGGACTTCCTCTGAGAGAGGGTGTTACACCCTCTCCCTTTGGAAAATGGTGTGAAGGCAGGGGAGGAGTAGCCTCCCCCAGCCTCTGGAAATGCTTTCTTGGGCACAGATGTGCCCAATTCTGCATAAGCCAGTCTACACCGGTTCAGGGGACCCCTTAGCCCTGCTCTGGCGCGAAACTGGACAAAGGAAAGGGGAGTGACCACTCCTCTGACCTGCACCTCCCCTGGGAGGTGTCCAGAGCTCCTCCAGTGTGCTCCAGACCTCTGCCATCTTGGAAACCGAGGTGCTGCTAGCACACTGGACTGCTCTGAGTGGCCAGTGCCACCAGGTGACGTCAGAGACTCCTTCTGATAGGCTCCTTCAGGTGTTTTCTTATGATATTGTGCAAGTGACACTTGTGGTCCTGTAGTAGCTTCACACGTCTCCTAGTTCAGCCTAAGCTGCTCTGCTAAGCTACCATTATCTATCAGCCTAAGCTGCTAGACACCCTATACACTAATAAGGGATAACTGGGCCTGGTGCAAGGTGCAAGTACCCCTTGGTAGTCACTACAAGCCAGTCCAGCCTCCTACAGGGAGACAGGCCGGTAGAGCTGGGGCCAAAGCAGTTGGTGTCTCCGTCTTCTCTGCAGGGGTTTTTCAGCTTAGCAGTCCTCTTCTTAGGTTGCAGGAATCTGAGTTCCTAGGTTCTGGGGAGCCCCTAAATACTGAATTTAGGGGTGTGTTTAGGTCTGGGGGGTTAGTAGTCAATGGCTACTAGCCCTGAGGGTGGCTACACCCTCTTTGTGCCTCCTCCCTGAGGGGAGGGGGGCACATTCCTATCCCTATTGGGGGAATCCTCCATCTGCAAGATGGAGGATTTCTAAAAGTCAGAGTCACCTCAGCCCAGGATGCCTTAGGGGCTGTCCTGACTGGTCAGTGACTCCTTCTTGTTTTTCTCATTGTCTCCTCCGGCCTTGCTGCCAAAAGTGGGGCCGTGGCCGGAGGGGGCGGGCAACTCCACTAGCTGGAGTGCCCTGGGGTGCTGTAACAAAGGGGGGTGAGCCTTTGAGGCTTACCACCAGGTGTTACAGTTCCTGCAGGGGGAGGTGTGAAGCACCTCCACCCAGTACAGGCTTTGTTACTAGCCACAGAGTGACAAAGGCACACTCCCCATGTGACCAGCAACATGTCTGGTGTGTGGCAGGCTGCTAAAACCAGTCTGCCTACACGGGTAGTCGGTTAAGGTTTCAGGGGGCACCTCTAAGATGCCCTCTGGGGTATTTGTTACAATAAAATGGACACTGGCATCAGTGTGCATTTATTGTGCTGAGAAGTTTGATACCAAACTTCACAGTTTTCAGTGTAGCCATTATGGTGCTGTGGAGTTCGTGCATGACAGACTCACAGACCATATACTCATATGGCTACCCTGCACTTACAATGTCTAAGGTTTTTCTTAGACACTGTAGGGGCGTAGTGCTCATGCACTTATGCCCTCACATATGGTATAGTGCACCCTGCCTTAGGGCTGTAAGGCCTGCTAGAGGGGTGACTTATCTATACTTCATAGGCAGTGTGAGGGTGGCATGTCACCCTGAGGGGAGTGCCATGTCAACTTAGTCGTTTTATCCCCACTAGCACACACAAGCTGGCAAGCAGTGTGTCTGTGCTGAGTGAGGGGTCCCTACGGTGGCATAAGATATGCTGCAGCCCTTAGAGACCTTCCCTGGCATCAGGGCCCTTGGTACCAGGGGTATCAGTTACAAGGGACTTAACTGGATGCTAGGGTGTGCCAATTGTTGAAACAAAAGTACAGGTTAGGGAAAGAACACTGTTGCTGGGGCCTGGTTAGCAGGCCTCAGCACACTTTCAAATCAAAACTTAGCATCAGTAAAGGTGAAAAGTCAGGGGGTAACTGTAGGAGGCTGGACTGGCTTGTAGTGAGTACCAAGGGGTACTTGCACCTTGCACCAGGCCCAGTTATCCCTTATTAGTGTATAGGGTGTCTAGCAGCTTAGGCTGATAGATAATGGTAGCTTAGCAAAGCAGCACAGGCTGAACTAGGAGACGTGTGAAGCTACTACAGTACCACTTAGTGTCATATGCACAATATCATAAGAAAACACAATACACAGTTATACTAAAAATAAAGGTACTTTATTTTTATGACAATATGCCAAAGTATCTTAGAGTGTACCCTCAGTGAGAGGATAGGAAATATACACAAGATATATATACACAATAGCAAAAATATGCAGTATAGTCTTAGAAAACAGTGCAAACAATGTATAGTTACAATAGGATGCAAAGGGGAAACATAGGGATAGGGGCAACACAAACCATATACTCCAGAAGTGGAATGCGAACCACGAATGGACCCCAAACCTATGTGACCTTGTAGAGGGTCGCTGGGACTATTAGAAAATAGTGAGAGTTAGCAAAATAACCCTCCCCAAGACCCTGAAAAGTGAGTGCAAAGTACACTAAAGTTCCCCTAAGGACAAAAGAGTCGTGTTAGAGGAATAATGCAGGAAAGACACAAACCAGCAATGCAACAACTGTGGATTTCCAATCTAGGGTACCTGTGGAACAAGGGGACCAAGTCCAAAAGTCACAAGCAAGTCGGAGATGGGCAGATGCCCAGGAAATGCCAGCTGCGGGTGCAAAGAAGCTTCGACTGGACAGAAGAAGCTGAGGTTTCTGCAGGAACGAAAAGGGCTAGAGACTTCCCCTTTGGTGGGCGGATCCCTCTCGCCTTGGAAAGTCGTGCAGAAGTATTTTCCCGCCGGAAGGACGCCAACAAGCCTTGCTACATGCAAATCGTGCGTTTGGCGTTTTTGGATGCTGATGGGGCCCAGGAGGGACCAGGAGGTCGCAAATTGGACCTGCAGAGAGAGGGGACGTCGAGCAAGACAAAGAGCCCTCACTGAAGCAGGTAGCACCCGGAGAAGTGCCAGAAACAGGCACTACGAGGATGTGTGAAACGGTGCTCACCGAAGTTGCACAAAGGAGTCCCACGTCGCCGGAGACCAACTTAGAAAGTCGTGCAATGCAGGTTAGAGTGCCGTGGACCCAGGCTTGGATGTGCACGAAGGATTTCCGCCAGAAGTGCACAGGGGCCGGAGTAGCTGCAAAGTCGCGGTTCCCAGCAATGCAGCCCAGCGAGGTGAGGCAAGGACTTACCTCCACCAAACTTGGGCTGAAGAGTCACTGGACTGTGGGGGTCACTAGGACAGCATCGCTGGATTCGAGGGACCTCGCTCGTCGTGCTGAGAGGAGACCCAAGGGACCGGTAATGCAGCATTTTGGTGCCTGCGGTTGCAGGGGGAAGATTCCGTCGACCCACGGGAGATTTCTTCGGAGCTTCTGGTGCAGAGAGGAGGCAGACTACCCCCACAGCATGCACAAGCAGGAAAACAGTCGAGAAGGCGGCAGGATCAGCGTTACAGAGTTGCAGTAGTCGTCTTTGCTACTATGTTGCAGGTTTGCAGGCTTCCAGCGCGGTCAGCGGTCGATTCCTTATCAGAAGGTGAAGAGAGAGATGCAGAGGAACTCGGCTGAGCTCATGCATTCGTTATCTAAAGTTTCCCCAGAGACAGAGACCCTAAATAGCCAGAAAAGAGGGTTTGGCTACCTAGGAGAGAGGAAAGGCTACTAACACCTGAAGGAGCCTATCAGCAGGAGTCTCTGACGTCACCTGGTGGCACTGGCCACTCAGAGCAGTCCAGTGTGCCAGCAGCACCTCTGTTTCCAAGATGGCAGAGGTCTGGAGCACACTGGAGGAGCTCTGGACACCTCCCAGGGGAGGTGCAGGTCAGGGGAGTGGTCACTCCCCTTTCCTTTGTCCAGTTTCGCGCCAGAGCAGGGGCTAAAGGGTCCCTGAACCGGTGTAGACTGGCTTATGCAGAATTGGGCACATCTGTGCCCAACAAAGCATTTCCAGAGGCTGGGGGAGGCTACTCCTCCCCTGCCTTCACACCATTTTCCAAAGGGAGAGGGTGTCACACCCTCTCTCAGAGGAAGTTCTTTGTTCTGCCATCCTGGGCCAGGCCTGGCTGGACCCCAGGAGGGCAGCTGCCTGTCTGAGGGGTTGGCAGCAGCTGCAGAGAAACCCCAGGAAGGGCAGTCTGGCAGTACCAGGGTCTGTGCTACAGACCACTGGGATCACGGAATTGTACCAACAAGGCCAGGATGGCATAGAGGGGGCAATTCCATGATCATAGACATGTTACATGGCCATATTCGGAGTTACCATGGTGAAGCTACATATAGGTAGTGACCTATATGTAGTGCACGCGTGTAATGGTGTCCCCGCACTCACAAAGTTCAGTGAATTGGCTCTGAACAATGTGGGGGCACCTTGGCTAGTGCCAGGGTGCCCTCACACTAAGTAACTTTGCACCTAACCTTTACCAGGTAAAGGTTAGACATATAGGTGACTTATAAGTTACTTAAGTGCAGTGTAAAATGGCTGTGAAATAACGTGGACGTTATTTCACTCAGGCTGCAGTGGCAGGCCTGTGTAAGAATTGTCAGAGCTCCCTATGGGTGGCAAAAGAAATGCTGCAGCCCATAGGGATCTCCTGGAACCCCAATACCCTGGGTACCTCAGTACCATATACTAGGGAATTATAAGGGTGTTCCAGTAAGCCAATGTAAATTGGTAAAATTGGTCACTAGCCTGTTAGTGACAATTTGAAAGTAATGAGAGAGCATAACCACTGAGGTTCTGGTTAGCAGAGCCTCAGTGAGACAGTTAGGCACCACACAGGGAACATATACATGCACACCTATGAGCACTGGGGCCCTGTGTGACAGGGTCCCAGTGACACATACATATAGGCCACAAACCTATGAGCACTGGGGTCCTGACCAGCAGGATCCCAGTGACACATAACAACCATACTGAAAACATAGTGTTTTCACTATGAGCACTGAGGCCTGGCTATCAGGATCCCAGTGAGACAGTGAAAACAGTGACAAACACCCTGACATACACTCACAAACAGGCCAAAAGTGGGGGTAACAAGGCTAGAAAGAGGCTACCTTCTCACACAACCCCCCCCCAAACGAAGGACAATAAGGCTAACCTTGGCCAGTTGAGACTTTATTGTCTAAGTGGTGATAAGTAGAGAGTAGCTCTGCAATAGACTGGTTACTCCCTTTATCATCCACTATATGGTTACTTCCCTGTGGGGATGTAAACCACCCTGTTTGAAGTTTTTTAGCTAAGCAACAATGTGAAGATGTATTTTCAGAGTTTCTATCAGTAAGTTTTAGTTTAGAGCAGTGGGAATTATCCACTGAACCTATTTGTAATGATGGAAATGCCAGACAGGGATGCTGTCTCAGTAAAGCCATAGCTGGGCAAAAACTTTGTCCATTTGGCTGGAAGAGAGAACAGGGATGCTGTTTCTCTTGAGTTGGAGCAGGGCAGGGATGCTGTCCTATGAGCTCCACACTAGGGCAGGGATGTTGTCCTAAGTGTTGTGAGGTAGTGCAGGGTTTCTGCACTAAAGTTTCTCTGGGAGGGTTGGAGGGATGCTCCATGTTAACTAAAATGGTGCTGTTTTTCTCACCAATGTTAGTTATCCCACAGAGAGGTACTTCCACCTCAGGGAGTCCAGCTTTGCCAGCTGATGATTCCCTTGTAACAGGTGCCACCCCAGGAGAGGTTTCTCCCACCACAGGAATGGTATCCTGAATGGTAGGGTGGTTAGGGGATACTGTGATACCCTTTTTACCTGTTGATGGAGAGGGATCCTGAGTTTTCAGGCCTTCTCTCCTTTGCTTTTTCATTTCACTTGAAATGAGAGGGAACAATTCCTCAGGGATGCCCAGCATGGCTGCATGGGCATAAAACTCTACATCAGCCCAACCTGAGGCCTCTAGGTCATTACCTAAGAGACAGTCTACAGGTAAGCTAGGTGATACCACCACCTGCTTAGGGCCAGTAACTCCACCCCAACTAAACTGAATTATAGCTAAGGGAAGAAACTTAGTGGAGTTATGGACATCAATAATCTTATACTGTTGTCCAATGATGTGTTGTTCAGGAGGCACTAGGTTTTCAGTCACCAAAGTGAAACTGGCACCTGTGTCCCTGTAGGCCAAGGCCTCAACACCATTTATTGAAACTGTCTGTCTGTACTTATCCATTGTAAGGGGACAAGCAGCCAGTGTGGCAAGGCCAATGCCACTAGGTGTGACAGAAACTGTCTTGGGACTGATTACATCAGTTTCCACTATGGACCCATAAGTGAACCCAACTACACCCTTTGCTTGACTGTTGCCAGCAGTCCCACCACTAGTACCACTACTGCTAGGGGCACTAGAGCTTGATGTATTAGTGGTGGTAGGCTCAGGGGGTTTACCTGGACAGGACTTATCCCCTGGCCTATGGCCTCTATTTTTACACACAAAGCACCAAGGCTTTTTAATGTGTGCAGGTTGGGAAGAAGAGGAAGAATTTGTTTTATCCCCACCCTCTGAAGAGTGTTTAAGATTTGAAGTGGGATCTTTGGTTTTACCCTTATCCCCATGCTTATCTTGAGATTTTTCACCATCTTTCTTCTTATTGCCATCTTTGTCACCCCCTGTATGAACTTTTCTGTTCACCCTTGTTCTGACCCATTTGTCTGCCTTCTTTCCCAATTCTTGGGGAGAGGTAAGATCAGAGTCTACCAGGTACTGGTGCAACAAATCAGACACACAATTATTAAGTATATGCTCTCTCAGGATTGTGTTATACAGGCTGTCATAATCAGTAACTTTACTGCCATGTAACCACCCCTCCAAGGCCTTCACTGAATGGTCAATGAAATCAACCCAGTCTTGTGAAGACTCCTTTTTGGTCTCTCTGAACTTTATCCTGTACTGTTCAGTGGTTAAGCCATAACCATCCAGGAGTGCATTCTTAAGAACTTGGAAATTATTGGCATCATTTTCTTTTACAGTAAGGAGCCTATCCCTACCTTTTCCACTAAATGATAGCCATAGGATAGCAGCCCACTGCTTTTGAGGGACATCCTGTACAGCACAGGCCCTCTCAAGTGCAGCAAACCACTTGTTAATGTCATCCCCCTCCTTATAAGGGGGAACTATCTTGTGCAGATTCCTGGAATCATGCTCTTTTGCAGGATGACTATGGGGAATACTGCTGCTGCCACCATGGGTATCTAAACCCAACTTCTGTCTTTCCTTCTCTAATTCTAAAGACTGTCTATCCAAATCCAGCTGTTGCTTCTTGAGCTTCAGTCTGGTTTGTTCCACTCTCAATCTATTGAGCTCCCTTTCTAACAATCTGTCATCAGGGTGGGTGGGAGGGACATTTCTAGATACAGAGGTATGATGGGAATGAACAGAAGGAGACCTGTCCCTTACAGAGGGCACCCTAACAGCTTGGCTACCAGCATAATGTGAGAGCACACCATCAGTATGGTGTGATTCAACCTCTGTACCAACTATGCTAGACTGTCTAGTAATGGGCAGGCTGAGAAGTTTCTTTCCTGAACCTTTTCCTGGGGGAGTCCCTGGATCAGATTGAGAACCATTAGCTACTTTTTCTACAGATTGGGCACTTATGGCCTTATCCTGTACTCTAAGCATATTAATTAACAGTTCTAAGGAAGGATTCTTTCCTACACTCAAACCTCTCTCTATGCAGAGACTCCTTGCTCCTTTCCAGCTAAGGTGATCATATGCAAGTTTGGACAGTTCAACATTTTTGCCTGTGCCAGACATTTTTTTGAGAGAGTTAGAGTGATAGAAAAAGAGAAAAAAGTTTTCAGAACTTTTTGGAAAGACAGAAAAAACTTTTTAAACTTTTAAGAACTTTTTGAAAGTTTTAGAAGTACTTTTCAGCACTTAGAAAAGAGTGAAAAGAGGAAATGCAAAACTTTTTGGCTATGTGTATATACACTGACTTTGTTTTGTATATTTTTCTCTTATGAAAAGTACAATGACAAGAGTGGTAAGTAGTCTCAAGCACTTATCCCACCACTGCACAACCAATGTAGGAGGCTGGACTGGCTTGTAGTGAGTACCAAGGGGTACTTGCACCTTGCACCAGGCCCAGTTATCCCTTATTAGTGTATAGGGTGTCTAGCAGCTTAGGCTGATAGATAATGGTAGCTTAGCAAAGCAGCTCAGGCTGAACTAGGAGACGTGTGAAGCTACTACAGTACCACTTAGTGTCATATGCACAATATCATAAGAAAACACAATACACAGTTATACTAAAAATAAAGGTACTTTATTTTTATGACAATATGCCAAAGTATCTTAGAGTGTACCCTCAGTGAGAGGATAGGAAATATACACAAGATATATATACACAATAGCAAAAATATGCAGTATAGTCTTAGAAAACAGTGCAAACAATGTATAGTTACAATAGGATGCAATGGGGAAACATAGGGATAGGGGCAACACAAACCATATACTCCAGAAGTGGAATGCGAACCACGAATGGACCCCAAACCTATGTGACCTTGTAGAGGGTCGCTGGGACTATTAGAAAATAGTGAGAGTTAGCAAAATAACCCTCCCCAAGACCCTGAAAAGTGAGTGCAAAGTGCACTAAAGTTCCCCTAAGGACAAAAGAGTCGTGTTAGAGGAATAATGCAGGAAAGACACAAACCAGCAATGCAACAACAGTGATTTCCAATCTAGGGTACCTGTGGAACAAGGGGACCAAGTCCAAAAGTCACAAGCAAGTCGGAGATGGGCAGATGCCCAGGAAATGCCAGCTGCGGGTGCAAAGAAGCTTCGACTAGACAGAAGAAGCTGAGGTTTCTGCAGGAACGAAAAGGGCTAGAGACTTCCCCTTTGGTGGACGGATTTCTCTCGCCTTGGAGAGTCGTGCAGAAGTGTTTTCCCGCCGGAAGGACGCCAACAAGCCTTGCTACATGCAAATCGTGCGTTTGGCGTTTTTGGACGCTGATGGGGCCCAGGAGGGACCAGGAGGTCGCAAATTGGACCTGCAGAGAGAGGGGACGTCGAGCAAGACAAAGAGCCCTCACTGAAGCAGGTAGCTCCCGGAGAAGTGCCAGAAACAGGCACTACGATGATGTGTGAAACGGTGCTCGCCGAAGTTGCACAAAGGAGTCCCACGTCGCCGGAGACCAACTTAGAAAGTCGTGCAATGCAGGTTAGAGTGCCGTGGACCCAGGCTTGGCTGTGCACGAAGGATTTCCGCCGGAAGTGCACAGGGGCCGGAGTAGCTGCAAAGTCGCGGTTCCCAGCAATGCAGCCCAGCGAGGTGAGGCAAGGACTTACCTCCACCAAACTTGGGCTGAAGAGTCACTGGACTGTGGGGGTCACTAGGACAGCATCGCTGGATTCGAGGGACCTCGCTCGTCGTGCTGAGAGGAGACCCAAGGGACCGGTAATGCAGCATTTTGGTGCCTGCGGTTGCAGGGGGAAGATTCCGTCGACCCACGGGAGATTTCTTCGGAGCTTCTGGTGCAGAGAGGAGGCAGACTACCCCCACAGCATGCACAAGCAGGAAAACAGTCGAGAAGGCGGCAGGATCAGCGTTACAGAGTTGCAGTAGTCGTCTTTGCTACTATGTTGCAGGTTTGCAGGCTTCCAGCGCGGTCAGCGGTCGATTCCTTATCAGAAGGTGAAGAGAGAGATGCAGAGGAACTCGGCTGAGCTCATGCATTCGTTATCTAAAGTTTCCCCAGAGACAGAGACCCTAAATAGCCAGAAAAGAGGGTTTGGCTACCTAGGAGAGAGGAAAGGCTACTAACACCTGAAGGAGCCTATCAGCAGGAGTCTCTGACGTCACCTGGTGGCACTGGCCACTCAGAGCAGTCCAGTGTGCCAGCAGCACCTCTGTTTCCAAGATGGCAGAGGTCTGGAGCACACTGGAGGAGCTCTGGACACCTCCCAGGGGAGGTGCAGGTCAGGGGAGTGGTCACTCCCCTTTCCTTTGTCCAGTTTCGCGCCAGAGCAGGGGCTAAGGGGTCCCTGAACCGGTGTAGACTGGCTTATGCAGAATTGGGCACATCTGTGCCCAACAAAGCATTTCCAGAGGCTGGGGGAGGCTACTCCTCCCCTGCCTTCACACCATTTTCCAAAGGGAGAGGGTGTCACACCCTCTCTCAGAGGAAGTTCTTTGTTCTGCCATCCTGGGCCAGGCCTGGCTGGACCCCTAGGAGGGCAGCTGCCTGTCTGAGGGGTTGGCAGCAGCAGCAGCTGCAGAGAAACCCCAGGAAGGGCAGTCTGGCAGTACCAGGGTCTGTGCTACAGACCACTGGGATCACGGAATTGTACCAACAAGGCCAGGATGGCATAGAGGGGGCAATTCCATGATCATAGACATGTTACATGGCCATATTCGGAGTTACCATGGTGAAGCTACATATAAGTAGTGACCTATATGTAGTGCACGCGTGTAATGGTGTCCCCGCACTCACAAAGTTCAGTGAATTGGCTCTGAACAATGTGGGGGCACCTTGGCTAGTGCCAGGGTGCCCTCACACTAAGTAACTTTGCACCTAACCTTTACCAGGTAAAGGTTAGACATATAGGTGACTTATAAGTTACTTAAGTGCAGTGTAAAATGGCTGTGAAATAACGTGGACGTTATTTCACTCAGGCTGCAGTGGCAGGCCTGTGTAAGAATTGTCAGAGCTCCCTATGGGTGGCAAAAGAAATGCTGCAGCCCATAGGGATCTC
Source organism: Pleurodeles waltl (assembly GCF_031143425.1). NCBI lineage: Eukaryota > Metazoa > Chordata > Amphibia > Caudata > Salamandridae > Pleurodeles > Pleurodeles waltl. The sequence goes on along the minus strand of NC_090438.1, from coordinate 8,904,940 downwards.
CTGGAACCCCAATACCCTGGGTACCTCAGTACCATATACTAGGGAATTATAAGGGTGTTCCAGTAAGCCAATGTAAATTGGTAAAATTGGTCACTAGCCTGTTAGTGACAATTTGAAAGTAATGAGAGAGCATAACCACTGAGGTTCTGGTTAGCAGAGCCTCAGTGAGACAGTTAGGCACCACACAGGGAACATATACATGCACACCTATGAGCACTGGGGCCCTGTGTGACAGGGTCCCAGTGACACATACATATAGGCCACAAACCTATGAGCACTGGGGTCCTGACCAGCAGGATCCCAGTGACACATAACAACCATACTGAAAACATAGTGTTTTCACTATGAGCACTGAGGCCTGGCTATCAGGATCCCAGTGAGACAGTGAAAACAGTGACAAACACCCTGACATACACTCACAAACAGGCCAAAAGTGGGGGTAACAAGGCTAGAAAGAGGCTACCTTCTCACACAACCCCCCCCCCAAACGAAGGACAATAAGGCTAACCTTGGCCAGTTGAGACTTTATTGTCTAAGTGGTGATAAGTAGAGAGTAGCTCTGCAATAGACTGGTTACTCCCTTTATCATCCACTATATGGTTACTTCCCTGTGGGGATGTAAACCACCCTGTTTGAAGTTTTTTAGCTAAGCAACAATGTGAAGATGTATTTTCAGAGTTTCTATCAGTAAGTTTTAGTTTAGAGCAGTGGGAATTATCCACTGAACCTATTTGTAATGATGGAAATGCCAGACAGGGATGCTGTCTCAGTAAAGCCATAGCTGGGCAAAAACTTTGTCCATTTGGCTGGAAGAGAGAACAGGGATGCTGTTTCTCTTGAGTTGGAGCAGGGCAGGGATGCTGTCCTATGAGCTCCACACTAGGGCAGGGATGTTGTCCTAAGTGTTGTGAGGTAGTGCAGGGTTTCTGCACTAAAGTTTCTCTGGGAGGGTTGGAGGGATGCTCCATGTTAACTAAAATGGTGCTGTTTTTCTCACCAATGTTAGTTATCCCACAGAGAGGTACTTCCACCTCAGGGAGTCCAGCTTTGCCAGCTGATGATTCCCTTGTAACAGGTGCCACCCCAGGAGAGGTTTCTCCCACCACAGGAATGGTATCCTGAATGGTAGGGTGGTTAGGGGATACTGTGATACCCTTTTTACCTGTTGATGGAGAGGGATCCTGAGTTTTCAGGCCTTCTCTCCTTTGCTTTTTCATTTCACTTGAAATGAGAGGGAACAATTCCTCAGGGATGCCCAGCATGGCTGCATGGGCATAAAACTCTACATCAGCCCAACCTGAGGCCTCTAGGTCATTACCTAAGAGACAGTCTACAGGTAAGCTAGGTGATACCACCACCTGCTTAGGGCCAGTAACTCCACCCCAACTAAACTGAATTATAGCTAAGGGAAGAAACTTAGTGGAGTTATGGACATCAATAATCTTATACTGTTGTCCAATGATGTGTTGTTCAGGATGCACTAGGTTTTCAGTCACCAAAGTGAAACTGGCACCTGTGTCCCTGTAGGCCAAGGCCTCAACACCATTTATTGAAACTGTCTGTCTGTACTTATCCATTGTAAGGGGACAAGCAGCCAGTGTGGCAAGGCCAATGCCACTAGGTGTGACAGAAACTGTCTTGGGACTGATTACATCAGTTTCCACTATGGACCCATAAGTGAACCCAACTACACCCTTTGCGTGACTGTTGCCAGCAGTCCCACCACTAGTACCACTACTGCTAGGGGCACTAGAGCTTGATGTATTAGTGGTGGTAGGCTCAGGGGGTTTACCTGGACAGGACTTATCCCCTGGCCTATGGCCTCTATTTTTACACACAAAGCACCAAGGCTTTTTAATGTGTGCAGGTTGGGAAGAAGAGGAAGAATTTGTTTTATCCCCACCCTCTGAAGAGTGTTTAAGATTTGAAGTGGGATCTTTGGTTTTACCCTTATCCCCATGCTTATCTTGAGATTTTTCACCATCTTTCTTCTTATTGCCATCTTTGTCACCCCCTGTATGAACTTTTCTGTTCACCCTTGTTCTGACCCATTTGTCTGCCTTCTTTCCCAATTCTTGGGGAGAGGTAAGATCAGAGTCTACCAGGTACTGGTGCAACAAATCAGACACACAATTATTAAGTATATGCTCTCTCAGGATTGTGTTATACAGGCTGTCATAATCAGTAACTTTACTGCCATGTAACCACCCCTCCAAGGCCTTCACTGAATGGTCAATGAAATCAACCCAGTCTTGTGAAGACTCCTTTTTGGTCTCTCTGAACTTTATCCTGTACTGTTCAGTGGTTAAGCCATAACCATCCAGGAGTGCATTCTTAAGAACTTGGAAATTATTGGCATCATTTTCTTTTACAGTAAGGAGCCTATCCCTACCTTTTCCACTAAATGATAGCCATAGGATAGCAGCCCACTGCTTTTGAGGGACATCCTGTACAGCACAGGCCCTCTCAAGTGCAGCAAACCACTTGTTAATGTCATCCCCCTCCTTATAAGGGGGAACTATCTTGTGCAGATTCCTGGAATCATGCTCTTTTGCAGGATGACTATGGGGAATACTGCTGCTGCCACCATGGGTATCTAAACCCAACTTCTGTCTTTCCTTCTCTAATTCTAAAGACTGTCTATCCAAATCCAGCTGTTGCTTCTTGAGCTTCAGTCTGGTTTGTTCCACTCTCAATCTATTGAGCTCCCTTTCTAACAATCTGTCATCAGGGTGGGTGGGAGGGACATTTCTAGATACAGAGGTATGATGGGAATGAACAGAAGGAGACCTGTCCCTTACAGAGGGCACCCTAACAGCTTGGCTACCAGCATAATGTGAGAGCACACCATCAGTATGGTGTGATTCAACCTCTGTACCAACTATGCTAGACTGTCTAGTAATGGGCAGGCTGAGAAGTTTCTTTCCTGAACCTTTTCCTGGGGGAGTCCCTGGATCAGATTGAGAACCATTAGCTACTTTTTCTACAGATTGGGCACTTATGGCCTTATCCTGTACTCTAAGCATATTAATTAACAGTTCTAAGGAAGGATTCTTCCCTACACTCAAACCTCTCTCTATGCAGAGACTCCTTGCTCCTTTCCAGCTAAGGTGATCATATGCAAGTTTGGACAGTTCAACATTTTTGCCTGTGCCAGACATTTTTTTGAGAGAGTTAGAGTGATAGAAAAAGAGAAAAAAGTTTTCAGAACTTTTTGGAAAGACAGAAAAAACTTTTTAAACTTTTAAGAACTTTTTGAAAGTTTTAGAAGTACTTTTCAGCACTTAGAAAAGAGTGAAAAGAGGAAATGCAAAACTTTTTGGCTATGTGTATATACACTGACTTTGTTTTGTATATTTTTCTCTTATGAAAAGTACAATGACAAGAGTGGTAAGTAGTCTCAAGCACTTATCCCACCACTGCACAACCAATGTAGGAGGCTGGACTGGCTTGTAGTGAGTACCAAGGGGTACTTGCACCTTGCACCAGGCCCAGTTATCCCTTATTAGTGTATAGGGTGTCTAGCAGCTTAGGCTGATAGATAATGGTAGCTTAGCAAAGCAGCTCAGGCTGAACTAGGAGACGTGTGAAGCTACTACAGTACCACTTAGTGTCATATGCACAATATCATAAGAAAACACAATACACAGTTATACTAAAAATAAAGGTACTTTATTTTTATGACAATATGCCAAAGTATCTTAGAGTGTACCCTCAGTGAGAGGATAGGAAATATACACAAGATATATATACACAATAGCAAAAATATGCAGTATAGTCTTAGAAAACAGTGCAAACAATGTATAGTTACAATAGGATGCAATGGGGAAACATAGGGATAGGGGCAACACAAACCATATACTCCAGAAGTGGAATGCGAACCACGAATGGACCCCAAACCTATGTGACCTTGTAGAGGGTCGCTGGGACTATTAGAAAATAGTGAGAGTTAGCAAAATAACCCTCCCCAAGACCCTGAAAAGTGAGTGCAAAGTGCACTAAAGTTCCCCTAAGGACAAAAGAGTCGTGTTAGAGGAATAATGCAGGAAAGACACAAACCAGCAATGCAACAACAGTGATTTCCAATCTAGGGTACCTGTGGAACAAGGGGACCAAGTCCAAAAGTCACAAGCAAGTCGGAGATGGGCAGATGCCCAGGAAATGCCAGCTGCGGGTGCAAAGAAGCTTCGACTAGACAGAAGAAGCTGAGGTTTCTGCAGGAACGAAAAGGGCTAGAGACTTCCCCTTTGGTGGACGGATTTCTCTCGCCTTGGAGAGTCGGGCAGAAGTATTTTCCCGCCGGAAGGACGCCAACAAGCCTTGCTACATGCAAATCGTGCGTTTGGCGTTTTTGGACGCTGGTGGGGCCCTGGAGGGACCAGGAGGTCGCAAATTGGACCTGCAGAGAGAGGGGACGTCGAGCAAGACAAAGAGCCCTCACTGAAGCAGGTAGCACCCGGAGAAGTGCCAGAAACAGGCACTACGAGGATGTGTGAAACAGTGCTCGCCGAAGTTGCACAAAGGAGTCCCACGTCGCCGGAGACCAACTTAGAAAGTCGTGTAATGCAGGTTAGAGTGCCGTGGACCCAGGCTTGGCTGTGCACGAAGGATTTCCGCCGGAAGTGCACAGGGGCCGGAGTAGCTGCAAAGTCGCGGTTCCCAGCAATGCAGCCCAGCGAGGTGAGGCAAGGACTTACCTCCACCAAACTTGGGCTGAAGAGTCACTGGACTGTGGGGGTCACTAGGACAGCATCGCTGGATTCGAGGGACCTCGCTCGTCGTGCTGAGAGGAGACCCAAGGAACCGGTAATGCAGCATTTTGGTGCCTGCGGTTGCAGGGGGAAGATTCCGTCGACCCACGGGAGATTTCTTCGGAGCTTCTGGTGCAGAGAGGAGGCAGACTACCCCCACAGCATGCACAAGCAGGAAAACAGTCGAGAAGGCGGCAGGATCAGCGTTACAGAGTTGCAGTAGTCGTCTTTGCTACTATGTTGCAGGTTTGCAGGCTTCCAGCGCGGTCAGCGGTCGATTCCTTATCAGAAGGTGAAGAGAGAGATGCAGAGGAACTCGGCTGAGCTCATGCATTCGTTATCTAAAGTTTCCCCAGAGACAGAGACCCTAAATAGCCAGAAAAGAGGGTTTGGCTACCTAGGAGAGAGGAAAGGCTACTAACACCTGAAGGAGCCTATCAGCAGGAGTCTCTGACGTCACCTGGTGGCACTGGCCACTCAGAGCAGTCCAGTGTGCCAGCAGCACCTCTGTTTCCAAGATGGCAGAGGTCTGGAGCACACTGGAGGAGCTCTGGACACCTCCCAGGGGAGGTGCAGGTCAGGGGAGTGGTCACTCCCCTTTCCTTTGTCCAGTTTCGCGCCAGAGCAGGGGCTAAGGGGTCCCTGAACCGGTGTAGACTGGCTTATGCAGAATTGGGCACATCTGTGCCCAACAAAGCATTTCCAGAGGCTGGGGGAGGCTACTCCTCCCCTGCCTTCACACCATTTTCCAAAGGGAGAGGGTGTCACACCCTCTCTCAGAGGAAGTTCTTTGTTCTGCCATCCTGGGCCAGGCCTGGCTGGACCCCAGGAGGGCAGCTGCCTGTCTGAGGGGTTGGCAGCAGCAGCAGCTGCAGAGAAACCCCAGGAAGGGCAGTCTGGCAGTACCAGGGTCTGTGCTACAGACCACTGGGATCACGGAATTGTACCAACAAGGCCAGGATGGCATAGAGGGGGCAATTCCATGATCATAGACATGTTACATGGCCATATTCGGAGTTACCATGGTGAAGCTACATATAAGTAGTGACCTATATGTAGTGCACGCGTGTAATGGTGTCCCCGCACTCACAAAGTTCAGTGAATTGGCTCTGAACAATGTGGGGGCACCTTGGCTAGTGCCAGGGTGCCCTCACACTAAGTAACTTTGCACCTAACCTTTACCAGGTAAAGGTTAGACATATAGGTGACTTATAAGTTACTTAAGTGCAGTGTAAAATGGCTGTGAAATAACGTGGACGTTATTTCACTCAGGCTGCAGTGGCAGGCCTGTGTAAGAATTGTCAGAGCTCCCTATGGGTGGCAAAAGAAATGCTGCAGCCCATAGGGATCTCCTGGAACCCCAATACCCTGGGTACCTCAGTACCATATACTAGGGAATTATAAGGGTGTTCCAGTAAGCCAATGTAAATTGGTAAAATTGGTCACTAGCCTGTTAGTGACAATTTGAAAGTAATGAGAGAGCATAACCACTGAGGTTCTGGTTAGCAGAGCCTCAGTGAGACAGTTAGGCACCACACAGGGAACATATACATGCACACCTATGAGCACTGGGGCCCTGTGTGACAGGGTCCCAGTGACACATACATATAGGCCACAAACCTATGAGCACTGGGGTCCTGACCAGCAGGATCCCAGTGACACATAACAACCATACTGAAAACATAGTGTTTTCACTATGAGCACTGAGGCCTGGCTATCAGGATCCCAGTGAGACAGTGAAAACAGTGACAAACACCCTGACATACACTCACAAACAGGCCAAAAGTGGGGGTAACAAGGCTAGAAAGAGGCTACCTTCTCACACAACCCCCCCCCAAACGAAGGACAATAAGGCTAACCTTGGCCAGTTGAGACTTTATTGTCTAAGTGGTGATAAGTAGAGAGTAGCTCTGCAATAGACTGGTTACTCCCTTTATCATCCACTATATGGTTACTTCCCTGTGGGGATGTAAACCACCCTGTTTGAAGTTTTTTAGCTAAGCAACAATGTGAAGATGTATTTTCAGAGTTTCTATCAGTAAGTTTTAGTTTAGAGCAGTGGGAATTATCCACTGAACCTATTTGTAATGATGGAAATGCCAGACAGGGATGCTGTCTCAGTAAAGCCATAGCTGGGCAAAAACTTTGTCCATTTGGCTGGAAGAGAGAACAGGGATGCTGTTTCTCTTGAGTTGGAGCAGGGCAGGGATGCTGTCCTATGAGCTCCACACTAGGGCAGGGATGTTGTCCTAAGTGTTGTGAGGTAGTGCAGGGTTTCTGCACTAAAGTTTCTCTGGGAGGGTTGGAGGGATGCTCCATGTTAACTAAAATGGTGCTGTTTTTCTCACCAATGTTAGTTATCCCACAGAGAGGTACTTCCACCTCAGGGAGTCCAGCTTTGCCAGCTGATGATTCCCTTGTAACAGGTGCCACCCCAGGAGAGGTTTCTCCCACCACAGGAATGGTATCCTGAATGGTAGGGTGGTTAGGGGATACTGTGATACCCTTTTTACCTGTTGATGGAGAGGGATCCTGAGTTTTCAGGCCTTCTCTCCTTTGCTTTTTCATTTCACTTGAAATGAGAGGGAACAATTCCTCAGGGATGCCCAGCATGGCTGCATGGGCATAAAACTCTACATCAGCCCAACTTGAGGCCTCTAGGTCATTACCTAAGAGACAGTCTACAGGTAAGCTAGGTGATACCACCACCTGCTTAGGGCCAGTAACTCCACCCCAACTAAACTGAATTATAGCTAAGGGAAGAAACTTAGTGGAGTTATGGACATCAATAATCTTATACTGTTGTCCAATGATGTGTTGTTCAGGATGCACTAGGTTTTCAGTCACCAAAGTGAAACTGGCACCTGTGTCCCTGTAGGCCAAGGCCTCAACACCATTTATTGAAACTGTCTGTCTGTACTTATCCATTGTAAGGGGACAAGCAGCCAGTGTGGCAAGGCCAATGCCACTAGGTGTGACAGAAACTGTCTTGGGACTGATTACATCAGTTTCCACTATGGACCCATAAGTGAACCCAACTACACCCTTTGCGTGACTGTTGCCAGCAGTCCCACCACTAGTACCACTACTGCTAGGGGCACTAGAGCTTGATGTATTAGTGGTGGTAGGCTCAGGGGGTTTACCTGGACAGGACTTATCCCCTGGCCTATGGCCTCTATTTTTACACACAAAGCACCAAGGCTTTTTAATGTGTGCAGGTTGGGAAGAAGAGGAAGAATTTGTTTTATCCCCACCCTCTGAAGAGTGTTTAAGATTTGAAGTGGGATCTTTGGTTTTACCCTTATCCCCATGCTTATCTTGAGATTTTTCACCATCTTTCTTCTTATTGCCATCTTTGTCACCCCCTGTATGAACTTTTCTGTTCACCCTTGTTCTGACCCATTTGTCTGCCTTCTTTCCCAATTCTTGGGGAGAGGTCAGATCAGAGTCTACCAGGTACTGGTGCAACAAATCAGACACACAATTATTAAGTATATGCTCTCTCAGGATTGTGTTATACAGGCTGTCATAATCAGTAACTTTACTGCCATGTAACCACCCCTCCAAGGCCTTCACTGAATGGTCAATGAAATCAACCCAGTCTTGTGAAGACTCCTTTTTGGTCTCTCTGAACTTTATCCTGTACTGTTCAGTGGTTAAGCCATAACCATCCAGGAGTGCATTCTTAAGAACTTGGAAATTATTGGCATCATTTTCTTTTACAGTAAGGAGCCTATCCCTACCTTTTCCACTAAATGATAGCCATAGGATAGCAGCCCACTGCTTTTGAGGGACATCCTGTACAGCACAGGCCCTCTCAAGTGCAGCAAACCACATGTTAATGTCATCCCCCTCCTTATAAGGGGGAACTATCTTGTGAAGATTCCTGGAATCATGCTCTTTTGCAGGATGACTATGGGGAATACTGCTGCTGCCACCATGGGTATCTAAACCCAACTTCTGTCTTTCCTTCTCTAATTCTAAAGACTGTCTATCCAAATCCAGCTGTTGCTTCTTGAGCTTCAGTCTGGTTTGTTCCACTCTCAATCTATTGAGCTCCCTTTCTAACAATCTGTCATCAGGGTGGGTGGGAGGGACATTTCTAGATACAGAGGTATGATGGGAATGAACAGAAGGAGACCTGTCCCTTACAGAGGGCACCCTAACAGCTTGGCTACCAGCATAATGTGAGAGCACACCATCAGTATGGTGTGATTCAACCTCTGTACCAACTATGCTAGACTGTCTAGTAATGGGCAGGCTGAGAAGTTTCTTTCCTGAACCTTTTCCTGGGGGAGTCCCTGGATCAGATTGAGAACCATTAGCTACTTTTTCTACAGATTGGGCACTTATGGCCTTATCCTGTACTCTAAGCATATTAATTAACAGTTCTAAGGAAGGATTCTTCCCTACACTCAAACCTCTCTCTATGCAGAGACTCCTTGCTCCTTTCCAGCTAAGGTGATCATATGCAAGTTTGGACAGTTCAACATTTTTGCCTGTGCCAGACATTTTTTTGAGAGAGTTAGAGTGATAGAAAAAGAGAAAAAAGTTTTCAGAACTTTTTGGAAAGACAGAAAAAACTTTTTAAACTTTTAAGAACTTTTTGAAAGTTTTAGAAGTACTTTTCAGCACTTAGAAAAGAGTGAAAAGAGGAAATGCAAAACTTTTTGGCTATGTGTATATACACTGACCTTGTTTTGTATATTTTTCTCTTATGAAAAGTACAATGACAAGAGTGGTAAGTAGTCTCAAGCACTTATCCCACCACTGCACAACCAATGTAGGAGGCTGGACTGGCTTGTAGTGAGTACCAAGGGGTACTTGCACCTTGCACCAGGCCCAGTTATCCCTTATTAGTGTATAGGGTGTCTAGCAGCTTAGGCTGATAGATAATGGTAGCTTAGCAAAGCAGCTCAGGCTGAACTAGGAGACGTGTGAAGCTACTACAGTACCACTTAGTGTCATATGCACAATATCATAAGAAAACACAATACACAGTTATACTAAAAATAAAGGTACTTTATTTTTATGACAATATGCCAAAGTATCTTAGAGTGTACCCTCAGTGAGAGGATAGGAAATATACACAAGATATATATACACAATAGCAAAAATATGCAGTATAGTCTTAGAAAACAGTGCAAACAATGTATAGTTACAATAGGATGCAATGGGGAAACATAGGGATAGGGGCAACACAAACCATATACTCCAGAAGTGGAATGCGAACCACGAATGGACCCCAAACCTATGTGACCTTGTAGAGGGTCGCTGGGACTATTAGAAAATAGTGAGAGTTAGCAAAATAACCCTCCCCAAGACCCTGAAAAGTGAGTGCAAAGTGCACTAAAGTTCCCCTAAGGACAAAAGAGTCGTGTTAGAGGAATAATGCAGGAAAGACACAAACCAGCAATGCAACAACAGTGATTTCCAATCTAGGGTACCTGTGGAACAAGGGGACCAAGTCCAAAAGTCACAAGCAAGTCGGAGATGGGCAGATGCCCAGGAAATGCCAGCTGCGGGTGCAAAGAAGCTTCGACTAGACAGAAGAAGCTGAGGTTTCTGCAAGAACGAAAAGGGCTAGAGACTTCCCCTTTGGTGGACGGATTTTCCTCGCCTTGGAGAGTCGTGCAGAAGTGTTTTCCCGCCGGAAGGACGCCAACAAGCCTTGCTACACGCAAATCGTGCCTTTGGCGTTTTTGGACGCTGCGGGGGCCCAGGAGGGACCAGGAGGTCGCAAATTGGACCTGCAGAGAGAGGGGACATCGAGCAAGACAAAGAGCTCTCACTGAAGCAGGTAGCACCCGGAGAAGTGCCAGAAACAGGCACTACGAGGATGCGTGAAATGGTGCTCACCGAAGTTGCACAAAGGAGTCCCACGTCGCCGGAGACCAACTTAGAAAGTCGTGCAATGCAGGTTAGAGTGCCGTGGACCCAGGCTTGGCTGTGCACGAAGGATTTCCGCCGGAAGTGCACAGGGGCCGGAGTAGCTGCAAAGTCGCGGTTCCCAGCAATGCAGCCCAGCGAGGTGAGGCAAGGACTTTCCTCCACCAAACTTGGGCTGAAGAGTCACTGGACTGTGCGGGTCACTAGGACAGCGTCGCTGGATTCGAGGGACCTCGCTCGTCGTGCTGAGAGGAGACCCAAGAGACCGGTAATGCAGCTTTTTGGTGCCTGCGGTTGCAGGGGGAAGATTCCGTCGACCCACGGGAGATTTCTTCGGAGCTTCTGGTGCAGAGAGGAGGCAGACTACCCCCACAGCATGCACAAGCAGGAAAACAGTCGAGAAGGCGGCAGGATCAGCGTTACAGAGTTGCAGTAGTCGTCTTTGCTACTATGTTGCAGGTTTGCAGGCTTCCAGCGCGGTCAGCGGTCGATTCCTTATCAGAAGGTGAAGAGAGAGATGCAGAGGAACTCGGCTGAGCTCATGCATTCGTTATCTAAAGTTTCCCCAGAGACAGAGACCCTAAATAGCCAGAAAAGAGGGTTTGGCTACCTAGGAGAGAGGAAAGGCTACTAACACCTGAAGGAGCCTATCAGCAGGAGTCTCTGACGTCACCTGGTGGCACTGGCCACTCAGAGCAGTCCAGTGTGCCAGCAGCACCTCTGTTTCCAAGATGGCAGAGGTCTGGAGCACACTGGAGGAGCTCTGGACACCTCCCAGGGGAGGTGCAGGTCAGGGGAGTGGTCACTCCCCTTTCCTTTGTCCAGTTTCGCGCCAGAGCAGGGGCTAAGGGGTCCCTGAACCGGTGTAGACTGGCTTATGCAGAATTGGGCACATCTGTGCCCAACAAAGCATTTCCAGAGGCTGGGGGAGGCTACTCCTCCCCTGCCTTCACACCATTTTCCAAAGGGAGAGGGTGTCACACCCTCTCTCAGAGGAAGTTCTTTGTTCTGCCATCCTGGGCCAGGCCTGGCTGGACCCCAGGAGGGCAGCTGCCTGTCTGAGGGGTTGGCAGCAGCAGCAGCTGCAGAGAAACCCCAGGAAGGGCAGTCTGGCAGTACCAGGGACTGTGCTACAGACCACTGGGATAATGGAATTGTACCAACAATGCCAGGATGGCATAGAGGGGGCAATTCCATGATCATAGACATGTTACATGGCCATATTCGGAGTTACCATGGTGAAGCTACATATAGGTAGTGACCTATATGTAGTGCACGCGTGTAATGGTGTCCCCGCACTCACAAAGTTCAGGGAATTGGCTCTGAACAATGTGGGGGCACCTTGGCTAGTGCCAGGGTGCCCTCACACTAAGTAACTTTGCACCTAACCTTTTCCAGGTAAAGGTTAGACATATAGGTGACTTATAAGTTACTTAAGTGCAGTGTAAAATGGCTGTGAAATAACGTGGACGTTATTTCACTCAGGCTGCAGTGGCAGGCCTGTGTAAGAATTGTCAGAGCTCCCTATGGGTGGCAAAAGAAATGCTGCAGCCCATAGGGATCTCCTGGAACCCCAATACCCTGGGTACCTCAGTACCATATACTAGGGAATTATAAGGGTATTCCAGTAAGCCAATGTAAATTGGTAAAATTGGTCACTAGCCTGTTAGTGACAATTTGAAAGTAATGAGAGAGTATAACCACTGAGGTTCTGGTTAGCAGAGCCTCAGTGAGACAGTTAGGCACCACACAGGGAACATATACATGCACACCTATGAGCACTGGGGCCCTGTGTGACAGGGTCCCAGTGACACATACATATAGGCCACAAACCTATGAGCACTGGGGTCCTGACCAGCAGGATCCCAGTGACACATAACAACCATACTGAAAACATAGTGTTTTCACTATGAGCACTGAGGCCTGGCTATCAGGATCCCAGTGAGACAGTGAAAACAGTGACAAACACCCTGACATACACTCACAAACAGGCCAAAAGTGGGGGTAACAAGGCTAGAAAGAGGCTACCTTCTCACACTAACCATGCCAAGGAGGCATTTCCTTACATCGGGGAAGTCTTACGTCTTCCAAATTGCATAGACAGGACAGACTATGTTGATGATGTCCACCGTCTGTGTCCTTAGGAGCACACTCATCACCATGAGAGGAGTCCCAGGGTACCAGTTGTCGCCTTGGAAGGTGCCTGCTTGGAGCAGGGGAGTGATACCGTCACTCCACGGGAGATTTTCCGGTCCTTCTGGTGCAGGATGAAGGCAGGGAGACCCCAGAGCATGCACACCGTGGAAACTGTTGCAGTTGCTGACTTGGAGCTGAGGTTGCTAAAGAAAAGTGTCTCTTGTAGACACTTTGTTGCAGTTACATCGTTTCTCGGAGCAGGCTGCGGTTGATCCGAGGTTAGAAGAGTCTGAAGTGGTTTCAGAGGATTCCTGAAGGAAACTTGCAAGCAGAATCTGAATAGAATTCACAGGAGAAACCCTAAATAGCCCTGAGAGGGATATTGGCTACCTTATCAGATATGGACCTATCAGGAAGGGTCTCTGACATCGCCTGCTGGCCCTGGCCACTCAGAGCCCTCCAGAGTGCCCCCACACTTTGCAAAGCAAGATGGCTGAAGTCTGGGACACACCGGAGGAGCTCTGAGCACAACCCCTGGGGTGGTGATGGCCAGGGGAGTGGTCACTCCCCGTTCCTTTGTCCAGTTTCCCACCAGAGCAGCAGAGAAAGGGTCCCTGAACCAGTGTACACTGGTTTATGCAAGGAGTGCACCATCTGTGCCCTTCAAAGCATTTCCAGAGGCTAGGGGAGGCTACCCTTCCCCAGGCTGTACACTGTGAGAAAGTAGCCTCTTTCTAGCCTTGTTACCCCCACTTTTGGCTTGTTTGTGAGTGTATGTCAGGGTGTTTTCACTGTCTCACTGGGATCCTGCTAGCCAGGGCCCAGTGCTCATAGTGAAAACCCTATGTTTTCAGTATGTTTGTTATGTGTCACTGGGACCCTGCTAGTCAGGACCCCAGTGCTCATAAGTTTGTGGCCTATATGTATGTGTTCCCTGTGTGGTGCCTAACTGTCTCACTGAGGCTCTGCTAACCAGAACCTCAGTGGTTATGCTCTCTCATTTATTTCAAATTGTCACTGACAGGCTAGTGACCAATTTTACCAATTTACATTGGCTTACTGGAACACCCTTATAATTCCCTAGTATATGGTACTGAGGTACCCAGGGTATTGGGGTTCCAGGAGATCCCTATGGGCTGCAGCATTTCTTTTGCCACCCATAGGGAGCTCTGACAATTCTTACACAGGCCTGCCACTGCAGCCTGAGTGAAATAACGTCCACGTTATTTCACAGCCATTTTACACTGCACTTAAGTAACTTATAAGTCACCTATATGTCTAACCTTTACCTGGTAAAGGTTACGTGCAAAGTTACTTAGTGTGAGGGCACCCTGGCACTAGCCAAGGTGCCCCCACATTGTTCAGAGCCAATTCCCTGAACTTTGTGAGTGCGGCGACACCATTACACGCGTGCACTACATATACAGTAGGTCACTACCTATATGTAGCTTCACAATGGTAACTCCGAATATGGCCATGTAACATGTCTATGATCATGGAATTGCCCCGTCTATGCCATCCTGGCACAGTTGGCACAATCCCATGATCCCAGTGGTCTGTAGCACAGACCCTGGTACTGCCAAACTGCCCTTCCTGGGGTTTCACTGCAGCTGCTGCTGCTGCCAACCCCTCAGACAGGCATCTGCCCTCCTGGGGTCCAGCCAGGCCTGGCCCAGGATGGCAGAACAAAGGACTTCCTCTGAGAGAGGGTGTTACACCCTCTCCCTTTGGAAAATGGCGTGAAGGCAGGTCGAGGAGTAGCCTCCCCCAGCCTCTGGAAATGCTTTGTTGGGCACAGAGGTGCCCAATTCTGCATAAGCCAGTCTACACCGGTTCAGGGGACCCCTTAGCCCTGCTCTGGTGCGAAACTGGACAAAGGAAAGGGGAGTGACCACTCCCCTGACCTGCACCTCCCCTGGGAGGTGTCCAGAGCACCTCCAGTGTGCTCCAGACCTCTGCCATCTTGGAAACAGAGGTGCTGCTGGCACACTGGACTGCTCTGAGTGGCCAGTGCCACCAGGTGACGTCAGAGACTCCTTGTGATAGGCTCCTTCAGGTGTTGCTAGCCTATCCTCTCTCCTAGGTAGCCAAACCCTCTTTTCTGGTTATTTAGGGTCTCTGTCTCTGGGGAAACTTTAGATAACGAATGCAAGAGCTCATCCGAGTTCCTCTGCATCTCTCTCTTCACCTTCTGCCAAGGAATCGACTGCTGACCGCGCTGGAAGCCTGCAAACCTGCAACATAGTAGCAAAGACGACTACTGCAACTCTGTAACGCTGATCCTGCCGCCTTCTCGACTGTTTTCCTGCTTGTGCATGCTGTGGGGGTAGTCTGCCTCCTCTCTGCACCAGAAGCTCCGAAGAAATCTCCCGTGGGTCGACGGAATCTTCCCCCTGCAACCGCAGGCACCAAAAAGCTGCATTACTGGTCCCTTGGGTCTCCTCTCAGCACGACGAGCGAGGTCCCTCGAATCCAGCAACTCTGTCCAAGTGACCCCCACAGTCCAGTGACTCTTCAGTCCAAGTTTGGTGGAGGTAAGTCCTTGCCTCACCTCGCTGGGCTGCATTGCTGGGAACCGCGACTTTTGCAGCTACTCCGGCCCCTGTGCACTTCCGGCGGAAATCCTTTGTGCACAGCCAAGCCTGAGTCCACGGCACTCTAACCTGCATTGCACGACTTTCTAAGTTGGTCTCCGGCGACGTGGGACTCCTTTGTGCGACTTCGGGTGAGCACCGTTTCATGCATCTTCGTAGTGCCTGTTTCCGGCACTTCTCTGGGAGCTACCTGCTACTGAGAGGGCTCCTTGTCTTGCTCGACGTCCCTTCTCTCTCCTGGTCCAACTTGCGACCTCCTGGTCCCTCCTGGGCCACAGCAGCTTCCAAAAACGCTAAACGCACGATTTGCAGCTAGCAAGGCTTGTTGGCGTTCTTTCGGCGGGAAAACACTTTTGCACGACTCTCCACGGCGAGAGTGATCAGTCCACCAAAGGGGAAGTCTCTAGCCCTTTTTGTTCCTGCAGAAACCTCAGCTTCTTCTGTCCAGTAGAAGCTTCTTTGCACCCGCAGCTGGCATTTCCTGGGCATTTGCCCATCTCCGACTTGCTTGTGACTTTTGGACTTGGTCCCCTTGTTCCACAGGTACCCTAGATTGGAAATCCACAGTTGTTGCATTGTTGGTTTGTGTCTTTCCTGCATTATTCCTCTAACACGACTTCTTTGTCCTTAGGGGAACTTTAGTGCACTTTGCACTCACTTTTCAGGGTCTTGGGGAGGGTTATTTTTCTAACTCTCACTATTTTCTAATAGTCCCAGCGACCCTCTACAAGGTCACATAGGTTTGGGGTCCATTCGTGGTTCGCATTCCACTTTTGGAGTATATGGTTTGTGTTGCCCCTATCCCTATGTTTCCCCATTGCATCCTATTGTAGCTATACATTGTTTGCACTGTTTTCTAAGACTATACTGCATATTTTTGCTATTGTGTATATATATCTTGTGTATATTTCCTTTCCTCTCACTGAGGGTACACTCTAAGATACTTTGGCGTATTGTCATAAATATAAAGTACCTTTATTTTTAGTATAAATGTGTATTGTGTTTTCTTATGATATTGTGCATATGACACTAAGTGGTACTGTAGTAGCTTCACACGTCTCCTAGTTCAGCCTAAGCTGCTCTGCTAAGCTACCATTATCTATCAGCCTAAGCTGCTAGACACCCTATACACTAATAAGGGATAACTGGGCCTGGTGCAAGGTGCAAGTACCCCTCGGTACTCACTACAAGCCAGTCCAGCCTCCTACATACACCTATTTACAAAAGGAGAAGGTGTAACACCCTGCTCTCAGAGGAAATGCTTTGTTCTGCCTTCCTGGGCTGCCAAGACCCCAGGAGGGCAGAAATCTGTCTGTGAGGGGGCAGCAGCTGTAGCTGCAGTGCAAGCCTCAGAGAGGTTATTTGGCAGTTCGGGGGGTCCATGGTGGAGCCCCCAGGATGCATGGAATTGGCTCCCCAATACCACATTTGGAATGGGGGGACAATTCCATGATCTTAGACATGTTGCATGGCCATATTCAGAGTTACCATTGTGAAGCTACATATAGGTATTGACCTATTTGAAGTGCACGCATGTAATGGCATCCCTGTAGGAAGGTAGCCTCTTTCTAGCCTTGTTACCCCCAATTCTGGCCTGTTTGTGAGTATATCTCAGGGTGTTTTTACAGTCTCACTGGGATCCTGCTAGCCAGGACCCCAGTGCTGATAGGTTGTGGCCTAAATGTGTTCCCTGTGTGGTGCCTAACTGTGTCACGGAGGCTCTGCTAAACAGAACCTCAGTGCTTATGCTCTCTCTGCTTTTACAATTGTCACTGCAGGCTAGTGACTATTTTCACCAATTCTAATTGGAACACAGGAACACCCTTACAATTCCCTAGTATATGGAACCTAGGTACCCAGGGTATTAGGGTTCCAGGAGATCCCTATGGGCTGCAGCATTTCTTTTGCCACCCATAGGGAGCTCAGACCAATATTACACAGGACTGTCACTGCAGCCTGAGTCAAATAACGTCCACATTATTTCACAGCCATTTTACACTGCACGTAAGTAACTTATAAGTCACCTATATGTCTAACCATCACCTAGTGAAGGTGAGGTGCAAAGTTACCAAGTGTGAGGGCACCCTGTGTAGGAGGCTGGACTGGCTTGTAGTGAGTACCAAGGGGTACTTACACCTTGCACCAGGCCCAGGTATCCCTTATTAGTGTATAGGGTGTCTAGCAGCTTAAGCTGATAGATAATGGTAGCTTAGCAGAGTAGCTTAGGCTGAACTAGGAGACGAGTGAACCTCCTACAGTACCACTAGTGTCACTTGCACAATATCATAAGAAAACACAAAACACAGATATACTAAAAATAAAGGTACTTTATTTTTATGACAATATGCCACAGTATCTCAGAGTGTACCCTCAGTATGAGGATAGCAAATATACACAAGATATATGTACACAATACCAAAAATATGCATTATAGTCTTAGAAAACAGTGCAAACAATGTATAGTTACAATAGGATGCAATGGGGACACATAGGGATAGGGGCAACACAAACCATATACTCCAAAAGTGGAATGCGAACCACGAATGGACACCAAACCTATGTGACCTTGTAGAGGATCGCTGGGACTATTAGAAAATAGTGAGGGTTAGAAAAATAGCCCACCCCAAGACCCTGAAAAGTGAGTGCAAAGTGCACTAAAGTTAACCAAAGGACAAAGAAGTCGTGATAGGGGAATTCTGCAGGAAAGACACAAACCAGCAAAGCAACAATGATGGATTTCCAGTCGAGGGTACCTGTGGAACAAGAGGACCAAGTCCAAAAGTCACAAGCAAGTCGGAGATGGGCAGATGCCCAGGAAATGCCATCTGTGGGTGCAAAGAAGCTGCAACTGGACAGTAGAAGCTGAGGATTCTGCAGGAACGACAAGGGATAGAGACTTCCTCTTTGAAGGATGGATCCCCCACGCTGTGGAGAGTCGTGCAGAAGTGTTTTCCCGCCGAAAGACTGCCAACAAGCCTTGCTAGCTGTAAATCGTGCGGTTAGGGTTTTTGGATGCTGCTGTGGCCCAGGAGAGACCAGGATGTCGCCAATTGCGTCTGGGGACAGAGGGAGCGTCAAGCAAGACAAAGAGCCCTATCAGAAGCAGGCAGCTCCGGCAGAAGTGCCAGAACAGGCACTACGAAGAAGAGTGAAACGGTGCTCACCCGAAGTTGCACAAAGGAGTCCTATGTCGCCGGAGGGCCACTTAGAAAGTCGTGCAATGCAGGTTAGAGTGCCGTGGACCCAGGCTTGGCTGTGCACAAAGGATTTCCACCAGAAGAGCACAGAGGACGGAGTAGCTGCAAAAGTCGCGGTTCCCAGCAATGCAGTCTGGCGTGGGGAGGCAAGGACTTACCTCCACCAAACTTGGACTGAAGAGTCACTGGACTGTGGGAGTCACTTGGACACAGTTGCTGGATTCAAGGGACCTCGCTCGTCGTGCTGAGAGGAGACCCAGGGGACTGGTGATGCAGTTCTTTGGTGCCTGCGGTAGCAGGGGGACGATTCCGTTGACCCACGGGAGATTTCTTCTGAGCTTCTAGTGCAGAGAGGAGGCAGACTACCCCCACAGCATGCACCACCAGGAAAACAGTCGAGAAGGCGGCAGGATCAGCGTTACAGAGTTGCAGTAGTCGTCTTTGCTACTTTGTTGCAGTTTTGCAGGCTTCCAGCGCGGTCAGCAGTCGATTCCTTGGCAGAAGGTGAAGAGAGAGATGCAGAGGAACTCTGATGAGCTCTTGCATTCGTTATCTAAGGAATTCCCCAAAGCAGAGACCCTAAATAGCCAGAAAAGAGGGTTTGGCTACTTAGGAGAGAGGATAGGCTAGCAACACCTGAAGGAGCCTATCAGAAGGAGTCTCTGACGTCACCTGCTGGCCCTGGCCACTCAGAGCAGTCCAGTGTGCCAGCAGCACCTCTGTTTCCAAGATGGCAGAGGTCTGGAGCACACTGGAGGAGCTCTGGGCACCTCCCAGGGGAGGTGCATGTCAGGGGAGTGGTCACTCCCCTTTCCTTTTTCCAGTTTCGCGCCAGAGCAGGGCTGAGGGGTCCCTGAACCGGTGTAGACTGGCTTATGCAGAAATGGGCGCCATCTGTGCCCATGAAAGCATTTCCAGAGGCTTGGGGAGGCTACTCCTCCCCTGCCTTCACACCATTTCCCAAAGGGAGAGGGTGTAACACCCTCTCTCTGAGGAAGTCCTTTGTTCTGCCATCCTGGGCCAGGCCTGGCTGGACCCCAGGAGGGCAGAAACCTGTCTGAGGGGTTGGCAGCAGCAGCAGCTGCAGTGAAACCCCTGAAAAGGCAGTTTGGCAGTACCAGGGTCTGTGCTACAGACCACTGGGATCATGGGATTGTGCCAACTATGCCAGAATGGCATAGAGGGGGCAATTCCATGACCATAGACATGTTACATGGCCATATTCGGAGTTACCATTGTGAAGCTACACATAGGTAGTGACCTATGAGTAGTGCACGCGTGTAATGGTGTCCCCGCTCTCACAAAGTCTGGGGAATTTGCCCTGAACAATGTGGGGGCACCTTGGCTAGTGCCAGGGTGCCCTCACACTAAGTAACTTTGCACCTAACCTTTACCAGGTAAAGGTTAGACATATAGGTGACTTATAAGTTACTTAAGTGCAGTGTAAAATGGCTGTGAAATAACGTGGACGTTATTTCACTCAGGCTGCAGTGGCAGGCCTGTGTAAGAATTGTCAGAGCTCCTTATGGGTGGCAAAAGAAATGCTGCAGCCCAAAGGGATCTCCTGGAACCCCAATACCCTGGGTACCTCAGTACCATATACTAGGGAATTATAAGGGTGTTCCAGAATGCCAATGTGAATTGGTGAAATTGGTCACTAGCCTGTTAGTGACAATTTGTACCGAGACAGGATAACCACTGAGGTTCTGGTTAGCAGAGCCTCAGTGAGACAGTTAGGCACCACACAGGGAACACATACATATAGGCCACAACCTTATGAGCACTGGGGTCCTGGCTAGCGGGGTCCCAGTGACACATAACAAACATACTGAAACATACGGTTTTCACTATGAGCACTGGGCCCTGGCTAGCAGGATCCCAGTGAGATAGCGAAAATACCCTGACATACACTCACAAACAGGCCAAAAGTGGGGGTAACAAGGCTAGAAAGAGGCTACTTTCTCACACCCTGGCACTAGCCAAAGTGCCCCTACATTGTTCAGGGCAATTTAACCGGACTTTGTGAGTGCAGGGACACCATTACACATGTGCACTACATATAGGTCAATACCTATATGTAGCTTCACAATTGTAACCCTGAATATGGCAATGTAAAATGTCTATGATCATAGAATTGTCCCCTCATGCCAAATCTGTTATTGGGGTGCCAATCCCATGCATCCCCAGGGCTCCAGCATGGACCCCGCGTACTGCCAAACTATCTCTCTGGGGTTTTCACTGCAGCTACCGCTGCTGCCAACCCACAGACAGGCTTCTGCCCTCCTGGGGTCTGGGCAGCCCAGTCCCAGGAAGGCAGAACAAAGGATTTCCTCAGAGAGGGTATTACACCCTCTCCCTTTGGAAATAGGTGTTAAGGGCTGGGGAGGAGTAGCCTCCGCCAGCCTCTGGAAATGCTTTGAAGGGTACAGATGGTGCCCTCCTTGCATAAGCCAGTCTACACCGGTTCAGGGATCCCCTAGCCCCTGCTCTGGTGCTAAACTGGACAAAGGAAACAGGAGTGACCACTCCACTGTCCATCACCACCCCAGGGGTGGTTCCCAGAGCTCCTCCAGTGTGTCCCAGACCTCTGCCATCCTGAATGCAGAGGTGTGAGGGTACAATGGAGGCATCGGAGTGGCCAGAGCCAGCAGGTGACGTCAGAGACACCTCCTGATAGGTGCTTACCTGGTTGGGTGGCCAATCCTCCTCTGAGGGCTATTTAGGGTCTCTCCTGTGGGTTTCTCTTTAGATAACGAATGCAAGAGCTCACCAGAGTTCCTCTGCATCTCCCTCTTCAACTTCTGCTAAGGATCGACTGCTGACTGCTCCAGGACGCCTGCAAAACTGCAACAAAGAAGCAAGAAGACTACAAGCAACATTGCAGCCCCTAATTGTAGGAGGCTGGACTGGCTTGTAGTGAGTACCAAGGGGTACTTGCACCTTGCACCAGGCCCAGTTATCCCTTATTAGTGTATAGGGTGTGTAGCAGCTTAGGCTGATAGATAATGGTAGTTTAGCAGAGCAGCTTAGGCTGAACTAGGAGACGTGTGAAGCTACTACAGTACCACTTAGTGTCATATGCACAATATCATAAGAAAACACAATACACAGTTAAACTAAAAATAAAGGTACTTTATTTTTATGACAATATGCAAAAGTATCTTAGAGTGTACCCTCAGTGAGAGGATAGGAAATATACACAAGATATATATACACAATAGTAAAAATATGCAGTATAGTCTTAGAAAACAGTGCAAACAATGTATAGTTACAATAGGATGCAATGGGGAAACATAGGGATAGGGGCAACACAAACCATATACTCCAAAAGTGGAATGCGAACCACGAATGGACCCCAAACCTATGTGACCTTGTAGAGGGTCGCTGGGACTATTAGAAAATAGTGAGAGTTAGAAAAATAACCCTCCCCAAGACCCTGAAAAGTGAGTGCAAAGTGCACTAAAGTTCCCCTAAGGACAAAGAAGTCGTGTTAGAGGAATAATGCAGGAAAGACACAAACCAGCAATGCAACAACTGTGGATTTCCAATCTAGGGTACCTGTGGAACAAGGGGACCAAGTCCAAAAGTCACAAGCAAGTCGGAGATGGGCAGATGCCCAGGAAATGCCAGCTGCGGTTGCAAAGAAGCTTCTACTGGACAGAAGAAGCTGAGGTTTCTGCAGGAACGAAAAGGGCTAGAGACTTCCCCTTTAGTGGACGGATTACACTCGCCGTGGAGAGTCGTGCCGAAGTATTTTGCCGCCGAAAGGGCGCCAACAAGCCTTGCTAGTCGCAAATCGTGCATTTGAAGTTTTTCGACGCTGCTGGGGCCCAGGAGGGACCAGGAGGTCGCAAATTGGACCTGAAGAGAGAGGGGACGTCGAGCAAGACAAAGAGCCCTCACTAAAGCAGGTAGCACCCGGAGAAGTGCCAGAAACAGGCACTACAAAGATGCGTGAAACGGTGCTCGCCGAAGTTGCACAAAGGAGTCCCACGTCGCCGGAGACCAACTTAGAAAGTCGTGCAATGCAGGTTAGAGTGCCGTGGACCCAGGCTTGGCTGTTCACAAAGGATTTCCGCCGGAAGTGCACAGGGGCCGGAGTAGCTGCAAAGTCGCGGTTCCCAGCAATACAGCCCAGCGAGGTGAGGCAAGGACTTACCTCCACCAAACTTGGACTGAAGAGTCACTGGACTGTGGGGGTCACTTGGTCAGAGTCGCTGGATTCGAGGGACCTCGCTCGTCGTGCTGAGAGGAGACCAAGGGACCAGTAATGCAGATTTTTGGTGCCTGCGGTTGCAGGGGGATGATTCCGTCGACCCACGGGAGATTTCTTCGGAGCTTCTGGTGCAGAGAGGAGGCAGACTACCCCCACAGCATGCACAAGCAGGAAAACAGTCGAGAAGGCGGCAGGATCAGCGTTACAGAGTTGCAGTAGTTGACTTTGCTACTATGTTGCAGGTTTGCAGGCTTCCAGCGCGGTCAGCAGTCGATTCCTTATCAGAAGGTGAAGAGAGAGATGCAGAGGAACTCGGATGAGCTCTTGCAATCGTTATCTGAAGTTTCCCCAGAGACAGAGACCCTAAATAGCCAGAAAAGAGGGTTTGGCTACCTAGGAGAGAGGATAGGCTACTAACACCTGAAGGAGCCTATCAGCAGGAGTCTCTGACGTCACCTGGTGGCACTGGCCACTCAGAGCAGTCCAGTGTGCCAGCAGCACCTCTGTTTCCAAGATGGCAGAGGTCTGGAGCACACTGGAGGAGCTCTGGACACCTCCCAGGGGAGGTGCAGGTCAGGGGAGTGGTCACTCCCCTTTCCTTTGTCCAGTTTTGCGCCAGAGCAGGGGCTAAGGGGTCCCCTGAACCGGTGTAGACTGGCTTATGCAGAATTGGGCACCTCTGTGCCCAACAAAGCATTTCCAGAGGCTGGGGGAGGCTACTCCTCCCCTGCCTTCACACCATTTTCCAAAGGGAGAGGGTGTCACACCCTCTCTCAGAGGAAGTTCTTTGTTCTGCCATCCTGGGCCAGGCCTGGCTGGACCCCAGGAGGGCAGATGCCTGTCTGAGGGGTTGGCAGCAGCAGCAGCTGCAGTGAAACCCCAGGAAGGGCAGTTTGGCAGTACCAGGGTCTGTGCTACAGACCACTGGGATCATGGGATTGTGCCAACTATGCCAGGATGGCTTAGAGGGGGCAATTCCATGATCCTAGACATGTTACATGGCCATATTCGGAGTTACCATTGTGAAGCTACATATAGGTAGTGACCTAAATGTAGTGCACGCGTGTAATGGTGTCCCCGCACTCACAAAGTTCAGGGAATTGGCTCTGAACAATGTGGGGGCACCTTGGCTAGTGCCAGGGTGCCCTCACACTAAGTAACTTTGCACCTAACATTTACCAGGTAAAGGTTAGACATATAGGTGACTTATAAGTTACTTAAGTGCAGTGTAAAATGGCTGTGAAATAACGTGGACGTTATTTCACTCAGGCTGCAGTGGCAGGCCTGTGTAAGAATTGTCAGAGCTCCCTATGGGTGGCAAAAGAAATGCTGCAGCCCATAGGGATCTCCTGGAACCCCAATACCCTGGGTACCTCAGTACCATATACTAGGGAATTATAAGGGTGTTCCAGTAAGCCAATGTAAATTGGTAAAAATGGTCACTAGCCTGTTAGTGACAATTTGAAAGAAATGAGAGAGCATAACCACTGAGGTTCTGATTAGCAGAGCCTCAGTGAGACAGTTAGGCACCACACAGGGAACACATACATATAGGCCACAAACTTATGAGCACTGGGGTCCTGACTAGCAGGGTCCCAGTGACACATAACAAACATACTGAAAACATAGGGTTTTCACTATGAGCACTGGGCCCTGGCTTGCAGGATCCCAGTGAGACAGTGAAAACACCCTGACATACACTCACAAACAGGCCAAAAGTGGGGGTAACAAGGCTAGAAAGAGGCTACTTTCTCACACAACCCCCCCCAAACGAAGGACAATAAGGCTAACCTTGGCCAGTTGAGACTTTATTGTCTAAGTGGTGATAAGTAGAGAGTAGCTCTGCAATAGACTGGTTACTCCCTTTATCATCCACTATATGGTTACTTCCCTGTGGGGATGTAAACCACCCTGTTTGAAGTTTTTTAGCTAAGCAACAATGTGAAGATGTATTTTCAGAGTTTCTATCAGTAAGTTTTAGTTTAGAACAGTGGGAATTATCCACTGAACCTATTTGTAATGATGGAAATGCCAGACAGGGATGCTGTCTCAGTAAAGCCATAGCTGGGCAAAAACTTTGTCCATATGGCTGGAAGAGAGAACAGGGATGCTGTTTCTCTTGAGTTGGAGCAGGGCAGGGATGCTGTCCTATGAGCTCCACACTAGGGCAGGGATGCTGTCCTAAGTGTTGTGAGGCAGTGCAGGGTTTCTGCACTAAAGTTTCTCTGGGAGGGTTGGAGGGATGCTCCATGTTAACTAAAATGGTGCTCTTTTTCTCACCAATGTTAGTTATCCCACAGAGAGGTACTTCTACCTCAGGGAGTCCAGCTTTGCCAGCTGATGATTCCCTTGGAACAGGTGCCACCCCAGGAGAGGTTTCTCCCACCACAGGAATGGTATCCTGAATGGTAGGGTGGTTAGGTGATACTGTGATACCCCTTTTACCTGTTGTTGGAGAGGGATCCTGAGTTTTCAGGCCTTCTCTCCTTTGCTTTTTCATTTCAGTAGAAATGAGAGGGAACAATTCCTCAGGGATGCCCAGCATGGCTGCATGGGCATAAAACTCTACATCAGCCCAACCTGAGGCCTCTAGGTCATTACCTAAGAGACAGTCTACAGGTAAGCTAGGTGATACCACCACCTGCTTAGGGCCAGTAACTCCACCCGAACTAAACTGAATTATAGCTAAGGGAAGAAACTTAGTGGAGTTATGGACATCAATAATCTTATACTGTTGTCCAATGATGTGTTGATCAGGGTGCACTAGGTTTTCAGTCACCAAAGTGATACTGGCACCTGTGTCCCTGTAGGCCAAGGCCTCAACACCATTTATTGAAACTGTCTGCCTGTACTTATCCATTGTAAGGGGACAAGCAGCCAGTGTGGCAAGGCCAATGCCACTAGGTGTGACAGAAACTGTCTTGGGAGTGACTAACCCAGTTTCTACTATGGACCCAAAAGTGAACCCAACTACACCCTTAACTTGACTGTTGCCAGCAGTCCCACCACTAGTACCACTACTGCTAGGGGCACTAGAGCTTGATGTATTAGTGGTGGTAGGCTCAGGGGGTTTACCTGGACAGGACTGATCCCCTGGCCTATGGCCTCTGTTTTTACACACAAAGCACCAAGGCTTTTTAATGTGTGTGGGTTGAGAAGAAGAGGAAGAATTAGTTTTATCCCCACACTCTGAAGAGTGTTTAAGATTTGAAGTGGGATCTTTGGTTTTACCCTTATCCCCATGCTTATTTTGAGATTTTTCACCATCTTTCTTCTTATTGCCATCTTTGTCACCCCCTGTATGAACTTTTCTGTTCACCCTTGTTCTGACCCATTTGTCTGCCTTCTTTCCCAATTCTTGGGGAGAGGTCAGATCAGAGTCTACCAGGTACTGGTGCAACAAATCAGACACACAATTATTAAGTATATGCTCTCTCAGGATTGTGTTATACAGGCTTTCATAATCAGTAACTTTACTGCCATGTAACCACCCCTCCAAGGCCTTCACTGAATGGTCAATGAAATCAACCCAGTCTTGTGAAGACTCCTTTTTGGTCTCTCTGAACTTTATCCTGTACTGTTCAGTGGTTAAGCCATAACCATCCAGGAGTGCATTCTTAAGAACTGTAAAATTATTGGCATCACTTTCTTTCTCAGTAAGGAGTCTATCCCTACCCTTTCCACTAAATGATAGCCATAGGATAGCAGCCCACTGCCTTTGAGGGACATCCTGTACAACACAGGCCCTCTCAAGTGCAGCAAACCACTTGTTAATGTCATCCCCCTCCTTGTAAGGGGGAACTATCTTGTGCAGATTCCTGGAATCATGCTCTTTTGCAGGATGACTATGGGGAATACTGCTGCTGCCACCATGGGTTTCTAAACCCAGTTTCTGTCTCTCCTTCTCTACTTCTAAAGTCTGTCTATCCAAATCCAGCTGTTGCTTCTTGAGCTTCAGTCTGGTTTGTTCCACTCTCAATCTATTGAGTTCCCTTTCTAACAATCTGTCATCAGGGTGGGTGGGAGGGACATGCCTTGCAACAGAAGTATGGTGAGAATGGACAGAAGGAGACCTGTCCCTTACAGAAGCCAACCTAACAGCTTGGCTAACAGAAACATCACTACCAGTATGGTGAGAATAAATGCTTTTGCTATGATGTGAGACAACACTATTTCTATGGTGTGGCTCATCATGATTACCAACTATGCTAGACTGTCTAGTAATGGGCAGGCTAGGAAGTTTCTTTCCTGAATCTTTTCCTGGGGGAGTCCCTGGATCAGATTGAGAACCATTAGCTACTTTTTCTACAGATTGGGCACTTATGGCCTTATCCTGTACTCTAAGCATGTTAATTAACAGTTCTAAGGAAGGATTCTTCCCTACACTCAAACCTCTCTCTATGCAGAGACTCCTTGCTCCTTTCCAGCTAAGGTGATCATATGCAAGTTTGAACAGATCAACATTTTGGCCTGTGCCAGACATTTTTTAGAGAGAGTTAAAGTGATAGTAAAAGATAAAAGGTTTGTCAGAGCTTTCAGAAAGACAGAGAAAAAAAACTTTTAAAACTTTTTAGAACTTTTTAGAAAGTTAGAAGTACTTTTCAGCACTTAGAAAAGAGTGAAAAGAGGAAATGCAAAACTTTTTGGCTATGTGTATATACACTGACCTTGTTTTGTATATTTTTCTCTTATGAAAAGTACAATGACAAGAGTGGTAAGTAGTCTCAAAGCACTTATCCCACCACTGCACAACCAATGTAGGAGGCTGGACTGGCTTGTAGTGAGTACCAAGGGGTACTTGCACCTTGCACCAGGCCCAGTTATCCCTTATTAGTGTATAGGGTGTCTAGCAGCTTAGGCTGATAGATAATGGTAGCTTAGCAGAGCAGCTTAGGCTGAACTAGGAGACGTGTGAAGCTACTACAGTACCACTTAGTGTCATATGCACAATATCATAAGAAAACACAATACACAGTTATACTAAAAATAAAGGTACTTTATTTTTATGACAATATGCCAAAGTATCTTAGAGTGTACCCTCAGTGAGAGGATAGGAAATATACACAAGATATATATACACAATAGCAAAAATATGCAGTATAGTCTTAGAAAACAGTGCAAACAATGTATAGTTACAATAGGATGCAATGGGGAAACATAGGGATAGGGGCAACACAAACCATATACTCCAAAAGTGGAATGCGAACCACGAATGGACCCCAAACCTATGTGACCTTGTAGAGGGTCGCTAGGACTATTAGAAAATAGTGAGAGTTAGAAAAATAACCCTCCCCAAGACCCTGAAAAGTGAGTGCAAAGTGCACTAACGTTCCCCTAAGGACAAAGAAGCCGTGTTAGAGGAATAATGCAGGAAAGACACAAACCAGCAATGCAACAACTGTGGATTTCCAATCTAGGGTACCTGTGGAACAAGGGGACCAAGTCCAAAAGTCACAAGCAAGTCGGAGATGGGCAGATGCCCAGGAAATGCCAGCTGCGGTTGCAAAGAAGCTTCCACTGGACAGAAGAAGCTGAGGTTTCTGCAGGAACAAAAAGGGCTAGAGACTTCCCCTTTGGTGGACTGATCGCACTTGCCGTGCAGAGTCGTGCAGAAGTGTTTTCCCGCCGAAAGGACGCCAACAAGCCTTGCTAGTTGCAAATCGTGCGTTTGGCGTTTTTGGATGCTGCTGGGGCCCAGGAGGGACCAGGAGGTCGCAAATTGGACCTGAAGAGAGAGGGGATGTCGAGCAAGACAAAGAGGCCTCACTGAAGCAGGTATCACCCGGAAAAGTGCCAGAAACAGGCACTACGAGGATGCGTGAAACGGTGCTCGCCGAAGTTGCACAAAGGAGTCCCACGTCGCCGGAGACCAACTTAGAAAGTCGTGCAATGCAGGTTAGAGTGCCGTGGACCCAGGCTTGGCTGTGCATGAAGGATTTCCACCGGAAGTGCACAGGGGCCGGAGTAGCTGCAAAGTCGCGGTTCCCAGCAATGCAGCCCAGCGAGGTGAGGCAAGGACTTACCTCCACCAAACTTGGACTGAAGAGTCACTGGACTGTGGGGGTCAATTGGACAGAGTCGCTGGATTCAAGGGACCTCGCTCGTCGTGCTGAGAGGAGACCCAAGGGACCGGTAATGCAGCTTTTTGGTGCCTGCGGTTGCAGGGGGAAGATTCTGTCGACCCACGGGAGATTTCTTCAGAGCTTCTGGTGCAGAGAGGAGGCAGACTACCCCCACAGCATGCACAAGCAGGAAAACAGTCGAGAAGGCGGCAGGATCAGCGTTACAGAGTTGCAGTAGTCGTCTTTGCTACTATGTTGCAGGTTTGCAGGCTTCCAGCGTGGTCAGCAGTCGATTCCTTATCAGAAGGTGAAGAGAGAGATGCAGAGGAACTCGGATGAGCTCTTGCATTCGTTATCTGAAGTTTCCCCAGAGACAGAGACCCTAAATAGCCAGAAAAGAGGGTTTGGCTACCTAGGAGAGAGGATAGGCTACTAACACCTGAAGGAGCCTATCAGCAGGAGTCTCTGACGTCACCTGGTGGCACTGGCCACTCAGAGCAGTCCAGTGGGCCAGCAGCACCTCTGTTTCCAAGATGGCAGAGGTCTGGAGCACACTGGAGGAGCTCTGGACACCTCCCAGGGGAGGTGCAGGTCAGGGGAGTGGTCACTCCCCTTTCCTTTGTCCAGTTTCGCGCCAGAGCAGGGGCTAAGGGGTCCCCTGAACCAGTGTAGACTGGCTTATGCAGAATTGGGCACCTCTGTGCCCAACAAAGCATTTCCAGAGGCTGGGGGAGGCTACTCCTCCCCTGCCTTCACACCATTTTCCAAAGGGAGAGGGTGTCACACCCTCTCTCAGAGGAAGTTCTTTGTTCTGCCATCCTGGGCCAGGCCTGGCTGGACCCCAGGAGGGCAGATGCCTGTCTGAGGGGTTGGCAGCAGCTGCAGTGAAACCCCAGGAAGGGCAGTTTGGCAGTACCAGGGTCTGTGCTACAGACCACTGGGATCATGGGATTGTGCCAACTATGCCAGGATGGCATAGAGGGGGCAATTCCATGATCCTAGACATGTTACATGGCCATATTCGGAGTTACCATTGTGAAGCTACATATAGGTAGTGACCTATATGTAGTGCACGCGTGTAATGGTGTCCCCGCACTCACAAAGTTCAGGGAATTGGCTCTGAACAATGTGGGGGCACCTTGGCTAGTGCCAGGGTGCCCTCACACTAAGTAACTTTGCACCTAACCTTTACCAGGTAAAGGTTAGACATATAGGTGACTTATAAGTTACTTAAGTGCAGTGTAAAATGGCTGTGAAATAACGTGGACGTTATTTCACTCAGGCTGCAGTGGCAGGCCTGTTTAAGAATTGTCAGAGCTCCCTATGGGTGGCAAAAGAAATGCTGCAGCCCATAGGGATCTCCTGGAACCCCAATACCCTGGGTACCTCAGTACCATATACTAGGGAATTATAAGGGTGTTCCAGTAAGCCAATGTAAATTGGTAAAAATGGTCACTAGCCTGTTAGTGACAATTTGAAAGAAATGAGAGAGCATAACCACTGAGGTTCTGATTAGCAGAGCCTCAGTGAGACAGTTAGGCACCACACAGGGAACACATACATATAGGCCACAAACTTATGAGCACTGGGGTCCTGACTAGCAGGGTCCCAGTGACACATAACAAACATACTGAAAACATAGGGTTTTCACTATGAGCACTGGGCCCTGGCTGGCAGGATCCCAGTGAGACAGTGAAAACACCCTGACATACACTCACAAACAGGCCAAAAGTGGGGGTAACAAGGCTAGAAAGAGGCTACTTTCTCACACTAATCCTGCTGGCTCTCTCGACTGTTTCCTGGTGGTGCATGCTCTGAGGGTTGTCTGCCTTCACCCTGCACTGGAAGCCAATTAGAAATCTTCTGTGGGTCGACGGAATATTCCCCCTGCTAACGCAGGCACCAAACTTCTTCATCACTGGTCCTCTGGGTCCCCTCTCATCTCGACGAGCATGGTCCCTGGAACACAGGAGCTGGATCCAAGTGACCCCGACAGTCCAGAGGTCCGTCTGTCCAAATTTAGTGGAGGTAAGTCCTTGCCTCCCCATGCCAGACAGTAATCCTGTGTACTAAGTGAACTGCAGCTGCTAGGGCTTCTGTGAACTTTTGCAAGGAATCCTTCGTGCAAAGCATAGCCCAGGTCCCCAGCACTCTGTCCTGCATTGCTCAACTCGCTGAGTTGACCACCGGCTTCATGGGACCCTCTTTTGTAGTGTTGAGACGACTGCTGTGCTCAGATTTCTTGAATGCCTGTTTAAGTGCTTCTGCAAGTGCTGCCTGCTTCTGAATGGGCTCTCTCTGCTGCTGAGCGCTCCCTCTGTCTCCTCTTCCAAGGGGGCGACCTCCTTGTCCTTCCTGGGCCTGGGCAGCATCCATTTTCTTCAACCGTGACTTGTGCAGCTAGCAAGGCTTGTTTGTGGTCTTTCTGCATGGAAACAACTCTACATCCTCCAGCAAGCCGTGTGACATCTTCTGTGCAAAGGAGAGGTTCCTGGCATCTTCCGTTTTTGCAGAATCTTCATTTTCTTCGACCCAGAGGCAGCCATTTTGCACCTTCATCTGGGGTTTAGTGGGCTCCTGCCCCCCCGGACACTTGCGTGACTCTTGGAATTGGTCCCCTTCCTTTACAGGTCCTCAGGTCCAGGAATCCATCTTCAGTGCTTTGCAGTCAGTTGTTGCCTTTGCAGAATACCCTATCACGACTTTAGTGTGTTTCTGGGGTAGTAGGTTAACTTTACTCCTACCTGTCAGGGTCTTGGGGTGGGGTATCTTGGACACCCTTAGTGTTTTCTTACACTCCCAGCAACCCTCTACACACTACACTAGGCCTGGGGTCCATTTGTGGTTCGCATTCCACTTTGAGTATATGGTTTGTGTTGCCCCTAGGCCTATTGTATCTTATTGCATCCTATTGTATTCTACAGTGTTTGCACTACTATTCTAACTGTTTACTTACCGGAGTTTGGTGTGTGTGTATATTTTGTGTATTTTACTTACCTCCTAAGGGAGTACATCCTCTGAGATATTTTTTGCACATTGTCACTAAAATAAAGTACCTTTATTTTTAGTAACTCTGAGTATTGTGATTCTTATGATATAGTGTTATATGATATAAGTGGTATAGTAGGAACTTTGCATGTCTCCTAGTTCAGCCCAAGCTGCTCTGCCATAGCTACCGCTATCAGCCTAAGTTTCTAGAACACTACTAATAAGGGGTAACTGGACCTGGCACAAGGTGTAAGTACCATTGGTACCCACTATAAGCCAGGCCAGCCTCCTATACCTGAGTTATGGGGTTTGATGATTTTCTTTTTCAGAATTGATATTCAATCAATCAATTTGTAAAGCGCGCTACATACCCGTGAGGGTTTCAAGGTGCTTGCGGGGGGGGGTTGTAGGAGCTGCTACTGTTCGAAGAGCCAAGTCTTGAGGAGTTTTCTGAAGGAAAGAAGGTCCTGGGTCTGTCGTAGATCCGGCGGGATGGTGTTCCAGGTCTTGGCGGCGAGGTACGAGAATGATCTGCCGCCGGAAGATTTGCGTTGGATGGAGGCGAAGGCGAGGTTAGTGGAGCAGAGATGTCGGGTGGGGGTGTAGAAGCTGAGTCTTTTGTTCAGGTATGATAGTCCAGTGTTGTGGAGTGCCTTGTGTGCGTGGGTGAGGAGCTTGAAGGTGATCCTCTTGTTGACGGGGAGCCAGTGAAGGTCTCTTAGGTGGGGGGTGATGTGGCAGTGGCGAGGGATGTTGAGGATGAGTCAGGCGGAGGCGTTTTGGATGCTTTGGAGGAGTTTGGTGTAGAGGGCGTTGCCGTAGTCGAGTCTGCTGCTGACGAGGGCCTGGGATACTGTTTTTCTTGTTTCTGTTGGGATCCATTTGTAAACTCTGCGAAGCATGTGGAGGGTGTTGTAGCAGGAGGAGGAGATGGCACTGACCTGTTTTGACATGGAGAGTGAGGAGTCAAGGGTGAAGCCGAGGTTTCGTGCGCTGTCGGTGGGGGACCCAGCGTGGACTGCCACCATGAGTTGTCCCAGGTGGAGGGGGTGAGACCAAGGATGAGGACCTCTGTTTTGTCCGAGTTCAGTTTTAGCCGGCTGTCTCTCATCCAGTCGGTGATGGCTTTTAGTCCCTCGTGGAGGTTGGTTTTGGTGGTGTGCGGGTCCTTGGTGAGGGAGAGGATGAGTTGGGGCTCGTCGGCATAGGAGATGATGTTGAGGTTTTGCTGGCGGGCCACTTGTGCGGGGGGCCATGTAGATATTGAACAGCGTCGGGCTGAGGGATGAGCCCTGGGGTACACCGCAGATGATGTTGAAGGCTTTGGATTAGTACGGGGGGAAGCGAACTCTTTGGGTTCTGCCGGCGAGGAAGGATGCGGTCTATTCGAGGGCTTGGTCCTGGATTCCTACTGCGTGGAGGCGGGATTTTAGGGTGTGGTGACAGACGGTGTTAAAGGCGGCTGAAAGGTCTAGGAGGATGAGGGCTGATGTTTCTCCATTGTCGAGGTGCCTTCTGATGTCGTCTGTGGCGGCGAGGAGGGCGGTTTCGGTGCTGTGGTTGCATCTGAAGCCGGACTAGGAGGGGGTCGAGGATGTTGTTGTCTTTGAGGTACCAAGTGAGCTGAGTGTTGACGATTTTCTCGATGACCTGCGCCGGGAAAGGGAGCAGAGAGATGGGCCAGAAGTTTTTCAGGTCCTTGGGGTCTGTCTTTGGTTTCTTGAGAAGGGCGTTGATTTCGGCATGTTTCCAGCTTTCCAGGAATCTTGCAGTTTCGAAGGAGATGTTGATGGCTTTCCGTAGGTGTGGTGCAATGGCTGTGTCTGCTTTGTTGAAGATGTGGTGTGGGCAGGGGTCTGATGGTGATCCGGAGTGGATGAGTTAATGGTCTTGCGGGTATCGTCATCGCTGATGTTGGTTCAGGAGGTCAGTCGGCTGGAGCGGGTGGAGTTCTTGGTGGGTGGGTTAGGAGCGTCCGGAGTGTGAGGGGAGTTGAAGCTGTCGTGGATATCCGTGATTTTTTGGTGGAAGGCGGTTGCTAGGGCGTCGCATAGTTCTTGGGCTTTCAAGTTGTAGTAGGAAGAGTGAAGTAATGAGATATGTTGAGGTGGCCGTGAATTATGCCAGCACCTGTATTGTGTACATTAATAGGAAATGTCTCCCTCGAAGGCATTATTTCCTTGGGATTTTAATCTCCTACACTGGGGTGTTCTTTGTGTGTCAGTGATTGAAGAAAGTGTTGAATGTCTGCATCCACAACTGGGAGTTTGTTGTGCGGAATAGTATCGCTTCGGTACATGATCTCCTAGACATCTGTGCCAGACTTTATTAAAGAGTTTGACGTGCCTGAATTCCCAAGTTGGTTGGTTGGTTCGTAACCCACCTGGAATTCCCAAGGTTGGAGGTAGGTCTCAGGCTTTTAGCTAAAATAGCTATATTGTACAACATTTTGGCATTAGACATTGCTTATGGTTAAGAGTTTGGCAAATGTTTGTATAGATGAATAGGGGATTAGGAATTGGCTAATAAAATACAATTCTCCCTTCTTCCAATAAGGGGGATATTTGACGTACTTTGTGTTTCCCATTGGTGGCCTGGGTTAAGTTTTGGAGTTTAACATTAAAACGTCTTAATTTGTACTTTTAATTATCTCCTCTAGTGATATGTGGATTTTCAAGACGATACCTGTGCATTGAAAGATCCATAGCTCACACCACGACGTGCAGTACAGTTGTGCTCCCACCTTTCTGCGGGTGATGGCGGTTCTCATTATTTCATGGACATTCAGAGCCAAGACAGCGGACCTGTCCACCTCCTGCAGGCCATCACAAATCTCAGATGGCCAATCACTGATCACCAGCTAGAAATTAGGGATCAGAGACAACTGATGTGCCAGACTCCAGTCTCCAAACAGAACACCCCAGACAGGTTCCTCACCTCAGGGGAGCAGGACTTTGACTGCTATGTCGAGGGTCGCACCATGACAGTAGAAGAACAATACAATCTGGACAAACAACTCCAGATTTCCACACGGCTGCATCCTTAAAAAAGAAACACCGTTTACCACTTTGAACATATATAACAATCAATACTAGCTAACACTGGAGCATGCACTGTCTCTTTTTCATTAACCACTCTACAATGACTTTCAAAGAGGAGGACAATATACCCTGAAGAATGAACAAAAATCCCATACATATCTTTTGGGAGTAATGAGGGCTTGTCACTGAGATGCCTAAGACGTGCCCTCTGAACTTAAATTCACCATAGATGTATATAAATGTAATGGTTGAAGAAAAGGGAACCTGAAGCCGTAACTCACCAGGGGTCATCATCGGGCTCCCATCCTTCCAACTCAATCAGACAAAAGAAGCAGCGGGCAACATCCGGCTGTTCATGGTAGGACTGTGCACGAAGCCAGCTTTGGCCATCTGCAAACCAGAGAAGGTATCCATCAATCAAACATTTATAGAGTGCGACAAATCATCACTGAGAGCCTTGCGGCACTGCAAGAAGCCTAAGCAAGGTTAACAATACACAGCATCTGTTGACCTCAAGATGATCAGGATATCAACCTCTAGTTACCATGACCAGGCCGTGGTGACAATAGGTATATGATCACCAGCTCCAAGCCACAGTCTAAGACCACCACATATGGTAAGGGTGCAGAAAAGTGATCTTAAATGGAAATCATATGCAAAGCAGTAATCAAGAAAAAGACACACATCACTGAACAGACCACTCGCACTAACATTGGACGCCCGCTTCTGTGGTAGGAAGGAACATCAATCAGACGTTAGGAAGGGGAACAGTAAGAATCCATTCTGGATTTTGTTTTGTGTAATGGAATGGAAGGCTAAATTCTTGTGAGTTTCAGTGCAGATAAAGTTACTGACTATTAGGAAGCATGAAAGTTAAATAATTCTTCTAGACCACCACAGAGGATCAGTGCCTTGAACTCATTCCTTAGTGGATGTCTAGAACATGTTCCACGATTCCAAGTCCCAGAGCTCTCTGGCCCTAACCTGCTGCTTTACATCTGTGCAGTGTTGAGGTGTCGGGGCTGGCCGGGTGTGTGGGGGGTACCTAAGGTACTTGCATCTAATACCAGGTCCAGGTATCCCCTACTAGTGCAAATTAGTCAGTGTCTAGAAGCCAGGCTCTCTAGAGGTAGCTGTGGATGAGCAGACAAGGCTTATCTAGGACACATGCAAAGCTCATGCAAAACCACTGTAGTCACACAGCACTTATACACATGAAACAATTCACTCAGTGTTACAAACATAAAGATACTTTATTATAGTAACACCACCAAAATTATTATAGAGGCAATACTCCCTTAGGAGGTACATAATATACAAGATATATACACTAGTTGTCGGAACTAGGCATACGGATAGTTAGAAAACAGTGCAAATAGTGTAAAACACAATAGAGAATAGTGGACTTAGGGGAGCACAAACCATATACAAAAAAATTGAATGCAAGAGTGTCACCCCCACCCAGGTAAGTGGAGTGTGTAGAGGGTGACTGGGGGTACCAGGAAAGCACAAAAGGTAAGTACCACAACACCCCGTCAACCAGGAAAGCAAGAGTAAATCATTAGAATTTCCACTTAGACAAAAAGAAGAGAATTGCAAACCCCAGGGATGACTGCAAGAAACAAATGGTGGATTCCTGAAGAAGAAGACCTGTGGAAAGAGGGGACCAAGTCCAGAAGACACAGAGTCCAGTCAGAGCAGGAGCCCCTACAAACCAAGCTAAGGATTGCAGGTGTTGGTTGACGGTGCAGAAGAAAAGTCAGCACTGCAGCCCTGGAGTCGGAGTCGAGTTCCTGGAGGATGCAGGTGATGTCCCACGCCAGAAGGAAGATTGCAGTCGGGTTTGCATGTCTGGATTCCACCAACAAGCCTTGGCACAGAGTGGTGCCACTGGGGACTGTTTTGCTTTCCTGCTGACCAAATATATACACTGAAAGGAGTCAAAAAGAATCTCTGGAATGCACTTCTTTGTCTAAAGAAGACATTTATTACATCACTTCACAAGGCTCATGAAGGAAGGTCAATACAACCGAAAGTGCACTTTTAAAATGTGCAACAATGAAGTGAGAACATGTACAAAGAATCTTCAATCTAGAAACAGCAAATATATACATGCAAAGATACAAACACCTATATTGACATATATATTCATATACAATGCAAAGCAAATAAAGTAAACATTCATCAACATAGGGCACAGTTGCTCCTTCATACTTCTCATGCCAGCAAGTTGTTGACCCCGGTTCGACTGCAACGAGAACGAGAGATCTACCCTCACGGGAAATATATCAGTCATTCGACGTCTCAATCCTGACTGAAGTCTGAATCTCCTCACCGTCGACCTGGGTCTCTTATATACCTTAAACAAGCAGGGAAGGTGGTTTCTAGAAAAGCCCTTCCACTCTGTGAAAAGTGTTAAAAATGCTGGCTGTTTCAGGTCAGTATTGAAAGAAACACGTTGGACCCCAACAGGTTCCCAAGGTGTCTGTCCCAAAACTAAACCGTTCCCTGCCGTACCATAAACACCATCCTAGTACATCTTTACCTTGCTGACTGAATGACTCCTCCATGTTATGTACTAGCCCTTGATGAGAAAGAACACACAGAATAAAAACTTGAGCACATTGTATAATGTGGCCATGGAAAATTACTTGCACCTTTTAACGCCGCGGTGGCTAATGCTAAAATAAAGTCAATAGGCATGATGAATCTGGTGTCCATTAATGTGACGGTGTGCTGCTAGGCTAAGTGCAACATGGAGTCAGTGGTCAAAACACAAATAGAATTACAGGGACCAGCAAGGCCCAGGAGGACTCAACCCACAAGGGAGGCCCAGAGGGGACCCTCAGCATCACAGAGGGCCCACAAAAGCACAGGCAGCACACACGGGTCCCACAGGACGGGGACACAGAAGGTGCAAATGGAGCCCATGCAGTACTATGAAAAGGAGTCCCGTGCCACAGGAGAGTCGCTCAGGAACTGTGCTGGAGCTACACAAAGACTGAAGACCCCCTGGAAGAAGAGCCAACAAGCCTTGGCAGCTGCAAAGGAAGCAGTGCATGGGGGTACTGTCCTGTGTGAGAAGGCAAGGGCTTACCTCCACCCAAGTTGGACCATCTGGACCACTTCCGACCACCACCCGTGATGCAGGATCCATGTAGCTTAGCAGGAGAGAGGATCCACACAGCTAGTCGTCATTGCTGTTTGTGCCTGCAGATGCAGGGGAGTGATTCCTTCACTCCAAAGGATATTCTTTCTTCTTTCCTGTGCAGATTGAAGATGGGCTGTCCTCAGAGGATGCACAACTGGGGAAATGTTGCAAAAGCTGGAAGGAGCCAGAGAAACAATGTTGCAGACAAAGTCTTCTTCTTTGTTTCAGATGGTCGGGTCCTGGGAAGTTCAGGTGCAGTTTCTTTGGTCAGAAGTTGAAGTAAGGGATGCAGAAGAATCCTGCTGGAATCTTGCAATCTGAAATCTGATGAACCACCCAAAAGAGAGACCTTAAATATCCCTGAATGGGGGATTGGTCACCTAGCTGGGTTACCACCTATCGGGAGGGGGCTCTGGCATCACCTGCCTTGCCACTCAGATGCTTCCAGAGTTCCCTGCCAACCTTGAATTCAAGATGGCAGAATCCAGGGAGCCTCTGAAGGAGCTCTAGGCACCACCGCTGGGGTGGTGATGGACAGGGGACTGGTCACTTCTCTTTCCATTGTCCAGTTTCGCACCAGAGCAGGAACTGGTGGTCCCTGAACTGGTGTAGGCTTGTTTATTGCTGGAGGGCACCAAATGGGACCTTCAAACCATACCAGTTGCTTGGGGAGGCTACCTCTCCCAAACCATGTCACACCTATTTCCAAAGGGAGAAGGTGTAACACCCTTCTCCCAAAGGAAATCCTTTGTTCTCGCTTCCTGGACTTGAGCTGTTTAAGCAACAGGAGGGCAGAAACCTGTCTGTGAGGTGGCAGAAGCTAGGGCTGCGTGGGAAACCTCTGAAGGCTGTGAAAACAATGTTGGGGATCCTCTAAGGAGCCCACAGAGTGCACAGAATCATACAACCAATATTGGCAAAAGTATTGGGGTGTGATTCCAACACATTTGATACCAAACATGCCTACATTCAGAGTTACCATTATGTAGCTGGACACAGGTAGTTACCTATGTCCAGGACACACGTAAAATGATGTCCCCGCATGCACAAAGTCCAGGAAAATGGATCTGGAGTTTGTGGGGGCACCTCTGCTAGTGCAGGAGTGCCCTCACACACAAGTACAAATACCCTACTCTCTGGGCTGGGGGGGGCTATCATAGGGGTGACTTATAGTGAACTGGTGTGGTGACCTATAGTGAAAACACGCAGACTGCCATGGCAGGCCTGCAGAACCCTTTGCATGGGCTCCCTATTGGTGGCAGAATAACTGCTGCAGCCCATAGGGATCCGCTGGAACCCCAATGCCCTGGGTACCAGAGTACCATCTGCTAGGGGCTTACATGGGGGTACCAGTATGCCAATTGTAGGATCACATAGGTTTCAGCAACCATGTTTTAAAGGGGAGAGCATAATGACTGGGGTCCTGGATAGCAGGATACCAGTGAACACATTCAAACACACTGACAAACAGGCCAAAAGTGGGGGTAACCAAGCTAGAAAGAGGCTTCTTTCCTACATGCGGAGGAGGAGAAATCACTTAATCTCAGAGCTGGTGTGGAATAGGTGTTTGCCAGGGTCAGTCCTGAACTAATATTGGAACAGGAAGGCTTAACTGAGGTCCATGCATTCATCATTGCACAGATTGTGCAGCTGCCCGACTGCATCACTTCTTATGGGGGATTAGAAAAACATACAACAGAACTGCTAACACAGCAAATGGGCATTGATGCCCCTGGCACAGGAGGTCTGGGACAGGCCCCCTGCACCAGCAGGCAGAGACTGACCCACCTGCCTAAGGTTGGCTAGTTCAGAGCCAGGGCAGTCTGCACTTTATACACACCAGAAAGCAGAGAATGACTGGCCTGCCACAGCGAGCAGAGACTGACACTTTATACACACCACCAAGTAGTGACTGACTGATCTGCCTATGAATGGCTAGTTCAGAGCCAGGGTAGTGTGCACTTTACACACACCACCTCTCCCGCCGTCAGTGAGGTGGGGCTGGAGGGCTGGCCTCTCATTGTGTGGAACAAGGTCAGAGCCCATCTAAGCTGCAGAGGAGCACTCAAGGTGCTTTTTGTGAGAGGAGGCCACTTTGTGTCTGATGTTGATGGGTTCTAGAAGTTGGTAGTGCCCAGGGTCCCTGCTAACCAGGTTCCCTGGGCCAGAGCTCTTTCCCTAAATCTATTGTGATGCTTGGAACAATTGGATACACTCTTAAATACCCCTATAAGTCCTTAATAAATGGGTACCCCAGTACCCAGGGATAGTTAGAGAAGACCCCTGAGGACAGCAGCACTGATTGTGCCACTCTCTAGCGCCCTGCACCCAGATGCACCAAGCACTATCAGTGCAGGCTGAGTGTACTGGGGCAAAACTAAAAAGGCAAACTCGACATGACACACTCCCTATGTGCCCTGTCCACCCTTCACTGCATATAATATGGGTAAGTTGTAGGAGGCTGGCCTGGCTTGTAGTGGGTACCAAGGGGGACTTACACTCTGTATCAGGTCCAGGTATCCCTTATTAGTGTAGAGGGGTGTCTAGCAGCTTAGGCTGATAGAAGGTAGCTATAGCAGAGCAGCTTAGGCTGAACTAGGAGACATGCAAAGCTCCTACTATACCACTAGTGTCATATGCACAATATCATAAGAAAACACAATACACAGATATACTAAAAAAAAAGGTACTTTATTTTTATGACAATATGCCAAAAGTATCTCAGTGAGTACCCTCAGCATGAGGATGCCAAATATACACAAGATATATGTACACAATACCAAAAATATGCAGTAATAGCAAAAGGAAGTAATGCAAGCAGTGTAAAGTTACAGTAGATTACAATAGGAGCACATAGGTATAGGGGCAACACAAACCATATAATCCAAAAATGGAATGCAAACCACAAATGGACCCCAAAGCTATGTGAGCTTGTAGAGGGTCGCTGGGACTGTAAGAAAACAGTGAGGGTTAGAAAAATAGCCCACCCCAAGACCCTGAAAGGTAGGTGTAAAGTGCACCTACAACCCCCAGAGAGCACAGAAGTCGTGATAGTGGGATTCTGCAAGGAAGACCAACACCAGCAAAGCAACAACAGTGGATTCCCGGTCCTGAGTACCTGTGGAACAAGGGGACCAAGTCCAAGAGTTGCGACAATGTCGAGAGAGGGCAGATGCCCAAGAAATGCCAGCTGAGGGTGCAAGGAAGCTGCCACCGGGTGGAGGAAGCTTGGTGTTCTGCAAGAACGTAGAGGACTAGGAACTTCCTCTTTGGAGGATGGATGTCACACGCTGTGAAGAAGCTTGCAGAGGTGTTCCCACGCAGAAAGACTGCAAACAAGTCTTGCTAGCTGCAAGGGTTGTGGTTAGGGTTTTTGGATGCTGCTGTGGCCCAGGAGGGACCAGGATGTCGCCACTTGGATGAGGAGACAGAGGGAGCACCCAGCAAGTCAGGGAGCCCTCACAGAAGCAGGCAGCACCCGCAGAAGTGCCAGAACAGGCACTTGGAAGAGGAGTGAACCGGAGTCCACCCGAAGTCAGAAAAGGGAGTCCCACGATGCTGGAGGACAACTCAGAAGGTTGTGCACTGCAGGTTAGAGTGTCAGGGACCCAGGCTTGGCTGTGCACAAAGGAAATCCTGTAAGAGTGCACAGGAGCCGGAGCATCTGCAAATCACGTGGGACCCAGCAAAGCAGTCTAGCGTGGGTAGGCATGGACTTACCTCCACCAAACTTGGACTAAAGAGTCACTGGACTGTGGGGTTCACTTGGACAGAGTTGCTGAGGCAGGCTACCCCCAGAGCATGCACCACCAAGAAACAGGCGAGAAAGCCAGCAGGATGAAGCGATACAAGGTTGCAGTAGTCGTCTTTGCTACTTTGTTGAGGTTTTGCAGGTGTCCTGAGCAGTCAGCGGTCGATCCTTTGGCTGAAGGTAAAGAGGGAGATGCAGAGGAACTCTGATGAGCTCTTGCATTGGGTATCTGAAGAATTCCCCAAAGCAGAGACCCTAAATAGCCAGAAAAGGAGGTTTGGCTACCTAGGAAGGAGGATAGGCTAGTAAGAAAGGTAAGAGCCTATCAGAAGGAGTCTCTGACGTCACCTGCTGGCCCTGGCCACTCAGAGCAGTCCAGTGTGCCAACACACCTCTGAATCTAAGATGGCAGAGGTCTGGGGCTCGCTGGAGGAGCTCTGGGCACCTCCCCTGGGATGTGCAGGTCAGGGGAGTGGTCACTCCCATTTCCTTTGTCCGGTTTCGCGCCAGAGCAGGGCTCGGGGATCCCTGAACCGGTGTAGACTGGCTTATGCAGAGATGGGCACCATCTGTGCCCATGAAAGCATTTCCAGAGGCTGGGGGAGGCTACTCCTCCCCAGCCCTGACACCTTTTTCCAAAGGGAGGGGGTGTAACACCCTCTCTCTGAGGAAGTCCTTTGTTCTGCTTTCCTGGGCCAGGCCTGGCTGGACCCCAGGAGGGCAGAAACCTGTCTGAGGGGTTGGCAGCAGCTGTAGTGAAACCCCGGGAAAGGCAGTTTGGTAGTACCCGGGTCTGTGCTGGAGACTCGGGGGATCATGGAATTGTCTCCGCAATGCCAGAATGGCATTGGGGTGACAATTCCATGATCTTAGACATGTTACATGGCCATGTTCGGAGTTACCATTGTGACGCTATACATAGGTAGTGACCTATGTATAGTGCACGCGTGAAATGGTGTCCCTGCACTCACAATGTCCGGGGAATTTGCACTGAACGATGTGGGGGCACCTTGGCTAGTGCAAGGGTGCCCACACACTAAGTAACTTAGCACCCAGCCTTCACCAAGTGAAGGTTAGACATATAGGTGACTTATAAGTTGCTTAAGTGCAGTTGTAAATGGCTGTGAAATAATGTGGACGTTATTTCACTCAGGCTGCAGTGGCAGGCCTGTGTAAGAATTGTCTGAGCTCCCTATGGGTGGCCAAAGAAATGCTGCAGCCCATAGGGTTCTCCTGGAACCCCAATACCCTGGGCATCTCAGTACCCTATACTAGGGAATTATAAGGGTGTTCCAGTATGCCAATGTGAATTGGTGAAATTGGTCACTAGCCTGTTAGTGACAATTTGGAAAGCAGAGAGAGCATAACCACTGAGGTTCTGGTTAGCAGAGCCTCAGTGAGACAGTTAGTCATCACTCAGGGAACACATACAGGGCACACTTATGAGCACTGGGGCCCTGGCTGGCAGGGTCCCAGTGACACATACACTAAAACAACATATATACAGTGAAATATGGGGGTAACATGCCAGGCAAGATGGTACTTTCCTACATAAGGCACCCCTCTGATAGGCCTTAACACCCTAAGGCAGGATGCACCATACTATATGTGAGTGCATCATTGCATGACCCCTATGCCCCCACTGTGTCCTTGCCAAACCTGGGACATAGTGAGTGAGCAGAGCAGCCATTTTAAGTGCATGTGCTGGACACTGGTCAAACATGAGTTTCCCAGCTACATGATGGCCACTCTGCACCCTGGGTTGTTTGGTATTAAACAGCTCAGGATAATAAGTCCAAACTGGTACCAGTATTGGACTTGACCCCAAAAGTGTCCAGGGGTCACCCTCGAGGTGCCCCCTGCAAAAGCAGACCTAACCTGTCTAGGAAAGTACCCTCTTTTTGCCATGGTTACCACCATTTTCGGCCTGATGTCAGTGTGCTTGACTGTGTTCACTGGGATCCTGCTAACCAGGACCCCAGTGATTATGCTCTTGCGCCTCTAAATTTTGTTGTTGCATACTGGTAACGCAGTATTTCACCCAAA
Source organism: Pleurodeles waltl (assembly GCF_031143425.1). Lineage (NCBI taxonomy): Eukaryota > Metazoa > Chordata > Amphibia > Caudata > Salamandridae > Pleurodeles > Pleurodeles waltl. The sequence goes on along the minus strand of NC_090438.1, from coordinate 8,861,118 downwards.
ATTGGCATACTGGTGCCCCCTTATAAGTCCCTAGAATATGGTACCTAGGTGCCCAAGGCATTGGGGTTCCAGGGGATCTGTATGGCCTGCAGCATATATATTTTGCCTCCCATAGGGAGCTTATGCAAAGGCTTCTGCAGGACTGCCATTGCAGCCTGCATGAAAAAGTGCATGCACCCGTACACTGCCATTTACACTGGTATGACAGTCCCAGACCTTTCGTTGCACCCACTGCTGCAGCATCACAGGTCCCAGACCTTTTAATGCACCCACTGCTGCAGCATCACAGGTCCCAGACCTTTTAATGCCTCCATTGCTGCAGCATCACAGGTCCCAGACCTTTTAATGCACCCACTGCTGCAGCATCACAGGTCCCACACCTTTTAATGCACACACTGCTGCAGCATCACAGGTCCCAGAACTTTTATTGCACCCACTGCTGCAGCATCAAAGGTCCCAGACCTTTTATTGCACCCCCTGCTGCAGCATCACAGGTCCCAGACCTTTTATTACACCCACTGCTGCAGCGTCCCAGACCTTTTAATGTCCCCACTGCTGCAGTGTCACAGGTCCCAGACCTTTTAATGTCCCCACTGCTGCAGCGTCACAGGTCCCAGACCTTTTAATGCCCCTACTGCTGCAGCGTCACAGGTCCCAGACCTTCTAATGCCCCCACTGTGTAGGAAAGTACCATCTTGCCTGGCATGCTACCCCCATTTTTCACTGTATATATGTTGTTTTAGGTGTATGTATCACTGGGACCCTGCCAGCCAGGGCCCCAGTGCTCATAAATGTGACTGAAAGTGTTACCTGTGTTATGACTAACTGTCTCACTGAGGCTCTGCTAATCAGAACCTCAGTGGTTATGCTCTCTCATTTCTTTCCAAATTGTAACTAACAGACTAGTGACCAATTTCACCAATTCACATTGGCATACTGGAACACCCTTATAATTCCCTAGTATATGGTACTGAGGTACCCAGGGTATTGGGGTTCCAGGAGATCCCTATGGGCTGCAGCATTTCTTTTGCCACCCATAGGGAGCTCTGACAATTCTTACACAGGCCTGCCACTGCAGCCTGAGTGAAATAACGTCCACGTTATTTCACAGCCATTTACCACTACACTTAAGTAACTTATATGTCACCTATATGTCTAACCTTCACTTGCTGACGGTTAGGTGCAAAGTTACTAAGTGTGAGGGCATCCTTGCACTAGCAAAGGTGCCCCCACATAGTTCAGTGCTATTTCCTCAGACTTTGTAAGTGTGGAGACACCATTACACATGTGCACTACAAATAGGTCAATACCTATATGTAGCGGCACAGTGGTAACTCCGAATATAGCCATGTAACGTGTAAGATCATGGAATTGCCCCCTCTATGCCAAATCTGGTATTGGGGGGCCAATCCCATGCATTCCCAGGGCTCCACCCTGGACCCCGGGTACTGCCAAACCAGCTCTCTGGGGTTTTCTCTGCAGCTACCGCTGCTGCCAACCCACAGACAGGGTTCTGCCCTCCTTGGGTCTGAGCAGCCCAGTCCCAGGAAGGCAGAACAAAGGATTTCCTCTGATACAGGGTGTTACACCCTCTCCCTGTGGAAATAGGTGTTAAGGGCTGGGGAAGAGTAGCCTCTCCCAGCCTCTGGAAATGCTTTGAAGGGCACAGATGGTGACCTATTTGCATAAGCCAGTCAACACCGGTTTAGGGAACCTCCAATCCCTGCTCTGGCGCGACACTGGACAATGGAAAGGGGATTGACCACTCCCCGGTCCATCACCACCCCAGGGGTAGTGCCCAGAGCTCCTCCAGTGTATCCCAGACCTCTGCCATCTTGGATCCAGAGGTGTGAGGGCACCCTGGAGGCCTCTGAGTGGCCAGTGTCAGAAGGTGACATCAGAGACCCCTCCTGATAGGTGCTTACCTGGCTAGGTGGCCAATCCTCCTCTGAGGGCTAATTAGGGTCTATCCAGTGGGCTTTTCCTCAGATAATGACTTTCAAGAATTCATCAGAGTTCCTCTGCACCTCGCTCTTCGACTTCTGCGTAGGATCGACCACTGACTGCTCCAGGATGCCTGCAAGACTGCAACAAAGTAGCAAGAAGACTACCAGCAACATTGTAGCGCCTCATCCTGCCGGCTTTCTCAACTGTTTCCTGGTGGTGCATGCTCTGGGGGCTGTCTGTAGGAGGCTGGACTGGCTTGTAGTGAGTACCAAGGGGTACTTGCACCTTGCACCAGGCCCAGTTATCCCTTATTAGTGTATAGGGTGTCTAGCAGCTTAGGCTGATAGATAATGGTAGCTTAGCAGAGAAGCTTAGGCTGAACTAGGAGACGAGTGAAGCTCCTACAGTACCACAAGTGTCACTTGCACAATATCATAAGAAAACACAATACACAGTTATACTAAAAATAAAGGTACTTTATTTTTATGACAATATGCCAAAGTATCTCAGAGTGTACCCTCAGTGAGAGGATAGAAAATATACACAAGATATATGTACACAATACCAAAAATATGCAGTATAGTCTTAGAAAACAGTGCAAACAATGTATAGTTACAATAGGATGCAATGGGGACACCTAGGGATACGGGCAACACAAACCATATACTCCAAAAGTGGAATGCGAACCACGAATGGACCCCAAACCTATGTGACCTTGTAGAGGGTCGCTGGGACTATTAGAAAATAGTGAGGGTTAGAAAAATAGCCCACCCCAAGACCCTGAAAAGTGAGTGCAAAGTGCACTAAAGTTCCCCCAAGGACATAGAAGTCGTGATAGAGGAATACTGCAGGAAAGACACAAACCAGCAATGCAACAACAATGGATTTCCTGTCGAGGGTACCTGTGGAACAAGGGGACCAAGTCCAAAAGTCACAAGCAAGTCGGAGATGGGCAGATGCCCAGGAAATGCCAGCTGTGGGTGCAAAGAAGCTTCTACTGGACAGAAGAAGCTGAGGATTCTGCAGGACCGAAAATGGCTAGAGACTTCCCCTTTGGAGGACGGATCCCTCTCGCCTTGGAGAGTTGTGCAGAAGTGTTTTCCCGCCAAAAGACTGCCAACAAGACTTGCTAGCTGCAAATCGTGCGGTTAGCGTTTTTGGATGCTGCTATGGCCCAGGAGTCCCACGTCGCCGGAGACCAACTTAGAAAGTCGTGCAATGTAGGTTAGAGTGCCGTGGACCGAGGCTTGGCTGTGCACAAGAGATTTCCACCGGAAGTGCACAGGGGCCGGAGTAGCTGCAAAAGTTGCGGTTCCCAGCAATGCAGTCTGGCGTGGGGAGGCAAGGACTTACCTCCACCAAACTTGGACTGAAGAGTCACTGGACTGTGGGAGTCACTTGGACAGAGTTGCTGGATTTGAGGGACCTCGCTCGTTGTGCTGAAAGGAGACCCAAGGGACCAGTAATGCAGCTTTTTGGTGCCTGCGGTTGCAGGGGGAAGATTCCATCGACCCACGGGAGATTTCTTCGGAGCTTCTAGTGCAGAGAGGAGGCAGACTACCCCCACAGCATGCACCACCTGGAAAACAGTCGAGAAGGCGGCAGGATCAGAGTTACAGAGTTGCAGTAGTCGTCTTTGCTACTATGTTGCAGTTTTGCAGGCTTCCAGCGCGGTCAGCAGTCGATTCCTTGGCAGAAGGTGAAGAGAGAGATGCAGAGGAACTCTGATGAGCTCTTGCATTCGTTATCTAAAGTTTCCCCAGAGACAGAGACCCTAAATAGCCAGAAAAGAGGGTTTGGCTACCTAGGAGAGAGGATAGGCTAGCAACACCTGAAGGAGCCTATCAGAAGGAGTCTCTGACGTCACCTGGTGGCACTGGCCACTCAGAGCAGTACAGTGTGCCAGCAGCACCTCTGTTTCCAAGATGGCAGAGGTATGGAGCACACTGGAGGAGCTCTGGACACCTCCCAGGGGAGGTGCAGGTCAGGGGAGTGGTCACTCCCCTTTCCTTTGTCCAGTTTCGCGCCAGAGCAGGGCTAAGGGGTCCCTGAACCAGTGTAGACTGGCTTATGCAGAAATGGGCACCAAAAGTGCCCATGAAAGCATTTCCAGAGGCTGGGGGAGGCTACTCCTCCCTGTAGGAGGCTGGACTGGCTTGTAGTGAGTACCAAGGGGTACTTGCACCTTGCACCAGGCCCAGTTATCCCTTATTAGTGTATAGGGTGTCTAGCAGCTTAGGCTGATAGATAATGGTAGCTTAGCAGAGCAGCTTAGGCTGAACTAGGAGACGTGTGAAGCTACTACAGTACCACTTAGTGTCATATGCACAATATCATAAGAAAACACAATACACAGTTATACTAAAAATAAAGGTACTTTATTTTTATGACAATATGCCAAAGTATCTTAGAGTGTACCCTCAGTGAGAGGATAGGAAATATACACAAGATATATATACACAATAGCAACAATATGCAGTATAGTCTTAGAAAACAGTGCAAACAATGTATAGTTACAATAGGATGCAATGGGGAAACATAGGGATAGGGGCAACACAAACCATATACTCCAAAAGTGGAATGCGAACCACGAATGGACCCCAAACCTATGTGACCTTGTAGAGGGTCGCTGGGACTATTAGAAAATAGTGAGAGTTAGAAAAATAACCCTCCCCAAGACCCTGAAAAGTGAGTGCAAAGTGCACTAAAGTTCCCCTAAGGACAAAAGAGTCGTGTTAGAGGAATAATGCAGGAAAGACACAAACCAGCAATGCAACAACTGTGGATTTCCAATCTAGGGTACCTGTGGAACAAGGGGACCAAGTCCAAAAGTCACAAGCAAGTCGGAGATGGGCAGATGCCCAGGAAATGCCAGCTGCGGGTGCAAAGAAGCTTCAACTGGACAGAAGAAGCTGAGGTTTCTGCAGGAACGAAAAGGGCTAGAGACTTCCCCTTTGGTGGACGTATCCCTCTTGCCTTGGAGAGTCGTGCAGATGTGTTTTTCCGCCGGAAGGACGCCAACAAGCCTTGCTACACGCAAATCGTGCGTTTTTCGTTTTTGGACGCTGCTGGGGCCCAGGAGGGACCAGGAGGTCGCAAATTGGACATGAAGAGAGAAGGGACGTCGAGCAAGACAAATAGCCCTCACTGAAGCAGGTAGCACCCGAAGAAGTGCCAGAAACAGGCACTACGAGGATGCGTGAAACGGTGCTCGCCGAAGTTGCACAAAGGAGTCCCACGTCGCCGGAGACCAACTTAGAAAGTCGTGCAATGCAGGTTAGAGTGCCGTGGACCCAGGCTTGGCTGTGCACAAAGGATTTCCGCCGGAAGTGCACAGGGGCCGGAGTAGCTGCAAAGTCGCGGTTCCCAGCAATGCAGCCCAGCGAGGTGAGGCCAGGACTTACCTCCACCAAACTTGGGCTGAAGAGTCACTGGACTGTGGGGGTCACTTGGACAGAGTCGCTGGATTCGAGGGACCTCGCTCGTCGTGCTGAGAGGAGACCCAAGGGACCGGTAATGCAGCTTTTTGGTGCCTGTGGTTGCAGGGGGAAGATTCCGTCGACCCACGGGAGATTTCTTCGGAGCTTCTGGTGCAGAGAGGAGGCAGGCTACCCCCACAGCATGCACAAGCAGGAAAACAGTCGAGAAGGCGGCAGGATCAGCGTTACAGAGTTGCAGTAGTCGTCTTTGCTACTATGTTGCAGGTTTGCAGGCTTCCAGCGCGGTCAGCGGTCGTTTCCTTATCAGAAGGTGAAGAGAGAGATGCAGAGGAACTCGGCTGAGCTCGTGCATTCGTTATCTAAAGTTTCCCCAGAGACAGAGACCCTAAATAGCCAGAAAAGAGGGTTTGGCTACCTAGGAGAGAGGATAGGCTACTAACACCTGAAGGAGCCTATCAGCAGGAGTCTCTGACGTCACCTGGTAGCACTGGCCACTCAGAGCAGTCCAGTGTGCCAGCAGCACCTCTGTTTCCAAGATTGCAGAGGTCTGGAGCACACTGGAGGAGCTCTGGACACCTCCCAGGGGAGGTGCAGGTCAGGGGAGTGGTCACTCCCCTTTCCTTTGTCCAGTTTCGCGCCAGAGCAGGGGCTAAGGGGTCCCTGAACCAGTGTAGACTGGCTTATGCAGAATTGGGCACATCTGTGCCCAAGAAAGCATTTCCAGAGGCTGGGGGAGGCTACTCCTCCCCTGCCTTCACACCATTTTCCAAAGGGAGAGGGTGTCACACCCTCTCTCAGAGGAAGTTCTTTGTTCTGCCATCCTGGGCCAGGCCTGGCTGGACCCCAGGAGGGCAGATGCCTGTCTGAGGGGTTGGCAGCAGCAGCAGCTGCAGTGAAACCCCAGGAAGGGCAGTTTGGCAGTACCAGGGTCTGTGCTACAGACCACTGGGATCATGGAATTGTACCAACAATGCCAGGATGGCATAGAGGGGGCAATTCCATGATCATAGACATGTTACATGGCCATATTCGGAGTTACCATTGTGAAGCTACATATAGGTAGTGACCTATATGTAGTGCACGCGTGTAATGGTGTCCCCGCACTCACAAATTTCAGGGAATTGGCTCTGAACAATGTGGGGGCACCTTGGCTAGTGCCAGGGTGCCCTCACACTAAGTAACTTTGCACCTAACCTTTTCCAGGTAAAGGTTAGACATATAGGTGACTTATAAGTTACTTAAGTGCAGTGTAAAATGGCTGTGAAATAACGTGGACGTTATTTCACTCAGGCTGCAGTGTCAGGCCTGTGTAAGAATTGTCAGAGCTCCCTATGGGTGGCAAAAGAAATGCTGCAGCCCATAGGGATCTCCTGGAACCCCAATACCCTGGGTACCTCAGTACCATATACTAGGGAATTATAAGGGTGTTCCAGTAAGCCAATGTAAATTGGTAAAATTGGTCACTAGCCTGTTAGTGACAATTTGAAAGTAATGAGAGAGCATAACCACTGAGGTTCTGGTTAGCAGAGCCTCAGTGAGACAGTTAGGCACCACACAGGGAACATATACATGCACACCTATGAGCACTGGGGCCCTGTGTGACAGGGTCCCAGTGACACATACATATAGGCCACAAACCTATGAGCACTGGGGTCCTGACCAGCAGGATCCCAGTGACCCATAACAAACATACTGAAAACATAGTGTTTTCACTATGAGCACTGAGGCCTGGCTATCAGGATCCCAGTGAGACAGTGAAAACAGTGACAAACACCCTGACATACACTCACAAACAGGCCAAAAGTGGGGGTAACAAGGCTAGAAAGAGGCTACCTTCTCACACTCCCCTGCCTTCACACCATTTTCCAAAGGGAGAGGGTGTAACACCCTCTCTCAGAGGAAGTCCTTTGTTCTGCCATCCTGGGACAAACCTGGCTTGACCCCAAGAGGGCAGAAACCTGTCTGAGGGGTTGGCAGCAGCAGCAGCTGCGGTGAAACCCCAGGAAAGGCAGTTTGGCAGTACCAGGGTCTGTGCTACAGACCACTGGGATCATGGGATTGTGCCAACTATGCTAAGATGGCACAGAGGGGGCAATTCCATGATCATAGACATGTTACATGGCCATATTCGGAGTTACCATTGTGAAGCTACATACAGGTAGTGACCTATATGTAGTGCACACGTGTAATGGTGTCCCCGCACTCACAAAGTCCGGGGAATTGGCCCTGAACAATGTGGGGGCACCTTGGCTAGTGCCAGGGTGCCCTCACATTAAGTAACTTTGCACCTAACCTTTACCAGGTAAAGGTTAGACATGTAGGTGACTTATAAGTTACTTAAGTGCAGTGTAAAATGGCTGTGAAATAACGTGGACGTTATTTCACTCAGGCTGCAGTGTCAGGCCTGTGTAAGAATTGTCAGAGCTCCCTATGGGTGGCAAAAGAAATGCTGCAGCCCATAGGGATCTCCTGGAACCCCAATACCCTGGGTACCTCAGTTCCATATACTAGGGAATTATAAGGGTGTTCGAGTAAGCCAATGTAAATTGGTAAAATTGGTCACTAGCCTGTTAGTGACAATTTTGAAAGAAATGAGAGAGCATAACCACTGAGGTTCTGGTTAGCAGAGCCTCAGTGAGACAGTTAGGCACCACACAGGGAACACATACATATAGGCCACAAACTTATGAGCACTGGGGTCCTGACTAGCAGGGTCCCAGTGACACATAACAAACATTCTGAAATCATAGGGTTTTCACTATGGGCACTGGGCCCTGGCTGGCAGGATCCCAGTGAGACAGTGAAAACACCCTGACATACACTCACAAACAGGCCCAAAGTGGGGGTAACAAGGCTAGAAAGAGGCTACTTTCTCACACTGTCTGCCTTCACCCTGCACTGGAAGCCAAGAAGAAATCTCCCGTGGGTTGACGGAATCTTCCCCCTGCTTCAGCAGGCACCAAACTTCAGCTTCACCGATACTCTGGGTCCCCTCTCATCTTGACGAGCGTGGTCCCTGGAACACATCTGGTGGACCCAAGTGACTCAGACTGTCCAGTGGTCCAACTGTCCGAATTTGGAGGAGGTAAGTCCTTGCCTCCCCTCTCCAGTCAGTAATCCTGTGCTCCTAATGTTCTGCAGCTACAAGGGCTTCTGTGCACATTTCTAGGAAATCCTGCATGCACAGCCAACCCTAGGTCCCCAGCACTCCGTCCTGCGATGCTCAGCTCCCTGAGTTGATCTATAGTGTTGTGGGACCTCCTTTTGCAGTGTTGAGACGACCGCTGTGTTCAGTCTTCTTGAACTCATGTTAAAGGACTTCTGCGAGTGCTTCCTGCTTGTGCGTGGGCTCTTTACATTGCTGAGGGCCCTCTCTGTCTCCTCTCCTAAGTGGCGACATCCTGGTTGTGAGAAAGTAGCCTCTTTCTAGCCTTGCTTCCCCCACTTTTGGCCTGTTTGTGAGTATATGTCAGGGTGTTTTCACTGTCTCACTGGGATCCTGCTAGCCAGGGCCCAGTGCTCATAGTGAAAACCCTATGTTGTCAGTATGTTTGTTATGTGTCACTGAGACCCTCCTAGCCAGGACCCCAGTGCTCATAAGTTTGTGGCCTATATGTATGTGTTCCCTGTGTGATGTCTAACTGTCTCACTGAGGCTCTGCTAACCAGAACCTCAGTGGTAATTCTCTCTCTGCTTTACAAATTGTCACTAACAGGCTAGTGACCAATTTTACCAATTCACATTGGCTTACTGGAACACCCTTATAATTCCCTATTATATGGTACTGAGGTACACAGGGTATTGGGTTCCAGGAGATCCCTATGGGCTGCAGCATTTCTTTTGCCACCCATAGGGAGATCTGACAATTCTTACACAGGCCTGCCAGTGCAGCCTGAGTGAAATAACGTCCACGTTATTTCACAGCCATTTACCACTGCACTTAAGTAACTTATAAGTCACCTATATGTCTAACCTTCACCTGGTGAAGGTTGGGTGCAAAGTTACTTAGCATGTGGGCACCCTGGCACTAGCCAAGGTGCCCCCACATCGTTCAGGGCAAATTCCCCGGACTTTGGGAGTGCGGGGACACCATTACACGCGTGCACTATACATAGGTCACTACCTATGTATAGCGTCACAATGGTAACTCCGAACATGGCCATGTAACATGTCTAAGATCATGGAATTGTCACTCCAATGCCATTCTGGCATTGGGGAGACAATTCCATGATCCCCGGGTCTCTAGCACAGAACCCGGGTATTGCCAAACTGCCTTTTCAGGGTTTGCACTGCAGCTGCTGCTGCTGCCAACCCCTCAGACAGGTTTCTGCCCCCCTGGGGTCCAGGCAGCCCTGGCCCAGGAAGGCATAACAAAGGCTTTCCTCTGAGAGAGGGTGTGACACCCCCTCCCTTTGGAAATAGGTCTGAAGGCTGGGGAGGAGTAGCCTCCCCCAGCCTCTGGAAATGCTTTGATGGGCACAGATGCTGCCCATCTCTGCATAAGCCAGTCTACACCGGTTCAGGGATCCCCCAGCCCTGCTTTGGCTCGAAACTGGACAAAGGAAAGGGGAGTGACCACTCCCCTGACCTGCACCTCCCAGGGGAGGTGCCCAGAGCTCCTCCAGTGTGCCCCAGACCTCTGCCATCTTGGAAACAGAGGTGTTGCTGGCACATTGGACTGCTCTGAGTGGCCAGTGCCATCAAGTGACATCAGAGACTCCTTCTGATAGGCTCTTACCTTTCTTACTAGCATATCCTCCTTCCTAGGTAGCCAAACCTCCTTTTCTGGCTATTTAGGGTCTCTGCTTTGGGGAATTCTTCAGATACCGAATGCAAGAGCTCACCAGAGTTCCTCTGCATCTCCCTCTTCACCTTCTGCCAGAGGATTGACCGCTGACTGCTCAGGACGCCTGCAAAACTGCAACAAAGTAGCAAAGACGACTACTGCAACCTTGTATTGCTTCATCCTTCCGGCTTTCTCGACTGTTTCCTAGTGGTGCATGCTCTGGGGGTAGCCTGCCTCCTTCTTGCACCAGGAGCTCTGAAGAAATCTCCAGTGGGTCGACGGAATCTTCCCCCTGCAACTGCAGGCAACAAAAGACTGCATCACCGGTCCTCTGGGTCCCCTCTCAGCATGACGAGCGTGGTTCCTGGAACTCAGCAACTCTGTCCAAGAGACTCACACAGTCCAGTGACTCTTCAGTCAAAGTTTGGTGGAGGTAAGTCCTTGTCTTCCCATGCTAGCCTGCATTGCTGGGTACCGCGTGATGTGCAGCTGCTCCGGCTCCTGTGCACTCTTCCAGTATTTCCTTCGTGCACAGCCAAGCCTGGGTCCCCGGCACTCTAACCTACAGTGCACACCCTTCTGAGTTGTCCTCAGGCGTCGTGGGACTCCCTTTTCTGACTTCGGGTGGACTCCGGTTCACTCCTCTTCTAAGTGCCTGTTCCGGCACTTCTGCAGGCGCTGCCTGTTTCTGTGAGGGCTCCCTGACTTGCTGGGCTCCCCCCTCTGTCTCCTCATCTAAGTGGCGACATCCTGGTCCCTCCTGGGCCACAGCAGCATCCAAAAACCCTAACCGCGACCCTTGCAGCTAGCAAGGCTTGTTTCTGATCTTTCTGCGTGGGAACACCTCTGCAAGCTTCTTCTCGAGGTGTGACATCCATCCTCCAAAGGGGAAGTTCCTAGTCCTCTTCGTTCTTGCAGAACACCCAGCTTCTTCCATCCGGTGGCAGCTTCCTTGCACTCTCAGCTGACATTTCCTGGGCATCTGCCCACTCTCGACACTGTCGCGACTCTTGGACTTGGTCCCCTTGTCTTGCAGGTACCCAGGTCCAGAAATCCACTGTTGTTGCATTGCTGGTGTTGGTCTTCCTTGCAGAATCCCCCATCACGACTTCTGTGCTCTCTGGGGGTTGTAGGTGCATTTTACACCTACCTTACAGGGTCTTGGGGTGGGCTATTTTTCTAACCCTCACTGTTTTCTTACAGTCCCAGCGACCCTCTACAAGCTCACATATGTTTGGGGTCCATTCGTGGTTCGCATTCCACTTTTGGAGTATATTGTTTGTGTGGCCCCTATACCTATGTGCTCCTATTGCAATCTATTGTAACTTTACACTGCTTGCATTACTTCCTTTTGCTATTACTGCATATTTTTGGTATTGTGTAGATATATCTTGTGTATATTTGCCATCCTCATACTGAGGGTACTCACTGAGATACTTTTGGCATATTATCATAAAAATAAAGTACCTTTATTTTTAGTATATCTGTGTATTGTGTTTTCTTATGATATTGTGCATATGACACCAGTGGTATAGTAGGAGCTTTACATGTCTCCTAGTTCAGCCTAAGCTGCTCTGCTATACCTACCTTCTATCAGCCTAAGCTGCTAGAAACACCTCTTCTACACTAATAAGGGATAACTGGACCTGGTACAGAGTGTAAGTACCCCTTGGTACCCACTACAACCCAGGCCAGCCTCCCACACTGGTCCTTCCTGGGCCCGGGCAGCACCCTTTTTCTCCAACCGTGACTCTTGCAGCTAGCAAGGCTTGTTTGCAGTATTTTGCCAAGGAAACACTAGTGCATCCTCCAGCACGCCATGGGACATCTTCTGCATGAAGAAGAACTTCCTACCTCCTTTCGTTGTTGCAGAATCTTCAGCTTCTTCCAACCAGAGGCAGCCATTTTGCACATTCATCCAGGGTTTAGTGGGCTCCTGCCCCCCTGGACACTTTAGCGACTCTTGGACTTGGTCCCCTTCCTTTGCAGGTCCTCAGGTCCAGGAATCCATCTTCAGTGCTTTGCTGTCTGTTGTGGTCTTTGCAAAATCGTTTATCACGACTTTAGTGTTTTTCTGGGGAAATAATAGTAATTTCCTCCTACTTTCCTGGGTCTTGGGGTGGGGTATTCTTTACACCCTTAGTGTTTTCTTACTCTCCCAGTGACCCTCTACACACTACACTAGCCTAGGGGTGCATTCGTGGTTCGCATTCCACTTTCTTAGTATATGGTTTGTGTTGCCCCTAGGCCTACTGCATCCTATTGTATTCTACAGTGTTTGCACTACTTTCTGACTGTTTGGCTTACCTGATTTTGTTTGTTGTGTACATTGTGTGTATTTTACTTACCTCCTAAGGGAGTCTATCCTCTGAGATATTTTTGGCACATTGTCACTAAAATAAAGTACCTTTATTTTTAGTAACTATGAGTATTGTGATTCTTATGAAATAGTGCTATATGATATAAGTGGTGTAGTAGGAGCTTTGCATGTCTCCTAGTTCAGCCTAAGCTGCTCTGCTATAGCTACCTTCTATCAGCCTAAGCTTCTAGAACACCTCTATTCTACTAATAAGGGATAACTGGACCTGGCACAAGGTGTAAGTACCACAAGGTACCCACTATAAGCCAGGCCAGCCTCCTACACCTATGAACATGTTAAGCATAGAATAACATACACACACACACACATATATATATATATATATATATAAACACATATACACACATGTAGGAGGCTGGACTGGCTTGTAGTGAGTACCAAGGGGTACTTGCACCTTGCACCAGGCCCAGTTCTCCCTTATTAGTGTATAGGGTGTCTAGCAGCTTAGGCTGATAGATAATGGTAGCTTAGCAAAGCAGCTCAGGCTGAACTAGGAGACATGTGAAGCTACTACAGTACCACTTAGTGTCATATGCACAATATCATAAGAAAACACAATACACAGTTATACTAAAAATAAAGGTACTTTATTTTTATGACAATATGCCAAAGTATCTTAGAGTGTACCCTCAGTGAGAGGATAGGAAATATACACAAGATATATATACACAATAGCAAAAATATGCAGTATAGTCTTAGAAAACAGTGCAAACAATGTATAGTTACAATAGGATGCAATGGGGAAACATAGGGATAGGGGCAACACAAACCATATACTCCAGAAGTGGAATGCGAACCACGAATGGACCCCAAACCTATGTGACCTTGTAGAGGGTCGCTGGGACTATTAGAAAATAGTGAGAGTTAGAAAAATAACCCTCCCCAAGACCCTGAAAAGTGAGTGCAAAGTGCACTAAAGTTCCCCTAAGGACAAAATAGTCGTGTTAGAGGGAGAATGCAAGGAAAACACAAATCAGCAATGCAACAACGATGGATTCCTGTCTGAAGGTACCTGTGGAACAAGGGGACCAAGTCCAAAAGTCACAAGCAGCTCGGAGATGGGCAGATGCCCAAGAAATGCCAGCGGTTGGTGCAAAGAAGCTCTTACTAGGCTGAAGAACTGTGAATACTGCAGGAACGACAAGGGCTAGAGACTTCCCCTTTGAAGGATGGATCCCCCACGCCTTGGAGAGTCGTGCAGAAGTGTTTTCCCGCCGGATGGACGCCAACAAGCCTTGCTACATGCAAATCGTGCGTTTGGCGTTTTTGGACGCTGCTGGGGCCCAGGAGGGACCAGGAGGTCGCAAATTGGACCTGCAGAGAGAGGGGACGTCGAGCAAGACAAAGAGCCCTCACTGAAGCAGGTAGCACCCGGAGAAGTGCCAGAAACAGGCACTACGAGGATGCGTGAAACGGTGCTCGCCGAAGTTGCACAAAGGAGTCCCCCGTCGCCGGAGACCAACTTAGAAAGTCGTGCAATGCAGGTTAGAGTGCCGTGGACCCAGGCTTGGCTGTGCACACAGGATTTCCGCCGGAAGTGCACAGGGGCCGGAGAAGCTTGCAAAGTCGCGGTTCCCAGCAATGCAGCCCAGCGAGGTGAGGCAAGGACTTACTTCCACCAAACTTGGGCTGAAGAGTCACTGGACTGTGGGGGTCACTTGGACGGTGTCGCTGGATTCGAGGGACCTCGCTCGTCGTGCTGAGAGGAGACCCAAGGGACCGGAGATGCAGCTTTTTGGTGCCTGCGGTTGCAGGGGGAAGATTCCGTCGACCCACGGGAGATTTCTTCGGAGCTTCTGGTGCAGAGAGGAGGCAGACTACCCCCACAGCATGCACAAGCAGGAAAACAGTCGAGAAGGCGGCAGGATCAGCGTTACAGAGTTGCAGTAGTCGTCTTTGCTACTATGTTGCAGGTTTGCAGGCTTCCAGCGCGGTCAGCGGTCGATTCCTTATCAGAAGGTGAAGAGGGAGATGCAGAGGAACTCGGCTGAGCTCATGCATTCGTTATCTAAAGTTTCCCCAGAGACAGAGACCCTAAATAGCCAGAAAAGAGGGTTTGGCTACCTAGGAGAGAGGAAAGGCTACTAACACCTGAAGGAGCCTATCACAAGGAGTCTCTGACGTCACCTGGTGGCACTGGCCACTCAGAGCAGTCCAGTGTGCCAGCAGCACCTCTGTTTCCAAGATGGCAGAGGTCTGGAGCACACTGGAGGAGCTCTGGACACCTCCCAGGGGAGGTGCAGGTCAGGGGAGTGGTCACTCCCCTTTCCTTTGTCCAGTTTCGCGCCAGAGCAGGGGCTAAGGGGTCCCTGAACCGGTGTAGACTGGCTTATGCAGAATTGGGCACCTCTGTGCCCAACAAAGCATTTCCAGAGGCTGGGGGAGGCTACTCCTCCCCTGCCTTCACACCATTTTCCAAAGGGAGAGGGTGTCACACCCTCTCTCAGAGGAAGTTCTTTGTTCTGCCATCCTGGGCCAGGCCTGGCTGGACCCCAGGAGGGCAGATGCCTGTCTGAGGGGTTGGCAGCAGCAGCAGCTGCAGAGAAACCCCAGGAAGGGCAGTCTGGCAGTACCAGGGTCTGTGCTACAGACCACTGGGATCATGGAATTGTACCAACAATGCCAGGATGGCATAGAGGGGGCAATTCCATGATCATAGACATGTTACATGGCCATATTCGGAGTTACCATGGTGAAGCTACATATAGGTAGTGACCTATATGTAGTGCACGCGTGTAACGGTGTCCCCGCACTCACAAAGTTCAGTGAATTGGCTCTGAACAATGT
Source organism: Pleurodeles waltl (assembly GCF_031143425.1). Lineage (NCBI taxonomy): Eukaryota > Metazoa > Chordata > Amphibia > Caudata > Salamandridae > Pleurodeles > Pleurodeles waltl. The sequence goes on along the minus strand of NC_090438.1, from coordinate 8,845,778 downwards.
GGGGGCACATTGGCTAGTGCCAGGGTGCCCTCACACTAAGTAACTTTGCACCTAACCTTTACCAGGTAAAGGTTAGACATATAGGTGACTTATAAGTTACTTAAGTGCAGTGTAAAATGGCTGTGAAATAACGTGGATGTTATTTCACTCAGGCTGCAGTGGCAGGCCTGTGTAAGAATTGTCAGAGCTCCCTATGGGTGGCAAAAGAAATGCTGCAGCCCATAGGGATCTCCTGGAACCCCAATACCTTGGGTACCTCAGTACCATATACTAGGGGATTATAAGGGTGTTCCAGTAAGCCAATGTAAATTGGTAAAAATGGTCACTAGCCTGTCAGTGACAATTTGGAAAGAAATGAGAGAGCATAACCACTGAGGTTCTGATTAGCAGAGCCTCAGTGAGACAGTTAGTCACTACACAGGTAACACATACAGGCACACTTATGAGCACTGGGGCCCTGGGTTACCAGGGTCCCAGTGACACATACAACTAAAACAACATATATACAGTGAAAAATGGGGGTAACATGCCAGGCAAGATGGTACTTTCCTACACAACCCCCCCCCAAACGAAGGACAATAAGACTAGCCATTACCTGATGAGTCTTCATTGTCTAAGTGGAAATATCTGGAGAGTCCATCTGCATTGGAGTGGCTACTCCCAGGTCTATGTTCCACTGTATAGTCCATTCCCTGTAGGGATATGGACCACCTCAACAATTTAGGATTTTCACCTTTCATTTGTTTTAGCCAAAGTAGAGGTTTGTGGTCTGTCTGAACAATGAAGTGAGTGCCAAACAGGTATGGCCTCAACTTCTTCAGAGCCCAGACCACAGCAAAGGCCTCCCTCTCAATGGCAGACCAACGCTTTTCTCTAGGGGTCAACCTTCTACTAATAAAAGCAACAGGTTGATCCTGGCCCTCAGAATTAAGTTGTGATAGGACTGCCCCTACTCCTAATTCAGATGCATCAGTCTGGACATAGAATTTTTTAGAGTAACAAGGGCTTTTCAGGACAGGTGCAGAGCACATGGCCTGCTTCAGCTCCTCAAAAGCTTTCTGACAGTTTGCTGTCCATAATACCTTTTTAGGCATTTTCTTGGATGTGAGGTCATTAAGAGGGGCTGCAATGGAGCCATAGTTCTTAATGAACCTCCTGTAATACCCAGTGAGGCCTAGGAAGGCTCTCACCTGAGTCTGAGTGGTAGGGGGAATCCAATCAATAATAGTTTGGATTTTCCCCTGAAGTGGTGCAATCTGTTCCCCACCAACAAGGTGTCCCAGATAAACCACCTTACCCTGCCCTATCTGGCACTTTGAAGCCTTGATAGTGAGGCCTGCCTTTTGCAGGGCCTCCAAAACTTTCCAAAGGTGGACCAGGTGATCATCCCAGCTGGAGCTAAAGACAGCTATATCATCCAAATATGCTGCACTGAAAGCTTCCAGCCCTTGCAGGACTGTGTTCACCAACCTCTGAAAAGTGGCAGGTGCATTTTTCAAACCAAAAGGCATTACAGTAAACTGGTAATGTCCTCCAATGGTAGAGAATGCAGTCTTAGGTTTAGCATCTTCTGACATTTTGATCTGCCAATACCCTGCAGTCAAATCAAAAGTGCTTAGATACTTGGCAGATGCCAGTGTATCTATTAGCTCATCTGCCCTGGGTATAGGGTGAGCATCTGTTTTGGTTACCAAGTTGAGACCTCTATAGTCTACACAAAACCTCATTTCCTTCTTTCCATCTTTAGAATTGGGTTTTGGTACCAGTACCACAGGAGAAGCCCATGGACTGTCAGAGTGCTCAACCACTCCTAGTTCCAACATCTTCTGAACTTCTTGCTTTATGCAGTCCCTGACATGGTCAGGCTGCCTATAGATCTTACTTTTGACAGGTAAACTGTCTCCAGTATCTATAGTGTGCTCACACCAAGAAGTGGTGCCTGGCACAATGGAGAAGAGTTCTGAAAATTGTCCTAGGAGATTTATGCAATTATCTTTCTGCTCAGCAGTAAGACAATCAGCCAAAACTACCCCTTCCACAAGAGCATCTTGTTCTGTGGAAGAGAAGAGATCAGGTAGAGGATCACTGTCTTCTTCCTGTCCCTCATCTGTTGCCATGAGCAGGGTGAGATCAGCCCTGTCATAGTAGGGTTTCAGGCGGTTGACATGGAGCACCCTAAGGGGACTCCTGGCAGTGCCTAAGTCCACCAAGTAGGTGACTTCACCCTTCTTTTCAACAATTGTGTGTGGACCACTCCATTTATCTTGGAGTGCTCTTGGGGCCACAGGCTCCAAGACCCACACTTTCTGCCCTGGTTGGTACTGAACCAAAACAGCCTTCTGATCATGCCATTGCTTCTGGAGCTCTTGGCTGGCCTGAAGGTTTTTACTGGCCTTTTTCATGTACTCAGCCATCCTTGATCTGAGGCCAAGTACATAATCCACAATATCCTGCTTAGGAGCTTTTAAAGGTTGTTCCCAACCCTCCTTTACAAGTGTGAGTGGACCCCTAACAGGGTGTCCAAAAAGAAGTTCAAAGGGGCTGAAGCCCACTCCTTTCTGGGGTACCTCCCTGTAGGCAAAAAGGAGGCATGGTAGAAGGATATCCCATCTCCTGCGGAGTTTTTCAGGGAGTCCCATAATCATGCCTTTGAAAGTTTTATTAAATCTCTCCACCAGTCCATTTGTTTGTGGATGATAGGGTGTTGTGAACTTGTAAGTTACACCACACTCCTTCCACATGGCCTTTAAGTATGCAGACATGAAATTGCTTCCTCTGTCTGATACTACTTCCTTTGGGAAGCCCACCCTGGAAAATATTCCCAGGAGGGCCTTTGCCACTGCAGGAGCTGTAGTGGTCCTTAAAGGAATAGCTTCAGGATATCTTGTGGCATGGTCCACTACCACCAAGATAAACCTATTGCCTGAAGCAGTAGGAGGGTCAAGGGGGCCAACTATGTCAACCCCTACCCTTTCAAAGGGAACCCCAACCACAGGCAGTGGGATAAGGGGTGCCTTTGGAGTGCCACCTGTCTTGCCACTGGCTTGACAGGTTTCACAGGACTTACAAAAATCTTTTGTGTCCTCAGACATCCTAGGCCAATGAAACAGTGGTACCAATCTGTCCCAAGTTTTCATTTGACCCAGGTGCCCAGCTAAGGGAATGTCATGTGCCAGTGTTAGGAGGAACTTTCTGTACTCCTGAGGAATCACTAATCTCCTGGCAGCTCCAGGTTTAGGATCCCTTTGCTCAGTGTACAAGAGGTTGTCCTCCCAGTAAACTCTGTGTGAGTCACTGACATCCCCATTAGCCTGTTTGACAGCTTGCTGTCTGAGACCCTCTAATGTGGGACAGGTTTGCTGTGCCACACTCAGCTCCTCTCTGGCAGGCCCCCCTTCACCCAAAAGCTCAGCAGTGTCTGCTTCCAGCTCCTCTGGTGTAGGTTCTGCACAGGGAGGGAATTCTTCTTCCTCAGAAGTAGAATCCACTGTAGAGGGAGGGATAGTAGGAAGTGGTTTGCTTCTACTAGCCCTAGCTTTAGGGAGCACTTGGTCCATTGTTCCAGGATCCAAGCTTCCCTGTCCTTTTTGCTTTTTGGCCTGAGCCCTTGTCAAAGCAAAAATATGCCCTGGGATGCCCAGCATTGCTGCATGGGCCTCCAACTCCACATCTGACCAAGCTGATGTCTCCAAATCGTTCCCTAATAGACAGTCTACAGGTAAATCTGAAGCTACCACAACTTTCTTTGGACCAGATACCCCCCCCCAGTTGAGATTTACAACAGCCATGGGGTGGCTTTGTGTTATGTTGTGAGCATCGGTTACTTGGTACTGGTGTCCAAGTATGTGTTGTTCAGGGTGCACCAGTTTCTCAATCACCATTGTGACACTGGCACCTGTGTCCCTGTAGGCCTGGACCTCAACACCATTTATTAGGGTTAGTTGCTTGTACTTCTCCAAGTTATGGGGGCAAGCAACCAAAGTGGCTAAGTCAATAGCCCCTTCAGAGACTAAAGTAGCCTCTGTGGTCTCCCTAATCAGACCAACCCCAACTAAATTACCAAAAGTGAGCCCAGCTACTCCCTTGGATTGGCTATTAGTAGGTTTGCTCCCACCACCACTGCTATTAGTAGGGACACTAGGTGTAGCAGTAGGGGTTGTAGTGGTAGGAGCTGTGGTGCCTTTCTTTGGACAACTGGGATCTGTTGTCCAATGGCCTTTTATCTTACATAAATAGCACCATGGTTTCTTTTCCTTGTTCTGATTAAAGGAGGATTTGGGCCCACCACCCCCACCAGAGTGTTTTTGTGGGCCTGATGAAGACTCATTTTTAGATTTGTCCCCACCCTTGTCAGAAGACTTACCATCCTTCTTTTTGTTGCCATCTTTGTCACCCCCTGTATGAACTTTTCTGTTCACTCTTGTTCTGACCCATTTGTCTGCCTTCTTTCCCAATTCTTGGGGAGAGGTCAGATCTGAGTCCACCAAGTACTGGTGCAACAAATCAGACACACAATTATTAAGAATATGCTCTCTCAGGATTAAGTTATACAGGCTGTCATAATCAGTAACTTTACTGCCATGTAACCACCCCTCCAAGGCCTTCACTGCCTGGTCAATGAAATCAACCCAGTCTTGTGAAGACTCCTTTTTGGTATCTCTGAACTTTATCCTGTACTGTTCAGTGGTTAAGCCATAACCATCCAGGAGTGCATTCTTAAGAACTTGGAAATTGTTAGCATCATTTTCTTTTACAGTAAGGAGCCTATCCCTACCTTTTCCAGTAAATGATAGCCATAGGATAGCAGCCCACTGCTTTTGAGGGACATCCTGTACAGCACAGGCCCTCTCAAGTGCAGCAAACCACTTGTTAATGTCATCCCCCTCCTTGTAAGGGGGAACTATCTTATGCAGATTCCTGGAATCATGCTCTTTTGCAGGATGACTATGGGGAATACTGCTGCTGCCACCATGGGTATCTAAACCCATTTTCTGTCTTTCCCTCTCTATTTCTAAAGACTGTCTATCCAAATCCAGCTGTTGCTTCTTGAGCTTCAGTCTGGTTTGCTCCACTCTCAATCTATTGAGCTCCCTTTCTAACAATCTGTCATCAGGGTGGGTGGGAGGGACATTTCTAGATACAGAGGTATGATGGGAATGAACAGAAGGAGACCTGTCCCTTACAGAGGGCACCCTAACAGCTTGGCTACCAGTATAATGTGAGAGCACATCATCAGTATGATGTGATTCAACCTCTGTACCAACTATGCTAGACTGTCTAGTAATGGGCAGGCTAAGAAGTTTCTTTCCTGAACCTTTTCCTGGGGGAGTCCCTGGATCAGATTGAGAACCATTAGCTACTTTTTCCACAGATTGGGCACTTATGGCCTTATCCTGTACTCTAAGCATATTAATTAACAGTTCTAAGGAAGGATTCTTCCCTACACTCAAACCTCTCTCTATGCAGAGACTCCTTGCTCCTTTCCAGCTAAGGTGATCATATGCAAGTTTGGACAGTTCAACTTTTTGGCCTGTGCCAGACATTTTTTTAGAGAGAGTTAAAGTGATAGACAAAGAGAAAAAAGTTTTCAGAACTTTTTGGAAAGACAGAAAAAACTTTTTAAACTTTTAAGAACTTTTTGAAAGTTTAGAAGTACTTTTCAGCACTTAGAAAAGAGTGAAAAGAGGAAATGCAAAACTTTTTGGCTATGTGTATATACACTGACCTTGTTTTGTATATTTTTCTCTTATGAAAAGTACAATGACAAGAGTGGTAAGTAGTCTCAAGCACTTATCCCACCACTGCACAACCAATGTAGGAGGCTGGACTGGCTTGTAGTGAGTACCAAGGGGTACTTGCACCTTGCACCAGGCCCAGTTCTCCCTTATTAGTGTATAGGGTGTCTAGCAGCTTAGGCTGATAGATAATGGCAGCTTAGCAAAGCAGCTCAGGCTGAACTAGGAGACATGTGAAGCTACTACAGTACCACTTAGTGTCATATGCACAATATCATAAGAAAACACAATACACAGTTATACTAAAAATAAAGGTACTTTATTTTTATGACAATATGCCAAAGTATCTTAGAGTGTACCCTCAGTGAGAGGATAGGAAATATACACAAGATATATATACACAATAGCAAAAATATGCAGTATAGTCTTAGAAAACAGTGCAAACAATGTATAGTTACAATAGGATGCAATGGGGAAACATAGGGATAGGGGCAACACAAACCATATACTCCAGAAGTGGAATGCGAACCACGAATGGACCCCAAACCTATGTGACCTTGTAGAGGGTCGCTGGGACTATTAGAAAATAGTGAGAGTTAGAAAAATAACCCTCCCCAAGACCCTGAAAAGTGAGTGCAAAGTGCACTAAAGTTCCCCTAAGGACAAAATAGTCGTGTTAGAGGGAGAATGCAAGGAAAACACAAATCAGCAATGCAACAACGATGGATTCCTGTCTGAAGGTACCTGTGGAACAAGGGGACCAAGTCCAAAAGTCACAAGCAGCTCGGAGATGGGCAGATGCCCAAGAAATGCCAGGGTTGGTGCAAAGAAGCTCTTACTAGGCTGAAGAACTGTGAATACTGCAGGAACGACAAGGGCTAGAGACTTCCCCTTTGGAGGATGGATCCCCCACGCCTTGGAGAGTCGTGCAGAAGTGTTTTCCCGCCGGATGGACGCCAACAAGCCTTGCTACACGCAAATCGTGCGTTTGGCGTTTTTGGACGCTGCTGGGGCCCAGGAGGGACCAGGAGGTCGCAAATTGGACCTGCAGAGAGAGGGGACGTCGAGCAAGACAAAGAGCCCTCATTGAAGCAGGTAGCACCCGGAGAAGTGCCAGAAACAGGCACTACGAGGATGCGTGAAACGGTGCTCGCCGAAGTTGCACAAAGGAGTCCCCCGTCGCCGGAGACCAACTTAGAAAGTCGTGCAATGCAGGTTAGAGTGCCGTGGACCCAGGCTTGGCTGTGCACACAGGATTTCCGCCGGAAGTGCACAGGGGCCGGAGAAGCTTGCAAAGTCGCGGTTCCCAGCAATGCAGCCCAGCGAGGTGAGGCAAGGACTTACCTCCACCAAACTTGGGCTGAAGAGTCACTGGACTGTGGGGGTCACTTGGACAGAGTCGCTGGATTCGAGGGACCTCGCTCGTCGTGCTGAGAGGAGACCCAAGGGACCGGAGATGCAGCTTTTTGGTGCCTGCGGTTTGCAGGGGGAAGATTCCGTCGACCCACGGGAGATTTCTTCGGAGCTTCTGGTGCAGAGAGGAGGCAGACTACCCCCACAGCATGCACAAGCAGGAAAACAGTCGAGAAGGCGGCAGGATCAGCGTTACAGAGTTGCAGTAGTCGTCTTTGCTACTATGTTGCAGGTTTGCAGGCTTCCAGCGCGGTCAGCGGTCGATTCCTTATCAGAAGGTGAAGAGGGAGATGCAGAGGAACTCGGCTGAGCTCATGCATTCGTTATCTAAAGTTTCCCCAGAGACAGAGACCCTAAATAGCCAGAAAAGAGGGTTTGGCTACCTAGGAGAGAGGAAAGGCTACTAACACCTGAAGGAGCCTATCACAAGGAGTCTCTGACGTCACCTGGTGGCACTGGCCACTCAGAGCAGTCCAGTGTGCCAGCAGCACCTCTGTTTCCAAGATGGCAGAGGTCTGGAGCACACTGGAGGAGCTCTGGACACCTCCCAGGGGAGGTGCAGGTCAGGGGAGTGGTCACTCCCCTTTCCTTTGTCCAGTTTCGCGCCAGAGCAGGGGCTAAGGGGTCCCTGAACCGGTGTAGACTGGCTTATGCAGAATTGGGCACCTCTGTGCCCAACAAAGCATTTCCAGAGGCTGGGGGAGGCTACTCCTCCCCTGCCTTCACACCATTTTCCAAAGGGAGAGGGTGTCACACCCTCTCTCAGAGGAAGTTCTTTGTTCTGCCATCCTGGGCCAGGCCTGGCTGGACCCCAGGAGGGCAGATGCCTGTCTGAGGGGTTGGCAGCAGCAGCAGCTGCAGAGAAACCCCAGGAAGGGCAGTCTGGCAGTACCAGGGTCTGTGCTACAGACCACTGGGATCATGGAATTGTACCAACAATGCCAGGATGGCATAGAGGGGGCAATTCCATGATCATAGACATGTTACATGGCCATATTCGGAGTTACCATGGTGAAGCTACATATAGGTAGTGACCTATATGTAGTGCACGCGTGTAATGGTGTCCCCGCACTCACAAAGTTCAGTGAATTGGCTCTGAACAATGTGGGGGCACCTTGGCTAGTGCCAGGGTGCCCTCACACTAAGTAACTTTGCACCTAACCTTTACCAGGTAAAGGTTAGACATATAGGTGACTTATAAGTTACTTAAGTGCAGTGTAAAATGGCTGTGAAATAACGTGGACGTTATTTCACTCAGGCTGCAGTGGCAGGCCTGTGTAAGAATTGTCAGAGCTCCCTATGGGTGGCAAAAGAAATGCTGCAGCCCATAGGGATCTCCTGGAACCCCAATACCTTGGGTACCTCAGTACCATATACTAGGGGATTATAAGGGTGTTCCAGTAAGCCAATGTAAATTGGTAAAAATGGTCACTAGCCTGTCAGTGACAATTTGGAAAGAAATGAGAGAGCATAACCACTGAGGTTCTGATTAGCAGAGCCTCAGTGAGACAGTTAGTCACTACACAGGTAACACATACAGGCACACTTATGAGCACTGGGGCCCTGGGTTACCAGGGTCCCAGTGACACATACAACTAAAACAACATATATACAGTGAAAAATGGGGGTAACATGCCAGGCAAGATGGTACTTTCCTACAACACATATATGTACATACATATACATATTTAAACCATGAGTAAATATACTTAGTTAAACAGGTTTAAAGAGTGTGTGTGTAATTTATTATGACATAGTAGCAATACATATTTTCTAAAGAACTATAAATAGCTAGAATATACACATAATCAGAAAAAAAATATTTATCAACATAGGCATATGCAGTTCATAGTTGTTTGAATATGGTGGTTATGAAGGAAAGAGCCAATTCTTGAGTAGTTTTCTGAAGACAAAATAGTTATCTGTGGCTCTTATAGTTGGGGGTAATGAGTTCCACAGTTTGGCTGCTTGAACGGAGAAGGATCTACCACCTATAGTCTTTTTCTTGTATGGTGGTGTTCTAAGGCGGGGTGCCAATCTTGAGCGGAGGTTTCTTTGTTGAATGTACTTGGTTATTTTGTTTCTGATAAAAAGCGGTCCTTTTCCATGTATAGCTTTGTGGGTGTTACAAAGCAGCTTGAAAGTGCATCTTCTGGCAAAGGGTAACCAGTGTAGTGCTCTCAAGTCAGGGAGATGTGGGCTTGTGGCTTTACATGTAATACTAGCCTGGCTGTGGAGTTCTGGATATGTTGTAGTTTTTTCATAATAGATAGAGATGACCCATGGTAGAGGCCATTGGCATAATCCAGTTTGGATAGTACAAGCGAGATAGTAGCTTGCACCTTGTGTGGAAATCAGAGGAGGGGGAAGATGCGTTGTAGAGTCTTCAAGGTGATGAAGCTTGTTTGTGCTAATTTGTCCACTTGGGCATTCATAGTTAACTTGGAATCCATGGTAATTCCAAGGTTTTTAACTTCCTTGTATAATTGAGGAGATGGTCCAAGATCGTCAGCACAGGTGCACAGTGGGTCATAACCTTTCCAGTCACCACATATGAGTATTTCTGTTTTGAAGGCATTTAGTTTGAGATGGCTCCAGGTCATCCGCTGATCAACGGCTCTGAGGCAACTGAAGATTTCTGAGTTTTCAATGTTTTTGGGGCATTCTAATTTAAGTAGTATTTGAGTGTCATCTGCATAGTTGTAGCATGTGAGATGGAAATCATTGATCATTTCTGGTAATGATATCATGTAGATGTTGAAAAGCAAAGGTGAGATGATTGATCCTTGGGGGACCCCTGCTTTTGTGAGGTAGGGTTTGAATGAGAAGGGGGAGAATAGATGATATTAGATCTTTTTTGAAGGCAGGATGTAATCCAGTCGAGAGCAGTCCCTTCTATGCCGGCTTCGTGGAGTCTTTCAATTAGGGTGTCATGGTCAACCGTATCAAAGGCATCCAAGAGGTCCAAGAGAAGTAGTGCAGCAACTCCATTGCAGTTGACTGTGTTTTTAAGATCATCCCAGATTGCTATGAGTGCCGATTCAGTGCCTCTTCCTGGGCGGAATCCAGTTTGGAAGTCTGAAAGTATAGAATTGTCTTCAATGAATTGTGACATCTGGGCGAATGCTGCTCTTTCTGTCAGTTTGCCCAGGAAAGGTCCATTTGTGATTGGTCTGTAGTTGTTGGTGTCTTGCGGGTCTAGGTTTGTTTTCTTTAATAATGGTCGTATGCATGCCTTTTTCAGATCTACAGGAAATGTTCCTGTAGTTAAAGAGCTGTTGATGATTCTTCTTACAGATGTGGCAGCAGAAGTAGATAGAAGAATGTTCTTGGAGATTTGTGGAGGACAAGAGTCAGAAGGGCAACCGGAAGGTCTGCTTGCTTTGACTAAATCCATAAATTCAACTTTGTTTGAAGGACTGTAGAGGCTGGGTTGGTTTATTCTTAGAGGGTATTTTAGGAAAGGGGTTGGTGCCAATGGTTTTCTTCTGTTTTAAATAGGAGTCCAATGTGTCTGCTTCGGTTGTGTAATGAGTTGCCAGTTTGTTAGTGAAATCTTGAGCAGTGGGATGACTTCCTTCCATGCATGTAGGTTTTCGAGATTCATTGAGAATTTTATAAAATTCTTTGGTTGCAGATTTACCATTTTGAATTCTGTCTGAGTAGTACATTTTTTTAGCTTTTTTGATTGATGATTTGTATATTCTGTTAAGTTTTTGTAGCTACAGTTTGTCTTGACTATTGATTGTTTTGAGCCAGGTCTGCTGCAACTTTCTCATTTGTTGCTTTATCTTTTTAAGTTCTGTGTTTCTCCAAGGTGTTGGTTTTCTTTTGTTGTGTTTAGTATTTCTGAGTGGTATTAGGATATCAAAAGCTTCCTGTAGCCACTCACAAAGATTTGGAACCGAATTAATTGTATCTAGATCTGTGTTGGCTGTTAGTTGTGTTTCTAAGTCATCAAAATTGAGTTTGCTCCAAGGTTGGTAGGTGCATGTATGTAACTAGTTGTGGGGTGTGTTGATTTGTGGAGTTTTATGTCGGAAAGTTATTAAATGGTGGTCTGACCATGTGATTGGCGTGATGCTATGAACTGTAACTAGTTCAGGTCTAGCAAAAGTGACTTCTAGGATGTGTCCAGCGATGTGTGTGAGATTGTGTACAATCTGATGTAGGTTCAATGCGACTAGGCTAGTGGTGCTAGCTTTTGGATGGGGCATATTGGGGTTGTCAAACCAAATGTTTAGGTCCCCAAGAATGCATAGGTTTGAGCATAATGTAATAAGGTTTGAGTCTGAATCTAGAAAAGCATCTGGGAATGTTGAGTTGTAAGGTGGAGGTCTGTAAAGGAGGATAAAGTTACAGGAGGAAGTTGAGTAGGGTGGCATCTGGTGAGGAGGGCTTCACAACCTTGTGTGGAAATGTTGTCTGCTTTACTGAGATTTATTGCCTGTTTGAATATAATAGCTAGTCCAACTCCTCTCTTGCTTATACGGTTTTGTATGATGGTTTGATAGCCCAGAGGAAGGGCTTTGTGCAACACTGGGGCCATGTCATCTCCCAACCATGATTCTGTTATGAATTGTAAGTCAGGTTGTGTGTCTGTGTAGGAGGCTGGCCTGGCTTATAGTGGGTACCTTGTATTACTTACACCTTGTGCCAGGTCCAGTGATCCCTTATTAGTAGAATAGAGGTGTTTCTAGCAGCTTAGGCTGTTAAAGGTAGCTATGGCAAAGCAGCTTAGGCTGAACTAGGAGTAATGCAAAGCTCCTACTATACCACTGGTGTCATATAGCACAACATTATAAGAAAACACAATACTCGGAGTTACTAAACATAAAGGTACTTTATTTTAGTGACAATATGCTAAAAGTATCTCAGAGGATACCCTCACTTAGGAGGTAAGTAATATACACAAATTATATGTACATAAACCCAAAACAGGCAAGTAACAGTAAGAAAAGTAGTACAAACAATGTAGAATCACAATAGAATGCAATAGGTAGACACAGGCCTAGGGGCAACATAAACCATATACTCCAAAAGGGGAATGCGAATCAAGAATCGACCCCAGGCCTATGGGAGGTTGTAGAGGGTCGCTGAGACTGTAAGAAAACAATAAGGGTGTCCAAAATACCCAACCCCAAGGCCCTGAAAAGTAGGAGTAAAGTTACCCTACTACACCTGAAAGACAGAATAGTCATGATAGGGTAATCTGCAAGAACCACACGCACCAACAAAACACTGAAGACGGATTCCTGGACCTGAGAACCTGTAAAGGAAGGGGACCAAGTCCAAGAGTCACAAAAGTGTCCAGGGTGGGCAGGAGCCCACAATACCCCAGATGAAGGGGCAAAATGGCTGCCTCCGGGTGGAAGAAGCCAAAGATTCTGCAACAACGAAAAGGGCTAGGAATTTCTATTTTGGAAGGAAGATGTCCCACGGCGTCCTAGAGGTTGCAAAAATGTTTCCAGGCAAAAATACCGCAAACCGGCCTTGCTAGCTGCAAGAGTCACGGTTGGAGTTTTTGGGTGCTGCTGGGGCCCAGGAAGGATCAGGATGTCGCCCCTTGGAGGAGGAGACAGAGGGGGCGCTCAGCAACTCAGAGAGCTCCCACAGAAGCAGGCAGCACCCGCAGAACTACCAGAACAGGCACTTAGAAGATCTGAGGACAGTGGTCGACTCAGAGTCACAAAGGAGGGTCCCACGACATCAGAGTCCAACTCAGCGAGTTGAGCAATGCAGGACGCAGTGCTGGGGACCCAGGCTAGGCTGTGCACAAAGGAAGTCCTGGAAAAGTGCACAGAAGCCGGAGCAGCTGCAAATCATGCCGTACACAGGTTTGCTGTCTGGCGTGGGGAGGCAAGGACTTACCTCCACCAAATTTGCACAGAAGGGCCACTGGACTGTGGGAGACACTTGGATCCTGCTCCTGTGTGTAGGAGGCTGACCTGGCTTGTAGTGGGTACCAGAGTTACTTACACCTTGTGCCAGGTCCAGTTATCCCTTATTAGTGTAGAAGAGGTGTTTCTAGCAGCTTAGACTGATAGAAGGTAGCTATGGCAAAGCAGCTTAGGCTGAACTAGGAGACGTGTAAAGCTTCTACTATACCACTGGTGTCATATGCACAATATCATAAGAAAACACAATACACAGAAGTACTAAAAATAAAGGTACTTTATTTTTATGATAATATTCCAAAAGTATCTCAGTGAGTACCCTCAGTATGAGGATAAGTTATATAAACAAGATATATGTACACAAACCGAAATTACTTAAGTAATAGCAAGAAAAGTAATGCAAGCAGTGTGGAATTACAGGATTGCAATAGGAGCACATAGGTATAGGGGCAACACAAACCATATACTCCAAAAGTGGAATGCGAACCACGAATGGAACCCAAGCCTATATGAGCTTGTAGAGGGTCACTGGGACTGTAAGAAAACAGTGAGGGTTAGAAAAATACCCCACCCCAAGACCCTGAAAAGTAGGTGTAAAGTGCACCTACTACCCCCAGAGAGCACAGAAGTTGTGATATGGGGATTCTGCAAGGAAGACCAACACCAGCAATGCAACAACAGTGCATTTCCAGACCTGAGTACCTGTAAGACAAGGGGACCAAGTCCAATATTCGCGACAGTGTCGAGAGTGGGCAGGAGCCCAGGAAATGCCAGCTGAGGGTGCAAGGAAGCTGCCACAGGATGAAAGAAGCTTGGAGTTCTGCAAGAAAGAAGAGAGGTAGGGACTTCTCCTTTGGAAGACAGATGTCCCAAACAGGACATAGTAGACTATGTACTTGGCCTAAGATCCAGAATGGCTGAGTACATGAAAAAGGCCAGTTAAAAACTTCAGGCCAGCCAAGAGCTCCAGAAGCAATGGCATGACCAGAAGGCTGTTCTGATTCAGTACCAACCAGGACAGAAGGTGTGGGTATTGGAGCCTGTGGCCCAAAGAGCACTCCAAGACAAATGGAGTGGACCCCATCTCATTGTTGAAAAGAAGGGTGAGGTTACCTATCTGGTAGACATGGGCACTGCCAGGAGTCCCCTTAGGGTGATTCATGTCAACCGCTTGAAACCCTACTATGACAGGGCTGATCTCACACTGCTCATGGCAACAGATGAGGGACAGGAAGAAGAGAGTGACCCTCTCCCTGATCTCTTTTCCTCCACTGAAAATGATGCTTTAATGGAGGGAGTAGTTTTGGCAGATTGTCTGACTGCAGAACAGAAAGACAACTGCATAAATCTCATTGGGTAATTTTCTAAACTCTTTTCAACTGTGCCAGGCACCACATCCTGGTTTGAACACACAATTGATACTGGAGACAGCTTGCCTGCCCAAAGTAAAATCTATAGGTAGCCTGACTGTAGGAAAGTACCATCTTGCCTGGCATGTTACCCCCATATTTCACTGTATATATGTTGTTTTAGTTGTATGTGTCACTGGGACCCTGCCAGCCAGGGCCCCAGTGCTCATACGTGTGCCCTGTATGTGTTCCCTGTGTGATGACTAACTGTCTCACTGAGGCTCTGCTAACCAGAACCTCAGAGGTTATGCTCTCTCATTACTTTCTAAATTGTCACTAACAGGCTAGTGACCAATTTCACCAATTCACATTGGCATACTGGAACACCCTTATAATTCCCTAGTATATGGAACTGAGGTACCCAGGGTGTTGGGGTTCCAGGAGATCCCTATGGGCTGCAGCATTTATTTTGCCACCCATAGGGAGCTCTGACAATTCTTACACAGGCCTGCCACTGCAGCCTGAGTGAAATAACGTCCACGTTATTTCACAGCCATTTACCACTGCACTTAAGTAACTTATACGTCACCTATATGTCTAACCTTTACCTGGTAAAGGTTGGGTGCTAAGTTACTTAGTGTGTGAGCACCCTGGCACTAGCCAAGGTGCCCCCACATCGTTCAGGGCAAATTCCCCGGACTTTGTGAGTGTGGGGACACCATTACAAGCGTGCACTATACATAGGTCACTACCTATGTATAGCGTCACAATGGTAACTCCGAACATGGCCATGTAACATGTCTAAGATCATGGAATTGCCACCCCAATGCTGCCAGGGAGACAATTCCATGATCCCCCGAGTCTCTAGCACAGACCCGGGGGCTGCCAAACTGCCTTTCCCGGGGTTTCACTGCAGCTGCTGCTGCTGCCAACCCCTCAGACAGGTTTCTGCCCTCCTGGGGTCCAGCCAGGCTTGGCCCAGGAAGGCAGAACAAAGGACTTCCTCAGAGAGAGGGTGTTACACCCTCTCCCTTTGGAAAAAGGTGTCAGGGCTGGAGAGGAGTAGCCTCCCCCAGCCTCTGGAAATGCTTTCATGGGCACAGATGGTGCCCATTTCTGCATAAGCCAGTCTACACCGGTTCAGGGACCCCTCAGCCCTGCTCTGGCACGAAACTGGACAAAGGAAAGGGGAGTGACCACTCCCCTGACCTGCACCTCCCATGGGAGGTGTCTAGAGCTCCTCCAGTGTGCTCCAGACCTCTGCCATCTTGGAAACAGAGGTGCTGCTGGCACACTGGACTGCTCTGAGTGGCCAGGGCTAGCAGGTGACGTCAGAGAGTTCTTCTGATAGGCTCCTTCAGGTGTTGCTAGCCTATCCTCTCTCCTAAGTAGCCAAACCCTCTTTTCTGGCTATTTAGGGTCTCTGCTTTGGGGAATTCCTTAGATAACGAATGCAAGAGCTCATCAGAGTTCCTCTGCATCTCTCTCTTCACCTTCTGCCAAGGAATCGACTGCTGACCGCGCTGGAAGCCTGCAAAACTGCAACAAAGTAGCAAAGACGACTACTGCAACTCTGTAACGCTGATCCTGCTTCCTTCTCGGTGCATGCTGTGGGGGTAGTCTGCCTCCTCTCTGCACTAGAAGCTCCGAAGAAATCTCCCGTGGGTCGACGGAATCGTCCCCCTGCAACCGCAGGCACCAAAGAACTGCATCACCAGTCCCCTGGGTCTCCTCTCAGCACGACGAGCGAGGTCCTTTGAATCCAGCAACTGTGTCCTATTGACTCCCACAAACCAGTGACTCTTCAGTCCAAGTTTGGTGAAGGTAAGTCCTTGCCTCCCCACGCCAGACTGCATTGCTGGGAACCGTGACTTTTGCAGCTACTCCGGCCTCTGTGCACTTCCAGCGGAAATCCTTTGTGCACAGCTAAGCCTGGGTCCACTGCACTCTAACCTGCATTGCACGACTTTCTAACTTGGTCTCCGGCGGCGTGGGACTCCTTTGTGCAACTTCGGGTGAGCACCATTTCACTCTTCTTCATAGTGCCTGTTCCGGCACTTCTGCGGGTGCTGTCTGCTCCTTGTATTGCTCGACGCCCCCTCTGTCCCCAGACATAATTGGCGACATCCTGGTCCCTCCTGGGCCACAGCAGCATCCAAAAACCCCAACCGCACGATTTGCAGCTAGCAAGGCTTGTTGGGAGTCTTTTGGCAGAAAAATACTTCTGCACGACTCTCCACGGCGTGCGGGATCCATCCTCCAAAGGGAAAGTTTCTAGCCCTTGTCGTTCCTGCAGAATCCTCACCTTCTACTGTCCAGTAGCAGCTTCCTTGCACCCACAGCTGGCATTTCCTGGGCATCTGCCCATCTCCGACTTGCTTGTAACTTTTGGACTTGGTCCCCTTGTTCCACAGGTACCCTCAACTGGAAATCCATCGTTGTTGCATTGCTGGTTTGTGTCTTTCCTGCAGAATTCCCCTATCACGACTTCTTTGTCCTTTGGGGAACTTTAGTGCACTTTGCACTCACTTTTCAGGGTCTTGGGGTGGGCTATTTTTCTAACCCTTACTATTTTCTAATAGTCCCAGTGACCCTCTACAAGGTCACATAGGTTTGGAGTCCATTCGTGGTTCGCATTCCACTTTTGGAGTATATGGTTTGTGTTGCCCCTATCCCTATGTGTCCCCATTGCATCCTATTGTAACTATACATTGTTTGCACTGTTTTCTAAGACTATACTGCATATTTTTGGTATTGTGTACATATATCTTGTGTATATTTACTATCCTCATACTGAAGGTACACTCTGAGATACTTTGGCATATTGTCAGAAAAATAAAGTACCTTTATTTTTAGTATATCTGTGTATTGTGTTTTCTTATGATATTGTGCAAGTGACACTAGTGGTACTGTAGGAGCTTCACTCGTCTCCTAGTTCAGCGTAAGCTGCTCTGCTAAGCTAATATTATCTATCAGCCTAAGCTGCTAGACACCCTATACACTAATAAGGGATACCTGGGCCTAGTGCAAGGTTTAAGTACCCCTTGGTGCTCACTACACGCCAGTCCAGCCTCCTACATTTAGGGTCTCTGCTTTTGGGAATTCCTTAGATAACGAATGCAAGAGCTCATCAGAGTTCCTCTGCATCCCTCTCTTCACCTTCTGCCAAGGAATCGACTGCTGACTGCGCTGGAAGCCTGCAAAACTGCAACAAAGTAGCAAAGACGACTACTGCGACCTTGTAACGCTGATCCTGCCGCCTTCTCAACTGTTAACCTGGTGGTGCATGCTGTGGGGGTAGTCTGCCTCCTCTCTTCACTAGAAGCTCCGAAGAAATCTCCTGTCGGTCGACGGAATATTCCCCCTGCAACCGCAGGCACCAAAGAACTGCATCACCGGTCCTCTGGGTCTCCTCTCAACACAACGAGCGAGGTCCCTTGAACTCAGCAACTCTGTCCAAGTGACTCCCACAGTCCAGTGACTCGTCAGTCCAAGTTTGGTGGAGGTAAGT
The DNA here is from genome assembly GCF_031143425.1 of Pleurodeles waltl. NCBI lineage: Eukaryota > Metazoa > Chordata > Amphibia > Caudata > Salamandridae > Pleurodeles > Pleurodeles waltl. The sequence continues at coordinate 8,827,873 of NC_090438.1, read as the reverse complement.
CCTTGCCTCCCCACGCTAGACTGCATTGCTGGGAACCGCGTGTTTTGCAGCTACTCCGGCTCTTGTGCACTCTTCCAGGATTTCCTTTGTGCACAGCCAAGCCTGGGTCCCCAGCACTCTAACCTGCATTGCATGACCTCCTGAGTTGTCCTCCGGCGTCGTGGGACTTTCTTGTGCAACTTCGGGTGAGCACCGATTCACTCCACTTTGTAGTGCCTGTCCCAGCACTTCTCTGGGTGCTGCTTGCTTCTGAGTGGGCTCCTTGTCTTGCTGGATGCCCCCTCTGTCTCCACACGCAATTGGCGACATCCTGGTCTCTCCTGGGCCACAGCAGCATCCAAAAACCCTAACCACAACCCTTGCAGCTAGCAAGGCTTGTTTGCCGTCTTTCTGCACAGAAACACTTCTTCACGACTTTTCACGACGTGCGACATCTATACTCCAAAGGGGAAGTTTCTAGCCCTTGTTGTTCTTGCAGAATCCACAGCTTCTGCCATCCAGTGGCAGCTTCTTTGCACCCACAGCTGGCATTTCCTGGGCCTCTGCCCACTCCCGACTTGATCGTGACTTTTGGACTTGGTCCCCTTGTTCCACAGGTACTCTCGTTTGGAAATCCATCGTTGTTGCATTGCTGGTGTTGGTCTTTCCTGCAGAATTCCCCTATCACGACTTCTGTGCTCTTTGGGGAACTTAGGTGCACTTTGCACCCACTTTTCAGGGTCTTGAGGTGGGCAATTTTTCTAACCCTCACTGTTTTTTTACAGTCCCAGTGACCCTCTACAAGGTCACATAGGTTTGGGGTCCATTCGTGGTTCGCATTCCACTTCTAGAGTATATGGTTTATGTTGCCCCGATCCCTACGTACCCCTATTGCATTCTATTGTGACTGTACATTGTTTGCACTGTTTTCTATTGCTATTACTGCATATTTTGGTATTGTGTACATATATCTTGTGTATATTTGCTATCCTCATACTGAGGGTACTCACTGAGATACTTTGGCATATTGTCATAAAAATAAAGTACCTTTATTTTTAGTATATCTGTGTATTGTGTTTTCTTAAGATATTGTGCAAGTGACCCTATTGGTACTGTAGGAGCTTCACTCGTCTCCTAGTTCAGCCTAAGCTGCTCTGCTAAGCTACCTTTTCTATCAGCCTAAGCTGCTAGACACCCCTCTACACTAATAAGGGATACCTGGGCCTGGTGCAAAGTGTAAGTACCGCTTGGTACTCACTACAAGCCAGTCCAGCCTCCTACATTGGTTGTGCAGCGGTGGGATAAGTACTTTGCAACTACTTACCACTTTGTCATATTCTACTTTTCATAAGAGAAAAATATACAAAACAAGTTCAGTGTATGTACACCTAACCAAAAAGTTTTGCTTTTCTTCTCTCACTTCTTTGCTAAGTGCTGAAAAGTACCTCTAAACTTTCTAAAAGTTCTTAAAAAGTTTAAAAAGTTTTTTTTCTGTTCTTTAAAAAGTTCTAAAAACTTTTTCTTTCTTTTTCTGTCCCTTAAACACTTTCTATAATATCTGGCACAGGTCAAACTGTTGATCTGTCCAAACTTGCTTATGATCACCTTAGCTGGAAAGGAGCAAGGAGTCTCTGCATTGAAAGAGGTTTAGGGGTAGGGAAGAATCCCTCTAGAGAACTGTTGGTTAATATGCTCATTGAACAAGATAAGACCAGAGTTGGCACGTCTGTTGAGAAATTAGCTGATGGTTCCCAATCTGACCCTGGGGCACCCCTAGCAAAGGATTTAGAAGGGAACCTTCCCAACCTGCCCATTAGCAGATCACCTAGCATAGCTGGTACTGATGTGAATTCACACCACAGAAATAGTGTTACCTCACATCACAGTAAGAGTGTTACTTGTCATCATAGTAGAAGTGTTACTTCTGTTAGCCAGGTGGTTAGAGTGCCATCTGTTAGGGACAGGTCTCCCTCTGTTCATTCTCACCATACTTCTGTTTCAAAGCATTCCCCACCCACCCACCCTGATGACAGAGTGTTAGAAAGGGAGCTCAATAGATTGAGAGTGGAAGAATCCAGGCCGAAGCTCAAGAAGCAACAGCTGGATTTAGCTAGGCAGTTCTTTTGATTTAGAAAAAGAAAGACAGAGGTTGGGGTTAGGACCCATGGTGGCAGCAGCAGTGTTACTGATAGTAATCCTGTAAAAGAGCATGATTCTAGGAATCTGCATAAGATAGTTCCCCCTTACAAGGAGGGGGATGACATTAATAAGTGGTTTGCTGCAGTTGAGAGGGCCTGCAATGTACAGGGGTCACTCAAAGGGAGTGGGCTTCTATCCTATGGCTATCTTTCACTGGAAAGGGTAGGGATAGGCTCCTTACTGTTAAGGAAAGTGATGCCAATAATTTAGCAGTTCTTAAGAATGCACTCCTTGATGGTTATAGCTTAACCACTGAACAGTACAGGATGAAGTTCAGAGAAACCAAAAAGGAGTCTTCACAACACTGGGTAGACTTTGTTGAACATTCAGTGAAGGCCTTGGAGGGGTGGTCACATGGCAGTAAAGTTTCTGACTATGAAAGCCTGTATAACTTAATCCTGAGAGAGCATATTTTTAATAATTGTGTGTCTGATTTGTTACACCCCTACCTGGTAGACTCTGATCTGACCTCTCCCCAAGAATTGGGAAAGAAGGCAGACAAATGGGTCAGAACAAGGGTGAACAGAAAAGTTCATACAGGGGGTGACAAGGATGGCAAGAAGAAGGATGGTAAATCTTCTGACAAAGGTGGGGACAAATCTAAAAATGAGTCTTCATCAGGCCCACAAAAACACTCTGGTGGGAGTGGTGGGCCCAAATCCTCTTCTAATCAAAACAAAGAAAAGAAACCATAGTGCTATTTATGTAAAATAAAAGGCCATTGGACAACTGATCCCAGTTGCCCAAAGAAAAGCACCAAGCCTCCTACCACTACAACCCCTGCTGCTACAACTAGTGCCCCTAGTAATAGCAGTGGTGGTGGGAGCAAACCTACTAATAGCCAATCCAAGGGAGTAGCTGGGCTCACTTTTGGTAACTTAGTTGGGGTTGGTCTGGTTAGGGAGACCACAGAGGCTGTGTTAGTCTCTGAGGGGGGCATTGATTTAGCCACCTTGGTTGCTTGTCCCCTTAATATGGATAAGTACAAGCAACTACCCCTAATAAATGGTGTTGAGGTTCAGGCCTACAGGGACACAGGTGCCAGTGTTACAATGGTAATAGAGAAACTGGTCCACCCTGAACAACACCTACTTGGTCACCAGTACCAAGTGACTGATGCTCATAACAACACTCTTAGCCACCCCATGGCTGTTGTGAATCTCAACTGGGGGGGGGGGTACTGGTCCAAAGAAAGTTGTGGTTGCCTCAGATTTACCTGTAGACTGTCTACTAGGGAACGATTTAGAGACATCAGCTTGGGCAGAAGTGGAGTTGGAGGCTCATGCAGCAATGCTGGGCATTCCAGGGCATATTTTTGCTTTGACCAGGGCCCAGGCCAAAAAGCAAAAAGGACAGGGTGACTTGGATCCTGGAAGAATGGACCAAGTGCTCCCTAAAGCTAGGGTTAGTAAAGGTAAAACAGTACCTACTATCCCTCTCTCTACAGTAGATTCTACTTCTGAGGAAGAAGAATTTCCACCCTGTGCAGAACCTACACCAGAGGAGCTGGAAGCAGACACTGCTGAGCTTTTGGGTGGAGGGGGGCCTGCCAGGGAGGAACTGAGAGAGGCACGGCATACCTGTCCCACACTAGAGGGTCTATGGCAGCAAGCTGTCAAAGAAGCAAATGGGGATGTCAGTGACTCTCACAGAGTTTACTGGGAGGACAACCTTTTGTATACTGAAGCAAGGGATCCAAAACCTGGAGCTGCCAGGAGATTGTTGATTCCTCAGGAATACAGAAAGTTCCTCCGAACTCTAGCCCACGACATTCCCTTAGCTGGACATTTGGGGCAAATGAAAACTTTGGACAGGCTTGTTCCCTTGTTTCATTGGCCTAGAATGTCAGAGGACACAAAAGAGTTTTGTAAGTCCTGTGAAACCTGTCAAGCCAGTGGCAAGACAGGTGGCACTCCAAAGGCACCCCTTATTCCACTGCCTGTGGTTGGGTTCCCTTTGAAAGGGTAGGGGTTGACATAGTTGGCCCCCTTGACCCTCCTACTGCTTCAGGCAATAGGTTTATCTTGGTGGTAGTGGACCAGGCCACCAGATATCCTGAAGCTATTCCTCTAAGGACCACTACAGCTCCTGCAGTGGCAAAGGCCCTCCTGGGAATCTTTTCCAGGGTGGGCTTCCCAAAAGAGGTAGTATCAGACAGGGGAAGCAATTTCATGTCTGCTTACTTAAAGGCCATGTGGAAGGATTGTGGTGTGACATACAAGTTCACCACACCCTATCATCCACAAACAAATGGACTGGTTGAGAGGCTTGATAAATTTCTCATAGGAATGATAATGGGACTCACTCCCTGACAAACTCCGCAGGAGATGGGATGTCCTGTTACCTTGCATCCTTTTTGCTTACAGGGAGGTACCCCAAAAAAGAGTGGACTTCAGCCCCTTTGAACTCCTATTTGGACACCCTGTGAGAGGTCCTCTAACACTTGTGAAGGAGGGTTGGGAACAACCTTTAAAAGCTCCAAAGCAAGACATAGTGGACTATGTACTTGGCCTAAGATCTAGAATGGCTGAGTACATGAAAAAGGCCAGTAAAAACCTTCAGGCCAGCCAAGAGCTCCAAAAGCAATGGCATGACCAGAAGGCTGTTTTGGTTCAGTACCAACCAGGGCAGAAAGTGTGGGTCTTGGAGCCTGTGGCCCCAAGAGCACTCCAAGACAAATGGAGTGGACCCCACGTTATTGTTGAAAAGAAGGTCGAGGTCACCTACCTAGTTGACTTAGGCACTGCCAGGAGTCCCCTTAGGGTGCTCCATGTCAATCGCCTGAAACTGTACTATGACAGGGCTGATCTCACCCTGCTCATGGCAACAGATGAGGGACAGGAAGAAGAGAGTGACCCTCTCCCTGATCTCTTCTCTTCCACAGAGCAAGATGCTCTAGTGGAAGGTGTCGTTTTGGCAGATTGTCTTACTGCTGAGGAGAAAGACCACTGCATAAATCTCCTGGGTCAGTTTTCTGAACTCTTCTCTACTGTGCCAGGCACCACTTCTTGGTGTGAGCACACTATAGATACTGGAGACAGCTTGCCTGTCAAAAGTAAGATCTATAGGCAGCCTGTCCATGTCAGAGACTGCATAAAGCAAGAGGTGCAGAAAATGCTTGAACTGGGAGTGGTTGAGCACTCTGAAAGTCCATGGGCCTCTCCTGTGGTACTTGTACCAAAACCTCATTCCAAGGATGGAAAGAAGGAAATGCGGTTTTGTGTAGACTACAGAGGTCTCAATTAGGTAACCAAAACTGATGCTCACCCTATACCCAGGGCAGATGAGCTCATAGATACACTGGCATCTGCCAAGTATCTAAGCACTTTTGATTTGACTGCAGGGTATTGGCAGATCAAATTATCAGAAGATGCTAAACCTGCTAATCAGAACCTCAGTGGTTATGCTCTCTCATTTCTTTCAAATTGTCACTGACAGGCTAGTGACCAATTTTACCAATTTACATTGGCTTGCTGGAACACCCTTATAATTCCCTAGTATATGGTACTGAGGTACCCAGGGTATTGGGGTTCCAGGAGATCCCTATGTGCTGCAGCATTTCTTTTGCCACCCATAGGGAGCTCTGACAATTCTTACACAGGCCTGCCACTGCAGCCTGAGTGAAATAACGTCCACGTTATTTCACAGCCATTTTACACTGCACTTAAGTAACTTATAAGTTACCTATATGTCTAACCTTTACCTGGTAAAGGTTAGGTGCAAAGTTACTTAGTGTGAGGGCACCCTGGCACTAGCCAAGGTGCCCCCACATTGTTCAGGGCCAATTCCCCGGACTTTGTGAGTGCGGGGACACCATTACACGCGTGCACTACATATAGGTCACTACCTATATGTAGCTTCACAATGGTAACTCCGAATATGGCCATGTAACATGTCTAAGATCATGGAATTGCCCCCTCTATGCCATCCTGGCATTGTTGGCACAATTCCATGATCCCAGTGGTCTGTAGCACAGACCCTGGTACTGCCAAACTGCCTTTCCTGGGGTTTCACTGCAGCTGCTGCTGCTGCCAACCCCTCAGACAGGTTTCTGCCCCCCTGGGATCAAGCCAGGCTTGGCCCAGGATGGCAGAACAAAGGACTTCCTCTGAGAGAGGGTGTTACACCCTCTCCCTTTGGAACATGGTGTGAAGGCAGGGGAGGAGTAGCCTCCCCCAGCCTCTGGAAATGCTTTCTTGGGCACAGATGTGCCCAATTCTGCATAAGCCAGTCTACACCGGTTCAGGGGACCCCTTCGCCCTGCTCTGGCGCGAAACTGGACAAAGGAAAGGGGAGTGACCACCCCCCTGACCTGCACCTCCCCTGGGAGGTGTCCAGAGCTCCTCCAGTGTGCTCCAGACCTCTGCCATCTTGGAAACAGAGGTGCTGCTGGCACACTGGACTACTCTGAATGGCCAGTGCCACCAGGTGACGTCAGAGACTCCTTCTGATAGGCTCCTTCAGGTGCTGCTAGCCTATCCTCTCTCCTAGGTAGCCAAACCCTCTTTTCTGGCTATTTAGGGTCTCTGTCTCTGGGGAAACTTTAGATAACGAATGCAAGAGCTCATCCGAGTTCCTCTGCATCTCTCTCTTCACCTTCTGCCAAGGAATCGACTGCTGACCGCGCTGGAAGCCTGCAAAACTGCAACATAGTAGCTAAGACGACTACTGCAACTCTGTAACGCTGATCCTGCCGCCTTCTGGACTGTTTTCCTGGTGGTGCATGCTGTGGGGGTAGTCTTCCTCCTCTCTGCACTAGAATCTCCAAAGAAATCTCCCGTGGGTCGACGGAATCTTCCCCCTGCAACCGCAGGCACCAAAAAGCTGCATTACCGGTCCCTTGGGTCTCCTCTCAGCACGAGGAGCGAGGTCCCTCGAATCCAGCAACTCTGTCCAAGTGACTCCCACAGTCCAGTGACTCTTCAGTCCAAGTTTGGTGTAGGTAAGTCCTTGCCTCACCTCGCTAGACTGCATTGCTGGGAACCGCGACTTTTGCAGCTACTCCGGCCCCTGTGCACTTCCGGCGGAAATCCTTTGTGCACAGCCAAGCCTGGGTCCACGGCACTCTAACCTGCATTGCACAACTTTCTAAGTTTGTCTCCGGCGACGTGGGACTCCTTTGTGTAACTTCGGGTGAGCACTGTTTCATGCATCCTTGTAGTGCCTGTTTCTGGCACTTCTCTGGGTGCTACCTGCTGCTGAGAGGGCTCCTTGTCTTGCTCGACATCCCCTCTACCTCCTGGTCCAATTTGCGACCTCCTGGTCCCTCCTGGGCCACAGCAGCATCCAAAAACGCTAACCACACGATTTGCAGCTAGCAAGGCTTGTTGGCGTTCTTTCGGCGGGAAAATACTTCTGCACGACTCTCCACGGCAAGAGGGATCCGTCTACCAAAAGGGAAGTCTCTAGCCCTTTTTGTTCCTGCAGAAACCTCAGCTTCTTCTGTCCAGTAGAAGCTTCTTTGCATCCACAGCTGGCATTTCCTGGGCATATGCCCATCTCCGAATTGCTTGTGACTTTTGGACTTGGTCCCCTTGTTCCACAGGTACCCTAGATTGGAAATCCATCGTTGTTGCATTGTTGGTTTGTGTCTTTCCTGCATTATTCCTCTATCACGACTTCTTTGTCTTTGGGGGAACTTTAGTGCACTTTGCACTCACTTTTCAGGGTCTTGGGGAGGGTTATTTTTCTAACTCTCACTATTTTCTAATAGTCCCAGGGACCCTCTACAAGGTCACATAGGTTTGGGGTCCATTCGTGGTTCGCATTCCACTTTTGGAGTATATGGTTTGTGTTGCCCCTATCCCTATGTGTCCCCATTGCATCCTATTGTAACTATACATTGTTTGCACTGTTTTCTAAGACTATGCTGCATATTTTTGATATTGTGTACATATATCTTGTGTATATTTCCTATCCTCTCACTGAGGGTACACTCTAAGATACTTTGGCATATTGTCATAAAAAATAAAGTACCTTTATTTTTAGTATAACTGTGTATTGTGTTTTCTTATGATATTGTGCAAGTGACACTTGTGGTTCTGTAGTAGCTTCACACGTCTCCTAGTTCAGCCTAAGCTGCTCTGCTAAGCTACCATTATCTATCAGCCTAAGCTGCTAGACACCCTATACACTAATAAGGGATAACTGTGCCTGGTGCAAGGTGCAAGTACCCCTTGGTACCCACTACAAGCCAGTCCAGCCTCCTACACTTACCTCCACCAAAGTTGGACAGCTGGACCTTAGGACCATCGGGACAACTTCAGTCCACCACCCGTGTTGCTGGGTCCACGCACTTCTTCAGGAGAGGGGACCCAGGCCACCGGTCAACGCTGCAGAGGGGTGCCTGCTGAAGCAGGGAAGTGACTCCTTCACTTCATGGGAAGTTACTCCAATTATTCCGGCGTAATTGAAATTACACCCAGCCCTACTTGCAAACTACTTCTTAAAAACAGTCTCATAGCCTTGCATTATCGTATCACAGAAAGGTTTCCTTTCTGGTAAATTAGTTCAGGGGTTCAATGCATCTGTTGCAGAGATATGTGCACCCTACATGCTCACATCCCAGATGAGTACCATTGGTAATATTCCTTCAGTGAGTACTGACAGTACTGCATGTACTGGGCTCCTTCTGCTACGGTACTTTACACTCAACATTGCAAACACCACAAGCTTGGGCATTTTGGGAATTTATATTTACTGCAGGACTCTAAACTATCCTTTGAGGAATGGGGATAAACATTGTCTGCTGGTGTTTCCAGGGCTATTTCGGCAAAACATTCCCAAACTCTGGGTCATTGTCCCCCATTTCTGATCTTGTTAATTTGACCCCAGAAAAAAAACAGGGTAATTATGGGTGAGGGAATGAGGTCACACAATTAGTGCATTACCTGTAATACCAATGAGAGTGCTAACTCCAGTCACTGAAGGCATGTCAGGAAAGAGTTAACTCTTTGTGGGCGGGCCTGAGTTGGAGGGCTGCAGTGGAAACAGCTGACGTTGGAGCTGGGGTCAACAGTTACGCCCTGTGAACCTCTCACACACCTGTGATCTTCAGCACCCGAGAGGAGAAGAGGCAGTCTGGGTATGTCTTCACTGCGCCTCTTCACCGGGCTCTTTGTGTTGGGTGAGATGAACCTCGGGGACAGTGGTGGGGTGCAGAGTGGGTAGATAGGTGTACACAAGAAGGGTGTGGAGGGGATAAATGGGGTACACACAGGAAATGTGGGGGATAGATAGGGGTACACTCAGGGATATAGAGGGAAAAGATAGGGGTACAGATGGGGGTGTAGAGGGCATAGATAGGGGTACACATGGGGGTGTGGAGAGGATAGATAGGGGTACACTCAGGGTGTGGAGGGGTAGATGGGGGTACACACTGGGATCGTGGAGGGATAGATAGGGGTACAAACAAGGAGTGGAGGGGTAGGTAGGGGTACACGGGATGTAGAGGTGTAGATACGGGTACACAGGGTGTGGAGGGGATATATACGGGTGCACACAGGGGGTGGAGGGGATATATAGGGGTACACACAGGGGTGTGGATATGATAGGGGTGCACAAGGGGAGAGTGAAGGGAGGGCATATGGGGTACACACATGGGTGTGGAGGGATAGATAGGGGTACTCACAGGTTGTGGAGGGGTAAATTGGGGTACACACGGGTGTGGAGGGGATATATAGCTGAACACGGGTGTGGAGGGGATATATAGGGGTACACGGGGTGTGGAGGGGACATACAGGGATGCACACAGGGGTGTGGAGGTGTAGATAGGGGTACACACAAAGTGTGGAGGGAATAGATAGGGGTGCACACAGGGGTTTGGAGGGGCAGATAGAGGTACACACAGGGTGTGGAGAGATGTGGAAGGGTAGATGGGCTGATTTTTATAAAAAATACTTCCACGCGTCATATTATTAGAATATGTTTATTGGGCCCAATCAGAGCTCGTGTGCTGAGTTATAGTTTAATTCTCATAGTATTGTGTTCACTGTGCACCCACAGTTCTCTTGTGCAGCACAGTTTTCACTATGCACCCACATTTCTCCTGTGCACCCCACTGACCTCTTTCCTCTCATTTCATAGGTGTTGCTGTGGGTTACTCTGTCTTCCAGTCCCCCCTGCTCTGTAGATCACCAAGGGGCAGAAGGGCTCTATTGAGTGTAATTTCACCACACCTAGTAGTAACCCGGATGTGTTCTGGTACCGGCAGCACCAGGACCGTCCTCCCCACAAGCTCCTCCATGTCACCAAGGCCAGGACCATCGGGCGGACGGAGTCCTCTCAGGGGCCATGGACTGGGATCGGAGGCAGGTGCCGCTGCAGCTGTCCCGGGCCCGGAGGATGATGGTGCAGTGCACTACTGTGCACTGAGGCCCACAGTGACAGAGTCATAGTGCCCCCTCATGCAAGAAGTGTGATCATGGGTCTGAGCTCCACCTGCTGCAAGGAAATGCTGGTTTCATGCAAAGTAAAGGTGCAGTGCTGGGATCAGAGAAACTTGCATCACAGAAATGTGTCAATATATATATATATATTTATTTCTGGGGGGAAATTAGCAATTTCGAAACAGAGAAAAAAAAATCCCTGGAAAGTCAGAGAAAAGCCATTTTATATTTCTCAATTTGAAGGCAAAATCAATGAAACCCATTGCATCAACTTTTGCACTAAGAATCCAGGTGTCTGGGAGCCTCGAGAGATCATGAGGCAAACATGAAGTGACCTCTCGGACATGGGTTGAATTTTCAGAAGGTCAACTAAGCCATTCATCCTTCTTCGGTTGGGAAATTGAGGACCATTAAATCTACTGATTCTTGCACCTATTTACAATGCCTATAAGCAGACAGAAGTTACGTATGAAGCGCTATGAGTACATCAAACTAGTCTTACTTTTAGAGTTCATCACTATTTTGTAAAGCACACTTTCCATTATAATACATACATTTTTTGTCTCTCATCCTTTCCTTAGTCCACCAGGGTATAATTATTTGGGATTTAAGAATTCACCGGAAAGAGAAGTTGTGAAAAAAAATTGATTTGGTAATTCCACCTACTTTAACAGAAAAATATTAAAATGAAAGAAAAACAGAGTAATTCATTTTAAACAATCAAATTTATCACAAAAGTAAATAGAGGTGAAAAAAGTCCACATGTGACAACAAGAATGGATTTACACAAAAACAAATTAATTTCTTTGATGAAAAAAGGGCCACTTCCCTACAAAAAGATGGATTTCCACAAAGAACAGCACGCCGTGCCTCCTTGTACATCCTAATATCAGTAGTTGTGTCCCCCTCACATATCTCTCCTCAGCTGCATGCACATACTAATATCAGTATCTGTGTCCCCTCACACATCTCTCCTCAGCTCCTTGTATCTGTGCCCTTCACACATTGGTCCTCAGCCCCTTGTACATCTTTTTATCAGTATCTGTCTCCCACTCACACACCTCTCCTCAGCTCCTTGTACATACTAATATCAGTATCTGTGCCCCCTCACACATCTCTCCTCAGCCACCTTGTACATCCTAATATCAGTATCTGTGTCCCCTCACACATCTCTCCTCAGCTCCTTGTACATCCCAATATCATTATCTGTGTCCCCTCACACATCTCTCCTCAGCCACCTTGTACATCCTAATATCAGTATATGTGTCCCTTCACACACCTCTCCAGATCCCCTTTTACATCCTATTATAAGTATCTGTGCCCCCTCACACATCTTTCATCAGCTACTACGTTCTACTAACAGTAATTGTGTCCCCCTCACATATCTGTCTTGAGCCCATTGTACATCCTAATATCAGTATCTGTGTCCCCTTCATACATCTTTTCTCAGCCCCTTGTACATTTTAATATCAGTATCCGTATCCCACACACACATCTCTCCTCAGCCTAATTGTACATCCTAGTATCAGTATTTGTGTCCCTCTCATGCATCTCTCCTCAGCTCCTTGTACATCCTAATGTCAGTATCTTGTCCCCTCACACATCTCTCCTCAGCCACCTTTTACATCCTAATATCAGTATATGTGTCCCCTCACACATCTCTCCTCAGACCCTTGTACATTCTAAGTATCTGTCCCACTCATCCATATCTCATCAGCCTCTTGTACACCTTAATATCACTATCTGTGCCCCTGTCACTCATCTGTCTTCAGCCCCTTGCACATCTTAATATCAGTATCTGTGTCACCTCACAATCTCTCCTCGCCCCTTGTGCATCTTAATATCTGTATATGTGTCCCCTCACACACCTCTCCTCAGACCCCTGATCATCCTAATATCAGTATCTGTGTCCCATCATACCTCTTTGCTCAACCCCCTTGTGCATATTAATATCACTATCTGTGCCCCCACACACATCTCTCCTCAGCCCCCTGTACATCATATTATCAGTATCTGTGTCTCCCTCACAAATCTGTCCTCAGCTGCTTATAAATCATAAAATCTAGGGGCCCAGAGGCTGGCAGTTAGGCACAGAGGCTCAAGGGCAGGCAGGTGGGCACAGACTCTCAAGGGCTAGCAGGTGGGGCACAGAGGCTAGCAGGTGGGGCACAGATGCTCAAGGGCTGCCAGGTGGAGCACAGAGACACAGTGGCTAGCAGGTGGGCATGGACACCAAGGGGCTGGCAGGTGGGCACAAAGATGCATGGGCTAGCAGGTTGTGTGCAGACTCAGAGGGGCTGGCAGGTGGGACACAGTGGCACAGAGCTGGCAGGTGGGGCACAGAGTCACAGGGGCTGGCAGGTGGGGCACAGAGGCTGGAAAGTGGGCACAAAGGTTCAGAGGTTGGCAGGTGGGTCACAGAGGCACAGGGGCTGGCAGGTGGGGCACAGAGGCACAGGGCTGACAGGTGGGGCACAGAGGCTGAGGTTGACAGGTTGACACAGACACACAGAGGGAGACATGTGGCGCACAGACACACAGAGGCTGGCAGGCGGCATACTGACACACAGAGGCTGACAGGTGTGGCACAGAGGCTGCAGGTGGGGACAAAGACACACGGGCTGGCAAGTGGGGCACAGAGCTGTCAGGTGGGACACAGATACACAGATGCTCGTAGGTGTGGCACAGACTCACAGGGGCTTGCAAGTGGGATGCAGAGTCACAGGGCCTGGCAGGTAGGCACAGAGTCACAGGGGCTAGTAAGTGGGAAACAGAGGCTGGCAGGTGGGGCACAGAGTCACAGAGGCTGGCAGGTGGGGTACAGAGGCACAGGTGCTGGCAAGTGGGTACAGAGGCACAGAGGCTGGCAGGTGGGCACAGAGCCACAGGGGCTGACTTTTGGGGCACAGAGGCACAGGGCTTGCAGGTGGGGAACAGAGTCACTGGGGCTGGCAGGTGGGCACAGAGGCACAGGGGCTGAAAGGTGGTGCACAGAGGCTCAGAGGCTGGTAGGTGCGGCTCAGAGGCTGGCAGGTGGGGCACAGGGGCTGGCAGGTGGGCACAGAGGCACAGGGGCTGGCAGGTGGGCACAGAGGTACAGTGGCTGACAAGTGGGGTACAGAGTCACAGGGGCTGGTAGGTGGGCACAGAGTCACAGGGGCTGACAGGTAGGGCACAGGAACAGGGGTTTATACATAGGCTAAACCCTAAAAAGTGGTCTTTGTAGAGAGCTCAGTCCCTCTCTAAACCCTTATACACACAGACCTCATCCTATACAGTATTTTTTACAGAGAGGCCAGTGCCTTAACATACTCAAGCTTCTATATGTAGCTAAGTCCAGCGAACGGACAGGTGGGCATACCTTATTTTACAGTAAAAATAAAATAGTAATTTACTGAAAAAATACAAATGTTAATGTGACGTTATAGGTAGGTCTGGGAATAATATGTTACTTAATGTTAAAAAAAAACTTAGAAATGTATTTAAAAGACAGAGGATAAAGTAGCCATATAGTTAGGAGAAGATGTCACGTAAAACACACCATTTTTAAACTTTAAAAAATTGAAATGTACCAGTGCAGTTATCTGAGCTAACTATAACTTGTGCCCCTGCCGCACACTGCTTGTGACCTCACATACTACATCACTCATGACATGCTAAATGGCATCATTGATTACATCACTAAAGAAATCTCAAATTACGTCATATGAAACATCATCTACAATACTGCTGTTCTAGTGACTGTACAAGCCAGCACAGCCTTTGAAATATGTAAATAATACTAAATGCACATAATCATGTAACGCATACAATTCATAAATATATGTGCTTATATAAAATAATTGGACTGCAGATGACGGATTCTGCTGCGTTGCGTTGTGTGAAAGGCAGAGAGCAGAATGCGTCATTTCTACTAGGACACCTTTCTGCTGTCTCTGTATGTGTATATAGATTGATACCAGTTTTCTCAAAAGCATGCTGATCACATCGGCTGTTAGCGCCAGTGCCTGTCCACAGGTTGTCGAACCCATAATTATGTTTATCCACTAATGCACAGCACTTCTCACTGTGAAAGATGTTTATTGCCACAATGTCAGGGAAAATGTATTTTTTCAACTCTGTTGTTGTAAATGCATGTGTGTTAAGGCATATGTATGGTAAACAACTGCGTAGTAAAGGCATTTGCGTGGTAAAGACCTGTGTGGGAAAGGCAATGTGTGGCAAAGGTATATGTATGGTAACCATCTGTGTGGTAAAGGCATATGCATGGTAAACACCTGTGTGGTAGAGGCATAGGCATGGTAAAGACCTGCGTGGTAAAGGTAATGTGTGGTAAAGACATATGCATGGAAAAGACCTGCGTGGTAAAGGTAATGTGTGGTAAAGGCATATGTATGGTAAAGACCTGCCTGGTAAAGGCATATGCATGGTGAAGACCTGCGTGGTAAAGGTAATTTGTGGTAAAGGATGCATGGTAAACTCATTGTGTGATAAATACCACGTGGAAAAGACTGTGGCCCTCATTCTGACCCTGGCGGTCGGCGGAGAGACGGCGGTCGGACCGCGAACAGACCGGCGGTATTAAAAATGGCATTCTGACCGCGGCGGTCCCCGCCGCGACCGACCGCTACTTCTCCACTCCGACCGCCGCGGCGGTCATGACCGCGGGGCTGGAGTTTGCGCACTCCGGCCCCGCGGTCGTCCCAAGACCGCCAAGGGTATTATGACCCTGCCTACCGCCGCGGTTTCTTGCGGGCGGGAACCGCCGTGCGAACCATGGCGGTAAGCACTATCGGGGCCAGGGAATTCCTTCCCTGGCACTGATAGGGGTCTCCCCCACCCCCCACTACCCACCCGAGTCCTCCCCCCACACCCTCCACCCCCCTGCCACCCCCCAGAGGTGGTACGAACCCCCTCCCCACCCCCACCCCGACATGTACATACATGTACCCCGACATGCACACACCCCCAACATGCACATATACACACCCCCTACACACACATACACAACGGGGACACATACCCGCACACATACATGCCGACATGCGCACCTGCCGAACAGCACACATTACCCATAGACACAGCAGCACCCCTCTACACACTCACACGCACACCCCCATGCACGCCCACATCACACAACACCCCCCCACCCCCTCCCCTCACGGACGATCAACTTACCTTGTGCGTTGGTCCTCCGGGAGGCGACGGGAGCCATAGGGACGTGACCGCCAACAGAAGACCGCCAACAGAAGACCGCCACACAGAAATGTGGGTCGTAATTCTGTGGGCGGTGTTCTGCTGGCGTGGCGGTGGAGGTTGACCAGTCTCCACTTTCCCGCCGACCGCCAGTGTGGCTGCTGGCGGTTTTCCGGCGGAACGCTCCCAGCGGTCAGAATGCGCACAGCGGCACACCGCCGCGGTCGGCGGTCTTCACCGCGGCGGTAACTCAGCGGTCTTGCGAAAAGACCGCCAAGGTCAGAATGAGGGCCTGTTTCCCGTTCAGAGTGAGCGAATGAGAAAAATGTATGAAACAATTGGAAGACAATTTCATTTGTAGGAAGCAGATTGTAGGATAGAGAACTATTTTCAGGGTTGGGGTAAAGGGAGGGAAGCGATCGATGAGTCAGGTAGTAGATTTGTTTGCCTATAAAATGCCTGTTTGTAGCCAGCACCACTAAGTACTCATCAGTCCCACAGCGTCCACGCCAATCGTCCCCAGTGGTGCTGTAAGTTATGTTCATTAGTTCTTACTTTTAACAACTAGTGTGCATCATGATCTTCTTTATGCTCCAACTTCCCTTTATCTAGTTGTAGGAAAGTGACCTCTTTCTAGCTTGGTTACCCCCACTTTTGGCTTGTTTGCCAGTGTGTTTGACTGTGTCTACTGGGATCCTGCTAAACAGGACCCCAGTAGTTATGCTCTCATCCTTAAATTATGGTTGTTGTATACTGGTAATACACAATTGGCATACTGGTCAACCCTTATAAGTCCCTAGTGTAGGAGGCTGGACTGGCTTGTAGTGAGTACCAAGGGGTACTTGCACCTTGCACCAGGCCCAGTTCTCCCTTATTAGTGTATAGGGTGTCTAGCAGCTTAGGCTGATAGATAATGGTAGCTTAGCAGAGCAGCTTAGGCTGAACTAGGAGACGTGTGAAGCTACTACAGTACCACTTAGTGTCATATGCACAATATCATAAGAAAACACAATACACAGTTATACTAAAAATAAAGGTACTTTATTTTTATGACAATATGCCAAAGTATCTTAGAGTGTACCCTCAGTGAGAGGATAGGAAATATACACAAGATATATATACACAATAGCAAAAATATGCAGTATAGTCTTAGAAAACAGTGCAAACAATGTATAGTTACAATAGGATGCAATGGGGAAACATAGGGATAGGGGCAACACAAACCATATACTCCAAAAGTGGAATGCGAACCACGAATGGACCCCAAACCTATGTGACCTTGTAGAGGGTCGCTGGGACTATTAGAAAATAGTGAGAGTTAGAAAAATAACCCTCCCCAAGACCCTGAAAAGTGAGTGCAAAGTGCACTAAAGTTCCCCTAAGGACAAAAGAGTCTTGTTAGAGGAATAATGCAGGAAAGACACAAACCAGCAATGCAACAACTGTGGATTTCCAATCTAGGGTACCTGTGGAACAAGGGGACCAAGTCCAAAAGTCACAAGCAAGTCGGAGATGGGCAGATGCCCAGGAAATGCCAGCTGCGGGTGCAAAGAAGCTTCGACTGGACAGAAGAAGCTGAGGTTTCTGCAGGAACAAAAAGGGCTAGAGACTTCCCCTTTGGTAAACAGATCCCTCTCGCTTTGGAAAGTCGTGCAGAAGTATTTTCCCGCCGGAAGGACGCCAACAAGCCTTGCTACAAGCAAATCGTGCGTTTGGCGTTTTTGGACGCTGCTGGGGCCCAGGAGGGACCAGGAGGTCGCAAATTGGACCTGCAGAGAGAGGGGACATCGAGCAAGACAAAGAGCCATCACTGAAGCAGGTAGCACCCAGAGAAATGCCAGAAACAGGCAATACAAGGATGCGTGAAACGGTGCTTGCCGAAGTTGCACAAAGGAGTCCCGCGTCGCCGGAGACCAACTTAGAAAGTCGTGCAATGCAGGTTAGAGTGCCGTGGACCCAGGCTTGGCTGTGCACAAAGGATTTCTGCCGGAAGTGCACAGGGGCCGGAGTAGCTGCAAAGTCGCGGTTCCCAGCAATGCAGCCCAGTGAGGTGAGGCAAGGACTTACCTCCACCAAACTTGGGCTGAAGAGTCACTGGACTGTGGGGGTCACTTGGACAGAGCGCTGGATTCGAGGGACCTCGCTCGTCGTGCTGAGAGGAGACCCAAGGGACCGGTGATGCAGCTTTTTGGTGCCTGCGGTTGCAGGGGGAAGATTCCGTCGACCCACGGGAGATTTCTTCGGAGCTTCTGGTGCAGAGAGGAGGCAGGCTACCCCCACAGCATGCACAAGCAGGAAAACAGTCGAGAAGGCGGCAGGATCAGCGTTACAGAGTTGCAGTAGTCGTCTTTGCTACTATGTTGCAGGTTTTGCAGGCTTCCAGCGCGGTCAGCGGTCGTTTCCTTATCAGAAGGTGAAGAGAGAGATGCAGAGGAACTCGGCTGAGCTCATGCATTCGTTATCTCAAGTTTCCCCAGAGACAGAGACCCTAAATAGCCAGAAAAGAGGGTTTGGCTACCTAGGAGAGAGGAAAGGCTACTAACACCTGAAGGAGCCTATCAGAAGGAGTCTCTGACGTCACCTGGTGGCACTGGCCACTCAGAGCAGTCCAGTGTGCCAGCAGCACCTCTGTTTCCAAGATGGCAGAGGTCTGGAGCACACTGGAGGAGCTCTGGACACCTCCCAGGGGAGGTGCAGGTCAGGGGAGTGGTCACTCCCCTTTCCTTTGTCCAGTTTCGCGCCAGAGCAGGGGCTAAGGGGTCCCTGAACCGGTGTAGACTGGCTTATGCAGAATTGGGCACATCTGTGCCCAACAAAGCATTTCCAGAGGCTGGGGGAGGCTACTCCTCCCCTGCCTTCACACCATTTTCCAAAGGGAGAGGGTGTCACACCCTCTCTCAGAGGAAGTTCTTTGTTCTGCCATCCTGGGCCAGGCCTGGCTGGACCCCAGGAGGGCAGCTGCCTGTCTGAGGGGTTGGCAGCAGCAGCAGCTGCAGTGAAACCCCAGGAAGGGCAGTCTGGCAGTACCAGGGTCTGTGCTACAGACCACTGGGATCATGGAACTGTACCAACAATGCCAGGATGGCATAGAGGGGGCAATTCCATGATCATAGACATGTTACATGGCCATATTCGGAGTTACCATGGTGAAGCTACATATAGGTAGTGACCTATATGTTGTGCACGCGTGTAATGGTGTCCCCGCACTCACAAAGTTCAGTGAATTGGCTCTGAACAATGTGGGGGTACCTTGGCTAGTGCCAGGGTGCCCTCACACTAAGTAACTTTGCACCTAACCTTTACCAGGTAAAGGTTAGACATATAGGTGACTTATAAGTTACTTAAGTGCAGTGTAAAATGGTTGTGAAATAACGTGGACGTTATTTCACTCAGGCTGCAGTGGCAGGCCTGTGTAAGAATTGTCAGAGCTCCCTATGGGTGGCAAAAGAAATGCTGCAGCCCATAGGGATCTCCTGGAACCCCAATACCCTGGGTACCTCAGTACCATATACTAGGGAATTATAAGGGTGTTCCAGTAAGCCAATGTAAATTGGTAAAAATGGTCACTAGCCTGTCAGTGACAATTTGGAAAGAAATGAGAGAGCATAACCACTGAGGTTCTGATTAGCAGAGCCTCAGTGAGACAGTTAGTCACTACACAGGTAACACATTCAGGCACACTTATGAGCACTGGGGCCCTGGGTTACCAGGGTCCCAGTGACACATACAACTAAAACAACATATATACAGTGAAAAATGGGGGTAACATGCCAGGCAAGATGGTACTTTCCTACACAACCCCCCCCCAAACGAAGGACAATAAGACTAGCCATTACCTGATGAGTCTTCATTGTCTAAGTGGAAATATCTGGAGAGTCCATCTGCATTGGAGTGGCTACTCCCAGGTCTATGTTCCACTGTATAGTCCATTCCCTGTAGGGATATGGACCACCTCAACAATTTAGGATTTTCACCTTTCATTTGTTTTAGCCAAAGTAGAGGTTTGTTGTCTGTCTGTACAATGAAGTGAGTGCCAAACAGGTATGTCCTCAACTTCTTCAGAGCCCAGACCACAGCAAAGGCCTCCCTCTCAATGGCAGACCAACGCTTTTCTCTAGGGGTCAACCTCCTACTAATAAAAGCAACAGGTTGATCCTGGCCCTCAGAATTAAGTTGTGATAGGACTGCCCCTACTCCTAATTCAGATGCATCAGTTTGGACATAGAATTTTTTAGAGTAACAAGGGCTTTTCAGGACAGGTGCAGAGCACATGGCTTGCTTCAGCTCCTCAAAAGCTTTCTGACAGCTTGCTGTCCATAATACCTTTTTAGGCATTTTCTTGGATGTGAGGTCATTAAGAGGGGCTGCAATGGAGCCATAGTTCTTAATGAACCTCCTGTAATACCCAGTGAGGCCTAGGAAGGCTCTTACCCGAGTCTGAGTGGTAGGGGGAACCCAATCAATAATAGTTTGGATTTTCCCCTGAAGTGGTGCAATCTGTTCCCCACCAACAAGGTGTCCCAGATAAACCACCTTACCCTGCCCTATCTGGCACTTTGAAGCCTTGATAGTGAGGCCTGCCTTTTGCAGAGCCTCCAAAACTTTCCATAGGTGGACCAGGTGATCATCCCAGCTGGAGCTAAAGACAGCTATATCATCCAAATATGCTGCACTGAAAGCTTCCAGCCCTTGCAGGACTGTGTTCACCAACCTCTGAAAAGTGGCAGGTGCATTTTTCAAACCAAAAGGCATTACAGTAAACTGGTAATGTCCTCCAATGGTAGAAAATGCAGTCTTAGGTTTAGCATCTTCTGACAATTTGATCTGCCAATACCCTGCAGTCAAATCAAAAGTGCTTAGATACTTGGCAGATGCCAGTGTATCTATGAGCTCATCTGCCCTGGGTATAGGGTGAGCATCAGTTTTGGTTACCAAGTTGAGACCTCTATAGTCCACACAAAACCTCATTTCCTTCTTTCCATCTTTAGAATTGGGTTTTGGTACCAGTACCACTGGAGAAGCCCATGGACTGTCAGAGTGCTCAACCACTCCTAGTTCTAACATTTTCTGAACTTCTTGCTTTATGCAGTCCCTGACATGGTCAGGCTGCCTATAGATCTTACTCTTGACAGGTAAACTGTCTCCAGTATCTATAGTGTGCTCACACCAAGAAGTGGTGCCTGGCACAGTAGAGAAGAGTTCTGAAAATTGTCCTAGGAGATTTATGCAATTATCTTTCTGCTCAGCAGTAAGACAATCAGCCAAAACTACACCTTCCACAAGAGCATCTTGTTCTGTGGAAGAGAAGAGATCAGGTAGAGGATCACTGTCTTCTTCCTGTCCCTCATCTGTTGCCATGAGCAGGGTGAGATCAGCCCTGTCATAGTAGGGTTTCAGGCGGATGACATGTAGTACCCTAAGGGGACTCCTGGCAGTGCCTAAGTCAACCAAGTAGGTGACTTCACCCTTCTTTTCAACAATTGTGTGGGGTCCACTCCATTTATCTTGGAGTGCTCTTGGGGCCACAGGCTCCAAGACCCACACTTTCTGCCCTGGTTGGTACTGAACCAAAACAGCCTTCTGATCATGCCATTGCTTCTGGAGCTCTTGGCTGGCCTGAAGGTTTTTACTGGCCTTTTTCATGTACTCAGCCATCCTTGATCTGAGGCCAAGTACATAATCCACAATATCCTGCTTAGGAGCTTTTAAAGGTTGTTCCCAACCCTCCTTTACAAGTGTGAGTGGACCCCTAACAGGGTGTCCAAAAAGAAGTTCAAAGGGGCTGAAGCCCACTCCTTTCTGGGGTACCTCCCTGTAGGCAAAAAGGAGGCATGGTTGAAGGATATCCCATCTCCTGCGGAGTTTTTCAGGGAGTCCCATAATCATGCCTTTGAGAGTTTTATTAAATCTCTCCACCAGTCCATTTGTTTGTGGATGATAGGGTGTTGTGAACTTGTAAGTTACACCACACTCCTTCCACATGGCCTTTAAGTATGCAGACATGAAATTGCTTCCTCTGTCTGATACTACTTCCTTTGGGAAGCCCACCCTGGAAAATATTCCCAGGAGGGCCTTTGCCACTGCAGGTGCTGTAGTGGTCCTTAAAGGAATAGCTTCAGGATATCTTGTGGCATGGTCCACTACCACTAAGATAAACCTATTGCCTGAAGCAGTAGGAGGGTCAAGGGGGCCAACTATGTCAACCCCTACCCTTTCAAAGGGAACCCCAACCACCGGCAGTGGGATAAGGGGTGCCTTTGGGGTGCCTCCTGTCTTGCCACTGGCTTGACAGGTTTCACAGGACTTACAAAATTCTTTTGTGTCCTCAGACATCCTAGGCCAATGAAACAGGGGAACAAGCCTGTCCCAAGTTTTCATTTGTCCTAGATGCCCAGCTAAGGGAATGTCATGTGCCAGTGTTAGGAGGAACTTTCTGTACTCCTGAGGAATCACTAATCTCCTGGCAGCTCCAGGTTTAGGATCCCTATGCTCAGTGTACAAGAGGTTGTCCTCCCAGTAAACTCTGTGAGAGTCACTGACATCCCCATTAGCCTGTTTGACAGCTTGCTGTCTGAGACCCTCTAATGTGGGACAGGTTTGCTGTGCCACACTCAGCTCCTCTCTGGCAGGCCCCCCTTCACCCAAAAGCTCAGCAGTGTCTGCTTCCAGCTCCTCTGGTGTAGGTTCTGCACAGGGAGGGAATTCTTCTTCCTCAGAAGTAGAATCCACTGTAGAGGGAGGGATAGTAGGAAGTGGTTTGCTTCTACTAACCCTAGCTTTAGGGAGCACTTGGTCCATTGTTCCAGGATCCAAGCTTCCCTGTCCTTTTTGCTTTTTGGCCTGAGCCCTTGTCAAAGCAAAAATATGCCCTGGGATGCCCAGCATTGCTGCATGGGCCTCCAACTCCACATCTGACCAAGCTGATGTCTCCAAATCATTCCCTAATAGACAGTCTACAGGTAAATCTGAAGCTACCACAACTTTCTTTGGACCAGTTACCCCCCCCCAGTTGAGATTTACAACAGCCATGGGGTGGCTTTGTGTTATGTTGTGAGCATCGGTTACTTGGTACTGGTGTCCAAGTATGTGTTGTTCAGGGTGCACCAGTTTCTCAATCACCATTGTGACACTGGCACCTGTGTCCCTGTAGGCCTGGACCTCAACACCATTTATTAGGGTTAGTTGCTTGTACTTCTCCAAGTTATGGGGGCAAGCAACCAAAGTGGCTAAATCAATAGCCCCTTCATAGACTAAAGTAGCCTCTGTGGTCTCCCTAATTAGACCAACCCCAACTAAATTACCAAAAGTGAGCCCAGCTACTCCCTTGGATTGGCTATTAGTAGGTTTGCTCCCACCACCACTCCTATTAGTAGGGACACTAGGTGTAGCAGTAGGGGTTGTAGTGGTAGGAGCTGTGGTGCCTTTCTTTGGACAACTGGGATCTGTTGTCCAATGGCCTTTTATTTTACATAAATAGCACCATGGTTTCTTTTCCTTGTTCTGATTAAAGGAGGATTTGGACCCACCACCCCCACCAGAGTGTTTTTGTGGGCCTAATGAAGACTCATTTTTAGATTTGTCCCCACCTTTGTCAGAAGACTTACCATCCTTCTTATTGTTGCCATCTTTGTCACCCCCTGTATGAACTTTTCTGTTCACTCTTGTTCTGACCCATTTGTCTGCCTTCTTTCCCAATTCTTGGGGAGAGGTCAGATCAGAGTCCACCAAGTACTGGTGCAACAAATCAGACACACAATTATTAAGAATATGCTCTCTCAGGATTAAGTTATACAGGCTGTCATAATCAGTAACTTTACTGCCATGTAACCACCCCTCCAAGGCCTTCACTGAATGGTCAATGAAATCAACCCAGTCTTGTGAAGACTCCTTTTTGGTCTCTCTGAACTTTATCCTGTACTGTTCAGTGGTTAAGCCATAACCATCCAGGAGTGCATTCTTAAGAACTTGGAAATTATTGGCATCATTTTCTTTCACAGTAAGGAGCCTATCCCTACCTTTTCCACTAAATGATAGCCATAGGATAGCAGCCCACTGCCTTTGAGGGACATCCTGTACAACACAGGCCCTCTCAAGTGCAGCAAACCACTTGTTAATGTCATCCCCCTCCTTATAAGGGGGAACTATCTTGTGCAGATTCCTGGAATCATGCTCTTTTGCAGGATGACTATGGGGAATACTGCTGCTGCCACCATGGGTATCTAAACCCAACTTCTGTCTTTCCTTTTCTAATTCAAAAGACTGTCTATCCAAATCCAGCTGTTGCTTTTTAAGCTTCAGTCTGGTTTGTTCCACCCTCAACTTATTGAGTTCCCTCTCTAACATTCTGTCATCAGGGTTGGTGGGAGGGACATTTCTAGAAACAGAGCTATGATGGGAATGAACAGAAGGAGACCTGTCCCTTACAGAAGCCAACTTAACAGCTTGGTTTACAGAAACATTACTACCAGTATGGTGAGAATAAATGCTTTTGCTATGATGTGAGACAACACTATTTCTTTGGTGTGGCTCATCATCCTTACCATCTATGCTAGATTGTCTAGTAATGGGCAGGCTAGGAAGTTTCTTTCCTGAATCTTTTCCTGGGGGAGTCCCTGAATCAGATTGGGAACTATTAGGTACTTTTTCAACAGATGGGCCACCTCTGGCCTTATCCTGTTCTCTAAGCATGTTAATTAACAGTTCCAAGGCAGGATTCTTCCCTACACTCAAACCTCTCTCTATACAGAGACTCCTTGCTCTTTTCCAGCTAAGGTTGTCATATGCAAGTTTGGACAGATCAACACTTTGGCCTGTGCCAGACATTTTTTAGAGAGAGTTAAAGTGTTAGAGAAAGAGACAAAAGTTTTTAGAACTTTTTGGAAAGACAGAAAAAAACTTTTTAAACTTTTAAGAACTTTTTGAAAGTTTAGGAGTACTTTTCAGCACTTAGAAAAGAGTGAAAAGAGGAAATGCAAAACTTTTTGGCTATGTGTATATACACTGACCTTGTTTTGTATATTTTTCTCTTATGAAAAGTACAATGACAAGAGTGGTAAGTAGTCTCAAGCACTTATCCCACCACTGCACAACCAATGTAGGAGGCTGGACTGGCTTGTAGTGAGTACCAAGGGGTACTTGCACCTTGCACCAGGCCCAGTTATCCCTTATTAGTGTATAGGGTGTCTAGCAGCTTAGGCGGATAGATAATGGTAGCTTAGCAGAGCAGCTTAGGCTGAACTAGGAGACGTGTGAAGCTACTACAGTACCACTTAGTGTCATATGCACAATATCATAAGAAAACACAATACACAGTTATACTAAAAATAAAGGTACTTTATTTTTATGACAATATGCCAAAGTATCTTAGAGTGTACCCTCAGTGAGAGGATAGGAAATATACACAAGATATATATACACAATAGCAAAAATATGCAGTATAGTCTTAGAAAACAGTGCAAACAATGTATAGTTACAATAGGATGCAATGGGGAAACATAGGGATAGGGGCAACACAAACCATATACTCCAAAAGTGGAATGCGAACCACGAATGGACCCCAAACCTATGTGACCTTGTAGAGGGTCGCTGGGACTATTAGAAAATAGTGAGAGTTAGAAAAATAACTCTCCCCAAGACCCTGAAAAGTGAGTGCAAAGTGCACTAAAGTTCCCCTAAGGACAAAAGAGTCGTGTTAGAGGAATAATGCAGGAAAGACACAAACCAGCAATGCAACAACTGTGGATTTCCAATCTAGGGTACCTGTGGAACAAGGGGACCAAGTCCAAAAGTCACAAGCAAGTCGGAGATGGGCAGATGCCCAGGAAATGCCAGCTGCGGGTGCAAAGAAGCTTCGACTGGACAGAAGAAGCTGAGGTTTCTGCAGGAACGAAAAGGGCTAGAGACTTCCCCTTTGGTGGACGGATCCCTCTTGCCTTGGAGAGTCGTGCAGAAGTGTTTTCCCGCCGGAAGGACGCCAACAAGCCTTGCTACATGCAAATCGTGCGTTTGACGTTTTTGGACGCTGCTGGGGCCCAGGGGGGACCAGGAGGTCGCAAATTGGACCTGCAGAGAGAGGGGACGTCGAGCAAGACAAAGAGCCCTCACTGAAGCAGGTAGCACCCAGAGAAATGCCAGAAACAGGCACTACAAGGATGCATGAAACGGTGCTCGCCGAAGTTGCACAAAGGAGTCCCACGTCGCCGGAGACCAACTTAGAAAGTCGTGCAATGCAGGTTAGAGTGCCGTGGATCCAGGCTTGGCTGTGCACAAAGGATTTCCGCCGGAAGTGCAAAGGGGCCGGAGTAGCTACAAAGTCGCGGTTCCCAGCAATGCAGCCCAGCGAGGTGAGGCAAGGACTTACCTCCACCAAACTTGGGCTGAAGAGTCACTGGACTGTGGGGGTCACTTGGACAGAGTCGCTGGATTCGAGGGACCTCGCTCGTTGTGCTGAGAGGAGACCCAAGGGACCGGTGATGCAGCTTTTTGGTGCCTGCGGTTGCAGGGGGAAGATTCCGTCGACCCACGGGAGATTTCTTCGGAGCTTCTGGTGCAGAGAGGAGGCAGGCTACCCCCACAGCATGCACAAGCAGGAAAACAGTCGAGAAGGCGGCAGGATCAGCGTTACAGAGTTGCAGTAGTCGTCTTTGCTACTATGTTGCAGGTTTTGCAGGCTTCCAGCGCGGTCAGCGGTCGTTTCCTTATCAGAAGGTGAAGAGAGAGATGCAGAGGAACTTGGCTGAGCTCATGCATTCGTTATCTCAAGTTTCCCCAGAGACAGAGACCCTAAATAGCCAGAAAAGAGGGTTTGGCTACCTAGGAGAGAGGAAAGGCTACTAACACCTGAAGGAGCCTATCAGCAGGAGTCTCTGACGTCACCTGGTGGCACTGGCCACTCAGAGCAGTCCAGTGTGCCAGCAGCACCTCTGTTTCCAAGATGGCAGAGGTCTGGAGCACACTGGAGGAGCTCTGGACACCTCCCAGGGGAGGTGCAGGTCAGGGGAGTGGTCACTCCCCTTTCCTTTGTCCAGTTTCGCGCCAGAGCAGGGGCTAAGGGGTCCCTGAACCGGTGTAGACTGGCTTATGCAGAATTGGGCACATCTGTGCCCAACAAAGCATTTCCAGAGGCTGGGGGAGGCTACTCCTCCCCTGCCTTCACACCATTTTCCAAAGGGAGAGGGTGTCACACCCTCTCTCAGAGGAAGTTCTTTGTTCTGCCATCCTGGGCCAGGCCTGGCTGGACCCCAGGAGGGCAGCTGCCTGTCTGAGGGGTTGGCAGCAGCAGCAGCTGCAGTGAAACCCCAGGAAGGGCAGTCTGGCAGTACCACGGTCTGTGCTACAGACCACTGGGATCATGGAATTGTACCAACAATGCCAGGATGGCATAGAGGGGGCAATTCCATGATCATAGACATGTTACATGGCCATATTCGGAGTTACCATGGTGAAGCTACATATAGGTAGTGACCTATATGTAGTGCACGCGTGTAATGGTGTCCCCGCACTCACAAAGTTCAGTGAATTGGCTCTGAACAATGTGGGGGTACCTTGGCTAGTGCCAGGGTGCCCTCACACTAAGTAACTTTGCACCTAACCTTTACCAGGTAAAGGTTAGACATATAGGTGACTTATAAGTTACTTAAGTGCAGTGTAAAATGGCTGTGAAATAACGTGGACGTTATTTCACTCAGGCTGCAGTGGCAGGCCTGTGTAAGAATTGTCAGAGCTCCCTATGGGTGGCAAAAGAAATGCTGCAGCCCATAGGGATCTCCTGGAACCCCAATACCCTGGGTACCTCAGTACCATATACTAGGGAATTATAATGGTGTTCCAGTAAGCCAATGTAAATTGGTAAAAATGGTCACTAGCCTGTCAGTGACAATTTGGAAAGAAATGAGAGAGCATAACCACTGAGGTTCTGATTAGCAGAGCCTCAGTGAGACAGTTAGTCACTACACAGGTAACACATTCAGGCACACTTATGAGCACTGGGGCCCTGGGTTACCAGGGTCCCAGTGACACATACAACTAAAACAACATATATACAGTGAAAAATGGGGGTAACATGCCAGGCAAGATGGTACTTTCCTACACCTAGTATATGGTACCTAGGTACCCAGGGCATTGGGGTTACATGGGATCCCTAAAGGCTGCAGCATATTTTTTACCACCCATAGGAAGCCCATGCCAAGGTGTCTACTGGACTGCCATTGCTTCCTGTGTGAAATGGTGCATACACCCTTTCACTGCCATTTACACTGCACCAGGTCACCTATAAGTCACCCCTATTGTAAGCCCTCCAGCCCTGAGGGCAGGGTGAGGAGTACCTGTGTGTGAGGGCACCCATGCACTAGCAGAGGTGTCCCACGACCTCCGGACCATTTTCCCTGAGTGCGGGATGCTGTTTTACATGTGTACTCATCAGTCCCACAGCCTCCACTCTTTCTTTATTTTCCAACTTCCCTTTGTCTTATCTGGTGCTCACTTTACCTGCGCTTACATGCATCCTTGTGTTTTCTTTTATATTCCTTACATTGCGTCAGTTAACTTTTTGCTGTCTGTCGCTTCCTTTCTCCTTTTTTTGTTACTCTGGCAGTCACCTTTCCGCTTATTGTGCAAAAAGTCAATAGGACAGGAACATAGATTTCCGCTTTTGGTTTCTGATATGAAATAGTCCTTAAAGAAGTGCAAGCAATCCATAGGAGGCAGATTGACACACCAATCAGTCAATAGTATGAGGTGAGACAGAAACACTTCTCTGGCTGATCTAAGATGGGATTGACAATGATTCAAGCCAATGGCTGAAAAAGGCTGATTTGCGTGAGCCAATGGTTGAAGGGTATGGGAAGGAACTACCCAAGCCTCCATCTTTGTTGCTGTAAGTAATAGGTCTTGCTGACAGCTGTGCTTGTAGTCCAGACCTAAAATTGAGAGGGAATTGAAACAGACAGAGAGAGAGATAGATACAGAAAACAGAGAGAGAGAAATTGAGAAAGGGAAAAAAATGGAGCAGAGGAAATGATGACAGAAAGAAAATAGGGAGAGTTATTGAGAGAAAAAGATAAAAGGCCTGAGGGTTCTTTTTATGAGTGGTCTGAAATCATTAGTGTTAGTTCACTGCCTCAGATTTACCAGTTTCCGGGTCCAGGTTATTTCTAGAATGGGAAAATATCAGGAGTTTTTAGGGAATAATTTGTGGAATGTGGACTTATTGTGCTGATTTTTTCCAAGTATTGCACCAGAAACGTGAACTGCTTAAAGACGATGAAATCTCCAGGTGGAAAAACAACTTCTCAGGGATGTTTTCTCATAATTCTGATGGGTCCAGTAACTTATGAAACAGGACTTATAGGAGTTACATAGAATTGTTTATTTCATTAATGTGACGCGTGTGGTTGTGTCTCGTACGTCATTTTGCGATACATGTACACATGTCCACACATGTGCAGGTGTGCATTGCAGTCATTGCATACTATCATGTCCATTACACAAATCACACAGCAAGAACATGGAAAACCACTTACATTGCAAGGGAAATAACACAAACAAAACAACATCATCAAGGTAGTTGTTTTCAAAAGCAAATTTGTCAAGCAGCCTTTGGATGGTTATTGCAGAGTATCAGCTCCCTAGCAGTTTCTAACACAGTTGACCCCACATATTCACACAACCACAGTTCAGTGTACAGTCACACATCACATGATATACTTAAGCACATCAAAAGTAGCTGTTGATTAGATCTTTCTTCAACTCAGCTCCTTTATCCTCACCACTGTCATCATCACTTGGCTTTTCACAAGTCTCACCCGGTGGCACTGCAGGCTCCACCTCCTCTAGGTTGTATGGGATGTTCTTCCACTGTGCCAGGTTGTGGACTATGCAGCATGCCACTGTGATCTTACAAACTTTCTCAGGTGAGTAGAGGAGGTCTCCACCTGTCCGATCAAGACACCAAAATCTAGCCTTCAGGAGCACAAAAGCCCACTCCACAACCCACCTTGTCCTACCATGGGCCTCATTGAAGCCGACTTCCCCTAGTGCAGTTGGATTCCTCAATGGTGTCAATAACCAAGGATGGTTTGGATATGTGAAGTCTCCTGTCAAGGAATGGGATGTCCCACAAAACATGATTGTAGCACCTGATATTGCTCACACACAATCAGTACAGAAGTGACATACCGACTAGCCAGGCCCTCTCTGGTCGCAGTTGTGGCATCAGTTGGAGAATGGTGCTGTTATGCAAAATGAAGGAATAATGTACTGAACCCAGTAACGGGCACACTCATGTGAAATGTAGAGGTCTGCCAGACAGCCAACTTGCATGTTGATGGAATGGAAGTTATTTCCATTCAGATAGACTTGTTCATTGGGATGTGGTGGCAGCAAGCCAACATGTGTGCCTGCAATGACCCCCACCACATGTGCGAGGCATGCCAAACCATGAAAGTCAGCCTTCACATTGGCCAATTTCTCACATAAGGGAAGCTGCATATAAGTGTCAAGGTGTTTCAACATAGCTGAGAGGACAACAGACAGAACATAGGCTGGGACATACAAGCAGATAGTGCCAATGTATGTAGGAAGGACGCATTGTCTCGGAAGTGCAACACTAACATGACTTGTACAATAGGTGGTATGCTGATTCGATACATAATAGCTGGTATCAAATCTGGCTTTAACTGATAACATACGTCCACAGGTCTGGTAGTTGATGGTAGGCTGGAGGATGTTGCCTCCTCCCTCTCCCTGGGTACCTATATATGACAAGACATGATTTGTAACATCAGTTAGTGTGTCCAAAGCAACATACACGATGCATGCCAACATTTTCACGTGACACAGCATTTCTGACTGTATAGGCATAGCATACAAGACTCATCCCAGCTGGCAATTAGACGAGGGTCACATGTGACTGACATGGTATCCCACACATGTGCCCACAACATGGTATTGGACCACACTCAAGTTTGTGCTACACAATTGGTCCACGAGATATGACTGCATTCTCCAGATGCACAAATGAAAGTTGCCGTTGGTGGAGTATTCACCAATGTCAAATTCCATCTGTGCCTTGCAACATGCTACAATGTTGTTTGAGTACAAGGAGCTACTTGACAATACAAAATCAGGATGTTTGTGACGTACCATGACATGTTTCAGTGTGTGACATAGTCCAAAAAGTCATGTATGACATTTCGAGCTGCCAAAATGACAGATGCCTGACCTTCTCCACTGGACATTAGGAACCGCCCACGACTGCCAACGGAAGTCGTCATGGCATTAGGTGGTTGCAACCGCGACAAACACAGCCATAGTCTAACGTTGTTGCCATGGGCTGTCACGGGTGGCAATGTTCTGCTGGTCCACTCACTTGAATCCTGACACTGCTGCTAGCAACACCTCCACGACCTGAGCTGCTGTGTGCCGCCTCTCGGAGCAATCATGGAGGTGATAGTGCCCCAGGCTACTCTCCAGAAGAGTTGGAGAGGTTATTTAATGAGGTTCTACCCCTGTCTGAACAGCTCTATGGCTCACCAGAGAGGCAGGTAAGAATTCCATAGGCACAATCGATAGTGTTTTCCATCATGCTTTCCCTCCTCACAGGCTACTGTGTGCTCCTGTGTGCCAGTTGGGCTTCTTCTGTGCCTGTTGTTGCAGTCTGTATGACATCAATGGGATGTATAAGGTGCAGCTATAGCTTGCCAGTACCATAGGTTAAGTTCATTCATATTGTGTTGTGTGATGTTTTTTGGGGTCCTAGATCCTTCTTGTTTTGGATGCATATAACTAGGGATGGAGACTTTACTGCCATCTACTGACTTTCTTGCCTTATGATGTTTGTAGATGGTGGAGAACATGTATGTGCATGACAGCATGAGCTGGGAATGCATCTTGTATGAGCGATTTGAGGACCTTGTTAGCAATGTGTATTGTGCCTCGGATCGTCCAATACACATCTTGTCTTGCAAAACTGTTGTCTGGAATCTATATCCTGACTCACTCTGCCCTGCAGTTTGCTACACATACCACATGCCAAATTGCTGATGCCCACATGATGTACCGTCATACATGGAAGTGATGGAAATGTAGTGTCATGTAGGTTCAGTATGCTCAGCCTGCAGAGACCAGGGCCTGTCAAATGTATCTCCCAGTATGTGACCTAGTCTAGGCTGTGGGAGAGTCACTGTGGCTATGCAGCTGTGGCACTGTGCCCACTCCCTGTACAACAGCAGGTCCTGGCTAGTGGACATTATGATGCTCCAGTGGTGAAACCTGCCCTGGTAAATCAGGTAAATCATTAAACTAGTACATATGTGCATTTTGCATCAGAGTCAGTGAGTGTCTTTCATTCATGTCATCTTCCTTACTCACCTTCACAAGGGTTGTATTTGTCCTGTACAGGCTTAGTGCACATATGAGAGTCCCACAGTGCAGAGTGTGTGTTTTTTAGCAAAGTGCCTACCTGTAGCTTTTGGCCTCTAGCTCAGCCGGCACCTAAGGAAATGCACCAAACCTTTAAAACTAGAGAACTAGGGGAATCCAAGATGGGGTGACTTGTGGGGCTCTGACCAGGTTCTGTTACCCAGAATCCTTTGCAAACCTCAAAATGTGGCTAAAAAATACATTTTCCTCACATTTTGGTGACAGAAAGTTCTGGAATCTGAGAGGAGCCACAAATTTCCTTCCACTCTGCGTTCCCCTAAGTCTCCCGATAAAAATAATACCTCACTTGTATGGGTAGGCCTAGCGCTCGCAACAGGAAATGCCCCTAAACACAACGTGGACACATCACATTTTTTTAAAGAAAACAGAGGTGTTTTTTGCAAAGTGCCTTCCTGTAGATTTTGGCCTCTAGCTCAGCCGGCACCTAGGGAAACCTACCAAACCTGTGCATTTTTTAAAACTAGAGCCCTAGGGGAATCCAAGATGGGGTGACTTGTGGGGCTCTGACCAGGTCCTGTTACCCAGAATCCTTTGCAAACCTCAAAATTTGGCTAAAAAATACATTTTCATCACATTTTGGTGACAGAAAGTTCTGGAATCTGAGAGGAGCCACAAATTTCCTTCCACCCAGTATTCCCCCAAGTCTCCCGATAAAAATTATACCTCACTTGTGTGGGTAGGCCTAGTGCCCGTGACAGGAAATGCCCCAAAACACAACGTGGACACATCACATTTTTTTAAAGAAAACAGAGGTGTTTTTTGCAAAGTGCCTACCTGTAGATTTTGGCCTCTAGCTCAGCCGGCATCTAGAGAAATGCACCAAACCTGTGCATTTTTTAAAACTAGAGACCTAGCGGAATCCAAGATGGGGTGACTTGTGGGGCTCTGACCAGGTTCTGTTACCCAGAATCCTTTGCAGACCTCAGAATTTGGCTAAAAAAACACATTTTCCTCACATTTTGGTGACAGAAAGTTCCAGGAATCTGAGAGGAGCCACAAATTTCCTTCCACCAAGCGTTCCCCTAAGTCTCCCGATACAAATGATACCTCACTAGTGTGGGTAGGCCTAGCGCCCGCAACAGGAAATGCCCCTAAACACAACGTGGACACATCACAATTTTTGACAGAAAACAGAGGTGTTTTTTGCAAAGTGCCTACCTGAAGATTTTGGCCTCTAGCTCAGCTGGCACCTAGTTAAACCTACCAAACCTGTGCATTTTTTAAAACTAGAGCCCTAGGGGAATCTAAGATGGGGTGACTTGTGGGGCTCTGACCAGGTCCTGTTACCCAGAATCCTTTGCAAACCTCAAAATTTGGCTAAAAAATAAATTTTCCTTACATTTTGGTGACAGAAAGTTCTGGAATCTGAGAGGAGCCACAAATGTCCTTCCACCCAGTGTTCCCCCAAGTCTCCCGATAAAAATGATACCTCACTTGTGTGGGTAGGCCTAGTGCCCGTGACAGGAAATGCCCCAAAACACAACATGGACACATCACATTTTTTGAAAGAAAACAGAGGTGTTTTTTGCAAAGTGCCTACCTGTAGCTTTTGGCCTCTAGCCCAGCTGGCACCTAGAGAAATGCACCAAACCTGTGCATTTTTTAAAACTAGAGACATAGGGGAATCCAAGATGGGTTGTCTTGTGGGGCTCTGACCAGGTTCTGTTACCCAGAATCCTTTGCAAACCTCAGAATTTGGCTAAAAAAACACATTTTCCTCACATTTTGGTGACAGAAAGTTCCAGGAATCTGAGAGGAGCCACAAATTTCCTTCCACCCAGCGTTCCCCCAAGTATTCCGATAAAAATGATACCTCACTTGTGTGGGTAGGCCTAGCGCCCGTGACAGGAAATGCCCCAAAACACAACGTGGACACATCACATTTTTTGAAAGAAAACAGAGGTGTTTTTTGCAAAGTGCCTACCTGTAGCTTTTGGCCTCTAGCTTAGCCAGCACCTAGGGAAACCTACCAAACCTGTGCATTTTTTAAAACTAGAGACCTAGGGGAATCCAAGATGGGTTGACTTGTGGGGCTCTGACCAGGTTCTGTTACCCAGAATCCTTTGCAAACCTCAGTATTTGGCTAAATAAACAGAGGTTTTCCTCACATTTCGGTGACAGAAAGTTCTGGAATCTGAGAGGAGCCACAAATTTCCTTCCACCCAGCGTTCCCCCAAGTATTCCGATAAAAATGATACCTCACTTGTGTGGGTAGGCCTAGCGCCCGTGACAGGAAATGCCCCAAAACACAACGTGGACACATCACATTTTTTGAAAGAAAACAGAGGTGTTTTTTGCAAAGTGCCTACCTGTAGCTTTTGGCCTCTAGCTTAGCCAGCACCTAGGGAAACCTACCAAACCTGTGCATTTTTTAAAACTAGAGACCTAGGGGAATCCAAGATGGGGTGACTTGTGGGGCTCTGGCCAGGTTCTGTTACCCAGAATCCTTTGCAAACCTCAAAATTTGGTTAAAAAAACACTTTTTCCTCACATTTCGGTGACAGAAAGTTCTGGATCCTTAGAAAAGCCACAAATTTCCTTCCACCCAGTGTTCCCCCAAGTCTCCCGATAAAAATGGTACCTCACTTGTGTGCATAGGCCTTGCGCCCATGAAAGGAAATGGCCAATAACACAACGTGGACACATCACATTTTTTCACAGAAAACAGAGGTGTTTTTTGAAAAGTGCCTACCTGTGGATTTTGGCCTCTAGCTCAGCCGACCCCAGGGGGGACAGAAATGGCCTAAAATAAATTTGCTCCCCCAACCCCTCCCCGGGAGCGACTCTTGCCTACAGGGTTGCTCCCCTTGCATGACGTTGGCGCAAAAAAAAAGAAATCCCTGGTGCCTAGTGGTTGCTGCCCTCTTGGGGGCAGATTGACAGAAAATTGGCCAATCTGCCCCCCAGGAGGGAAGAAATGGTCTAAATACAATTTGCCCCCTAGGGGAGCGACCCTTGCCTAATGGGTTGCTCCTCATCTCTAAAAAAACAAACAAACAAAAAAAAATCACAATTTTTTTTTTTGCCCTGGCGCCTAGAGGTTTCTGCCCCCCCTGGGGGCAGATCAGGCTAATAACAATAGGCCGATCTGCCCCCGGGGGGGGCAGAAATGGGCTAAAATAAATTTGCCCCCCCAACCCCCAGGGAGCAACTACGGGGTCGCTCCCCCTGCGTGACATTGGCGGCAAAAAGAAAAATCCCTGGTGCTTTATGGTTTCTGCCCCTTGGGGGCAGATTGACCTAAAATCGGCCGATCTGCCCCATGGTCTAAATACAATTTGCCCCCCAGGGGAGCGACCCTTGCCTAATGGGTCACTCCCTATCTCTAAAAAAACAAACAAACAAAAAAATAATCATTAAAAAAAATTTGCCCTGGCGCCTACAGGTTTCTGCCCCCGGGGGAGCAGAAATGGCCTAAAATAAATTTGCTACCCGGCCCCCTCAATCCCCCCCACCGGGAGCGACCCTTGCCTACGGGGTCGCTCCCCCTGCGTGACATTGGCGCAAAAAAAAAATACCCGGTGCCTAGTGGTTTCTGCCCCCCTTGGGGGCAGATTGACGTAGCAAAAATCAGCCGATCTGCCCCCAACTGGGGCAGAAATGGCCTAAATACAATTTTCCACTCCAGGGGAGCGACCCTTGTCCAAGGGGTCGCTCTCCACCTGTAAAACAACAACAACAAAAATCCCTGATGCCTAGTGGTTTCTGCCCCCCTTGGGGGCAGATCGGCCTAATCAAAATAGGCTGATCTGCCCCCCAGGGGGGCAGAAATGGCTTAAAATAAATGTTCCCCCAGGGGAGCAACCCTTGCCTAAGGGGTCGCTCCCCTTGCGTGAAATTCACGTAAAAAAAAAAAAAACTCCCTGGTGTCTAGTGGTTTCTGTCCCCCTTGGGGGCAGATTGGCCTCATCAAAATAGGCCAATCTGCCCCCAAGGGGGGCAGAAATGGCCTAAATATAACTTGCCTAAGGGGTCTCTCCCCACCTCACAAAAAAAATAAAAAAATAAAAAATATCCCTGGTGCCTAGAGGTTTCTGCCCCCCCGGGGGCAGAAAAGGTCTTACAAAAAAATGCCCCCCCGGGAGCGACCCTTGCCCAACGGGTCACTCCCTTATGCCACTTTCAACAACAAAAAAAAAATCCCTGGTGTCTAGTGGGCGTTTCAAAAGCCGGATTGCAAGCAATCCGGCTTTTGAAACGCTCAGAGAGACTTCAAAGGGAAGGAAATACATTTCCTTCCCTTTGAAGACTCTCCGGGCCTCCCCCATGTAATCGAAAGAGAAATGCAAAGCATTTCCCTTTCGATTGTGCTGGAAGCTAAGCTTCCAGCGCGATGGAGGAGGCCCTATAAAAACGCAGCGCGCGCTCGCACGCTGACGTCAAGGGGGCTGGGGTGGGGTCGGGGGTAGAAGGGGAAGGGCTTCCCCTTCCATCCCTGCCTTGGGGGGGTAGGTGGGGAGCATAGGGGGGGAGCGCTAGCGCCCCCCCAGTTCCCGGGTGTAGGACGAGGTGACCTCGTCCAAGGCACCCGGTAACCGTTGCCTTGGACAAGATCACCTCGTCCAAGGCACGCAAAAGGTTAATCATGACTAAATAATTATAACTGTAGAACTTGAGCTGGTCATTTTGACATTTTTAGATAGCGTGTGCGTATATACCATGCGGCCGCAAGGAACTTGCTGACCGCACAGAACAGGGGAGTAGAGGTGTCCCTCATCATAATCCTTAAAGCATCTTTGCATTGTCTCATGCCCATACTCCTCCAAACTGTGCGTAACCACTTCTGCAGAGCAATCCTGTATGCAGGACATATGAACATAAAATGTACTACGGTTTCTGAGGTACAATTACATCTGGGACATAAATCAATTATCGAAGCAGAACTCCAAGTGCTACTAAAAGATTTAAGAGGTAAACATCCATACCTAAACTGGACATACAAACTTTTACTTAACGGGTCAGAGATTAAATCCATAAATGGTTCAAAATGGGGATACCACTTGAAGTCTAAGACTGCCATGTGACATACGTAGCAAATAGTTTTCCCTGACGTAAGCCCAATAAACTGCTTTCAGGTGTTTCTTCTGGTCCTTCCTTAAGTTGTAGGGTTGGCTCCAAAAGTTTCTAAGTCCCAAGATATGAAACAATTTTGAGATATGCTCGAGCCAAGGAATAGAAAGTGCATTGGGTCTGTCTAGGATGTCTTGAATGGATTCCTTATATACAATTAGTTCAGGGGTAGTCCAAATACGTATAGTCCAAATACATACCCAAAAAGTCAAAAGTCAAAGTCACTGAGTATGAATGTGTGGGTGCAGTCAGACATTAGGAGTTTACATTTCAGGAGCCACGAAGGTGTGTGGTGTTTCACTGTGGCTCACATCACAGTACAGGTTGATGGAGCATGGGCTGATGTCAGTAAGCTTGCTAAGTAATTGTAGGATGTAGGCAGGTTCCTGGGTTAGTCAGCAGACACAGATACATGGGTCTGCACTCATGTCCCTGTACGTAGAGGCTTGTGTGTTTCCCACTTCTGGAGTGTTCACACTAGTATAGTACTAGCTTGATGTTTCTAACATGTTTGTAACTCAACCTTTTGTGACAACAAGTTGTGTGTGTAATACCCTGCTTTGTCTTTTGTATCCATGCAGGTCAACGCCCATCAAAAGGAGGAACTGTGGAGAGCCATCGTCAAGATGGTGCAGGCAAAGGAGATCCACAGGATGCAGAGAGACCCCTTTCAGAAGAGGTGGGAGGGCATGAGATGCTGGGCCCAGGAGATCACAGAGGTCCAGCTGGGGATGTCCTCCCAACATGAATGGGTTGCCTGTCGGACCACGACCCCCCTAATGGACCACAATCTGGCAGTGGCCTACACAGACATTGATGGGCGTGTGAGGACAGCACAGTAGCCACAAGGGGGTGAGTACAGGTAATTTTCTAACCTGTTAAATTGAAAAGTGAGTGTGTTAGGTTCTGACATCTCCCCTTGAAAACTAGGGATGGGCCATGTATATCACAGTGGATGAGTGATTGTCTGTGTAGACATGTCATGTGATGCAAACTGATGTGCCTTGCCTATTGGCCCATTGACCTAGAACACAACTGTGTACAATCCACAACCAACTTGATCTGCAGGGACAACAGATGGCTGTGCACAGTGATCAATTAGGTTCTGTTTGTTGTTGTGGTTGTAAATTCTATGCAACAGACCACTACTCCTCGGTGTTACAGGTCAAAGGTATGGAAGTATTGGATTACTGTCTTCAGTGTCTGGTCAGGTGTGGACTTTGGCATTTGCCACCCTGAGGCTAGTTTTCTTCAGTGTATGACGGGTGCTGATGCCTCACTACTGTCTGTAATGTGAAAATTACCATCATACATGTGACAGAGCATACATTGTACGTCGGGTACAGCTATGAAACAACATTTTCCTTTGGTAAGTGGTGAATGTACATTGCCGCCATTTATGTGTCATGACTGTTGCCAACATTCCTTGTGCCTACATGTCAGCATGTGGCCCTTTCTCTTTAGCAAAACAATTGTGAACTGCTATTCCATGCATGTTCTACACGTGCTGATGGGAAGATGTCTGTATTCCCTCACATGTATATGCATGGCAACCAGTGTGTGGAATGAGACAAAGGGGGTACATCTTATGGTGTGACACATACAGGAGTGTGTCACCATTGTTTATTGTCTGACCCATACCCTCATGAGTCATACCATGTCATGTGGCATGTACAGCTGCAGTAGCAATGAGGGACATGACTGGTAGGCTGCGTGTCTTTAGCCACATTGTGCATTTCTATGCCATTGATATAGAATCATGTAGCAAAATGTTTTGCAAATTTGTAATGGGTAAGGTTTGTGAGCTGACTGTTGGCATGCATCATGGACTGACTTGCAGTGATGTTTGAACACATGTGTTGCTTCCAAATGGGCAACATGGTATTGTGCTTCAACAGGTACTTGCAAATATCTTGGCTTCTCCAACATCCAAGGGACTAATGGAGTCTACAGGTGCACTCAGGGTATTTCACTGTAAGGGGTGCTAGAAATCAGTGGTGGTTTCCCTGGGACTTCCTAATCTAAATCATTGTGTTGTGGATTTTGGAGACATCTCTCCCTGACATATTGCACATGATGTCTACAGTATCAATTTCCATGCCACATGTGTGGCCTATCTGAGCGACATTAGTACTACCTCCTTGACTCTCTTGGGACAATATCACTGTGCATTGGTGGAACTGCTACCAGTGTGACATGGATATGTTCTGGTCATCTTCTCCAGTCTATTGTACTTTTGTTAGCAACTTGGCATATTTTTTAGCATCATTGATAGACTTGGCATCCTTGGCACGGTCTCCCCTAACTTTGTGCCTCTACTTTCAAGGCTGCTTCTGTGTGCTGGACTCTGTTTTTGCTATTTTTGTTTGATCTGGACACTTTACCACTGCCGACCAGTGCTAAAGTGCAAGTGTTCCCTGTTTAAAGTATATGTTTACATTGGCTTATCCCTGATTGGCATATTTGATTTACTAGTAAGTCCCTAGTAAAGTGCAATAGAGGGACCCAGGGCCTGTAAATGCAATGCTACTAGTGGGCCTGCAGCACTGTTGTGCCACCCACATTAGTAGCCCTGTAAACAAGGCTCAGACCCGCCTCTGCAATGTCTGTGTGTGCAGTTTTAAACTGCCAATTCAACTTGGCAAGTATACCCACTTGCCAGGCCCAATCCGTCCCTTTTTATACATGTAAGGCACCCTAAGGTAGGCCCTAGGTAGTCCCATGGGCAGGGTACAGTGTATGTTAAAGGTGGGACATATACTTATGTGTTTTACATGTCCTAAAAGTGAAATACTGCCAAATTCAGTTTTCACTGTTGCAAGGCTTATCTCTCTCTAAGGTTAACATGGGGGCTACCTTTAAATATTATTAAAGTGCAGATTCCCTTTAGGAGCAGATAGAAATTTGGAGTTTAGGGTCTCTGAACACACAATTAAAAAATACATATTTCAGTGAAGACGGTTTTTAAATTGTGTGTTTGAAAATGCCACTTTTAGAAAGTAGGGTTTTTCACGCTTAAACCATTCTTTGACTCTGCCTGTTTTGTGGATTCCCTGTCTGGGTCAGTTTGACAGTTGGGCTGTTTGCACCTCTTCTCTAGACAGTGACACAAAGGGAGGTGGGGTGTAGCCTGCATATACTGATGGGCCATCTGGGCTGAGGGAAAGGGAGGAGTGGTCACTTACATCTGAAAGGGCTGTGCCTGCCCTCACATAATGCAGTCTCCAACCCCCTGGTGTGTGTCTGGGGCCTGGCCTGGGCAAGGCAGGATCTTGAAAACAACAGAGACTTCTCTTCGAAGTAGGCCTACTTTAAAGGCAGAAGGGGGTATAAGAAGAGCATCCAAAACCCCTGAAAATCAGATTATTTCTGGAACCAAGAGTAACCTCTGCCAAGGAGAAGAGCTGAGAGCTGGAGGAGTAGTACCGCACCTTTGCTTGTGATTGTGCTTCCTGGACTTGAACTGAGCTTTCCTCTTGTTGTTGAAGTCTCAGGGACAACAGAGATTTCTCTCTGCCAGCACTTGGGCTTTCACCTGAGAGTCCTGCCTACTAAGTGGTGCCCTAACTTGTCTCTGGGCCCTTCAAATGTGCTGAGAAAATGTGCATAAAGTTAATCATACACTGTAGGAGGCTGGACTGGCTTGTAGTGAGTACCAAGGGATACTTACACCTTGCACCAGGCCTAGGTATCCCTTATTAGTGTATAGGGT
Organism: Pleurodeles waltl; assembly: GCF_031143425.1. Lineage (NCBI taxonomy): Eukaryota > Metazoa > Chordata > Amphibia > Caudata > Salamandridae > Pleurodeles > Pleurodeles waltl. Next base: position 8,786,890 of record NC_090438.1, on the reverse strand, counting down.
GTCTAGCAGCTTAGGCTGATAGATAATGGTAGCTTAGCAGAGCAGCTTAGGCTGAACTAGGAGACGAGAGAAGCTCCTACAGTACCACTAGTGTCATATGCACAATATCATAAGAAAACACAATACACAGATCTACTAAAAATAAAGGTACTTTATTTTTATGACAATGGGGGTCATTCTGACCCTGGCGGCCGGTGACCGCCAGGGTCACCGACCACGGGAGCACCGCCAACAGGCTGGCGGTGCTCCCGAGGGCATTCTGACCGCGGCGGTTCAGCCGCGGTCAGAAAGGGTAAACCGGCGGTCTCCCGCCGGTTTACCGCTGCCCCAGTGAATCCTCCATGGCGGCGGAGCGCGCTCCGCCGCCATGAGGATTCAGACACCCCCTACCGCCATCCTGTTCATGGCGGGAAACCCGCCATGAACAGGACGGTGGTAGGGGGTGCCGCGGGGCCCCTGGGGGCCCCTGCAGTGCCCATGCCAATGGCATGGGCACTGCAGGGGCCCACGTAAGAGGGCCCCAAAAAGTATTTCAGTGTCTGCTTTGCAGACACTGAAATACGCGACGGGTGCAACTGCACCCGTCGCACCCCTGCAGCTACGCCGGCTCAATTCTGAGCCGGCGTCCTCGTTGCAGGGGCATTTCCTCTGGGCCGGCGGGCGCTCTTTTGGAGAGCGCCGCCAGCCCAGAGGAAATGTTTGAATGGCCGCCGCGGTCTTTTGACCGCGGTGCGGTCATTTGGCGGCGGTACCTTGGCGGACGGCCTCCGCCGTCCGCCAAGGTTAAAATCACCCCCAATATGCCAAAGTATCTCAGAGTGTACCCTCAGTATGAGGATAGCAAATATACACAAGATATATGTACACAATACCAAAAATATGCAGTATAGTCTTAGAAAACAGTGCAAACAATGTATAGTTATTATAGGATGCAATGGGCACACATAGGGATAGGGGCAACACAAACCATATACTCCAAAAGTGGAATGCGAATCACAAGTGGACCCCAAACCTATGTGACCTTGTAGTGGGTCGCTGGGACTGTAAGAAAACAGTGAGGGTTAGAAAAATAGCCCACCCCAAGACCCTGAAAAGTGAGTGCAAATTGCACTAAAGTTTCCCAAAGGACATAGAAGTCGTGATAGGGGAATTCTGCAGGAAAGACACAAACCAGCAATGCAACAACAATGGATTTCCAGTCGAGGGTACCTGTGGAACAAGGGTACCAAGTCCAAAAGTCACAAGCAAGTCGGAGATGGGCAGATGCCCAGGAAATGCCAGCTGTGGGTGCAAAGAAGCTGCTACTGGACAGTAGAAGCTGAGGATTCTGCAGGAACGACAAGGGCTAGAGACTTCCCCTTTGGAGGATGGATCCCCCACGCCGTGGAGAGTTGTGCAGAAGTGTTTTCCCGCCGAAAGACCGTCAACAAGCCTTGCTAGCTGCAAATAGTGCAGTTAACATTTTTGGGTGCTGCTGTGGCCCAACCAACTTAGAAAGTCGTGCAATGCAGGTTAGAGTGCCGTGGACCCAGGCTTGGCTGTGCACAAAGGATTTCCGCCGGAAGTGCACAGGGGCCGGAGTAGCTGCAAAAGTCGCGGTTCCCAGCAATGCAGTCTAGCGAGGTGAGGCAAGGACTTACCTCCACCAAACTTGGACTGAAGAGTCACTGGACTGTGGGAGTCACTTGGACAGAGTTGCTGGATTCGAGGGACCTCGCTCATCGTGCTGAGAGGAGACCCAAGGGACCGGTAATGCAGCTTTTTGGTGCCTGCGGTTGCAGGGGGAAGATTCCGTCGACCCACAGGAGATTTCTTCGGAGCTTCTAGTGCAGAGAGGAGGCAGACTACCCCCACAGCATGCACCACCAGGAAAACAGTCGAGAAGGCGGCAGGATCAGCGTTACAGAGTTGCAGTAGTCGTCTTAGCTACTTTGTTGCAGTTTTGCAGGCTTCCAGCGCGGTCAGCAGTCGATTCCTTGGCAGAAGGTGAAGAGAGAGATGCAGAGGAACTCTGATGAGCTCTTGCATTCGTTATCTAAAGTTTCCCCAGAGACAGAGACCCTAAATAGCCAGAAAAGAGGGTTTGGCTACTTAGGAGAGAGGATAGGCTAGCAACACCTGAAGGAGCCTATCAGAAGGAGTCTCTGACGTCACCTGGTGGCACTGGCCACTCAGAGCAGTCCAGTGTGCCAGCAGCACCTCTGTTTCCAAGACGGCAGAGGTCTGGAGCACACTGGAGGAGCTCTGGACACCTCCCAGGGGAGGTGCAGGTCAGGGGAGTGGTCACTCCCCTTTCCTTTGTCTAGTTTCGCGCCAGAGCAGGACTAAGGGGTCCCCTGAACCGGTGTAGACTGGCTTATGCAGAATTGGGCACATCTGTGCCTAAGAAAGCATTTCCAGAGGCTGGGGGAGGCTACTCCTCCCCTGCCTTCACTCCATTTTCCAAAGGGAGAGGGTGTAACACCCTCTCTCAGAGGAAGTCCTTTGTTCTGCCATCCTGGGACAAGCCTGGCTTGACCCCAGGAGGGCAGAAACCTGTCTGAGGGGTTGGCAGCAGCAGCAGCTGCAGTGAAACCCCTGAAAAGGCCGTTTGGCAGTACCAGGGTCTGTGCTACAGACCACTGGGATCATGGGATTGTGCCAACTATGCCAGGATGGCATAGAGGGGGCAATTCCATGATCATAGACATGTTACATGGCCATATTCGGAGTTACCATTGTGAAGCTACATATAGGTAGTGACCTATATGTAGTGCACACATGTAATGGTGTCCCCGCACTCATAAAGTCCGGGGAATTGGCCCTGAACAATGTGGGGGCACCCCCCTCCCCCAAACGAATGGGGGGGGGTACCTGGTCACTACCTATATGTAGCTTAACAATGGTAACTCCGAATATGGCCATGTAACATGTCTATGATCATGGAATTGCCCCCTCTATGCCATCCTGGCATAGTTGGCACAATCCCATGATCCCAGTGGTCTGTAGCACAGACCCTGGTACTGCCAAACTGCCCTTCCTGGGGTTTCACTGCAGCTGCTGCTGCTGCCAACCCCTCAGACAGGCAGCTGCCCTCCTGGGGTCCAGCCAGGCCTGGCCCAGGATGGCAGAACAAAGAACTTCCTCTGAGAGAGGGTGTGACACCCTCTCCCTTTGGAAAATGGTGTGAAGGCAGGGGAGGAGTAGCCTCCCCCAGCCTCTGGAAATGCTTTGTTGGGCACAGATGTGCCCAATTCTGCATAAGCCAGTCTACACCGGTTCAGGGACCCCTTAGCCCCTGCTCTGGCGCGAAACTGGACAAAGGAAAGGGGAGTGACCACTCCCCTGACCTGCACCTCCCCTGGGAGGTGTCCAGAGCTCCTCCAGTGTGCTCCAGACCTCTGCCATCTTGGAAACAGAGGTGCTGCTGGCACACTGGACTGCTCTGAGTGGCCAGTGCCACCAGGTGACGTCAGAGACTCCTGCTGATAGGCTCCTTCAGGTGTTAGTAGCCTATCCTCCCTCCTAGGTAGCCAAACCCTCTTTTCTGGCTATTTAGGGTCTCTGTCTCTGGGGAAACTTCAGATAACGAATGCAAGAGCTCATCCGAGTTCCTCTGCATCTCTCTCTTCACCTTCTGATAAGGAATCGACTGCTGACCGCGCTGGAAGCGTGCAAACCTGCAACATAGTAGCAAAGACGACTACTGCAACTCTGTAACGCTGATCCTGCCGCCTTCTCGACTGTTTTCCTGCTTGTGCATGCTGTGGGGGTAGTCTACCTCCTCTCTGCACCAGAAGCTCCGAAGAAATCTCCCGTGGGTCGACGGAATCTTCCCCCTGCAACCGCAGGCACCAAAAAGCTGCATTACCGGTCCCTTGGGTCTCCTCTCAGCATGACGAGCGAGGTCCCTCGAATCCAGCGACTCTGTCCAAGTGACCCCCACAGTCCAGTGACTCTTCAGTCCAAGTTTGGTGGAGGTAAGTCCTTGCCTCACCTCGCTGGGCTGCATTGCTGGGAACCGCGACTTTGCAGCTACTCCGGCCCCTGTGCACTTCCGGCGGAAATCCTTTGTGCACAGCCAAGCCTAGTTCCACAGCACTCTAACCTGCATTGCACGACTTTCTAAGTTGGTCTCCGGCGACGTGGGACTCCTTTGTGCAACTTCGGCGAGCACCGTTTCACGCATCCTTGTAGTGCCTGTTTCTGGAACTTCTCCGGGTGCTACCTGCTTCAATGAGGGCTCTTTGTCTTGCTCGACGTCCCTTCTCTCTTCAGGTCCAGTTTGCGACCTTCTGGTCCCTCCTGGACCCCAGCAGCTTCCAAAAACGCCAAACGCACGATTTGCAACTAGCAAGGCTTGTTGGCGTCCGTCCAGCGGGAAAATACTTCTGCACGACTCTCCAATGCGAGAGGGATCTGTCCACCAAAGGGGAAGTCTCTAGACCTTTTTGTTCCTGCAGAAACCTCAGCTTCTTCTGTCCAGTCGAAGCTTCTTTGCACCCGCAGCTGGCATTTCCTGGGCATCTGCCCATCTCCGACTTGCTTGTGACTTTTGGACTTGGTCCCCTTGTTCCACAGGTACCCTAGATTGGAAATCCACAGTTGTTGCATTGCTGGTTTGTGTCTTTCCTGCATTATTCCTCTAACACGACTACTTTGTCCTTAGGGGAACTTTAGTGCACTTTGCACTCACTTTTCAGGGTCTTGGGGAGGGTTATTTTGCTAACTCTCACTATTTTCTAATAGTCCCAGCGACCCTCTACAAGGTCACATAGGTTTGGGGTCCATTCGTGGTTCGCATTCCACTTTTGGAGTATATGGTTTGTATTGCCCCTATCCCTATGTTTCCCCATTGCATCCTATTGTAACTATACATTGTTTGCACTGTTTTCTAAGACTATACTGCATATTTTTGCTATTGTGTATATATATCTTGTGTATATTTCCTATCCTCTCACTGAGGGTACACTCTAAGATACTTTGGCATATTGTCATAAAAATAAAGTACCTTTATTTTTAGTATAACTGTGTATTGTGTTTTCTTATGATATTGTGCATATGACACTAAGTGGTACTGTAGTAGCTTCACAAGTCTCCTAGTTCAGCCTAAGCTGCTCTGCTAAGCTACCATTATCTATCAGCCTAAGCTGTTAGACACCCTATACACTAATAAGGGATAACTGGCCCTGGTGCAAGGTGCAAGTACCCCTTGGTACTCACTACAAGCCAGTCCAGCCTCCTACATTGGTTGTGCAGTGGTGGGATAAGTGCTTGAGACTACTTACCACTCTTGTCATTGTACTTTTCATAAGAGAAAAATATACAAAACAAGGTCAGTGTGTGTACACATAACTAAAAAGTTTTGCATTTCCTCTTTTCACTCTTTTCTAAGTGCTGAAAAGTACTTCTAAACTTTCAAAAAGTTCTTAAAAGTTGAAAAAGTTTTTTTCTGTCTTTCCAAAAAGTTCTGAAAACTTTTTTCTCTTTTTCTATCACTTTAACTCTCTCTAAAAAATGTCTGGCACAGGCCAAACTGTTGATCTGTCCAAACTTGCATATGACAACCTTAGCTGGAAAAGAGCAAGGAGTCTCTGTATAGAGAGAGGTTTGAGTGTAGGGAAAAATCCTTCCTTGGAACTGTTACTTAACATGCTTAGAGAACAGGATAAGGCCATAGGTGCCCCATCTGTTGAAAAAGTACCTAATAGTTCCCAATCTGATTCAGGGACTCCCCAAGGAAAAGATTCAGGAAAGAAACTTCCTAGCCTGCCCATTACTAGACAATCTAGCATAGATGGTAATGATGATGAGCCACACCATATAAATAGTGTTGTCTCACATCATAGCAAAAGCATTTATTCTCACCATACTGGTAGTAATGTTTCTGTTAACCAAGCTGTTAGGGTGGCTTCTGTAAGGGACAGGTCTCCTTCTGTTCATTCCCATCATAGCTCTGTTTCTAGAAATGTCCCTCCCACCAACCCTGATGACAGAATGTTAGAGAGGGAACTCAATAAGTTGAGGGTGGAACAAACCAGACTGAAGCTTAAAAAGCAACAGCTGGATTTGGATAGACAGTCTTTTGAATTAGAGAAGGAAAGACAGAAGTTGGGTTTACATACCCATGGTGGCAGCAGCAGTATTCCCCATAGTCATCCTGCAAAAGAGCATGATTCCAGGAATCTGCACAAGATAGTTCCCCCTTATAAGGAGGGGGATGACATTAACAAGTGGTTTGCTGCACTTGAGAGGGCCTGTGTTGTACAGGATGTCCCTCAAAGGCAGTGGGCTGCTATCCTATGGCTATCATTTAGTGGAAAAGGTAGGGATAGGCTCCTTACTGTGAAAGAAAATGATGCTAATAGTTTCCAAGTTCTTAAGAATGCACTCCTGGATGGTTATGGCTTAACCACTGAACAGTACAGGATAAAGTTCAGAGAGACCAAAAAGGAGTCTTCACAAGACTGGGTTGATTTCATTGACCATTCAGTGAAGGCCTTGGAGGGGTGGTTACATGGCAGTAAAGTTACTGATTATGACAGCCTGTATAACTTGATCCTGAGAGAGCATATTCTTAATAATTGTGTGTCTGATTTGTTGCACCAGTACTTGGTGGACTCTGATCTGACCTCTCCCCAAGAATTGGGAAAGAAGGCAGACAAATGGGTCAGAACAAGAGTGAACAGAAAAGTTCATACAGGGGGTGACAAAGATGGCAACAAAAAGAAGGATGGTAAGTCTTCAGACAAGGGTGGGGACAAATCTAAAAATGAGTCTTCATCAGGCCCACAAAAACACTCTGGTGGGGGTGGTGGGTCCAAATCCTCTTTTAATCAGAACAAGGAAAAGAAACCATGGTGCTATTTATGTAAAATAAAAGGCCATTGGACAACAGATCCCAGTTGTCCAAAGAAAGGCACCACTGCTCCTACCACTACAACCCCTACTGCTACACCTAGTGTCCCTACTAATAGCAGTGGTGGTGGGAGCAAACCTACTAATAGCCAATCCAAGGGAGTAGCTGGGCTCACTTTTGGTAACTTAGTTGGGGTTGGTCTGATTAGGGAGACCACAGAGGCTACTTTAGTCTCTGAAGGGGCTATTGATTTAGCCACTTTGGTTGCTTGCCCCCATAACTTGGAGAAGTACAAGCAACTAACCCTAATAAATGGTGTTGAGGTCCAGGCCTACAGGGACACAGGTGCCAGTGTCACAATGGTGATTGAGAAACTGGTGCACCCTGAACAACATATACTTGGACACCAGTACCAAGTAACCGATGCTCACAACATAACACAAAGCCACCCCATGGCTGTTGTAAATCTCAACTGGGGGGGGGTAACTGGTCCAAAGAAAGTTGTGGTAGCTTCAGATTTACCTGTAGACTGTCTATTAGGGAATGATTTGGAGACATCAGCTTGGTCAGATGTGGAGTTGGAGGCCCATGCAGCAATGCTGGGCATCCCAGGGCATATTTTTGCTTTGACAAGGGCTCAGGCCAAAAAGCAAAAAGGACAGGGAAGCTTGGATCCTGGAACAATGGACCAAGTGCTCCCTAAAGCTAGGGCTAGTAGAAGCAAACCACTTCCTACTATCCCTCCCTCTACAGTGGATTCAACTTCTGAGGAAGAAGAATTCCCTCCCTGTGCAGAACCTACACCAGAGGAGCTGGAAGCAGACACTGCTGAGCTTTTGGGTGAAGGGGGGCCTGCCAGAGAGGAGCTGAGTGTGGCACAGCAAACCTGTCCCACATTAGAGGGTCTCAGACAGCAAGCTGTCAAACAGGCTAATGGGGATGTCAGTGACTCTCACAGAGTTTACTGGGAGGACAACCTCTTGTACACTGAGCATAGGGATCCTAAACCTGGAGCTGCCAGGAGATTAGTGATCCCTCAGGAGTACAGAAAGTTCCTCCTAACACTGGCACATGACATTCCCTTAGCTGGGCATCTAGGACAAATGAAAACTTGGGACAGGCTTGTTCTCTTGTTTCATTGGCCTAGAATGTCTGAGGACACAAAGGAATTTTGTAAGTCCTGTGAAACCTGTCAAGCCAGTGGCAAGACAGGTGGCACCCCAAAGGCACCCCTTATCCCACTGCCTGTGGTTGGGGTTCCCTTTGAAAGGGTAGGGGTTGACATAGTTGGCCCCCTTGACCCTCCTACTGCTTCAGGCAATAGGTTTATCTTGGTGGTAGTGGACCATGCCACAAGATATCCTGAAGCAATTCCTTTAAGGACCACTACAGCTCCTGCAGTGGCAAAGGCCCTCCTGGGAATATTTTCCAGGGTGGGCTTCCCAAAGGAAGTAGTATCAGATAGGGGAAGCAATTTCATGTCTGCATACTTAAAGGCCATGTGGAAGGAGTGTGGTGTAACGTACAAGTTCACAACACCCTATCATCCACAAACAAATGGACTGGTGGAGAGATTTAATAAAACTCTCAAATGCATGATTATGGGTCTCCCTGAAAAACTCCGCAGGAGATGGGATATCCTTCTACCATGCCTCCTTTTTGCCTACAGGGAGGTACCCCAGAAAGGAGTGGGCTTCAGCCCCTTTGAACTTCTTTTTGGACACCCTGTTAGGGGTCCACTCACACTTGTAAAGGAGGGTTGGGAACAACCTTTAAAAGCTCCTAAGCAGGATATTGTGGATTATGTACTTGGCCTCAGATCAAGAATGGCTGAGTACATGAAAAAGGCCAGTAAAAACCTTCAGGCCAGCCAAGAGCTCCAGAAGCAATGGCATGATCAGAAGGCTGTTTTGGTTCAGTACCAACCAGGGCAGAAAGTGTGGGTCTTGGAGCCTGTGGCCCCAAGAGCACTCCAAGATAAATGGAGTGGTCCCCACACAATTGTTGAAAAGAAGGGAGAAGTCACCTATTTAGTTGACTTAGGCACTGCCAGGAGTCCCCTTAGGGTGCTTCATGTCAACCGCCTGAAACCCTACTATGACAGGGCTGATCTCACCCTGCTCATGGCAACTGATGAGGGACAGGAAGAAGACAGTGATCCTCTACCTGATCTCTTCTCTTCCACAGAACAAGATGCTCTTGTGGAAGGTGTAGTTTTGGCAGATTGTCTTACTGCTGAGCATAAAGACCATTGCATAAATCTCCTAGGACAATTTTCAGAACTCTTCTCTACTGTGCCAGGCACCACTTCTTGGTGTGAGCACACTATAGATACTGGAGATAGTTTACCTGTCAAAAGTAAGATCTATAGGCAGCCTGACCATGTCAGGGACTGCATAAAGCAAGAAGTTCAGAAAATGTTGGAACTAGGAGTGGTTGAGCACTCTGACAGTCCATGGGCTTCTCCTGTGGTACTGGTACCAAAACCCAATTCCAAGGATGGAAAGAAGGAAATGCGGTTTTGTGTAGACTATTGAGGTCTCAACTTAGTAACCAAAACTGATGCTCACCCTATACCCAGGGCAGATGAGCTCATATACACTGGCATCTGCCAAGTATCTAAGCACTTTTGATTTGACTGCAGGGTATTGGCAGATCAAATTATCAGAAGATGCTAAATCTAAGACTGCATTTTCTACCATTGGAGGACATTACCAGTTTACTGTAATGCCTTTTGGTTTGAAAAATGCACCTGCCACTTTTCAGAGGTTGGTGAACACAGTCCTGCAAGGGCTGGAAGCTTTCAGTGCAGCATATTTGGACGATATAGCTGTCTTTAGCTCCAGCTGGGATGATCACCTGGTCCACCTATGGAAAGTTTTGGAGGCCCTGCAAAAGGCAGGCCTCACTATCAAGGCTTCAAAGTGCCAGATAGGGCAGGGTAAGGTGGTTTATCTGGGACACCTTGTTGGTGGGGAACAGATTGCACCACTTCAGGGGAAAATCCAAACAATTATTGATTGGGTTCCCCCTACCACTCAGACTCAGGTGAGAGCCTTCCTAGGCCTCACTGGGTATTACAGGAGGTTCATTAAGAACTATGGCTCCATTGCAGCCCCTCTTAATGACCTCACATCCAAGAAAATGCCTAAAAAGGTATTATGGACAGCAAACTGTCAGAAAGCTTTTGAGGAGCTTAAGCAGGCCATGTGCTCTGCACCTGTCCTGAAAAGCCCTTGTTACTCTAAAAAATTCTATGTCCAAACTGATGCATCTGAATTAGGAGTAGGGGCAGTCCTATCACAACTTAATTCTGAGGGCCAGGATCAACCTGTTGCTTTTATTAGTAGAAGGTTGACCCCTAGAGAAAAGCGTTGGTCTGCCATTGAGAGGGAGGCCTTTGCTGTGGTCTGGGCTCTGAAGAAGTTGAGGCCATACCTGTTTGGCACTCACTTCATTGTTCAGACAGACCACAAACCTCTACTTTGGCTAAAACAAATGAAAGGTGAAAATCCTAAATTGTTGAGGTGGTCCATATCCCTACAGGGAATGGACTATACAGTGGGACATAGACCTGGGAGTAGCCACTCCAATGCAGATGGACTCTCCAGATATTTCCACTTAGACAATGAAGACTCATCAGGTCATGGCTAGTCTTATTGTCCTTCGTTTGGGGGGGGGTTGTGTAGGAAAGTACCATCTTGCCTGGCATGTTACCCCCATTTTTCACTGTATATATGTTGTTTTAGTTGTATGTGTCACTGGGACCCTGGTAACCCAGGGCCCCAGTGCTCATAAGTGTGCCTGAATGTGTTACCTGTGTAGTGACTAACTGTCTCACTGAGGCTCTGCTAACCAGAACCTCAGTGGTTATGCTCTCTCATTTCTTTCCAAATTGTCACTGACAGGCTAGTGAGCATTTTTACCAATTTACATTGGCTTACTGGAACACCCTTATAATTCCCTAGTATATGGTACTGAGGTACCCAGGGTATTGGGGTTCCAGGAGATCCCTATGGGCTGCAGCATTTCTTTTGCCACCCATAGGGAGCTCTGACAATTCTTACACAGGCCTGCCACTGCAGCCTGAGTGAAATAACGTCAACGTTATTTCACAGCCATTTTACACTACACTTAAGTAACTTATAAGTCACCTATATGTCTAACCTTTACCTGGTAAAGGTTAGGTGCAAAGTTACTTAGTGTGAGGGCACCCTGGCAATAGCCAAGGTGCCCCCACATTGTTCAGAGCCAATTCCCTGAACTTTGTGAGTGCGGGACACCATTACACGCATGCACTACATATAGGTCACTACCTATATGTAGCTTCACAATGGTAACTCCGAATATGGCCATGTAACATTTCTATGATCATGGAATTGCCCCCTCTATGCCATCCTGGCATAGTTGGCACAATCCCATGATCCCAGTGGTCTGTAGCACAGACCCTGGTACTGCCAAACTGCCCTTCCTGGGGTTTCACTGCAGCTGCTGCTGCTGCCAACCCCTCAGACAGGCAGCTGCCCTCCTGGGGTCCAGCCAGGCCTGGCCCAGGATGGCAGAACAAAGAACTTCCTCTGAGAGAGGGTGTGACACCCTCTCCCTTTGGAAAATGGTGTGAAGGCAGGGGAGGAGTAGCCTCCCCCAGCCTCTGGAAAGGCTTTGTTGGGCACAGATGTGCCCAATTCTGCATAAGCCAGTCTACACCGGTTCAGGGACCCCTTAGCCCCTGCTCTGGCGCGAAACTGGACAAAGGAAAGGGGAGTGACCACTCCCCTGACCTGCACCTCCCCTGGGAGGTGTCCAGAGCTCCTCCAGTGTGCTCCAGACCTCTGCCATCTTGGAAACAGAGGTGCTGCTGGCACACTGGACTGCTCTGAGTGGCCAGTGCCACCAGGTGACGTCAGAGACTCCTGCTGATAGGCTCCTTCAGGTGTTAGTAGCCTTTCCTCTCTCCTAGGTAGCCAAACCCTCTTTTCTGGCTATTTAGGGTCTCTGTCTCTGGGGAAACTTCAGATAACGAATGCAAGAGCTCATCCGAGTTCCTCTGCATCTCTCTCTTCACCTTCTGATAAGGAATCGACTGCTCACCGCGCTGGAAGCCTGCAAACCTGCAACATAGTAGCAAAGACGACTACTGCAACTCTGTAACGCTGATCCTGCCGCCTTCTCGACTGTTTTCCTGCTTGTGCATGCTGTGGGGGTAGCCTGCCTCCTCTCTGCACCAGAAGCTCTGAAGAAATCTCCCGTGGGTCGACGGAATCTTCCCCCTGCAACCGCAGGCACCAAAAAGCTGCATTACTGGTCCCTTGGGTCTCCTCTCAGCACGACGAGCGAGGTCCCTCGAATCCAGCGACTCTGTCCAAGTGACCCCCACAGTCCAGTGACTCTTCAGTCCAAGTTTGGTGGAGGTAAGTCCTTGCCTCACCTCGCTGGGCTGCATTGCTGGGAAGCGCAACTTTGCAGCTACTCCGGCCCCTGTGCACTTCCGGCAGAAATCCTTTGTGCACAGCCAAGCCTGGGTCGACGGTACTCTAACCTGCATTGCACGACTTTCTAAGTTGGTCTCCGGCGACGTGGGACTCCTTTGTGCCACTTCGGCGAGCACCGTTTCACACATCCTCGTAGTGCCTGTTTCTGGCACTTCTCCGGGTACTACCTGCTTCAGTGAGGGCTCTTTGTCTTGCTCGATGTGACCTCTCTCTTCAGGTCCAATTTGCGACCTCCTGGTCCCTCCTGGGCCCCAGCAGCGTCCAAAAACGCCAAACGCACGATTTGCAGCTAGCAAGGGTTGTTGGCGTTCTTCCGGCGGGAAAACACTTCTGCAGGACTCTACAAGGCGAGCGAGATCCGTCCACCAAAGGGGAAGTCTCTAGCCCTTTTCGTTCCTGCAGAAACCTCAGCTTCTTCTGTCCAGTCGAAGCTTCTTTGCACCCGCAGCTGGCATTTCCTGGGCATCTGCCCATCTCCGACTTGCTTGTGACTTTTGGACTTGGTCCCCTTGTTCCACAGGTACCCTAGATTGGAAATCCACAGTTGTTGCATTGCTGGTTTGTGTCTTTCCTGCATTATTCCTCTAACACGACTTCTTTGTCCTTAGGGGAACTTTAGTGCACTTTGCACTCACTTTTCAGGGTCTTGGGGAGGGTTATTTTTCTAACTCTCACTATTTTCTAATAGTCCCAGCGACCCTCTACAAGGTCACATAGGTTTGGGGTCCATTCGTGGTTCGCATTCCACTTTTGGAGTATATGGTTTGTCTTGCCCCTATCCCTATGTTTCCCCTTTGCATCCTATTGTAACTATACATTGTTTGCACTGTTTTCTAAGACTATACTGCATATTTTTGCTATTGTGTATATATATCTTGTGTATATTTCCTATCCTCTCACTGAGGGTACACTCTAAGATACTTTGGCATATTGTCATAAAAATAAAGTACCTTTATTTTTAGTATAACTGTGTATTGTGTTTTCTTATGATATTGTGCATATGACACTAAGTGGTACTGTAGTAGCTTCACACGTCTCCTAGTTCAGCCTAAGCTGCTCTGCTAAGCTACCATTATCTATCAGCCTAAGCTGCTAGACACCCTATACACTAATAAGGGATAACTGGGCCTGGTGCAAGGTGCAAGTACCCCTTGGTACTCACTACAAGCCAGTCCAGCCTCCTACAGGTGTACATACACTGAACTTGTTTTGTATATTTTTCTCTTATGAAAAGTACAGTGACAAAAGTGGTAAGTAGTTGCAAAGTACTTATCCCACCACTGCACAACCAATGTAGGAGGCTGGACTGGCTTGTAGTAAGTACCAAGGGGTACTTACACCTTGCACCAAGCCCAGGTATCCCTTATTAGTGTATAGGGTGTCTAGCAGCTTAGGCTGATAGATAATGGTAGCTTAGCAGAGGAGCTTAGGCTGAACTAGGAGACGAGTGAAGCTCCTACGGTACCACTAGTGTCACTTGCACAATATCATAAGAAAACACAATACACAGATATACTAAAAATAAAGGTACTTTATTTTTATGACAATATGCCAAAGTATCTCAGAGTGTACCCTCAGTATGAGGATAGCAAATATACACAAGATATATGTACACAATACCAAAAATATGCAGTATAGTCTTAGAAAACAGTGCAAACAATGTATAGTTACAATAGGATACAATGGGCACACATAGGGATAGGGGCAACACAAACCATATACTCCAAAAGTGGAATGCGAATCACGAGTGGACCCCAAACCTATGTGACCTTGTAGAGGGTCGCTGGGACTGTAAGAAAACAGTGAGGGTTAGAAAAATAGCCCACCCCAAGACCCTGAAAAGTGAGTGTAAAGTGCACTAAAGTTCCCCAAAGGACATAGAAGTCGTGATAGGAAAGACACAAACCAGCAATGCAACAACAATGGATTTCCAGTCGAGGGTACCTGTGGAACAAGGGGACCAAGTCCAAAAGTCACAAGCAAGTCGGAGATGGGCAGATGCCCAGGAAATGCCAGCTGTGGGTGCAAAGAAGCTGCTACAGGACAGTAGAAGCTGAGGATTCTGCAGGAACGACAAGGGATAGAGACTTTACCTTTGGAGGATGGATCCCCCACACCATGGAGAGTTGTGCAGAAGTGTTTTCCCGCCGAAATACCACCAACAAGCCTTGCTAGCTGCAAATTGTGCGGTTAGGGTTTTTGGATGCTGCTGTGGCCCTGGAGGGACCAGGATGTTGCAACTTGCATCTAGGGACAGAGGGGGAGTCGAGCAAGACAAAGAGCCCTCGCAAAAGCAGGCAGCGCCTGCAGAAGTGCCGGAACAGGCACTACAAAAAAGAGTGAAACAGTGCTCACCCAAGTTGCACAAAGGAGTCCCACGCCACAGGCGGACAACTTAGAAAGTCGTGCAATGCAGGTTAGAGTGCCATGGACACAGGCTTGGCTGTGCACGAAGGATTTCCACCGGAAGTGCACAGAGGTCGGAGTAGCTGCAAAAGACTCGGTTCCCAGCAATTCAGTCTGGCGTGGGGAGGCAAGGACTTACCTCCACCAAACTTGGACTGAAGAGTCACTGGACTGTGGGAGTCACTTGGACAGAGTTGCTGGATTCGAGGGACCTCGCTCGTCGTGCTGAGAGGAGACCCAGGGGACCTGTGATGCAGTTCTTTGGTGCCTGCGGAAGCAGGGGGACGATTCCGTCGACCCACAGGAGATTTATTCGGAGCTTCTAGTGCAGAGAGGAGGCAGACTACCCCCACAGCATGCACCACCAGGAAAACAGTCGAGAAGGCGGCAGGATCAGCGTTACAGAGTTGCAGTAGTCGTCTTTGCTACTTTGTTGCAGTTTTGCAGGCTTCCAGCGCGGTCAGCAGTCGATTCCTTGGCAGAAGGTGAAGAGAGAGATGCAGAGGAACTCTGATGAGCTCTTGCATTCGTTATCTAAGGAAATCCCCAAAGCGGAGACCCTAAATAGCCAGAAAAGAGTGTTTGGCTACTTAGGAGAGAGGATAGGCTAGCAACACCTGAAGGTGCCTATCAGAAGGAGTCTCTGATGTCACCTGCTGGCCCTGGCCACTCAGAGCAGTCCAGTGTGCCAGCAGCACCTCTGTTTCCAAGATGGCAGAGGTCTGGAGCACACTGGAGGAGCTCTGGGCACCTCCCAGGGGAGGTGCAGGTCAGGGGAGTGGTCACTCCCCTTCCCTTTGTCCAGTTTCGCGCCAGAGCAGGGCTGAGGGGTCCCTGAACCAGTGTAGACTGGCTTATGCAGAAATGGGCACCATCTGTGCCCATGAAAGCATTTCCAGAGGCTGGGGGAGGCTACTCCTCCCCTGCCTTAACACCTTTTTCCAAAGGGAGAGGGTGTAACACAGAAGTCCTTTGTTCTGCCATCCTGGGCCAAGCCTGGCTGGACCCCAGGAGGGCAGAAACCTGTCTGAGGGGTTGGCAGCAGCAGCAGCTGCAGTGAAACCCCTGAAAAGGCAGTTTGGCAGTACCCGGGTCTGTGCTAGAGACCCGTGGGATCATGGGATTGTACCAACAATGCCAGGATGGCATAGAGGGGGCAATTCCATGATCTTAGACATGTTACATGGCCATATTCGGAGTTACCATTGTGAAGCTACATATAGGTAGTGACCTATGTGTAGTGCACGGGTGTAATGGTGTCCCCGCACTCACAAAGTCCAGGGAATTTGCCCTGAACAATGTGGGGGCACCTTGGCTAGTGCCAGGGTGCCCACACACTAAGTAACTTTGCACCTAACCTTTTCCAGGTAAAGGTTAGACATATAAGTGACTTATAAGTTACTTAAGTGCAGTGTAAAATGGCTGTGAAATAACGTGGACGTTATTTCACTCAGGCTGCAGTGGCAGGCCTGTGTAAGAATTGTCAGAGATTCCTATGGGTGGCAAAAGAAATGCTGCAGCCCATAGGGATCTCCTAGAACCCCAATACCCTGGGGACCTCAGTACCATATACTAGGGAATTATAAGGGTGTTCCAGTATGCCAATGTGAATTGGTGAAATTGGTCACTAGCCTGTTAGTGACAATTTGGAAAGACATGAGAGAGCATAACCACTGAGGTTCTGGATAGCAGAGCCTCAGTGAGACAGTTAGTCATAACACAGGTAAGACATTCAGGCACACTTATGAGCACTGGGGCCCTGGCTGGCAGGGTCCCAGTGGCACATATAACTAAAACAACATATATACAGTGAAAAATGGGGGTAACATGCCAGGCAAGATGGTACTTTCCTACATACACCATAGCTGCTAGGCATCTGTTTATCTTTATTATGTTGCCATGTGCTCGACAAACCTCCTGAACTTTGATGATTGACCTTGTGCTCGCAGCCTTGGGCTGAAATCTGCTTATCGCTGCCATATTACTTTTTCCAATTACAGTGCTGAGAATTGTCGTGCTTAATCAGTAACTGCCAAAACAGGTTTGTACAGGTCATTGCCACCTCCTGCCAGCTGCATCTGTACCTTCTCCCCCACACGTGTATCCCTGAAATATTCTGAAGACCGCAGAGGACCTTGAATACAATAGGGGTGGAGTTGTCCTCTGACTAAGCAGTTTTGTGTGTATATAAGTTTGGGTGCCCCAGAGTGAAGGGGCAGCCTCCGTAGGATAGTCACTTGACTGTCCTGGGACTCTGTATTAGCTCAAGCTATAAATCCATGTAATAAACTTCTCTTTATTCCTCCAGTTGGTGACTCCGTCTGATTTGTGAACTCTCTGTTAAATTGACCCTGAGGACAACGGTGTCCCTCCACCGCTGGGAAGAAAAGCCCGGGTGGGGGTCTAATCTTTCCTGGTTCCTCAGTGCAGCTGGAGGAAAATGACAGAAATCCACGCAAAGACTGTTGTGTGGGGAAACATTTGACACACCACCCGCCTAGCGGCTGATAAACGACGAGCTGCCAGTCTCGAGCATCAAATCGACCCTCCACCTGCATCGCATCTGGAAGATCGACGCTACACGGCTTGAGAAATGACACGCAACACCTGCAGAGGCTCGTGTTAACAAAGCAAGCCCCCACGCAACGCAGTTTCTTGACTCTGTGTGACCGGATTTCAATGAAACATGGCTGGGCATGAAAAATCAACTCAAAGCTTGCACCGACTCGAGGTGCCAGTCCAGATCAACGCATTGCTCTCTTGTGGGAGAGGAACGACGCACGTTCTAGCCTGTGGGTGAAAAATCAACGCATCACTGACCTTTTTCAACGCACACTCGCCCATGCGGCTTTATTTTGATGCCACTCAGGTATTTTTGTGAAATAACAGCGTTTTCACTGTTTTCTAAGGATTGTGGTCCTCATTACAACCCTGTCGGTCGGTGTTAAAGCGGCGATAATACAGGCTGGCGGTAAAAAAAAAATTGAATTACGACCGTGGCGGAAACGCCAACATAGACAGCCACTTTAACAGTCTGACCGCCACTGCGGTACAAACAAACAGCGCGGCGGACACCGCCAACAGACAGACGGGAGACAATGTACTGCCCACCCTATCACAACATGCCTATCCGCCACCTTTTCTGTGGCGAAACCAACACGAATAAAAACAGGGCGGAAACAGTACACAGAAGGGAAAACACTCACCTCTCCAGACCCACAAGGATTCAGGACGCCATGGAGCCCAAATTGCAGATACTGCTGCTGATGGTCTTCCTGCTCCTCTATCAGGAGCTCCAGCGATGGCGGCGATGACCCGGGTGAGAACTGCACCTACAATGCAGGGGAGGGGGGAGGGAAAAGAAAGTGACACACACATGCACCACGCAACACCCCCACCCCCACCCTCACACACAACACCATACACACAAATGCATGCTGCATCATTACATATACAACCCCCCACCCCCTGGATGAACGCAATGACAAAAGGAAATGATTTGAACGAATGTAATCATGTCAAATATCATTATCAAAATTCAAAAGCCAGTCTATACAATTATGTACACCAACGACACAAGTCCGGATAGTGCACCAATCATTGTCTGTGGACCACTGGGCCCAAAATGCATGGGCGAGGCCCACACTAGATACCTGACTCCAAATGGAGAGAACACTGAAGGGGCATCAGATAGAAAATATACAGGCACCTCAGGGGGAGGGGGAGCACCTCAGCCTGATGAACGCACAACGGCACTGCTCCACGAGGGGGCTCCATGCCCACTGCTTTATCCTGGGGAGTGCAAAGCCACAGTCTCTCAAGTCTCTCAAGTGGGTGGTTTGCCCACTGCTTTATCCTGGGGAGTGCACAGCCACAGTCCCTCAAGTCTTTTCAGTGGGTGGTTTGCCCACTGCTTTATCCTGGGGAGTGCAAAGCCACAGTCTCTCAAGTCTTTTCAGTGGGTGGTTTGCCCACTGCCTTATCCTGGGGAGTGCAAAGCCACAGTTTCTCAATTATTTTCAGTGGGTGGTTTGCCCACTGCTTTATCCTGGGGAGTGCAAAGCCACAGTCTCTCAAGTCTTTTCAGTGGGTGGTTTGCCCACTCCTTTATCCTGGGGAGTGCAAAGCCACAGTCTCTCAAGTCTCTCAAGTGGGTGGTGTGCCCACTGCTTTATCCTGAGGAGTGCAAAGCCTCAGTCTCTCAAGTGGATAACAGTCTCCACTGGTTCTGGAGGGGGCTTTGTGCCCAGAGTGCTTCATCCTGCCAAGGACTGAGGTAGTGGATGTATTTCTCTGCTGGTTCTGGAGGGGGCTTTGTGCCCAAAGTGCTTCATCCTGCCAAGGACTGAGGTGGTTGATGTATTTCTCCACTGGTTCTGGAGGGGGCTTTGTGCCCAGAGTGCTTCATCCCGATAAGGACTGAGATAGTGGATGTATTTCTCCACTGGTTCTGGAGGGGGCTTTGTGCCCAGAGTGCTCCACGTGCTGTGTGGCCAAAACAATACACTCGCCTGAGTGTGTGTGCCACGAGATTGCCGAGGTACAGGTAGCATGATACGCCATGGAGGCAGAGACATACCCCACACTGCTGCGGCTTCACATTTCACATGCAGGTGACAACTGTGATGACAGTGATGCTTCATGGAAGCTGCCCAGGCTCCCGGAACTCACCACCAGCCTCGGACTACTGACCACTGGGGATGGTAGCCATTTCTGCGGTTGTGCCACTGTCTGAGGACGTTGCGTGGCCGCTGATGGTGCTTGCAGTGGTGTCTGTCGTGGCAGTGCTTGGGGCAGTGTCAGTTTCGGCGGTGCTTGTGGTGGGGTCTGTGACTGCGGTGCTGGCTGAGGGGTCTGTGGCAGCAGTGCTGGCTGCGGGGTCTGTGGTGGCGGTGCGGGCTGCGGGGTCTGTGGCGGTGGTGCTGGCTGCGGGGTCTTTGGCGGCGGTGCTGGCAGCGAGGTCTGTGGCGGCGGTACTTGCTGTGGGGTCTGTGGCGTGCAGGTGGCAGTGCAGGTGGCAGTGCAGGTGGCGGTGTTCTCTGCCGTACAGGTTGGCGTGGACGTGGACAGAAGGTGTGACACTGGTCCCTCAGTCGGTGCCACTGTGCCCTCTCCTGACCTGCCCTTCAGTTTTTGGCCCTTCCCCACTTTTGATGGTGGCGCAGCTGTCTTGCCACTTTCCCCTTTCATTTTCCCTGAACCCTTGGTGGCAGGTGTTTTTGGCTTCTTCCTCCGGGATGTGGGCACCTTTTTCACCTTGGCAGGTGGCGGAATGTCCTTGCCCTCGCTCCGTGGCACACTAGCAGCCCTGATGGTTGGCACACTCCATGTCCCTGCAGTTGCTGGCACCACTGTGCCTGGGGATGTGGTGGCTGAGGCGCTGGCCTGGGACCTGGAAAGCCTGGCCCTAGGGGAAGGACGGGGGGAGGTGTAGGGAAGAGTCAATGTTAGCCAGGAAAAGATTTTTAGACACACTGGGACGGGTAGATGGAGGGGGTTTAGAAGTGGAGGAAGAGGTAGTGGTTGTGGGAGGTGTACGTCTGCTGAATTTGGGTGAAGGTGCATGGGCTGGAGGCTGTTGTGAGGTGGATGGCTGTTGGGTGGGTGTGTGCCTGTGTGCCTGTGTTTTTGTACTTTGGGAGGAAGGGGTCACAGACACACTGGGAGTGGACACTGGGGATGTGTTAATGGTAGTGGGGGTGGTGAGTGCACATGAGCGGTGTGTGGTGATGGGCGTGCTGGTGATGGAGGTAGTGGCTGAAGATGTAGTGCATGCAGGTGTGAGTGGAGACGAGACTTGGAAGGAGGAGGGAGACGTGGAGGAGGGGGACACAGTGGAGGAAGTAGATGTTGGTATGTGTGCATGGGTATGATGCTTGTGTGAGTGCCTGTGGGATGTGTGGTGCTTATATTTGCCTAAGCCACTCTTGTGTGTTGATGTGTGTGCATGCTGGTCTGATGGTGTGCGTGGGATATGCTGAGGTGCAGAGGATTGGGTCTGGGTGGAGGAGGCTTGAGGGGGGAGGCTGGACACAGGGACAGTGGCTGCCATCAGTGCTGAGGCCAGAGCCTGAAATGCTCTCTGTTGAGCTGACTGGCCAGAATGAATGCCCTCCAGGCATGCATTTGCTTGTTGCAAATGCCTCTCAACATCCTGGATGGCATTCAGAATGGTAGACTGCCAAACAGTGAGGGATCTCAGGAGGTCAATAGCCTCCTCACTGAGGGCAGCAGGGCTGACTGGGACAGGGCCTGAGGTGCCTGGGGCGAAGGAGATGCCCACCCTCCTGGGTGAGCGGGCACGGGACACACGCTGAGGGACTGCTGGGAGGGCGGTGGTGGTAGGGGGGTGGCGGCTGTACCTGTTGATGCTGGGGCACAGAGGGGCCCGCCACCGCAAGGGAGCTCCCATCAGAGGAGGAGTCGCTGTCCCTGGTCTCTCCTCCTATCCCTGCCGTGGAGCTCCCCTCTCCCTCCGTCCCAGTGGTGGCTTCAGACTCCGTTGTTTCGCCCTCCAGGGCAAAGTGGGATGCAGCTCCCTCCTGCTCCGGTGCCAATGCTCCTCCGCCTGATGATGCTATTGCAGACAAGAACAGGGAGACCACAAAAAATGGGGAGGAGACAGGAGAAAGACATGTTCAGCATGTTGCTTGCATGCAACACCACTACCGTTGGCGGACACAACAGACACAGCAGCCCTCTGCACTACGCCATGCACGTATAGTTCCTAGATTAATCATATGCCCATGGGGTACAAGTCCTAAGCCCGATTGCTGCACACCTGGAAGTCACAGGAGCCTGACTAGGTGTAGATGGCACTAACCACTAGTGGGGTTGGGGTGCCACAGAGCCTGCCTCACAAGGGACCTTGCCTACCAAGATCGCCCTGGCCTAGGGGAACCCACTGCCCACCTCCCCCACCCCTCCAGATATTTCCACTTAGACAATGAAGACTCATCTGGGCAAGGTTAGCCTTATTTTCCCTCGTTTGGGGGGGGGGTTGTGTAGGTCTATGTATCACTGGGATCCTGCTAGTCAGGACTCCAGTGCTCGTAAAGTATGCCATGTACGTGTTCCCAGTGTGGTGCATAACTGTATCACTGATGCTCTGCTAACCAGAACCTCAGTGTTTATGCTCTCTTTGCTTTTAAAAATTGTCATTGCAGGATAGTGACTAATTTTACCAATTCTCATTGGCACACTGGAACACCCTTATTATTCCCTTGTATATGGTACCTAGGTACCCAGGGTATTGGGGTTCCAGGAGATCCCTATGGTTTGCGGCATTTCTTTTGCCACCCATAGGGACCTCAGACAATTCGTACACAGGACTGCCACTGTGTTGCATATGCTCTCATTATCCTAATGAGACTACTGGATTTTTGGGCGGCAAGATCGTTCGCAGTGTGGAGGACTAAGTCTGACCCACGGTGAAGGACCCTTCTCACCCCAAATCTGGGCTATACTCCGGCTAACTAACAGTGCCTCATCTCTCCCGAAGGGAAGAGACAATTGGGCAGCCGAGTGCATGACATCTTAGTACTTCCCAGGGAAGTCGTGGTCACTCAGGTCACAACCTGTGCTCTCATACACAGTACGGTCTCATATAGAAATGACAAAGGCAGTTTAAGTTTTAAAGATTGGTTTAATAAAACAAATGCATTTTATATAGTGAGGCGTGAGCTGCAATAACCAGAATGACACAACACAGTAGGATTAAAATAGTAACGGTTCGAGTGAAGCACAAGAATAAGGCTATCATAGTGCAACTATATTAAGTTCTCTCTAGGTTATATTATGAGCACAGCATGTGAAGCTCTAAGCCTGCCTTTCAGGTTCCCCCGGGAGGACATCAACCCTCATACCTGAACAAAGGCCTGTAATCTGCATCAACATCTGCAACGGGGCAGTCAGCATTTAGTTGTAGGTTCTTGGTCGGAATCTCCCTCTGACATCTACTAGGACTAGAAAGTGTTTTTATAACTAACACGCAAATGTTCTAAAAAAGTCCCTACGTAAGGATGTGTATTTTCTACGAACACTAGAGACTAAACTTCTATCACGTTTACCGGCAATGTACCAGACTGTAGCCTTGACTGAAGCACAGCGTGAGCAAGAATGCAGTGTTTGAGAACACAGTGCTGAACTAAGCTAAACAGTGTGATAGAATAAAATAAATACAAGACCGTAAAACTGGTTATTGTAAAATAACAGTGCAAGGTTGAATAAAATGTATCTAGGGCAAAGTACACAGAGGCCTAACATGTTAAGCTAATGCGCATGAAGCTATATTAAAAAATGGCTACACTACAACTGCAGCCTGAGTGAAATAACGTCTACGTTATTTCACAGCCATTTTACACTGCACTTAAGTAACTTATAAGTCACCTGTATGTCTAACCCTCACTTGGTGAAGGTTAGGTGCAAAGTTACTTAGATTGTGGGCACCCTGGCACTAGCCAAGTTGCCCCCACATTGTTCAGGGCAGATTCCCCGGAATATGTAAGTGCGGGGACACCATTACACGTGTGCACTACTTATAGGTCACTACCTATATGTAGCATCACAATGGTAACACCGAACATGGCCATGGGACATGTCTAGGAACATGGAATTGTAACCCCAATACCATTCTGGTATTGGGGGGCCAATTCCATGCATCCCCGGGTCTCCAGCATAGAGCCCAGGTACTGCCAAACTAACTTTCCGGGGTCTCCACTGCAGCTGCTGCAAACCCCTCAGACAGGTTTCTGCACCCCTGGGGCCTGGGCAGCCTGGTCCCAGGAAGGCAGTACAAAGGATTTCCTCTGAGAGAGGGTGTTACACCCTCTCCCTTTGGAAATAGGTATGAAGGGCTTGGGAGGAGTAGCCTTTCCTGGCCTCTGGAAATGCTTTGAAGGGCACAGATAGTGTCCTCTCTGCATAAGCCAGTCTACACCGGTTCAGGGATCCCCCCAGCCCTGCTCTGGGGCGAAACTGGACAAAGGAAAGGGGAGTAACCACTCCCCTGACTAGTACCTCCCAGGGGAGGTACCCAGAGCTCCTCCCGTGAGTCCCAGACCTCTGCCATCTTGATTGCAGAGGTGTGAGGGCACAATGGACACCTCTGAGTGGCCAGTGCCAGCAGGTTATGTCAGAGACCCCTCCTGATAGGTGCTTACTGTAGTAAAGTACCATCTTGCCTGGCATGTTACCCCCATAATTCACTGTATATATGTGTAGGAAAGTACCATCTTGCCTGGCATGTTACCCCCATTTTTCACTGTATATATGTTGTTTTAGTTGTATGTGTCACTGGGACCCTGCCCGCCAGGGCCCCAGTGCTCATAAGTGTGCCTGAATGTGTTACCTGTGTTATGACTAACTGTCTCACTGAGGCTCTGCTAATCAGAACCTCAGTGGTTATGCTCTCTCATTTCTTTCAAATTGTCACTAACAGGCTAGTGACCAATTTTACCAATTTACATTGGCTTACTGGAACACCCTTATAAGTCCCTAGTATATGGTACTGAGGTACCCAGGGTATTGGGGTTCCAGGAGATCCCTATGGGCTGCAGCATTTCTTTTGCCACCCATAGGGAGCTCTGACAATTCTTACACAGGCCTGCCACTGCAGCCTGAGTGAAATAACGTCCACGTTATTTCACAGCCATTTTACACTGCACTTAAGTAACTTCTAAGTCACCTATATGTCTAACCTTTACCTGGTAAAGGTTGGGTGCTAAGTTACTTAGTGTGTGGGCACCCTGGCACTAGCCAAGGTGCCCCCACATTGTTCAGGGCCAATTCCCCGGACTTTGTGAGTGCGGGGACACCATTACACGCGTGCACTACACATAGGTCACTACCTATATGTAGCTTCACAATGGTAACTCCGAATATGGCCATGTAACATGTCTATGATCATGGAATTGCCCCCTCTATGCCATGCAGGCATAGTTGGCACAATCCCATGATCCCACGGGTCTGTAGCTCAGACCCTGGTACTGCCAAACTGCCTTTCCCGGGGTTTCACTGCAGCTGCTGCTGCTGCCAACCCCTCAGACAGGTTTCTGCCCTCCTGGGGTCCAGCCAGGCCTGGCCCAGGATGGCAGAACAAAGGACTTCCTCAGAGAGAGGGTGTTACACCCTCTCCCTTTGGAAAAAGGTGTCAGGGCTGGGGAGGAGTAGCCTCCCCCAGC
The DNA here is from genome assembly GCF_031143425.1 of Pleurodeles waltl. Classification (NCBI taxonomy): domain Eukaryota; kingdom Metazoa; phylum Chordata; class Amphibia; order Caudata; family Salamandridae; genus Pleurodeles; species Pleurodeles waltl. The sequence continues at coordinate 8,761,973 of NC_090438.1, read as the reverse complement.
CTCTGGAAATGCTTTCATGGGCACAGATGGTGCCCATTTCTGCATAAGCCAGTCTTCACCGGTTCAGGGACCCCTCAGCCCTGCTCTGGCGCAAAACTGGACAAAGGAAAGGGGAGTGACCACTCCCCTGACCTGCACCTCCCCTGGGAGGTGCCCAGAGCTCCTCCAGTGTGCTCCAGACCTCTGCCATCTTGGAAACAGAGGTGCTGCTGGCACACTGGACTCCTCTGAGTGGCCAGGTCCAGCAGGTGACGTCAGAGACTCCTTCTGATAGGCTCCTTCAGGTGTTGCTAGCCTATCTTCTCTCCTAAGTAGCCAAACCCTCTTTTCTGGCTATTTAGGGTCTCTGCTTTGGGGATTTCCTTAGATAACGAATGCAAGAGCTCATCAGAGTTCCTCTGCATCTCTCTCTTCACCTTCTGCCAAGGAATCGACTGCTGACCGCGCTGGAAGCCTGCAAAACTGCAACAAAGTAGCGAAGACGACTACTGCAACTCTGTAACGCTGATCCTGCCGCCTTCTCGACTGTTTTCCTGGTGGTGCATGCTGTGGGGGTAGTCTGCCTCCTCTCTGCACTAGAAGCTCCGAAGAAATCTCCAGTGGGTCGACGGAATCTTCCCCCTGCTACCGCAGGCACCAAAGAACTGCATCACCGATACCCTGGGTCTCCTCTCAGTACAACGAGCGAGGTCCCTTGAATCCAGCAACTCTGTTCAAGTGACTCCCACAGTCCAGTGACTCTTCAGTCCAAGTTTGGTGGAGGTAAGTCCTTGCCTCCCCACGCCAGACTGCACTGCTGGGAACCGTGACTTTTGCAGCTACTCCGGCTTCTGTGCACGTCCGGCGGAAATCCTTTGTGCACAGCCAAGCCTTGGTCCACGGCACTCTAACCTGCATTGTACGACTTTATAAGTTGTCCTCCGGCGACGTGGGACTCCTTTGTGCTACTTCGGGTGAGCATTGTTTCACTCCTCTTCGTAGTGCCTGTTCTGGCACTTCTGCGGGTGCTGCCTGCTTTTGAGAGGGCGCCTTGTCTTACTCGATGCCCTCTCTGTCCCCAGACGCAATTGGCGACATCCTGGTCCCTTCTGGGCCACAGCAGCATCCAAAAACGCTAACTGCACGACTTGCAGCTAGCAAGGCTTGTTGGTGGTCTTTATTCAGGAAAACACTTCTGCACGACTCTCCATGGCGTGGGGGATCCATCCTCCAAAGGGGAAGTCTCTAGCCCTTGTCGTTCCTGCAGAACCCTCAGCTTCTACTGTCCAGTAGCAGCTTCTTTGCACCCACAGCTGGCATTTCCTGGGCATCTGCCCATCTCCGACTTGCTTGTGACTTTTGGACTTGGTCCCCTTGTTCCACAGGTACCCTCGACTGGAAATCCATTGTTGTTGCATTGCTGGTTTGTGTCTTTCCTGCAGAATTCCCCTATCACGACTTCTATGTCCTTTGGGGAACTTTAGTGCACTTTGCACTCACTTTTCAGGGTCTTGGGATGGGCTATTTTTCTAACCCTAACTGTTTTCTTACAGTCCCAGCGACCCTCTACAAGGTCACCTAGGTTTGGGGTCCATTTGTGGTTCGCATTCCACTTTTGGAGTATATGGTTTGTGTTGCCCCTATCCCTATGTGTCCCCATTGCATTCTATTGTAACTATACATTGTTTGCACTGTTTTCTAATACTATTACTGCATATTTTGGTATTGTGTACATATATATTGTGTATATTTACTATCCTCATACTGAGAGTACTCACTGAGATACTTTTGGCATATTGTCATAAAAATAAAGTACCTTTATTTTTAGTATATCTGTGTATTGTGTTTTCTTATGATATTGTGCATATGACACTTGTGGTACTGTAGGAGCTTCACTCGTCTCCTAGTTCAGCCTAAGCTGCTCTGCTAAGCTACCATTATCTATCAGCCTAAGCTGCTAGACACACTATACACTAATAAGGGATACCTGGGCCTGGTGCAAGGCTCACTACAAGCCAGTCCAGCCTCCTACACCCAGGACCTGCCTCCGTGACACCCTCTTGTACCCGGACCTGCCCCTGGGCACCCTGATGCGCCCAGGTCCTGCCCCTGGGTACCCTGATGCGCTCAGGACCTGCCCACGGGCACCCTGATGTGCCCAGGACCTGCCCCCGGGCACCCTCTTGTACCCAGGACCTGCCCCGTGACACCCTCATTACCAGAACCTTTCCATCTCTTATCCCCATATATTTTTGTGGCAGTAGAGTAATTTTTATATCCTATTTATTAACACTGTTCGTCATTTCGTCAAGTTTGCCAGCCCTCCAACCTATACCTACCCTGCTCCCTTCCTTAGCACGCCATGTACAGTTTCTAGGAGCACCTAATCTGCTGACAAGGTGCATTATACACATGACACACAGTGAAGCGCTGCTTATACTGCAGGTCAGAAGCTCCGATTTCTCCTGCTTGAGATTAGTTATCATCATCCGCATGAACTTTGGATCTGTATTTGTGATCTAGGAATATTCACTGTATCATTCTCAACTAACCGCTGATAACGCTGTGGTGTGAACCTTTGCACTTCAGTGAGGAGATTATTAGGGTCTGCCTCTCGTGCGACCTTACCACGATGTCTTATGGTTTCAAGTATATCAGTTCCACTGTGTCTAGTTTAGGTGGACCTGACCTGTTCACGCACCAGAGAACATAACTATTGAGGACAAGGCATTGGCCACCTCTAAATGTATGACGGTTAGATGAGAGGAAAGATAGTCCATTGAACTTTGTAAGGCACAGTTAATAACTATCTACATGTACAGCCCACTTTAGGCCTCGAGCCCTGTCCGGAAAATGCTGACGATGCGTGGGTGCGGGTCTTATTAACGAGATTCAGGCTAGGGGCTTGTAACCGACTGTGTATCCCGCTTCCACAATTTAGCCCCGATTCAATATTTCTCTGCCCCTGTGACGAAGTGTCTCCACAGACCATACTATATTTTATTTAATTTTTTTAACTTTACTTTCCTTTTTCCCCCCCAAGATTTTTATTCTTGATTTTACAGAAGCAACTATCTGCCAAGTACTTCCTGATGAGAATGTTTCTGTGAATGTTGGCCTATTTTCAAAACCCGCTGTTTGTCTAAGAACAGCATTCTGTTTTGATTCTGCTTTGCACCAATGGGGCAGGATTTTTAGATCATTTTTTCCTGTTGGGCGCAAAGCGCTCTGTCCCTGGTGTAATCTCTTGGTGGGCTTTTAACCGCGCCCACCACAGGCCCATCAGTTTGGTTGGTTCGTAGGCTTGCCTTTTAAAATTAGCTTCATTTTGTTAATGAAAGGCATGCATACGCCATGCCTTTTCTGGTATTTGGCCTTCCTCGAGTGCACTGGCCAACTACTGAAAACATATGAGGCTTCATATTTTCTGTACGGTTTCTGGACTACTTTTTCTCTTTATTTCGCAGATCTCACTGGGAAGTAGTACAGCACTTTGCATGACATTGACTCTCTTACACGTATAATTGCACTTTTGCCGGTTACATGGATAATTGCACTTTTGCTGATATGGTTCACTGCAAGAGAACCTCTGGTTCCTTTTGTGTGTTTGCTTTGCGCTCATGGCGGCCGTCGGCTCGTTTCTGTGAAACTGTTTTCCTTTTCAGTTTCTGTGGCAAAAAAAGTCTGGTTAGGAGTTTACAACGCTAATAGCTTTAACTCGAGCAAATGCATTGCAAATGCTTGTTTTGAAATGTTGCTTTAGTTGTGGAATAACTGCCCCAGAGGCCTGCTAACTGAACATTTTTACTGTAGAAAGCTTTGACACGCAATCACGAAATGCACAGGCATGCCTTGCCACGCCTTGCCCTTGGTGCTTCACTTGAAGTTTCCAGTGGATATTCGGTTCACACAGCTGTTATCATCTGAGAAACCCTAAGGTACCAGAATGAGACTATGGAAACATGTTCAGCTTCGCTTGGTCACCCAATTGTTCCTTAGATCCCCCGGAGTGTACCTCACTTTTGCCAAAGTGGCAGACAGAAACATGTTCAGCTTCGCTTGGTCACCCAAATGTTCCTGAGATCCCCCGGAGCGTACCTCACTTTTGCCAAAGTGGCAGATGGAAATATGTTCAGCTTCGCTTGGTCACCCAGATGTTCCTGAGATCCCCCGGAGTGTACCTCACTTTTGCCAAAGTGGCAGACAGAAACATGTTCAGCTTCGCTTGGTCACCCAGTTTTTCCTGAGATCCCCAGGAGTGTACCTCACTTTTGCTAAAGTGGAAGATGAAAACATGTTCAGTTTCGCCGGTCACCGAGTTGTTCCTGAGATCCCCTGGAGTGTACCTCACCTTTGCCAAAGTGGCAGATGGAAATATGTTCAGCTTCGCTTGGTCACCCAGTTGTTTCTGGGATACCCCAGAGTGTACCTCACTTTTGCCAAAGTGGCAGACGGAAACATGTTCAGCTTCGCTTGGTCACCCAGTTGTTCCTGAGATCCCCCGGAGTGTACCTCACTTTTGCCAAAGTGGCAGATGAAAACATGGTCAGCTTCGCCGGTCACCCAGTTGTTCCTGAGATAGCTCTGTGTTGCAAACTGTTCAATCCCTCTAAATGTTATGTCTTCTCCCCGGGCTATAGCTCCCACAAGCCTTCAGTGTCTGATCACATTTATCCTATTGACTAGTTTTCAACAACTTCCATTTTTGTTTCATAAAAGGTTTGAGGATAAAAACACCCATGTGCTTTCCCCTTACCCCATTTCTTTCCTCTTTTCCCCAAAGTTTGAATAATTCATGCGTCTGCCGACACTACTGTGCCATAGTTAAAATACATTTCTCAGCAATCATGAAGTATATCGCACCACATGCGTGCCACCCGTGAGGTAACCAGGGCTCATGTTTTGCTTGTGGATAATGCCTAGCACAGCATGTCATGTGCACACCATCCGTATGCTGTCTTTTCCCTCGTAACTGGACCACACACTTCACTCGTTCAATCTGTAGATGCTGAGCTACCCATAGATGCCCTACTCCAAAAAGAGAGCTGGCATGCACCAAGGGATATGCTGCTTGCGTCACCCAGCAATCATGAAGTATATCGCACCACATGCGTGCCACCCGTGAGGTAACCAGGGCTCATGTTTTGCTTGTGGATAATGCCTAGCACAGCATGTCATGTGCACACCATCCGTATGCTGTCTTTTCCCTCGTAACTGGACCACACACTTCACTCGTTCAATCTGTAGATGCTGAGCTACCCATAGATGCCCTACTCCAAAAAGAGAGCTGGCATGCACCAAGGGATATGCTGCTTGCGTCACAACCAAACGACGCCCCAGGGTAAGCTTCGCTACCCTCTGTGATGTATGCCTGGTTTCTCTTTCATTAAGATATCACTATTCATCATTATTCCACACCATTTTAGTGACCAGTGACCTCACTGTAGCTGTTCTGTCTTTACCTTTGGTATCAGTGCCGTCTGTGATTAAAATACCTTCATCAGCTTCATCCCAATTATTTTCAGGAAGAAAAATGGAAGTACTCCGAAGGCCAGGCTTCCATCCACCCCATCCACCAAAATAAAAGTGACATGATGGGGAGCTGCGGCCAACGACCAATAGGTCAAGGGAGCCGTGGATCGAAAAAGTTTGGGAACCACTGCCTTTGGGAACCACTGATGCTGCAGGGGGTGGAAGGTGGCCACGGGGGGCCGGAGGGAGAGGAGGCGTTAGAGAGCATGGACCGTTCACCACATAGCGCCGCAAAGCGTGTGTGCGCTACTTCTTTTGACCACTGGCAGAGCCCTGCCACCACCTGGCTTCTCCAGGTGTGTCTCATCCACTCTTACCTCACCCTGGGTTTGCAAACTAAGGACTACACTGTCCAGTATTTGTGGGAGCAGTAATCCCAAGCCACAAATAATGGGATATTCATAATGGCCAAGGGTAGTATAGTATCCCCCCCAGAAGCCGGGTCTGTTCAATGAAGGCCATCTCGAGCTGCTCATATCATTAGATGTGGAATGATGACCGCGTCAGACAGGATTATGTTAGTGGTCCCCATATGCATGAGTACCAGCCCTGGTCACCTCAGAGCATCAGGCATGGCTGCCAGCAGGAATGTAAACAATGCTTTATCAATGGGAAATACTGCCACAGAGATAATTCATGAATGAATAAAAAGACATTTATAGAGCACACGGCTAACCCTGGGATTGTCCAGATGCTGTAATTTTATCAGCCACAGCTATACACCCCCAACACCAGGTTATTGATAGTAATAATTCTACCCAGTGCCACATACGTCATCACTCATCTATCCGTTTTGAAGATATTTAGGAAATCCAACCATTTTTCACCAAACATCAGGCGTGAGTTATGAAATACACACATTGTTGTTGCAAACACACACTATGTTATTTTTGCTGTACATACATTAATTTCATCACCAGCTTGTAGTTCAGGAGAGCTCCTTCAAGTGGGGGCGAGCTACCAGTAGCTCCAGAGCCTCCTGCTGCAGGACTCTTGTGCTGAGGCCATTTGTGCAAGACTCACCTCCCCCCCCCACACATCCCCAGGAGCCCCAAGACTCACCCGCACACACCCCCAGACATCCCCAGGAGCCCCAAGACTCAACCGCATACACCTCCAGACATCCCCAGGAGCCCCAAGACTCACTCCGTACACACCCCTAGAGATCCCCAGGAGCCCCGCAGGTGGGCAGCGGCTCAGCACGTGTGCATTCACCATGGATGCAGATCATCACTTCAACAGCAGAAGAACATCTTTAAAGTCAAATTGGAATTTAAAATGCATACCACTGTTGTCGGAGCACAGGTGGAGTCATCGACTGCAGGCAAACCCAATCCTTCAGGAGCCGCCGACATAAGGCCTGGGCACAGGGATGAAAAAGACACAATCAGTGCATTTACAGACAGTGACGTGTTCTACAAGAAGCATCGATGTGGAGGTGATTCCATGTGAGCTGATTTAGATGCAGTATTGTTGGAAAATATAGGAACAGCATTGAAACGGCAGAATACCAGTGATGGCGTCAAAAGTAAGACCCAGAAGAAGCAAGGTCCATCCCCTGACTCTCAAGAGAGCCGAGTCCCCGGTGACCTTCCGGAGATCTGCTAGTAAGGAACCCCATAACCAAGGAGCCCCATAACCCAGGAAGGCCAAGCAGCTCTGCCCAGCTGTAGTTAAAGCAGATCTGCTAGTAAGGAGCTCCATAACCCAGAAGCCCCCATAACCCAGGAGCCCCATAACCAAAGAGCCTCGTAACCCAGGAAGCCCAAGCAGCTCCAAGCAGCTGGAGTTCCAGAGATCTGCTAGTAAGGTGCCCCATTACGCAGGAGCCCCATAACCAAGGAGCCCCTCAACCCAGGAAGGCCAAGCAGCTCCGCGCAGCTGTAGTTCCAGGAGATCTGCTAGTAAGGAGCCCCATAACCAAGGAGCCCCATAACCAAGGAGCCCCATAACCAAATATGTAGAATGGAATAGCATACAGTGGAGTGCTGGAGTTCTGCTAACCAGAACCTCAGTGGTTATGCTCTCTCATTTCTTTCCAAATTGTCACTAACAGGCTAGTGACCAATTTCACCAATTTACATTGGCATACTGGAACATGGTTTCCATACTGGAACATGAAACTACTGTTTCTTGGTGGTGCATGCTCTGGGGTAGCCTACCTTCACCATGCACCAGAAGCTCAGAAGAAATCTCCAGTGGGTCGACTGAATCTTCCCCCTGCTAACGCAGGCACCAAAAGACTCCATCACTGGTCCTCTGGGTCCCCTCTCATCCTGACGAGCTTTGTCCCTGGAACACAGCAACTATGTCCCAGTGCTTCCCACAATCCAGTGACTCTTCAGTCCAAGTTTGGTGGAGATAAGTCCTTGCCTCCCCACGCTAGACTGCATTGCTCGGTACCGTGTGATTTGCAGCTGCTCCGGCTCCTGTGCACTCTTCCAGGATTTCCTTTGTGCTCAGCCAAGCCTGGGTCTCCAGTACTCCGTCCTGCAGTGCACAACCTTCTGAGTTGTCCTCCGGCGTCGTGGGTCTCCCTTTTGTAACTTCAAGTGGACTCTGGTTCACTGTTCTTCTAAGTGCCTGTTGGGGGACTTCTGTGGGTGTGCCTGTTTCTATGAGGGCTCTCTGAGTTGCTGAGCGCCCCCTCTGTCTCATCCTGCAAAAGGCGACATCCTGGTTCTTCCTGGTGATGCTGAGGACCTCAGCATCACCCAAAAACTTCTACAGCGACCCTTGCAGCTAGCAAGGCTTGTTTGTGGTCTTCCTGTGTGGGAACACCTCTGCAAGCTTCATCGTGACGTGGGACATCTGTCTTCCAAAGGAGAAGTCCTTAGTCCTCTTCTTTCTTGCAGAACTCCAAGCTTCTTCCAACCGGTGGCAGCTTCTTTGCACCTTCAGCTGGGGTTTCCTGGGATCCTGCCCCCTCTGGACACTGTCGCGACTATTGGACTTGGTCCCCTTGTCTTACAGGTACTCAGGTCCGGAAATCCGTTGTCAGTGCATTGCTGGTGTTTGTTCTTCCTGCAGAATCCCCCTATCACGACTTCTGTGCTCTCTGGGGGTAGTAGGTGTACTTTACTCCTACTTTTCTGGGTCTTGGGGTGGGGTATTTTTCTAACCCTCACTGTTTTCTTACAGCCCCAGCGACCCTCTACAAGCTCACATAGGTCTGGGGTCCATTTGTGGTTCGCATTCCACTTTTGGAGTATATGGTTTGTGTTGCCCCTATACCCATGTGCTCCTATTGCAACCTATTGTAATTCTACAATGTTTGCATTACTTTTCTTGCTCTTACTTACCTAATTTTGGTTTGTGTACATATAACTTGTGTATAGTACTTACTTTTTTACTGAGGGTACTCACTGAGATACTTTTGGCATATTGTCATAAGAATAAAGTACCTTTATTTTTAGTAACTCTGTGTATTGTGTTTTCTTATGATATTGTGCATATGACACCAGTGGTATAGTAGGAGCTTTGCATATCTCCTAGTTCAGCCTAAGCTGCTTTGCCATAGCTACCTTCTATCCATCTAAGCTGCTAGAAACACCTCTTCTACACTAATATGGGATAACTGGACCTGGCAAAAGGTGTAAGTACCTCTGGTACCCACTACAAGCCAGGCCAGCCTCCTGCAGTGAGGATTCTCATTGAGCCATGTTTCAATTAAGATCTGGAGGTCATGTTTTTGTGTAAGAATAAGGTCAACAATGTCAGCTGCGTGTCTTACCACTGACCTTCAGTTAAGAAGCATAGATTTGATGTGAGATTTAGTTACTACTTTTTCTTGGTGTGATTTGGGGACAAGTAATACATTTTCCCTGTTTATCTTTCTAAATTTGGGACTGGGTTCTCTACACAGGTTGAAGGGAATAGTTTGGATACTGACCGGTGAAGGTGATGAGTTATTATGAGTGGAATTGTAGGATAGAAGAAGAGAGTGAATGTCGGAATCAGATAGATGCTCAGTAACTCTTTGGAGTCTGGAGTATTGACTAAGGTGGGGTTGCGATCTCCAGTGCAGGATTGAGGGAGTTTCATGGTCGAAGTCTTACACCAGTAGTGTCTAACGCTTGTGGGAAGGTTGAATTGTTTTGTCTCTGGGGTTCTGTTAGCCTCAGAGGTCAGGTTGGGATTTCAAAGCTTCTCCATCTTCACAGTGAAGTGCAACAGGATCGGTAGGTCGGCTTTGTTAAGTTGAAGATCATACTTAAGATCAGCAAGCTTATTCTCAAAGGAGGGAGGGTCTGAGGTATGGTTGGATGGTCTAGGGGTAGATAGTGAGTGAGACCCCTTATTAGAGAGAGGGGTGGTTGCTCGAGGATAAGGAGAGAAGTAGTAGGGGAGGTGGATAATGGAAGAGGGATAGAAAGAAGTTTCAGATTTGCTTCATCTGTGGATTTTTGTGTTGTCGGGCAGTTGCAGCCGGTAGGTAGGTGATTATGGTGGATGAGTGGGTCACCCATTGGGGTGCAGGTGTTGTAGTGAAAGAGAAATTAGTAGACCTACACTTCTCCGGTTGCTATTGTTGATGGCTTTAGAACAGTGAGCTTTGTGTCTCAATCTAGTGCGAGCAGAGGGAGAAGGGAAGTCACTCAAGTTGGTTCAATGGGAGAGGAGGAGTCCTTTTTTTTTTTGTTGAAAAATCAGAAACGTTTACTTCTCTTAGGTCTGATGTTTTGGTTCTTAAGGTGCCTCCTAACCAGTCACTTACAGGATACAAATGTAATTTACACGGTTGTTCCATCAGGCTCTTTGTTAATCGCAATATATGCTTCTCGAAGGCCTGCAATGTGGACAAGAATAAAACAAAACACTCTAGTTCACTTCTAAAACATAGTTGAGACGTACCTAATAAAGCGGGCCTCTTTTTTCTGGATGCCTTGAGTCATATGTCTCACATGTCCATCTAATGTAGATTTGGAGCCTTTTGATTTCCTCAAACATTTGAACTATGATTTTATAACATACTAGGCCAAATGTAACATCCCCATGTCTCTGGGTTCAAGCCCTGTCTATATTGAAAGAGGCTCCTGTCAGATCCCTGCAACATCTGCATGAGGTGTCTAGGCCTTGACCGCAATTATTTGGCTTGTGTCTCATGTGCATCTGAAAGCCATCAGAATGCAGGAAGCGAAACAATTTCTGGCTTAAGATCAAAGGGAAACATCCAAGCCGTGCTTCTAGTCTCCTAAAAACCTCCAAGGCTTTTTCCTGTAAATCACCATCAGAAGAAGTCCATTTGTTCCCTGAGGAAACAGTCCAGTTTCCAGGACCCTTCAGCTAGGTGGTACTGCAATTTCCAGATGCTGGTCTTTTCCTTATCCTCTTTGTAGTCAATTCCGATTCTAAACAAGCTAGAATCTGGTTTTCTGGCTCCATACTTTTTTTATTTTTTATTATTTATTTATAGAATTATATAAACAACATATAGCAAAAGTATAAAATTCCCTCTTCTGCCCTTAAAGTTGTAACTCAAAAACGGTTAAGTAATAGTGGATCCTCAGCACTCCAAGCATTCTCCATGTCTCGAGTCTCAAGAGTTCTTAACGTTCAAGCTGAGTGAGCCCGAAAAGAGGTGTCCAATGTTTGTATGTCAGCAGTCCCCTGCCAAGCAAACTCAGCAGGCCTTCAAGCCCAAGGGCCAGTCTATAAACCTATAAGGTAGAGAGGGGAAAACAAAAATCTCAAAAAAATAGAATAGAGAAAAGGAAGAAAGAGCCGGGAGGAGCAAACAATTCTCTTAACAGCCGTTCCACCTGACTACAACCTATAGAAGCGGGGACAACACTCGATACATCAAGATACCCATCCGTTGCAGACTCTTCAGACAGACTCAGATTCAAGGTATGATCGCAGAGGCGCCCAGATATCCCGTGGCCTAGAGCCAACCGGTATCAGCTCCCAATAATTCGTTAACTGCTCCTGGCATAATGCAGCATCTGCAGCCAGCAGCAACATCATGCCAGCCACTCATCTAACCCAGCAGCGCCATCAAAGGAGACGGAGAAATCTCCTGTCCAATCATCTCAGAAAGTGCACAGAAAACCGTCCTGAAGTAGGCATACAATTCCAGACAGGCCCACGCCAAGTGCAGAAAACCAGCAGCAGGGGCCCGGCATCTCGCACAGGTGTCATCTGCCCACAGCCCCATATCACACAGACTTCGAGGGGTATAATACAGACGTAAAAGTGTGAAGTGTATAAGGCATAGCCTGTAGTTGGGTGACAGCTCCTTCATATGCGCACAACACGCTCTCCGGGCATCTTCTGCAATGTTCTCCCCCACATCCTCCGCCCACTTCACCCTTACTGACAGACCCGTCTTCTCCCCCTGCTCCTGTACACAACCATACAGCTTTGTGATAAGCCTCTTAGGTAACCGCGCACTCCACAGCACCTCCAGCGCGTGGCAGGCCGCCGGGGCCGCAGGTGAGCCGGAGAAGCGAGCGCGCAGCATGGCGCATATTCGCAACACGTAGAAGCGGTAGATCGCAGTGACAGGTCTATCGCCCAGGACCTCTTTGGGGGACATCAGTCTGTCCTCAACGAACCAATCATCCAGGGTTGTCAAATCAAAGGCCTGAAGGAAACTCCAGAGCTGCGAGTCCCGAAACATCACCTCATCCCCCGCAGCCGCCACACGGATGGACGGCGCAAACGGCACATTCATTCCAGAACGCTTCAGTAGGTTTGACCAGGCCTGGACCCTGGAAGCCACCGTATCTATGCCTCGAGGCAGAGCCCTGTCCAGGCTGCCCAACACTCGTTCAAGTTCGTCAGGCCACACCACGTCGCTTTCAGGAGCTAGGTGAGGCAAATACCGGATTGGCCTGATCCAATAATACGCAAAGTGGGCCTGCGCACAGCAATAATAAGGCTCCAAATCAGGGGCCGCGAGTCCTCCCATCTCAGGACTCCCTCCCGCAGGGCCTCATCATACATCTCTAGCAGATAGGGCGCCAAGATGTCAGCATATTCTTTGTAAAACGCCGGAGTCAACCCATCCAACCCAGGGGCCTTATCTCCTGGAAGGCTCCGAATTGCAGCCTTTACCTCTTCAGTAGTGAAGGGAACATCCAAATATTCCCTATGCGCCCTGTCAAACCAGAGGAGACTAATGTCCGAGAAATATCTCTGAATCACCTCCACAGGAATCGCGGAGGGGGCAGAATAAAGATCCTGAAAAAATGTAGTGAAGACCTTCAAAACCTCAGATGTACCCATAACTCGCTCCACACTCGGATCATCCATCTCGGTCACGTAGCTGCTAGCCCATGGCCTGCGGAGTAAACTCGCCAAGGTGCGCCCAGCTCTGTCACCCTCTCCATAGCGCCTGGCCCGTGCAATTTTCCCTAAGAAATGTAATTCATTCTCTCAGAGACGCCTCTTCATACGCGGAGACCGCTGTTCTCAAGTCCGCCAAATTATCTCCCAACCAGTCTGACACCAGCCGGGTCTCCAAATCCGCAATCTGGCCCTCCAAGTCAGCCAACTCACGACGCAGTGCACGTAGTACACTGTGTTGCTTTGAAATGCATATTCCGCGTACAACCACCTTAAAGGCTTCCCACAGCGTGCCAGTAGACTCCACCGAGCCCGCATTCTGTTCAAAATAATAGTTGATGTTGCGGCGCAACTCCTCACGGAACACCTCATCTCTAAGCGCCCGAGCGGCAGCCTCCAAGCATAGGTCTGAACAGGCCCACCAGGTATCTCCAGCTCCACCCGCACCGGGGAGTGGTCCGACAGCGTATGTGCCAAATGGCCAACTGAGCGGGTCCATAAAGCCACATCATGCGAGCCTATCAAGCGATCAAGGCGCGACCAACTATTATGCACATAATTTACACAAGTGCCCTCCCTGACCGCAGGATGTCTCATCCGCCCCAGGTCCACCAACGACGCATCCTCCATAACTGCTGACAGGACGCGAGCAGCAGCGGTGCGCTGCACCCGAACTGCACTTTATCTATCAAGAATAGGATCAAGGGTCACATTGAAGTCTCCTCCCCATATCACAGCTCCTCCCCCCAGAGACTCAATCAATCGCCAGACCTCACTAAAGAACTTCGGGTCATCCGTGTTCGGTCCATACACCGACGCGAGGCGGCACAGCTTGTCCATCAATACCCCACTAAGCAGAACATATCGCCCCAGTGGGTCAACAATCACCTTACGAGTACTCCACTGTAACCCTTTTCATATCAAGATCGCTACGCCTCTAGCATAACGCGAGTACACAGAACCGTGACACTCCCCAATCCATCCCGCCTTTAAGTAATGCAAATTATTCTCTACTAGTTGCGTTTCCTGTAGCATGCATATATCTATACTCTGCCTCTTAAAATAGGCTGACAGAAGGCGCACCTTTCGTCTGGCATTCAAGCCGCGCACGTTCCATGTTAAACAACGAATCAAAGACACTCTCATCGGTGTCATCCCCGCTCCCCAGCAGAAATACAGCAGAATTCTATCGCTCCTCCCTCCCGGCAAGACTCCCCCTTCCACAGAACACAGAAAGAAAAACAGAAAATCACGTATTGCAACAATCCCAACATCCCCCCCACCCACACAGACCCCCCAAATGGGTTGAATGCATAGCCCTCCCCCCAAAAACCACAGTTACCCAAACATGTAAATAGTGGGTACTCATCCAGAGGGCGGAAGCTAACCGCCCAACCCGCCTAATGACGGCAGGGAGGGCAGGCAGGGGGCCCAACGCAAAAGGAGTTTTTTCAGGACGAGCGTCACAAAATTATCTCACAGCCAAATGCAGCGGCATATTTTCTGCTAGAAGGCATCCATGTCAATAAGTCATTGTCACTCAGTGACTCCCGCTCAGCAGCACGATCCTCCGCAGGCGCCGCCTCAGACTTCCGTGGGAGAGACTTAGCATATTTCACCACCAGCTTCGGATCCGTAAAGAATTGAAGAGACCCGCCATGCCGGGTATATGAGTGAAAACCAAGCAGCCGTTTGGGCCAGAGAGCGCTTTGCCGGCAAAAACGCCCTGCGTGCCGCCTGAACGCCAGGGGTGTAGTCCGGGAAAAAGTTCAGTTCAGTGTTTTTATAGACCACCGGGCGGCGGCCAGTTGCAGAATCGTGTCTCGATCCCGATAGTTTAGGAGCCGGATGATGATAGGCCTCGGGGGAGTTCCAGGCGGGGTCCGCGGCCCCAGCAATCTATGCGCTCTCTCCACTACCAGCATTCGAGACAACTGACCGGGGAAGAGATAGGACAGCCTTCCCTCAACAAAATCCTCAATTCTGCCCATGTCTGTGTTTTCGGGGAGACCTATCAGCCTGAGGTTATTCCTGTGCGATCGGGCCTCCAAATCTTCATTTTTAGCCCGGATGACCTCTAGCACCCTCTCCATGCGCAGCAACTGCTCACTCGACAGCCCGGAAGTACGCGCCTCCAACTGGTCAAGGCAAGAGTCATGCTTGTCCACCCGAGTCTTAATGCGATGAAGTTGCTCTGTCACGCGGTCTAGCTTCCCGTCTATGTCAGCCAGGCGGGTTTTTAAGTCCAGAAACATAGCCTTGACCGATCCATCCGATGGCTACCCATCCGTCGCAGACTCCTCCGACTGAGCAGTAGGTACACCCCCCTCCGTCGGCCCCCCTCAAATGAGAGCTTAGCTTGCTTCTGCTCTGCCTTCGCCATCACTCAAGCAGTAGGTCGTCGGCAAATATATATCGCCAACCTCCGTATAAGTTCAAGAAAGGGAGTCAGGTATACAGTTCACTCACGCAAATTCCACCAGGCTTCTGCCAGTCAGCCCCGTCCGGCTCTTGTCCTCCAGGTCGCACACCCAGCTCCGCCACACCAGCAGTTCGCACAGTATTTGCACTAAAGGGGCACCGCAGCCCCACTGACCTCTAGGAGACAGGCCCAAGGCACAGGGGCCAGATCACGCCAAACTGTCACTCCGTGTTGCTTTCCGTGTCAATCTAGGCAACTTCAGGCCAGCCATCAGCAGCCGGCCGCAAGGCCATCCAACTCCAACCAGGGGAGGAGGGGGGAGGGAAGGCTGTGGTCCGAACCGACCGCCGAACGGCCCCCCAAAACCCCCGGTACCAGTGTGTGGCCCCAACGGAGGCCGCCTTTGCTGCTCCAAGCTGTCTCCCAACAATAGGCGGCTCCCCAGCCGCTCAGCGCACGGAGCCGGCCGCGGCCGAAAAAGGAACCTCCAGTCGCAAAGGTGGGGGGGCCGCGGCGCAACACTACCGCCGATCAGGTCCCCCCGCTCTCCTCAATGAGCGCAGTCCCAGGAGCCTTCCAGGACTCCCCGGGGACAGCGCGAAGCGGCCCTGCGTCCGATCTGTCTCTGCTCTCTACAGCGAGGGGGCAACGCCGATCTCAGGCGCCTCCCCCCAACGCCTCACTGCTCGGCCAGCTCTGTCCTGGTCGGGTAAATCAGTAAATTGGGCCCCCGCCGGAGCAGAGCCTCACGGAGTGCCGGCCATCTTGCTGGCTGGCTAGCTCCGCCCCCGAGGTGCAGGAGTCCTTATTTGTAACACAAGGCCTAGGTCCATCAGCAGTGTCGGAGCAAAAGGACCAGTCATGCAGAGTCAGATGTGGTGAGGTAGAGGAGATAGATGAAGCATGAGATTTAGTTGTGGGGCTGGAGGAGAAACTTGATGGTGAGGTGAGGTAGAATTGACAATGGTAGACAATGTATTTTTAATCCTAATAAAGATATTGTCAAACTGTTTGAGATTTCAGTTGATGCTTGTATAAGGATGTTCCCGTTGTTGCATAAAAAGCTGGTTAGGTGGCCTTGCGGTCTGATGAGGGTGTAATGGAGATTCGAAAACTGTGCAGTGTTTTCCTAGTTGTCTTAGTTCAGAGCATAGATGTTATGACTCTATGTTATGACTCTTCTCCATTAATCTCTTCTGTTTGTGAAGAAGATTAGATCATTAACCACAACTCCTTTTCAAGTGCAAAAGTAGGCATCAGCGATGGGTGCTTCGGGGTACCATTTGAGTAGTTTATGTTTGAAATTCTTACGAACATTTTAGATTAGATTTTAAGTTAGGTGGGTACTTAATCTTGAAAGCACTTCAACCCACCAGTAACAGCAGGATGCCGTCGGTGCTAGTGTTGTTTGGAGCCATGGTGATAACAGAGACAGAGGTATGAGGTGAGTAGCGTTCTATGGTGGTCAATGAAACTTCAAAGGACCATTACAAGATGGCTGCCCTATTTGTTTTGTGCCATGGTGGTTAATGGCACAATGATGTTGTGGCAAATCCATTCTAGTTTCCCCTTGGGCCACAGGAGTCAGCTTAGCCTCTGGCTCCCGGGCCTGTTACCCCCATCACCCAGTGGCCTTTTACCTACTTAGCGTGCTCTGTTTTATTTCACTTATTTTATTATTTCTTTCAGCTTTCACCATGTGCTTACATTATATAAGAAATGTTTTGATTTTCAATATCAGTGCCATTCTGATAGGTGTCATCGGAGTCACTATCAGTCGTACACATAGGTTTTGTCATCATGTTCCTTTCCGACTTACATGTGATAGGAGCATCATGCACACTTGTTAGGGATTGCTTGTGAAATTGACGACAACAAGTCTGCCACATTATCAGTTGTTTAGGAACATACCTGTGTCAGGGATGCTGCATGATCTGCATAAATACACCTTACACAGACAAGGTCATTAGAAGGGTTCCTTCCAGATGGCATCTATGCTGTATGTTACCTTTGCTGCAGAACTCAGCCTTAGTGGCTCCTCGAAGTCTGACCTAGAGACCTCATTACAAGGTAACAAGGGTTGGGGGCGCTTCTCATGGACATCGTACTGGCAGATTAGATTTATCATATTTAGCTCTCACTAGGGTAGAGAATTAGGTTTTCTTGGTTAGGAACTTTATATCTCATGTTTATTGTAAGATGGTGGGGGGTTTATTTTCACAACTCTCATCTTCACAATTCTGCTTCTGGTACAGCTCATTATCCTAATCATTGCAGCTCAGGCATCCTATCGTAGATTGCAGTCCTTTCAATAAACATACTGACAACTGTCCTGCATCTACTTCATTATCTGTGCGTGTATGAGACTTGTTGCTAATGAGAAAACAAAGGTAACTTACATTCCACTACGACTTCCCTGAGAGGTCCTATCCAGAGTCCATTGGCAAGGCTGCCAGAAATCACCTTTGCTTTCTGAGTTTTGGTGAAACTTGTTTTGGTGCTTGTGAGCCGGGAGGGTTGGGCTGACAGTTGTGACTGGTTGTAGGAGTGACTCAGTTGCCTACAAAGAAAAGTGCTGTCATCCCTAAACCAGCAGCCTCATATAGGAGCGAGAATCCAAATACAACATGGCACCACCAACGATAGTGTTTTGTCACTAATTTATGGATATCCTGAATAGCTCTGCCTCACATACGGTAGGTACAGTAAGTACCATTATACGGAGGTGTCTGTGGTCTTAGGGGTAATCCTCCTTAGCTGAATAGGGAGCACCTAACTAGACTGTAGGTTGTTCAAGCTTGAACCGTTAAAAAGGATTTCCCCATCTGGTGTTCCTTCTCTGTGCCCATTATTCAAAATGGCTAATGCCATAGACATTCCAGGAAATGTCAGACACAAATTAAAACAGCACCTAGAAGCCCATGGCTTAACAGATGAGGGCGGGGATGCCACATTTATTGTGGAAGATTACCAAACAGAAACATTCTATTCCTGGGACACAACACATTTCACACATACAAAATAGTGAATGTACCACAGAGGTACCAGGTTTACCAGTATCTAGAGATACCGCTTTCATATTAAAAACATTAAAACTGGTTCAATGGTGCCCTACCACATGTAATACAACCTGTGAGATGAGGTCCATTAAGTAATCAAGGACCAATGTGACCATTTTGCCATATACATACCACATCCTGGAGTGCAGACAATGCAAATAGCTGATGTAGGCGCACTTTATAATGAGCTAGTACAACTTTACAGATGACTGGTGCAATTCGCTACGCGGACCTTGAGCGCCGCCCCAGTACGGGCTGCACCAGCTATTCACTAATTGACCGTTACTGGGATTAACCTACAAACAGTACCTTCTATCTTGGGCAAAGCGCCCACTGAACGTGAGAATATTCCGTTCTGGATAGCACAAAAAACTAATCAGCTGGAAGCCATGTTTCCCCATATGGGACTCATAGATAAACATTGAATTCTCACAATGTGCTTGCCATTCACAATGGTTCCCTTAGTGGACAACTGTACCACACGGGGTACAGTCTTTGCTGCAATTTACACTACTACGCATGGTACCCCAACACTTGTCAACTTACCGGAAGAGTTAACACATATTCAAAATGAGCACAGGGCTGCTCTGGCCCCAGACTTGGGGACAAAACTGATGCGTAACTCCGATACAGTCTCCTCAATAATACTAAGTAACGTTAAACGGGAAGCAGCAACATTGGCTATACGCCAGCGGCTCCGGGAGTTGGAACAGGAGCATCAACTACAGAAAATTATTTCTGGAACTTATAATAGTATAGGGCAGGATAGTTTGGGAGTCAAGCCAAAGAAGCTTGAAATTCAGAGTACCATACCTAAAGATGGAACTTAACAAGCACAAGAGAGTTCTAAAAACTGCTGGGAGAAACAATAAGAAAATAAAGACAGAAGAAGGCAGAGAGCAGACTCTCTGCATCCGGAGAGCTCCGAAAGGAGATATAATTTTAGAAATAGAGAAAATATAAAGGCTCTTGACAGATATGAACGATACACGTCCCTCTTGTTCCTTTCACGACACGCTGGATATACGGAGTGAGAGTGTGGGTTGGTCAGAGCAACGCCCTGACCATGTGAGACAGAAGAAAGACTCACAGCATTCCTCAGACAAGAAAGAAGACGAATCCCCACAATGAAAGCCATAATTTAAAAAGGAAAAGGTGACAACAGTTTTAATAAAGCATGCCAGCAAATGTGAGAATATTGCTGAGGAATAACACGTGGGCAGGACCCTTCTGAAGAGCGCGGCAGAAGTCACAACATGTCACCAGAGTCTTAAATATCATCTGGATGTGACAGCAACTAACAACTTGCTTGTAGTTGAGACCACGCACAGGAGAGTTCTCCCACCCGACAGGGTTTATCATTTAAATATCCAAATTGAGGGAGAAATAGAGAGCACTATTAGTGTCATTTTTGGGGAAGAACCTAATTGTGATATCCTATTGGCAGAAAGAGACTGACCACCAGAGTACATTAGAAAGATCCCACAAGGGGAAGATGTAATTTTGCCTTCTTTCTCAGTTCTTGCTCCTGAGGCATTTAAAGAAGTCTACGCTCTTGAGTGTGCTTTAGTGCAGGCAGCCACGCTATATCACAACCATGTAGGATGGGAAAAAGATTTCCCCTACCTTGAAATACCCATTAGGTCTACACCCCACCCTCAGCCACTATAGCCTGTTAAACTCGAGGCTAAAGCTCCAGTGAGAGAGATCCTCAATCAGCTTGAGTACCAGGGAGTAATAGAGCCCTGTGTCTCTGCAATGAAGAACACGTTATTCCTCATTGCAAAACCAGATCATTTATATAGAATAGTTAATATTACAGACAATTAAATAACTACACACGCACATACGTAATACAAATTGCACACAGCGCCTCACTAATTTACAACATAGTGTTTAAAAAATACAAAAGAACCTTGGGCATTTCCAACATTTTTTTTTGACAAAACTTAGCTCATGAAAGTCAGGACCTGAGTGCATTCTTATTTGGCTCACAAAAATGTTTTTGTTGTGTGCCCCAGGGCTATAAAAACAGACCAGGATTGTTCTCTGCCAGTGTAACACCTAGATTCCATGATATTGATTTTGAGTCGTTTTCCTATGTGGATGACATCTATCTCACAGATGAAGACTCGACATTCATCTTGTCAGGGTCAATCGGTTCATTTTAGGATTCGCTGCCATAAGCTACAAATTCACTTTCAAGAAAACAAAAATACCCTTTCTCAGTGTCCTGTCCCTGGGATACAAATGATCAAATAAAGGCAAGAGCCTGGCCCTGCACTTTCTAGAAAAATGTGCTCAACATCAACCACCAAATACCATCAAGAAACTACAGTCACAAGTTAGTTTCTTTAACTTTGGCAGAACGTACATTCCAGATTATGCACAACGCATCAAACCACTCTATCATTTCATTGACCCAGATTTCTCAAGCAGACACTGGACAGTTAAACACACATACATCCTTAGATGACTGCAACAGGACATGCTAGAAGCAAAACACTTACACACACAACAACAAAACACATTTGGTCATCGGAATAATTGCTGGTGACATTGGGTTCACCGAAGTCACCTTTAATGATGGTGACACTGTACCCATAGCAAACAAATCACATTTATACTCAAACGCAGAACAACGTTTTGCACCCACAGAATAGATTCTGACTGCTGTACAGATGGCAGTCTCTGCAAACACAGGAGCTGGTGCATTACTGGTGGATGGATCCATTTCATGTGGAGGTTTATAGCAGGTGGTGTTGTAAGTTTGAGTCAAATTGGAGTAGAAGACAGCCATATCCTGGACAGTTCTTGTTGGTGAGGTGGTAACAGGAATTAGCAGAAGCTCATTCTCTACCCTCACCATGCTTGAGGAGGCTTTTGTAGCACTGTTGTAGATGCTGGTGCTTTCAGAAGTGTTATTGTTTCTTCTTTGAAAGAGGTACATCCTGTTAGGTAGTGAGAGAGAATTAGGAACTACTCTAGGGTCCTTGGGGTCTACTGTGAAGGGTAAGCAACACGGTACAAGTTGATGTTGTCAATGGAGACAAATCTGTTCCATTTGGAACCTGGCAGCAGTGGTAGAGTGACAGTTCTGGTGCCTTTAATCCCCAGGACTTGAACCAGTGCTCTGTAAGATGTGCCGAATTTCTTCTTCACAGCAATCTTTTCACAAAGCAGACCCCTAACTTTAGGAATCCAGCCTGTGGATGTTATTGGTAAATCCTTAATTCCTAAGGTGGCAACACTGGCAAATTAATTATCATGACAAAATTATTGAAGCTCCCGTAAGACAGTGAGACATTCATTTATGTCAAAAGGTGTGTCTGCCACCACCGTGCCAGGGCCATCTAGATCTAGGACATCTATAGGTATTGCAAGGAGTACCTCATAAGGAACGCGTCCCCCCAAGTACCATCTTGGCAGATTATTCAGTGCTCTCTGGACCCCATGCAGGTAATGAAGCCAACTGTGGCCTGAACCTAATACTCTTGTTAATAAAGATTGCTTTTGATCATGATTCCTCCTCTCCACAACAGAATTTCCCTCAGAATGACATGGGGAAGAGTAATGGAGTTCATCACCCATCATCCTCATGTTGTCCCTGAATGCATTAGAGGCAAAAGCAGGGCCCTGGTCCAAATGAAATGGTGCAACTGCATATGTACCGATAAAGACCAACAAGTCTTTTATAACAGTTCGAGCATCAGCAGATCGCCGTGGCCATACACACAGGAGTCTAGAACAAGAATCATCAGCGACTAAGATGTATTTTGTATGCACCATCAGGTTGTAAGGGACCACAATGGTCCAGGTACACACATTGTAATGGCCTATTGGACACTAAGAGGGATGTCTGCAGTGGGCGTTTGATGTTGAAGCCCTTTATTTGCTGGCAAATGTCATAGCAAAGGGCAAATTGCTTGGTCTGTTTGTATAGTGTAGGAGGCTGGACTGGCTTGTAGTGGGTACCAAGGGGTACTTACACTTTGCACCAGGCCCAGGTATCCCTTATTAGTGTAGAGGGGTGTCTAGCAGCTTAGGCTGATAGAAAAGGTAGCTTAGCAGAGCAGCTTAGGCTGAACTAGGAGACGAGTGAAGCTCCTACAGTACCACTAGTGTCACTTTCACAATATCATAAGAAAACGCAATACACAGATATACTAAAAATAAAGGTACTTTATTTTTATGACAATATGCCAAAGTATCTCAGTGAGTACCCTCAGAATGAGGATAGCAAATATACACAAGATATATGTACACAATCCCAAATATATGCAGTATAGTCTTAGAAAACAGTGCAAACAATGTATAGTTACAATAGGATGCAATGGGGACACATAGGGATAGGGGCAACACAAACCATATACTCCAAAAGTGGAATGCGAACCACGTATGGAACCCAAACCTATGTGACCTTGTAGAGAGTCGCTGGGACTGTAAGAAAACAGTGAGGGTTAGAAAAGTAGCCCACCCTAAGAACCATGAAAAGTGGGTACAAAGTGCAGCTAAGTTCTGTAGGAGGCTGGACTGGCTTGTAGTGGGTACCAAGAGGTACTTACACCTTGCACCAGGCCAAGGTATCCCTTATTAGTGTAGAGGGGTGTCTAGCAGCTTAGGCTGATAGAAAAGGTAGCTTATCAGAGCAGCTTAGACTGAACTAGGAGAAGAGTGAAGCTCCTACAGTACCACTAGTGTCATATGCATAATATCATAAGAAAACACAATACAAAGATATACTAAAAATAAAGGTACTTTATTTTTAACACAATATGCCAAAGTATCTCAGTGAGTACCCTCAGTATGAGGATAGCAAATATACACAAGATATATGTACACAATACCAAAATATGCAGTAATAGCAATAGAAAACAGTGCAAACAATGTATAGTCACAATAGAATGCAATGGGGGCACATAGGGATAGGGGCAACACAAACCATATACTCTAGAAGTGGAATGCGAACCACAAATGGACCTCAAACCTATGTGACCTTGTAGAGGGTCGCTGGGACTGTAAGAAACCAGTGAGGGTTAGAAAAATAGCCCACCCCAAGACCCTGAAAAAGTGGGTGCAAAATGCACCTAAGTTCCCCAAAAGAGCACAGAAGTAGTGATAGGGGAATTCTGCAAGGAAGACCAACACCAGCAATGCAACAATGATGGATTTCCTTTCCAAATGGGGATGTCAGTGACTCACACAGAGTTTACTGGGAGGACAACCTCCTGTACACTGAAGCAAGGGATCCAAAACCTGGAGCTGCCAGGAGATTGGTGATTCCTCAGGAGAACAGAAAGTTCCTCCTAACTCTAGCCCACGACATTCCCTTAGCTGGACATTTGGGGCAAAGGAAAACTTGGGACAGGCTTGTTCCCTTGTTTCATTGGCCTAGAATGTCAGAGGACACAAAGGAATTTTGTAAGTCCTGTGAAACCTGTCAAGCCAGTGGCAAGACAGGTGGCACCCCAAAGGCACCCCTTATTCCACTGCCTGTGGTTGGGTTCCCTTTGAAAGGGTAAGGGTTGACATAGTTGCCCCCCTTGACCCTCCTACTGCTTCAGGCAATAGGTTTATCTTTGTGGTACTAGACCATGCCACCAGATATCCTGAGGCAATTCCACTAAGGACCACTACAGCTCCTGCAGTGGCAAAGGCCCTCCTGGGAATCTTTTCCAGGGTAGGCTTCCCAAAAGAGGTGGTATCAGACAGAGGAAGCAATTTCATGTCTGCTTACTTAAAGGCCATGTGGAAGGAGTGTGGTGTGACATACAAATTCACTACACCCTATCATCCACAAACAAATGGACTTGTGAAGAGATTTAACAAAACTCTCAAAGGCATGATTATGGGACTCCCTGAAAAACTCCGCAGGAGATGGGATATCCTGTTACCTTGCCTCCTTTTTGCTTACAGGGAGGTACCCCAGAAAGGAGTGGGCTTCAGCCCCTTTGAACTCCTATTTGGACACCCTGTGAGAGGTCCTCTAACACTTGTTAAGGAGGGTTGGGAACAACCTTTAAAAGCTCCAAAACAAGACATAGTGGACTATGTACTTGGCCTAAGATCTAGGATGGCTGAGTACATGAAAAAGGCCAGTAAAAACCTTCAGGCCAGCCAAGAGCTCCAAAAGCAATGGCATGACCAGAAGGCTGTTTTGGTTCAGTACCAACCAGGGCAGAAAGTGTGGGTCTTGGAGCCTGTGGCCCCAAGAACACTCCAAGATAAATGGAGTGGACCCCACACAATTGTTGAGAAAAAGAGTGAAGTCACCTACTTAGTTGACTTAGGCACTGCCAGGAGTCCCCTTAGGGTGCTCTATGTCAATCGCCTGAAACCCTACTATGACAGGGCTGATCTCACCCTGCTCATGGCAACTGATGAGAGACAGGAAGAAGAGAGTGACCCTCTCCCTGATCTCTTCTCTTCCACAGAACAGGATGCTCTAGTGGAAGGTGTAGTACTTGCAGATTGTCTTACTGCTGAGCAGAAGGACCACTGCATAAATCTCCTGGGTCAGTTTTCTGAACTCTTCTCTACTGTGCCAGGTACCACTTCTTGGTGTGAGCACACTATAGATACTGGAGACAGCTTGCCTGTCAAAGTAAGATCTATAGGCAGCCTGACCATGTCAGAGACTGCATAAAGCAAGAGGTGCAGAAAATGCTTGAACTGGGAGTGGTTGAGCACTCTGAAAGTCCATGGGCCTCTCCTGTGGTACTTGTACCAAAACCTCATTCCAAGTATGGAAAGAAGGAAATGCGGTTTTGTGTTGACTAAAGAGGTCTCAACCAGGTAACCAAAACTGATGCTCACCCTATACCCAGGGCAGATGAGCTAATAGATACACTGGCATCTGCCAAGTATCTAAGCACTTTTGATTTGACTGCAGGGTATTGGCAGATCAAATTATCAGAAGATGCAAAAGCAAAAACTGCATTTTCAACCATTGGAGGCCATTACCAATTCACAGTAATGCCTTTTGGATTGAAAAATGCACCTGCCACTATTCAAAGGTTGGTGAACACAGTCCTGCAAGGGCTGGAAGCTTTTAGTGCAGCATATCTAGATGATATAGCTGTCTTTAGCTCCAGCTGGGATGATCACCTGTTCCACCTATGGAAAGTTTTGGAGGCCCTACAAAATGCAGGCCTCACTATCAAGGCTTCAAAGTGCCAGATAGGGCAGGGGAAGGTGGTTTATCTGGGACACCTGGTAGGTGGAGAACAGATTGCACCACTTCAGGGGAAAATCCAAACTATTATAGATTGGGTTCCCCCTACAACTCAGACTCAGGTGAGAGCCTTTTTAGGCCTCACTGGGTACTGTAGGAGGTTCACCAAGAACTATGGCTCCATTGCAGCCCCTCTTAATGACCTCACATCTAAAAAAATGCCTAAGAAGGTATTATGGACAGCAAACTGTCAGAAAGCTTTTGAGGAGCTAAAGCAGGCCATGTGCTCTGCACCTGTCCTGAAAAGCCCCTGTTACTCCAAAAAATTCATTGTCCAAACTGATGCATCTGAATTAGGGGTAGGGGCAGTCTTATCACAACTTAATTCTGAGGTGTAGGAAAGTACCATCTTGCCTGGCATGTTACCCCCATTTTTCACTGTATATATGTTGTTTTAGTTGTATGTGTCACTGGGACCCTGTTCACCAGGGCCCCAGTGCTCATAAGTGTGCCTGAATGTGTTACCTGTGTAGTGATTAACTGTCTCACTGAGGCTCTGCTAATCAGAACCTCAGTGGTTATGCTCTCTCGTTTCTTTCTAAATTGTCACTAACAGGCTAGTGACCAATTTCACCAATTCACATTGGCTTACTGGAACACCCTTATAATTCCCTAGTATATGGTACTGAGGTACCCAGGGTATTGGGGTTCCAGGAGATCCCTATGAGCTGCAGCATTTCTTTTGCCACCCATAGGGAGCTCTGACAATTCTTACACAGGCCTGCCACTGCAGCCTGAG
Source organism: Pleurodeles waltl (assembly GCF_031143425.1). Lineage (NCBI taxonomy): Eukaryota > Metazoa > Chordata > Amphibia > Caudata > Salamandridae > Pleurodeles > Pleurodeles waltl. The sequence continues at coordinate 8,735,718 of NC_090438.1, read as the reverse complement.
TGAAATAACGTCCACGTTATTTCACAGCCATTTTACACTGCACTTAAGTAACTTATAAGTCACCTATATGTCTAACCTTTACCTGGTAAAGGTTTGGTGCAAAGTTACTTAGTGTGAGGGCACCCTGGCACTAGCCAAGGTGCCCCCACATTGTTCAGAGCCAATTCCCTGAACTTTGTGAGTGCGGGGACACCATTACACGCGTGCACTACATATAGGTCAATACCTATATGTAGCTTCACAATGGTAACTCCAAATATGGCCATGTAACATGTCTAAGATCATGGAATTGCCCCCTCTATGCCATCCTGGCATTGTTGGCACAATTCGATGATCCCAGTGGTCTGTAGCACAGACCCTGGTACTGCCAAACTGCCTTTCCTGGGGTTTCACTGCAGCTGCTGCTGCTGCCAACCCCTCAGACAGGTTTCTGCCCCCCTTGGGTCAAGCCAGGCTTGTCCCAGGATGGCAGAACAAAGGACTTCCTCTGAGAGAGGGTGTTACACCCTCTCCCTTTGGAAAATGGTGTGAAGGCAGGGGAGGGGTAGCCTCCCCCAGCCTCTGGAAATGCTTTCTTGGGCACAGATGTGCCCAATTCTGCATAAGCCAGTCTACACCGGTTCAGGGACCCCTTAACCCCTGCTCTGGCACGAAACTGGACAAAGGAAAGGGGAGTGACCACTCCCCTGACCTGCACCTCCCCTGGGAGGTGTCCAGAGCTCCTCCATTGTGCTCCAGACCTCTGCCATCTTGGAAACAGAGGTGCTGCTGGCACACTGGACTGCTCTGAGTGGCCAGTGCCACCAGGTGACGTCAGAGACTTCTTCTGATAGGCTCCTTCAGGTGTTAGTAGCCTATCCTCTCTCCTAAGTAGCCAAACCCTCTTTTCTGGCTATTTAGGGTCTCTGTCTCTGGGGAAACTTTAGATAACGAATGCAAGAGCTCATCAGAGTTCCTCTGCATCTCTCTCTTCACCTTCTGCCAAGGAATCGACTGCTGACCGCGCTGGAAGTCTGCAAAACTGCAACAAAGTAGCTAAGACGACTACTGCAACTCTGTAACGCTGATCCTGCCGCCTTCTCGACTGTTTTCCTGGTGGTGCATGCTGTGGGGGTAGTCTGCCTCCTCTCTGCACTAGAAGCTCCGAAGAAATCTCCAGTGGGTCGACGGAATCTTCCCCCTGCCACCGCAGGCACCAAAAAGCTGCATTACCGGTCCCTTGGGTCTCCTCTCAGCACGACGAGCGAGGTCCCTCGAATCCAGCAACTCTGTCCAAGTGACTCCCACAGTCCAGTGACTCTTCAGTCCAAGTTTGTTGGAGGTAAGTCCTTGCCTCCCCACGCCAGACTGCATTGCTGGGAACTGCGTCTTTTGCAGCTACTCCGGTTCCTGTGCACTTTTCCAGGATTTCCTTTGTGCACAGCCAAGCCTGTGTCCACGGCACTCTAACCTGCATTGCACGACCTCCTGAGTTGTCCTCCGGCGGCGTGGGACTCTCTTGTGCAACTTCGGGTGAGCACCGTTTCACTCCACTTTGTAGTGCCTGTTCCAGCACTTCTCCGGGTGCTGCTTGCTTCTGAGAGGGATCCTTGTCTTGCTGGACGCCCCCTCTGTCCCCTCACGCAATTGGCGACATCCTGGTTCCTCCTGGGCCACAGCAGCGTCCAAAAACCCTAACTGCATGATTTGCAGCTAGCAAGGCGTGCTTGTGGTCTTTCTTCAGGAAAACACTTCTGCACGACTCAACGTGACGTGCGACATCCATCCTTCAAAGGGGAAGTTTCTAGCCCTTTTTGTTCTTGCAGAATCCTCAGCTTCTACTGCCTAGAAGCAGCTTCTTTGCACCCACAGCTGGCATTTCCTGGGCATCTGCCCACTCTCGAATAGATCGTGACTTTTGTACTTGGTCCCCTTGTTCCACAGGTACTCTCGCCTGGAAATCCCTCGTTGTTGCATTGCTGGTGTTGGTCTTTCCTGCAGAATTTCCCTATCACGACTTCTGTGCTCTTTGGGAAACTTTTGTGCACTTTGCACTCACTTTTCAGTGTCTTGGGGTGGGCTATTTTTCTAACCCTTACTGTTTTCTTACAGTCCCAGCGACCCTCTACAAGGTCACATAGGTTTGGGGTCCATTTGTGGTTCGCATTCCACTTTTGGAGCATATGGTTTGTGTTGCCCCTATCCCTATGTGTTCCCATTGCATCCTATTGTAACTATACATTGTTTGCACTGTTTTCTAATACTATACTGCATATTTTTGGTATTGTGTACATATATCTTGTGTATATTTGCTATCCTCATACTGAGGGTACTCACTGAGATACTTCGGCATATTGTCATAAAAATAAAGTACCTTTATTTTTAGTATATCTGTGTATTGTGTTTTCTTATGATATTGTGCAAGTGACACTAGTAGTACTGTAGGAGCTTCTCTCGTCTCCTAGTTCAGCCTAACCTGCTCTGCTAAGCTACCATTATCTATCAGCCTAAGCTGCTAGACACCCTAAACACTAATAAGGAATACCTGGGCCTGGTGCAAGGTGTAAGTACCCCATGGCACTCACTACAACCAGTCCAGCCTCCTACAGACGTTATTTCACTCAGGCTGCACTGGCAGGCCTGTGTAAGAATTATTAGATCTCCCTATGGGTGGCACAAGAAATGCTGCAGCCCATAGGGATCTCCTGGAACCCCAATACCCTGGGTACCTCAGTACCATATACTAGGGAATTATAAGGGTGTTCCAGTATGCCAATGTAAATTGGTGAAATTGGTCACTAGCCTGTTAGTGACAATTTGGAAAGAGAATGAGAGAGCATAACCACTGAGGTTCTGGATAGCAGAGCCTCAGTGAGACAGTTAGTCATAACACAGGTTACACATACAGGGCACACTTATGAGCATTGGGGCCCTGGCTGGCAGGGTCCCAGTAACACATACAACTAAAACAACATATATACAGTGAAATATGGGGTAACATGCCAGGCAAGATGGTACTTTCCTACAAGTTCCCCAAAGAGCACAGAAGTAGTGATAGGGGAATTCTGCAAGGAAGACCAACACCAGCAATGCAACAACGAGGGAATTCCTGACAAGAGTACCTGTGGAACAAGGGGACCAAGTCCAAGAGTCACGATCAAGTCGAGAGCGGGCAGATGCCCAGGAAATGCCAGCTGTGGGTGTAAAGAGGCTGCCACCGGATGGTAGAAGCTGTGGATTCTGCAAGAACGACAAGGGCTAGAATCTTCCCCTTTGGAGGATTGATGTCCCACGTCGTGAAGAGTTGTGCAGAGGTGTTTCCGTGCAGAAAGACCGCAAACGAGCCTTGCTAGCTGCAAGGGTTGCGGTTAGGATTTTTGGATGCTGCTGTGGCCCTTGAGGGACCAGGATGTCGGTAATTGCGTGAGGAGACAGAGGGGGCATCTAGAAAGACAAAGAGCCCACTCAGAAGCAAGCAGCACCCGTAGAAGTGCCAGAACAGGCACTGCGAAGTGGAGCGAACCGTAGCTCACCCACAGTTACACAAGTGGGTCCCAGGACACCGGAGGACAACTCAGGAGGTCGTGCAATGCAGGTTAGAGTGCCGGGGACCCAGGCTTGGCTGTGCACAAAGCAAGTCCTGGAAGAGTGCACAGGAGCCGGAGTAGCTGCAAAACACGCGGTTCCCAGCAATGCAGTCTAGCGTGGGGAGGCAAGGACTTACCTCCACCAAACTTGGACTGAAGAGTCACTGGACTGTTGGAATCACTTGGACAGAGTTGCTTAGTTCAAGGGACCTCACTCGTCGTGCTGAGAGGAGACCAAGAGGACCGGTGATGCAGTTCTTTGGTGCCTGCGGTTGCAGGGGGAAGATTCCGTCGACCCACTGGAGATTTCTTCGGAGCTTCTAATGCAGAGAGGAGGCAGACTACCCCCACAGCATGCACCACCAGGAAAACAGTCGAGAAGGCGGCAGGATCAGCGTTACAAGGTCGCAGGAGTCGTCTTTGCTATTTTGTTGCAGTTTTGCAGGCTTCCAGCGCGGTCAGCAGTTGATTCCTTAGCAGAAGGTGAAGAGAGAGATGCAGAGGAACTCTGATAACATCTTGCATTCGTTATCTAAGGAATTCCCAAAAGCAGAGACCCTAAATAGCCAGAAAAGGAGGTTTGGCTACCTAGGAGACAGGATAGGCTAGCAACACCTGGAGGAGCCTATCAGAAGGAGTCTCTGACGTCACCTGTGGGCACTGGCCACTCAGAGCAGTCCAGTGTGCCAGCAGCATGTCTGTTTCCAAGATGGCAGAGGTCTGGAGCAGACTGGAGGAGCTCTGGGCACCTCCCAGGGGAGGTGCAGGTCAGGGGAGTGGTCACTCCCCTTTGCTTTGTCCAGTTTCACGCCAGAGCAGGGCTGGGGGATCCCTGAACCGGTGTAGACTGGCTTATGCAGAAATGGGCACCATCTGTGCCCATGAAAGCATTTCCAGAGGCTGGGGGAGGCTACTCTTCCCAAGCCATAACACCCTTTTCCAAAGGGATAGCGTGTAACACCCTCTCTCTGAGGAAGTCCTTTGTTCTGCCTTCCTGGGCCAAGCCTGGCTGGACCCCAGGGGGGCAGAAACCTGTCTGAGGGGTTGGCAGCAGCAGCAGCTGCAGTGTAATCCTGGGAAAGGCAGTTTGGCAGTACCCGGGGTTTGTGCTAGAGACTCGTGGGATCATGGAATTGTCTCCCCAATGCCAGGGTGGCATTGGGGTGACAATTCCATGATCTTAGACATGTTACATGGCCATGTTCGGAGTTACCATTGTGACGCTATACATATGTCGTGGCATATGTGTAGTGCACGCGTGTAATGGTGTCCCCGCACTCACAAAGTCCGGGGAATTTGCCCTGAACAATGTGGGGGCACCTTGGCTAGTGCCAGGGTGCCCACACACTAAGTAACTTAGCACCCAACCTTTACCAGGTAAAGGTTAGACATATAAGTGACTTATAAGTTACTTAAGTGCAGTGGTAAATGGCTGTGAAATAACGTGGACATTATTTCACTCAGGCTGCACTGGCAGGCCTGTGTAAGAATTGTCAGATCTCCCTATGGGTGGCACAAGAAATGCTGCAGCCCACAGGGATCTCCTGAAACCCCAATACCCTGGGTACCTCAGTACCATATACTAGGGAATTATAAAGGTGTTCCAGCATGCCAATGTAAATTGGTGAAATTGGTCACTAGCCTGTTAGTGACAATTTGGAAAGAAAATGAGAGAGCATAACCACTGAGTTTCTGGATAGCAGAGCCTCAGTGAGACAGTTAGTCATAACACAGGTCACACATATAGGGCACATTTATGAGCACTGGGGCCCTGGCTGGCAGGATCCCAGTGACACATACAACTAAAATAACATATATACAGTGAAATAAGGGGGTAACATGCCAGGCAAGATGGTACTTTCCTACACCCCCCCCCCCCCCCAAACGAAGGACAATAAGACTAGCCATGATCTGATGAGTCTTCATTGTCTAAGTGGAAATATCTGGAGAGTCCATCTGCATTGGAGTGGGTATTCCCAGGTCTATGTTCCACTGTATAGTCCATTCCCTGTAGAGATATGGATCACCTCAACAATTTAGGGTTTTCACCTTTCATTTGTTTTAGCCAAAGTAGAGGTTTGTGGTCTGTCTGAACAATGACGTGAGTGCCAAACAGGTATGGCCTCAACTTCTTCAGTGCCAGACCACAGCAAAGGTCTCCCTCTCTATGGCAGACCAACGCTTTTCTCAAGGGGTCAACCTCCTGCTGATAAAAGCAACAGGTTGATCCTGGCCCTCAGAAGTAAGTTGTGATAAGACTGCCCCTACCCCTAATTCAGATGCATCAGTTTGGACAATGAATTTTTTGGAGTAACAGGGGCTTTTCAGGACAGGTGCAGAGCAGACATGAAATTGCTTCCCCTGTCTGATACTACCTCTTTTGGGAAGCCCACCCTGGAAAAGATTCCCAGGAGGGCCTTTGCCACTGCAGGAGCTGTAGTGGTCCTAAGAGGAATTGCTTCAGGATATCTGGTGGCATGGTCCACTACCACCAAGATAAACCTATTGCCCGAAGCAGTAGGAGGGTCAAGGGGGCCAACTATGTCAACCCCTACCCTTTCAAAGGGAACCCCAACCACAGGCCGTGGAATAAGGGGTGCCTTTGGAGTGCCACCTGTCTTGCCACTGGCTTGACAGGTTTCACAGGACTTACAAAATTCCTTTGTGTCCTCTGACATTCTAGGCCAATGAAACAAGGGAACAAGCCTGTCCCAAGTTTTCATTTGCCCTAAATGTCCAGCTAAGGGAATGTCGTGGGCTAGAGTTAGGAGGAACTTTCTGTATTCCTGAGGAATCACCAATCTCCTGGCAGCTCCAGGTTTTGGATCCCTTGCTTCAGTATACAAAAGGTTGTCCTCCCAGTAAACTCTGTGAGAGTCACTGACATCCCCATTTGCTTGTTTGACAGCTTGCTGCCTTAGACCCTCTAGTGTGGGACAGGTATGCTGTGCCACACTCAGCTCCTCTCTGGCAGGCCCCCCTTCACCCAAAAGCTCAGCAGTGTCTGCTTCCAGCTCCTCTGGTGTAGGTTCTGCACAAGGTGGAAATTCTTCTTCCTCAGAAGTAGAATCCACTGTAGAGGGAGGGATAGTAGGTATTGTTTTACCTTTACTAACCCTATCTTTAGGGAGCACTTGGTCCATTCTTCCAGGATCCAAGTCACCCTGTCCTTTTTGCTTTTTGGCCTGAGCCCTGGTCAAAGCAAAAATATGCCCAGGAATACCCAGCATTGCTGCATGAGCCTCCAACTCCACTTCTGCCCAAGCTGATGTCTCTAAATCGTTCCCTAGTAGACAGTCTATAGGTAAATCTGAGGCAACCACAACTTTCTTTGGACCAGTAACCCCCCCCCCAGTTGAGATTCACAACAGCCATGGGGTGGCTAAGAGTGTTGTTATGAGCATCAGTCACTTGGTACTGGTGACCAAGTAGGTGTTGTTCAGGGTGGACCAGTTTCTCTATTACCATTGTAACACTAGCACCTGAGTCCCTGTAGGCCTGAACCTCAACACCATTTATTAGGGGTAGTTGCTTGTACTTATCCATATTAAGGGGACAAGCAACCAAGGTGGCCAAATCAATGGCCCCTTCAGAGACTAACACAGCCTCTGTGGTCTCCCTAACAAGACCATCCCCAACTAAATTACCAAAAGTGAGCCCAGCTACTCCCTTGGATTAGCTATTAGTAGGTTTGCTCCCACCACCACTGCTATTACTAGGGGCACTAGGTGTAGCAGCAGGGGTTGTAGTGGTAGGAGGCTTGGTGCTTTTCTTTGGGCAACGGGGATCAGTTGTCCAATGGCTTTTTATTTTACATAAATAGCACCATGGTTTCTTTTCTTTGTTTTTATTTGAAGAGGATTTGGGCCCACCACCCGCACCAGATTGTTTTTGTGGGCCTGATGAAGACTCATTTTTAGATTTGTCCCCACCCTTGTCATAAGACTTACCATCCTTCTTCTTGCCATCTTTGTCACCCCCTGTATGAACTTTTCTGTTCACCCTTGTTCTGACCCATTTGTCTGCCTTCTTTCCCAATTCTTGGGGAGAGGTCAGATCAGAGTCTACCAGGTACTGGTGTAACAAATCAGACACACAATTATTAAGAATATGCTCTCTCAGGATTAAGTTATACAGGCTTTCATAGTCAGAAACTTTACTGCCATGTAACCACCCCTCCAAGGCCTTCACTGAATGGTCAACAAAGTCTACCCAGTCTTGTGAAGACTCCTTTTTGGTTTCTCTGAACTTTATCCTGTAGTGTTCAGTGGTTAAGCCATAACCATCAAGGAGTGCATTCTTAAGAACTGCAAAATTATTGGCATCACTTTCCTTAACAGTAAGGAGCCTATCCCTACCCTTTCCAGTGAAAGATAGCCATAGGATAGCAGCCCACTGCCTTTGAGGGACTGTAGGAAAGTACCATCTTGCCTGGCATGTTACCCCCATATTCCACTGTATATATGTTGTTTTAGTTGGATGTGTCACTGGGACCCTGCCAGCCAGGGCCCCATTGCTCATAAGTGTGCCCTGTATGTGTTACCTGTGTTATGACTAACTGTCTCACTGAGGCTCTGCTATCCAGAACCTCAGTGGTTATGCTCTCTCATTTCTTTCCAAATTGTCACTAACAGGCTAGTGACTAATTTCACCAATTCATATTGGCATACTGGAACACCCTTATAATTCCCTAGTATATGGTACTGAGGTACCCAGGGTATTGGGGTTCCAGGAGATCCCTATGGGCTGCAACATTTCTTTTGCCACCCATTGGGAGCTCTGACAATTCTTACACAGGCCTGCCATTGCAGCCTGAGTGAAATAATGCCCACATTATTTCACAGCCATTTTTCACTGCACTTAAGTAACTTATAAGTCACCTATATGTCTAACCTTTACCTGGTAAAGTTTGGGTGCTAAGTTACTTAGTGTGTGGGCACCCTGGCACTAGCCAAGGTGCTCCCACATGGTTCAGGGCAAATTCCCCGGACTTTGTGAGTGCGGGGACACCATTACACGCGTGCACTATACATAGGTCACTACTGTAGGAGGCTGGACTGGCTTGTAGTGAGTACCAAGGGGTACTTGCACCTTGCACCAGGCCCAGTTATCCCTTATTAGTGTATAGGGTGTCTAGCAGCTTAGGCTGATAGATAATGGTAGCTTAGCAGAGCAGCTTAGGCTGAACTAGGAGACGTGTTAAGCTACTACAGTACCACTTAGTGTCATATGCACAATATCATAAGAAAACACAATACACAGTTATACTAAAAATAAAGGTACTTTATTTTTATGACAATATGCCAAAGTATCTTAGAGTGTACCCTCAGTGAGAGGATAGGAAATATACACAAGATATATATACACAATAGCAAAAATATGCAGTATAGTCTTAGAAAACAGTGCAAACAATGTATAGTTACAATAGGATGCAATGGGGAAACATAGGGATAGGGGCAACACAAACCATATACTCCAGAAGTGGAATGCGAACCACGAATGGACCCCAAACCTATGTGACCTTGTAGAGGGTCGCTGGGGCTATTAGAAAATAGTGAGAGTTAGCAAAATAACCCTCCCCAAGACCCTGAAAAGTGAGTGCAAAGTGCACCAAAGTTCCCCTAAGGACAAAATAGTTGTGTTAGAGGGAAAATGCAAGGAAAACACAAATCAGCAATGCAACAACGATGGATTCCTGACTGAGGGTACCTGTGGAACAAGGGGACCAAGTCCAGAAGTCACAAGCAGCTCGGAGATGGGCAGATGCCCAAGAAATGCCAGCGGTTGGTGCAAAGAAGCTCTTACTAGGCTGAAGAACTGTGAATACTGCAGGAACGACAAGGGCTAGATACTTCCCCTTTGGAGGATGGATCCCTCACGCCTTGGAGAGTCGTGCAGAAGTGTTTTCCCGCCGGATGGATGCCAACAAGCCTTGCTACACGCAAATCGTGCGTTTGGCGTTTTTGGACGCTGCTGGGGCCCAGGAGGGACCAGGAGGTCGCAAATTGGACCTGCTGAGAGAGGGGACGTCGAGGAAGACAAAGAGCCCTCACTGAAGCAGGTAGCACCCGGAGAAGTGCCAGAAACAGGCACTACAAGGATGCGTGAAACGGTGCTCGCCGAAGTTGCACAAAGGAGTCCCACGTCGCCGGAGACCAACTTAGAAAGTCGTGCAATGCAGGTTAGAGTGCCGTGGACCCAGGCTTGGCTGTGCACGAAGGATTTCCGCCGGAAGTGCACAGGGGCCGGAGTAGCTTGCAAAGTCGCGGTTCCCAGCAATGCAGCCCAGCGAGGTGAGGCAGGGACTTACCTCCACCAAACTTGGGCTGAAGAGTCACTGGACTGTGGGAGTCACTTGGACGGTGTCGCTGGATTCGAAGGACCTCGCTCGTCGTGCTGAGAGGAGACCCAAGGGACCGGTAATGCAGCTTTTTGGTGCCTGCGGTTGCAGGGGGAAGATTCCGTCGACCCACGGGAGATTTCTTCGGAGCTTCTGGTGCAGAGAGGAGGCAGACTACCCCCACAGCATGCACAAGCAGGAAAACAGTCGAGAAGGCGGCAGGATCAGCGTTACAGAGTTGCAGTAGTCGTCTTTGCTACTATGTTGCAGGTTTGCAGGCTTCCAGCGCGGTCAGCGGTCGATTCCTTATCAGAAGGTGAAGAGGGAGATGCAGAGGAACTCGGCTGAGCTCATGCATTCGTTATCTAAAGTTTCCCCAGAGACAGAGACCCTAAATAGCCAGAAAAGAGGGTTTGGCTACCTAGGAGAGAGGAAAGGCTACTAACACCTGAAGGAGCCTATCACAAGGAGTCTCTGACGTCACCTGGTGGCACTGGCCACTCAGAGCAGTCCAGTGTGCCAGCAGCACCTCTGTTTCCAAGATGGCAGAGGTCTGGAGCACACTGGAGGAGCTCTGGACACCTCCCAGGAGAGGTGCAGGTCAGGGGAGTGGTCACTCCCCTTTCCTTTGTCCAGTTTCGCGCCAGAGCAGGGGCTAAGGGGTCCCTGAACCGGTGTAGACTGGCTTATGCAGAATTGGGCACATCTGTGCCCAACAAAGCATTTCCAGAGGCTGGGGGAGGCTACTCCTCCCCTGCCTTCACACCATTTTCCAAAGGGAGAGGGTGTCACACCCTCTCTCAGAGGAAGTTCTTTGTTCTGCCATCCTGGGCCAGGCCTGGCTGGACCCCAGGAGGGCAGCTGCCTGTCTGAGGGGTTGGCAGCAGCAGCAGCTGCAGAGAAACCCCAGGAAGGGCAGTCTGGCAGTACCAGGGTCTGTGCTACAGACCACTGGGATCATGGAATTGTACCAACAATGCCAGGATGGCATAGAGGGGGCAATTCCATGATCATAGACATGTTACATGGCCATATTCGGAGTTACCACGGTGAAGCTACATATAGGTAGTGACCTATATGTAGTGCACGCGTGTAATGGTGTCCCAGCACTCACAAAGTTCAGTGAATTGGCTCTGAACAATGTGGGGGCACCTTGGCTAGTGCCAGGGTGCCCTCACACTAAGTAACTTTGCACCTAACCTTTACCAGGTAAAGGTTAGACATATAGGTGACTTATAAGTTACTTAAGTGCAGTGTAAAATGGCTGTGAAATAACGTGGACGTTATTTCACTCAGGCTGCAGTGGCAGGCCTGTGTAAGAATTGTCAGAGCTCCCTATGGGTGGCAAAAGAAATGCTGCAGCCCATAGGGATCTCCTGGAACCCCAATACCCTGGGTACCTCAGTACCATATACTAGGGAATTATAAGGGTGTTCCAGTAAGCCAATGTAAATTGGTAAAAATGGTCACTAGCCTGTCAGTGACAATTTGGAAAGAAATGAGAGAGCATAACCACTGAGGTTCTGATTAGCAGAGCCTCAGTGAGACAGTTAGTCACTACACAGGTAACATATTCAGGCACACTTATGAGCACTGGGGCCCTAGGTTACCAGGGTCCCAGTGACACATACAACTAAAACAACATATATACAGTGAAAAATGGGGGTAACATGCCAGGCAAGATGGTACTTTCCTACACAACCCCCCCCCAAACGAAGGACAATAAGACTAGCCATTACCTGATGAGTCTTCATTGTCTAAGTGGAAATATCTGGAGAGTCCATCTGCATTGGAGTGGCTACTCCCAGGTCTATGTTCCACTGTATAGTCCATTCCCTGTAGGGATATGGACCACCTCAACAATTTAGGATTTTCACCTTTCATTTGTTTTAGCCAAAGTAGAGGTTTGTGGTCTGTCTGAACAATGAAGTGAGTGCCAAACAGGTATGGCCTCAACTTCTTCAGAGCCCAGACCACAGCAAAGGCCTCCCTCTCAATGGCAGACCAACGCTTTTCTCTAGGGGTCAACCTTCTACTAATAAAAGCCACAGGTTGATCCTGGCCCTCAGAATTAAGTTGTGATAGGACTGCCCCTACTCCTAATTCAGATGCATCAGTTTGGACATAGAATTTTTTAGAGTAACAAGGGCTTTTCAGGACAGGTGCAGAGCACATGGCCTGCTTCAGCTCCTCAAAAGCTTTCTGACAGTTTGCTGTCCATAATACCTTTTTAGGCATTTTCTTGGATGTGAGGTCATTAAGAGGGGCTGCAATGGAGCCATAGTTCTTAATGAACCTCCTGTAATACCCAGTGAGGCCTAGGAAGGCTCTCACCTGAGTCTGAGTGGTAGGGGGAACCCAATCAATAATAGTTTGGATTTTCCCCTGAAGTGGTGCAATCTGTTCCCCACCAACAAGGTGTCCCAGATAAACCACCTTACCCTGCCCTATCTAGCACTTTGAAGCCTTGATAGTGAGGCCTGCCTTTTGCAGGGCCTCCAAAACTTTCCAAAGGTGGACCAGGTTATCATCCCAGCTGGAGCTAAAGACAGCTATATCATCCAAATATGCTGCACTGAAAGCTTCCAGCCCTTGCAGGACTGTGTTCACCAACCTCTGAAAAGTGGCAGGTGCATTTTTCAGACCAAAAGGCATTACAGTAAACTGGTAATGTCCTCCAATGGTAGAAAATGCAGTCTTCGATTTAGCATCTTCTGACAATTTGATCTGCCAATACCCTGCAGTCAAATCAAAAGTGCTTAGATACTTGGCAGATGCCAGTGTATCTATGAGCTCATCTGCCCTGGGTATAGGGTGAGCATCAGTTTTGGTTACCAAGTTGAGACCTCTATAGTCGACACAAAACCTCATTTCCTTCTTTCCATCTTTAGAATTGGGTTTTGGTACCAGTACCACAGGAGAAGCCCATGGACTGTCAGAGTGCTCAACCACTCCTAGTTCCAACATCTTCTGAACTTCTTGCATTATGCAGTCCCTGACATGGTCAGGCTGCCTATAGATCTTACTTTTGACAGGTAAACTGTCTCCAGTATTTATAGTGTGCTCACACCAAGAAGTGGTGCCTGGCACAATGGAGAAGAGTTCTGAAAATTGTCCTAGGAGATTTATGCAATTATCTTTCTGCTCAGCAGTAAGACAATCAGCCAAAACTACACCTTCCACAAGAGCATCTTGTTCTGTGGAAGAGAAGAGATCAGGTAGAGGATCACTGTCTTCTTCCTGTCCCTCATCTGTTGCCATGAGCAGGGTGAGATCAGCCCTGTCATAGTAGGGTTTCAGGCGGTTGACATGGAGCACCCTAAGGGGACTCCTGGCAGTGCCTAAGTCTACCAAGTAGGTGACTTCACCCTTCTTTTCAACAATTGTGTGGGGTCCACTCCATTTATCTTGGAGTGCTCTTGGGGCAACAGGCTCCAAGACCCACACTTTCTGCCCTGGTTGGTACTGAACCAAAACAGCCTTCTGATCATGCCATTGCTTCTGGAGCTCTTGGCTGGCCTGAAGGTTTTTACTGGCCTTTTTCATGTACTCAGCCATCCTTGATCTGAGGCCAAGTACATAATCCACAATATCCTGCTTAGGAGCTTTTAAAGGTTGTTCCCAACCCTCCTTTACAAGTGTGAGTGGATCCCTAACAGGGTGTCCAAAAAGAAGTTCAAAGGGGCTGAAGCCCACTCCTTTCTGGGGTACCTACCTGTAGGCAAAAAGGAGGCATGGTAGAAGGATATCCCATCTCCTGCGGAGTTTTTCAGGGAGTCCCATAATCATGCATTTGAGAGTTTTATTAAATCTCTCCACCAGTCCATTTGTTTGTGGATGATAGGGTGTTGTGAACTTGTAAGTTACACCACACTCTTTCCACATGGCCTTTAAGTATGCAGACATGAAATTGCTTCCCCTGTCTGATACTACTTCCTTTGGGAAGCCCACCCTGGAAAATATTCCCAGGAGGGCCTTTGCCACTGCAGGAGCTGTAGTGGTCCTTAAAGGAATAGCTTCAGGATATCTTGTGGCATGGTCCACTACCACCAAGATAAACCTATTGCCTGAAGCAGTAGGAGGGTCAAGGGGGCCAACTATGTCAACCCCTACCCTTTCAAAGGGAACCCCAACCACAGGCAGTGGGATAAGGGGTGCCTTTGGAGTGCCACCTGTCTTGCCACTGGCTTGACAGGTTTCACAGGACTTACAAAATTCTTTTGTGTCCTCAGACATCCTAGGCCAATGAAACAATGGTACCAATCTGTCCCAAGTTTTCATTTGACCCAGGTGCCCAGCTAAGGGAATGTCATGTGCCAGTGTTAGGAGGAACTTTCTGTACTCCTGAGGAATCACTAATCTCCTGGCAGCTCCAGGTTTAGGATCCCTATGCTCAGTGTACAAGAGGTTGTCCTCCCAGTAAACTCTGTGTGAGTCACTGACATCCCCATTAGCCTGTTTGACAGCTTGCTGTCTGAGACCCTCTAATGTGGGACAGGTTTGCTGTGTGTAGGAAAGTACCATCTTGCCTGGCATGTTACCCCCATTTTTCACTGTATATATGTTGTTTTAGTTGTATGTGTCACTGGGACCCTGGTAACCCAGGGCCCCAGTGCTCATAAGTGTGCCTGTATGTGTTACCTGTGTAGTGACTAACTGTCTCACTGAGGCTCTGCTAATCAGAACCTCAGTGGTTATGCTCTCTCATTTCTTTCTAAATTGTCACTGACAGGCTAGTGACCATTTTTACCAATTTACATTGGCTTACTGGAACACCCTTATAATCCCCTAGTATATGGTACTGAGGTACCCAGGGTATTGGGGTTCCAGGAGATCCCTATGGGCTGCAGCATTTCTTTTGCCACCCATAGGGAGCTCTGACAATTCTTACACAGGCCTGCCACTGCAGCCTGAGTGAAATAACGTCCACGTTATTTCACAGCCATTTTACACTGCACTTAAGTAACTTATAAGTCACCTATATGTCTAACCTTTACCTGGTAAAGGTTAGGTGCAAAGTTACTTAGTGTGAGAGCACCCTGGCACTAGCCAAGGTGCCCCCACATTGTTCAGAGCCAATTCACTGAACTTTGTGAGTGCGGGGACACCATTACACGCGTGCACTACATATAGGTCACTACCTATATGTAGCTTCACCATGGTAACTCCGAATATGGCCATGTAACATGTCTATGATCATGGAATTGCCCCCTCTATGCCATCCTGGCATTGTTGGTACAATTCCATGATCCCAGTGGTCTGTAGCACAGACCCTGGTACTGCCAGACTGCCCTTCCTGGGGTTTCTCTGCAGCTGCTGCCAACCCCTCAGACAGGCATCTGCCCTCCTGGGGTCCAGCCAGGCCTGGCCCAGGATGGCAGAACAAAGAACTTCCTCTGAGAGAGGGTGTGACACCCTCTCCCTTTGGAAAATGGTGTGAAGGCAGGGGAGGAGTAGCCTCCCCCAGCCTCTGGAAATGCTTTGTTGGGCACAGATGTGCCCAATTCTGCATAAGCCAGTCTACACCGGTTCAGGGACCCCTTAGCCCCTGCTCTGGCGCGAAACTGGACAAAGGAAAGGGGAGTGACCACTCCCCTGACCTGCACCTCCCCTGGGAGGTGTCCAGAGCTCCTCCAGTGTGCTCCAGACCTCTGCCATCTTGGAAACAGAGGTGCTGCTGGCACACTGGACTGCTCTGAGTGGCCAGTGCCACCAGGTGACGTCAGAGACTCCTTGTGATAGGCTCCTTCAGGTGTTAGTAGCCTTTCCTCTCTCCTAGGTAGCCAAACCCTCTTTTCTGGCTATTTAGGGTCTCTGTCTCTGGGGAAACTTCAGATAACGAATGCATGAGCTCAGCCGAGTTCCTCTGCATCTCCCTCTTCACCTTCTGATAAGGAATCGACCGCTGACCGCGCTGGAAGCCTGCAAACCTGCAACATAGTAGCAAAGACGACTACTGCAACTCTGTAACGCTGATCCTGCCGCCTTCTCGACTGTTTTCCTGCTTGTGCATGCTGTGGGGGTAGTCTGCCTCCTCTCTGCACCAGAAGCTCCGAAGAAATCTCCCGTGGGTCGACGGAATCTTCCCCCTGCAACCGCAGGCACCAAAAAGCTGCATCTCCGGTCCCTTGGGTCTCCTCTCAGCACGACGAGCGAGGTCCCTCGAATCCAGCGACACCGTCCAAGTGACCCCCACAGTCCAGTGACTCTTCAGCCCAAGTTTGGTGGAGGTAAGTCCTTGCCTCACCTCGCTGGGCTGCATTGCTGGGAACCGCGACTTTGCAAGCTTCTCCGGCCCCTGTGCACTTCCGGCGGAAATCCTGTGTGCACAGCCAAGCCTGGGTCCACGGCACTCTAACCTGCATTGCACGACTTTCTAAGTTGGTCTCCGGCGACGTGGGACTCCTTTGTGCAACTTCGGCGAGCACCGTTTCACGCATCCTCGTAGTGCCTGTTTCTGGCACTTCTCCGGGTGCTACCTGCTTCAGTGAGGGCTCTTTGTCTTGCTCGACGTCCCCTCTCTCTGCAGGTCCAATTTGCGACCTTCTGGTCCCTCCTGGGCCCCAGCAGCGTCCAAAAACGCCAAAGGCACGATTTGCGTGTAGCAAGGCTTGTTGGCGTCCATCTGGCGGGAAAACACTTCTGCACGACTCTCCAAGGCGTGGGGGATCCATCCTCCAAAGGGGAAGTCTCTAGCCCTTGTCGTTCCTGCAGTATTCACAGTTCTTCAGCCTAGTAAGAGCTTCTTTGCACCAACCGCTGGCATTTCTTGGGCATCTGCCCATCTCCGAGCTGCTTGTGACTTTTGGACTTGGTCCCCTTGTTCCACAGGTACCTTCAGACAGGAATCCATCGTTGTTGCATTGCTGATTTGTGTTTTCCTTGCATTCTCCCTCTAACACGACTATTTTGTCCTTAGGGGAACTTTAGTGCACTTTGCACTCACTTTTCAGGGTCTTGGGGAGGGTTATTTTTCTAACTCTCACTATTTTCTAATAGTCCCAGCGACCCTCTACAAGGTCACATAGGTTTGGGGTCCATTCGTGGTTCGCATTCCACTTCTGGAGTATATGGTTTGTGTTGCCCCTATCCCTATGTTTCCCCATTGCATCCTATTGTAACTATACATTGTTTGCACTGTTTTCTAAGACTATACTGCATATTTTTGCTATTGTGTATATATATCTGGTGTATATTTCCTATCCTCTCACTGAGGGTACACTCTAAGATACTTTGGCATATTGTCATAAAAATAAAGTACCTTTATTTTTAGTATAACTGTGTATTGTGTTTTCTTATGATATTGTGCATATGACACTAAGTGGTACTGTAGTAGCTTCACACGTCTCCTAGTTCAGCCTAAGCTGCTCTGCTAAGCTACCATTATCTATCAGCCTAAGCTGCTAGACACCCTATACACTAATAAGGGATAACTGGGCCTGGTGCAAGGTGCAAGTACCCCTTGGTACTCACTACAAGCCAGTCCAGCCTCCTACATTGGTTGTGCAGTGGTGGGATAAGTGCTTGAGACTACTTACCACTCTTGTCATTGTACTTTTCATAAGAGAAAAATATACAAAACAAGGTCAGTGTATATACACATAGTCAAAAAGTTTTGCATTTCCTCTTTTCACTCTTTTCTAAGTGCTGAAAAGTACTTCTAAACTTTCAAAAAGTTCTTAAAAGTTTAAAAAGTTTTTTTCTGTCTTTCCAAAAAGTTCTGAAAACTTTTTTCTCTTTATCTATCACTTTAACTCTCTCTAAAAAATGTCTGGCACAGGCCAAAAAGTTGAACTGTCCAAACTTGCATATGATCACCTTAGCTGGAAAGGAGCAAGGAGTCTCTGCATAGAGAGAGGTTTGAGTGTAGGGAAGAATCCTTCCTTAGAACTGTTAATTAATATGCTTAGAGTACAGGATAAGGCCATAAGTGCCCAATCTGTGGAAAAAGTAGCTAATGGTTCTCAATCTGATCCAGGGACTCCCCCAGGAAAAGGTTCAGGAAAGAAACTTCTTAGCCTGCCCATTACTAGACAGTCTAGCATAGTTGGTACAGAGGTTGAATCACATCATACTGATGATGTGCTCTCACATTATACTGGTAGCCAAGCTGTTAGGGTGCCCTCTGTAAGGGACAGGTCTCCTTCTGTTCATTCCCATCATACCTCTGTATCTAGAAATGTCCCTCCCACCCACCCTGATGACAGATTGTTAGAAAGGGAGCTCAATAGATTGAGAGTGGAGCAAACCAGACTGAAGCTCAAGAAGCAACAGCTGGATTTGGATAGACAGTCTTTAGAAATAGAGAGGGAAAGACAGAAAATGGGTTTAGATACCCATGGTGGCAGCAGCAGTATTCCCCATAGTCATCCTGCAAAAGAGCATGATTCCAGGAATCTGCATAAGATAGTTCCCCCTTACAAGGAGGGGGATGACATTAACAAGTGGTTTGCTGCACTTGAGAGGGCCTGTGCTGTACAGGATGTCCCTCAAAAGCAGTGGGCTGCTATCCTATGGCTATCATTTACTGGAAAAGGTAGGGATAGGCTCCTTACTGTAAAAGAAAATGATGCTAACAATTTCCAAGTTCTTAAGAATGCACTCCTGGATGGTTATGGCTTAACCACTGAACAGTACAGGATAAAGTTCAGAGATACCAAAAAGGAGTCTTCACAAGACTGGGTTGATTTCATTGACCAGGCAGTGAAGGCCTTGGAGGGGTGGTTACATGGCAGTAAAGTTACTGATTATGACAGCCTGTATAACTTAATCCTGAGAGAGCATATTCTTAATAATTGTGTGTCTGATTTGTTGCACCAGTACTTGGTGGACTCTGATCTGACCTCTCCCCAAGAATTGGGAAAGAAGGCAGACAAATGGGTCAGAACAAGAGTGAACAGAAAAGTTCATACAGGGGGTGACAAAGATGGCAACAAAAAGAAGGATGGTAAGTCTTCTGACAAGGGTGGGGACAAATCTAAAAATGAGTCTTCATCAGGCCCACAAAAACACTCTGGTGGGGGTGGTGGGCCCAAATCCTCCTTTAATCAGAACAAGGAAAAGAAACCATGGTGCTATTTATGTAAGATAAAAGGCCATTGGACAACAGATCCCAGTTGTCCAAAGAAAGGCACCACAGCTCCTACCACTACAACCCCTACTGCTACACCTAGTGTCCCTACTAATAGCAGTGGTGGTGGGAGCAAACCTACTAATAGCCAATCCAAGGGAGTAGCTGGGCTCACTTTTGGTAATTTAGTTGGGGTTGGTCTGATTAGGGAGACCACAGAGGCTACTTTAGTCTCTGAAGGGGCTATTGACTTAGCCACTTTGGTTGCTTGCCCCCATAACTTGGAGAAGTACAAGCAACTAACCCTAATAAATGGTGTTGAGGTCCAGGCCTACAGGGACACAGGTGCCAGTGTCACAATGGTGATTGAGAAACTGGTGCACCCTGAACAACACATACTTGGACACCAGTACCAAGTAACCGATGCTCACAACATAACACAAAGCCACCCCATGGCTGTTGTAAATCTCAACTGGGGGGGGGTATCTGGTCCAAAGAAAGTTGTGGTAGCTTCAGATTTACCTGTAGACTGTCTATTAGGGAACGATTTGGAGACATCAGCTTGGTCAGATGTGGAGTTGGAGGCCCATGCAGCAATGCTGGGCATCCCAGGGCATATTTTTGCTTTGACAAGGGCTCAGGCCAAAAAGCAAAAAGGACAGGGAAGCTTGGATCCTGGAACAATGGACCAAGTGCTCCCTAAAGCTAGGGCTAGTAGAAGCAAACCACTTCCTACTATCCCTCCCTCTACAGTGGATTCTACTTCTGAGGAAGAAGAATTCCCTCCCTGTGCAGAACCTACACCAGAGGAGCTGGAAGCAGACACTGCTGAGCTTTTGGGTGAAGGGGGGCCTGCCAGAGAGGAGCTGAGTGTGGCACAGCAAACCTGTCCCACATTAGAGGGTCTCAGACAGCAAGCTGTCAAACAGGCTAATGGGGATGTCAGTGACTCACACAGAGTTTACTGGGAGGACAACCTCTTGTACACTGAGCAAAGGGATCCTAAACCTGGAGCTGCCAGGAGATTAGTGATTCCTCAGGAGTACAGAAAGTTCCTCCTAACACTGGCACATGACATTCCCTTAGCTGGGCACCTGGGTCAAATGAAAACTTGGGACAGATTGGTACCACTGTTTCATTGGCCTAGGATGTCTGAGGACACAAAAGATTTTTGTAAGTCCTGTGAAACCTGTCAAGCCAGTGGCAAGACAGGTGGCACTCCAAAGGCACCCCTTATCCCACTGCCTGTGGTTGGGGTTCCCTTTGAAAGGGTAGGGGTTGACATAGTTGGCCCCCTTGACCCTCCTACTGCTTCAGGCAATAGGTTTATCTTGGTGGTAGTGGACCATGCCACAAGATATCCTGAAGCTATTCCTTTAAGGACCACTACAGCTCCTGCAGTGGCAAAGGCCCTCCTGGGAATATTTTCCAGGGTGGGCTTCCCAAAGGAAGTAGTATCAGACAGAGGAAGCAATTTCATGTCTGCATACTTAAAGGCCATGTGGAAGGAGTGTGGTGTAACTTACAAGTTCACAACACCCTATCATCCACAAACAAATGGACTGGTGGAGAGATTTAATAAAACTCTCAAAGGCATGATTATGGGACTCCCTGAAAAACTCCGCAGGAGATGGGATATCCTTCTACCATGCCTCCTTTTTGCCTACAGGGAGGTACCCCAGAAAGGAGTGGGCTTCAGCCCCTTTGAACTTCTTTTTGGACACCCTGTTAGGGGTCCACTCACACTTGTAAAGGAGGGTTGGGAACAACCTTTAAAAGCTCCTAAGCAGGATATTGTGGATTATGTACTTGGCCTCAGATCAAGGATGGCTGAGTACATGAAAAAGGCCAGTAAAAACCTTCAGGCCAGCCAAGAGCTCCAGAAGCAATGGCATGATCAGAAGGCTGTTTTGGTTCAGTACCAACCAGGGCAGAAAGTGTGTGTCTTGGAGCCTGTGGCCCCAAGAGCACTCCAAGATAAATGGAGTGGTCCACACACAATTGTTGAAAAGAAGGGTGAAGTCACCTACTTGGTTGACTTAGGCACTGCCAGGAGTCCCCTTAGGGTGCTCCATGTCAACCGCCTGAAACCCTACTATGACAGGGCTGATCTCACCCTGCTCATGGCAACAGATGAGGGACAGGAAGAAGACAGTGATCCTCTACCTGATCTCTTCTCTTCCACAGAACAAGATGCTCTTGTGGAAGGGGTAGTTTTGGCTGATTGTCTTACTGCTGAGCAGAAAGATAATTGCATAAATCTCCTAGGACAATTTTCAGAACTCTTCTCCATTGTGCCAGGCACCACTTCTTGGTGTGAGCACACTATAGATACTGGAGACAGTTTACCTGTCAAAAGTAAGATCTATAGGCAGCCTGACCATGTCAGGGACTGCATAAAGCAAGAAGTTCAGAAGATGTTGGAACTAGGAGTGGTTGAGCACTCTGACAGTCCATGGGCTTCTCCTGTGGTACTGGTACCAAAACCCAATTCTAAAGATGGAAAGAAGGAAATGAGGTTTTGTGTAGACTATAGAGGTCTCAACTTGGTAACCAAAACAGATGCTCACCCTATACCCAGGGCAGATGAGCTAATAGATACACTGGCATCTGCCAAGTATCTAAGCACTTTTGATTTGACTGCAGGGTATTGGCAGATCAAAATGTCAGAAGATGCTAAACCTAAAACTGCATTTTCTACCATTGGAGGACATTACCAGTTTACTGTAATGCCTTTTGGTTTGAAAAATGCACCTGCCACTTTTCAGAGGTTGGTGAACACAGTCCTGCAAGGGCTGGAAGCTTTCAGTGCAGCATATTTGGATGATATAGCTGTCTTTAGCTCCAGCTGGGATGATCACCTGGTCCACCTTTGGAAAGTTTTGGAGGCCCTGCAAAAGGCAGGCCTCACTATCAAGGCTTCAAAGTGCCAGATAGGGCAGGGTAAGGTGGTTTATCTGGGACACCTTGTTGGTGGGGAACAGATTGCACCACTTCAGGGGAAAATCCAAACTATTATTGATTGGATTCCCCCTACCACTCAGACTCAGGTGAGAGCCTTCCTAGGCCTCACTGGGTATTACAGGAGGTTCATTAAGAACTATGGCTCCATTGCAGCCCCTCTTAATGACCTCACATCCAAGAAAATGCCTAAAAAGGTATTATGGACAGCAAACTGTCAGAAAGCTTTTGAGGAGCTGAAGCAGGCCATGTGCTCTGCACCTGTCCTGAAAAGCCCTTGTTACTCTAAAAAATTCTATGTCCAAACTGATGCATCTGAATTAGGAGTAGGGGCAGTCCTATCACAACTTAATTCTGAGGGCCAGGATCAACCTGTTGCTTTTATTAGTAGAAGGTTGACCCCTAGAGAAAAGCGTTGGTCTGCCATTGAGAGGGAGGCCTTTGCTGTGGTCTGGGCTCTGAAGAAGTTGAGGCCATACCTGTTTGGCACTCACTTCATTGTTCAGACAGACCACAAACCTCTACTTTGGCTAAAACAAATGAAAGGTGAAAATCCTAAATTGTTGAGGTGGTCCATATCCCTACAGGGAATGGACTATACAGTGGAACATAGACCTGGGAGTAGCCACTCCAATGCAGATGGACTCTTCAGATATTTCCACTTAGACAATGAAGACTCATCAGGTAATGGCTAGTCTTATTGTCCTTCGTTTGGGGGGGGGTTGTGTAGGAAAGTACCATCTTGCCTGGCATGTTACCCCCATTTTTCACTGTATATATGTTGTTTTAGTTGTATGTGTCACTGGGACCCTGGTAACCCAGGGCCCCAGTGCTCATAAGTGTGCCTGTATGTGTTACCTGTGTAGTGACTAACTGTCTCACTGAGGCTCTGCTAATCAGAACCTCAGTGGTTATGCTCTCTCATTTCTTTGTAAATTGTCACTGACAGGCTAGTGACCATTTTTACCAATTTACATTGGCTTACTGGAACACCCTTATAATCCCCTAGTATATGGTACTGAGGTACCCAGGGTATTGGGGTTCCAGGAGATCCCTATGGGCTGCAGCATTTCTTTTGCCACCCATAGGGAGCTCTGACAATTCTTACACAGGCCTGCCACTGCAGCCTGAGTGAAATAACGTCCACGTTATTTCACAGCCATTTTACACTGCACTTAAGTAACTTATAAGTCACCTATATGTCTAACCTTTACCTGGTAAAGGTTAGGTGCAAAGTTACTTAGTGTGAGAGCACCCTGGCACTAGCCAAGGTGCCCCCACATTGTTCAGAGCCAATTCACTGAACTTTGTGAGTGTGGGGACACCATTACACGCGTGCACTACATATAGGTCACTACCTATATGTAGCTTCACCATGGTAACTCCGAATATGGCCATGTAACATGTCTATGATCATGGAATTGCCCCCTCTATGCCATCCTGGCATTGTTGGTACAATTCCATGATCCCAGTGGTCTGTAGCACAGACCCTGGTACTGCCAGACTGCCCTTCCTGGGGTTTCTCTGCAGCTGCTGCTGCTGCCAACCCCTCAGACAGGCATCTGCCCTCCTGGGGTCCAGCTAGGCCTGGCCCAGGATGGCAGAACAAAGAACTTCCTCTGAGAGAGGGTGTGACACCCTCTCCCTTTGGAAAATGGTGTGAAGGCAGGGGAGGAGTAGCCTCCCCCAGCCTCTGGAAATGCTTTGTTGGGCACAGATGTGCCCAATTCTGCATAAGCCAGTCTACACCGGTTCAGGGACCCCTTAGCCCCTGCTCTGGCGCGAAACTGGACAAAGGAAAGGGGAGTGACCACTCCCCTGACCTGCACCTCCCCTGGGAGGTGTCCAGAGCTCCTCCAGTGTGCTCCAGACCTCTGCCATCTTGGAAACAGAGGTGCTGCTGGCACACTGGACTGCTCTGAGTGGCCAGTGCCACCAGGTGACGTCAGAGACTCCTTGTGATAGGCTCCTTCAGGTGTTAGTAGCCTTTCCTCTCTCCTAGGTAGCCAAACCCTCTTTTCTGGCTATTTAGGGTCTCTGTCTCTGGGGAAACTTCAGATAACGAATGCATGAGCTCAGCCGAGTTCCTCTGCATCTCCCTCTTCACCTTCTGATAAGGAATCGACCGCTGACCGCGCTGGAAGCCTGCAAACCTGCAACATAGTAGCAAAGACGACTACTGCAACTCTGTAACGCTGATCCTGCCGCCTTCTCGACTGTTTTCCTGCTTGTGCATGCTGTGGGGGTAGTCTGCCTCCTCTCTGCACCAGAAGCTCCGAAGAAATCTCCCGTGGGTCGACGGAATCTTCCCCCTGCAACCGCAGGCACCAAAAAGCTGCATCTCCGGTCCCTTGGGTCTCCTCTCAGCACGACGAGCGAGGTCCCTCGAATCCAGCGACACCGTCCAAGTGACCCCCACAGTCCAGTGACTCTTCAGCCCAAGTTTGGTGGAGGTAAGTCCTTGCCTCACCTCGCTGGGCTGCATTGCTGGGAACCGCGACTTTGCAAGCTTCTCCGGCCCCTGTGCACTTCCGGCGGAAATCCTGTGTGCACAGCCAAGCCTGGGTCCACGGCACTCTAACCTGCATTGCACGACTTTCTAAGTTGGTCTCCGGCGACGTGGGACTCCTTTGTGCAACTTCGGCGAGCACCGTTTCACGCATCCTCGTAGTGCCTGTTTCTGGCACTTCTCCGGGTGCTACCTGCTTCAGTGAGGGCTCTTTGTCTTGCTCGACGTCCCCTCTCTCTGCAGGTCCAATTTGCGACCTCCTGGTCCCTCCTGGGCCCCAGCAGCGTCCAAAAACGCCAAACGCACGATTTGCGTGTAGCAAGGCTTGTTGGCGTCCATCCGGCGGGAAAACACTTCTGCACGACTCTCCAAGGCATGTGGGATCCATCCTCCAAAGGGGAAGTCTCTAGCCCTTGTCGTTCCTGCAGTATTCACAGTTCTTCAGCCTAGTAAGAGCTTCTTTGCACCAACCGCTGGCATTTCTTGGGCATCTGCCCATCTCCGAGCTGCTTGTGACTTTTGGACTTGGTACCCTTGTTCCACAGGTACCTTCAGACAGGAATCCATCGTTGTTGCATTGCTGATTTGTGTTTTCCTTGCATTCTCCCTCTAACACGACTATTTTGTCCTTAGGGGAACTTTAGTGCACTTTGCACTCACTTTTCAGGGTCTTGGGGAGGGTTATTTTTCTAACTCTCACTATTTTCTAATAGTCCCAGCGACCCTCTACAAGGTCACATAGGTTTGGGGTCCATTCGTGGTTCGCATTCCACTTCTGGAGTATATGGTTTGTGTTGCCCCTATCCCTATGTTTCCCCATTGCATCCTATTGTAACTATACATTGTTTGCACTGTTTTCTAAGACTATACTGCATATTTTTGCTATTGTGTATATATATCTGGTGTATATTTCCTATCCTCTCACTGAGGGTACACTCTAAGATACTTTGGCATATTGTCATAAAAATAAAGTACCTTTATTTTTAGTATAACTGTGTATTGTGTTTTCTTATGATATTGTGCATATGACACTAAGTGGTACTGTAGTAGCTTCACACGTCTCCTAGTTCAGCCTAAGCTGCTCTGCTAAGCTACCATTATCTATCAGCCTAAGCTGCTAGACACCCTATACACTAATAAGGGATAACTGGGCCTGGTGCAAGGTGCAAGTACCCCTTGGTACTCACTACAAGCCAGTCCAGCCTCCTACACTGTGCCACACTCAGCTCCTCTCTGGCAGGCCCCCCTTCACCCAAAAGCTCAGCAGTGTCTGCTTCCAGCTCCTCTGGTGTAGGTTCTGCACAGGGAGGGAATTCTTCTTCCTCAGAAGTAGAATCCACTGTAGAGGGAGGGATAGTAGGAAGTGGTTTGCTTCTACTAGCCCTAGCTTTAGGGAGCACTTGGACCATTGTTCCAGGATCCAAACTTCCCTGTCCTTTTTGCTTTTTGGCTTGAGCCCTTGTGTGAGAAGGTAGCCTCTTTCTAGCATTGTTACCCCCACTTTTGGCCTGTTTGTGAGTGTATGTCAGAGTGTTTGTCACTGTTTTCACTGTCTCACTGGGATCCTGATAGCCAGGCCTCAGTGCTCATAGTGAAAACACTATGTTTTCAGTATGTTTGTTATGTGTCACTGGGATCCTGCTGGTCAGGACCCCAGTGCTCATAAGTTTGTGGCCTATATGTATGTGTCACTGGGACCCTGTCACACAGGGCCCCAGTGCTCATAGGTGTGCATGTATATGTTCCCTGTGTGGTGCCTAACTGTCTCACTGAGGCTCTGCTAACCAGAACCTCAGTGGTTATGCTCTCTCATTACTTTTAAATTGTCACTAACAGGCTAGTGACCAATTTTACCAATTTACATTGGCTTACTGGAACACCCTTATAATTCCCTAGTATATGGTACTGAGGTACCCAGGGTATTGGGGTTCCAGGAGATCCCTATGGGCTGCAGCATTTCTTTTGCCACCCATAGGGAGCTCTGACAATTCTTACACAGGCCTGCCACTGCAGCCTGAGTGAAATAACGTCCACGTTATTTCACAGCCATTTTACACTGCACTTAAGTAACTTATAAGGCACCTATATGTCTAACCTTTACCTGGTAAAGGTTAGGTGCAAAGTTACTTAGTGTGAGGGCACCCTGGCACTAGCCAAGGTGCCCCCACATTGTTCAGAGCCAATTCCCTGAACTTTGTGAGTGCGGGGACACCATTACACGCGTGCACTACATATAGGTCACTACCTATATGTAGCTTCACCATGGTAACTCCGAATATGGCCATGTAACATGTCTATGATCATGGAATTGCCCCCTCTATGCCATCCTGGCATTGTTGGTACAATTCCATGATCCCAGTGGTCTGTAGCACAGACCCTGGTACTGCCAAACTGCCCTTCCTGGGGTTTCACTGCAGCTGCTGCTGCTGCCAACCCCTCAGACAGGCAGCTGCCCTCCTGGGGTCCAGCCAGGCCTGGCCCAGGATGGCAGAACAAAGAACTTCCTCTGAGAGAGGGTGTGACACCCTCTCCCTTTGGAAAATGGTGTGAAGGCAGGGGAGGAGTAGCCTCCCCCAGCCTCTGGAAATGCTTTGTTGGGCACAGATGTGCCCAATTCTGCATAAGCCAGTCTACACCGGTTCAGGGACCCCTTAGCCCCTGCTCTGGCGCGAAACTGGACAAAGGAAAGGGGAGTGACCACTCCCCTGACCTGCACCTCCCCTGGGAGGTGTCCAGAGCTCCTCCAGTGTGCTCCAGACCTCTGCCATCTTGGAAACAGAGGTGCTGCTGGCACACTGGACTGCTCTGAGTGGCCAGTGCCACCAGGTGACGTCAGAGACTCCTTGTGATAGGCTCCTTCAGGTGTTAGTAGCCTTTCCTCTCTCCTAGGTAGCCAAACCCTCTTTTCTGGCTATTTAGGGTCTCTGTCTCTGGGGAAACTTTAGATAACGAATGCATGAGCTCAGCCGAGTTCCTCTGCATCTCCCTCTTCACCTTCTGATAAGGAATCGACCGCTGACCGCGCTGGAAGCCTGCAAACCTGCAACATAGTAGCAAAGACGACTACTGCAACTCTGTAACGCTGATCCTGCCGCCTTCTCGACTGTTTTCCTGCTTGTGCATGCTGTGGGGGTAGTCTGCCTCCTCTCTGCACCAGAAGCTCCGAAGAAATCTCCCGTGGGTCGACGGAATCTTCCCCCTGCAACCGCAGGCACCAAAAAGCTGCATTACCGGTCCCTTGGGTCTCCTCTCAGCACGACGAGCGAGGTCCCTCGAATCCAGCGACACCGTCCAAGTGACCCCCACAGTCCAGTGACTCTTCAGCCCAAGTTTGGTGGAGGTAAGTCCTTGCCTCACCTCGCTGGGCTGCATTGCTGGGAACCGCGACTTTGCAAGCTACTCCGGCCCCTGTGCACTTCCGGCGGAAATCCTTTGTGCACAGCCAAGCCTGGGTCCACGGCACTCTAACCTGCATTGCACGACTTTCTAAGTTGGTCTCCGGCGACGTGGGACTCCTTTGTGCAACTTCGGCGAGCACCGTTTCACGCATCCTCGTAGTGCCTGTTTCTGGCACTTCTCCGGGTGCTACCTGCTTCAGTGAGGGCTCCTTGTCTTGCTCGACGTGCCCCCTCTCTGCAGGTCCAATTTGCGACCTCCTGGTCCCTCCTGGGCCCCAGCAGCGTCCAAAAACGCCAAACGCACGATTTGCGTGTAGCAAGGCTTCTTGGCGTTCATCCGGCGGGAAAACACTTCTGCACGACTCTCCAAGGCGTGGGGGATTCATCCTCCAAAGGGGAAGTCTCTAGCCCTTGTCGTTCCTGCAGTATTCACAGTTCTTCAGCCTAGTAAGAGCTTCTTTGCACCAACCGCTGGCATTTCTTGGGCATCTGCCCATCTCCGAGCTGCTTGTGACTTTTGGACTTGGTCCCCTTGTTCCACAGGTACCCTCAGTCAGGAATCCATCGTTGTTGCATTGCTGATTTGTGTTTTCCTTGCATTTTCCCTCTAACACGACTATTTTGTCCTTAGGGGAACTTTGGTGCACTTTGCACTCACTTTTCAGGGTCTTGGGGAGGGTTATTTTTCTAACTCTCACTATTTTCTAATAGTCCCAGCGACCCTCTACAAGGTCACATAGGTTTGGGGTCCATTCGTGGTTCGCATTCCACTTCTAGAGTATATGGTTTGTGTTGCCCCTATCCCTATGTTTCCCCATTGCATCCTATTGTAACTATACATTGTTTGCACTGTTTTCTAAGACTATACTGCATATTTTTGCTATTGTGTATATATATCTTGTGTATATTTCCTATCCTCTCACTGAGGGTACACTCTAAGATACTTTGGCATATTGTCATAAAAATAAAGTACCTTTATTTTTAGTATAACTGTGTATTGTGTTTTCTTATGATATTGTGCATATGACACTAAGTGGTACTGTAGTAGCTTCACACGTCTCCTAGTTCAGCCTAAGCTGCTCTGCTAAGCTACCATTATCTATCAGCCTAAGCTGCTAGACACCCTATACACTAATAAGGGATAACTGGGCCTGGTGCAAGGTGCAAGTACCCCTTGGTACTCACTACAAGCCAGTCCAGCCTCCTACATTGGTTGTGCAGCGGTGGGATAAGTGCTTGAGACTACTTGCCACTCTTGTCATTGTACTTTTCATAAGAGAAAAATATACAAAACAAGGTCAGTGTATATACACATAGCCAAAAAGTTTTGCATTTCCTCTTTTCACTCTTTTCTAAGTGCTGAAAAGTACTTCTAAACTTTCAAAAAGTTCTTAAAAGTTTAAAAAGTTTTTTCTGTCTTTCCAAAAAGTTCTGAAAACTTTTTTCTCTTTGTCTATCACTTTAACTCTCTCTAAAAATGTCTGGCACAGGCCAAAATGTTGAACTGTCCAAACTTGCATATGATCACCTTAGCTGGAAAGGAGCAAGGAGTCTCTGCATAGAGAGAGGTTTGAGTGTAGGGAAGAATCCTTCTTTAGAACTGTTAATTAATATGCTTAGAGTACAGGATAAGGCCATAAGTGCCCAATCTGTAGAAAAAGTAGCTAATGGTTCTCAATCTGATCCAGGGACTCCCCCAGGAAAAGGTTCAGGAAAGAAACTTCTCAGCCTGCCCATTACTAGACAGTCTAGCATAGTTGGTACAGAGGTTGAATCACATCATACTGATGATGTGCTCTCACATTATGCTGGTAGCCAAGCTGTTAGGGTGCCCTTGGTAAGGGACAGGTCTCCTTCTGTTCATTCCCATCACACCTCTGTATCTAGAAATGTCCCTCCCACCCACCCTGATGACAGATTGTTAGAAAGGGAGCTCAATAGATTGAGAGTGGAGCAAACCAGACTGAAGCTCAAGAAGCAACAGCTGGATTTGGATAGACAGTCTTTAGAAATAGAGAGGGAAAGACAGAAAATGGGTTTAGATACCCATGGTGGCAGCAGCAGTATTCCCCATAGTCATCCTGCAAAAGAGCATGATTCCAGGAATCTGCACAAGATAGTTCCCCCTTACAAGGAGGGGGATGACATTAACAAGTGGTTTGCTGCACTTGAGAGGGCCTGTGCTGTACAGGATGTCCCTCAAAAGCAGTGGGCTGCTATCCTATGGCTATCATTTACTGGAAAAGGTAGGGATAGGCTCCTTACTGTAAAAGAAAATGATGCTAACAATTTCCAAGTTCTTAAGAATGCACTCCTGGATGGTTATGGCTTAACCACTGAACAGTACAGGATAAAGTTCAGAGAGACCAAAAAGGAGTCTTCACAAGACTGGGTTGATTTCATTGACCAGGCAGTGAAGGCCTTGGAGGGGTGGTTACATGGCAGTAAAGTTACTGATTATGAAAGCCTGTATAACACAATCCTGAGAGAGCATATACTTAATAATTGTGTGTCTGATTTGTTGCACCAGTACCTGGTAGACTCTGATCTGACCTCTCCCCAAGAATTGGGAAAGAAGGCAGACAAATGGGTCAGAACAAGGGTGAACAGAAAAGTTCATACAGGGGGTGACAAAGATGGCAATAAGAAGAAAGATGGTGAAAAATCTCAAAATAAGCATGGGGATAAGGGTAAAACCAAAGATCCCACTTCAAATCTTAAACACTCTTCAGAGGGTGGGGATAAAACAAATTCTTCCTCTTCTTCCCAACCTGCACACATTAAAAAGCCTTGGTGCTTTGTGTGTAAAAACAGAGGCCATAGGCCAGGGGATAAGTCCTGTCCAGGTAAACCCCCTGAGCCTACCACCACTAATACATCAAGCTCTAGTGCCCCTAGCAGTAGTGGTACTAGTGGTGGGACTGCTGGCAACAGTCAAGCAAAGGGTGTAGTTGGGTTCACTTATGGGTCCATAGTGAAAACTGATGTCATCAGTCCCAAGACAGTTTCTGTCACACCTAGTGGCATTGGCCTTGCCACACTGGCTGCTTGTCCCCTTACAATGGATAAGTACAGGCAGACAGTTTCAATAAATGGTGTTGAGGCCTTGGCCTACAGGGACACAGGTGCCAGTTTCACTTTGGTGACTGAAAACCTAGTGCCTCCTGAACAACACATCATTGGACAACAGTATAAGATTATTGATGTCCATAACTCCACTAAGTTTCTTCCTTTAGCTATAATTCAGTTTAGTTGGGGTGGAGTTACTGGCCCTAAGCAGGTGGTGGTATCACCTAGCTTACCTGTAGACTGTCTCTTAGGTAATGACCTAGAGGCCTCAGGTTGGGCTGATGTAGAGTTTTATGCCCATGCAGCCATGCTGGGCATCCCTGAGGAATTGTTCCCTCTCATTTCAAGTGAAATGAAAAAGCAAAGGAGAGAAGACCTGAAAACTCAGGATCCCTCTCCATCAACAGGTACAAAGGGTATCACAGTATCCCCTAACCACCCTACCATTCAGGATACTATTCCTGTGGTGGGAGAAACCTCTCCTGGGGTGGCACCTGTTCCAAGGGAATCATCAGCTGGCAAAGCTGGACTCCCTGAGGTGGAAGTACCTCTCTGTGGGATAACTAACATTGGTGAGAAAAAGAGCACCATTTTAGTTAACATGGAGCATCCTTCCAACCCTCCCAGAGAAACTTTAGTGCAGAAACTCTGCACTGCCTCACAACACTTAGGACAGCATCCCTGCCCTAGTGTGGAGCTGATAGGACAGCATCCCTGCCCTGCTCCAACCCAAGAGAAACAGCATCCCTGTTCTCTCTTCCAGCCATATGGACAAAGTTTTTGCCCTGCTATGGCTTTTCTGAGACAGCATCCCTGTCTGGCATTTCCATCACTACAAATAGGTTCAGTGGACAATTCCCACTGCTCTAAACTAAAACTTACTGATAGAAACTCTGAAAATACATCTTCACATTGTTGCTTAGCTAAAAAACTTCAAACAGGGTGGTTTACATCCCCACAGGGAAGTAACCATATAGTGGATGATAAAGGGAGTAACCAGTCTATTGCAGAGCTACTCTCTACTTATCACCACTTAGACAATAAAGTCTCAACTGGCCAAGGTTAGCCTTATTGTCCTTCGTTTGGGGGGGGGTTGTGTGAGAAGGTAGCCTCTTTCTAGCATTGTTACCCCCACTTTTGGCCTGTTTGTGAGTGTATGTCAGAGTGTTTGTCACTGTTTTCACTGTCTCACTGGGATCCTGATAGCCAGGCCTCAGTGCTCATAGTGAAAACACTATGTTTTCAGTATGTTTGTTATGTGTCACTGGGATCCTGCTGGTCAGGACCCCAGTGCTCATAAGTTTGTGGCCTATATGTATGTGTCACTGGGACCCTGTCACACAGGGCCCCAGTGCTCATAGGTGTGCATGTATATGTTCCCTGTGTGGTGCCTAACTGTCTCACTGAGGCTCTGCTAACCAGAACCTCAGTGGTTATGCTCTCTCATTACTTTTAAATTGTCACTAACAGGCTAGTGACCAATTTTACCAATTTACATTGGCTTACTGGAACACCCTTATAATTCCCTAGTATATGGTACTGAGGTACCCAGGGTATTGGGGTTCCAGGAGATCCCTATGGGCTGCAGCATTTCTTTTGCCACCCATAGGGAGCTCTGACAATTCTTACACAGGCCTGCCACTGCAGCCTGAGTGAAATAACGTCCACGTTATTTCACAGCCATTTTACACTGCACTTAAGTAACTTATAAGTCACCTATATGTCTAACCTTTACCTGGTAAAGGTTAGGTGCAAAGTTACTTAGTGTGAGGGCACCCTGGCACTAGCCAAGGTGCCCCCACATTGTTCAGAGCCAATTCCCTGAACTTTGTGAGTGCGGGGACACCATTACACGCGTGCACTACATATAGGTCACTACCTATATGTAGCTTCACCATGGTAACTCCGAATATGGCCATGTAACATGTCTATGATCATGGAATTGCCCCCTCTATGCCATCCTGGCATTGTTGGTACAATTCCATGATCCCAGTGGTCTGTAGCACAGACCCTGGTACTGCCAAACTGCCCTTCCTGGGGTTTCACTGCAGCTGCTGCTGCTGCCAACCCCTCAGACAGGCAGCTGCCCTCCTGGGGTCCAGCCAGGCCTGGCCCAGGATGGCAGAACAAAGAACTTCCTCTGAGAGAGGGTGTGACACCCTCTCCCTTTGGAAAATGGTGTGAAGGCAGGGGAGGAGTAGCCTCCCCCAGCCTCTGGAAATGCTTTGTTGGGCACAGATGTGCCCAATTCTGCATAAGCCAGTCTACACCGGTTCAGGGACCCCTTAGCCCCTGCTCTGGCGCGAAACTGGACAAAGGAAAGGGGAGTGACCACTCCCCTGACCTGCACCTCCCCTGGGAGGTGTCCAGAGCTCCTCCAGTGTGCTCCAGACCTCTGCCATCTTGGAAACAGAGGTGCTGCTGGCACACTGGACTGCTCTGAGTGGCCAGTGCCACCAGGTGACGTCAGAGACTCCTTGTGATAGGCTCCTTCAGGTGTTAGTAGCCTTTCCTCTCTCCTAGGTAGCCAAACCCTCTTTTCTGGCTATTTAGGGTCTCTGTCTCTGGGGAAACTTTAGATAACGAATGCATGAGCTCAGCCGAGTTCCTCTGCATCTCCCTCTTCACCTTCTGATAAGGAATCGACCGCTGACCGCGCTGGAAGCCTGCAAACCTGCAACATAGTAGCAAAGACGACTACTGCAACTCTGTAACGCTGATCCTGCCGCCTTCTCGACTGTTTTCCTGCTTGTGCATGCTGTGGGGGTAGTCTGCCTCCTCTCTGCACCAGAAGCTCCGAAGAAATCTCCCGTGGGTCGACGGAATCTTCCCCCTGCAACCGCAGGCACCAAAAAGCTGCATTACCGGTCCCTTGGGTCTCCTCTCAGCACGACGAGCGAGGTCCCTCGAATCCAGCGACACCGTCCAAGTGACCCCCACAGTCCAGTGACTCTTCAGCCCAAGTTTGGTGGAGGTAAGTCCTTGCCTCACCTCGCTGGGCTGCATTGCTGGGAACCGCGACTTTGCAAGCTACTCCGGCCCCTGTGCACTTCCGGCGGAAATCCTTTGTGCACAGCCAAGCCTGGGTCCACGGCACTCTAACCTGCATTGCACGACTTTCTAAGTTGGTCTCCGGCGACGTGGGACTCCTTTGTGCAACTTCGGCGAGCACCGTTTCACGCATCCTCGTAGTGCCTGTTTCTGGCACTTCTCCGGGTGCTACCTGCTTCAGTGAGGGCTCCTTGTCTTGCTCGACGTGCCCCCTCTCTGCAGGTCCAATTTGCGACCTCCTGGTCCCTCCTGGGCCCCAGCAGCGTCCAAAAACGCCAAACGCACGATTTGCGTGTAGCAAGGCTTGTTGGCGTTCATCCGGCGGGAAAACACTTCTGCACGACTCTCCAAGGCGTGGGGGATTCATCCTCCAAAGGGGAAGTCTCTAGCCCTTGTCGTTCCTGCAGTATTCACAGTTCTTCAGCCTAGTAAGAGCTTCTTTGCACCAACCGCTGGCATTTCTTGGGCATCTGCCCATCTCCGAGCTGCTTGTGACTTTTGGACTTGGTCCCCTTGTTCCACAGGTACCCTCAGTCAGGAATCCATCGTTGTTGCATTGCTGATTTGTGTTTTCCTTGCATTTTCCCTCTAACACGACTATTTTGTCCTTAGGGGAACTTTGGTGCACTTTGCACTCACTTTTCAGGGTCTTGGGGAGGGTTATTTTTCTAACTCTCACTATTTTCTAATAGTCCCAGCGACCCTCTACAAGGTCACATAGGTTTGGGGTCCATTCGTGGTTCGCATTCCACTTCTAGAGTATATGGTTTGTGTTGCCCCTATCCCTATGTTTCCCCATTGCATCCTATTGTAACTATACATTGTTTGCACTGTTTTCTAAGACTATACTGCATATTTTTGCTATTGTGTATATATATCTTGTGTATATTTCCTATCCTCTCACTGAGGGTACACTCTAAGATACTTTGGCATATTGTCATAAAAATAAAGTACCTTTATTTTTAGTATAACTGTGTATTGTGTTTTCTTATGATATTGTGCATATGACACTAAGTGGTACTGTAGTAGCTTCACACGTCTCCTAGTTCAGCCTAAGCTGCTCTGCTAAGCTACCATTATCTATCAGCCTAAGCTGCTAGACACCCTATACACTAATAAGGGATAACTGGGCCTGGTGCAAGGTGCAAGTACCCCTTGGTACTCACTACAAGCCAGTCCAGCCTCCTACACCTTGTCAAAGCAAAAATATGCCCTGGGATGCCCAGCATTGCTGCATGGGCCTCCAAATCCACATCTGACCAAGCTGATGTCTCCAAATCGTTCCCTAATAGACAGTCTACAGGTAAATCTGAAGCTACCACAACTTTCTTTGGACCAGATACCCCCCCCCCAGTTGAGATTTACAACAGCCATGGGGTGGCTTTGTGTTATGTTGTGAGCATCGGTTACTTGGTACTGGTGTCCAAGTATGTGTTGTTCAGGGTGCACCAGTTTCTCAATCACCATTTTGACACTGGCACCTGTGTCCCTGTAGGCCTGGACCTCAACACCATTTATTAGGGTTAGTTGCTTGTACTTCTCCAAGTTATGGGGGCAAGCAACCAAAGTGGCTAAATCAATAGCCCCTTCAGAGACTAAAGTAGCCTCTGTGGTCTCCCTAATTAGACCAACCCCAACTAAATTACCAAATGTGAGCCCAGCTACTCCCTTGGATTGGCTATTAGTAGGTTTGCTTCCACCACCACTGCTATTAGTAGGGACACTAGGTGTAGCAGTAGGGGTTGTAGTGGTAGGAGCTGTGGTGCCTTTCTTTGGACAACTGGGATCTGTTGTCCAATGGCCTTTTATCTTACATAAATAGCACCATGGTTTCTTTTCCTTGTTCTGATTAAAGGAGGATTTGGGCCCACCACTCCCACCAGAGTGTTTTTGTGGGCCTGATGAAGACTCATTTTTAGATTTGTCCCCACCCTTGTCAGAAGACTTACCATCCTTCTTTTTGTTGCCATCTTTGTCACCCCCTGTATGAACTTTTCTGTTCACTCTTGTTCTGACCCATTTGTCTGCCTTCTTTCCCAATTCTTGGGGAGAGGTCAGATCAGAGTCCACCAAGTACTGGTGCAACAAATCAGACACACAATTATTAAGAATATGCTCTCTCAGGATCAAGTTATACAGGCTGTCATAATCAGTAACTTTACTGCCATGTAACCACCCCTCCAAGGCCTTCACTGCCTGGTCAATGAAATCAACCCAGTCTTGTGAAGACTCCTTTTTGGTATCTCTGAACTTTATCCTGTACTGTTCAGTGGTTAAGCCATAACCATCCAGGAGTGCATTCTTAAGAACTTGGAAATTGTTAGCATCATTTTCTTTTACAGTAAGGAGCCTATCCCTACCTTTTCCAGTAAATGATAGCCATAGGATAGCAGCCCACTGCTTTTGAGGGACATCCTGTACAGCACAGGCCCTCTCAAGTGCAGCAAACCACTTGTTAATGTCATCCCCCTCCTTGTAAGGGGGAACTATCTTATGCAGATTCCTGGAATCATGCTCTTTTGCAGGATGACTATGGGGAATACTGATGCTGCCACCATGGGTATCTAAACCCATTTTCTGTCTTTCCCTCTCTATTTCTAAAGACTGTCTATCCAAATCCAGCTGTTGCTTCTTGAGCTTCAGTCTGGTTTGCTCCACTCTCAATCTATTGAGCTCCCTTTCTAACAATCTGTCATCAGGGTGGGTGGGAGGGACATTTCTAGATACAGAGGTATGATGGGAATGAACAGAAGGAGACCTGTCCCTTACCAAGGGCACCCTAACAGCTTGGCTACCAGCATAATGTGAGAGCACATCATCAGTATGATGTGATTCAACCTCTGTACCAACTATGCTAGACTGTCTAGTAATGGGCAGGCTGAGAAGTTTCTTTCCTGAACCTTTTCCTGGGGGAGTCCCTGGATCAGATTGAGAACCATTAGCTACTTTTTCTACAGATTGGGCACTTATGGCCTTATCCTGTACTCTAAGCATATTAATTAACAGTTCTAAGGAAGGATTCTTCCCTACACTCAAACCTCTCTCTATGCAGAGACTCCTTGCTCCTTTCCAGCTAAGGTGATCATATGCAAGTTTGGACAGTTCAACTTTTTGGCCTGTGCCAGACATTTTTAGAGAGAGTTAAAGTGATAGACAAAGAGAAAAAAAGTTTTCAGAATTTTTTAGAAAGACTGAAAAAAAACTTTTTAAACTTTTAAGAACTTTTTGAAAGTTTAGAAGTACTTTTCATCACTTAGAAAAGAGTGAAAAGAGGAAATGCAAAACTTTTTGACTATGTGTATATACACTGACCTTGTTTTGTATATTTTTCTCTTATGAAAAGTACAATGACAAGAGTGGTAAGTAGTCTCAAAGCACTTATCCCACCGCTGCACAACCAATGTAGGAGGCTGGACTGGCTTGTAGTGAGTACCAAGGGGTACTTGCACCTTGCACCAGGCCCAGTTATCCCTTATTAGTGTATAGGGTGTCTAGCAGCTTAGGCTGATAGATAATGGTAGCTTAGCAGAGCAGCTTAGGCTGAAGTAGGAGACGTGTGAAGCTACTACAGTACCACTTAGTGTCATATGCACAATATCATAAGAAAACACAATACACAGTTATACTAAAAATAAAGGTACTTTATTTTTATGACAATATGCCAAAGTATCTTAGAGTGTACCCTCAGTGAGAGGCTAGGAAATATACACAAGATATATATACACAATAGCAAAAATATGCAGTATAGTCTTAGAAAACAGTGCAAACAATGTATAGTTACAATAGGATGCAATGGGGAAACATAGGGATAGGGGCAACACAAACCATATACTCCAGAAGTGGAATGCGAACCACGAATGGACCCCAAACCTATGTGACCTTGTAGAGGGTCGCTGGGGCTATTAGAAAATAGTGAGAGTTAGCAAAATAACTCTCCCCAAGACCCTGAAAAGTGAGTGCAAAGTGCACAAAAGTTCCCCTAAGGACAAAATAGTCGTGTTAGAGGGAAAATGCAAGGAAAACACAAATCAGCAATGCAACAACGATGGATTCCTGACTGAGGGTACCTGTGGAACAAGGGGACCAAGTCCAGAAGTCACAAGCAGCTCGGAGATGGGCAGATGCCCAAGAAATGCCAGCGGTTGGTGCAAAGAAGCTCTTACTAGGCTGAAGAACTGTGAATACTGCAGGAACGACAAGGGCTAGAGACTTCCCCTTTGGAGGATGGATCCCCCACGCCTTGGAGAGTCGTGCAGAAGTGTTTTCCCGCCAGATGAACGCCAACAAGCCTTGCTACACGCAAATCGTGTGTTTGGCGTTTTTGGACGCTGCTGGGGCCCAGGAGGGACCAGGAGGTCGCAAATTGGACCTGCAGAGAGAGGGGACGTCGAGCAAGACAAAGAGCCCTCACTGAAGCAGGTAGCACCCGGAGAAGTGCCAGAAACAGGCACTACAAGGATGCGTGAAACGGTGCTCGCCGAAATTGCACAAAGGAGTCCCACGTCGCCGGAGACCAACTTAGAAAGTCGTGCAATGCAGGTTAGAGTGCCGTGGACCCAGGCTTGGCTGTGCACGAAGGATTTCCGCCGGAAGTGCACAGTGGCCGGAGTAGCTTGCAAAGTCGCGGTTCCCAGCAATGCAGCCCAGCGAGGTGAGGCAGGGACTTACCTCCACCAAACTTGGGCTGAAGAGTCACTGGACTGTGGGAGTCACTTGGACGGTGTCGCTGGATTCGAGGGACCTCGCTCGTCGTGCTGAGAGGAGACCCAAGGGACCGGTAATGCAGCTTTTTGGTGCCTGCGGTTGCAGGGGGAAGATTCCGTCGACCCACAGGAGATTTCTTCGGAGCTTCTGGTGCAGAGAGGAGGCAGACTACCCCCACAGCATGCACAAGCAGGAAAACAGTCGAGAAGGCGGCAGGATCAGCGTTACAGAGTTGCAGTAGTCATCTTTGCTACTATGTTGCAGGTTTGCAGGCTTCCAGCGCGGTCAGCGGTCGATTCCTTATCAGAAGGTGAAGAGGGAGATGAAGAGGAACTCGGCTGAGCTCATGCATTCGTTATCTAAAGTTTCCCCAGAGACAGAGACCCTAAATAGCCAGAAAAGAGGGTTTGGCTACCTAGGAGAGAGGAAAGGCTACTAACACCTGAAGGAGCCTATCACAAGGAGTCTCTGACGTCACGTGGTGGCACTGGCCACTCAGAGCAGTCCAGTGTGCCAGCAGCACCTCTGTTTCCAAGATGGCAGAGGTCTGGAGCACACTGGAGGAGCTCTGGACACCTCCCAGGGGAGGTGCAGGTCAGGGGAGTGGTCACTCCCCTTTCCTTTGTCCAGTTTCGCGCCAGAGCAGGGGCTAAGGGGTCCCTGAACCGGTGTAGACTGGCTTATGCAGAATTGGGCACATCTGTGCCCAACAAAGCATTTCCAGAGGCTGGGGGAGGCTACTCCTCCCCTGCCTTCACACCATTTTCCAAAGGGAGAGGGTGTCACACCCTCTCTCAGAGGAAGTTCTTTGTTCTGCCATCCTGGGCTAGGCCTGGCTGGACCCCAGGAGGGCAGCTGCCTGTCTGAGGGGTTGGCAGCAGCAGCAGCTGCAGAGAAACCCCAGGAAGGGCAGTCTGGCAGTACCAGGGTCTGTGCTACAGACCACTGGGATCATGGAATTGTACCAACAATGCCAGGATGGCATAGAGGGGGCAATTCCATGATCATAGACATGTTACATGGCCATATTCGGAGTTACCATGGTGAAGCTACATATAGGTAGTTGTAGGAAAGTACCATCTTGCCTGGCATGTTACCCCCATTTTTCACTGTATATATGTTGTTTTAGTTGTATGTGTCACTGGGACCCTGGTAACCCAGGGCCCCAGTGCTCATAAGTGTGCTTGTATGTGTTACCTGTGTAGTGACTAACTGTCTCACTGAGGCTCTGCTAATCAGAACCTCAGTGGTTATGCTCTCTCATTTCTTTCCAAATTGTCACTGACAGGCTAGTGACCATTTTTACCAATTTACATTGGCTTACTGGAACACCCTTATAATCCCCTAGTATATGGTACTGAGGTACCCAGGGTATTGGGGTTCCAGGAGATCCCTATGGGCTGCAGCATTTCTTTTGCCACCCATAGGGAGCTCTGACAATTCTTACACAGGCCTGCCACTGCAGCCTGAGTGAAATAACGTCCACGTTATTTCACAGCCATTTTACACTGCACTTAAGTAACTTATAAGTCACCTATATGTCTAACCTTTACCTGGTAAAGGTTAGGTGCAAAGTTACTTAGTGTGAGGGCACCCTGGCACTAGCCAAGGTGCCCCCACATTGTTCAGAGCCAATTCACTGAACTTTGTGAGTGCGGGGACACCATTACACGCGTGCACTACATATAGGTCACTACCTATATGTAGCTTCACCATGGTAACTCCGAATATGGCCATGTAACATGTCTATGATCATGGAATTGCCCCCTCTATGCCATCCTGGCATTGTTGGTACAATTCCATAATCCCAGTGGTCTGTAGCACAGACCCTGGTACTGCCAGACTGCCCTTCCTGGGGTTTCTCTGCAGCTGCTGCTGCTGCCAACCCCTCAGACAGGCATCTGCCCTCCTGGGGTCCAGCCAGGCCTGTCCCAGGATGGCAGAACAAAGAACTTCCTCTGAGAGAGGGTGTGACACCCTCTCCCTTTGGAAAATGGTGTGAAGGCAGGGGAGGAGTAGCCTCCCCCAGCCTCTGGAAATGCTTTGTTGGGCACAGATGTGCCCAATTCTGCATAAGCCAGTCTACACCGGTTCAGGGACCCCTTAGCCCCTGCTCTGGCGCGAAACTGGACAAAGGAAAGGGGAGTGACCACTCCCCTGACCTGCACCTCCCCTGGGAGGTGTCCAGAGCTCCTCCAGTGTGCTCCAGACCTCTGCCATCTTGGAAACAGAGGTGCTGCTG
The DNA here is from genome assembly GCF_031143425.1 of Pleurodeles waltl. Taxonomy (NCBI): domain Eukaryota; kingdom Metazoa; phylum Chordata; class Amphibia; order Caudata; family Salamandridae; genus Pleurodeles; species Pleurodeles waltl. The sequence continues at coordinate 8,694,808 of NC_090438.1, read as the reverse complement.
GCACACTGGACTGCTCTGAGTGGCCAGTGCCACCAGGTGACGTCAGAGACTCCTTGTGATAGGCTCCTTCAGGTGTTAGTAGCCTTTCCTCTCTCCTAGGTAGCCAAACCCTCTTTTCTGGCTATTTAGGGTCTCTGTCTCTGGGGAAACTTTAGATAACGAATGCATGAGCTCAGCCGAGTTCCTCTGCATCTCCCTCTTCACCTTCTGATAAGGAATCGACCGCTGACCGCGCTGGAAGCCTGCAAACCTGCAACATAGTAGCAAAGACGACTACTGCAACTCTGTAACGCTGATCCTGCCGCCTTCTCGACTGTTTTCCTGCTTGTGCATGCTGTGGGGGTAGTCTGCCTCCTCTCTGCACCAGAAGCTCCGAAGAAATCTCCCGTGGGTCGTGGGAATCTTCCCCCTGCAACCGCAGGCACCAAAAAGCTGCATCTCCGGTCCCTTGGGTCTCCTCTCAGCACGACGAGCGAGGTCCCTCCAATCCAGCGACACCGTCCAAGTGACCCCCACAGTCCAGTGACTCTTCAGCCCAAGTTTGGTGGAGGTAAGTCCTTGCCTCACCTCGCTGGGCTGCATTGCTGGGAACCGCGACTTTGCAAGCTTCTCCGGCCCCTGTGCACTTCCGGCGGAAATCCTGTGTGCACAGCCAAGCCTGGGTCCACGGCACTCTAACCTGTATTGCACGACTTTCTAAGTTGGTCTCCGGCGACGTGGGACTCCTTTTTGCAACTTCGGCGAGCACCGGTTCACGCATCCTCGTAGTGCCTGTTTCTGGCACTTCTCCGGGTGCTACCTGCTTCAGTGAGGGCTCTTTGTCTTGCTCGACGTCCCCTCTCTCTGCAGGTCCAATTTGCGACCTCCTGGTCCCTCCTGGGCCCCAGCAGCGTCCACAAACGCCAAACGCACGATTTGCGTGTAGCAAGGCTTGTTGGCGTCCATCCGGCGGGAAAACACTTCTGCACGACTCTCCAAGGCGTGGGGGATCCATCCTCCAAAGGGGAAGTCTCTAGCCCTTGTCGTTCCTGCAGTATTCACAGTTCTTCAGCCTAGTAAGAGCTTCTTTGCACCAACCGCTGGCATTTCTTGGGCATCTGCCCATCTCCGAGCTGCTTGTGACTTTTGGACTTGGTCCCCTTGCTCCACAGGTACCTTCAGACAGGAATCCATCGTTGTTGCATTGCTGATTTGTGTTTTCCTTGCATTCTCCCTCTAACACGACTATTTTGTCCTTAGGGGAACTTTGGTGCACTTTGCACTCACTTTTCAGGGTCTTGGGGAGGGTTATTTTTCTAACTCTCACTATTTTCTAATAGTCCCAGCGACCCTCTACAAGGTCACATAGGTTTGGGGTCCATTCGTGGTTCGCATTCCACTTCTGGAGTATATGGTTTGTGTTGCCCCTATCCCTATGTTTCCCCATTGCATCCTATTGTAACTATACATGGTTTGCACTGTTTTCTAAGACTATACTGCATATTTTTGCTATTGTGTATATATATCTTGTGTATATTTCCTATCCTCTCACTGAGGGTACACTCTAAGATACTTTGGCATATTGTCATAAAAATAAAGTACCTTTATTTTTAGTATAACTGTGTATTGTGTTTTCTTATGATATTGTGCATATGACACTAAGTGGTACTGTAGTAGCTTCACACGTCTCCTAGTTCAGCCTGAGCTGCTTTGCTAAGCTACCATTATCTATCAGCCTAAGCTGCTAGACACCCTATACACTAATAAGGGATAACTAGGCCTGGTGCAAGGTGCAAGTACCCCTTGGTACTCACTACAAGCCAGTCCAGCCTCCTACAGTAGTGACCTATATGTAGTGCACGCGTGTAATGGTGTCCCCGCACTCACAAAGTTCAGTGAATTGGCTCTGAACAATGTGGGGGCACCTTGGCTAGTGCCAGGGTGCCCTCACACTAAGTAACTTTGCACCTAACCTTTACCAGGTAAAGGTTAGACATATAGGTGACTTATAAGTTACTTAAGTGCAGTGTAAAATGGCTGTGAAATAACGTGGACGTTATTTCACTCAGGCTGCAGTGGCAGGCCTGTGTAAGAATTGTCAGAGCTCCCTATGGGTGGCAAAAGAAATGCTGCAGCCCATAGGGATCTCCTGGAACCCCAATACCCTGGGTACCTCAGTACCATATACTAGGGAATTATAAGGGTGTTCCAGTAAGCCAATGTAAATTGGTAAAAATGGTCACTAGCCTGTCAGTGACAATTTGGAAAGAAATGAGAGAGCATAACCACTGAGGTTCTGATTAGCAGAGCCTCAGTGAGACAGTTAGTCACTACACAGGTAACATATTCAGGCACACTTATGAGCACTGGGGCCCTGGGTTACCAGGGTCCCAGTGACACATACAACTAAAACAACATATATACAGTGAAAAATGGGGGTAACATGCCAGGCAAGATGGTACTTTCCTACAACTACCTATGTATAGCTTCACAATGTCAACTCCGAATGTGGCCATGTAACATGTCTATGATCATGGAATTGGCCCCTCAATGCCATCCTGGCATTTTTGGCACAATCCCATGATCCCCCAGGTCTCTAGCACAGACCCGGGTACTGCCAAACTGCCTTTCCCGGGGTTTCACTGCAGCTGCTGCTGCTGCCAACCCCCCAGACAGGTTTCTGCCCTCCTGGGGTCCAGCCAGACCTGGCCCAGGAAGGCAGAATAAAGGACGTCCTCAGAGAGAGGGTGTTACACCCTTTCCCTTTGGAAAAAGGTGTTAGGGCTTGGGAAGAGTAGCCTCCCCCAGCCTCTGGAAATGCTTTCATGGGCACAGATGGTGCCCATTTCTGCATAAGCCAGTCTACACCGGTTCAGGGATCCCCAGCCCTGCTCTGGCGCGAAACTGAACAAAGGAAAGGGGAGTGACCACTCCCCTGACCTGCACCTTGTAGGAGGCTGGACTGGCTTGTAGTGAGTACCACGGGGTACTTGCACCTTGCACCAGGCCCAGTTATCCCTTATTAGTGTATAGGGTGTCTAGCAGCATAGGCTGACAGATAATGGTAGCTTAGCAGAGCAGCTTAGGCTGAACTAGGAGACGAGTGAAGCTCCTACAGTACCACAAGTGTCACTTGCACAATATCATAAGAAAACACAATACACAGTTATACTAAAAATAAAGGTACTTTATTTTTATGACAATATGCCAAAGTATCTTAGAGTGTACCCTCAGTGAGAGGATAGGAAATATACACAAGATATATGTACACAATACTAAAAATATGCAGTATAGTCTTAGAAAACAGTGCAAACAATGTATAGTTACAATAGGATGCAATGGGCACACATAGGGATAGGGGCAACACAAACCATATACTCCAAAAGTGGAATGCGAACCACGAATGGACCCCAAACCTATGTGACCTTGTAGAGGGTCGCTGGGACTATTAGAAAATAGTGAGAGTTAGAAAATTAGCCCTCCCCAAGACCCTGAAAAGTGAGTGCAAAGTGCACTAAAGTTCCCCCAAAGACAAAGAAGTCGTGATAGAGGAATAATGCAGGAAAGACACAAACCAACAATGCAACAACGGTGGATTTCCAATCTAGGGTACCTGTGGAACAAGGGGACCAAGTCCAAAAGTCACAAGCAAGTCGGAGATGGGCATATGCCCAGGAAATGCCAGCTGTGGATGCAAAGAAGCTTCTACTGGACAGAAGAAGCTGAGGTTTCTGCAGGAACGAAAAGGGCTAGAGACTTCCCCTTGGGTGGACAGATCCCACTCGCCGTTGAAAATCGTGCAGAAGTGTTTTCCCGCCGAAAGAACGCCAACAAGCCTTGCTAGCTGCAAATCGTGAGGTTAGCGTTTTTGGACGCTGCTGTGGCCCAGGAGGGACCAGGAGGTCGCAAATTGGACCAGGAGGTAGAGGGGACGTCGAGCAAGACAAAGAGCCCTCTCAGCAGCAGGTAGCGCCCGGAGAAGTGCCAGAAATGGGCACTACGAGGATGCATGAAACGGTGCTCACCCGAAGTTACACAAAGGAGTCCCACATCGCTGGACGGACGCCAACAAGCCTTGCTAGTTGCAAATCGTGCGTTTGGCGTTTTTGGACGCTGCTGGGGTCCAGGAGGGACCAGGAGGTCGCAAATTGGACCTGAAGAGAGAAGGGACGTCGAGCAAGACAAAGAGCCCTCATTGAAGCAGGAAGCACCCGGAGAAGTTCCAGAAACAGGCACTACAAGGCACTACAAGGATGCGTGAAACGGTGCTCGCCGAAGTTGCACAAAGGAGTCCCACGTCGCCGGAGACCAACTTAGAAAGTCGTGCAATGCAGGATAGAGTGCCGTGGACCCAGGCTTGGCTGTGCACAAAGGATTTCCGCCGGAAGTGCACAGGGGCCGGAGTAGCTGCAAAAGTTGCGGTTCCCAGCAATGCAGTCTAGCGAGGCGAGGCAAGGACTTACATCCACCAAACTTGGACTGAAGAGTCACTGGACTGTGGGAGTCACTTGGACAGAGTTGCTGGATTCGAGGGACCTCGCTTGTCGTGCTGAGAGGAGACCCAAGGGACCGGTAATGCAGCTTTTTGGTGCCTGCGGTTGCAGGGGGAAGATTCCGTCGACCCACTGGAGATTTCTTCGGAGCTCCTAGTGCAGAGAGGAGGCAGACTACCCCCACAGCATGCACCACCAGGAAAACAGTCGAGAAGGCGGCAGGATCAGCGTTACAGAGTTGCAGTAGTCGTCTTAGCTACTTTGTTGCAGTGTTGCAGGCTTCCAGCGCGGTCAGCAGTCGATTCCTTGGCAGAAGGTGAAGAGAGAGATGCAGAGGAACTCTGATGAGCTCTTGCATTCGTTATCTAAAGTTTCCCCAGAGACAGAGACCCTAAATAGCCAGAAAAGAGGGTTTGGCTACCTAGAAGAGAGGATAGGCTACTAACACCTGAAGGAGCCTATCAGAAGGAGTCTCTGACGTCACCTGGTGGCACTGGCCACTCAGAGCAGTCCAGTGTGCCAGCAGCACCTCTGTTTCCAAGATGGCAGAGGTCTGGAGCACACTGGAGGAGCTCTGGACACCTCCCAGGGGAGGTGCAGGTCAGGGGAGTGGTCACTCCCCTTTCCTTTGTCCAGTTTCGCGCCAGAGCAGGAGCTAAGGGGTCCCTGAACCGGTGTAGACCGGACTTTGCAGAATTGGGCACATCTGTGCCCAAGAAAGCATTTCCAGAGGCTGGGGGAGGCTACCCCTCCCCTGCCTTCACACCATTTTCCAAAGGGAGAGGGTGTAACACCCTCTCTCAGAGGAAGTCCTTTGTTCTGCCATCCTGGGACAAGCCTGGCTTGAACCCAGGGGGGCAGAAACCTGTCTGAGGGGTTGGCAGCAGCAGCAGCTGCAGTGAAACCCCAGAAAAGGCAGTTTGGCAGTACCAGGGTCTGTGCTACAGACCACTGGGATCATGGAATTGTGCCAACAATGCCAGGATTGCATAGAGGTGGCAATTCCATGATCTTAGACATGTTACATGGCCATATTTGGAGTTACCATTGTGAAGCTACATATAGGTAGTGACCTATATGTAGTGCACGCGTGTAATGGTGTCCCCGCACTCACAAAGTTCAGGGAATTGGCTCTGAACAATGTGGGGGCACCTTGGCTAGTGCCAGGGTGCCCTCACACTAAGTAACTTTGCACCTAACCTTTACCAGGTAAAGGTTAGACATATAGGTGACTTATAAGCTACTTAAGTGCAGTGTAAAATGGCTGTGAAATAACGTGGACGTTATTTCACTCAGGCTGCAGTGGCAGGCCTGTGTAAGAATTGTCAGAGCTCCCTATGGGTGGCAAAAGAAATGCTGCAGCCCATAGGGATCTCCTGGAACCCCAATACCCTGGGTACCTCACTACCATATACTAGGGAATTATAAGGGTGTTCCAGTAAGCCAATGTAAATTGGTAAAATTGGTCACTAGCCTGTGACAATTTAGAAAGAAATGAGAGAGCATAACCACTGAGGTTCTGATTAGCAGAGCCTCAGTGAGACAGTTAGTCACTACACAGGTAACACATTCGGGCACACTTATGAGCACTGGGGCCCTGGTGAACAGGGTCCCAGTGACACATACAACTAAAACAACATATATACAGTGAAAAAATGGGGGTAACATGCCAGGCAAGATGGTACTTTCCTACACAACCCCCCCCCAAACGAAGGACAATAAGACTAGCCATGACCTGATGAGTCTTCATTGTCTAAGTGGAAATATCTGGAGAGTCCATCTGCATTGGAGTGGCTACTCCCAGGTCTATGTTCCACTGTATAGTCCATTCCCTGTAGGGATATGGACCACCTCAACAATTTTGGATTTTCACCTTTCATTTGTTTTAGCCAAAGTAGAGGTTTGTGGTCTGTCTGAACAATAAAGTGAGTGCCAAACAGGTATGGCCTCAACTTCTTCAGAGCCCAGACCACAGCAAAGGCCTCCCTCTCTATGGCAGACCAACGATTTTCTCTAGGGGTCAACCTCCTACTAATAAAAGCAACAGGTTGATCCTGGCCCTCAGAATTAAGTTGTGATAGGACTGCCCCTACTCCTAATTCAGATGCATCAGTTTGGACATAGAATTTTTTAGAGTAACAAGGGCTTTTCAGGACAGGTGCAGAGCACATGGCCTGCTTCAGCTCCTCAAAAGCTTTCTGACAGTTTGCTGTCCATAATACCTTTTTAGGCATCTTCTTGGAAGTGAGGTCATTAAGAGGGGCTGCAATGGAGCCATAGTTCTTAATGAACCTCCTGTAATACCCAGTGAGGCCTAGGAAGGCTCTCACCTGAGTCTGAGTTGTAGGGGGAACCCAATCAATAATTGTTTGGATTTTCCCCTGAAGTGGTGCAATCTGTTCCCCACCAACAAGGTGTCCCAGATAAACCACCTTACCCTGCCCTATCTGGCACTTTGAAGCCTTGATAGTGAGGCCTGCCTTTTGCAGGGCCTCCAAAACTTTCCATAGGTGGACCAGGTGATCATCCCAGCTGGAGCTAAAGACAGCTATATCGTCCAAATATGCTGCACTGAAAGCTTCCAGCCCTTGCAGGACTGTATTCACCAACCTCTGAAAAGTGGCAGGTGCATTTTTCAAACCAAAAGGCATTACAGTAAACTGGTAATGTCCTCCAATGGTTGAAAATGCTGTTTTAGGTTTAGCATCTTCTGACAATTTGATCTGCCAATACCCTGCAGTCAAGTCAAAAGTGCTTAGATACTTGGCAGATGCCAGTGTATCTATGAGCTCATCTGCCCTGGGTATAGGGTGAGCATCAGTTTTGGTTACTAAGTTGAGACCTCTATAGTCTACACAAAACCGCATTTCCTTCTTTCCATCTTTGGAATGGGGTTTTGGTACAAGTACCACAGGAGAAGCCCATGGACTTTCAGAGTGCTCAACCACTCCTAGTTCTAACATTTTCTGGACCTCTTGCTTTATGCAGTCCCTGACATGGTCAGGCTGCCTATAGATCTTACTTTTGACAGGCAAGCTGTCTCTAGTATCTATATTGTGCTCACACCAAGAAGTGGTACCTGGCACAGTAGAGAAGAGTTCAGAGAATTGATCTAGGAGATTTATGCAATTATCTTTCTGTTCAGCTGTAAGACAATCAGCCAAAACTACACCTTCCACAAGAGCATCTTGTTCTGTGGAAGAGAAGAGATCAGGTAGAGGATCACTGTCTTCTTCCTGTCCCTCATCAGTTGCCATGAGCAGGGTGAGATCAGCCCTGTCATAGTAGGGTTTCAGGCGGTTTACATGGAGTACCCTAAGGGGATTCCTTGCAGTGCCTAAGTCAACCAAATAGGTGACTTCACCCTTTTTCTCAACAATTGTGTGGGGTCCACTCCATTTATCTTGGAGTGCTCTTGGGGCCACAGGCTCCAAGACCCACACTTTCTGCCCTGGTTGGTACTGAACCAAAACAGCCTTCTGGTCATGCCATTGCTTCTGGAGCTCTTGGCTGGCCTGAAGGTTTTTACTGGCCTTTTTCATGTACTCAGCCATCCTTGATCTGAGGCCAAGTACATAATCCACAATATCCTGCTTAGGAGCTTTTAAAGGTTGTTCCCAACCCTCCTTTACAAGTGTGAGTGGACCCCTAACAGGGTGTCCAAAAAGAAGTTCAAAGGGGCTGAAGCCCACTCCTTTCTGGGGTACCTCCCTGTAGGCAAAAAAGAGGCATGGTAGAAGGATATCCCATTTCCTGCGTAGTTTTTCAGGGAGACCCATAATCATGCCTTTGAGAGTTTTGTTAAATCTCTCCACCAGTCCATTTGTTTGTGGATGATAGGGTGTTGTGAACTTGTAAGTTACACCACACTCCTTCCACATGGCCTTTAAGTATGCAGACATGAAATTGCTTCCCATGTCTGATACAACTTCCTTTGGGAAGCCCACCCTGGAAAATATTCCCAGGAGGGCCTTTGCCACTGCAGGAGCTGTAGTGGTCCTTAAAGGAATAGCTTCAGGATATCTTGTGGCATGGTCCACTACCACCAAGATGAATCTATTGCCTGAAGCAGTAGGAGGGTCAAGGGGGCCAACTATGTCAACCCCTACCCTTTCAAAGGGAACCCCAACCACAGGCAGTGGAATAAGGGGAGCCTTTGGGGTGCCACCTGTCTTGCCACTGGCTTGACAGGTTTCACAGGACTTACAAAATTCCTTTGTGTCCTCAGACATTCTAGGCCAATGAAACATGGGAACAAGCCTGTCCCAAGTTTTCATTTGTCCTAGATGCCCAGCTAGGGGAATGTCGTGTGCTAGAGTTAGGAGGAACTTTCTGTACTCCTGAGGAATCACTAGTCTCCTGGCAGCTGTGTAAGAATTGTCAGAGCTCCCTATGGGTGGCAAAAGAAATGCTGCAGCCCATAGGGATCTCCTGGAACCCCAATACCCTGGGTACCTCAGTACCATATACTAGGGAATTATAAGGGTGTTCCAGTAAGCCAATGTAAATTGGTAAAATTGGTCACTAGCCTGGTAGTGACAATTTGAAAGAAATGAGAGAGCATAACCACTGAGGTTCTGATTAGCAGAGCCTCGGTGAGACAGTTAGTCACTACACAGGTAACACATTCAGGCACACTTATGAGCACTGGGGCCCTGGGTTACCAGGGTCCCAGTGACACATACAACTAAAACAACATATATACAGTGAAAAATGGGGGTAACATGCCAGGCAAGATGGTACTTTCCTACACCTCCACGTTTGACTTCTGCCGGAGGCAAGTCCGATGCATCTACGTCCACGTTTGACTTCTCTTACCGGAGGCAGGTGCGATGAAACTTCGTGCGCGATCAGCATCCCTCACCAAAAACTGGTCAGGGGAAATTGTGTGGGTCACCAGCTGGGGAGGACAGGGAGAAGGAACACTCACCCACCCTCTGTGAGCTGAGATGAACCGGGTTTGTCTGTCGGAGTCATGCAAGTTGCAAATACTGAGATCGCATCAGCAGTACTTCCAGGGGCCAGGAAAACTCCAGCAAGGCAACAGCGGAGTAGAGTGGTGACTGGACAGCCGTAGTCCGAGCAGGCAAAAGTCAGCAGAGTGCCGGAAGGGGTGCAATTCGATAAAATCTTCAGAGCCGTGAATGTCAGTAAAGCTAGTTTCATTCCAAAGCTTTTCTGTGTGACCTTCATCACAGCACCCTATAATGCAGAGGTGGATGGCAGGGCATGACCAGGGATGTTCATGGAATGGTGATCCCAGGAGCTTGTTTGGGGAGCTCCAGCTTGGCGGCCATCTTGTATCGTTTTAAAGTCCTACTCACATGGAGGACGACATCTTTTCTAATCATGATTTGATGAAGGTAGGAAACCACATCCCTTCGGGCTGGTCTGATTATACATGGTCCCACCATATCTCAGTCCTATGGTACACGGTCAGATGGAGATTCCTCTTGCATAGCTTGCCTCGGGTAAAAAATGTATGAGAGCAACTCAAAGGCAGCTCTCAATGACTGCATCACCAACTCTCCTGATAATACCACAAGGGGATCTGACTTTGACGTTTCATTGCTTCTGCATTAGATATAATTGGCCCTAAACAGTCTCTCACATCTAAAAGATAAGCCCTCCCTGTCCCCTAAGAAGTAAAAAAAACTGCACAAAATTAGAGCATGGCTTGAAGAAAGGCTCTGAAACTAAAGGTACAATTTATTAATGAGCCGTTATCTGAGATTACAAACAGTTTATTAAAATGTCTAACAGCTCTTGTTGCTGCTCCCTGATAATACACCCAAAAAAATCCCTCTTGCAATCGGTTTGTATTAGCAAAGGTTTATCAATAGTTGTAATCTCCCTGTCCAGCCCCAGGGGGCCAACCTGGTAGTATTCTTAAAAGGACACCTAGTCCTAGAACACAAGGGCACAGACTTTCCAATGATGCCAATAACTGGCGCCTCCCACCCTCAAATACCCCCCCCCCCAGCAGAGTTCACCCCATTCTCTGAAGCAGAGATGTTGGGCCCAGTAATCACTGTCAACCCTGGTTCACTGCTGGAAGCTTCTCGTCACCAGACCATTCAGCAGATGCCACCAGGATGGTCTCAACCCTGACCCACATATCCAACCTTTCTCAGGCCCCTACAGTTACATCCATCCTTGGAAGGATCTCTGCAGACCCCTCTTATCTCCAAACTATTGTCCCACCGTCTGCCCTTCTTGGGGACCAGCCCTCTGATCCCTCCCAGTCCAGGTGAAGACTTCTTCACAGAACCAGCCCAGCCCTGCAGACTCTGGCCGGTGCCCCCAGGTCCAACCGGGTCATCGCCCCCTGATCCCTGGAGCTCTCTGGGAGCTTCGGCACCATCCAGAGCCAGTGGACCTTTCCAGGTACTTGGATCTTTCTTGCAGATTTGCAGGCAGGTGTTAGTTGGTTCTGTTTTTTTTCTCAGGCAGAACTCAGATATGTATCCTGGTGACACTCGGCTCCCTTCGACCAGTGCTGGGGTCTCCCTCAGGGCTCACCCTCTAGCCTATAGAACTCCAGCCCCCCTTCAGTCAGCCATCTTGGTTTTCATATTGTCTCTTATGCAGATGAGACAGATTATTGGGTCTATTTCTCTGAGCCTCGAAGCTACTAAATGTACCTTTCACCAGTGCATGACAGGAGAGGCTCCGTGGATTTGGTGAAACTGAGGGACCTGAGAACCCCTCGGAACGGGTTAATTCTGCGAGACATCTGGTAATCTGCTTGATAATGAATGTTTTTGCAAATAATCGTGCAGCAGACATCTGCTTCCAGATACTTCATCTACTGAAGACAATCTTTATTTCGTACATTATTCTGAAGGCCATGCTACAGGCCATCCTTACACCCAGGCTGGGCTAGAGGGGTTCGTTAAACTGGGGGACACGAAGTCATCCTCTGCGGCGCCCGGGGTGGCCACAAATCCGCCACATCCGGATCAGCCCTAGGAGACCCCCCTCCAGCAGTGCACATCCGGAACTGGAAGCGCTGAGCTGGCTCCCAGCACACAGACCCCCTGCAAGGACCTTTGTTTCACACACAGGGGGTTACCTGGTAAAAACCAGATGTGGTCTGCAGCCCCTCACAGGACCAGGCAGAGTCTCCTGTCTCCAGCCCAGCTCTGGAGCTCACTTCCTTTGCACATCTGTAATGCTCCCCACCATGACTCCTCCAAGGAGAGGCCCACAGCTGGCTGCGTCACGCGCACTCGTGGGGGGCTTTGCTCTGATTCGCCAGCTCTGCCCGGTCCGTGGGGGGCAGACCTGCTCCAAATGTGGTTTTACTCATGGAGTACTGATGGGCTTAGCAGCGTTGAATAAACCTTGGAGATGCCCCCTCCCCTCCATTACCAGGCTAATGCCCATCACATGGGCACTGTTTGGGCTGCAGGGTGAGCCTGGTCGTACTCTTGTGAGTGTGTTTGACAGACACGCACTGAGCCCCAGGAGATCCACCCTCCTCCCCAGCTGATAGCTCTGGGCTTTACCTCCCCCTGGGTCCGACTGAGTCACACCTCAATAATAACAGAGGCCAGTCGTCAGTCCCCTGGGGACCCCGGCAGGTGGGACTCTGCCCTGGAACCATTCATTAACTCTCTTCATAAGGCAGGATCCTTGTCAGCTGTGAGTGGATGCAGGAGTGAGTGAGTGTGCCAACGTACTTCATGTGGAAGGACTGACTATCTCAAGGAAGACGGACACTGACCTGTCCTTGAGCTCAAACTACCTCCCTGGCTTCCATGCAGAGCATCTTCTGAGCACACACCTCGGACTGACCAGGCAGCAGTGTGTAGGGGGCCCCGTGGCCCTGCGCAGGGGGCTCCTGAGGGGGGTCCTGGTGGAGGCTGTGAGGGGCTCCTGAGGGGGTCCTGGTGGATCTGCAAGGGGGGCTCCTGAGGGGGGTCCTGGTGGATCTGGTGGATCTGCGAGGGGGCTCCTGAGGGGGGCCCTGGTGGATCTGCGAGGTGGGCTCCTGAGGGGGGCTCCTGAGGGGGGCTCCTGAGGGGGGTCCTGGTGGATCTGCGAGGTGGGCTCCTGAGGGGGGCTCCTGAGGTCCTGGTGGATCTGCGCGGGGGGCTCCTGAGGGGGTCCTGGTGGATCTACGAGGGGGGCTCCTGAGGGGGGTCCTGGTGGATCTGCACGGGGGGCTCCTGAGGGGGGTCCTGGTGGATCTGCGCGGGGGCTCCTGAGGGGGTCCTGGTGGATCTGCGCGGGGGGCTCCTGAGGGGGTCCTGGTGGAGGCTGTGAGACTCCGAGCTCCACTCTTCTTTGATGGAGCTCCACAGATGTGTGACCGTCACTCTGGTCTTGTTTGCGGTGAAGCCCCTGGTGATGGCCCTCTGCACCCTGCCTGCCTGGGACCTGGGTGCCCTCTCTGCGCCTGGGCAGTTCCTGCTGGGAGGAGTGATAACTGTTCAAACTGAGGTGTCCTTCACCCAGAGCGGCTTCAGGGAGCGCCCGGCTCCAGCCCCCTGCCAGAGGTAAGGAGTCCTCTGCTGACTGAGCTCCGCCTCGCCTTCAGTGCCGTGTGTGACTGAGCTACAGGCAGGCCCTGGCGCTGTTTAGGATCGGACTGTATCTCACCTGTAAGGCGAGAGAGATCCTGACAGGTTTCCGTTATTAGTTATTTCATACAACAGTGTTGTTTATTCTCATGTAAAAAAAATACTCCGTTTTAATCCGTTTAACTCTAATATCCTGATCTTTTGTGAAAGCCCGTACAACGTTTGTTAGTGCACACTTTCTTAATAAACAACGTTTATAATCCTAGAAATATATAGACTGGAGCACAGGGCCTTTATTAGGATCCAAAGCTGACAATTTCCAAAATAGCAGATTTTGTAACCAAAGCGAGAAGCGCGAAGAGCTAAAACTACATCAGGTGTCAGAGAAATCTTCCCGTCTCGCAGTGTGAACTTAGTGACCGGTGGTGACGTCAGAGGGGCGCCCCTTTTTATTTGTGAATCACAATGCCATGAATCAATGGCGTAACAAAGGGCCCCGCAGCTCCCTTTATTTCTGGATCCCAGTGCCATGAACCCCTGGTTTGACTATGCACCACACTGGAAAGGGAGGGGCGGCCCCTCCACAGCGAAAGCTGTTTCTGTGACCCCCCCGAACCTGTGTACATGTTGGCTGTCCTAGTCGGGGGGCAGGCGAGAGGCCGCTGGTCACTCTGGGGGGCAGGGGAGGCGCTGGTCACTCTGGGGGGCAGGGAGAGGGCGCTGCTCACTCTGGGGGGCAGGGGAGGTGATGCTCACTCTGGGGGGCCAGGGAGAGGGTGATGCTCACTCTGGGAGGCAGGGGAGGTGATGCTCACTCTGGGGGGCAGGGGAGGTGATGCTCACTCTGGGGGGCAGGGGAGGTGATGCTCACTCTGGGGGGCAGGTGAGAGGGCGCTGCTCACTCTGGGAGGCAGGGAGAGGGTGATGCTCACTCTGGGAGGCAGGGGAGGCGCTGCTCACTCTGGGGGGCAGGTGAGAGGGCGCTGCTCACTCTGGGAGGCAGGGAGAGGGTGATGCTCACTCTGGGAGGCAGGGAGAGGGTGATGCTCACTCTGGGGGGCAGGGGAGAGGGCGATGCTCACTCTGGGGGGCAGGTGAGAGGGTGATGCTCACTCTGGGGGGCAGGGGAGAGGGTGATGCTCACTCTGGGGGGCAGGTGAGAGAGTGATGCTCACTCTGGGAGGCAGGGGAGGCGCTGCTCACTCTGCAGGGGAGAGGGTGATGCTCACTCTGGGGGGCAGGGGAGAGGGCGCTGGTCACTCTGGGGGGCAGGTGAGAGGGTGATGCTCACTCTGGGGGGCAGGTGAGAGAGTGATGCTCACTCTGGGAGGCAGGGGAGGCGCTGCTCACTCTGCAGGGGAGAGGGTGATGCTCACTCTGGGGGGCAGGGGAGAGGGCGATGCTCACTCTGGGGGGCAGGGGAGGCGCTGGTCACTCTGGGGGGCAGGGGAGGCGCTGCTCACTCTGGGGGGCAGGTGAGAGGGCGATGCTCACTCTGGGGGGCAGGTGAGAGGGCGCTGCTCACTCTGGGGGGCAGGTGAGAGGGTGATGCTCACTCTGGGAGGCAGGTGAGAGGGCGATGCTCACTCTGGGAGGCAGGTGAGAGGGCGATGCTCACTCTGGGGGGCAGGTGAGAGGGCGCTGCTCACTCTGGGAGGCAGGTGAGAGGGCGATGCTCACTCTGGGGGGCAGGGGAGAGGGTGATGCTCACTCTGGGAGGCAGGGGAGGCGCTGGTCATTCTGGGAGGCAGGGGAGGCGCTGGTCACTCTGGGAGGCAGGGGAGGCGCTGGTCACTCTGGGGGGCAGGGGAGGCGCTGGTCACTCTGGGGGGCAGGGAGAGGGTGATGCTCACTCTGGGGGGCAGGTGAGAGGGCGCTGCTCACTCTGGGGGGCAGGGGAGGCGCTGGTCACTCTGGGAGGCAGGGGAGGCGCTGGTCACTCTGGGGGGCAGGGAGAGGGTGATGCTCACTCTGGGGGGCAGGGGAGGCGCTGGTCACTCTGGGAGGCAGGTGAGAGGGCGATGCTCACTCTGGGGGGCAGGGGAGGTGATGCTCACTCTGGGGGGCAATGCTCCCCCTGGGAGGCAGGGGAGAGGGTGATGCTCACTCTGGGGGGTAGGTGAGAGGGTGATGCTCACTCTGGGGGGCAGGTGAGAGGGTGATGCTCACTCTGGGAGGCAGGGGAGAGGCGATGCTCACTCTGCAGGGGAGAGGGCGATGCTCACTCTGGGAGGCAGGGGAGGTGATGCTCACTCTGGGGGGCAGGTGAGAGGGTGATGCTCACTCTGGGAGGCAGGTGAGAGGGTGATGCTCACTCTGGGAGGCAGGGGAGAGGCGATGCTCACTCTGGGGGGCAGGCGAGAGGGCGATGCTCACTCTGGGAGGCAGGGGAGGCGCTGCTCACTCTGGGGGGCAGGTGAGAGGGCGCTGCTCACTCTGGGGGGCAGGTGAGAGGGCGCTGCTCACTCTGGGGGGCAGGTGAGAGGGTGCTGCTCACTCTGGGGGGCAGGGGAGGCGCTGGTCACTCTGGGAGGCAGGGGAGGCGCTGCTCACTCTGGGAGGCAGGTGAGAGGGCGATGCTCACTCTGGGAGGCAGGGGAGGCGCTGGTCACTCTGGGAGGCAGGGGAGGCGCTGGTCACTCTGGGGGGCAGGGGAGGCGCTGGTCACTCTGGGGGCAGGTGAGAGGGTGATGCTCACTCTGGGGGGCAGGTGAGAGGGTGATGCTCACTCTGGGAGGCAGGGGAGGTGATGCTCACTCTGGGGGGCAGGGGAGAGGGTGATGCTCACTCTGGGAGGCAGGGGAGGCGCTGCTCACTCTGGTGGGCAGGTGAGAGGGCGATGCTCACTCTGGGAGGCAGGGGAGGCGCTGGTCACTCTGGGAGGCAGGGGAGGCGCTGGTCACTCTGGGAGGCAGGGGAGGCGCTGGTCACTCTGCGGGGCAGGGGAGGCGCTGGTCACTCTGGGGGCCAGGGAGAGGGTGATGCTCACTCTGGGGGGCAGGGGAGGTGATGCTCACTCTGGGGGGCAGGTGAGAGGGTGATGCTCACTCTGGGGGGCAGGGGAGGTGATGCTCACTCTGGGGGGCAGGTGAGAGGGTGATGCTCACTCTGGGGGGCAGGGGAGGTGATGCTCACTCTGGGGGGCAGGTGAGAGGGTGATGCTAACTCTGGTGGGGAGAGGGTGATGCTCCCCCTGGGAGGCAGGGGAGGCGATGGTCACTCTGGGGGCCAGGGAGAGGGTGATGCTCACTCTGGGGGGCAGGTGAGAGGGTGATGCTCACTCTGGGAGGCAGGGGAGGTGATGCTCACTCTGGGGGGCAGGGGAGAGGGTGATGCTCACTCTGGGAGGCAGGGGAGGCGCTGCTCACTCTGGTGGGCAGGTGAGAGGGCGATGCTCACTCTGGGGGGCAGGGGAGAGGGCGATGCTCACTCTGGGAGGCAGGGGAGGCGCTGGTCACTCTGGGAGGCAGGGGAGGCGCTGGTCACTCTGGGGGCCAGGGAGAGGGTGATGCTCACTCTGGGGGGCAGGGGAGGTGATGCTCACTCTGGGGGGCAGGTGAGAGGGCGATGCTCACTCTGGGGGGCAGGTGAGAGGGTGATGCTCACTCTGGGGGGCAGGGGAGGCGATGGTCACTCTGGGGGCCAGGGAGAGGGTGATGCTCACTCTGGGGGGCAGGGGAGGTGATGCTCACTCTGGGGGGCAGGGGAGAGGGTGATGCTCACTCTGGGGGGCAGGGGAGGTGATGCTCACTCTGGGGGGCAGGGGAGAGGGTGATGCTCACTCTGGGGGGCAGGTGAGAGGGTGATGCTCCCCCTGGGAGGCAGGGGAGGCGATGGTCACTCTGGGGGCCAGGGAGAGGGTGATGCTCACTCTGGGGGGCAGGTGAGAGGGTGATGCTCACTCTGGGGGGCAGGGGAGGTGATGCTCACTCTGGGGGGCAGGTGAGAGGGCGATGCTCACTCTGGGGGGCAGGTGAGAGGGTGATGCTCACTCTGGGGGGCAGGGGAGGCGATGGTCACTCTGGGGGCCAGGGAGAGGGTGATGCTCACTCTGGGGGGCAGGGGAGGTGATGCTCACTCTGGGGGGCAGGTGAGAGGGCGATGCTCACTCTGGGGGGCAGGTGAGAGGGTGATGCTCACTCTGGGGGGCAGGGGAGGCGATGGTCACTCTGGGGGCCAGGGAGAGGGTGATGCTCACTCTGGGGGGCAGGGGAGGTGATGCTCACTCTGGGGGGCAGGGGAGAGGGTGATGCTCACTCTGGGGGGCAGGGGAGGTGATGCTCACTCTGGGGGGCAGGTGAGAGGGCGATGCTCACTCTGGGGGGCAGGGGAGGTGATGCTCACTCTGGGGGGCAGGGGAGGCGCTGGTCACTCTGGGGGGCAGGGGAGGTGATGCTCACTCTGGGGGGCAGGGGAGAGGGTGATGCTCACTCTGGGGGGCAGGTGAGAGGGTGATGCTCACTCTGGGGGGCAGGGGAGGTGATGCTCACTCTGGGGGGCAGGTGAGAGGGCGATGCTCACTCTGGGGGGCAGGGGAGAGGGCGATGCTCACTCTGCAGGTGAGAGGGTGATGCTCACTCTGGGGGGCAGGGGAGTGGGCGATGCTCACTCTGGGGGGCAGGTGAGAGGGTGATGCTCACTCTGCAGGGGAGAGGGCGATGCTCACTCTGGGGGGCAATGCTCACTCTGGGGGGCAGGGGAGGCGATGCTCACTCTGGGGGGCAGGGGAGTGGGCGATGCTCACTCTGGGGGGCAGGGGAGTGGGCGATGCTCACTCTGGGGGGCAATGCTCACTCTGGGGGGCAGGGGAGGCGATGCTCACTCTGGGGGGCAGGGGAGTGGGTGATGCTCCCCCTGGGAGGCAGGGGAGTGGGCGATGCTCACTCTGGGGGGCTCGCAGATGCTGTTGCTGTTCTGCCGCAGTCACAGCCCCCCGAGTCCAGGCCAGGGTCGGGTCTCGGGAGCAGCGATCCCCCGCTGGGAGTTTCTGCGAATCACCAATAAACCTGCAGCCCCCGAGGGATGGGGGACCCCGCTGACCCCAGTGTTTCCCAGTAGATCCTCCTCAGGGCCCCGTGTGCCACCCATCGGGGATCCCACCCATCCCAGGGGTGCGGCCTGCGGGGGTCAGCAGAGCCCCACGTCTGTCATTCTCTTTTCATAAAACAAAGGCTTCTTTTCAAGGCAGCTGCAGAAAGGGGAACACGTTTCATTGATTGCAAGAAGGCGGGGATGCTTTGGAGCAATGGCTGCTCTTAAAAGTTTTCCTTTCACGTTCACAAAAGGGAAGGGGTCCTGGGCCCCCTCCCTCGAGGGGACGTGGTTCCTCAGTCAGGCCTCTGATCATTAAAATACAACTTTGCTCTCAGAAGGGAAGGTCACCGACTGTTCCGATCAGCACAGGGACCCCAAGACCCCTGCATGAGGCCCTGTCTCTGAGCATCCTATGACAGGCTCCGGTGGCGCCCCTAAAGACACCAGGGACCCCCTCGGCTGCAATGGGCTGTTCGCTCCCAGAGGCAGCAGCGGGGTGAAGGCGGCCACACAGCGCCTTGAGAGCTGCGGTCCAAACAGGGACACGAGAGACTCCGGATTCTGAAACATTTCTTTAAACTGAAACATTAGCAGCTGAAAGGGGATCTTTCAGCAACATGTTTATTTTTCCAGTGCTATCGCTACAGTGTCGCCGAACGGTGCATCCCAATCCGAGCCGCTGTATTTAAAAAAATCTTATTTGCATTACATTTATCCTAATATTGTTTAGAAACAAATACCAATTGCTTTTCGGTGTGTTTAGTTCTCATTACAGATTCTGTTTGTATTCTTCGCATCTACAATGCACACGGAACGGGAAGAGCAAGGCCCCGAGGTTGTGAGCATTTGTGGGGACGGTGAGGATGGGACCCTCTATTACACGGACATAAACAGGCCCTGACACAAGGTGTACGTTTACTGTAAGTCTCCTCAGAGGTCCAGGACCCGATAAAGGCCTCAGGCTGGCTTCCTTGAGATGGTAACACCCTCCTTGGTGACTGTGGATGTCCTTGTAGCACACAGCACTTGGTGCATATGCTAAGCAGTTTTGACTGTGTCATGGCTTGGCCATGGTTGCTCTCGGTAACTTCTGAAACCTTCTCTCAAACCTTTGGAGACTTGTAGTGAGGGTCTGGGGAGGCCACAGTGGACCAAAGCACCGTAGTCGAGGCCTGCAAGTGCCAGGGATCTTGCTAACCTCATTCTGTGGGTGGTGTGAAAGGAGGGGGGCATTTCCAGGAAAGAGAGAGCCCAGTGTACAGTCTTTGGCACGGTGTTAACTAGGGGAGGGAGCGTGACGTGATTGTTGGAGTCTATCCTCAGGTTCATGAGGTGGGGGGTCTCATGGACACAGCAGTGGACCAGCCTCAGTCTCTGGTCACCAGCCGTGGCCGCAATGTCTGCTTCATCCGGTGGATATCTCCTCCATCACCTGTGGACGGTGGTAGATTATTTTAGTTGGAATGTTGTGCTGTCAGCATCCTTACACAAACCACCTGCTACTGCTCACAGAAGTCTACCAGGGCATAGCTTGATGCTGAGATTAGGAAATGAGAGGGGTGATCCTTGGGAGACCCCAAATCTCACTTGGCACATGGGCCATGGAGAATGTGGATAATTCTCTTCTGTCTTTTGCTCTTCAGTCATTTCATCCGCTGACTTCCTTATGCTCAGTCATGGACAGTTTGACTACCTTTGGCTGATGAAATGTTCGCACACTGGACTACTTTTGCGGAATATCCGAAGACCTGTGGTGTCACCACCTGATCAAACACTGGCATCCTTGATTACTCCCATGTACAAAGCACTGGTCACTGGGACATCTAAGTGTAGGAAAGTACCATCTTGCCTGGCATGTTACCCCCATTTTTCACTGTATATATGTTGTTTTAGTTGTATGTGTCACTGGGACCCTGGTAACCCAGGGCCCCAGTGCTCATAAGTGTGCCTGTATGTGTTACCTGTGTAGTGACTAACTGTCTCACTGAGGCTCTGCTAATCAGAACCTCAGTGGTTATGCTCTCTCATTTCTTTCCAAATTGTCACTGACAGGCTAGTGACCATTTTTACCAATTTACATTGGCTTACTGGAACACCCTTATAATCCCCTAGTATATGGTACTGAGGTACCCAGGGTATTGGGGTTCCAGGAGATCCCTATGGGCTGCAGCATTTCTTTTGCCACCCATAGGGAGCTCTGACAATTCTTACACAGGCCTGCCACTGCAGCCTGAGTGAAATAACGTCCACGTTATTTCACAGCCATTTTACACTGCACTTAAGTAACTTATAAGTCACCTATATGTCTAACCTTTACCTGGTAAAGGTTAGGTGCAAAGTTACTTAGTGTGAGGGCACCCTGGCACTAGCCAAGGTGCCCCCACATTGTTCAGAGCCAATTCACTGAACTTTGTGAGTGCGGGGACACCATTACACGCGTGCACTACATATAGGTCACTACCTATATGTAGCGTCACCATGGTAACTCCGAATATGGCCATGTAACATGTCTATGATCATGGAATTGCCCCCTCTATGCCATCCTGGCATTGTTGGTACAATTCCATGATCCCAGTGGTCTGTAGCACAGACCCTGGTACTGCCAGACTGCCCTTCCTGGGGTTTCTCTGCAGCTGCTGCTGCTGCCAACCCCTCAGACAGGCATCTGCCCTCCTGGGGTCCAGCCAGGCCTGGCCCAGGATGGCAGAACAAAGAACTTCCTCTGAGAGAGGGTGTGACACCCTCTCCCTTTGGAAAATGGTGTGAAGGCAAGGGAGGAGTAGCCTCCCCCAGCCTCTGGAAATGCTTTGTTGGGCACAGAGGTGCCCAATTCTGCATAAGCCAGTCTACACCGGTTCAGGGACCCCTTAGCCCCTGCTCTGGCGCGAAACTGGACAAAGGAAAGGGGAGTGACCACTCCCCTGACCTGCACCTCCCCTGGGAGGTGTCCAGAGCTCCTCCAGTGTGCTCCAGACCTCTGCCATCTTGGAAACAGAGGTGCTGCTGGCACACTGGACTGCTCTGAGTGGCCAGTGCCACCAGGTGACGTCAGAGACTCCTTGTGATAGGCTCCTTCAGGTGTTAGTAGCCTTTCCTCTCTCCTAGGTAGCCAAACCCTCTTTTCTGGCTATTTAGGGTCTCTGTCTCTGGGGAAACTTTAGATAACGAATGCATGAGCTCAGCCGAGTTCCTCTGCATCTCCCTCTTCACCTTCTGATAAGGAATCGACCGCTGACCGCGCTGGAAGCCTGCAAACCTGCAACATAGTAGCAAAGACGACTACTGCAACTCTGTAACGCTGATCCTGCCGCCTTCTCGACTGTTTTCCTGCTTGTGCATGCTGTGGGGGTAGTCTGCCTCCTCTCTGCACCAGAAGCTCCGAAGAAATCTCCCGTGGGTCGACGGAATCTTCCCCCTGCAACCGCAGGCACCAAAAAGCTGCATCTCCGGTCCCTTGGGTCTCCTCTCAGCACGACGAGCGAGGTCCCTCGAATCCAGCGACACCGTCCAAGTGACCCCCACAGTCCAGTGACTCTTCAGCCCAAGTTTGGTGGAGGTAAGTACTTGCCTCACCTCGCTGGGCTGCATTGCTGGGAACCGCGACTTTGCAAGCTACTCCGGCCCCTGTGCACTTCCGGCGGAAATCCTTCGTGCACAGCCAAGCCTGGGTCCACGGCACTCTAACCTGCATTGCACGACTTTCTAAGTTGGTCTCCGGCGACGTGGGACTCCTTTGTGCAACTTTGGCGAGCACCGTTTCACGCATCCTCGTAGTGCCTGTTTCTGGCACTTCTCCGGGTGCTACCTGCTTCAGTGAGGGCTCTTTGTCTTGCTCGACGTCCCCTCTCTCTGCAGGTCCAATTTGCGACCTCCTGGTCCCTCCTGGGCCCCAGCAGCGTCCAAAAACGCCAAACGCACGATTTGCATGTAGCAAGGCTTGTTGGCGTCCATCCGGTGGGAAAACACTTCTGCACGACTCTCCAAGGCGTGCGGGATCCATCCTCCAAAGGGGAAGTCTCTAGCCCTTGTCGTTCCTGCAGTATTCACAGTTCTTCAGCCTAGTAAGAGCTTCTTTGCACCAACCGCTGGCATTTCTTGGGCATCTGCCCATCTCCGAGCTGCTTGTGACTTTTGGACTTGGTCCCCTTGTTCCACAGGTACCCTCAGTCAGGAATCCATCGTTGTTGCATTGCTGATTTGTGTTTTCCTTGCATTTTCCCTCTAACACGACTATTTTGTCCTTAGGGGAACTTTAGTGCACTTTGCACTCACTTTTCAGGGTCTTGGGAAGGGTTATTTTTCTAACTCTCACTATTTTCTAATAGTCCCAGCGACCCTCTACAAGGTCACATAGGTTTGGGGTCCATTCGTGGTTCGCATTCCACTTCTGGAGTATATGGTTTGTGTTGCCCCTATCCCTATGTTTCCCCATTGCATCCTATTGTAACTATACATTGTTTGCACTGTTTTCTAAGACTATACTGCATATTTTTGCTATTGTGTATATATATCTTGTGTATATTTCCTATCCTCTCACTGAGGGTACACTCTAAGATACTTTGGCATATTGTCATAAAAATAAAGTACCTTTATTTTTAGTATAACTGTGTATTGTGTTTTCTTATGATATTGTGCATATGACACTAAGTGGTACTGTAGTAGCTTCACACGTCTCCTAGTTCAGCCTAAGCTGCTCTGCTAAGCTACCATTATCTATCAGCCTAAGCTGCTAGACACCCTATACACTAATAAGGGATAACTGGGCCTGGTGCAAGGTGCAAGTACCCCTTGGTACTCACTACAAGCCAGTCCAGCCTCCTACACTAAGCCACCTTCCATGCTGTGTGTGCTGTGGGGAGAGAATGTCACCCCTCCATACTCACAAAGCCCATCACACTTGTGGCCAGCCAGGAGTGGCTTCTGCAACTGCAGGTGAGCAGCAACGGACTAGGGATCATCGCCTGGCGCCTTCACAAGTTAGCAGGGGCTGCAGTGGGGGAGAAGGGAACCCCTGGTCAGGGAACACATAGCCACAGAGGCCTGTTCACCAGGCTTTAGCTCTGACGGATGTCCTGTATCCACATCTTTCTAAAGAGGGACTTGAGCACGATGGGAGGTGAACAACCATTCCAGTGAGTACTTGATAGGTGCTTCACATATGACTAGATGATCATACAAGATGAAAAGCAGAACAGACACCAAGCAGGATCACTGGGTGGAGTGCGGTAACACTGTGCGGGTGGGGCAATGTCTTCTATCGCACAGCTCGAACGCAATGCTACCCTGGATCCGGGAGATGCCATCAGGAAGGCGTCTCCCCTTCTTACACATTGCATACCCCCAGAGAGGGAGAGAACATCTGCTGGATTCACATGGTGGGGATAGAGCATCTCTTTGTGTGCTTTACAACAGAGCCTCAAGTGAATACTTTGAAAGATGATGAGCAAGAGGAGGTTTTATAGGACCTTCTGGGATGATGAAGACTGTGGCGGCTGAGAGCAGCTCTGCTTCCAGTGGTGTGACAAAGGCCTCAGGAGCCAGAGGAGGTTTTATAGGACCTTGGGGTGAGAAAGTAGCCTCTTTTTGCATGGTTACTCCCATCTTTGGCCTGTTTGTCAGTGTGTTTGACTGTGTCAGTGGGATCCTGCTAGCCAGGACCCCAGTGCTTATGCTCTCTCTCTTTTCAAACTTGTCACTATAGTTTAGTGACCACGTATTCCAACTCCAGATTGGCACACTGGACCCCCTTTCCAAGTCTGTAGTTTATGGTACCTAGGTACCCACGGCTTTGGGGCTCCAGGGGATCCCTATGGCCGGCAGCATTACTTTTGCCACCCATAGGGAGCTCAGACAAAGGCTTCTACAGGACTGCCACTGCAGCCTGTGTGAAATGGTGCATGCACCCTATCACAGCCATTTTCACTGCACCAGGTCACGTATTCATTGCTAAATGAAGTCACTAGTCTACAGTGACAAATTTAAAAGCAGAGAGAGCATAAGCACTGAGGCACTTTTGGAGTGTATGGTTTCTGTTGCCCCTAGACCTATGTTTGCCTATTGCATCCCATTGTGAACGTACATTGTTTGCACTACATTTCTTACTGTTGATGAGCTCAAACAGGCCATGTGCTCTGCACCTGTCCTAAAAAGCCCTTGCTACTCGAAAATGTTCATAGTCCAGACTGATGATTCTGAATTAGGGGTTGGGGCAGTGCTACCACAGCTTAATACTGAGAGCCAAGATCAACCTGTTGCTTTTATCAGCAGAAGGTTGATCTCAAGAGAAAAGCATTGGTCTGCCATAGAGAGGGAGGCCTTTGCTGTGGTCTGGGTACTGAAAAGGTTGAGACCATACCTGTTTGGTACTCACTTTATTGCTCAGACAGACCACAAACCTCTACTTTGGCTAAAACAAATGAAAGGTGAAAACCCTAAATTGTTGAGGTGGTCCATATCCCTACAGGGAATGGACTATACAGTGGAACATAGACCTGGGAGTAGCCACTCCAATGCAGATGGACTCTCCAGATATTTCCACTTAGACAATGAAGACTCATCAGGTCATGGCTAGTCTTATTGTCCTTCGTTTGGGGGGGGGGTTGTGTAGGAAAGTACCATCTTGCCTAGCATGTTACCCCCATTTTTCACTGTATATATGTTGTTTTAGTTGTATGTGTCACTGGGACCCTGTTCACCAGGGCCCCAGTGCTCATAAGTGTGCCTGAATGTGTTACCTGTGTAGTGACTAACTGTCTCACTGAGGTTCTGCTAATCAGAACCTCAGTGGTTATGCTCTCTCATTTCTTTCAAATTGTCACTAACAGGCTAGTGACCAATTTTACCAATTTACATTGGCTTTCTGGAACACCCTTATAATTCCCTAGTATATGGTACTGAGGTAACCAGGGTATTGGGGTTCCAGGAGATCCCTATGGGCTGCAGCATTTCTTTTGCCACCCATAGGGAGCTCTGACAATTCTTACACAGGCCTGCCACTGCAGCCTGAGTGAAATAACGTCCACGTTATTTCACAGCCATTTTACACTGCACTTAAGTAACTTATAAGTCACCTATATGTCTAACCTTTACCTGGTAAAGGTTAGGTGCAAAGTTACTTAGTGTGAGGGCACCCTGGCACTAGCCAAGGTGCCCCCACATTGTTCAGGACCAATTCCCTGAACTTTGTGAGTGCGGGGACACCATTACACGCGTGCACTACATATAGGTCAATACCTATATGTAGCTTCACAATGGTAACTCCGAATATGGCCATGTAACATGTCTAAGATCATGGAATTGCCCCCTCTATGCCATCCTGGCATTGTTGGCACAATTCGATGATCCCAGTGGTCTGTAGCACAGACCCTGGCACTGCCAAACTGCCTTTTCTGGGGTTTCACTGCAGCTGCTGCTGCTGCCAACCCCTCAGACAGGTTTCTGCCCCCCTGGGGTCAAGCCAGGCTTGTCCCAGGATGGCAGAACAAAGGACTTCCTCTGAGAGAGGGTGTTACACCCTCTCCCTTTGGAAAATGGTGTGAAGGCAGGGGAGGGGTAGCCTCCCCCAGCCTCTGGAAATGCTTTCTTTGGCACAGATGTGCCCAATTCTGCATAAGCCAGTCTACACCGGTTCAGGGACCCCTTAGCCCCTGCTCTGGCGCGAAACTGGACAGAGGAAAGGGGAGTGACCACTCCCCTGACCTGCACCTCCCCTGGGAGGTGTCCAGAGCTCCTCCAGTGTGCTCCAGACCTCTGCCATCTTGGAAACAGAGGTGCTGCTGGCACACTGGACTGCTCTGAGTGGCCAGTGCCACCAGGTGACGTCAGAGACTCCTTCTGATAGGCTCCTTCAGGTGTTAGTAGCCTATCCTCTCTCCTAAGTAGCCAAACCCTCTTTTCTGGCTATTTAGGGTCTCTGTCTCTGGGGAAACTTTAGATAACGAATGCAAGAGCTCATCAGAGTTCCTCTCCATCTCTCTCTTCACCTTCTGCCAAGGAATCGACTGCTGACCGCGCTGGAAGCCTGCAACACTGCAACAAAGTAGCAAAGACGACTACTGCAACTCTGTAACGCTGATCCTGCCGCCTTCTCAACTGTTTTCCTGGTGGTGCATGCTGTGGGGGTAGTCTGCCTCCTCTCTGCACTAGAAGCTCCGAAGAAATCTCCCGTGGGTCGACGGAATCTTCCCCCTGCAACAGCAGGCACCAAAAAGCTGCATTACTGGTCCCTTGGGTCTCCTCTCAGCACGACGAGCGAGGTCCCTCGAATCCAGCAACTCTGTCCAAGTGACTCCCACAGTCCAGTGACTCTTCAGTCCAAGTTTGGTGGAGGTAAGTCCTTGCCTCACCTCGCTAGACTGCATTGCTGGGAATCGCGACTTTGGCAGCTACTCCGGCCCCTGTGCACTTCCGGCGGAAATCCTTTGTGCACAGCCAAACCTGGGTCCACGGCACTCTAACCTGCATTGCACGACTTTCTAAGTTGGTCTCCGGCGACTCCTTTGTGTAACTTCGGGTGAGCACCATTTCACGCATCCTTGTAGTGCCTGTTTCTGGCACTTCTCTGGGTGCTACCTGCTGCTGAGAGGGCTCCTTGTCTTGCTCGACGTCTCTTCTACCTCCTGGTCCAATTTGCGACCTCCTGGTCCCTCCTGGGCCACAGCAGCGTCCAAAAACGCTAACCGCACGATTTGCAGCTAGCAAGGCTTGTTGGCGTTCTTTTGGCAGGAAAACACTTCTGCACAACTCTCCACTGCGAGAGGGATCCGTCCACTAAAGGGGAAGTCTCTAGCCCTTTTCGTTCCTGCAGAAACCTCAGCTTCTTCTGTCCAGTAGAAGCTTCTTTGCATCCACAGCTGGCATTTCTTGGGCATATGCCCATCTCCGACTTGCTTGTGACTTTTGGACTTGGTCCCCTTGTTCCACAGGTACCCTAGATTGGAAATCCACAGTTGTTGCATTGTTGGTTTGTGTCTTTCCTGTATTATTCCTCTATCACAACTTCCTTGTCTTCTGGGGAACTTTAGTGCACTTTGCACTCACTTTTCCGGGTCTTGGGGAGGGCTAATTTTCTAACTCTCACTATTTTCTAATAGTCCCAGCGACCCTCTACAAGGTCACATAGGTTTGGGGTCCATTCGTGGTTCGCATTCCACTTTTGGAGTATATGGTTTGTGTTGCCCCTATCCCTATGTGTCCCCATTGCATCCTATTGTAACTATACATTGTTTGCACTGTTTTCTAAGACTATACTGCATCTTTTTGGTATTGTGTACATATAACTTGTGTATATTTGCTATCCTCTCACTGAGGGTACACTCTAAGATACTTTGGCATATTGTCATAAAAATAAAGTACCTTTATTTTTAGTATAACTGTGTATTGTGTTTTCTTATGATATTGTGCAAGTGACACTTGTGGTACTGGAGTAGCTTCACACGTCTCCTAGTTCAGCCTAAGCTGCTCTGCTAAGCTACCATTATCTATCAGCCTAAGCTGCTAGACACCCTATACACTAATAAGGGATAACTGGGCCTGGTGCAAGGTGCAAGTACCCCTTGGTACTCACTACAAGCCAGTCCAGCCTCCTACAGCCAGGACCCCAGTGCTTATAAAGTATGCCCTGTATGTGTTCCCTGTGTGGTGCCTAACTGTATCACTGATGCTCTGCTAACCAGAACGTCAGTGTTTATGCTCTCTCTGCTTTTAAAATTGTCACTGCAGGCTAGTGACTAATTTTACCAATTCTGATTGGCACACTGGAACACCCTTATAATTCCCTAGTATATGATACCTAGGTACCCAGGTTATTGGGGTTCCAGGAGATCCCTATGGGCTGCAGCATTTCTTTTGCCACCCATAGGGAGCTCAGACAATTCTTACACAGGACTGCCTCTGTAGCCTGAGTGAAATAACGTCCACGTTATTTCACAGCCATTTTACACTGCACTTAAGTAACTTATAAGTTACCTATATGTCTAACCCTCACCTAGTGAAGGTTATGTGCAAAGTTACTATGTGTGAGGCACCCTGGCACTAGCCCAGGTGCCCCCACATTGTTTAGGACAATTTCCACTGACTTTTTGAGTGCGGGGACACCATTACACGTGTGCACTACATATAGGTCAATACCTATATGTAGCTTCACAATGGTAACTCCTAACATGGCCATGTAACATGTCTAAGATCATGGAATTGTTACCCTAGCTAAATCTGGTATTGTGGTGCCAATCCCATGCATCCCCGGGGCTCTAAAATGGACCCTTGGTACTGCCAAACTATCTCTCTGGGGTTTTCTCTGCATCCACCGCTGCTGCCAACCCTCAGACAGGTTTCTGTATGACTGGGGTCTATGCAGCCCAGTCCCAGGAAGGCAGAACAAAGGATTTCCTCCGAGAGAAGGTGTTACACCCTCTCCCTTTGGAAATAGGTGTTAAGGGCTGGGGAGAAGTAGCCTCTCCTAGCCTCTGGCAATGCTTTGAAGGGCACAGATGGTGCCCTCCTTGCATAAGCCAGTCTACACCAGTTCAGGGTGCCCCCAGCCCCTGCTTTGCACGAAACTTGACAAAGGATAGGGGAGTGACCACTCCCCTGTCCATCACCACCCCAGGGGTGGTACCCAGAGCTCCTCCAGTGTGTCCCAGACCTATGCCATCTTGAATGCAGAGGTGTGAGGGCACAATTGAGACCTCTGAGTGGCCAGTGCCAACAGGTGACGTCAGAGACCCCTCCTGATAGGCTCTTAACTGGTTAGGTACTCTGAGGGCTATTTAGGATCTCTCCTGTGGGTTCCTCTTCAGATAAGAAATGCACGAGCTCACCAGAGTTCCTCTGCACTTCTCTCTTCAACTTCTGCCAAGGATCGACTGCTGACTGCTCCAGGACGCCTGCAAAACCACAACAAAGTAGCAAGACGACTACCAGCAACATTGTAGCACCTAATCCTGCCGGTTTTCTCGACTGTTTCCTGGTGGTGCATGCTCTGAGAGCTGTCTGCCTTCACCCTGCACAGGAAGCCAAGAAGATATCTCCCGTGGGTCAACAGAATCTTACCCCTGCTAACGCAGGCACCAAACTTCTGCATCACCTGTCCTCTGGGGCCCCGCTCATCTTGACGAGCCTGGTCTCTGGAACACAGTAGCTGGATCCAAGTGACCCCGACAGTCCAGTGGTCCTTCTGTCCAAATTTGGAGGAGGTAAGTCCTTGCCTCCCCACGCCATGCAGTAATCCTGTGTACTTAGTGATCTGCAGCAGCTAGAGCTTCTATGCACTTTTGCAAGGATTCCTTCATGCACACCACAGCCCAGGTCCCAGGCACTCCGTCCTGCATTGCTCAACTTGGTGAGGTGACCACCGGCTTTGTGGGACCCTCTTTTGTTTGTTGTGATGACTGCTGCTCAGATTTCTTGAATGCCTGTATAAGTCCTTCTGTGGATGCTGCCTGCTTCTGCATGGGCTCTCTCTATTGCTGAGCGTCCCTTCTGTCTCCTCTTCCAAGGGGTGACCTACTGGTCCTTCCTGGGCCCGGGTAGCACCCATTATTTTTAACCATGATTCTTGCAGCTAGCAAGTCTTGTTTGCCATCTTTCTGCATGGAAACAACTCTGCATCCTCCAGCACGCCGTGGGACATCTTGTGACCAAGGGAGAAGTTCCTGGCACCTTCCATTGTTGCAGAATCTTTGGCTTTTCCACTTAAGTTAGCCCTTTTGCACCTTCATCCGGGGTTTAGTGGGCTCCTGCCACCCCTTGACACTTCCCTGACTCTTAGACTTGGTCCCCTTCCTTTGCAGGTCCTCAGGTCCAGGAATCCATCTTCAGTGCTTCACAGTCAGTTGTTGTCCTTGCAGAATCCCCTATCTCGACTTTACTGTCTTTCTGGGGTAGTAGGGTAACTTTATTCCTACTTTTCAGGGTCTTGGGGTGGGGTATCTTGGACACCCTTAGTATTTTCTTACACTCCCAGCGACCCTCTACACACTACACTAGGCCTGGGGTCCATTTGTGGTTCGCATTCCACTTTTGGAGTATATGGTTTGTGTTGCCCCTAGGCCTATTGTCTCCTATTGCATTCTATTGTATTCTACAGTGTTTGCACTACTTTTCTAACTGTTTACTTACCTGATTTTCGTTTGTGTGTATATTTTGTGTATTTTACTTACCTACTAAGGGAGTATATCCTCGGAGATACTTTTGGCATATTGTCACTAAAATAAAGTACCTTTATTTTTAGTAACTCTGAGTATTGTGTTTTTTTATGATATTGTGCTGTATTATATAAGTGGTATAGTAGGAGCTTTGCATTTCTCCTAGTTCAGCCTAAGCTGCTCTGCTATAGCTACCTCCATCAGCCTAAGCTGCTAGAACACAAGGTGTAAGTACCACAAGGTGCCCACTATAAGCAAGGCCAGCCTCCTGCAGGCATGAAGTTAGAAATGAGTTATTGTTTCTACATTGTTTATGCCTTATAAATGCCTTATGCCTTATAAATGTTATAAAGAACATAAAGTATAAGTACCACAGGGTACCCACTATAAGACAGGCCACTATAAGCCAGGCCAGCCTCCTACAGCCTCCTACAGGCATGAAGTTAGAAATGAGTTATTGTTTCTACACTGTTTATGCCTTATAAATGTTTGACATGTTTGATTCTAAGTCATAAGGATGGGTTTTAATTTATTTCTGATTACTGCTCTCTTCCTCAGATTTGGCAAATCTTTTGAGTAGATATATTAACATGTTATCTTCCCTCTTCTTTCCTCTGACTTGTTACACATGGTTAGATTTGCAAGTGTGCGACCTCTGTAAATATTCATATTCCTTGATTTATAAAAAACAGCAGCTGCTTGATTTAATACCATACCTGCATGTTTACATTATAAAAATAGATGATTTAAAAACATCTTTGCTAGTTTTCAGATCCGCTATTATAGGGACATGCTTGGGATACTTTTTGCTACCTCTGAAATAAACAAGAACCCAAACCTGCTTCCCAACATCACCCTGGGCCTGCAGGTGTCTGACTCCTGCATGGGGAAACCAGAGCCCTGGAGGGGATTATTGACCTGCTTACAGGAGGAGAGGAACCGGTCCCGAACTTCAGCTGCCATTCTCACCCTACTCTACTTGGTATCATTGGTGGCCTAACTTCTTCAATATCCATGACCATGGCTCATATATTGAAACCTTTCGGGGTACCTCAGGTATGAAACTTGCAGACTGGAAAGTGTATAAAAGATGTTAGTCTTTGCAATAAGCAGCACAGTATGTAACAGCACCTGATGTATTACAACAGACCAAGACATCTGTCATTACACGTGATAAGTAATCAGCGCCTGTGAATGTATTATATATTTTATATAGTTACTCTTTGTCTGTCTAAGGCCATAGTACACTCAGTCCAGGTTTAATGTCGTTCTGCGCCTTGTACTCATGTTGGCAGCCTTCCAGAGTCTTCTTCTTTTAATAAGATGGGGTTCGAATGGGAAGCTTCTCCTGTTTGCCAGATGTCTTTGTGGCAAGCATCCAAGAAGCTGTCAGTGATGCTGCTCTCCCGCAGTAAAGGCATCAATCCATTCCATGCATGCTGGTGTTACTTCTCTTGCAGATTGTTTCAACAACCGGGTACCACCCTGGCAAAGCCACTAGACAAGGACTCTCTAAGATCCATTCTAGATGCAAACCAGAAACTAGGAGCTGTAACAACAATACAGAATATTGATATTAATTAAAGGACTAACAACACCCCCCCCCCCCGCCCAGATCAGTGTTCACTGGGGACCTTGTGTTTGCAACAAGCAAGCCAGAGATTCAGTTAACACTCTTTTCTTGAAGAAAAGCTGAAGGAAGTACGGCTAAGTGGTATACTGTGCAGTGCAGTTTTCAGATGCATGAACTAATAACAAATGTTGTAGAACCAGTTTTAAGAGGACAATCAATGAATATCCAGTACTTATACAGTGTGCTAAGCCTGCCCAGCCAATGTGGGCTCATACACAAAGCAATTGTAAAAATAAAGAGGAAAAATGGTGCACTTTCCAGTATGATAGCACTAAGAAATGTTAAAATGACATATGTTCGACAGGTGGTTAAATAATCTGGTTATTAAGTTTGACATGGCCGCCAATCATTTTTCAGGATGTTTATAGCATCTCGCTTAACTTACCCCTTCCTCACCCTTCAGTATGTATCCTGTCCTTTCCAAGTAGATTCTCCTTAGAAGGGGCGGCTATGAAAGGGATCGAGTGGTAACAGAACAGCTACTGAGATGCATAATATAAGGTCAGAGCCAGCACAGTTATCACTCATGTTAGACCTATCTCACAGGCCCTAGGCATAGACCTGCTGCTCAGGCTGCAGAGATCTTACAAATACAGACATGCAATAGAAAACACCAATCTCACAGGATCTGAGCATTACCGTGGGTGAATATTGCCACACAAACTCAACAGAGATGATGAAATGTTCCTCTGTGAATCATGAAATGTCAGTCATAAAAGCCAAAAGATCGTACAGCCTTCGATACCACCCAAAAGAGCAACGTCAATTAGAAGGTTATTGGCATTGAACAGAAATAAACCTTGTCTACTAAGACACCAACTATCTACATTCTTACATGTGTTTCCAGGACCGCAGATTCGATTAGGTTTATTAGGGCAAAATTAATGTCCATATATTTAAGTAATAACCCAAATGTATAGTACTAATAATATATTGGTGTTTTTTTGCATACTGTCATCACTTTGTGGTTCTGTTTTACTGCAGGCCCTGTTTGATTTTGGCTGCCTTATCTGGTTTGGGGCAAGCGCAAGTGTGGGTGTTTGCTAGGCAAGGTGCATGGTGCTGCCTGTATATGAGACGTTGGTGTTGTGCGCGATGGCTAGGGAGTCAGGGATGTGGCTATCAATGGTGCAGCAAGTGCAGTAGCACTGATGTCCAAGAGACTGAGACATGCAGTTAAACTGAGTATTATTATATTTCTATTACCGAGCCAGTGTCCAAAGGCCATTTTCCTTTCTTGCATTAGAGACCATGGCACCCTCACAATGCCAACAAAGAGGGGTCAGCCAGTCTCTGGTGCAAATTGACATTGCACACACTCTTATAGTCATCATGAAGAAGTGAGGAGGACAAAGAAGTCTTTTTATGTCACTCACCTCCACGGTCTCATACACAGGTGTTTCCTGCAGTGTGTAGGGGTGTATTGGATTCAACAGGTGGCAGGAAAGGGCATGCTATTATTGCTTTCTAGAGTGTGGGGTGATCTGTCAGCCACTTGGGAGTTAGCCCAAAGCCTGGTGGTCTCTACAGAGACAGCAGCCCCGCGTACCTACATTACCCGGAGATTTGGGATGAGGGATGGAGGAAGGTAAGACATCTATCCTTGTGCTTTAAAATCGCTCCATTTGATTAGTACAGGAAAGCACCCAACACTGACTCCAACATAATGTATGAGAAGCAGGTGAGTACTCGGTGTGACTCTGAGGCCAGAGATACATAGCTGCAGATAGCAATAAATGTACAGTCAAAGCCAGGGAGTCCCTGTGAGTAGCCTCTTTCTAGCCTTGTTACCCCCACTTTGGGCCTGTTTGTGAGTGTATGTCAGGGTGTTTTCACTGTCTCACTGGTATCCTGCTTGCCAGGGCCCAGTGCTCATAGTGAAAACCCTATGTTTTCAGTATGTTTGTTATGTGTCACTGGGACCCTGCTAGTCAGGACCCCAGTGCTCATAAGTTTGTGACCTATAGGTATGTGTTCCCTGTGTGATGCCTAACTGTCTCACTGAGGCTCTGCTAACCAGAACCTCAGTGGTTATGCTCTCTCATTACTTCTAAATTGTCACTAACAGGCTAGTGACCATTTTTACCAATTTACATTGGCTTACTGGAACACCCTTATAATTCCCTAGTATATGGTACTGAGGTACCCAGGGTATTGGGGTTCCAGGAGATCCCTATGGGCTGCAGCATTTCTTTTGCCACCCATGGGGAGCTCTGACAATTCTTACACAGGCCTGCCACTGCAGCCTGAGTGAAATAACGTCCACGTTATTTCACAGCCATTTTACACTGCACTTAAGTAACTTATAAGTCACCTATATGTCTAACCTTTACCTGGTAAAGGTTAGGTGCAAAGTTACTTAGTGTGAGGGCACCCTGGCACTAGCCAAGGTGCCCCCACATTGTTCAGAGCCAATTCCCTGAACTTTGTGAGTGCGGGGACACCATTACACGCGTGCACTACATATAGGTCACTACCTATATGTAGCTTCACAATGGTAACTCCGAATATGGCCATGTAACATGTCTATGATCATGGAATTGCCCCCTCTATGCCATCCTGGCATGGTTGGCACAATTCCATGATCCCAGTTGTCTGTAGCACAGACCCTGGTACTGCCAAACTGCCCTTCCTGGGGTTTCACTGCAGCTGCTGCTGCTGCCAACCCCTCAGACAGGCATCTGCCCTCCTGGGGTCCAGCCAGGCCTGGCCCAGGATGGCAGAACAAAGGACTTCCTCTGACAGAGGGTGTTACACCCTCTCCCTTTGGAAAATGGTGTGAAGGCAAGGGAGGAGTAGCCTCCCCCAGCCTCTGGAAATGCTTTCTTGGGCACAGATGTGCCCAATTCTGCATAAGCCAGTCTACACCGGTTCAGGGACCCCTTAGCCCCTGCTCTGGCGCGAAACTGGACAAAGGAAAGGGGAGTGACCACTCCCCTGACCTGCACCTCCCCTGGGAGGTGTCCAGAGCTCCTCCAGTGTGCTCCAGACCTCTGCCATCTTGGAAACAGAGGTGCTGCTGGCACACTGGACTGCTCTGAGTGGCCAGTGCCACCAGGTGACGTCAGAGACTCCTTGTGATAGGCTCCTTCAGGTGTTGCTAGCCTATCCTCTCTCTTAGGTAGCCAAACCCTCTTTTCTGGCTATTTAGGGTCTCTGTCTCTGAGGAAACTTT
Organism: Pleurodeles waltl; assembly: GCF_031143425.1. NCBI lineage: Eukaryota > Metazoa > Chordata > Amphibia > Caudata > Salamandridae > Pleurodeles > Pleurodeles waltl. The sequence continues at coordinate 8,659,823 of NC_090438.1, read as the reverse complement.
AGATAACGAATGCAAGAGCTCATCCGAGTTCCTCTGCATCTCTCTCTTCACGTTCTGCCGAGGAATCAACTGCTGACCGCGCTGGAAGCCTGCAAACCTGCAACATAGTAGCAAAGACGACTACTGCAACTCTGTAATGCTGATCATGCCGCCTTCTCGACTGTTTTCCTGCTTGTGCACACTGTGGGGGTAGTCTGCCTCCTCTCTGCACCAGAAGCTCCGAAGAAATCTCCCGTGGGTCGACGGAATCTTCCCCCTGCAACCGCAGGCACCAAAAAGCTGCATTACCAGTCCCTTGGGTCTCCTCTCAGCACGACGAGCGAGGTCCCTTGAATCCAGCGACTCTGTCCAAGTGACCCCCACAGTCCAGTGACTCTTCAGTCCAAGTTTGGTGGAGGTAAGTCCTTGCCTCACCTCGCTGGGCTGCATTGCTGGGAACTGCAACTTTTGCAGCTACTCCGGCCCCTGTGCACTTCCGGCAGAAATCCTTTGTGCACAGCCAAGCCTGGGTCGACGGCACTCTAACCTGCGTTGCACGACTTTCTAAGTTGGTCTCTGGCGACTTGGGACTCCTTTGTGCGACTTCGGGTGAGCACTGTTTCACGCATCCTCGTAGTGCCTGTTTCTGGCACTTCTCCGGGTGCTACCTGCTGCTGAGAGGGCTTCTTGTCTTGCTCGACGTCCCCTCTCTCTCCTGGTCCAATTTGCGACCTCCTGGTCCCTCCAGGGCCACAGCAGTGTCCAAAAACGCTAACCGCACGATTTGCAGCTAGCAAGGCTTGTTGGCGTTCTTTTGGCGGGAAAACACTTCTGCACGACTCTCCACGGCAAGAGGGATCCGTCCACCAAAGGGGAAGTCTCTAGCCCTTTTCGTTCCTGCAGAAACCTCAGCTTCTTCTGTCCAGTAGAAGCTTCTTTGCATCCACAGCTGGTATTTCCTGGGCATATGCCCATCTCCGACTTGCTTGTGACTTTTGGACTTGGTCCCCTTGTTCCACAGGTACCCTAGATTGGAAATCCACAGTTGTTGCATTGTTGGTTTGTGTCTTTCCTGCATTATTCCTCTAACACGACTTCTTTGTCCTTAGGGGAACTTTAGTGCACTTTGCACTCACTTTTCAGGGTCTTGGGGAGGGTTATTTTTCTAACTCTCACTATTTTCTAATAGTCCCAGCGACCCTCTACAAGGTCACATAGGTTTGGGGTCCATTCGTGGTTCGCATTCCACTTTTGAAGTATATGGTTTGTGTTGCCCCTATCCCTATGTTTCCCCATTGCATCCTATTGTAACTATACATTGTTTGCACTGTTTTCTAAGACTATACTGCATATTTTTGCTATTGTGTATATATATCTTGTGTATATTTCCTATCCTCTCACTGAGGGTACACTCTAAGATACTTTGGCATATTGTCATAAAAATAAAGTACCTTTATTTTTAGTATAACTGTGTATTGTGTTTTCTTATGATATTTTGCATATGACACTAAGTGGTACTGTAGTAGCATCACACGTCTCCTAGTTCAGCCTAAACTGCTCTGCTAAGCTACCATTATCTATCAGCCTAAGCTGCTAGACACCCTATACACTAATAAGGGATAACTGGGCCTGGTGCAAGGTGCAAGTACCCCTTGGTACTCACTACAAGCCAGTCCAGCCTCCTACATTGGTTGTGCAGTGGTGGGATAAGTGCTTTGAGACTACTTACCACTCTTGTCATTGTACTTTTCATTAGAGAAAAATATACAAAACAAGGTCAGTGTATATACACATAGCCAAAAAGTTTTTCATTTCCTCTTTTCACTCTTTTCTAAGTGCTGAAAAGTACTTCTAACTTTCTAAAAAGTTCTAAAAAGTTCAAAAAGTTTTTTTTCTCTGTCTTTCTAAAAGCTCTGACAAACTTTTTATCTTTTACTATCACTTTAACTCTAACTAAAAATGTCTGGCACAGGCCAAAATGTTGATCCGTCCAAACTTGCATATGACCACCTTAGCTGGAAAGGAGCAAGGAGTCTCTGTGTAGAGAGAGGTTTGAGTGTAGGGAAGAATCCTTCCTTGGAACTGTTACTTAACATGCTTAGAGAACAGGATAAGGCTAGAAGTGCCCCATCTGTTGAAAAAGTAGCTAATGGTTCTCAATCTGATCCAGGGACTCTCCCAGGAAAAGATTCAGGAAAGAAACTTCCTAGCCTGCCCATTACTAGACAGTCTAGCATAGTTGGTAATGATGATGAGCCACACCATATAAATAGTGTTGTCTCACATCATAGCAAAAGCATTTATTCTCACCATACTGGTAGTGATGTTTCTGTTAGCCAAGCTGTTAGGGTAGCTTCTGTAAGGGACAGGTCTCCTTCTGTCCATTCTCACCATACTTCTGTTTCAAGGCATGTCCCTCCCACCCACCCTGATGACAGATTGTTAGAAAGGGAGCTCAATAGATTGAGAGTGGAACAAACCAGACTGAAGCTCAAGAAGCAACAGCTGGATTTGGATAGACAGACTTTAGAAGTAGAGAAGGAGAGACAGAAACTGGGTTTAGAAACCCATGGTGGCAGCAGCAGTATTCCCCATAGTCATCCTGTAAAAGACCATGATTCCAGGAATCTGCACAAGATAGTTCCCCCTTATAAGGAGGGGGATGACATTAACAAGTGGTTTGCTGCACTTGAGAGGGCCTGTGTTGTACAGGATGTCCCTCAAAGGCAGTGGGCTGCTATCCTATGGCTATCATTTAGTGGAAAAGGTAGGGATAGGCTCCTTACTGTGAAAGAAAATGATGCTAATAATTTCCAAGTTCTTAAGAATGCACTCCTGGATGGTTATGGCTTAACCACTGAACAGTACAGGATAAAGTTCAGAGAGACCAAAAAGGAGTCTTCACAAGACTGGGTTGATTTCATTGACCATTCAGTGAAGGCCTTGGAGGGGTGGTTACATGGCAGTAAAGTTACTGATTATGACAGCCTGTATAACTTGATCCTGAGAGAGCATATTCTTAATAATTGTGTGTCTGATTTGTTGCACCAGTACTTGGTGGACTCTGATCTGACCTCTCCCCAAGAATTGGGAAAGAAGGCAGACAAATGGGTCAGAACAAGGGTGAACAGAAAAGTTCATACAGGGGGTGACAAAGATGGCAATAAGAAGAAAGATGGTGAAAAATCTCAAGATAAGCATGGGGATAAGGGTAAAACCAAAGATCCCACTTCAAATCTTAAACACTCTTCAGAGGGTGGGGATAAAACTAATTCTTCCTCTTCTTCTCAACCCACACACATTAAAAAGCCTTGGTGCTTTGTGTGTAAAAATAGAGGCCATAGGCCAGGGGATAAGTCCTGTCCAGGTACACCCCCTGAGCCTACTGTAGGAAAGTACCATCTTGCCTGGCATGTTACCCCCATTTTTCACTGTATATATGTTGTTTTAGTTGTATGTGTCACTGGGACCCTGGTAACCCAGGGCCCCAGTGCTCATAAGTGTGCCTGAATGTGTTACCTGTGTAGTGACTAACTGTCTCACTGAGGCTCTGCTAATCAGAACCTCAGTGGTTATGCTCTCTCATTTCTTTCCAAATTGTCACTAACAGGCTAGTGACCATTTTTACCAATTTACATTGGCTTACTGGAACACCCTTATAATTCCCTAGTATATGGTACTGAGGTACCCAGGGTATTGGGGTTCCAGGAGATCCCTATGGGCTGCAGCATTTCTTTTGCCACCCATAGGGAGCTCTGACAATTCTTACACAGGCCTGCCACTGCAGCCTGAGTGAAATAACGTCCACGTTCTTTCACAGCCATTTTACACTGCACTTAAGTAACTTATAAGTCACCTATATGTCTAACCTTTACCTGGTAAAGGTTAGGTGCAAAGTTACTTAGTGTGAGGGCACCCTGGCACTAGCCAAGGTGCCCCCACATTGTTCAGAGCCAATTCCCTGAACTTTGTGAGTGCGGGGACACCATTACACGTGTGCACTACATATAGGTCACTACCTATATGTAGCTTCACCATGGTAACTCCGAATATGGCCATGTAACATGTCTATGATCATGGAATTGCCCCCTCTATACCATCCTGGCATAGTTGGCACAATCCCATGATCCCAGTGGTCTGTAGCACAGACCCTGGTACAGCCAAACTGCCCTTCCTGGGGTTTCACTGCAGCTGCTGCTGCTGCCAACCCCTCAGACAGGCAGCTGCCCTCCTGGGGTCCAGCCAGGCCTGGCCCAGGATGGCAGAACAAAGAACTTCCTCTGAGAGAGGGTGTGACACCCTCTCCCTTTGGAAAATGGTGTGAAGGCAGGGGAGGAGTAGCCTCCCCCAGCCTCTGGAAATGCTTTGTTGGGCACAGATGTGCCCAATTCTGCATAAGCCAGTCTACACCGGTTCAGGGACCCCTTAGCCCCTGCTCTGGCGCGAAACTGGACAAAGGAAAGGGGAGTGACCACTCCCCTGACCTGCACCTCCCCTGGGAGGTGTCCAGAGCTCCTCCAGTGTGCTCCAGACCTCTGCCATCTTGGAAACAGAGGTGCTGCTGGCACACTGGACTGCTCTGAGTGGCCAGTGCCACCAGGTGACGTCAGAGACTCCTTGTGATAGGCTCCTTCAGGTGTTAGTAGCCTATCCTCTCTCCTAGGTAGCCAAACCCTCTTTTCTGGCTATTTAGGGTCTCTGTCTCTGGGGAAACTTTAGATAACGAATGCATGAGCTCAGCCGAGTTCCTCTGCATCTCTCTCTTCACCTTCTGATAAGGAATCGACCGCTGACCGCGCTGGAAGCCTGCAAACCTGCAACATAGTAGCAAAGACGACTACTGCAACTCTGTAACGCTGATCCTGCCGCCTTCTCGACTGTTTTCCTGCTTGTGCATGCTGTGGGGGTAGCCTGCCTCCTCTCTGCACCAGAAGCTCCGAAGAAATCTCCCGTGGGTCGACGGAATCTTCCCCCTGCAACCGCAGGCACCAAAAAGCTGCATCACCGGTCCCTTGGGTCTCCTCTCAGCACGACGAGCGAGGTCCCTCGAATCCAGCGACTCTGTCCAAGTGACCCCCACAGTCCAGTGACTCTTCAGCCCAAGTTTGGTGGAGGTAAGTCCTTGCCTCACCTCGCTGGGCTGCATTGCTGGGAACCGCGACTTTGCAGCTACTCCGGCCCCTGTGCACTTCCGGCGGAAATCCTTTGTGCACAGCCAAGCCTGGGTCCACGGTACTGTAACCTGCATTGCACGACTTTCTAAGTTGGTCTCCGGCGACGTGGGACTCCTTTGTGCAACTTCGGCGAGCACCGTTTCATGCATCCTTGTAGTGCCTGTTTCTGGCACTTCTCCGGGTGCTACCTGCTTCAGTGAGGGCTCTTTGTCTTGCTCGACGTCCCCTCTCTCTTCAGTTCTAACTTGCGACCTCCTGGTCCCTCCTGGGCCCCAGCAGCGTCCAAAAACGCCAAACGCACAATTTGCGGCTAGCAAGGCTTGTTGGCGTTCTTTTGGCGGGAAAACACTTCTGCACGACTCTCCAAGGCGAGAGGGATCCGTCCACCTAAGGGGAAGTCTCTAGCCCTTTTCGTTCCTGCAGAAACCTCAGCTTCTTCTGTCCAGTCGAAGCTTCTTTGCACCCGCAGCTGGCATTTCCTGGGCATCTGCCCATCTCCGACTTGCTTGTGACTTTTGGACTTGGTCCCCTTGTTCCACAGGTACCCTAGATTGGAAATCCACAGTTGTTGCATTGCTGGTTTGTGTTTTTTCTGCATTATTCCTCTAACACGACTTCTTTGTCCTTAGGGGAACTTTAGTGCACTTTGCACTCACTTTTCAGGGTCTTGGGGAGGGTTATTTTTCTAACTCTCACTATTTTCTAATAGTCCCAGCGACCCTCTACAAGGTCACATAGGTTTGGGGTCCATTCGTGGTTCGCATTCCACTTTTGGAGTATATGGGTTGTGTTGCCCCTATCCCTATGTTTCCCCATTGCATCCTATTGTAACTATACATTGTTTGCACTGTTTTCTAAGACTATACTGCATATTTTTGCTATTGTGTATATATATCTTGTGTATATTTCCTATCCTCTCACTGAGGGTACACTCTAAGATACTTTGGCATATTGTCATAAAAATAAAGTACCTTTATTTTTAGTATAACTGTGTATTGTGTTTTCTTATGATATTGTGCATATGACACTGAGTGGTACTGTGGTAGCTTCACACGTCTCCTAGTTCAGCCTAAGCTGCTCTGCTAAGCTACCATTATCTATCAGCCTAAGCTGCTAGACACCCTATACACTAATAAGGGATAACTGGGCCTGGTGCAAGGTGCAAGTACCCCTTGGTACTCACTACAAGCCAGTCCAGCCTCCTACATTGGTTGTGCAGTGGTGGGATAAGTGCTTGAGACTACTTACCACTCTTGTCATTGTACTTTTCATAAGAGAAAAATATACAAAACAAGGTCAGTGTATATACACATAGCCAAAAAGTTTTGCATTTCCTCTTTTCACTCTTTTCTAAGTGCTGAAAAGTACTCCTAAACTTTCAAAAAGTTCTTAAAAGTTAAAAAGTTTTTTTCTGTCTTTCCAAAAAGTTCTAAAAACTTTTTTCTCTTTTTCTATCACTTTAACTCTCTCTAAAAATGTCTGGCACAGGCCAAAATGTTGAGCTGTCCAAACTTGCATATGATCACCTTAGCTGGAAAGGAGCAAGGAGTCTCTGCATAGAGAGAGGTTTGAGTGTAGGGAAGAATCCTTCCTTAGAACTGTTAATTAACATGCTTAGAGTACAGGATAAGGCCATAAGTGCCCAATCTGTTGAAAAAGTAGCTAATGGTTCTCAATCTGATCCAGGGACTCCCCCAGGTAAAGATTCAGGAAAGAAACTTCTCAGCCTGCCCATTACTAGACAGTCTAGCATAGTTGGTACAGAGGTTGAATCACACCATACTGATGGTGTGCTCTCACATTATACTGTTAGCCAAGCTGTTAGGGTGCCCTCTGTAAGGGACAGGTCTCCTTCTGTTCATTCCCATCATACCTCTGTATCTAGAAATGTCCCTCCCACCCACCCTGATGACAGATTGTTAGAAAGGGAGCTCAATAGATTGAGAGTGGAACAAACCAGACTGAAGCTCAAGAAGCAACAGCTGGATTTGGATAGACAGTCTTTAGAATTAGAGAAGGAAAGACAGAAGTTGGGTTTAGATACCCATGGTGGCAGCAGCAGTATTCCCCATAGTCATCCTGCAAAAGAGCATGATTCCAGGAATCTGCACAAGATAGTTCCCCCTTATAAGGAGGGGGATGACATTAACAAGTGGTTTGCTGCACTTGAGAGGGCCTGTGCTGTACAGGATGTCCCTCAAAAGCAGTGGGCTGCTATCCTATGGCTATCATTTAGTGGAAAAGGTAGGGATAGGCTCCTTACTGTAAAAGAAAATGATGCTAATAATTTCCAAGTTCTTAAGAATGCACTCCTGGATGGTTATGGCTTAACCACTGAACAGTACAGGATAAAGTTCAGAGAGACCAAAAAGGAGTCTTCACAAGACTGGGTTGATTTCATTGACCAGGCAGTGAAGGCCTTGGAGGGGTGGTTACATGGCAGTAAAGTTACTGATTATGACAGCCTGTATAACTTGATCCTGAGAGAGCATATTCTTAATAATTGTGTGTCTGATTTGTTGCACCAGTACTTGGTGGACTCTGATCTGACCTCTCCCCAAGAATTGGGAAAGAAGGCAGACAAATGGGTCAGAACAAGAGTGAACAGAAAAGTTCATACAGGGGGTGACAAAGATGGCAACAAAAAGAAGGATGGTAAGTCTTCTGACAAGGGTGGGGACAAATCTAAAAATGAGTCTTCATCAGGCCCACAAAAACACTCTGGTGGGGGTGGTGGGTCCAAATCCTCCTTTAATCAGAACAAGGAAAAGAAACCATGGTGCTATTTATGTAAAATAAAAGGCCATTGGACAACAGATCCCAGTTGTCCAAAGAAAGGCACCACAGCTCCTACCACTACAACCCCTACTGCTACACCTAGTGTCCCTACTAATAGCAGTGGTGGTGGGAGCAAACCTACTAATAGCCAATCCAAGGGAGTAGCTGGGCTCACTTTTGGTAATTTAGTTGGGGTTGGTCTGATTAGGGAGACCACAGAGGCTACTTTAGTCTCTGAAGGGGCTATTGATTTAGCCACTTTGGTTGCTTGCCCCCATAACTTGGAGAAGTACAAGCAACTAACCCTAATAAATGGTGTTGAGGTCCAGGCCTACAGGGACACAGGTGCCAGTGTCACAATGGTGATTGAGAAACTGGTGCACCCTGAACAACACATACTTGGACACCAGTACCAAGTAACCGATGCTCACAACATAACACAAAGCCACCCCATGGCTGTTGTAAATCTCAACTGGGGGGGGGTAACTGGTCAAAAGAAAGTTGTGGTAGCTTCAGATTTACCTGTAGACTGTCTATTAGGGAATGATTTGGAGACATCAGCTTGGTCAGATGTGGAGTTGGAGGCCCATGCAGCAATGCTGGGCATCCCAGGGCATATTTTTGCTTTGACAAGGGCTCAGGCCTAAAAGCAAAAAGGACAGGGAAGCTTGGATCCTGGAACAATGGACCAAGTGCTCCCTAAAGCTAGGGCTAGTAGAAGCAAACCACTTCCTACTATCCCTCCCTCTACAGTGGATTCTAATTCTGAGGAAGAAGAATTCCCTCCCTGTGCAGAACCTACACCAGAGGAGCTGGAAGCAGACACTGCTGAGCTTTTGGGTGAAGGGGGGCCTGCCAGAGAGGAGCTGAGTGTGGCACAGCAAACCTGTCCCACATTAGAGGGTCTCAGACAGCAAGCTGTCAAACAGGCTAATGGGGATGTCAGTGACTCTCACAGAGTTTACTGGGAGGACAACCTCTTGTACACTGAGCATAGGGATCCTAAACCTGGAGCTGCCAGGAGATTAGTGATTCCTCAGGAGTACAGAAAGTTCCTCCTAACACTTGCACATGACATTCCCCTAGCTGGGCACCTGGGTCAAATGAAAACTTGGGACAGATTGGTTCCATTGTTTCATTGGCCTAGGATGTCTGAGGACACAAAGGAATTTTGTAAGTCCTGTGAAACCTGTCAAGCCAGTGGCAAGACAGATGGCACCCCAAAGGCACCCCTTATCCCACTGCCTGTGGTTGGGGTTCCCTTTGAAAGGGTAGGGGTTGACATAGTTGGCCCCCTTGACCCTCCTACTGCTTCAGGCAATAGGTTTATCTTAGTGGTAGTGGACCATGCCACAAGATATCCTGAAGCAATTCCTTTAAGGACCACTACAGCACCTGCAGTGGCAAAGGCCCTCCTGGGAATATTTTCCAGGGTGGGCTTCCCAAAGGAAGTAGTATCAGACAGAGGAAGCAATTTCATGTCTGCATACTTAAAGGCCATGTGGAAGGAGTGTGGTGTAATGTACAAGTTCACAACACCCTATCATCCACAAACAAATGGACTGGTGGAGAGATTTAATAAAACTCTCAAAGGCATGATTATGGGTCTCCCTGAAAAACTCCGCAGGAGATGGGATATCCTTCTACCATGCCTCCTTTTTGCCTACAGGGAGGTACCCCAGAAAGGAGTGGGCTTCAGCCCCTTTGAACTTCTTTTTGGACACCCTGTTAGGGGTCCACTCACACTTGTAAAGGAGGGTTGGGAACAACCTTTAAAAGCTCCTAAGCAGGATATTGTGGATTATGTACTTGGCCTCAGATCAAGGATGGCTGAGTACATCAAAAAGGCCAGTAAAAACCTTCAGGCCAGCCAAGAGCTCCAGAAGCAATGGCATGATCAGAAGGCTGTTTTGGTTCAGTACCAACCAGGGCAGAAAGTGTGAGTCTTGGAGCCTGTGGCCCCAAGAGCACTCCAAGATAAATGGAGTGGACCCCACACAATTGTTGAAAAGAAGGGTGAAGTCACCTACTTGGTTGATTTAGGCACTGCCAGGAGTCCCCTTAGGGTGCTCCATGTCAACCGCCTGAAACCCTACTATGACAGGGCTGATCTCACCCTGCTCATGGCAACTGATGAGGGACAGGAAGAAGACAGTGATCCTCTACCTGATCTCTTCTCTTCCACAGAACAAGATGCTCTTGTGGAAGGTGTAGTTTTGGCAGATTGTCTTACTGCTGAGCAGAGAGATAATTGCATAAATCTCCTAGGACAATTTTCAGAACTCTTCTCTACTGTGCCAGGCACCACTTCTTGGTGTGAGCGCACTATAGATACTGGAGACAGTTTACCTGTCAAAAGTAAGATCTATAGGCAGCCTGACCATGTCAGGGACTGCATAAAGCAAGAAGTTCAGAAAATGTTGGAACTAGGAGTGGTTGAGCACTCTGACACTCAATGGGCTTCTCCTGTGGTACTGGTACCAAAACCCAATTCTAAAGATGGAAAGAAAGAAATGCGGTTTTGTGTAGACTTTAGAGGTCTCAACTTGGTAACCAAAACTGATGCTCACCCTATACCCAGGGCAGATGAGCTCATAGATACACTGGCATCTGCCAAGTATCTAAGCACTTTTGATTTGACTGCAGGGTATTGGCAGATCAAATTATCAGAAGATGCTAAATCTAAGACTGCATTTTCTACCATTGGAGGACATTACCAGTTTACTGTAATGCCTTTTGGTTTGAAAAATGCACCTGCCACTTTTCAGAGGTTGGTGAACACAGTCCTGCAAGGGCTGGAAGCTTTCAGTGCAGCATATTTGGACGATATAGCTGTCTTTAGCTCCAGCTGGGATGATCACCTGGTCCACCTATGGAAAGTTTTGGAGGCCCTGCAAAAGGCAGGCCTCACTATCAAGGCTTCAAAGTGCCAGATAGGGCAGGGTAAGGTGGTTTATCTGGGACACCTTGTTGGTGGGGAACAGATTGCACCACTTCAGGGTAAAATCCAAACTATTATTGATTGGGTTCCCCCTACCACTCAGACTCAGGTGAGAGCCTTCCTAGGCCTCACTGGGTATTACAGGAGGTTCATTAAGAACTATGGCTCCATTGCAGCCCCTCTTAATGACCTCACATCCAAGAAAATGCCTAAAAAGGTATTATGGACAGCAAACTGTCAGAAAGCTTTTGAGGAGCTGAAGCAGGCCATGTGCTCTGCACCTGTCCTGAAAAGCCCTTATTACTCTAAAAAATTCTATGTCCAAACTGATGCATCTGAATTAGGAGTAGGGGCAGTCCTATCACAACTTAATTCTGAGGGCCAGGATCAACCTGTTGCTTTTATTAGTAGGAGGTTGACCCCTAGAGAAAAGCGTTGGTCTGCCATTGAGAGGGAGGCCTTTGCTGTGGTCTGGGCCCTGAAGAAGTTGAGGCCATACCTGTTTGGCACTCACTTCATTGTTCAGACAGACCACAAACCTCTACTTTGGCTAAAACAAATGAAAGGTGAAAATCCTAAATTGTTGAGGTGGTCCATATCCCTACAGGGAATGGACTATACAGTGGAACATAGACCTGGGAGTAGCCACTCCAATGCAGATGGACTCTCCAGATATTTCCACTTAGACAATGAATACTCATCAGGTCATGGCTAGTCTTATTGTCCTTCGTTTGGGGGGGGGTTGTGTAGGAAAGTACCATCTTGCCTGGCATGTTACCCCCATTTTTCACTGTATATATGTTGTTTTAGTTGTATGTGTCACTGGGACCCTGGTAACCCAGGGCCCCAGTGCTCATAAGTGTGACTGAATGTGTTACCTGTGTAGTGACTAACTGTCTCACTGAGGCTCTGCTAATCAGAACCTCAGTGGTTATGCTCTCTCATTTCTTTCCAAATTGTCACTAGCAGGCTAGTGACCATTTTTACCAATTTACATTGGCTTACTGGAACACCCTTATAATTCCCTAGTATATGGTACTGAGGTACCCAGGGTATTGGGGTTCCAGGAGATCCCTATGGGCTGCAGCATTTCTTTTGCCACCCATAGGGAGCTCTGACAATTCTTACACAGGCCTGCCACTGCAGCCTGAGTGAAATAACGTCCACGTTCTTTCACAGCCATTTTACACTGCACTTAAGTAACTTATAAGTCACCTATATGTCTAACCTTTACCTGGTAAAGGTTAGGTGCAAAGTTACTTAGTGTGAGGGCACCCTGGCACTAGCGAAGGTCCCCGCACATTGTTCAGAGCCAATTCCCTGAACTTTGTGAGTGCGGGGACACCATTACACGCGTGCACTACATATAGGTCACTACCTATATGTAGCTTCACCATGGTAACTCCGAATATGGCCATGTAACATGTCTATGATCATGGAATTGCCCCCTCTATACCATCCTGGCATAGTTGGCACAATCCCATGATCCCAGTGGTCTGTAGCACAGACCCTGGTACTGCCAAACTGCCCTTCCTGGGGTTTCACTGCAGCTGCTGCTGCTGCCAACCCCTCAGACAGGCAGCTGCCCTCCTGGGGTCCAGCCAGGCCTGGCCCAGGATGGCAGAACAAAGAACTTCCTCTGAGAGAGGGTGTGACACCCTCTCCCTTTGGAAAATGGTGTGAAGGCAGGGGAGGAGTAGCCTCCCCCAGCCTCTGGAAATGCTTTGTTGGGCACAGATGTGCCCAATTCTGCATAAGCCAGTCTACACCGGTTCAGGGACCCCTTAGCCCCTGCTCTGGCGCGAAACTGGACAAAGGAAAGGGGAGTGACCACTCCCCTGACCTGCACCTCCCCTGGGAGGTGTCCAGAGCTCCTCCAGTGTGCTCCAGACCTCTGCCATCTTGGAAACAGAGGTGCTGCTGGCACACTAGACTGCTCTGAGTGGCCAGTGCCACCAGGTGACGTCAGAGACTCCTGCTGATAGGCTCCTTCAGGTGTTAGTAGCCTATCCTCTCTCCTAGGTAGCCAAACCCTCTTTTCTGGCTATTTAGGGTCTCTGTCTCTGGGGAAACTTTAGATAACGAATGCATGAGCTCAGCCGAGTTCCTCTGCATCTCTCTCTTCACCTTCTGATAAGGAATCGACCGCTGACCGCGCTGGAAGCCTGCAAACCTGCAACATAGTAGCAAAGACGACTACTGCAACTCTGTAACGCTGATCCTGCCGCCTTCTCGACTGTTTTCCTGCTTGTGCATGCAGTGGGGGTAGCCTGCCTCCTCTCTGCACCAGAAGCTCCGAAGAAATCTCCCGTGGGTCGACGGAATCTTCCCCCTGCAACCGCAGGCACCAAAAAGCTGCATCACCGGTCCCTTGGGTCTCCTCTCAGCACGACGAGCGAGGTCCCTCGAATCCAGCGACTCTGTCCAAGTGACCCCCACAGTCCAGTGACTCTTCAGCCCAAGTTTGGTGGAGGTAAGTCCTTGCCTCACCTCGCTGGGCTGCATTGCTGGGAACCGCGACTTTGCAGCTACTCCGGCCCCTGTGCACTTCCGGCGGAAATCCTTTGTGCACAGCCAAGCCTGGGTCCGCAGCACTGTAACCTGCATTGCACGACTTTCTAAGTTGGTCTCCGGCGACGTGGGACTCCTTTGTGCAACTTTGGCGAGCACCATTTCACACATCCTTGTAGTGCCTGTTTCTGGCACTTCTCCGGGTGCTACCTGCTTTATTGAGGGCACTTTGTCTTGCTCGACGACCCCTCTCTCTTCAGGTCCAATTTGCGACCTCCTGGTCCCTCCTGGACCCCAGCAGCGTCCAAAAACGCCAAACAAACAATTTGCGGCTAGCAAGGCTTGTTGGCGTTCTTTCGGCGGGAAAACACTTCTGCACAACTCTCCAAGGCGAGAGGGATTCGTCCACCTAAGGGGAAGTCTCTAGGCCTTTTCGTTCCTGCAGAAACCTTAGCTTCTTCTGTCCAGTCGAAGCTTCTTTGCACCCGCAGCTGGCATTTCCTGGGCATCTGCCCATCTCCGACTTGCTTGTGACTTTTGGACTTGGTCCCCTTGTTCCACAGGTACCCTAGATTGGAAATCCACAGTTGTTGCATTGCTGGTTTGTGTCTTTCCTGCATTATTCCTCTAACACGACTTCTTTGTCCTTAGGGGAACTTTAGTGCACTTTGCACTCACTTTTCAGGGTCTTGGGGAGGGTTATTTTTCTAACTCTCACTATTTTCTAATAGTCCCAGCGACCCTCTACAAGGTCACATAGGTTTGGGGTCCATTCGTGGTTCGCATTCCACTTTTGGAGTATATGGGTTGTGTTGCCCCTATCCCTATGTTTCCCCATTGCATCCTATTGTAACTATACATTGTTTGCACTGTTTTCTAAGACTATACTGCATATTTTTGCTATTGTGTATATATATCTTGTGTATATTTCCTATCCTCTCACTGAGGGTACACTCTAAGATACTTTGGCATATTGTCATAAAAATAAAGTACCTTTATTTTTAGTATAACTGTGTATTGTGTTTTCTTATGATATTGTGCATATGACACTGAGTGGTACTGTGGTAGCTTCACACGTCTCCTAGTTCAGCCTAAGCTGCTCTGCTAAGCTACCATTATCTATCAGCCTAAGCTGCTAGACACCCTATACACTAATAAGGGATAACTGGGCCTGGTGCAAGGTGCAAGTACCCCTTGGTACTCACTACAAGCCAGTCCAGCCTCCTACACCTACCACCACTAATACATCAAGCTCTAGTGCCCCTAGCAGTAGTGGTACCAGTGGTGGGACTGCTGGCAACAGTCAAGCAAAGGGTGTAGTTGGGTTCACTTATGGGTCCATCATAGAAACTGGGGTAGTCAGTCCCAAGACAGTTTCTGTCACACCTAGTGGCATTGGCCTTGCCACACTGGTTGCTTGTCCCCTTACAATGGATAAGTACAGGCAGACAGTTTCAATAAATGGTGTTGAGGCCTTGGCCTACAGGGACACAGGTGCCAGTATCACTTTGGTGACTGAAAACCTAGTGCACCCTGATCAACACATCATTGGACAACAGTACAAGATTATTTATGTCCATAACTCCACTAAGTTTCTTCCCTTAGCTATAATTCAGTTTAGTTGGGGTGGAGTTACTGGCCCTAAGCAGGTGGTGGTATCACCTAGCTTACCTGTAGACTGTCTCTTAGGTAATGACCTAGAGGCCTCAGGTTGGGCTGATGTAGAGTTTTATGCCCATGCAGCCATGCTGGGCATCCCAGAGGAATTGTTCCCTCTCATTTCTACTGAAATGAAAAAGCAAAGGAGAGAAGGCCTGAAAACTCAGGATACCTCTCCATCAACAGGTAAAAAGGGTATCACAGTATCACCTAACCACCCTGCCATTCAGGATACCATTCCTGTGGTGGGAGAAACCTCTCCTGGGGTGGCACCTGTTCCAAGGGAAGCATCAGCTGGCAGAGCTGTACTCCCTGAGGTAGAAGTACCTCTCTGTGGGATAACTAACATTGGTGAGAAAAAGAGCACCATTTTAGTTAACATGGAGCATCCCTCCAACCCTCCCAGAGAAACTTTAGTGCAGAAACTCTGCACTGCCTCACAACACTTAGGACAGCATCCCTGCCCTAGTGTGGAGCTGATAGGACAGCATCCCTGCCCTGCTCTAACCCAAGAGAAACAGCATCCCTGTTCTCTCTTCCAGCCATATGGACAAAGTTTTTGCCCAGCTATGGCTTTTCTGAGACAGCATCCCTGTCTGGCATTTCCATCACTACAAATAGGTTCAGTGGACAATTCCCACTGCTCTAAACTAAACCTTACTGATAGAAACTCTGAAAATACATCTTCACATTGTTGCTTAGCTAAAAAACTTCAAACAGGGTGGTTTACATCCCCACAGGGAAGTAACCATATAGTGGATGATAAAGGGAGTAACCAGTCTATTGCAGAGCTACTCTCTACTTATCACCACTTAGACAATAAAGTCTCAACTGGCCAAGGTTAGCCTTATTGTCCTTCGTTTGGGGGGGGGTTGTGTGAGAAAGTAGCCTCTTACTAGCCTTGTTACCCCCACTTTGGGCCTGTTTGTGAGTGTATGTCAGGGTGTTTTCACTGTCTCACTGGTATCCTGCTTGCCAGGGCCCAGTGCTCATAGTGAAAACCCTATGTTTTCAGTATGTTTGTTATGTGTCACTGGGACCCTGCTAGTCAGGAAGCCAGTGCTCATAAGTTTGTGACCTATAGGTATGTGTTCCCTGTGTAATGCCTAACTGTCTCACTGAGGCTCTGCTAACCAGAACCTCAGTGGTTATGCTCTCTCATTACTTCCAAATTGTCACTAACAGGCTAGTGACCATTTTTACCAATTTACATTGGCTTACTGGAACACCCTTATAATTCCCTAGTATATGGTACTGAGGTACCCAGGGTATTGGGGTTCCAGGAGATCCCTATGGGCTGCAGCATTTCTTTTGCCACCCATGGGGAGCTCTGACAATTCTTACACAGGCCTGCCACTGCAGCCTGAGTGAAATAACGTCCACATTATTTCACAGCCATTTTACACTGCACTTAAGTAACTTATAAGTCACCTATATGTCTAACCTTTACCTGGTAAAGGTTAGGTGCAAAGTTACTTAGTGTGAGGGCACCCTGGCACTAGCCAAGGTGCCCCCACATTGTTCAGAGCCAATTCCCTGAACTTTGTGAGTGCGGGGACACCATTACACGCGTGCACTACATATAGGTCACTACCTATATGTAGCTTCACAATGGTAACTCCGAATATGGCCATGTAACATGTCTATGATAATGGAATTGCCCCCTCTATGCCATCCTGGCATGGTTGGCACAATTCCATGATCCCAGTGGTCTGTAGCACAGACCCTGGTACTGCCAAACTGCCCTTCCTGGGGTTTCACTGCAGCTGCTGCTGCTGCCAACCCCTCAGACAGGCATCTGCACTCCTGGGGTCCAGCCAGGCCTGGCCCAGGATGGCAGAACAAAGGACTTCCTCTGAGAGAGGGTGTTACACCCTCTCCCTTTGGAAAATGGTGTGAAGGCAGGGGAGGAGTAGCCTCCCCCAGCCTCTGGAAATGCTTTCTTGGGCACAGATGTGCCCAATTCTGCATAAGCCAGTCTACACCGGTTCAGGGACCCCTTAGCCCCTGCTCTGGCGCAAAACTGGACAAAGGAAAGGGGAGTGACCACTCCCCTGACCTGCACCTCCCCTGGGAGGTGTCCAGAGCTCCTCCAGTGTGCTCCAGACCTCTGCCATCTTGGAAACAGAGGTGCTGCTGGCACACTGGACTGCTCTGAGTGGCCAGTGCCACCAGGTGACGTCAGAGACTCCTTGTGATAGGCTCCTTCAGGTGTTGCTAGCCTATCCTCTCTCCTAGGTAGCCAAACCCTCTTTTCTGGCTATTTAGGGTCTCTGTCTCTGGGGAAACTTTAGATAACAAATGCAAGAGCTCATCCGAGTTCCTCTGCATCTCTCTCTTCACCTCCTGCCAAGGAATCGACTGCTGACCGCGCTGGAAGCCTGCAAACCTGCGACATAGTAGGAAAGACGACTACTGCAACTCTGTAACGCTGATCCTGCCGCCTTCTCGACTGTTTTCCTGCTTGTGCATGCTGTGGGGGTAGTCTGCCTCCTCTCTGCACCAGAAGCTCCGAAGAAATCTCCTGTGGGTCGACGGAATCTTCCCCCTGCAACCGCAGGCACCAAAAAGCTGCATTACCGGTCCCTTGGGTCTCCTCTCAGCACGACGAGCGAGGTCCCTCGAATCCAGCAACTCTGTCCAAGTGACCCCCACAGTCCAGTGACTCTTCAGTCCAAGTTTGGTGGAGGTAAGTCCTTGCCTCACCTCGCTGGGCTGCATTGCTGGGAACCGCAACTTTTGCAGCTACTCCGGCCCCTGTGCACTTCCGGCGGAAATCCTTTGTGCACAGCCAAGCCTGGGTCCACGGCACTCTAACCTGCATTGCACGACTTTCTAAGTTGGTCTCCGGCGACGTGGGACTCCTTTGTGCGACTTCGGGTGAGCACCGTTTCACGCATCCTTGTAGTGCCTGTTTCTGGCACTTCTCCGGGTGCTACCTGCTGCTGAGAGGGCTCTTTGTCTTGCTCGAAGTCCCCTCTCTCTCCTGGTCTAATTTGCGACCTCCTGGTCCCTCCAGGGCCACAGCAGCGTCCAAAAACGCTAACCGCACGATTTGCAGCTAGCAAGGCTTGTTGGCGTTCTTTCGGCGGGAAAACACTTTTGCACGACTCTCCACGGCAAGTGGGATCCGTCCCCCAAAGGGGAAGTCTCTAGCCCTTTTTGTTCCTGCAGAAACCTCAGCTTCTTCTGTCCAGTAGAAGCTTCTTTGCATCCACAGCTGGCATTTCCTGGGCATATGCCCATCTCCGACTTGCTTGTGACTTTTGGACTTGGTCCCCTTGTTCCACAGGTACCCTAGATTGGAAATCCACAGTTGTTGCATTGTTGGTTTGTGTCTTTCCTGCATTATTCCTCTAACACGACTTCTTTGTCCTTAGGGGAACTTTAGTGCACTTTGCACTCACTTTTCAGGGTCTTGGGGAGGGTTATTTTTCTACCTCTCACTATTTTCTAATAGTCCCAGCGACCCTCTTGGTACTCACTACAAGCCAGTCCAGCCTCCTACAGTCCCATGGTGAACAGAAGCGCCTGCAGAGCTGTGAGCTGGTGCAAATGTATAAAACATACTCTTTCCAAGAGATTGAGTGGTGCCGGATAGTGAATGCTCTTAATGTTTATGTTTATTTGGATGCTTAGGAGTCAACGTGTGTATGTGCTCATGAGTTTTAAAATATATATACTGTGTGAACATTACAGTAAATATAGACCGCCACTGTAGATGTACTGAAAGGTGTTTATGGCCCTCCTGTCATGATACAGCATTTCAGGTACAAACACCAGCAGAACAAAAACTATCCTAACCTTTGCACATCACTTTCCTGTAGTTCCCGCACACTCTCTAGGACTCCTCACCTTGCAAGTCCCCTTAGGTCCCATTCACAGCTTGTGGCTCCAGGTGCTGTGGAATAGGACACACTCTAATGTATCCTAGAAAACTGGAGCAACCCCAAAACTGACAGCAAGTGCTCATGTTCTGCCATAGAGAGTCAACAGAAATGATTCCAGTTCGGCCAGGGGGAACTAACAGAAAGTGTCAGTGCTCAGATATGAAGAACAAGGAGGAAGTACCCCAGACAAGTTATACAGAACTAAAAGGAAATATTAATATTCGGCTATAGAGAACTAACAGGAACTATCACTGTTAACCTATTGAGAACAAACAGGAACTATTACTGTTCAGCTATAGAGAACTAACAGGAACTATAATTGTTTAGCTATAGAGAACTAGCAGCAACTATCACTGTTCAGCTATAGAGAACTAACAGGAACTATAATTGTTTAGCTATAGAGAACTAGCAGCAACTATCACTGTTCAGCTATAGAGAACTAACAGGAACTATCACTGTTCAGCTATAGAGAACTAACAGGAACTATAATTATTTAGCTATAGAGAACTAGCAGCAACTATCACTGTTCAGCTATAGAGAACTAACAGGAACTATCACTGTTAAGCTATTGAGAACTAACATGAACTATTGCTGTTAAGCTATAGAGAATTAACAGCAATTATCACTGTTCTGCTATAGAGAACTAACAGGAACTATCACTGTTAACCTATTGAGAACAAACAGGAACTATTACTGTTCAGCTATAGAGAACTAACAGGAACTATAATTGTTTAGCTATAGAGAACTAGCAGCAACTATCACTGTTCAGCTATAGAGAACTAACAGGAACTATAATTATTTAGCTATAGAGAACTAGCAGGAACTATCACTGTTAAGCTATTGAGAACTAACATGAACTATTGCTGTTAAGCTATAGAGAATTAACAGCAATTATCACTGTTCTGCTATAGAGAACTAACAGGAACTATCACTGTTCAGCTATAGAGAACTAACAGGAACTATCACTGTTCAGCTATAGAGAACTAACAGGAACTATAATTATTTAGCTATAGAGAACTAGCAGCAACTATCACTGTTCAGCTATAGAGAACTACCAGGAACTATCACTGTTAAGCTATTGAGAACTAACATGAACTATTGCTGTTAAGCTATAGAGAATTAACAGCAATTATCACTGTTCAGCTATAGAGAACTAACAGGAACTATCACTGTTAAGCTATTGATAACTAAAAGGAGCTATCACTGTTAAGCTATAGAGAACTAACAGGAACTATCACTGTTAAGCTATAGAGAACTAACAGGAACCATCACTGTTCAGCTATAGAGAACTATCAGGAACAATTACTGTTCAGCTATTGAGAACTAACAGGAACGATCACTGTTAAGCTATTGAGAACTAGCAGGAACGATCACTGTTAAGCTATTGAGAACTAGCAGGAACGATCACTGTTCAGTTACGAAGAACTAATAGGAATTATCAGTGTTTAGCTATACAAACCTACATGAAATATCACTGTTCAGCTATAAAGTTCAAACAGGCACTATCACTGTTCAGTTATAGAGGACCAACAGGAACCGAGGAACTATCAATGTTCAGCTATAGAGAACCAGCAGGAGCTATCACTGTTCAACTATAGAGAAATAACATGAACTATCACTGTTCAGTTATAGAGAACTAACAGAAACTATCACTGTTCAGCTCTAGAGGACTAACAAGAACTAAGGAACTATCACTGTTCAGCGATAGAGAACTAACAAGATCTATCACTGTTCAATTATAGAGAACTAGCAGGAACTAAGGAACTATCACTGGTCAGCTACAAAGAACTAACAGGAACTATCACTGTTCAGCTACAGAGAACTAAAATAAACTATCACTGTTCAACTATAGAAAACTATAGTAACTATCACTGTTCATGTATAGAAAACTAACAGGAACTATCACTGTTCAATTATAGAGAACTAACAGGAACTATCACTTTTCAGCTATAGAAAACTAACAGGAACTATAACTGTTCAGCCATCAAGAACTAACAAGAAGTAACACTGTTCCGTTAAAGAGACCTACAAGGAACTAAGAAACTATCACTGTTTGCAGGAAAGTAGCCTCTTTCTAGCATGGTTAACTCCATTTTTGGCTTGTTTATCAGTGTGTTTGACTGAGTCTACTGGGATCCTGCTAACCAGGACCTTAGTAGTTATGCTCTCTCCCCCGAAATGTGGTTGTTGGATACAGCTAACACAGTATTCCACTCATAATTGGCATACCAGTGCCCTCTTCTAAGTCCCTAGTATATGGCACCTAGGTACCCAGGGCATTGGGGTTCCAGGGGATCCCTAAGAGCTGCAGCATTTCTTTTGCCACCCATAGGAAGCCAATGCAAAGGCTTCTACAGGACTGCCATTGCAGCTTGTGCGAAATGGTGCACACGTCATTTTCACTGCCCAGGTCACTTATAAGTCACCTCCATGTCAGGCCTTCCACCCCTGAAAGCTAGGTGAAGAGTATGTGTGTGTGAGGGCACCCCTGCACTAGCATAAGTGCCCCCACATCATCCAGGACCATTTTCACGGACTTCAAAGGAAACTCTGAAAATGAACATGTCTGGTATCAAACATTTTGGATTCATACCTCAAGGCATTTGCAAGCATTGGTTGTATGATTCCATGCACTCTGGGGGCTACTTAGAGGACCCCAATTACGGCCAAACCAGCCTTCTGAGGTTTTACAGGCAGCCCAAGCTGCTGCCACCTCACAGACAGGTTTCTGCCCTCCTGATGCTTGAGCAGCTCAAGCCCAGGAAGGCAGAACAAAGGAATCCTTTGGGAGAGGGGTATTACACCCTGTCCCTTTGGAAATAGGTGTTACAAGCATGGGAGGGGTAGCCTCCCGGAGACTCTGGAAATGCTTTGAAGGGCACAGATGGTGCCCTCCTTGAATAATTCAGTCTACACCAGTTCAGGGACCCCCAGTCCTGCTCTAGCGCAAAACTGGACAAAAAAAAGGGGAGTGACCACTCCCTTGTCCATCACCACCCCAGGGGTGGTACTCAGAGCTCCTCCAGAGTGTCCCTCGGTTTTGGCATCTTGGATTCCAAGTTTGGCAGGGCACTCTGGGAGCATCTGAGTGGCCAGTGGCAACAGGTGACTTTAGAGCCCTCCCCTGGTAGGTGTTTATCTGTGTAGCTGACCAATCCCCCTTTCAATCAATCAATCAGGAATTTGTAAAGCGCACTACTCACCCGTGAGGGTCTCAAGGTGCTGAGGGGGGGGGGGATGAGAGGGGGAAGGTGTTGCTACTGCTCGAACAGCCAGGTCTTGCGAAATTTCCTGAAGGTAAGGCGGTCTTAGGTCTGGTTCAAGTGGGTGGTGTAGGAAAGTACCATCTTCTCGGCATCTTACCCCCATTTTTACTTGTCAGTTTGTTTTTGCCTGTCTCACTGGGATCCTGCTAGCCAGGACCCCAGTGCTTATAGTTTGTGTCCTGATGTGTGTACCTGTGTGGTGCTTAACTGTATCACTGAGACTCTGCTAATCAGAACCTCAGTGCTTATGCTCGCTCTGCTTTTAAAATTGTCACTGCAGGCTAGTGACCATTTTTACCAATCTCGATTGGCACACTGGAACACCCTTATAACTCCCTAGTATATGGTACCTAGGTACCCAGGGTATTGGAGTTCCAGGAGATCCCTATGCGTTGCAGCATTTCTTTTGTCACCCACAGGGAGCTCGGACAATTCTTACACAGGACTGCCACTGCAGCTTGAGTGAAATAACGTCCATGTTATTTCACAGCCATTTTACACTGCACTTAACTAACTTATAGGTCACCTATATGTCTAACCCTCACTTAGTGAAGGTTAGGTGCAAAGTTACCAAGTATGAGGGCACCCTGACACTAGCCAAGGTGTCTCCACATTGTTCAGGGCAATTTTCCTGGACTTTGTGAGTGCGGGGACACCATTACACGTGTGCTCTACATATAGGTCAATACCTATATGTAGCTTCATAATGGTAACTCCAAATATGGCCATGTAACATGTCTAAGATCATGGAATTGTCCCCCCATGCCAAATCTGGTATTGGGGTGCCAATCCCACGCAATCCTGGGGCTCCAGCATGGACCCCGGGTACTGCCAAACTAGCTTTCTGGAGTTTTCACTGCAGCTACCGCTGCTGCCAACCCACAGACAGGCTTCTGCCCTCCTGGGGTTTGGACAGCCCAGTCCCAGGAAGGCAGAACAAAGGATGTCCTCTGAGAGAGGGTCTTACACCCTCTCCCTTTGGAAATAGGTGTGAAGGGCTGGGGAGGAGTAGCCTCCCCCAGCCTCTGGAAATGCTTTGAAGGGAACAGATGATGCCCTCCTTGCATAAGCCTTTTCCACATCGGTTCAGGGATCCCCCAGCCCCTGCTCTGGGGCAAAGCTGGACAAAGGAAAGGGGAGTGACCACTCCTCTGTCCATCACCACCCCAGGGGTGGTGCCCAGAGCTCCTCCAGTGTGTCCCAGACCTATGTCATCTTGAATGCAGAGGTGGGAGGGCACAATGGAGGCCTGTGAGTGGCCAGTGCCAGCAGGTGACGTCAGAGACCCCTCCTGATAGGTGCTTACCTGGTTAGGTGGCCAATCCTCCTCTGAGGGCTATTTAGGGTCTCTCCTGTGGGTTTCTCTTCAGATAACAAATGCAAGAGCTCACCAGAGTTCCTCTGCATCTCTCTCTTCGACTTCTGCCAAGGATCGACTGCTGACTGCTCCAGGACACCTGCAAAACCGCAACAAAGTAGCAAGATGACTACCAGCAACATTGTAGCGCCTAATCTTGCCGGCTTTCTCAACAGATTCCTTGTGGTGCATGCTCTGAGGGCTGTCTGCCTTCACCCTGCACTGGATGCCAAGAAGAAATCTCCCTTGGGTTAGCGGAATCTTCCCCCTGCTAACACAGGTACCAAACCAGTGCATCACCGATCCTCTGGGTCCCCTCTCGTCTTGACGAGCGTGGTCCCTGGAACACAGGAGCTGGATCCGAGAGACCCCGACAGTCCAGTGGTCCTTCTGTCCAAATTTGGTGGAGATAAATCCTTGCCTCCCCACACCAGACAGTAATGCTGTGTACTGCATGATTTGCAGCTGCTAGGGCTTCTGTGCATTTTTGCAAGGAATCCTTCATGCACAGCACTGCCCAGGTCCACAGCACTACGTCCTGCATTGCTCAACTCGCTGAGTTGACCACCGACTTCGTGGGACCCACCTTTGTAGTGTTGAGATGACGGCCGTGCTCAGATTTCTTGAATGCCTGTTCATGTGCATCTGCGGGTGCTGCCTGCTTCTGCGTGGGCTCTCTGTACTGCTGAGTGACCCCTCTGTCTCCTCCTCCAAGGGGCGACCTTCTAGTCCTTTCTGGGCCCGCGCAGCACCCATTTTCTTCAACTGTGACCTTTGCAGCTAGCAAGGCTTTTTTGTGGTTTTTCTTCGTGGAAACAACTCTGCATCCTCCAGCACACCGTAGGACATCTTCTGTGCAAAGAGAAGTTCCTGGCATTTTCCGTGGTTGCATAATCTTCAGCTTCTTCCACCCAGAGGCAGCCCTTTTGCACCTTCACCCGGGGTTTAGTGGGCTCCTGCCTCCTGGACACTTTTGTGACTCTTGGACCTGGTCCCCTTCTTTTACAGGTCCTCAGGTCCAGGAATCCGTCTTCAGTGCTTTGCAGTCAGTTGTTATCTTTGCAGAATCTCCTATCACGACTTTAGTGTATTTCTGGGGAAGTAGGAGAACTTTATTCCTACCTTTCAGGGTCTTGGGGTGGGGTTTCTTGGACACCCTTAGTGTTTTCTTACACTCCCAGTGACCCTCTACACACTACACTAGGCCTGGGGTCCCTAAGTGGTTCGCATTCCACTTTCTTAGTATATGGTTTGTGTTGCCCCTAGGCCTATTGCATCCTATTGAATAATACAGTGTTTGCACTACTTTTCTAACTGTTTACTTAACTGATTTTGGTTTGTGTGTATATTTTGTGTATTTTGCTTACCTCCTAAGGGAGTATATCCTCTGAGATATTTTTGGCACATTGTCACTAACATAAAGTACCTTTATTTTTAGTAACTCCGAGTATTGTGATTCTTATGATATAGTGCTATATGATATAAGTGGTATAGTAGGAGCTTTGCATGTCTCCTAGTTCATCCTAAGCTGCTCTGCTATAGCTACCTTGTAGGAAAGTATCATCTTGCCTGGCATGTTACCCTCATATTTCACTGTATATATGTTGTTTTAGTCTATGTGTCACTGGGAGCCTGCCAGGCAGGGCCCCAGTGCTCATAAGTATGTGCCCTGTATGTGTTCCCTTTGTGAGGCCTAACTGTCTCACTGAGGCTCTGCTAACCAGAACCTCAGTGGTTATTCTCTCCCTGCTTTACAAATTTGTCACTAACAGGCTAGAGACTAAATTTACCAATTCACATTGGCATACTGGTACACCCATATAATTCCCTAGTATATGGTACTGAGGTACCCAGGCTATTGGGGTTCCAGGAGATCCCTATTGTAGGAGTCTGGACTGGCTTGTAGTGAGTACCAAGGGGTACTTACACCTTGCACCAGGCCCAGGTATCCCTTATTAGTGTATAGGGGTGTCTAGCAGCTTAGGCTGATAGAAAAGGTAGCTTAGCAGAGCAGCTTAGGCTGAACTAGGAGACGAGTGAAGCTTCTACAGTACCACTAGTGTCACTTGCACAATATCATAGGAAAACACAATACACAGATATACTAAAAATAAAGGTACTTTATTTTTATGACAATATGCCAAAGTATCTCAGTGAGTACCCTCAGTATGAGGATAGCAAATATACACAAGATATATGTACACAATACCAAAAATATGCAGTATAGTCTTAGAAAACAGTGCAAACAATGTATAGTTACAATAGGATGCAATGGAGACACATAGGGATAGGGGCAACACAAACCATATAATCCAAAAGTGGAATGCGAACCACGAATGGACCCCAAACCTATGTGACCTTGTAGAGGGTCGCTGGGACTGTAAGAAAACAGTGAGGGTTAGAAAAATAGCCCACCCAAAGACCCTGAAAAGTGAGTGCAAAGTGCACTAAAGTTCCCCAAAGAGCACAGAAGTCGTGATAGGGGAATTCTGCAGGAAAGACACAAACCAGCAATGCAACAACGATGAATTTCCAGTTGAGGATACCTGTGGAACAAGGGGACCAAAAGTCACAAGCAAGTCGGAGATGGGCAGATGCCCAGGAAATGCCAGCTGTGGGTGCAAAGAAGCTGCTACTAGGCAGTAGAAGCTGAGGATTCTGCAGGAACGACAAGGGCTAGAAACTTCCCCTTTGGAGGATGGATGTCCCACGTCGTGAAGAGTCGTGCAAAAGTATTTTCCCGCCGAAATACCGCCAACAAGCCTTGCTAGCTGCAAATCGTGCAGTTAGGGTTTTTGGATGCTGCTGTGGGCCAGGAGGGACCAGGATGTCGCCAATTGCGTCTGGGGACAGAGGGGGCGTCGAGCAAGACAAGGAGTCCTCTCAGAAGCAGGCAGCATCCGCAGAAGTACTGGAACAGGCACTGATTGGAGAGGAGTGAAACAGTGCTCACCCGAAGTTGCACAAAGGAGTCCCACGCCGCCGGAGGACAACTTAGAAAGTCGGGCAATGCAGGTTAGAGTGCCGTGGACCCAGGCTTGGCTGTGCACAAAGGATTTCCACCGGAAGTGCACAGAGGCCGGAGTAGCTGCAAAAGACACGGTTCACAGCAATGCAGTCTGGCGTGGGGAGGCAAGGACTTACCTCCACCAAACTTGGACTGAAGAGTCACTGGACTGTGGGAGTCACTTGAACAGAGTTGCTGGATTCAAGGGACCACGCTCGTCGTGCTGAGAGGAGACCCAGGGGACCGGTGATGCAGTTCTTTGGTGCCTGCGGTAGCAGGGGGAAGATTCCGTCAACCCACGGGAGATTTCCTCTGAGCTTCTAGTGCAGAGAGGAGGCAGACTACCCCCACAGCATGCACCACCAGGAAAACAGTCAAGAAAGCAGCAGGATCAGCGTTACAGAGTTGCAGTAGTCGTCTTTGCTACTTTGTTGCAGTTTTGCAGGCTTCCAGCGTGGTCAGCAGTCGATTCCTTGGCAGGAGGTGAAGAGAGAGATGCAGAGGAACTCTGATGAGCTCTTGCATTCGTTATCTAAGGAATTCCCCAAAGCAGAGACCCTAAATAGCCAGAAAAGAGGGTTTGGCTACTTAGGAGAGAGGATATGCTAGCAACACCTGAAGGAGCCTATCAGAAGGAGTCTCTGACGTCACCTGCTGGCCCTGGCCACTCAGAGCAGTCCAGTGTGCCAGCAGCACCTCTGTTTCCAAGATGGCAGAGGTCTGGAGCACACTGGAGGAGCTCTGGACACCTCCCAGGGGAGGTGCAGGTCAGGGGAGTGGTCACTCCCCTTTCCTTTGTCCACCTAGCCAAGGTGCCCCCACATTGTTCAGAGCCAATTCACTGAACTTTGTGAGTGCGGGGACACCATTACACGCGTGCACTACATATAGGTCACTACCTATATGTAGCTTCACCATGGTAACTCCGAATATGGCCATGTAACATGTCTATGATCATGGAATTGCCCCCTCTATGCCATCCTGGCATAGTTGGCACAATCCCATGATCCCAGTGGTCTGTAGCACAGACCCTGGTACTGCCAAACTGCCCTTCCTGGGGTTTTACTGCAGCTGCTGCTGCTGCCAACCCCTCAGACAGGCAGCTGCCCTCCTGGGGTCCAGCCAGGCCTGGCCCAGGATGGCAGGACAAAGAACTTCCTCTGAGAGAGGGTGTGACACCCTCTCCCTTTGGAAAATGGTGTGAAGGCAGGGGAGGAGTAGCCTCCCCCAGCCTCTGGAAATGCTTTCTTGGGCACAGATGTGCCAAATTCTGCATAAGCCAGTCTACACCGGTTCAGGGACCCCTTAGCCCCTGCTCTGGTGCGAAACTGGACAAAGGAAAGGGGAGTGACCACTCCCCTGACCTGCACCTCCCCTGGGAGGTGTCCAGAGCTCCTCCAGTGTGCTCCAGACCTCTGCCATCTTGGAAACAGAGGTGCTGCTGGCACACTAGACTGCTCTGAGTGGCCAGTGCCACCAGGTGACGTCAGAGACTCCTGCTGATAGGCTCCTTCAGGTGTTAGTAGCCTATCCTCTCTCCTAGGTAGCCAAACCCTCTTTTCTGGCTATTTAGGGTCTCTGTCTCTGGGGAAACTTTAGATAACGAATGCATGAGCTCAGCCGAGTTCCTCTGCATCTCTCTCTTCACCTTCTGATAAGGAATCGACCGCTGACCGCGCTGGAAGCCTGCAAACCTGCAACATAGTAGCAAAGACGACTACTGCAACTCTGTAACGCTGATCCTGCCGCCTTCTCGACTGTTTTCCTGCTTGTGCATGCAGTGGGGGTAGCCTGCCTCCTCTCTGCACCAGAAGCTCCGAAGAAATCTCCCGTGGGTCGACGGAATCTTCCCCCTGCAACCGCAGGCACCAAAAAGCTGCATCACCGGTCCCTTGGGTCTCCTCTCAGCACAACGAGCGAGGTCCCTCGAATCCAGCGACTCTGTCCAAGTGACCCCCACAGTCCAGTGACTCTTCAGCCCAAGTTTGGTGGAGGTAAGTCCTTGCCTCACCTCGCTGGGCTGCATTGCTGGGAACCGCGACTTTGCAGCTACTCCGGCCCCTGTGCACTTCCGGCGGAAATCCTTTGTGCACAGCCAAGCCTGGGTCCACGGCACTGTAACCTGCATTGCACGACTTTCTAAGTTGGTCTCCGGCGACGTGGGACTCCTTTGTGCAACTTCGGCGAGCACCGTTTCACGCATCCTCGTAGTGCCTGTTTCTGGCACTTCTCCGGGTGCTACCTGCTTAATTGAGGGCTCTTTGTCTTGCTCGACGTCCCCTCTCTCTTCAGGTCCAATTTGCGACCTCCTGGTCCCTCCTGGGCCCCAGCAGCGTCCAAAAACGCCAAACGCACGATTTGCAACTAGCAAGGCTTGTTGGCGTCCTTTCGGCGGGAAAACACTTCTGCACGACTCTGCACTGCGAGTGGGATCCATCTACCAAAGGGGAAGTCTCTAGCCCTTTTTGTTCTTGCAGAAACCTCAGCTTCTTCTGTCCAGTAGAAGCTTCTTTGCACCCGCAGCTGGCATTTCCTGGGCATCTGCCCATCTCCGACTTGCTTGTGACTTTTGGACTTGGTCCCCTTGTTCCACAGGTACCCTAGATTGGAAATCCACAGTTGTTGCATTGCTGGTTTATGTCTTTCCTGCATTATTCCTCTAACACGACTTCTTTGTCCTCAGTGGAACTTTAGTGCACTTTGCACTCACTTTTCAGGGTCTTGGGGAGGGTTATTTTTCTAACTCTCACTATTTTCTAATAGTCCCAGCGACCCTCTACAACGTCACATAGGTTTGGGGTCCATTCGTGGTTCGCATTCCACTTTTGGAGTATATGGTTTGTGTTGCCCCTATCCCTATGTTTCCCCATTGCATCCTATTGTAACTATACATTGTTTGCACTGTTTTCTAAGACTATACTGCATATTTTTGCTATTGTGTATATATATCTTGTGTATATTTCCTATCCTCTCACTGAGGGTACACTCTAAGATACTTTGGCATATTATCATAAAAATAAAGTACCTTTATTTTTAGTATAACTGTGTATTGTGTTTTCTTATGATATTGTGCATATGACACTAAGTGGTACTGTAGTAGCTTCACACGTCTCCTAGTTCAGCCTAAGCTGCTCTGCTAAGCTACCATTATCTATCAGCCTAAGCTGCTAGACACCCTATACACTAATAAGGGATAACTGGGCCTGGTGCAAGGTGCAAGTACGCCTTGGTACTCACTACAAGCCAGTCCAGCCTCCTACATTGGTTGTGCAGTGGTGGGATAAGTGCTTGAGACTACTTACCACTCTTGTCATTGTACTTTTCATAAGAGAAAAATATACAAAACCAGGTCAGTGTATATACACATAGCCAAAAAGTTTTGCATTTCCTCTTTTCACTCTTTTCTAAGTGCTGAAAAGTACTCATAAACTTTCAAAAAAGTTCTTAAAAGTTTAAAAAGTTTTTTTCTGTCTTTCCAAAAGTTCTGAAAACTTTTTTCTCTTTCTCTATCACTTTAACTCTCTCTAAAAAATGTCTGGCACAGGCCAAAGTGTTGATCTGTCCAAACTTGCATATGACAACCTTAGCTGGAAAAGAGCAAGGAGTCTCTGTATAGAGAGAGGTTTGAGTGTAGGGAAGAATCCTGCCTTGGAACTGTTAATTAACATGCTTAGAGAACAGGATAAGGCCATAGGTGCCCCATCTGTTGAAAAAGTACCTAATAGTTCCCAATCTGATTCAGGGACTCCCCCAGGAAAAGATTCAGGAAAAAAACTTTCTAGCCTGCCCATTACTAGACAATCTAGCATAGATGGTAATGATGATGAGCCACACCAAATAAATAGTGTGGTCTCACATCATAGCAAAAGCATTTATTCTCACCATTCTGGTAGTAATGTTTCTGTAAACCAAGCTGTTAAGTTGGCTTCTGTAAGGGACAGGTCTCCTTCTGTTCATTCCCATCATAGCTCTGTTTCTAGAAATGTCCCTCCCACCAACCCTGATGACAGAATGTTAGAGAGGGAACTCAATAAGTTGAGGGTGGAACAAACCAGACTGAAGCTTAAAAAGCAACAGCTGGATTTGGATAGACAGTCTTTTGAATTAGAGAAGGAAAGACAGAAGTTGGGTTTAGATACCCATGGTGGCAGCAGCAGTATTCCCCATAGTCATCCTGCAAAAGAGCATGATTACAGGAATCTGCACAAGATAGTTCCCCCTTATAAGGAGGGGGATGACGTTAACAAGTGGTTTGCTGCACTTGAGAGGGCCTGTGTTGTACAGGATGTCCCTCAAAGGCAGTGGGCTGCTATCCTATGGCTATCATTTAGTGGAAAAGGTAGGGATAGGCTCCTTACTGTAAAAGAAAATGATGCTAATAATTTCCAAGTTCTTAAGAATGCACTCCTGGATGGTTATGGCTTAACCACTGAACAGTACAGGATAAAGTTCAGAGAAACCAAAAAGGAGTCTTCACAAGACTGGGTTGATTTCATTGACCAGGCAGTGAAGGCCTTGGAGGGATGGTTACATGGCAGTAAAGTTACTGATTATGACAGCCTGTATAACTTGATCCTGAGAGAGCATATTCTTAATAATTGTGTGTCTGATTTGTTGCACCAGTACTTGGTGGACTCTGATCTGACCTCTCCCCAAG
Source organism: Pleurodeles waltl (assembly GCF_031143425.1). NCBI lineage: Eukaryota > Metazoa > Chordata > Amphibia > Caudata > Salamandridae > Pleurodeles > Pleurodeles waltl. Next base: position 8,628,604 of record NC_090438.1, on the reverse strand, counting down.
AATTGGGAATGAAGGCAGACAAATGGGTCAGAACAAGAGTGAACAGAAAAGTTCATACAGGGGGTGACAAAGATGGCAACAAAAAGAAGGATGGTAAGTCTTCTGACAAGGGTGGGGACAAATCTAAAAATGAGTCTTCATCAGGCCCACAAAAACACTCTGGTGGGGGTGGTGGGCCCAAATCCTCCTTTAATCAGAACAAGGAAAAGAAACCATGGTGCTATTTATGTAAAATAAAAGGCCATTGGACAACAGCTCCCAGTTGTCCAAAGAAAGGCACCACAGCTCCTACCACTACAACCCCTACTGCTACACCTAGTGTCCCTACTAATAGCAGTGGTGGTGGGAGCAAACCTACTAATAGCCAATCCAAGGGAGTAGCTGGGCTCACTTTTGGTAATTTAGTTGGGGTTGGTCTGATTAGGGTGACCACAGAGGCTACTTTAGTCTCTGAAGGGGCTATTGATTTAGCCACTTTGGTTGCTTGCCCCCATAACTTGGAGAAGTACAAGCAACTAACCCTAATAAATGGTGTTGAGGTCCAGGCCTACAGGGACACAGGTGCCAGTGTCACAATGGTGATTGAGAAACTGGTGCACCCTGAACAACACATACTTGGACACCAGTACCAAGTAACCGATGCTCACAACATAACACAAAGCCACCCCATGGCTGTTGTAAATCTCAACTGGGGGGGGGGGGTAACTGGTCCAAAGAAAGTTGTGGTAGCTTCAGATTTACCTGTAGACTGTCTATTAGGGAATGATTTGGAGACATCAGCTTGGTCAGATGTGGAGTTGGAGGCCCATGCAGCAATGCTGGGCATCCCAGGGCATATTTTTGCTTTGACAAGGGCTCAGGCCAAAAAGCAAAAAGGACAGGGAAGATTGGATCCTGGAACAATGGACCAAGTGCTCCCTAAAGCTAGGGCTAGTAGAAGCAAACCACTTCCTACTATCCCTCCCTCTACAGTGGATTCAACTTCTGAGGAAGAAGAATTCCCTCCCTGTGCAGAACCTACACCAGAGGAGATGGAAGCAGACACTGCTGAGCTTTTGGGTGAAGGGGGGCCTGCCAGGGAGGAGCTGAGTGTGGCACAGCAAACCTGTCCCACATTAGAGGGTCTCAGACAGCAAGCTGTCAAACAGGCTAATGGGGATGTCAGTGACTCTCACAGAGTTTACTGGGAGGACAACCTCTTGTACACTGAGCATAGGGATCCTAAACCTGGAGCTGCCAGGAGATTAGTGATTCCTCAGGAGTACAGAAAGTTCCTCCTAACACTGGCACATGACATTCCCTTAGCTGGGCATCTAGGACAAATGAAAACTTGGGACAGGCTTGTTCCCCTGTTTCATTGGCCTAGGATGTCTGAGGACCCAAAAGAATTTTGCAAGTCCTGTGAAATCTGTCAAGCCAGTGGCAAGACAGGTGGCACTCCAAAGGCACCCCTTATCCCACTGCCTGTGGTTAGGGTTCCCTTTGAAAGGGTAGGGGTTGACATAGTTGGCCCCCTTGACCCTCCTACTGCTTCAGGCAATAGGTTTATCTTGGTGGTAGTGGACCATGCCACAAGATATCCTGAAGCAATTCCTTTAAGGACCACTACAGCTCCTGCAGTGGCAAAGGCCCTCCTGGGAATATTTTCCAGGGTGGGCTTCCCAAAGGAAGTAGTATCAGACAGAGGAAGCAATTTCATGTCTGCATACTTAAAGGCCATGTGGAAGGAGTGTGGTGTAACTTTCAAGTTCACAACACCCTATCATCCACAAACAAATGGACTGGTGGAGAGATTTAATAAAACTCTCAAAGGCATGATTATGGGTCTCCCTGAAAAACTCCGCAGGAGATGGGATATCCTTCTACCATGCCTCCTTTTTGCCTACAGGGAGGTACCCCAGAAAGGAGTGGGCTTCAGCCCCTTTGAACTTCTTTTTGGACACCCTGTTAGGGGTCCACTCACACTTGTAAAGGAGGGTTGGGAACAACCTTTAAAAGCTCCTAAGCAGGATATTGTGGACTATGTACTTGGCCTCAGATCAAGGATGGCTGAGTACATGAAAAAGGCCAGTAAAAACTTTCAGGCCAGCCAAGAGCTCCAGAAGCAATGGCATGATCAGAAGGCTGTTTTGGTTCAGTACCAACCAGGGCAGAAAGTGTGGGTCTTGGAGCCTGTTGCCCCAAGAGCACTCCAAGATAAATGGAGTGGACCGCACACAATTGTTGAAAAGAAGGGTGAAGTCACCTACTTGGTTGACTTAGGCACTGCCAGGAGTCCCCTTAGGGTGCTCCATGTCAACCGCCTGAAACCCTACTATGACAGGGCTGATCTCACCCTGCTCATGGCAACTGATGAGGGACAGGAAGAAGACAGTGATCCTCTACCTGATCTCTTCTCTTCCACAGAACAAGATGCTCTTGTGGAAGGTGTAGTTTTGGCTGATTGTCTTACTGCTGAGCAGAAAGATAATTGCATAAATCTCCTAGATCAATTCTCTGAACTCTTCTCTACTGTGCCAGGTACCACTTCTTGGTGTGAGCACACTATAGATACTGGAGACATTTTACCTGTCAAAAGTAAGATCTATAGGCAGCCTGACCATGTCAGGGACTGCATAAAGCAAGAAGTTCAGAAAATGTTGGAACTAGGAGTGGTTGAGCACTCTGACAGTCCATGGGCTTCTCCTGTGGTACTGGTACCAAAACCCAATTCTAAAGATGGAAAGAAGGAAATGAGGTTTTGTGTAGACTATAGAGGTCTCAACTTGGTAACCAAAACTGATGCTCACCCTATAACCAGGGCAGATGAGCTCATAGATACACTGGCATCTGCCAAGTATCTAAGCACTTTTGATTTGACTGCAGGGTATTGGCAGATCAAATTGTCAGAAGATGCTAAACCTAAGACTGCATTTTCTTCCATTGGAGGACATTACCAGTTTACTGTAATGCCTTTTGGTTTGAAAAATGCACCTGCCACTTTTCAGAGGTTGGTGAACACAGTCCTGCAAGGGCTGGAAGCTTTCAGTGCAGCATATTTGGACGATATAGCTGTCTTTAGCTCCAGCTGGGATGATCACCTGGTCCACCTATGGAAAGTTTTGGAACCTCTTCAAAAGGCAGGCCTCACTATCAAGGCTTCAAAGTGCCAGATAGGGCAGGGTAAGGTGGTTTATCTGGGACACCTTGTTGGTGGGGAACAGATTGCACCACTTCAGGGGAAAATCCAAACAATTATTGATTGGGTTCCCCCTACCACTCAGACTCAGGTGAGAGCCTTCCTAGGCCTCACTGGGTACTACAGGAGGTTCATTAAGAACTATGGCTCCATTGCAGCCCCTCTTAATGACCTCACATCCAAGAAAAGGCCTAAAAAGGTATTATGGACAGCAAGCTGTCAGAAAGCTTTTGAGGAGCTGAAGCAGGCCATGTGCTCTGCACCTGTCCTGAAAAGCCCTTATTACTCTAAAAAATTCTATGTCCAAACTGATGCATCTGAATTAGGAGTAGGGGCAGTCCTATCACAACTTAATTCTGAGGGCCAGGATCAACCTGTTGCTTTTATTAGTAGAAGGTTGACCCCTAGAGAAAAGCGTTGGTCTGCCATTGAGAGGGAGGCCTTTGCTGTGGTCTGGGCTCTGAAGAAGTTGAGGCCATACCTGTTTGGCACTCACTTCATTGTTCAGACAGACCACAAACCTCTACTTTGGCTAAAACAAATGAAAGGTGAAAATCCTAAATTGTTGAGGTGGTCCATATCCCTACAGGGAATGGACTATACAGTGGAACATAAACCTGGGAGTAGCCACTCCAATGCAGATGGACTCTCCAGATATTTCCACTTAGACAATGAAGACTCATCAGGTCATGGCTAGTCTTATTGTCCTTCGTTTGGGGGGGGGTTGTGTAGGAAAGTACCATCTTGCCTGGCATGTTACCCCCATTTTTCACTGTATATATGTTGTTTTAGTTGTATGTGTCACTGGGACCCTGGTAACCCAGGGCCCCAGTGCTCATATGTGTGCCTGAATGTGTTACCTGTGTAGTGACTAACTGTCTCACTGAGGCTCTGCTAATCAGAACCTCAGTGTTTATGCTCTCTCATTTCTTTCCAAATTCTCACTGACAGGCTAGTGACCATTTTTACCAATTTACATTGGCTTACTGGAACACCCTTATAATTCCCTAGTATATGGTACTGAGGTACCCAGGGTATTGGGGTTCCAGGAGATCCCTATGGGCTGCAGCATTTCTTTTGCCACCCATAGGGAGCTCTGACAATTCTTACACAGGCCTGCCACAGCAGCCTGAGTGAAATAACGTCCACGTTATTTCACAGCCATTTTACACTGCACTTAAGTAACTTATAAGTCACCTATATGTCTAACCTTTACCTGGTAAAGGTTAGGTGCAAAGTTACTTAGTGTGAGGGCACCCTGGCACTAGCCAAGGTGCCCCCACATTGTTCAGAGCCAATTCACTGAACTTTGTGAGTGCGGGGACACCATTACACGCGTGCACTACATATAGGTCACTACCTATATGTAGCTTCACCATGGTAACTCCGAATATGGCCATGTAACATGTCTATGATCATGGAATTGCCCCCTCTATGCCATCCTGGCATAGTTGGCACAATCCCATGATCCCAGTGGTCTGTAGCACAGACCATGGTACGGCCAAACTGCCCTTCCTGGGGTTTCACTGCAGCTGCTGCTGCTGCCAACCCCTCAGATAGGCAGCTGCCCTCCTGGGGTCCAGCCAGGCCTGGCCCAGGATGGCAGGACAAAGAACTTCCTCTGAGAGAGGGTGTGACACCCTCTCCCTTTGGAAAATGGTGTGAAGGCAGGGGAGGAGTAGCCTCCCCCAGCCTCTGGAAATGCTTTGTTGGGCACAGATGTGCCCAATTCTGCATAAGCCAGTCTACACCGGTTCAGGGACCCCTTAGCCCCTGCTCTGGCGCGAAACTGGACAAAGGAAAGGGGAGTGACCACTCCCCTGACCTGCACCTCCCCTGGGAGGTGTCCAGAGCTCCTCCAGTGTGCTCCAGACCTCTGCCATCTTGGAAACAGAGGTGCTGCTGGCACACTGGACTGCTCTGAGTGGCCAGTGCCACCAGGTGACGTCAGAGACTCCTGCTGATAGGCTCCTTCAGGTGTTAGTAGCCTTTCCTCTCTCCTAGGTAGCCAAACCCTCTTTTCTGGCTATTTAGGGTCTCTGTCTCTGGGGAAACTTTAGATAACGAATACATGAGCTCAGCCGAGTTCCTCTGCATCTCTCTCTTCACCTTCTGATAAGGAATCGACTGCTGACCGCGCTGGAAGCCTGCAAACCTGCAACATAGTAGCAAAGACGACTACTGCAACTCTGTAACGTTGATCCTGCCGCCTTCTCGACTGTTTTCCTGCTTGTGCATGCTGTGGGGGTAGTCTGCCTCCTCTCTGCACCAGAAGCTCCGAAGAAATCTCCTGTGGGTCGACGGAATCTTCCCCCTGCAACCGCAGGCACCAAAAAGCTGCATTACCGGTCCCTTGGGTCTCCTCTCAGCACGACGAGCGAGGTCTCTCGAATCCAGCGACGCTGTCCAAGTGACCGCCACAGTCCAGTGACTCTTCAGTCCAAGTTTGGTGGAGGTAAGTCCTTGCCTCACCTCGCTGGGCTGCATTGCTGGGAACCGCGACTTTGCAGCTACTCCGGCCCCTGTGCACTTCTGGTGGAAATCCTTTGTGCACAGCCAAGCCTGGGTCCACGGCACTCTAACCTACATTGCACGACTTTCTAAGTTGGTCTCCGGCGACGTGGGACTCCTTTGTGCAACTTCGGCGAGCACTGTTTCACGCATCCTTGTAGTGCCTGTTTCTGGCACTTCTCCTGGAGCTACCTGCTTCAGTGAGGGCTCTTTGTCTTGCTCGATGTCCCCTCTCTCTTCAGGTCCAATTTGCGACCTCCTGGTCCCTCCTGGGCCCCAGCAGCGTCCAAAAACGCCAAACGCACGATTTGCGACTAGCAAGGCTTGTTGGAGTCCTTTCGGCGGGAAAACACTTCTGCACGACTCTCGACGGCGAGCGGAATCCGTCCACCAAAAGGGAAGTCTCTAGCCCTTTTCGCTCCTGCAGAAACCTCAGCTTCTTCTGTCCAGTAGAAGCTTCTTTGCACCCGCAGCTGGCATTTCCTGGGCATCTGCCCATCTCCGACTTGCTTGTGACTTTTGGACTTGGTCCCCTTGTTCCACAGGTACCCTAGATTGGAAATCCACAGTTGTTGCATTGCTGGTTTGTGTCTTTCCTGCATTATTCCTCTAACACGACTTCTTTGTCCTTAGGGGAACTTTAGTGCACTTTGCACTCACTTTTCAGGGTCTTGGGGAGGGTTATTTTTCTAACTCTCACTATTTTCTAATAGTCCCAGCGACCCTCTACAAGGTCCATTCGTGGTTCGCATTCCACTTTTGGAGTATTTGGTTTGTGTTGCCCCTATCCCTATGTTTCCCCATTGCATCCTATTGTAACTATACATTGTTTGCACTGTTTTCTAAGACTATACTGCATATTTTTGCTATTGTGTATATATATCTTGTGTATATTTCCTATCCTCTCACTGAGGGTACACTCTAAGATACTTTGGCATATTGTCATAAAAATAAAGTACCTTTATTTTTAGTATAACTGTGTATTGTGTTTTCTTATGATATTGTGCATATGACACTAAGGGCCTGATTCTAACTTTGGAGGACGGTGTTAAACCGTCCCAAAAGTGGCGGATATACCACCTACCGTATTACGAGTCCATTATATCCTATGGAACTCGTAATACGGTAGGTGGTATATCCGCCACTTTTGGGACGGTTTAACACCGTCCTCCAAAGTTAGAATCAGGCCCTAAGTGGTACTGTGGTAGCTTCACACGTCTCCTAGTTCAGCCTAAGCTGCTCTGCTAAGCTACCATTATCTATCAGCCTAAGCTGCTAGACACCCTATACACTAATAAGGGATAACTGGGCCTGGTGCAAGGTGCAAGTACCCCTTGGTACTCACTACAAGCCAGTCCAGCCTCCTACATTGGTTGTGCAGTGGTGGGATAAGTGCTTGAGACTACTTACCACTCTTGTCATTGTACTTTTCATAAGAGAAAAATATACAAAACAAGGTCAGTGTATATACACATAGCCAAAAAGTTTTGCATTTCCTCTTTTCACTCTTTTCTAAGTGCTGAAAAGTACTTCTAACTTTCTAAAAAGTTCTAAAAAGTTTAAAAAGTTTTTTTCTCTGTCTTTCTAAAAGCTCTGACAAACTTTTTATCTTTTACTATCACTTTTACTCTCTCTAAAAATGTCTGGCACAGGCCAAAATGTTGATCTGTCCAAACTTGCATATGACAACCTTAGCTGGAAAAGAGCAAGGAGTCTCTGTATAGAGAGAGGTTTGAGTGTAGGGAAGAATCCTTCCTTGGAACTGTTACTTAACATGCTTAGAGAACAGGATAAGGCCATAGGTGCCTCATCTGTTGAAAAAGTACCTAATACTTCTCAATCTGATTCAGGGACTCCCCCAGGAAAAGATTCAGAAAAGAAACTTCCTAGCCTGCCCATTACTAGACAGTCTAGCATAGTTGGGAATGATGATGAGCCACACCATACAAATAGTGTTGTCTCACATCATAGCAAAAGCATTTATTCTCACCATACTGGTAGTAATGTTTCTGTTAACCAAGCTGTTAGGGTGGCTTCTGTAAGGGACAGGTCTCCTTCTGTTCATTCCCATCATAGCTCTGTTTCTGGGAATGTCCCTCCCACCAACCCTGATGACAGAATGTTAGAGAGGGAACTCAATAAGTTGAGGGTGGAACAAACCAGACTGAAGCTTAAAAAGCAACAGCTGGATTTGGATAGACAGTCTTTTGAACTAGAGAAGGAAAGACAGAAGTTGGGTTTAGAAACCCATGGTGGCAGCAGCAGTATTCCCCATAGTCATCCTGCAAAAGAGCATGATTCCAGGAATCTGCACAAGATAGTTCCCCCTTATAAGGAGGGGGATGACATTAACAAGTGGTTTGCTGCACTTGAGAGGGCCTGTGTTGTACAGGATGTCCCTCAAAGGCAGTGGGCTGCTATCCTATGGCTATCATTTAGTGGAAAAGGTAGGGATAGGCTCCTTTCTGTGAAAGAAAATGATGCTAATAATTTCCAAGTTCTTAAGAATGCACTCCTGGATGGTTATGGCTTAACCACTGAACAGTACAGGATAAAGTTCAGAGAGACCAAAAAGGAGTCTTCACAAGACTGGGTTGATTTCATTGACCATTCAGTGAAGGCCTTGGAGGGGTGGTTACATGGCAGTAAAGTTACTGATTATGAAAGCCTGTATAACACAATCCTGAGAGAGCATATACTTAATAATTGTGTGTCTGATTTGTTGCACCAGTACCTGGTAGACTCTGATCTGACCTCTCCCCAAGAATTGGGAAAGAAGGCAGACAAATGGGTCAGAACAAGGGTGAACAGAAAAGTTCATACAGGGGGTGACAAAGATGGCAATAAGAAGAAAGATGGTGAAAAATCTCAAGATAAGCATGGGGATAAGGGTAAAACCAAAGATCCCACTTCAAATCTTAAACACTCTTCAGAGGGTGGGGATAAAACAAATTCTTCCTCTTCTTCCCAACCTGCACACATTAAAAAGCCTTGGTGCTTTGTATGTAAAAACAGAGGCCATAGGCCAGGGGATAAGTCCTGTCCAGGTAAACCCCCTGAGCCTACCACCACTAATACATCAAGCTCTAGTGCCCCTAGCAGTAGTGGTACTAGTGGTGGGACTGCTGGCAACAGTCAAGCAAAGGGTGTAGTTGGGTTCACTTATGGGTCCATAGTGGAAACTGATGTAATCAGTCCCAAGACAGTTTCTATCACACCTAGTGGCATTGGCCTTGCCACACTGGCTGCTTGTCCCCTTACAATGGATAAGTACAGGCAGACAGTTTCAATAAATGGTGTTGAGGCCTTGGCCTACAGGGACACAGGTGCCAGTATCACTTTGGTGACTGAAAACCTAGTGCACCCTGATCAACACATCATTGGACAACAGTACAAGATTATTTATGTCCATAACTCCACTAAGTTTCTTCCCTTAGCTATAATTCAGTTTAGTTGGGGTGGAGTTACTGGCCCTAAGCAGGTGGTGGTATCACCTAGCTTACCTGTAGACTGTCTCTTAGGTAATGACCTAGACGCCTCAGGTTGGGCTGATGTAGAGTTTTATGCCCATGCAGCCATGCTGGGCATCCCTGAGGAATTGTTCCCTCTCATTTCTACTGAAATGAAAAAGCAAAGGAGAGAAGGCCTGAAAACTCAGGAACCCTCTCCATCAACAGGTAAAAAGGGTATCACAGTATCCCCTAACCACCCTACCATTCAGGATACCATTCCTGTGGTGGGAGAAACCTCTCCTGGGGTGGCACCTGTTCCAAGGGAATCATCAGTTGGCAAAACTGTACTCCCTGAGGTGGAAGTACCTCTCTGTGGGATAACTAACATTGGTGAGAAAAAGAGCACCATTTTAGTTAACATGGAGCATCCCTCCAACCCTCCCAGAGAAACTTTAGTGCAGAAACTCTGCACTGCCTCACAACACTTAGGACAGCATCCCTGCCCTAGTGTGGAGCTGATAGGACAGCATCCCTGCCCTGCTCCAACCCAAGAGAAACAGCATCACTGTTCTCTCTTCCAGCCATATGGACAAAGTTTTTGCCCAGCTATGGCTTTTCTGAGACTATGTGGGGGCACTAGCCAAGGTGCCCCCACATTGTTCAGAGCCAATTCACTGAACTTTGTGAGTGCGGGGACACCATTACACGCGTGCACTACATATAGGTCACTACCTATATGTAGCTTCACCATGGTAACTCCGAATATGGCCATGTAACATGTCTATGATCATGGAATTGCCCCCTCTATGCCATCCTGGCATTGTTGGTACAATTCCATGATCCCAGTGGTCTGTAGCACAGACCCTGGTACTGCCAGACTGCCCTTCCTGGGGTTTCACTGCAGCTGCTGCTGCTGCCAACCCCTCAGACAGGCAGCTGCCCTCCTGGGGTCCATCCAGGCCTGGCCCAGGATGGCAGAACAAAGAACTTCCTCTGAGAGAGGGTGTGACACCCTCTCCCTTTGGAAAATGGTGTGAAGGCAGGGGAGGAGTAGCCTCCCCCAGCCTCTGGAAATGCTTTGTTGGGCACAGATGTGCCAAATTCTGCATAAGCCAGTCTACACCGGTTCAGGGACCCCTTAGCCCCTGCCCTGGCGCGAAACTGGACAAAGGAAAGGGGAGTGACCACTCCCCTGACCTGCACCTCCCCTGAGAGGTGTCCAGAGCTCCTCCAGTGTGCTCCAGACCTCTGCCATCTTGGAAACAGAGGTGCTGCTGGCACACTGGACTGCTCTGAGTGGCCAGTGCCACCAGGTGACGTCAGAGACTCCTGCTGATAGGCTCCTTCAGGTGTTAGTAGCCTTTCCTCTCTCCTAGGTAGCCAAACCCTCTTTTCTGGCTATTTAGGGTCTCTGTCTCTGGGGAAACTTTAGATAACGAATGCATGAGCTCAGCCAAGTTCCTCTGCATCTCTCTCTTCACCTTCTGATAAGGAATCGACCGCTGACCGCGCTGGAAGCCTGCAAACCTGCAACATAGTAGCAAAGACGACTACTGCAACTCTGTAACGCTGATCCTGCCGCCTTCTCGACTGTTTTCCTGCTTGTGCATGCTGTGGGGGTAGTCTGCCTCCTCTCTGCACCAGAAGCTCAGAAGAAATCTCCCGTGGGTCGACGGAATCTTCCCCCTGCAACCGCAGGCACCAAAAAGCTGCATTACCGGTCCCTTGGGTCTCCTCTCAGCATGACGAGCGAGGTCCCTCGAATCCAGCGACTCTGTCCAAGTGACCCCCACAGTCCAGTGACTCTTCAGTCCAAGTTTGGTGGAGGTAAGTCCTTGCCTCACCTCGCTGGGCTGCATTGCTGGGAACCGCGACTTTTGCAGCTACTCCGGCCCCTGTGCACTTCCGGCAGAAATCCTTTGTGCACAGCCAAGCCTGGGTCCACGGCACTCTAACCTGCATTGCACGACTTTCTAAGTTGGTCTCCGGCGACGTGGGACTCCTTTGTGCAACTTCGGCGAGCACCGTTTCACGCATCCTCGTAGTGCCTGTTTCTGGCATTTCTCTGGGTGCTACCGGCTTCAGAGAGGGCTCCTTTTCTTGCTCGACGTCCCTTCTCTCTGCTGGTCCAATTTGCGACCTCCTGGTCTCTCCTGGGCCTCAGCAGCGTCCAAAAACGCTAACCGCACGATTTGCAGCTAGCAAGGCGTGTTGGTGTTGTTTCGGCGGGAAAACACTTCTGCACGACTCTCCAAGGCAAGAGGGATCCGTCCACCAAAGGGGAAGTCTCTATCCCTTTTCGTTCCTGCAGAAACCTCAGCTTCTTCTGTCCAGTAGAAGCTTCTTTGCACCCGCAGCTGGCATTTCCTGGGCATCTGCCCATCTCCGACTTGCTTGTGACTTTTGGACTTGGTCCCCTTGTTCCACAGGTACCCTAGATTGGAAATCCACAGTTGTTGCATTGTTGGTTTGTGTCTTTCCTGCATTATTCCTCTAACACGACTTCTTTGTCCTAAGGGGAACTTTAGTGCACTTTGCACTCACTTTTCAGGATCTTGGGGAGGGTTATTTTTCTAACTCTCACTATTTTCTAATAGTCCCAGCAACCCTCTACAAGGTCACATAGGTTTGGGGTCCATTCGTGGTCGCATTCCACTTTTGGAGTATATGGTTTGTGTTGCCCCTATCCCTATGTTTCCCCATTGCATCCTATTGTAACTATACATTGTTTGCACTGTTTTCTAAGACTATACTGCATATTTTTGCTATTGTGTATATATATCTTGTGTATATTTCCTATCCTCTCACTGAGGGTACACTCTAAGATACTTTGGCATATTGTCATAAAAATAAAGTACCTTTATTTTTAGTATAACTGTGTATTGTGTTTTCTTATGGTATTGTGCAAGTGACACTTGTGGTACTGTAGTAGCTTCACACGTCTCCTAGTTCAGCCTAAGCTGCTCTGCTAAGCTACCATTATCTATCAGCCTAAGCTGCTAGACACCCTATACACTAATAAGGGATAACTGGGCCTGGTGCAAGGTGCAAGTACCCCTTGGTACTCACTACAAGCCAGTCCAGCCTCCTACAAGTATAGAAATGTAATTTGTGCTGTTTTTACCACTTTAACATCCCCATGCAGGTTGTGTAAGTACGCCTACATCGGGACAGTTGTTTTCAAAGTAGTCTTAAAAAAGTTGCAAAAATAATTATTATTCCTTTTTTACACCTATTTGAAATAAAATCAACTTTTTTGATTTTTTGGCATTGTGTTTTTATAAGCTTTTGGTGACTTTTCAAGACAAAGACCACATCCTGGGTGGAGAAACTCTGGATTTGTGGATGAATTACTGTTCGAATTTTCCTGGGAATTTCATTTTGAAGAATGGGTTTTCTTTTGCAATTATCTAAATCCTTCTAATTTTGGGGGATTTGTATTTTGGGGATTGCTGTTTTTGTTTAGATTTCCAATTATTGAAACGTAGCAGATTTGTTTTTTTAAAAGATGTTCTGGGAGTTTGTCTTTTCCTTGGATGTCTGGTTCCCCTGTTTCGATTATTGGAGTACTAAAGACTCTTGGTGGCACGTGGTATGACATATCTCTAAGAGTTAAAAAAGGAGACAACTACAGGTAGGAACCCCAAAATTCATTTAACTTAAGAAAATGCCAGTTTTATTATAAAGTGTTATCAAGATATTCAAATAATTCGACAGGTTGTTAGTGTATGTTTGTATTGATGGATAAACGCAATAGTGCCCAGGTGGGTGAAGCTCCCATCAATGGAAACTGATGGGTTTTAGCCAATATTCTCTCAGACATGTCTTTTATTTTTTTGTGAAACATGATGAATCAGGCTACATGAAAATGATCGGCCCATTCTCATTTGTTAGAAACTTTGGGCCAAATTTGTGAAAAAGTGGCACAGCGCTGCACGCTGCCCCATTGGGAAAGGGCTAGAATGCTCCTTATTGAAGGCAATATAGCCCATTCCTGTCCTTTCCCCTGCGCTGGAGCACAATTGGCTGCCTACCACCAACGCAAGAACCCGTGCAAACTAGAGCAATGGTGCCTGCAATGCATGCGGATCACTTTTGTGCAGAAAGGTACACATACCTACACAGAAACAATCCAGAGAGGAAAACATGAGAAGAAATAAAAATATTTATCCCGGTAATGCCTCTCCAGGCGAGGAGTATCTATTTGGTGCATTCCCAGGTTTATCTGTTATTATAAATCTAAGAATGCGTCAGAATCCAAGGATGTTGCATTGGAACAGTCAAGCAAAACCTGTGGAAACACCTCCCTAGACCAGAGTAATGGAACGCAGCGATTTGCGATGCGTGTTACTTTACTTGCAGGAGGCCTTGCATGACTTCATACATCTCATTTTTCATTTGAGTCACTCTTTCACATTGTCACGTTGTACAAGAGAGGCACAAAGAAACTCATAAATATGCCCCCTAGTTCCTTTTTTCAAAATTTCCAAGAAATGATAAATGTTAGGGTGAGGTCTGCCAATTGATTTGTTAAAAGAATTGTGCCATCCCCTGTGGCACTGTTTGTCTTTGCACCTCCCTCCATGCACGTTGAGTAACAGTTCTACGAGTCTACAGGAAACTTTTGCTTTCTCCTGTGATACGACCTACTTAGACGGCCAATCCAAATCCCTAATTTATGGGGATTTGGCATAGGGTAGCACAGCACTGCTCTTTGTCAAAGTGAAAGGGCCGAAATGCAGTGTATTTATCCAACACAGTGCACTCCTGTTCTTTCCACCAAGGTGCTAGGGTGCCTTTGTTGTCAGCAGGATTGTTTAGGTGCAGGAAGGGGCACCTCCTGCACAGAAACAATCCAAAGAGGCATTTGTCTCTTTCTATGCGTGCTGCGGAATTCAGCACACATAGAAAGAGGCAAAAACTAGGTGAAATGAAGATATTTCTCCTTGCGATGTCTGCCATGGGGAGGCGTGCCTTTTACCCCGAACCAAAGGTTTCCATAAATCTGAGGATGTGCCAAAATCTAGGGTGTCGTATGGGAAAACCCACCGCAATGCCTACAGAATGCCTCCTTGGCATGGAGTAGGGCAATGCAGCAATCTGCGCTGCCTTGCCTCCATATCTATGAGGCCATTTAAAGCCATGCATACCTGCTTTGCGTGGCATCATAGATACGGTTGGAAGGAATGCGCTGCTGCTGCATCACTAAACGTGACCCAACGGTGGTGCAAGCTTCTCAGTAATACGTCCCCAAGTGTCTTCAAAATACTTTAGGAGTGAAACAACTTTTTGTTCATTTTGAGTAAAATATTCAGATTCTGGAACTGATGTGTAGATTTCACCCTCACAATCTGGAAGTGCAATGCCCAAAGATGTTTTTTTAAACTCATGCTGTAGTTTACTGCTTGATATGTAAACCTAAAATAAAGATGATTTTGACATTTTCGCCAATACGCCAGGGAAAAGTGAAAAACACATCCTTGAATTTGGGTGTCAAGGTAAGTGGTGGTTCTAGAATTAATCATTATTAATTCAATGTCAATTATAATTTTCCTGAGACGTTGATTGATAGCTTTATTTTTTATTGCTGATAAACTGTCAGTGTATTTTGTGGATTGCTTGTCGGGGAGTAAACTGTACAGTAACGGCACTGCTGAGTGTATGTTACCATGAATAGTGTAAATGTGAGTGAATGTATGGGGTGGTGATTTGAAAGTCCCAATTATCATCTAAATTTCAGATTTATATGAAGACTTATTCACTATGGGTTGTTAGTTCAGGGAGATGTTAATGTCAGAATAGGTTTGGGGTGTTACTCTGTGGGGATTATTTGTTTGTTTTTGCCTCTCCACATTCTCCTCAAATTGGGCAATGTTGGGCATACTACTGGCTGCATGCATTGGGATGCTTTGGGATACCTCCCTCCCTCAAACGTGACCCACTGGGTTCATTGGAGGTGGCTGCGGGCATTTTTAGTTGCTGCACATTTTCTCGCACTTCAATCAATATTGCAGAGGCAGAGTGGTTATGCTCTGTGGTCCTTTACACAGTGCCACTCAGAGTAACCCCTCTGCCTTTGAAATGGGATAAAGAATACTGCAGACACCTCAGATGACTCCTGGAGTGAGTTAACCTCTCATTACAATAAAGATAGCCACCATACTTCAGCAACCTATTGCCTCTTCGTGACTGCCCATACTCTGCCTCATTTCTGCAAGCAATGGTATAGAGATCTGTAGAAAAATAAGAAAATACTCTCCCTTTGGAAATAGGTATTACAGGCTTGGGAGGGGTAACCTCCTGAGGCCACTGGCAATGCTTTAAAGGGCACATTTGGTGCACTCCTTGCATAAACCAGTCTACACTGGTTCAGAGACCCCTAATCTCTCTTCTATGGTGTGATACTGGACAAATGAAAAGGGAGTGACCACTCCCTGTCCATCAGCACCCCATGGGTGGTGCTCAGAGCTCCTCCAGAGTGTCCCTGGGTTTTGGATTCCAAGTTGGCAGGGAACTCTGGGAGCATCTGAGTGGCCAGTGTCAGCAGGTGATGTCAGAGCCCTCCCCTGTTAGGTGCTTACCTGTTTAGCTGACCAATCCCCCTTTCAGGGTTATTTAGGGTCTCTCTCTAGGGTGGTTCTTTTAGATTTGGATTGCAAGACCCCAGCAGGAATCCTCCGCATCCTTTACTTCACCTTCTTACTGACAGAACTGCATCTGGACCCTCAAGGACCTCTACAAACTGCAACAAAAAGCAAAGACGACTTCTGCAACAGTTTATCTTCAGCTCCTGCCAGCAACTGCAACAGTTTCCCAGTTGTGAATCCTCAGAGGACAGCCTGTCTTCAGCCTGCACCAGAAGAACTAAAGAATCTCCCTTTGAGTGAAGAATTCATTTCCTTGCTTCAGCAGGCACCTCTCTGCAATGACGACCGGCTGCGTGGACTGAAGTGGTCCCGACGGTCCTGACGTCCTACTGTCCAACTTTGGTGGAGGTAAGAGCTTGTCTCTCCACGCAAGACAGTACCCCCATGCACCACCAGTTTTGCAGTTGCCAAGGCTTGTTGCATCCTTACACAAAGTTGTTTGTGCACCGTGTAGCTCCGGCCCCTAGCACTCTATCCTGCGACGCACAGCTTCCTGCGTGGTTCTCTGGAGGCATGGGATCATTTGTTGTAGTGCTGCATCGGCCTCTTTTTGCACCTCTTTTGTCCCCGTGCTGTGGGACTCCTGTGCATGCTGCCTAGGCTTCTGTGGGCTCTCTGTGTTGCTGAGAACCCCCTCTGACTCCCTCTCTTGGGTAGAGACCACCAGGTCCCTCCTGGTCCCGGGCAGCACCATTTTCCGCTAACCGCGAACTTTGCATGTGCCAAGGCTTGTTGGCGGAATCCAGCGACGCAAACCGGACTTCAGTCTTTCAGCCAGCATGATACATCATCTGCACCAACCAGGAACCCGCATCCGCCTTCCTGGGTGCAGTTCTGACTGTTGTGCTTCATCGGTGGTTCTTCTTTTGCACCTTCATCTGAGTTAGCAGGGACTTCTGTTCTCCCTAGACTCTTCTGTGCTTCTTGGACTTGGTCCCCTTCTTCCACAGGTCTTCAGGTCCAGGAATCCACTGTTGGTGTCTTGTAGTCAATTCTGGTCCTTGCATAATCTTTTTTCTTGTGTTCTTGTGTGTTCTATGACAGTTACTGCGTTTTACTCCTGCTTTCCAGGCTCTGGGGTGGGTTCTATTACTTATCTTTGGTGTTTTCTAATACTCCCATCGCCCCCTACAAACTACACTTGCCTAGGTGGGAAACCAACATTTGCATTCCACTTTCTTAGTATATGGTTTGTGTTCCCCCAGGCCAATTTCTAACTATTGTGATTTTCACTAATTGCACTGTTTTCTAACGGTTTTTATGCACCTTCCTGCATACTAACGTATATAATTTGTGTATTACTTACCTCCTAAGAGAGTATAGCCTCTATGATATTTTTAGCATTTGTGTCACCAAACTAAAGACTCTTTTCTTTCATGTGTGTGAGTACTATGTGACCACAGTGGTATTGCATGAACTTTGCATGTCTCCTAGTTAGGCCTTGGCTGCTAAGCCACAGCTACCTCTATAGAGCTCGGCTTCTAGACACTGTCTACATTTCACTAATAAGGGGTAATTGGACCAGGTATAAGGTGTAAGTACCTTAGGTACTGTAGGAGGCTGGACTGGCTTGTAGTGAGTACCAAGGGGTACTTGCACCTTGCACCAGGCCCAGTTATCCCTTATTAGTGTATAGGGTGTCTAGCAGCTTAGGCTGATAGATAATGGTAGCTTAGCAGAGCAGCTTAGGCTGAACTAGGAGACGTGTGAAGCTACTACAGTACCACTTAGTGTCATATGCACAATATCATAAGAAAACACAATACACAGTTATACTAAAAATAAAGGTACTTTATTTTTATGACAATATGCCAAAGTATCTTAGAGTGTACCCTCAGTGAGAGGATAGGAAATATACACAAGATATATATACACAATAGCAAAAATATGCAGTATAGTCTTAGAAAACAGTGCAAACAATGTATAGTTACAATAGGATGCAATGGGGAAACATAGGGATAGGGGCAACACAAACCATATACTCCAGAAGTGGAATGCGAACCACGAATGGACCCCAAACCTATGTGACCTTGTAGAGGGTCGCTGGGACTATTAGAAAATAGTGAGAGTTAGAAAAATAACCCTCCCCAAGACCCTGAAAAGTGAGTGCAAAGTGCACTAAAGTTCCCCTAAGGACAAAATAGTCGTGTTAGAGGGAGAATGCAAGGAAAACACAAATCAGCAATGCAACAACGATGGATTCCTGTCTGAAGGTACCTGTGGAACAAGGGGACCAAGTCCAAAAGTCACAAGCAGCTCGGAGATGGGCAGATGCCCAAGAAATGCCAGTGGTTGGTGCAAAGAAGCTCTTACTAGGCTGAAGAACTGTGAATACTGCAGGAACGACAAGGGCTAGAGACTTCCCCTTTGGAGGATGGATCCCCCACGCCTTGGAGAGTCGTGCAGAAGTGTTTTCCCGCCGGATGGACGCCAACAAGCCTTGCTACACGCAAATCGTGCGTTTGGCGTTTTTGGACGCTGCTGGGGCCCAGGAGGGACCAGAAGGTCGCAAATTGGACCTGTAGAGAGAAGGGACGTCGAGCAAGACAAAGAGCCCTCACTGAAGCAGGTAGCACCCGGAGAAGTGCCAGAAACAGGCACTACGAGGATGCGTGAAACGGTGCTCGCCAAAGTTGCACAAAGGAGTCCCACGTCGCCGGAGACCAACTTAGAAAGTCGTGCAATGCAGGTTAGAGTGCCGTGGACCCAGGCTTGGCTGTGCACACAGGATTTCCGCCGGAAGTGCACAGGGGCCGGAGAAGCT
The DNA here is from genome assembly GCF_031143425.1 of Pleurodeles waltl. Lineage (NCBI taxonomy): Eukaryota > Metazoa > Chordata > Amphibia > Caudata > Salamandridae > Pleurodeles > Pleurodeles waltl. Next base: position 8,610,052 of record NC_090438.1, on the reverse strand, counting down.
TGCAAAGTCGCGGTTCCCAGCAATGCAGCCCAGCGAGGTGAGGCAAGGACTTACCTCCACCAAACTTGGGCTGAAGAGTCACTGGACTGTGGGGGTCACTTGGACGGTGTCGCTGGATTCGAGGGACCTCGCTCGTCGTGCTGAGAGGAGACCCAAGGGACCGGAGATGCAGCTTTTTGGTGCCTGCGGTTGCAGGGGGAAGATTCCGTCGACCCACGGGAGATTTCTTCGGAGCTTCTGGTGCAGAGAGGAGGCAGACTACCCCCACAGCATGCACAAGCAGGAAAACAGTCGAGAAGGCGGCAGGATCAGCGTTACAGAGTTGCAGTAGTCGTCTTTGCTACTATGTTGCAGGTTTGCAGGCTTCCAGCGCGGTCAGCGGTCGATTCCTTATCAGAAGGTGAAGAGGGAGATGCAGAGGAACTCGGCTGAGCTCATGCATTCGTTATCTGCAGTTTCCCCAGAGACAGAGACCCTAAATAGCCAGAAAAGAGGGTTTGGCTACCTAGGAGAGAGGAAAGGCTACTAACACCTGAAGGAGCCTATCACAAGGAGTCTCTGACGTCACCTGGTGGCACTGGCCACTCAGAGCAGTCCAGTGTGCCAGCAGCACCTCTGTTTCCAAGATGGCAGAGGTCTGGAGCACACTGGAGGAGCTCTGGACACCTCCCAGGGGAGGTGCAGGTCAGGGGAGTGGTCACTCCCCTTTCCTTTGTCCAGTTTCGCGCCAGAGCAGGGGCTAAGGGGTCCCTGAACCGGTGTAGACTGGCTTATGCAGAATTGGGCACCTCTGTGCCCAACAAAGCATTTCCAGAGGCTGGGGGAGGCTACTCCTCCCCTGCCTTCACACCATTTTCCAAAGGGAGAGGGTGTCACACCCTCTCTCAGAGGAAGTTCTTTGTTCTGCCATCCTGGGCCAGGCCTGGCTGGACCCCAGGAGGGCAGATGCCTGTCTGAGGGGTTGGCAGCAGCAGCAGCTGCAGTGAAACCCCAGGAAGGGCAGTTTGGCAGTACCAGGGTCTGTGCTACAGACCACTGGGATCATGGAATTGTACCAACAATGCCAGGATGGCATAGAGGGGGCAATTCCATGATCATAGACATGTTACATGGCCATATTTGGAGTTACCATGGTGAAGCTACATATAGGTAGTGACCTATATGTAGTGCACGCGTGTAATGGTGTCCCCGCACTCACAAAGTTCAGGGAATTGGCTCTGAACAATGTGGGGGCACCCTGGCTAGTGCCAGGGTGCCCTCACACTAAGTAACTTTGCACCTAACCTTTACCAGGTAAAGGTTAGACATATAGGTGACTTATAAGTTACTCAAGTGTAGTGCAAAATGGCTGTGAAACAACGTGGACGTTATTTCACTCAGGCTGCAGTGGCAGGCCTGTGTAAGAATTGTCAGAGCTCCCTATGGGTGGCAAAAGAAATGCTGCAGCCCATAGGGATCTCCTGGAACCCCAATACCCTGGGTACCTCAGTACCATATACTAGGGAATTATAAGGGTGTTCCAGTAAGCCAATGTAAATTGGTAAAATTGGTCACTAGCCTGTTAGTGACAATTTGAAAGTAATGAGAGAGCATAACCACTGAGGTTCTGGTTAGCAGAGCCTCAGTGAGACAGTTAGGCACCACACAGGGAACATATACATGCACACCTATGAGCACTGGGGCCCTGTGTGACAGGGTCCCAGTGACACATACATATAGGCCACAAACCTATGAGCACTGGGGTCCTGACTAGCAGGATCCCAGTGACACATAACAACCATACTGAAAACATGGTGTTTTCACTATGAGCACTGAGGCCTGGCTATCAGGATCCCAGTGAGACAGTGAAAACAGTGACAAACACCCTGACATACACTCACAAACAGGCCAAAAGTGGGGGTAACAAGGCTAGAAAGAGGCTACCTTCTCACACAACCCCCCCCCAAACGAAGGACAATAAGGCTAACCTTGGCCAGTTGAGACTTTATTGTCTAAGTGGTGATAAGTAGAGAGTAGCTCTGCAATAGACTGGTTACTCCCTTTATCATCCACTATATGGTTACTTCCCTGTGGGGATGTAAACCACCCTGTTTGAAGTTTTTTAGCTAACCAACAATGTGAAGATGTATTTTCAGAGTTTCTATCAGTAAGTTTTAGTTTAGAGCAGTGGGAATTATCCACTGAACCTATTTGTAATGATGGAAATGCCAGACAGGGATGCTGTCTCAGTAAAGCCATAGCTGGGCAAAAACTTTGTCCATTTGGCTGGAAGAGGGAACAGGGATGCTGTTTCTCTTGAGTTGGAGCAGGGCAGGGATGCTGTCCTATGAGCTCCACACTAGGGCAGGGATGCTGTCCTAAGTGTTGTGAGGCAGTACAGGGTTTCTGCACTAAAGTTTCTCTGGGAGGGTTGGAGGGATGCTCCATGTTAACTAAAATGGTGTTCTTTTTGTCACCAATGTTAGTTATCCCACAGAGAGGTACTTCTACCTCAGGGAGTCCAGCTATGCCAGCTGATGATTCCCTTGGAACAGGTGCCACCCCAGGAGAGGATTCTCCCACCACAGGAATGGTATCCTGAATGGTAGGGTGGTTAGGGGATACTGTGATACCCTTTTTACCTGTTGATGGAGAGGGATCCTGAGTTTTCAGGCCTTCTCTCCTTTGCTTTTTCATTTCAGTAGAAATGAGAGGGAACAATTCCTCAGGGATGCCCAGCATGGCTGCATGGGCATAAAACTCTACATCAGCCCAACCTGAGGCCTCTAGGTCATTACCTAAGAGACAGTCTACAGGTAAGCTAGGTGATACCACCACCTGCTTAGGGCCAGTAACTCCACCCCAACTAAACTGAATTATAGCTAAGGGAAGAAACTTAGTGGAGTTATGGACATCAATAATCTTATACTGTTGTCCAATGATGTGTTGTTCAGGAGGCACTAGGTTTTCAGTCACCAAAGTGAAACTGGCACGTGTGTCCCTGTAGGCCAAGGCCTCAACACCATTTATTGCAACTGTCTGCCTGTACTTATCCATTGTAAGGGGACAAGCAGCCAGTGTGGCAAGGCCAGTGCCACTAGGTGTGACAGAAACTGTCTTGGGACTGATTACATCAGTTTCCACTATGGACCCATAAGTGAACCCAACTACACCCTTTGCTTGACTGTTGCCAGCAGTCCCACCACTAGTACCACTACTGCTAGGGGCACTAGAGCTTGATGTATTAGTGGTGGTAGGCTCAGGGGGTTTACCTGGACAGGACTTATCCCCTGGCCTATGGCCTCTGTTTTTACACACAAAGCACCAAGGCTTTTTAATGTGTGCAGGTTGGGAAGAAGAGGAAGACTTTGTTTTATCCCCACCCTCTGAAGAGTGTTTAAGATTTGAAGTGGGATCTTTGGTTTTACCCTTATCCCCATGCTTATCTTGAGATTTTTCACCATCTTTCTTCTTATTGCCATCTTTGTCACCCCCTGTATGAACTTTTCTGTTCACTCTTGTTCTGACCCATTTGTCTGCCTTCTTTCCCAATTCTTGGGGAGAGGTCAGATCAGAGTCCACCAAGTACTGGTGCAACAAATCAGACACACAATTATTAAGAATATGCTCTCTCAGGATTAAGTTATACAGGCTGTCATAATCAGTAACTTTACTGCCATGTAACCACCCCTCCAAGGCCTTCACTGCCTGGTCAATGAAATCAACCCAGTCTTGTGAAGACTCCTTTTTGGTATCTCTGAACTTTATCCTGTACTGTTCAGTGGTTAAGCCATAACCATCCAGGAGTGCATTCTTAAGAACTTGGAAATTGTTAGCATCATTTTCTTTTACAGTAAGGAGCCTATCCCTACCTTTTCCAGTAAATGATAGCCATAGGATAGCAGCCCACTGCTTTTGAGGGACATCCTGTACAGCACAGGCCCTCTCAAGTGCAGCAAACCACTTGTTAATGTCATCCCCCTCCTTGTAAGGGGGAACTATCTTATGCAGATTCCTGGAATCATGCTCTTTTGCAGGATGACTATGGGGAATACTGCTGCTGCCACCATGGGTATCTAAACCCATTTTCTGTCTTTCCCTCTCTATTTCTAAAGACTGTCTATCCAAATCCAGCTGTTGCTTCTTGAGCTTCAGTCTGGTTTGCTCCACTCTCAATCTATTGAGCTCCCTTTCTAACAATCTGTCATCAGGGTGGGTGGGAGGGACATTTCTAGATACAGAGGTATGATGGGAATGAACAGAAGGAGACCTGTCCCTTACAGAGGGCACCCTAACAGCTTGGCTTCCAGTATAATGTGAGAGCACATCATCAGTATGATGTGATTCAACCTCTGTACCAACTATGCTAGACTGTCTAGTAATGGGCAGGCTAAGAAGTTTCTTTCCTGAACCTTTTCCTGGGGGAGTCCCTGGATCAGATTGAGAACCATTAGCTACTTTTTCCACAGATTGGGCACTTATGGCCTTATCCTGTACTCTAAGCATATTAATTAACAGTTCTAAGGAAGGATTCTTCCCTACACTCAAACCTCTCTCTATGCAGAGACTCCTTGCTCCTTTCCAGCTAAGGTGATCATATGCAAGTTTGGACAGTTCAACTTTTTGGCCTGTGCCAGACATTTTTTAGAGAGAGTTAAAGTGATAGACAAAGAGAAAAAAGTTTTCAGAACTTTTTGGAAAGACAGAAAAAACTTTTTAAACTTTTAAGAACTTTTTGAAAGTTTAGAAGTACTTTTCAGCACTTAGAAAAGAGTGAAAAGAGGAAATGCAAAACTTTTTGGCTATGTGTATATACACTGACCTTGTTTTGTATATTTTTCTCTTATGAAAAGTACAATGACAAGAGTGGTAAGTAGTCTCAAGCACTTATCCCACCACTGCACAACCAATGTAGGAGGCTGGACTGGCTTGTAGTGAGTACCAAGGGGTACTTGCACCTTGCACCAGGCCCAGTTATCCCTTATTAGTGTATAGGGTGTCTAGCAGCTTAGGCTGATAGATAATGGTAGCTTAGCAGAGCAGCTTAGGCTGAACTAGGAGACGTGTGAAGCTACTACAGTACCACTTAGTGTCATATGCACAATATCATAAGAAAACACAATACACAGTTATACTAAAAATAAAGGTACTTTATTTTTATGACAATATGCCAAAGTATCTTAGAGTGTACCCTCAGTGAGAGGATAGGAAATATACACAAGATATATATACACAATAGCAAAAATATGCAGTATAGTCTTAGAAAACAGTGCAAACAATGTATAGTTACAATAGGATGCAATGGGGAAACATAGGGATAGGGGCAACACAAACCATATACTCCAGAAGTGGAATGCGAACCACGAATGGACCCCAAACCTATGTGACCTTGTAGAGGGTCGCTGGGACTATTAGAAAATAGTGAGAGTTAGAAAAATAACCCTCCCCAAGACCCTGAAAAGTGAGTGCAAAGTGCACTAAAGTTCCCCTAAGGACAAAATAGTCGTGTTAGAGGGAGAATGCAAGGAAAACACAAATCAGCAATGCAACAACGATGGATTCCTGTCTGAAGGTACCTGTGGAACAAGGGGACCAAGTCCAAAAGTCACAAGCAGCTCGGAGATGGGCAGATGCCCAAGAAATGCCAGCGGTTGGTGCAAAGAAGCTCTTACTAGGCTGAAGAACTGTGAATACTGCAGGAACGACAAGGGCTAGAGACTTCCCCTTTGGAGGATGGATCCCCCACGCCTTGGAGAGTCGTGCAGAAGTGTTTTCCCGCCGGATGGACGCCAACAAGCCTTGCTACACGCAAATCGTGCGTTTGGCGTTTTTGGACGCTGCTGGGGCCCAGGAGGGACCAGAAGGTCGCAAATTGGACCTGTAGAGAGAAGGGACGTCGAGCAAGACAAAGAGCCCTCACTGAAGCAGGTAGCACCCGGAGAAGTGCCAGAAACAGGCACTACGAGGATGCGTGAAACGGTGCTCGCCAAAGTTGCACAAAGGAGTCCCACGTCGCCGGAGACCAACTTAGAAAGTCGTGCAATGCAGGTTAGAGTGCCGTGGACCCAGGCTTGGCTGTGCACACAGGATTTCCGCCGGAAGTGCACAGGGGCCGGAGAAGCTTGCAAAGTCGCGGTTCCCAGCAATGCAGCCCAGCGAGGTGAGGCAAGGACTTACCTCCACCAAACTTGGGCTGAAGAGTCACTGGACTGTGGGGGTCACTTGGACGGTGTCGCTGGATTCGAGGGACCTCGCTCGTCGTGCTGAGAGGAGACCCAAGGGACCGGAGATGCAGCTTTTTGGTGCCTGCGGTTGCAGGGGGAAGATTCCGTCGACCCACGGGAGATTTCTTCGGAGCTTCTGGTGCAGAGAGGAGGCAGACTACCCCCACAGCATGCACAAGCAGGAAAACAGTCGAGAAGGCGGCAGGATCAGCGTTACAGAGTTGCAGTAGTCGTCTTTGCTACTATGTTGCAGGTTTGCAGGCTTCCAGCGCGGTCAGCGGTCGATTCCTTATCAGAAGGTGAAGAGGGAGATGCAGAGGAACTCGGCTGAGCTCATGCATTCGTTATCTGAAGTTTCCCCAGAGACAGAGACCCTAAATAGCCAGAAAAGAGGGTTTGGCTACCTAGGAGAGAGGAAAGGCTACTAACACCTGAAGGAGCCTATCACAAGGAGTCTCTGACGTCACCTGGTGGCACTGGCCACTCAGAGCAGTCCAGTGTGCCAGCAGCACCTCTGTTTCCAAGATGGCAGAGGTCTGGAGCACACTGGAGGAGCTCTGGACACCTCCCAGGGGAGGTGCAGGTCAGGGGAGTGGTCACTCCCCTTTCCTTTGTCCAGTTTCGCGCCAGAGCAGGGGCTAAGGGGTCCCTGAACCGGTGTAGACTGGCTTATGCAGAATTGGGCACCTCTGTGCCCAACAAAGCATTTCCAGAGGCTGGGGGAGGCTACTCCTCCCCTGCCTTCACACCATTTTCCAAAGGGAGAGGGTGTCACACCCTCTCTCAGAGGAAGTTCTTTGTTCTGCCATCCTGGGCCAGGCCTGGCTGGACCCCAGGAGGGCAGATGCCTGTCTGAGGGGTTGGCAGCAGCAGCAGCTGCAGTGAAACCCCAGGAAGGGCAGTTTGGCAGTACCAGGGTCTGTGCTACAGACCACTGGGATCATGGAATTGTACCAACAATGCCAGGATGGCATAGAGGGGGCAATTCCATGATCATAGACATGTTACATGGCCATATTTGGAGTTACCATGGTGAAGCTACATATAGGTAGTGACCTATATGTAGTGCACGCGTGTAATGGTGTCCCCGCACTCACAAAGTTCAGGGAATTGGCTCTGAACAATGTGGGGGCACCCTGGCTAGTGCCAGGGTGCCCTCACACTAAGTAACTTTGCACCTAACCTTTACCAGGTAAAGGTTAGACATATAGGTGACTTATAAGTTACTCAAGTGTAGTGCAAAATGGCTGTGAAACAACGTGGACGTTATTTCACTCAGGCTGCAGTGGCAGGCCTGTGTAAGAATTGTCAGAGCTCCCTATGGGTGGCAAAAGAAATGCTGCAGCCCATAGGGATCTCCTGGAACCCCAATACCCTGGGTACCTCAGTACCATATACTAGGGAATTATAAGGGTGTTCCAGTAAGCCAATGTAAATTGGTAAAATTGGTCACTAGCCTGTTAGTGACAATTTGAAAGTAATGAGAGAGCATAACCACTGAGGTTCTGGTTAGCAGAGCCTCAGTGAGACAGTTAGGCACCACACAGGGAACATATACATGCACACCTATGAGCACTGGGGCCCTGTGTGACAGGGTCCCAGTGACACATACATATAGGCCACAAACCTATGAGCACTGGGGTCCTGACTAGCAGGATCCCAGTGACACATAACAACCATACTGAAAACATGGTGTTTTCACTATGAGCACTGAGGCCTGGCTATCAGGATCCCAGTGAGACAGTGAAAACAGTGACAAACACCCTGACATACACTCACAAACAGGCCAAAAGTGGGGGTAACAAGGCTAGAAAGAGGCTACCTTCTCACACAACCCCCCCCCCAAACGAAGGACAATAAGGCTAACCTTGGCCAGTTGAGACTTTATTGTCTAAGTGGTGATAAGTAGAGAGTAGCTCTGCAATAGACTGGTTACTCCCTTTATCATCCACTATATGGTTACTTCCCTGTGGGGATGTAAACCACCCTGTTTGAAGTTTTTTAGCTAACCAACAATGTGAAGATGTATTTTCAGAGTTTCTATCAGTAAGTTTTAGTTTAGAGCAGTGGGAATTATCCACTGAACCTATTTGTAATGATGGAAATGCCAGACAGGGATGCTGTCTCAGTAAAGCCATAGCTGGGCAAAAACTTTGTCCATTTGGCTGGAAGAGGGAACAGGGATGCTGTTTCTCTTGAGTTGGAGCAGGGCAGGGATGCTGTCCTATGAGCTCCACACTAGGGCAGGGATGCTGTCCTAAGTGTTGTGAGGCAGTACAGGGTTTCTGCACTAAAGTTTCTCTGGGAGGGTTGGAGGGATGCTCCATGTTAACTAAAATGGTGTTCTTTTTGTCACCAATGTTAGTTATCCCACAGAGAGGTACTTCTACCTCAGGGAGTCCAGCTATGCCAGCTGATGATTCCCTTGGAACAGGTGCCACCCCAGGAGAGGATTCTCCCACCACAGGAATGGTATCCTGAATGGTAGGGTGGTTAGGGGATACTGTGATACCCTTTTTACCTGTTGATGGAGAGGGATCCTGAGTTTTCAGGCCTTCTCTCCTTTGCTTTTTCATTTCAGTAGAAATGAGAGGGAACAATTCCTCAGGGATGCCCAGCATGGCTGCATGGGCATAAAACTCTACATCAGCCCAACCTGAGGCCTCTAGGTCATTACCTAAGAGACAGTCTACAGGTAAGCTAGGTGATACCACCACCTGCTTAGGGCCAGTAACTCCACCCCAACTAAACTGAATTATAGCTAAGGGAAGAAACTTAGTGGAGTTATGGACATCAATAATCTTATACTGTTGTCCAATGATGTGTTGTTCAGGAGGCACTAGGTTTTCAGTCACCAAAGTGAAACTGGCACGTGTGTCCCTGTAGGCCAAGGCCTCAACACCATTTATTGCAACTGTCTGCCTGTACTTATCCATTGTAAGGGGACAAGCAGCCAGTGTGGCAAGGCCAGTGCCACTAGGTGTGACAGAAACTGTCTTGGGACTGATTACATCAGTTTCCACTATGGACCCATAAGTGAACCCAACTACACCCTTTGCTTGACTGTTGCCAGCAGTCCCACCACTAGTACCACTACTGCTAGGGGCACTAGAGCTTGATGTATTAGTGGTGGTAGGCTCAGGGGGTTTACCTGGACAGGACTTATCCCCTGGCCTATGGCCTCTGTTTTTACACACAAAGCACCAAGGCTTTTTAATGTGTGCAGGTTGGGAAGAAGAGGAAGACTTTGTTTTATCCCCACCCTCTGAAGAGTGTTTAAGATTTGAAGTGGGATCTTTGGTTTTACCCTTATCCCCATGCTTATCTTGAGATTTTTCACCATCTTTCTTCTTATTGCCATCTTTGTCACCCCCTGTATGAACTTTTCTGTTCACTCTTGTTCTGACCCATTTGTCTGCCTTCTTTCCCAATTCTTGGGGAGAGGTCAGATCAGAGTCCACCAAGTACTGGTGCAACAAATCAGACACACAATTATTAAGAATATGCTCTCTCAGGATTAAGTTATACAGGCTGTCATAATCAGTAACTTTACTGCCATGTAACCACCCCTCCAAGGCCTTCACTGCCTGGTCAATGAAATCAACCCAGTCTTGTGAAGACTCCTTTTTGGTATCTCTGAACTTTATCCTGTACTGTTCAGTGGTTAAGCCATAACCATCCAGGAGTGCATTCTTAAGAACTTGGAAATTGTTAGCATCATTTTCTTTTACAGTAAGGAGCCTATCCCTACCTTTTCCAGTAAATGATAGCCATAGGATAGCAGCCCACTGCTTTTGAGGGACATCCTGTACAGCACAGGCCCTCTCAAGTGCAGCAAACCACTTGTTAATGTCATCCCCCTCCTTGTAAGGGGGAACTATCTTATGCAGATTCCTGGAATCATGCTCTTTTGCAGGATGACTATGGGGAATACTGCTGCTGCCACCATGGGTATCTAAACCCATTTTCTGTCTTTCCCTCTCTATTTCTAAAGACTGTCTATCCAAATCCAGCTGTTGCTTCTTGAGCTTCAGTCTGGTTTGCTCCACTCTCAATCTATTGAGCTCCCTTTCTAACAATCTGTCATCAGGGTGGGTGGGAGGGACATTTCTAGATACAGAGGTATGATGGGAATGAACAGAAGGAGACCTGTCCCTTACAGAGGGCACCCTAACAGCTTGGCTTCCAGTATAATGTGAGAGCACATCATCAGTATGATGTGATTCAACCTCTGTACCAACTATGCTAGACTGTCTAGTAATGGGCAGGCTAAGAAGTTTCTTTCCTGAACCTTTTCCTGGGGGAGTCCCTGGATCAGATTGAGAACCATTAGCTACTTTTTCCACAGATTGGGCACTTATGGCCTTATCCTGTACTCTAAGCATATTAATTAACAGTTCTAAGGAAGGATTCTTCCCTACACTCAAACCTCTCTCTATGCAGAGACTCCTTGCTCCTTTCCAGCTAAGGTGATCATATGCAAGTTTGGACAGTTCAACTTTTTGGCCTGTGCCAGACATTTTTTAGAGAGAGTTAAAGTGATAGACAAAGAGAAAAAAGTTTTCAGAACTTTTTGGAAAGACAGAAAAAACTTTTTAAACTTTTAAGAACTTTTTGAAAGTTTAGAAGTACTTTTCAGCACTTAGAAAAGAGTGAAAAGAGGAAATGCAAAACTTTTTGGCTATGTGTATATACACTGACCTTGTTTTGTATATTTTTCTCTTATGAAAAGTACAATGACAAGAGTGGTAAGTAGTCTCAAGCACTTATCCCACCACTGCACAACCAATGTAGGAGGCTGGACTGGCTTGTAGTGAGTACCAAGGGGTACTTGCACCTTGCACCAGGCCCAGTTATCCCTTATTAGTGTATAGGGTGTCTAGCAGCTTAGGCTGATAGATAATGGTAGCTTAGCAGAGCAGCTTAGGCTGAACTAGGAGACGTGTGAAGCTACTACAGTACCACTTAGTGTCATATGCACAATATCATAAGAAAACACAATACACAGTTATACTAAAAATAAAGGTACTTTATTTTTATGACAATATGCCAAAGTATCTTAGAGTGTACCCTCAGTGAGAGGATAGGAAATATACACAAGATATATATACACAATAGCAAAAATATGCAGTATAGTCTTAGAAAACAGTGCAAACAATGTATAGTTACAATAGGATGCAATGGGGAAACATAGGGATAGGGGCAACACAAACCATATACTCCAGAAGTGGAATGCGAACCACGAATGGACCCCAAACCTATGTGACCTTGTAGAGGGTCGCTGGGACTATTAGAAAATAGTGAGAGTTAGAAAAATAACCCTCCCCAAGACCCTGAAAAGTGAGTGCAAAGTGCACTAAAGTTCCCCTAAGGACAAAATAGTCGTGTTAGAGGGAGAATGCAAGGAAAACACAAATCAGCAATGCAACAACGATGGATTCCTGTCTGAAGGTACCTGTGGAACAAGGGGACCAAGTCCAAAAGTCACAAGCAGCTCGGAGATGGGCAGATGCCCAAGAAATGCCAGCGGTTGGTGCAAAGAAGCTCTTACTAGGCTGAAGAACTGTGAATACTGCAGGAACTACAAGGGCTAGAGACTTCCCCTTTGGAGGATGGATCCCCCACGCCTTGGAGAGTCGTGCAGAAGTGTTTTCCCGCCGGATGGACGCCAACAAGCCTTGCTACACGCAAATCGTGCGTTTGGCGTTTTTGGACGCTGCTGGGGCCCAGGAGGGACCAGAAGGTCGCAAATTGGACCTGTAGAGAGAAGGGACGTCGAGCAAGACAAAGAGCCCTCACTGAAGCAGGTAGCACCCGGAGAAGTGCCAGAAACAGGCACTACGAGGATGCGTGAAACGGTGCTCGCCAAAGTTGCACAAAGGAGTCCCACGTCGCCGGAGACCAACTTAGAAAGTCGTGCAATGCAGGTTAGAGTGCCGTGGACCCAGGCTTGGCTGTGCACACAGGATTTCCGCCGGAAGTGCACAGGGGCCGGAGAAGCTTGCAAAGTCGCGGTTCCCAGCAATGCAGCCCAGCGAGGTGAGGCAAGGACTTACCTCCACCAAACTTGGGCTGAAGAGTCACTGGACTGTGGGGGTCACTTGGACGGTGTCGCTGGATTCGAGGGACCTCGCTCGTCGTGCTGAGAGGAGACCCAAGGGACCGGAGATGCAGCTTTTTGGTGCCTGCGGTTGCAGGGGGAAGATTCCGTCGACCCACGGGAGATTTCTTCGGAGCTTCTGGTGCAGAGAGGAGGCAGACTACCCCCACAGCATGCACAAGCAGGAAAACAGTCGAGAAGGCGGCAGGATCAGCGTTACAGAGTTGCAGTAGTCGTCTTTGCTACTATGTTGCAGGTTTGCAGGCTTCCAGCGCGGTCAGCGGTCGATTCCTTATCAGAAGGTGAAGAGGGAGATGCAGAGGAACTCGGCTGAGCTCATGCATTCGTTATCTGCAGTTTCCCCAGAGACAGAGACCCTAAATAGCCAGAAAAGAGGGTTTGGCTACCTAGGAGAGAGGAAAGGCTACTAACACCTGAAGGAGCCTATCACAAGGAGTCTCTGACGTCACCTGGTGGCACTGGCCACTCAGAGCAGTCCAGTGTGCCAGCAGCACCTCTGTTTCCAAGATGGCAGAGGTCTGGAGCACACTGGAGGAGCTCTGGACACCTCCCAGGGGAGGTGCAGGTCAGGGGAGTGGTCACTCCCCTTTCCTTTGTCCAGTTTCGCGCCAGAGCAGGGGCTAAGGGGTCCCTGAACCGGTGTAGACTGGCTTATGCAGAATTGGGCACCTCTGTGCCCAACAAAGCATTTCCAGAGGCTGGGGGAGGCTACTCCTCCCCTGCCTTCACACCATTTTCCAAAGGGAGAGGGTGTCACACCCTCTCTCAGAGGAAGTTCTTTGTTCTGCCATCCTGGGCCAGGCCTGGCTGGACCCCAGGAGGGCAGATGCCTGTCTGAGGGGTTGGCAGCAGCAGCAGCTGCAGTGAAACCCCAGGAAGGGCAGTTTGGCAGTACCAGGGTCTGTGCTACAGACCACTGGGATCATGGAATTGTACCAACAATGCCAGGATGGCATAGAGGGGGCAATTCCATGATCATAGACATGTTACATGGCCATATTTGGAGTTACCATGGTGAAGCTACATATAGGTAGTGACCTATATGTAGTGCACGCGTGTAATGGTGTCCCCGCACTCACAAAGTTCAGGGAATTGGCTCTGAACAATGTGGGGGCACCCTGGCTAGTGCCAGGGTGCCCTCACACTAAGTAACTTTGCACCTAACCTTTACCAGGTAAAGGTTAGACATATAGGTGACTTATAAGTTACTCAAGTGTAGTGCAAAATGGCTGTGAAACAACGTGGACGTTATTTCACTCAGGCTGCAGTGGCAGGCCTGTGTAAGAATTGTCAGAGCTCCCTATGGGTGGCAAAAGAAATGCTGCAGCCCATAGGGATCTCCTGGAACCCCAATACCCTGGGTACCTCAGTACCATATACTAGGGAATTATAAGGGTGTTCCAGTAAGCCAATGTAAATTGGTAAAATTGGTCACTAGCCTGTTAGTGACAATTTGAAAGTAATGAGAGAGCATAACCACTGAGGTTCTGGTTAGCAGAGCCTCAGTGAGACAGTTAGGCACCACACAGGGAACATATACATGCACACCTATGAGCACTGGGGCCCTGTGTGACAGGGTCCCAGTGACACATACATATAGGCCACAAACCTATGAGCACTGGGGTCCTGACTAGCAGGATCCCAGTGACACATAACAACCATACTGAAAACATGGTGTTTTCACTATGAGCACTGAGGCCTGGCTATCAGGATCCCAGTGAGACAGTGAAAACAGTGACAAACACCCTGACATACACTCACAAACAGGCCAAAAGTGGGGGTAACAAGGCTAGAAAGAGGCTACCTTCTCACAGGTACCCACTACAAACCAGGTCAGTCTCCTACAACTAGGACTTACAAGGATCAAAGCCACATCCTTCCCAGCTACTTTTTTGCCTAAACTGCTGGCATGATGTAAATCTATGACCATCCTCCCAAGTGCCAGTGAACGCATACATTCTGCAGCTGGTTGACTGAAACGAAATTGCCATATCTTGGAAATGTCAGGTTTACACAATTGATAGGATGTGTACCAGTAACATAAGCAAAACCTGCCAATCCAATGTGTACATGGCCTTAGCTAAATGCAATCTATTGAAGGCAGATGTCACAACACAACCGGTAACGTTATATCTCTCACATCAACAGGTCGAGCTGCCACTGGGAACACCGAGACCTCTGAAGATACTGTCACTACCCCCATGAATGAAGCCCTCAGTGACAACAACACTCCTGGATGTCTGGATGCTGAGGACAGTTCTGGCTCATCAGGGCAACCTGCTCAAACGACACCAGTAAGGCTCACCATGCCCACATGGACCTCTCCCAGTATGGTTGCATCTAGATCTCAGTCAGCCAGCAACCTGTGACCTGAGGACATTGACTACCAGCTCATGCCCCCGGTCCAGGATCACAGCAACAAAACGCTGACAATGATGGTCCTGTAGCCAGTGGTAGGGGGCAAACTGTGCCATGGTTGCAGACACATGGGGGTAGGGTGCATGGGAGGGATGTTGTGGGCCGGTGGCATGAGGTAACTTAAGGGGGTCCTGGCGAGGACACCATCAGCCAAGATCTTTGAAGCCTATCAACAATCCAATGGCATGAAGGGCCATGTAATTACCAAACTCAGGGAAATCAAACAGCTGCATTGGGACTTCCATCGAGAGTCACTGGAAAAGTGGGAAGCCAGAAATGCCAAACTGGCCTCCCTAACAGGGGTGTTCAGAGAGATTAGCAGTACCCTGATCAGGGACCATGAGCAACACCACACCTTATCCTTTGGCCATCAATACCAGTCCCTTCTATATCGGTGGCAGCCAATGGAAGGGAGGCCCTGTCGAGGAAAGGACCCACCCAGGCACCCCTGTCTCTGTAGATGCAGAACCCCTGCAAGCGAGATGTCCACCCAAGACTCCAGGAGGTGCAGATGGGAAGACATCAACCACTACCAGCAAGTGACTTTGCCATGATTTCACTACTTTGTATGGCAAGTAGCCACTCTGTTGACTGTTCTCCAATCACGTTCCATCTTCCATGATAGTAGGACACTGGACTTTGGACTCCACCATGACTGATCCCCTCACTTTCATCTTCTGTAGTATCAGTTTTTTTTATGTCCAGCACCTATGTGAATAAATTCACCAAACAGAAAAACATTGCCTGCTTGTTTCTGTTCCACATGTTGAAATGTTCAGATGTAAGCCCATGTGATGCACATGATGAAGACACAAGATGGTAATGGAAGAAGGGATATGTCACAGGTAGTGCCATGCTGAGGATTGATAGCAAAGCACTGATGCAAGTGTCTGGTTAAACTAAACATTATATTGCACTGTAAAGCACATAGGCTGTCAAAATGTCTGGACTGTCATAGCCAAGAAAGGCTGAACCATATTGAATCAGGCTGGATATGCCAAAGTACTGTCCCCATACCACAGAAGAAAGGGCTTTACCAGACATTATTCTGTAGAATAGGCTGACAGATTAGTGGACTGTGTCATCAGCTTGAGCCTTATCACATACCAAAACCAGGTGTGCCAACATAACATAAACCATAGCACAGGCAGAGGGCAATACAACAGCCCCTGATCATGGGTTCATCCCATTAAAATGACAAAGCATCTTAGGGTACGATAGAACCTATGTCAGTGTTATGGCACAGGCACTCTGGCCTGCAATAAGAAAACACATCTACAGCTACAAACAGGATCATTGTCAACACAATGTGAAGGGAGAATGCATGGATTGGAAGAAAATATCCCAAGGCCATATAGTCTCACACTTGCACGTCGCTGAACAAAAGGCCCACCTTCCGGCGTCACCAACTCAGAAAGCTATTACAGCACAGAGTTATGATGAAGCCAGTCGGGGGGAAGGGAATTAGGGTAGGGAACTGCAGGGAGAGAGATCTGAAAAGAAAAGGTTAGAACAAATATGCTTTTACTCATTCATAGAAATATAACTCACCAATAGACTCTTGACTAAATGTGTCTCCGAGACATCAGATGGAGACCCCTTTTGAAGTGAGGACAAAGCCCCTTCTTTGATACATGGAACAAGAATAAACTACGGCCTCAGAACCAAGAGATGGCAAGAGCTTTGGACTATGATTATACTCAGAATATCAATCCTGTAACATCTATGCATTCAGAACATAAACCTTTGATCATGACCTAGAAAATCTCAAAGAATTAAATATGCTTTTCACATCTTAAGCTTTTCAAAGAACAATGAAAACTATGATTTGCTTATTTCCAAAAATACTTTCACATTCACAACTATAAAGGTCGAAAAGTTTTTACTCATTGAACTTGAAGCGCTTTACTTATAATACCAGGAAGCGATTTTACTTGTCTTGCCTTAAACCGCTATACTCATTATGCTAAGGGGGCGCTTTTACTCAAGTGGCCTGAATCACTTTGATTGTTGTGCCAAGAACCTTTTACTCCAGTGAATTGAAGCGCTTTGATTGTCGTGCTAAGAGCGCTTTACACCTGTGGACTGAAGCACTTGAATTGCTGTGCCAAGAACGCTTTACACCTGTGGACTGAAGCGCTTGAATTGCCGTGCCAAGAGCGCTTTACATCTGTGAACTGAAGCGCTTGAATTGCCGTGCCAAGATCGCTTTACATCTGTGGACTGAAGCGCTTGAATTGCCGAGCCTAGAGCGCTTTACATCTGTGAACTGAAATGCTTGAATTGCAGTGCAAAGAACGCTTTACACCTGTGCTCTGAAACGACTTTGATCGTTGCACCAAGGCCGCTGTACTCTGGAAACTGAAAACATTTTGCTCGTCGTGCTAAGGGGCGCCTTACTTTTGGAAGTAACAACTTCCTTCCTCCAAAATTGGATTCATCAAGGCCTTACCGCTACGAGTACGACCTACTTGTTTTTTTATGCACCATGGAAACAAGGATACTTCGGTTGGATGTCACTCTACCATTCAGGAACTCTGCTCTTCTTCTGGGAAACCCCCACGAGGTCTGACTGCATCAAAGTCTTCAAAATAGTGAGCAACATGCTTGGGTGTGGCTGTGCTTTATAGGCCTGCCACACCCCAAGATGGCTGCTGCCTCTAAAAACATGGGAATTGTAGTCCCTTCATGGAATAGCACTCATAAGTGCATCTTATCCACCAATGTCCTGAACCTGCAGCTCTATGAGCTTTGCCACAGGGCAGACGATGCTCATGACCACCTTTGGAATAAGAGGGGATGACAAGTGGTGCGCACAAAGCGCCGCAGAACCGTGCAGCGGAGTTTTGGGCCAGACCTGGACCGCGCATGGCCTTATTCCTGACACAACTGGACCAACACACCATATCAAACCAGTGAATCCTGCACTTTAGATTTCCCTCCACACCGTGTCCAAATCTGTGACCAACATTACCTGGATCAACCCAAGTCCTCTTCCTATGTAAGAACAGCATCAGATACCAGCCAGTGTCACAACTCTGAAATGCTTACATGAGGATAGCTTAGTGAAGGTACTGGGATAATGAATAATACAAGGAGTTTAGCTTGGGAAGTTATTCCTATTACCATAAGCTCATATCAAACATCAGTGGATACACTTACATTGCGATGTGACTGACACAAATACTGCAGATAATCAAGGTAGTGAAATGTTCAAGTCTGACTTAGCAAGCAAAGGTTGGATGTTTATGGCAAAGCATTACATCCATAATCTGTAGGAAAAAACACCCTAGTCTACGCATCCTGACAATTACTTTTCCTCGTACAGTGACAACATAACAATATTTACTTACACTCAGGTAAAGTAGTGATTGATGAAATCTGCCCGCAAGTCTTCACCTTCCTCTTCATCCCTGTCATCCTCACTTGGCATTTCAGGATTTCTCACCTGGGGCACTGCTGGCTCCCCTGCATCTGGGATGTATGGATTTTTCCTCCGCAGGGCAGTGCTGTGGAGCATGCAGCAGGCTACAATGAGCACACACACTTTTTTGGGCGAGTAGAGGGGGGCTCCACCTTGCTTGCCTTGACACCTAAATCTGGCCTTCAGGAGCCCAAAAGCCCATCCCATGAGATGGTGTGTTCTTTCATGGGCATTGTTGAAGCAAACTTCCTCTGGCGTAGATGGGTTTCTCACCAGCATCAAAAACCAGGGGCAGTTGGGTATGCAGTGTCTCCTGTTCTGGAATGCAACATATGAGTCCCTTTTGTTGAATTTGTTTCCGCAGAAATTGTACACACACAAACAGGATAGATTTGACATACCAATCAGCCAGGCCCTCTCTGGGGACAGTTGTGACATCAGTTGGGGGATTGCGCTGTTCTGCATAATAAAAGCATCATGGACTGAACCTGGAAAACCGGCACAGACTTGTGAAATACTGGCCACACCGAGCTGATCATCTCACTGACTGAAAACCTCACTACTGCCAAGAAGAATTTCCACAACTGGATGGAAGCCGTCACTGGCTACATGCAGGACAGCTGCCTCAGGCTCAATTCCGACAAGACCAAGATCCTCATCCTAGGAACATCCACATCAGCCTGGATGACTCCTGGTGGCCATCAACCCTCATCACCCCCCCAACCCAACAAACCACTCATGCAACCTTGGCTTCATACTGGACTCATCACTCACCATGACCTGTCAAGTCAACTCAGTCACATCCCCCTGCTTTCACACACTCAGACTTCTCAGGAAGATCTACTAATGAATCCTAAAGGACTGCCGCAGAACCGTAACTCATGTCACCAAAAGACTCGACTATGGCTATGCCATCTACGCCAGTACCACCGCTGCAAACTTATCTCCAATCACCTAAGAGACCTTCACTGGCTTCATATTGAGGAAATAATTAACTTCAAGGTCCTTGTCCACTCTGACAAAGCCCTCCATGACCTAGGACCTGCCTACCTCAACCACAGCTTCACCTCTCACACCCCTACCAGACCTCTCAGCTCCGCTCAACAAGCACGAGCCACTGTACCCTGCATATGGAAGGCCTTGGTTGATGGAAGATCCTTCGCCTACCTAGTGGCAAAGAGCTGGAACACCCGGCCCCTGCACCTCAGACAGTCACCATCACTGACTCAATTCAGGAAGGACCTTAAAATCTGTCTCTTCAACTGAAATTCAGAGGATTAACCACCCTAGCACCTTGGGATCCTTACACGGGGTAGTTAGGCTTCGTAAACCCTGATTGGATTTGATTTGGAGTGTACAGACCCCCCCGCCCAAACAAACCACTTGGACATTGAGGGTATGGTAGCTCTTTCTGCTGTAGTACACTTGTTCATTGCCATGTGGTGGGACGAAGACAGCATGTGTACCATCAATGGCTCCCACCGCATGTGGGATGTGTGCCAAACCATAGAAGTCAGCCTTCACATTGGTCAAATTCTCATGTTGAGGAAAGCAGATATAGCTGTGATTGTAGCCTTCAAAACCAAACTAAACCTAGGCTGGGACTTCCCAAAAGATAGGGTCACTGGCCCGTATTTATACTTTTTGACGCTAATCTGCGCTAACGCAGTTTAGCGTAAAAAAAATTAGCGCCGGCTAACGCCATTCTGAAGCGCCATGCGGGCGCCGTATTTATAGAATGGCGTTAGCCGGCGTTAGCCGACCGGCGCTGCCTGGTGTGCGTGAAAAAAAAACACGTACACCAGGCAGCGCCGGCGTAGGGGAAAATGTCGTATGGGCGTCTAAAAATGGGGCAAGTCAGGTCGAGGAAAAAAAATCGTCTTAACCCGATTTGCGCCATTTTTTTTCGACGCCCATCCCCCATCAACATGACTCCTGTCTTAGCAAAGACAGGAGTCATGCCCCCTTGCCCAATGGCCATGCCCAGGGGACTTATGTCCCCTGGGCATGGTCATTGGGCATAGTGGCATGTAGGGGGGCACAAATCAGGCCCCCCTATGCCAAAAAAGAAAATTAAAAAAAATACTTACCCCAACTTACCTTTTCTTCCCTGGGATGGGTCCCTCCATCCTTGGGTGTCCTCCTGGGGTGGGCAAGGGTGGCAGGCTGTGTCCCTGGGGGCAGGGGAGGGCACCTCTGGGCTCATTCTGAGCCCACAGGTCCCTTAACGCCTGCCCTGACCCAGGCGTTAAAAAGAGGCGCAAATGCGGGGTTTTTTGCCCCGCCCACTCCCGGGCGTCATTTTTGCCCGGGAGTATAAATACCACGCACATGCCTCGGAGTCATTTTTTAAGACGGGAACGCCTCCCTTGCATATCATTAACGCAAGGGAGGTGTTCACGCCAAAAAAAGACGCTAACTCTATGAACTTTGGCGCTAGACGCGTCTAACGCCAAAGTATAAATATGGAGTTAGTTTTGCGTCGAATTTGCGTCGAAAAAAACAACGCAAATTCGGCGCAAACGGAGTATAAATATGCCCCACTGTATTTTGGAAGGACCCTGTGGCCAGGAAGTGCAAAACTGCCATGACTTGTACAATGGGTGGTATGCTGTTTGGATGATGAATGGCAGGCATCAGATCTGGCTCCAACGGATAACATAGACCCACAACTGTTCACTGATTCAGACAGTTGATCTGGATGATGTGGCATTCTTCCATCCTCTGAAGGTCTGGCAGTGGGTGATAGACAGGAGATTGTCTTATCCTCTCCCTCCCTGGGTACATAGGTATGACTAGACATGAGTATTACCATTATTCAATGTGTCCCTTTCAACATACAGGATGGATGTCTATGGGGCAAGGCATGTATTGAGGTTTGGGCATGATACACAGTACCCATCACAACTGAGAATTATACTGCAGTCACATGTCACACCCTTGCTTTAACATACATGTGTACACATCATGTGAAAGGTCATCAACAATGGTACAACAAAACATGCCTCTCGGACTGTGACTTGATATCCCAAGCATAAAAATGACCTTTGGGTGGGGGAAGGGGGTTGTGCCCCAATGCAAACCCCCATATATGCCTAGAAACGTTCATCAATGGTGTCTGAGTAATAGGAGCTACACAAATGGAAAGGACAAGCAGTTAATGATGCAAAAGCCAACAATTTAGAGGTGTGACACATTTTTCAGAGCATATAACACATTTTAGGCCTCTATAATGGTGGATGCTTGACTTACCCCATAGGACATTGGGAAAGGCTGAAGTCGTCATGGCGGTAGGCAATTGCAAACATGGCAGACAAAGCCATAGGCTAACGTTGATGCCAGTGGTGGTCAAAGGCCAATGGCTGTGTCCGCCACTGTTGGCAGCTGCATACGTGGTGGTCGTGACCGCATGTTCTTCAAAATTCCTCACTTTTCTCCTGACACTGCTGCCAGCAAGATCTCCATTACCTGAGCTGCTGTGTACCACCTCTGGGAGAAATCATGCCACATCCAGCAGATGATAGGGCCCAGCCTTCTCACCAGAAAAGCTGGAAAAGCTAGTATCTCAGGTCCTACCCCTATATGAACAGCTCTGTGGTGCACCCGAGGAGCAGGTAAGTCCCTCAGGCGCACAGTTTCTCTGTATATTAACATATAATACGTCCTCACAGGCAAGAGCATGACCATGTGTGGCAGAATGTGTACTCTAAGCCCTGTAGGTGCAGTCAGTGTGCATCAATGGAAAGGTCAATGTGCACGTATTTGTGTTCAGTGCCGGGTGTTGAGTCCTGATACACTGTGGTGTGTGTGTATTGAGTGTACCCTCATCCACCTTGTGTTGGAGGCACATAACTAGATGAGGTGACATAACAGCCATCCCAAGACATCTCTTACCTCATAGATGTCATCAATCTGAGGGCACATGTATTTGAAAGACATCATGAGCATTGTATGCATGTTGTATGTGTCAGCTGTATGTAATGTGAGCTACGTATATGTGAGAAAGTAGCCTCTTTCTAGCCTTGTTACCCCCACTTTTGGCCTGTTTGTGAGTGTATGTCAGGGTGTTTTCACTGTCTCACTGGGATCCTGCAAGCCAGGGCCTAGTGCTCATAGTGAAAACCCTATGTTTACAGTATGTTTGTTATGTGTCACTGGGACCCTGCTAGTCAGGACCCCAGTGCTCATAAGTTTGTGGCCTATATGTATGTGTTCCCTGTGTGGTGCCTAACTGTCTCACTGAGGCTCTGCTAATCAGAACCTCAGTGGTTATGCTCTCTCATTTCTTTCCAAATTGTCACTAACAGGCTAGTGACCAATTTTACCAATTTACATTGGCTTACTGGAACACCCTTATAATTCCCTAGTATATGGTACTGAGGTACCCAGGGTATTGGGGTTCCAGGAGATCCCTATGGGCTGCAGCATTTCTTTTGCCACCCATAGGGAGCTCTGACAATTCTTACACAGGCCTGCCACTGCAGCCTGAGTGAAATAACGTCCACGTTATTTCACAGCCATTTTACACTGCACTTAAGTAACTTATAAGTCACCTATATGTCTAACCTTTACCTAGTAAAGGTTAGGTGCAAAGTTACTTAGTGTGAGGGCACCCTGGCACTAGCCAAGGTGCCCCCACATTGTTCAGGGCCAATTTCCTGAACGTTGTGAGTGCGGGGACACCATTACACGCGTGCACTACATACAGGTCAATACCTATATGTACCTTCACAATGGTAACTCCGAATATGGCCATGTAACATGTCTAAGATCATGGAATTGCCCCCTCTATGCCATCCTGGCATTGTTGGCACAATTCGATGATACCAGTGGTCTGTAGCACAGACCCTGGTACTGCCAAACTGCCTTTCCTGGGGTTTCACTGCAGCTGCTGCTGCTGCCAACCCCTCAGACAGGTTTCTGCCCCCCTGGGGTCAAGCCAGGCTTGTCCCAGGATGGCAGAACAAAGGACTTCCTCTGAGAGAGGGTGTTACACCCTCTCCCTTTGGAAAATGGTGTGAAGGCAGGGGAGGGGTAGCCTCCCCCAGCCTCTGGAAATGCTTTCTTGGGCACAGATGTGCCCAATTCTGCATAAGCCAGTCTACACCGGTTCAGGGACCCCTTAGCCCCTGCTCTGGCGCGAAACTGGACAAAGGAAAGGGGAGTGACCACTCCCCTGACCTGCACCTCCCCTGGGAGGTGTCCAGAGCTCCTCCAGTGTGCTCCAGACCTCTGCCATCTTGGAAACAGAGGTGCTGCTGGCACACTGGACTGCTCTGAGTGGCCAGTGCCACCAGGTGACGTCAGAGACTCCTTCTGATAGGCTCCTTCAGGTGTTAGTAGCCTATCCTCTCTCCTAGGTAGCCAAACCCTCTTTTCTGGCTATTTAGGGTCTCTGTCTCTGGGGAAACTTTAGATAACGAATGCAAGAGCTCATCAGAGTTCCTCTGCATCTCTCTCTTCACCTTCTGCCAAGGAATCGACTGCTGACCGCGCTGGAAGCCTGCAACACTGCAACAAAGTAGCAAAGACGACTACTGCAACTCTGTAACGCTGATCCTGCCGCCTTCTCGACTGTTTTCCTGGTGGTGCATGCTGTGGGGGTAGTCTGCCTCCTCTCTGCACTAGAAGCTCCGAAGAAATCTCCCGTGGGTCGACGGAATCTTCCCCCTGCAACCGCAGGCACCAAAAAGCTGCATTACCGGTCCCTTGGGTCTCCTCTCAGCATGACGAGCGAGGTCCCTCGAATCCAGCAACTCTGTCCAATTGGCCCCCACAGTCCAGTGACTCTTCAGTCCAAGTTTGGTGGAGGTAAGTCCTTGCCTCACCTCGCTAGACTGCATTGCTGGGAACTGCGACTTTTGCAGCTACTCCGGCCTCCGTGCACTTCCGGCGGAAATCCTTTGTGCATAGTCCAGCCTGGGTCCACGGCACTCTAACCTGCATTGCACGACCTCCTAAGTTGTTCTCCGGCGACGTGGGACTCCTTTGTGTAACTTCGGGTGAGCACCGTTTCACACATCCTCGTAGTGCCTGTTTCTGGCACTTTTCTGGGTGCTACCTGCTGCTAAGAGGACTCTTTGCCTTGCTCCACATTCCCTCTTCCTTCTGGTCCAATTTGCGAGCTCCTGGTCCCTCCTGGGCCACAGCAGCGTCCAAAAACACTAACCACACGATTTGCAGCTAGCAAGGCTTGTTGGCGTTCTTTCGGCAGGAAAACACTTCTGTACGACTCTGCACAGCGAGTGGGATCCTTCCACCAAAGGAGAAGTCTCTAGCCCTTTTCATTCCTGCAGAAACCTTTGCTTCTTCTGTCCAGTAGAAGCTCCTTTGCACCCACAGCTGGCATTTCCTGGGCATTTGCCCATCTCCGACTTGCTTGTGACTTTTGGACTTGGTCCCCTTGTTCCACAGGTACCCTAGATTGGAAATCCATCGTTGTTGCATTGTTGGTTTGTGTCTTTCCTGCATTATTCCTCTATCACGACTTCTTTGTCTTCTGGGGAACTTTAGTGCACTTTGCACTCACTTTTCAGGGTCTTGGGGAGGGCTAATTTTCTAACTCTCACTATTTTCTAATAGTCCCAGCGACCCTCTACAAGGTCACATAGGTTTGGGGTCCATTCGTGGTTCGCATTCCACTTTTGGAGTATATGGTTTGTGTTGCCCCTATCCCTATGTGTCCCCATTGCATCCTATTGTAACTATACATTGTTTGCACTGTTTTCTAAGACTATACTGCATATTTTTAGTACTGTGTACATATATCTTGTGTATGCTTCCTATCCTCTCACTGAGGGTACACTCTAAGATACTTTGGCATATTGTCATAAAAATAAAGTACCTTTATTTTTAGTATAACTGTGTATTGTGTTTTCTTATGATATTGTGCATATGACACTAAGTGGTACTGTAGTAGCTTCACACGTCTCCTAGTTCAGCCTAAGCTGCTCTGCTAAGCTGCCATTATCTATCAGCCTAAGCTGCTAGACACCCTATACACTAATAAGGGATAACTGGGCCTGGTGCAAGGTGCAAGTACCCCTTGGTACTCACTACAAGCCAGTCCAGCCTCCTACAGTATACGGTGGCAAAGACATTTCAAACCACATATGCCCTTGCTAAACTGGTGTTTGGAAGGCATATCCTGACTTACTCTGCCCCTCAAGTTGGCACAAAAACACCACATGCCAATTGGCTGTTAGCTACATGATGTACCATCAGACATAGAAGTGTAGGGAATGGAGTTTCATGTAGATCTGTCTCCTCAGCCTGCAAAGACCGGGTCCTGTCAAGTGCAACTCACTGTATTTGTCCAAGTCTGCGCTGGTGTCAAAATACTTTTGTCACGCAACTGTGGCACTGTGCCAACTCCCTGTATCTCAACATGTTATGAGGCTAAATCTTACCTCAGTGCTAACATGCAGCGCATTGAGGCTCCATCCTCTGATAAGAATGTGCATGGTATTAGGGGAGAGCAATGATCTTTGACTGATGTGCACTTGCCATCTCTGTCAATGTGTGTTTCAGAGCCTTGACAGGTCCCTCAATCCCACAGTCCTGTTGTCACCTTCCTACAGGACACGTGTCCTGTGTAGGATCATTGCATTTCTGTCATTGCATAAGTACAAACTGTGAGTTGTTTACTGATAATCCATAATATGTGACTCAGTTGGCTGGTGAATTTCAGAAAATGTACAATGCATGCCTATGTTGATATGAGAGTGACCTATTTATTAAGTACACATATCAAAAAGTGTGTTTTGTGTTGATGATGAGACACTCAGATCGCCACTCCCTGAAGTGGCATGAGTCAGCATCTGTATTTGCACATGCCCACACATGGACAGGCTAGCCTCTTTCTGTGCCCACCATGCCAATCCCTTTATTGTTACCCACGTGTGATGTTAGAGTTTATACTCTGGCAGTAGCATGTAGGGTATGTATTCAGAGGGTCATTCTCACAGATTGTGAGTGTTTTGATGCATTCAAGGCTAAGGAGTTTACCTTTCTGGAGCCACATAGGTGTGATGTGTCTAATCGTGTTTCTGATCTCTGGCAGATTACTATATCATGTACCACAAGATGTCAAGTTGAGCAGTAGACCTACCTAGTCACTGCAGGGCCTGAGCTGAGTTGTGGGCAGGGCTGCATATTGGGAGGTGTTTGTAGCCATCTCCCTGTTTTCATTGACAGTTATGTGCCACACTTGGGCAGTATGGGCAAGATTGGATGTTTTCATCATGTTTGTAGGAAAGTACCATCTTGCCTGGCATGTTACCCTCATATTTCACTGTATATAAGTTGTTTTAGTGTATGTGTCACTGGGACCCTGCCAGCCAGGGCCCCAGTGCTCATAAGTGTGCCCTGTATGTGTTCCCTGTGTGATGACTAACTGTCTCACTGAGGCTCTGCTAACCAGAACCAGCATTTCTTTTGCCACCCATAGGGAGCTCTGACAATTCTTACACAGGCCTGCCACTGCAGCCTGAGTGAAATAACGTCCACGTTATTTCACAGCCATTTACCAATGCACTTAAGTAACTTATAAGTCAGCTATATGTCTAACCTTCACCTGGTGAAGGTTGGGTGCAAAGTTACTTAGTGTGTTGGCACCCTGGCACTAGCCAAGGTGCCCCAACATCGTTCAGGGCAAATTCCCCGGACTTTGAGAGTGCGGGACACCATTTCACGTGTGCACTATACATAGGTCACTACCTATGTATAGCGTCACAATGGTAACTCCGAACATGGCCATGTAACATGTCTAAGATCATGGAATTGTCACCCCAATGACATTCTGGCATTGGGGAGACAATTCCATGATCCCCGAGTCTCTAACACAGACCCGGGTACTGCCAAACTACCTTTCCCGGGGTTTCACTGCAGCTGCTGCTGCTGCCAACCCCTCAGACAGGTTTCTGCCCTCCTGGGGTCCAGCCAGGCTTGGCCCAGGAAGGCAGAACAAAGGACTTCCTCAGAGAGAGGGTGTCACACCCTCTCCCTTTGGAAAAAGGTGTCAGGGCTGAGGAGGAGTAGTCTCCCCCAGCCTCTGGAGGAAAAAGGTGTCAGGGCTGGGGAGGAGTAGCATCCCCCAGTCTCTGGAAATGCTTTTATGGGCACAGATGGTGCCCATCTCTGCATAAGCCAGTCTACACCGGTTCAGGGATCCCCCAGCCCTACTCTGGTGTGAAACTGGACAAAGGAAAGGGGAGTGACCACTCCCCTGACCTGCACCTCCCAGGGGAGGTGCCTAGAGCTCCTCCAGTGTGCTCCATACCTCTGCCATCTTGGAAACAGAGGTGTTGCTGGCACACTGGACTGCTCTGAGTGGCCAGTGCCAGAAGGTGACGTCAGAGACTCCTTCTGATAGGCTCTTACCTGTGTTACTAGCCTATCCTCCTTCCTAGGTAGCCAAACCTCCTTTTCTGGCTATTTTGGGTCAATTTAGTTAATTTCATGAAAAACACTTTTTTGACCTTCTTCACATTTTACAACAGCCATCTTGGTTGGGGGCAATCTACATACAAGGGCTTAAAATAAAGGAAAGACTACTGTCCAAACGTAAAAAATGTAAACACGTTTATTAAGATGTTAGCTAAATGGTGGCATTTTTTTAATACTAATTCTATGTGGAATATGTATACCACATTGTTATTCTAATGCCTTGTTTTTCATACTGTTCAGGCATTTAAAAGTAATATTTGTTTTTTTACTGCAAAACTATTTATTTTAATATATTACAATAATGCATTTTAAAGGTATGCTTGGTAATAGTATACATGGTAATGATACTTATAATGTACCTCCATGAATGCTCACGGTAATGACATGCATGGTAAAACGTATTGTAGTGGTAAATGCGTTGTAAAAACTGGGCCGTATGGCAAGCGTTGTTCCGTCATACGACCATCATATCTACCAAGGGGTTGAGCTCAGGTTAATTTATTAACATTCAGGGTTCAGTCTGACACAAAGTGTTATTATTTATTGAGGTGGGCCGTCCCCTAGTACAAATAATAATCCAGTTTCTTAACATTAGGATGTCAATAATTCTTTAGTAAGTAAAGATAAATCCTCATACTCACATGTCTTCAATAGAATCATAACTTCCCTTCAGATCATGAAGTATATCTTACATGCACTGAAAACTCTTACCTTAGGTCACACAAGTTATCTTCACAATATATGTTTATGATCAATCAATCAATCACTGCATTTGTAAAGAGCGCGAGGGTCTCAAGGAGCTGGGGAGAGGGGGTGCTACTGGTCGAAGAGCCAGGTCTTGAGGAGTCTTCTGAAGGCCAGCAGGTCCTGGGTCTGTCGTAGGATGGTGGGGAGAGTGTTCCAGGTCTTGGCGGCAAGGTAGGAGAAGGATATGATATGATAAATGAATGAAGATTATGACTACTTGAAAGTGGATGTGACAATTCATCTTACCTTCAGATTCCCTAATATCACCACCTGCTCCATTTTGAAAGAACATGTGCCAATTTCTGTGTGTACTTCTCTTTTCAGATCAGTTATGCCTCACAGCACAGTGCACTGAGTGACAAAACCCAGTTTCCCTCCTTTCTACGCACTGTGCCAAGTCAAAGCCCTCAATCTTCGGTGATTGCCAAGTTAGTGAAACTTTTTAATTGGACTTGGATTGGGCTCCTGGCTTCAGACAATGACGTCTGCTACATGATGATAAAGGGGGTGAAGGAAGAAGCAGAGAGGATGGGAATATGTGTGTCCTTTTGGGAGAAAGTCTCTGACAAATACAGCGAGGAAAGGTTGAGGGCCATTGCTGAAACAGTTAGAAGCTCTTCTGCTCAGGTAATCATCTGTGATTCTTACAACAAGGACTTAATTGCCCTGCTGCACCATCTGAGCTATATGAACATAACTGAGAAAATTTGGATTTTTTCAACTGGTTTTACAATTAGTGAGACTTATTTTCCAGTGCAGTCCTGGAGATTACTAAATGGCTCCCTGATATTAGTTCTACATGCCCCTGAAATTCCTGGATTCCAGTATTTTTTAGAAAGTCTTCATCCCACCAGGTACCCAGAAGACATATTTATAAAAAGCTTCTGGGAAGCAGCATTTGAGTGCAATTGGCCCATCAACGGCAGTTCTTTAATACAAGTCTCAGAGGAAGCCGGTGCAGGCACGGTGAGGTGTACGGGCTTAGAGTTGATGGAAGACGTAAATTCAATGTTTGCACTATATGATATGAGCCTTACATACCACATATACCTGGCAGTGTACGCCCTGGCACAGGCCCTGCAGGACCTGGTCTCATGCACACCTGGGATGGGACCCTTCCATAACAGCAGCTGTGCTGAGGTGGATCATCTGGAACTGTGGCAGGTAAGAAGGCTTGGCTTTCTGGTCCCTCTGTGGTTAGCAGTTCCTTAGTTTGTGTACAGTAGCATTAAATACAAAAGGTTTAATACGTTCTACACACGTTCAGTGACCTTCACTGTGAATGACTCTTATACCACCATGTTGTGACGCAAGTATAAGTGGAAGGAGGAACTCCTATCCAACTGACCAATATTAAAGCAGATCATCCTGTGCATCCTACAAAGAATGTAAAACAAGAAACTCTAGTAACACATCCTTCTGTCATTGCACAACTGTCTACAACATGGTATGTTCACAATGTAACAATATACATATTGCACATACTAGCATGTCAAACATCTAAAGTGTGGTAAATTACACTCCCAAACCTCAAACCATGTGCCCATAACCTTCTCTGTATTCCATTGCCAACTTCTTGATCTGTAGTAATCTCTAACCTGTGTCAGCACTCACACTGCCCCATCTCTTCTTCTTCTCCTGAGTCTCCGTGCAATGACCATAATGACACACCCAAGTCTACTCTTTATTTCACAAAGTACCAATCCCCATCTTTACATAAGTCTTACCCACGTTCAGCACTTTCATGTACTCAGAAAATATGGAACTCCATGAATACTTCATCTTGACAAAGTGACCCTTCTCAATGTTCACACCCTTTACACCTCTCTTTTGTAATACCACTCCTTGTATTTCCTCTGCTTCTCTCTAATTTTGACTGCAATGTTTCCTGTATCTGTAGGAGGCTGGCCTGGCTTATAGTGGGTACCTTGTGGTACTTACACCCTGTGCCAGGTACAATTATCCCTTATTAGTAGAATAGAGGTGTTTCTAGCAGCTTAGGCTGATAGAAGGTAGCTATGGCAAAGCAGCGTAGGCTGAACTAGGAGACATGCAAAGCTCCTACTGTACCACTTATATCATAGAGCACTATATCATAAGAAACACAATTCTCAGAGTTACTAAAAATAAAGGTACTTTATTTTAGTGACAAAATGCTAAAAGTATCTCGGAGGATACCCTCACTTAGGAGGTAAGTAATATACACAAATTATATGCACACAAACCCAAAACAGGTAAGTAACAGTAAGAAAAGTAATGCGAACAATGTAGAATCCAATAGGATGCAATAGGTGAACATAGGTCTAGGGGCAAAACAACCATATACTCCAAAAGTGGAATGCGAATCACAAATGGACCCCAGACCTATGGGAGGTTGTAGA
The DNA here is from genome assembly GCF_031143425.1 of Pleurodeles waltl. NCBI lineage: Eukaryota > Metazoa > Chordata > Amphibia > Caudata > Salamandridae > Pleurodeles > Pleurodeles waltl. The sequence continues at coordinate 8,579,311 of NC_090438.1, read as the reverse complement.
GGGTCGCTGGGACTGTAAGAAAACAGTAAGGGTGTCCAATATACCCCACCCCAAGACCCTGAAAAGTTGGAGTAAAGTTACCCTACTACCCCAGAAAGACAGAATAGACGTGATAGGGGATTCTGCAAGAACCACAAGCACCAGCAAAACACTGAAGACGGATTCCAGGACCTGAGGACCTGTAAAGGAAGGGGACCAAGTCCAAGAGTCTCGCAAGTGTCCGGGGGGGGGCAGGAGCCCACTAAACCCCAGATGAAGGTGCAAAAGGGCTTCCTCAGGGTGGAAGAAGAGAAGATTCTGCAATGACGGAAGAGGCCAGGAACTTTTCCTTTGGATGGAAGATGTCCCACAGTGTGCTGAAGGTTGCAGAAGTGTTTCCACGCAGAAATACCGCAAACAAGTCTTGCTAGCTGCAAGAGTCGCGGTTGAGGATTTTGGGTGCTGCTGGGGTCCAGGAAGGACCAGGATGTCGCCCCTTGGAGGAGGAGACAGAGGGTGTGCTCAGCAACTTGGACAGCCCCCCACAGAAGCAGGCAGCACCTGCAGAAGTACCGGAACAGGCACTTAGAAGATCTGAGGACAGTGGTCGACTCAGAGTCACAAAGGAGGGTCCCATGACGTCGGAGTTCAACTCAGCGAGTTGGGCAATGCCGGACGGAGTGCTGGGGACCCAGGCTAAGCTGTGCACAAAGGAAGTCCTGGAAAAGTGCACAGAAGCCGGAGCAGCTGCCAATCACGCAGTACAAAGGTTTGCTGTGGGAAGGCAAGGACTTACCTCCACCAAATTTGGACAGCAGGGCCATGGGACTGTGGGAGACATTTGGACCCAGCTCCTGTGTTCCAGGGACCATGCTCATCAGGATGAGAGGGGACCCTGAGGACCGGTGATGCAGAAGTTTGGTGCGTGCGTTAGCAGAGGGAAGATTCCATCGACCCACAGGATATTTCTTCATGGCTTCCAGTGCAGGGTGAAGGCAGACAGCCCTCAGGGCATGCACCACCAAGAAACAGTAGAGAAAGTCGTCAGGATGAGGCACTACAATGTTGCTAGTAGTCGTCTTGCTACTTTGTGCGGTTTTGCAGGCGTCCTGGAGAAGTCAGCGGTCGATCCTTGGCAGAAGTCGAAAAGGGAAGTGCAGAGGAATTCTGGTGAGCTCTTGCATTTGTTATCTGAGGAATAGCCCAGAGGAGAGACCCTAAATAGCCAGAAAAAGAGGTTTGGCTACTGAGAAAGGAGGCTTGGCTATTGAAAGAGTTAAGCACCTATCAGGAGGGGTCTCTGACGTCACCTGCTGGCACTGGCCACTCAGAGCAGTCCATTGTGCCCCAACACCTCTGAATCCAAGATGGCAGAGGTCTGGGACACACTGGAGGAGCTCTGGGCACCTCCCCTGGGAGGTAGTGGTCAGGGGAGTGGTCACTCCCCTTTCCTTTGTCCAGTTTCACGCCAGAGCAGGGCTGGGGGATCCCTGAACTGGTGTAGACTGGCTTATGCAGAGGTGGGCACCATCTGTGCCCATTAAAGCATTTCCAGAGGCTGGGGGAGGCTACTCCTCCCCAGCCCTTCACACCAATTTCCAAAGGGAGAGGGTGTAACACCCTGTCTGAGAGGAAATCCTTTGTTCTGCCTTCCTGGGCCAGGCCTGGCTGGACCCCAAGAGGGCAGAAATCTGTCTGAGGGGTTGGCAGCAGCTGCAGTGAAACCCCTGAAAAGGCAGTTTGGCAGTACCAGGGTCTGTGCTACAGACCACTGGGATCATGGGATTGTGCCAACTATACCAGGATGGCACAGAGGGGGCAATTCCATGATCATAGACATGTTACATGGCCATATTCGGAGTTACCGTTGTGAAGCTACACATAGGTAGTGACCTATGTGTAGTGCACCCGTGTAATGGTGTCCCCGCACTCACAAAGTCCGGGGAATTTGCCCTGAACAATGTGGGGGCACCTTGGCTAGTGCCAGGGTGCCCTCACACTAAGTAACTTTGCACCTAACCTTTACCAGGTAAAGGTTAGACATATAGGTGACTTATAAGTTACTTAAGTGCAGTGGTAAATGGCTGTGAAATAACGTGGACGTTATTTCACTCAGGCTGCAGTGGCAGGCCTGTGTAAGAATTGTCAGAGCTCCCTATGGGTGGCAAAAGAAATGCTGCAGCCCATAGGGATCTCCTGGAACCCCAATACCCTGGGTACCTCAGTACCATATAATAGGGAATTATAAGGGTGTTCCAGTATGCCAATGTGAATTGGTGAAATTGGTCACTAGCCTGTTAGTGACAATTTGGAAAGAAATGAGAGAGCATAACCACTGAGGTTCTGGATAGCAGAGCCTCAGTGAGACAGTTAGTCATAACACAGGTAACACAGTCAGGCACACTTATGAGCACTGGGGCCCTGGCTGGCAGGGTCCCAGTGACACATACAACTAAAACAACAAAGCTTTTGCAACCTTAATTTCTTTTGGAGAATTGTATTTCAAATAATTTTGAAAAATAGACCACAATCAATATTTATTTATTTGTCACACCAGCCTTTCCAAGGGACCTATTATAGCAAAAGTCTCATTTGGATCGCTATAAGCAATAGAAGTTGATAACATCTTGCACAGTTTGTCACTTTTTGCACACATTAGGTACTCTTTAATCTCACCTTCTATCTCTCTAGCTATACTTGCCCCCTAAAACGACTCCCTAACCCGCGTCTGGGCCCTTTTACATTCCATGTGTCCCTCATGCTCAATTAGTTTCCCCCTAAGACTTTTAGGAATTAATTTACTGCCCCCCTATTCCCTACATAACTTCACCTAACGCTTGCTTGATGCCCATAAACCTCTAATAACCATTACACCTCCTGGGCCAACCATTATGCAACACACAGCGTAACTGGACACAGTATGAGATACAGTTAGAGACACAGTATGAGAGACACCTATTGGAAGGACTCGGCTTACCATAACCCTTCCTATACTCCTTGGAACTCTGGTTATAACCAATTCCCTGGTCCATTGCAGAACTCCTGGTTTGCTGAATGTGGCACAACTGAAAGAGCGCTTTACAGCATGGGCTGCTACCATCACAAATGCATCCATATTACTTAATACTGTGATGCGGACACTGCTATCACCCTGTGCATTGGCAGCCTGATGACAATATGGTCAATTGTTAAAGCCTTGAACAAACCAAGGGTCAAAACACGTGTTGACTGCTGTTTACGTGTATTTGTAAAGCACACATTTAACTGGATGGAATTAAACGGGACTCTTTTTGATTTAACTGTAGGATGCAACTAAAATATTGTTGTTTGTGTTCTCTGATATGATTTGCTATAGAAACTCTAAATTAAATCCTTCTACTCCTGAAGTCAATATCAGTACAAAATATCCAATCATTTCAGTTCTTTGAATACCATAACCCTCTGGTTTGTTTGCTTCATAACCTGTGTTCTAAATCTACCACCCCTTTCCTCAATTTGTGAAACTATGGAATACCTTGCCCCTGAATCTACAAGCTGGCATCCTTAATTGTTATTGAGATCCATGACTCTTTTTATAATTCTCAATCTATATTCATCACAGTCTGTGTACATAATACCTTCTCTATTCATGTCCCTGTTCAATCCTTCTCTCTCTTTTGAAACAACATAGCACTCAGTGTCTTCTTCATCTTGCTTAGCATCTCTTCATGTACTTACTTTCTTGTAAATTGTCTCGCTTGTTGTTCTGTTCTTGCAGGTGTGTGGTGTTTCTCCTGAAATTCATACACATAGGGGGTCATTCTGACCTCGGCGGTAAAAGCCGCTTACCGCCGGTCAGAAGGCCGCCACAATACCGCTGCGGCCGCGGTCAGCCGCCACGGACATTCTGACCCACAACTGCAAAACCTCCGAAAATCCGCCCTCCACTGCAGTCCGCCACATCAGCGGCCAGCGGTAAACTGGAGAAGACCAAACCTCCACCGCCACGCCAACAGAAATACGCCCATCCCATTATGACCCGCAAATCCATGCGGCGGTCATTCAACCGCGGTATTCCATTGGCGGTACACACCGCCGCGCTCAAAATACACACACCTTTACAAACCCCTACCACAATTTGAAAGGCACACACCTGAAACACATACACACACCACTCCCACACATCCAATACCATATAAAACACACACCCACATCACCCACAAACCCCCACCAACAAAAACCAGAGACAAAGGAGAGAGAGAGACAAATCAGAGAATAGAGAGCCAGACACACAGAGGCACACCGCAACATCACACACACCACATAGAAGCACAAAGCACCACACACCAACACACACATCATCACATACACCACCCCACACCTCATACACACCACCCCATGGCACCACAAAGGCACCCACGCTTTTCGGACCAAGAACTCCGGGTCATGGTGGAGGAGATCATAAGAGTGGAACCTCAGCTCTTCGGCTCACAGGTCCAGCACACCACCATAGCAAGGAAGGCGGAGCTCTGGCAGCGGATCGTGGACAGGGTCAACGCGGTGGGCCAGCATCCCAGAAATCGAGAGGACATCCGCAAACGATGGAATGACCTACGGGGGAAGTTGCGCTCGATGGTCTCGCGACACAACATCGCAGTGCAGAAGACTGGCGGGGGACCCCCACCCACTCCACCCGAATTCACAACATGGGAGCAAGAGGTACTCAACATCCTGCATCCTGATGGCCTCGCTGGAGTACACGGAGGAATGGACTCTGGTAAGTACAAGGCCAACCACTTCACCCCCCCCCCAGCATGCTAACCCCCACCCTCACCCCCAACCCCCCAGCACACATCCTCCCTGAGAGTGTCTCCCCAGCACAACCCACCCAACACCAACCCCTGCATGCCACCCCCAAACTATGGACACCCATCACCTAAGCATGACCACTGCACATACCCATCACCCCCCCCCACAAAACACCCTCACAACACCTCCCCCAAGGGAATGCCAGCACTGGGGGACAAGGGCACCCATAAAACGCAAGCTAATGCACACACAGAAACAATAACCATACCCTCTTACCCCATGCAGGACCCGAACGACAACACACCGGTCAGGAGGGACCAGAAATGTCCATCCCACCCCCGGAACAGGCCCCTAGTGATGACAGCAGCTCTGTCGACCTGGAACCTGACGACCAGCCCGGACCATCGGGGACCTCTGGGCAGTCGGTTCCCCTCACCCAGACACAGGCCACTGCAGACCCAACCCCCTCTGGGAACAACAGCACAGCTCCCACCCAGCGGGCCCATGCCTCTGTCTCTAGGACAGGTCAAGCAGCGGTGTGTCTACCACTACAGGGCCCCCAGGGTAACCCACCAACCCAACAACAACAGGGACCTGGGGGCAGTGGGAGTGGGCACACCGTCCAGGGGACAGAGGCCCAGGGAAACAGGGCAACTCGGAGGGCTGCTGTGCGACAGGGGGGGGAGGAGAGGCCCAGGGAACCCACTCTCCAAGAGGCCCTCACCACCATCATGGCAGCCTACCACCACTCACAAGAGACGATGGCGACGGTGCTGGCCAGGTTCCAGGAGATCCAGGCACAGCAGGAGCAACGCTACATGGGGTTCAGCGACCAACTCAGCAACATCTCAACCGCTATGGGGAGCATAGTCCAGGCCCTGAACCGTATAGAGGACACGTTTCGGGACCATGTGGCATCACACAGGGCCCCTGTCACTAGCCAGGAACAGGAACAGCCTACCACCTCCGCCGGCGCTAGTGGACAGGAGGCCCCACCACAACGACAGCCCACCAGAACCCCACCTCCTGCTGAACAACAACCGCCCTGCAAAAGGAGCCTGAGATAAAAAAAAACGACAGAGTAGGATGTCAAGTCCCCCGCCAGCATCACATACCCCCTGAAGTCCTCCCACTGTTCCACATTGCCACCCTGTCAAACCTTGAACTGCCCCTGCTCCATCCTGCCACAGGCATATGGACAATGCACCTGTGAGACTGAGAACTGGACTCCGCCATGGACATTACTCCACCCCCACCCATCACTGTTTCACTATCATGTACCAATATCTATGCACTAATAATAAATCACACATTGCACTGAAATCAATCAGGACTCAGCCTGTCTTATTTACAAATGTATGACACATTACATATCAATTACGTATTATTAACATTGTGAATTACACATACCGAGGTAACTTAGCATTAGTCCATGGGCCAACCAAGCCGAGGTCACGCAGTGGCTCATACAGCACCGAAAAGGGAAGGGAAAATCAAACATCATGTTCATAGGTCTGGGGGGAAACCGACAAAGTTGAGATGCAGGAGGCTTTCAGGAAATGTAAAATGGCATGGGTGATTATTACCTGTGTGCTACTGGAAATACTGTTCTATTACTCTGTCCCTGTTGTCTGTGTCGTCCTCTGAGTCTTCCTCCTCTTCACTCTCCGCAGGCTCCACAGCTGCTTCAACACCACCATCTGCACCATCCTCCTGCAGGAAAGGAACCTGACGTCGCAATGCCAGATTGTGAAGCATACAGCAGGCCACGATGATGTGGCACACCTTCTTTGGTGAGTACATCAGGGATCCCCCAGTCATATGCAGGCACCTAAACCTGGCCTTCAGGAGGCCAAAGGTCCTTTCGATGATCCTCCTAGTTCGCCCATGGGCCTCATTGTACCGTTCCTCTGCCCTGGTCCGGGGATTCCTTACTGGGGTCAGTAGCCAAGGCAGGTTGGGTTAACCAGAGTCACCTATTAGCCACACACGTTGTCTCTGTAGCTGCTCCATCACATAGGGGATGCTGCTATGTCGCATCACATACGCGTCATGCACTGACCCTGGGAACTTGGCATTTACATGGGAGATGTACTGGTCAGCCAAACAGACCACCTGGACATTCATCGAATGATAACTTTTTCTGTTTCGGTACACCTGCTCATCGTCTTTTGGGGGTACCAAAGCCACATGGGTCCCATCAATGGCACCAATGATGTTGGGGATATGTCCAAGGGCATAGAAATCACCCTTCACTGTAGGCAAGTCACCCTCCTCTGGGAAAATGATGTAGCTCCGCATGAGTTTCATCGGGGCAGACAACACTCTGCTCAAAATCTTTGAAAACATAGGCTGAGACATTCCAGATGACATGGCCACTGTGGTCTGGAATGACCCACTTGCCAAAAAATGGAGGACTGACAAAACCTGCACCAGAGGGGGAATCCCTGTGGGTTGGCGGATGGGGGACATCAGGGCTGGCTCCAGCTGGGCACACAGTTCATGGATAGTGGCACGGTCAAGTCTGTATCGAAGTATTATATGGCGTTCTTCCATTGTCGACAGGTCCACCATCGGTCGGTACACGCGAGGATTCCTCCTTCTCATCTCAAGTCCCAGCGGACGGTGCCTAGGAAGGACAACATGGAGCACAGAGTCAGCCAAACCACAGGTACGTACAGACAGCTTGCACAGTTAAAGAATGGCAATGGGTTGAAAGGCGTGTATGTGTGGCAATGCAGGGCCTAGGCCTGTGTGTCGCAGTCAAAATTAAGCCATGTAGGCCCTTGAAATGGCGGCTGCCTGACCTGTGAAGTGGGACAATGGGATGTGAGGTCAATGCGCTGGCAGGGCACACCGTGGCGGTAGGCGGTCGAAGACCGCGGCGCAAAGCCGCATTGGTTAACATTGAAGCCTATGGGTTTCAGGAGCCAATGACGATGTGCGCCGGCGGTCGCGGTACGCACCGCCGCGGGCGTGACCGCCATTTTCTATCTGCTTAATCACTCGAGACCTGATCATCCACAGGAGAGGACCTATACTGCAAGTGCTGCTGTGACCTCGGTCTGGGAGATACAATGGCTGCTGCGACTGGGGAAAGGGCCCCTGCCTTCACGTCTGAAGAGTTGGAGAAGCTCGTGGATGGGGTCCTCCCCCAGTATGCGCTACTCTACGGTCCTCCAGACCAACAAGTGAGTACACCGGGTGCACATGGAATGGGCTATGCCTGTGTGGATTGGGGTGGATGTAAGTTTGTGGGGTGGGGGGCGAATGAGGAGTGCAACGCCCGACAGATGAGAGCATGTGTCATATGGCAAAGTTGGTGGGGGGGGCCAATCACATCTAACATGCAGGTCATTGATGATTTCCTCCTTTCCACCCTGTACATGTCAAATAGGTCAGCGCCCATCAGAAGATCGAGATTTGGCGTGCCATCGCCAAGGAAGTCCGGAACTTGGGGGTCCACAACAGACGGGGCACCCACTGCCGCAAGAGGTGGGAGGACATCCGCCGCGGAACAAGGAAGACCGCAGAAACACTGCTGGGGATGGCCTCCCAACCTAGGAGGGGTGCCAGTCGCACCATGACCCCCCTGATGTCCCGGATCCTGGCGGTGGCCTACCCAGAATTGGATGGGCGCTTTAAGACATCACAGCAGACACAAGGGGGTGAGTATCAGCACATTCTCCTATCTTTCTGCGCAGTGGAGGCATCTGGGTGGGGGAGGAGGGCTGTGGGTGACATTAGGCCAGGGCGCTTTCTGTAGTGTAGTCCTCTCCCTTAGGCATGGCCCTGTGCCCCCGGCCCCCACCTCTGTAGGGTGACAAGTACAGCCATTGAAGGTCCAGCATCTCCCATGTGCGCGTTTGACGTCTCTTGGCCTGTTGTCCTAGTCAGTAGTACTGAGTAGTGTACCCCAAATGCGCGGCTTAGTGCATTAGGCTCCTGTGTCTGTCCTCTCCGCCAACGGTGTTGACATTGCATGCACTCAACCTGGTCTTCTTTTTTCTCCCTCCACCCTTTCTCTTCATCTTCTTGTGCATGTGTGCATTAGCATCATCAGGCGGAGGAGATTTGGCATCGGAGCACGAGGGAGCTGCAGGACACAAGGCCCCGGTGGGCCCAGGAACAGACACCGAGGGCACCAGTGATCCAGAGGGCGAGGGGAGCACCACGACGGGGACCGCTGGTGAGAGCAGCGACACGTCCTCGAATGGGAGCTCCCTAGCGGTGGCGGCAACATCCGTGCCCCCCGCCTCTACAGGTACAGCCGCCACCCAGCGCACCAGCCCCGCCCTCCCAGCAGCCCCTCAGTCTTCGCTCCGTGCCCGTTCGCCCAGGAAGGCGCGCGTCTCCTTCGCCCCAGGCACCTCAGCCCCTGCCCCTGTTGCCCCTGCTGCCCTCAGTGCGGAGCTCATTGACCTGGTGAGGACGCTTATTGTTGGGCAGACGACCCTTTTGAATGCCATCCAGGGTGTGCAAAGGGAGGTGCAACAGAGCAATGCGTACCTGGAGGGCATTCATTCGGGTCAGGCTGCCCATCAACGAGCATTCACTGCTCTGGCCTCAGCACTGACGGCAGCCATTGTCCCTGTTTCCAGCCTCCCTCTTCTTACTGCCTCCAGCCTTTCTCTGTCTCCTGTTCCTCAGCCTATCCCATCCACACCATCAGACCAGCCTGCACACACCTCAACACCCAAGAGCAGCTCATCCAAACACAAGCACCACAGATCCCACAAACACTCACCCAAGCAACACCCAGATGCAGACATGCCAACAGCCACTGCCACCCCTGTGTCCCCCTCCTCCTCATCTCCCTCCTCCCTCCCTGTGACGTCTACACTCACACCTGCATGCACCCCAACATCAGCCAGTGCTTCCATCACCACCTCACCCTCCAGTACAGTCCACACTTGTGCAGTCACCACCCCCACTGCCATTTACACGTCCCCTGTGTCCTCTCCCACTGTGTTTGTCACCCCCTCTTCCAAGACACACAAACGCAGGCAGACACCCACCCAACAGCCATCCACCTCACGACAGCCTACAGCACCAGCACCTTCACCCAATGACAGCACACCTGACTCTCCTACAACCACCTCCTCTACCTCCACTTCCATCTCCACTTCTCCTACCCTTTACCTTGGCCCTAAAAAACTTTTCATGGCTAACCTTGACCTCTTTCCCTCCGATGAGCTCCCCCCTCCATCTTCAAAGAGTCCCAAGAGCACCGCAGCCACCACCAGCCCAGCTTCGGGTGTCACTGTTGTGAATGGGTTCTGGAGCCCACCCTTTGCCAGCAGTGACACATCGATCAGCAGCAAGGACACGTCCAGCCCCACCCCCGGCAAGAGGACCCGCAAAAACAAGGGCCGCCGTGCGAGGACCGACAGGGCTGCCCCCAAGGAGCAATGTGCGGCCACTTCACCACCCACACCATCTAGGGGAGGCAAGGGCCCGAGAGCCCCATCAAAGGAGCGGAAGGGCAGCAGGAGCGCGGAGAAGGTGGACCCCACATGTCACATCCCAGCTGGGAAGGAGGACACTAAGGAGGCCAGGAGTCCGTCCCCGAAGGGTCCAGAAGCGTCACGGTCCGAGGGCGACTGAGCAGGGAGTCCAGGCCAGGTCTGGCTCCCTTGACCTGCTGGATGAGCACCGCTGAACAGGGCCCGTGGGGCAGAAGAGCACCGCTGAAGAGGGCCCGCGGTGCAGAAGAGCACCGCTGAACAGGGCCCCGCCGTGAGGATAGGCACCGCTGAAGAGGGCCCGCGGTGCAGAAGAGCACCGCTGAACAGGGCCCCGCCGTGAGGATAGGCACCGCTGAACAGGGCCCGCGGTGCAGAAGAGCACCGCTGAACAGGGCCCCGCCGTGAGGATAGGCACCGCTGAACAGGGCCTGCGGTGCAGAAGAGCACCGCTGAACAGAGCCCGCCGTGGAGAAGAGCACCGCTGAACAGGGCCCGCGGTGCAGAAGAGCACCGCTGAACAGGGCCCGCCGTGGAGAAGAGCACCGCTGAACAGGGCCCCGCCGTGAAGATAGGCACCGCTGAACAGGGCCCGCCGTGGAGAAGAGCACCGCTGAACAGGGCCCGCGGTGCAGAAGAGCACCGCTGAACAGGGCCCGCCGTGGAGAAGAGCACCGCTGAACAGGGCCCGCCGTGGAGAAGAGCACCGCTGAACAGGGCCCCGCCGTGAAGATAGGCACCGCTGAACAGGGCCCGCGGTGCAGAAGAGCACCACTGAACAGAGCCCCGCCGTGAGGATAGGCACCGCTGAAGAGGGCCCGCCGTCTCAAGCACCGCTCCGCTGGGCCCTTCATCTCAAGCACCGCTCTGCTGGGCCCTTCATCTCAAGCACCGCTCCGCTGGGCCCTTCATCTCAAGCACCGCTCTGCTGGGCCCCGCCGTCTCAAGGACCGCTCCGCTGGGCCCTTCATCTCAAGCACCGCTCCGCTGGGCCCTTCTTCTCAAGCACCGCTCCGCTGGGCCCTTCTTCTCAAGCACCGCTCCGCTGGGCCCTTCTTCTCAAGCACCGCTCCGCTGGGCCCTTCATCTCAAGCACCGCTCCGCTGGGCCCCGCCGTCTCAAGCACCGCTCCGCTGGGCCCTTCATCTCAAGCACCGCTCCGCTGGGCCCTTCATCTCAAGCACCGCTCCGCTGGGCCCTTCATCTCAAGCACCGCTCCGCTGGGCCCTTCATCTCAAGCACCGCTCCGCTGGGCCCCGCCGTCTCAAGCACCGCTCCGCTGGGCCCTTCATCTCAAGCACCGCTCCGCTGGGCCCCGCTGTCTCAAGCACCGCTCCGCTGGGCCCTTCATCTCAAGCACCGCTCCGCTGGGCCCTTCCTCTCAAGCACAGCTCCGCTGGGCCCCGCTGTCTCTCCACCTCTCCGCTGGGCCCTTCCTCTCAAGCACCGCTCCGCTGGGCCCTTCATCTCAAGCACCGCTCCGCTGGGCCCCGCCGTCTCAAGCACCGCTCCGCTGGGCCCTTCATCTCAAGCACCGCTCCGCTGGGCCCTTCTTCTCAAGCACCGCTCCACTGGGCACCGCCGTCTCAATCACTGTTTATGGTTCACTGTGCCCACCATGCCTCCTCCTTGACTAGTGGAGACTGTCATCCACCTGATGGACTGTGGCTTTGCACTCCCCGGGATGGTACAGTGGGCAGCCCACCCACTGTAGAGACATTGAGAGACTGTGGCTTTGCACTCCCCAGGAAGGTACAGTGGGCAGCCCACCCACTGTAGAGACATTGAGAGACTGTGGCTTTGCACTCCCCAGGATGGTACAGTGGGCAGCCCACCCACTGTAGAGACATTGAGAGACTGTGGCTTTGCACTCCCCAGGATGGTACAGTGGGCAGCCCACCCACTGTAGTGACATTGAGAGACTGTGGCTTTGCACTCCCCAGGATGGTACAGTGGGCAGCCCACCCACTGTAGAGACATTGAGAGACTGTGGCTTTGCACTCCCCAGGATGGTACAGTGGGCAGCCCACCCACTGTAGTGACATTGAGAGACTGTGGCTTTGCACTCCCCAGGATGGTACAGTGGGCATGGTGGCTCCTCGTGGATCTGGCGTCGTGGACTCATGTGGCTGTGGTGCCCCCCCCTTCCCTTCCCCCTGAGGTGCCTGTAGTTTTTACATCTGATGCCCCTGCAGTGTTCTCTCCAAAGGACTCAGGTCTCCTGTGTGGGCTTTGCCCTTGTTTCTCAAAACTTTGGCCCACGGACATGATGAATTCGTAGGATGTGCAGGACTTGTTACTTCAGTTATACACTGATGTGTATGTCATTTGTTTTCTTGTGAATATCTTTCATGGTTGTACGATAATTTTCAGGAGCTTTTTGGTACATAAATATTTATTCCAAATTTGATTATGTCCTAGCATTTTTCTGGGGTGTTTGGGTGGTGTCACTGTGACTTGTTGCTCTGCATTGGTGTGTACATAGTTGGGGGGGGGGAGGGGTCGCATATGTGTGTGCCCGTAACCTTTCGTCCTCCCCCCTCCCGTGTGTCGTAGGTGCAGTACTCACCGTTGTCGTCTGCGCCGGACTTCGTACTCGTGGTAGATGAGAAGGTAGACGAGAGCAGGTAGGATGTTTAATTCGGGTTCCATGCTGTCCTCCTTCCTCCTGGAGTGCGTAGTGGTGAGCGTTTTCCCGTTCGTAGTCTGTTTCTGCCGTGTTTTTATCGGCGGTGCTCCCGCCCCGGAAAAGGTGGCGGATTGGTGAGTTGTGATAGTGTGGGCGGTACATTGTCTGCCGCCTGGCTGTTGGCGGTGACCGCCGCGCTGTTTGTTTGTACTGCCGTGGCGGGCGGAGTGTTAAAGTGGCAGTCTGTGTTGGCGGTTCCCGCCAGGGTCAGAATTCCATATTTTTTACCGCCAGCCTGTTGGCGGGTTGGCCGCCGCTTTAACACCGACAGCCAGGGTTAGAATCACCCCCATAATGTTTTTGCCAGGAAACCAAAGTCTTCAGCCCATTGGTCTCGGCTACTGTAGGAAAGTACCATCTTCCTTGGGATGTTACCCCCAAATTCTACCTGTTGTCAGTAGTGAATAGTTTGTGGCCTAATGTGTGTGTTGTCAGTAGTGCTTAATTGTGTCACTGAAGTTCTGCTAACCAGAACTTCAGTGCTTATGCTCTCTCTACTTCCCAATTAGTCAATATAGTTTAGTGATATCATTTACCAATTCCAATTGGCACACTGCACCCCTCCCCCTTATAAGTCCCTAGTATATGGTACCTACGTACCCAGGGCATTGGGGTTCCATGAGATCCTTATGGGCTGCAGCATTTCTTTTGCCACCCATAAGGACCTCAGACAAAACGTTTCACAGGAGTGCCACTGCAGCCTACGTGAAATAGTGCACACACTATTTCACAGCCATTCTCACTGCACTTAAGTAACTTATAAGTCACCTATATGTCTAACCTTCATTTATACAAGGCTAGGTGCAAAGTTATTCAATGTGAAAGCACCCATGCACTAGCAAAGATTCTTCCATGCTGTCCAGGGTCGATTCCCCGGACTTCGCGAATGCGGGGATACCATTACACGCATGCACTACATATAGGTCAATACCTATATGTAGCTTCACAATGGTAACTCTGAATATGGCCATGTAAGGTGTCTAAGATTATGGAACTGTCCCCCATTCCAAATTTGGTATTGGGGGGGGGCAATCCCATGCCTCTGGGGGCTCAAGTATGGACCCCCAGTACTGCCAAATAACCTCTCTGAGGCTACAGATACTGCCACCTCACAGACAGGGTTCTGCCCTCCTAGGGTCTGAGCAGCTCAGTCCCAGGAAGGCAGAACAAAGCATTTCCTTTGGGAGGAGGGTGTTACACCATCTCCCTTTGGAAATAGGTGTTACAGGCTTGGGAGGGGTAGCCTCAAAGGGCCTCTGGACTCCTTACATAAGCCAGTCTACACTGGTTCAGGGACCCCCAGTCTCTGCTTTGGTGCGAAACTGGACAAAGGAAAGGGGAGTGACCACTCCCCTGTCCAACACCACCCCTGGGGTGGTGCCCAGAGGTCCTCCAGTGTGTCCCTGGTGTTAGCTATCTTGTTTTCCAAGGTGTTGGGACACTCTGGAGCGCTCTGAGTGACCAGTGCCAGCAGGTGATGTCAGAGACCCCTCATGATAGGTGCAAACCTGGTTAGGCAGCCAATCCCCCTCTCAGGGCTATTTAGGGTTTCTCCTGTGGGTTCCTATTTAGATTCAGCTTGCAAGTTTCCTCCAGAAATCCTCTCTATCTTCTGCTTCAGCTTCTGACCGTCAGATCAACCGCATACTGCTCCAGAAACCTTTGTTACTGCAACAAAGTATCCAGGAAGGCTGCTGTGACCTGCAACGTCAGCTCCAGCCAGCAACTGCAACAGTTGACAGGTTGTGCACGCTCTGAGGACTGCCTGTCTTCATCCTGCACCAGAAGAATCAAATGCACTTTCCTGTCGAGTGACGGAGTCACTTACCTCCTTCTGCAGACATCCTGCTGCGATGATGACCAGTACTCTGGGACTTCTTTCCTGACAACGAGCATGCTCTCTAGGACACAGGTGGTGGACTGACTCTACCCAGACTGTCCAAAGGTACAGCTGTCCAAATTTGGTGGAGGTAAGGGCTTACCTCCCCGTGCCAGACAGTACCCCTGTGCATCACGTCTTCTGCAGCTCCTGGGGCTTCTGTGCACTTCCTTCAAAAGTTCTTTGCATAGCTCAGGTACCCAGCACTCTATCCTGTGACACTCAGCTCCCTGAGTTGTTCTCCGACGAAGTGGGATCCCTTTGTGTAGTGCTGCGACAACCGCACTTTGCAACTCCTTTGTCCCCGTGTCCTGGGACTCCTGTGGGTGCCTGCTGGTATTCTGAGGGCTCTCTGAAGTGCTGAGAGCCCCCTCTGTCGCCTTAGTCCAATCTGAGACCCCCAGGTCCCTCCTAGGTCCGGGCAGCACCTCTTTGACACAAAACACATTCTTGCATGTACCAAGACTTGTTGACAGAATCCAGCAACACAAACAGCCTGCATCTAATGACTCGCCGTGGAACATCTTTTGCACCAAGCAGGTACCTGCAGCTATCTTTGGTGCATTTCTGTACTTTTCTTCCAACCGGAGAACCCACTTTTGCACCTTCATCCAGGTTGGCAGGGGCTCCTGTTCTTCCTGGACTCTTCATCGACTTCTGGACTTGGTCTCCTCTCTCCACAGGTCTTCTGATCCAGGAATCCATTGTTGGTTTCTTGCAGTCTTGCTTTGTTCTTGCATAATCCTTTACCACAACTTCTAGTGTGTTCTGAGGAAACTTTCTGTACTTTACTCCTGTTTACCTGGGCTCTGGGGTGGGGTGCTATACTTACCTGTGGTGCTTTCGTACACTCCCAGCACCCCTCTACACACTACATTTGCCTAGGGGGGAATCTACCTTTTGCATTCCACTATTTTAGTATGTTTGTGTAGCCCCTAGGCCTTTTGGAATCTATTGTGTTTTTCACTGTTTGCACTATTCTATGACTGTTTCCTTACCAGATTTTGGTTACTAGTGTATATATTGTGTATAATACTCACCTCTGTATGAAAGTACCATCTTGCCTGGCATGTTACTCCCATTTTTACTTGTGTGTCAGTTTGTTTTTGCCTGTCTCACTGGGATCCTGCCAGTCAGGACCCCAGTGCTCATAGTTTGTGGCCTGAATGTGTTCCCTGTGTGGTGCCTAACTGTGTCACTGAGCCTCTGCTAACCAGAACCTCAGTGCTTATGCTCTCTCTGCTTTTAAAATTGTCACTGCAGGCTAGTGACCATTTTTACCAATTCTGATTGACACACTGGAACACCCTTATAATTCCCTAGTGTATGGTACCTAGGTACCAAGGGTATTGGGGTTCCAGGAGATCCCTATGGGCTGCAGCATTTCTTTTGCCACCCATAGGGAGCTCAGACAATTCTTACACAGACTGCCACTGCAGCCTTAGTGAAATAACGTCCATGTTTTTTCACAGCCATTTTACACTGCACTTAAGTAACTTATAAGTCACCTATATGTCTAACCCTCACTTAATGAAGGTTAAGTGCAAAGTTACTAAGTGTGAGAGCACCCTGGCACTAGCCAAGATGCCCCCACATTGTTCAGGGCAATTTCCCCGGACTTTGTGAGTGCGGGGACACCATTAAACACGTGCACTACATATAGGTAAATACCTCTATGTTGCTTCACAATGGTAACTTCGAATATGGCCGTGTAATATGTCTAAGATCATGGAATTGTCCCCCCATGCCAAATATGGTATTGGGGTGCCAATCCCATGCATCCCCGGGGCTCCAGCATGGACCCCGGGTACTGCCAAACTAGGTCTCTAGGGTTTTCTCTGCAGCTACCGCTGCTGCCAACCCAGAGACAGGCTTCTGCCCTCCTAGGGTCTGGGCAGCCCAGTCCCAGGAAGGCAGAACAAAGAATTCCCTCTGAGAGAGGGTGTTAGACCCTCTCCCTTTGGAAATAGGTGTTAAGGGCTGGGAAGGAGTAGCCTCCCCCAGCCTGTGGAAATGCTTTGAAGGCCACAGATGGTTCCCTCCTTGCATAAGCCAGTCTACACCGGTTCAGGGATTCCCCAGCCCATGCTCTGGTGTGAAACTAGACAAAGGAAAGGGGAGTGACCACTCCCCTGTCCATCACCACCCCAGGGGTGGTGCCCAGAGCTCCTCCAGTGTGTCCCAGACCTCTGCCATCTTGAATGCAGAGGTGTGCTGGCACAATGGAGGCCTCTGAGTGGCCAGTGCTAACAGGTGACGTCAGAGACCCCCCCTGATAGGTGCTTAACTGGTTAGGTGGCCAATCCTCCTTTGAGGGCTATTTAGGGTCTCTCCTGTGGGGTTCTCTTCAGATAACAAATGCAAGAGCTCACCAGAGTTCCTCTGAATTTCCCTCTTTGACTTCTGCCAAGGATTGACCGCTGACTGCTCCAGGACCCCTGAAAAACCACAACACAATAGAAAGAAGACTACCAGCAACATTGTAGCGCCTAATCCTGCCGGCTTTCTCGACTGTTTCCTGGTGGTGCAAGCTCTGAGGGCTGCATGCCTTCACCCTGCACTGGAAGCCAAAAAGAAATCTGCTGTGGGTCGATGGAATCTTCCCCCTGCTAACGCAGGCACCAAACGTCTGCATCACCGGTCCTCTGGGTCCCATCTCATCTTGACGAGCGTAGACCCTGGAACACAGGAGCTAGATCCAAGTGACCACAACAGTCCAGAGGTCCTTCTGTCCAAATTTGGTGGAGGTAAGTCCTTGCCTCCCCACGCCAGAAAGTAATCCTGTGTACTGTGTGAACTGCAGCTGCAAGGGCTTCTGTGCACTTTTGCAAGGAATCCTTCATGCGCAGCATAGTCCGGATCCCCAGCACTCCTTCCTGCATTGCTCAACGCGCTGAGTTGACCAGCGGCTTCGTGGGACACTCGTATGTAGTGTTGAGATGACTGCTGTGCTCAGATTTCTTGAATGCCTGTTCTAGTGCTTCTGCGGGCGCTGCCTGCTTCTGCATGGGCTCTCTGTGCTGCTGAGCGCCCCCTCTGTCTCCTCTTCCAAGGGGCAACCTCCTGGTCTTTCCTGGGCCCGGGCAGCACCCATTTTCTTCAACTGCGACCTTTGCAACTAGCAAGGCTTGTTTGCGGTCTTTCTGCATGGAACAACTCTGCATCCTCCAGCACACTGTGGGACACCTTCTGTGTAAAGGAAAAGTTCCTGGCATCCTCCGTTGTTGCAGAATCTTCAGCTTCTTCCACCCAGAGGCAGCCATTTTGCACCTTCATCCGGGATTTAGTGGGCTCCTGCCCCCTGGACACTTGTCAGTTGTTGTCTTTGCAGAATCTCCTATCACTACTTTACTTACTTTTCTGGGGAAGTAGGGTCACTTTACTCCTACTTTTCAGGATCTTGGGGTTGGGTATCTTGGACACCCTTAGTGTTTTCTTACGATCCCAGCGACCATCTACACACTACACTAGTCCAGGGGTCACTAAGTGGTTCGCATTCCACTTTCTTAGTATATGGTTTGTGTTGCCCCTAGGCCTATTGCATCCTATTGTATTCTACAGTGTGTGCACTACTTTTCTAACTGTTTACTTACCTGATTTTGGTTTATGTGTATATTTTGTGTATTTTACTTACCTCCTAAGGGAGTATATTCTCTGAGATATTTTGGCACATTGTCACTAAAATAAAGTACCTTTATTTTTTAGTAACTCTGATTATTGTGATTCTTATGATAAAGGGCCAAATGTATCAAGAAGGCCTTTTGCGAGTCGGAAATAGCGATTTTTAAGAAATTGCTATTTCTGATTTGCAAAATGCAATGTATCACATTTGAGAATCGGTGATAGTGATTTCTTAAAAATCGCAAATGCCATTACCGAATCGCAAATTGCGATACCGGCCCCATTCGCACCTATGGGCCTGTAGGCCCATATTTGCAATTTTATATCATTTCAAAAATTCTTAACTGGAAATCGCAATTTTGGAAATGCAAAACCCCAGGGTGCTGGGGGCCTAAGGGACCCTCTGCTGCACCACAAAGAGTTTTTTTGTACATTTAAGGTGCACACATGCCAAAAGGGCATGTGTGCTTTACATGTACATTTTAAAAATGCATTTTAAATGCATTTTACATTTTGCACATGGTTACCACCAGGTTCAACTTGGTGGTAAATAGCGATTCCTAAATGCCCAAATCGCATTTAGGAATTTCTTCTTACATGTGCTTTAGAAATCGCAAAGAAGGAATCCTTATTTGCGATTTCTTATTTAGAGAGTCGCAGTTTGTGACTCTCTAAACAGGCTCGCAATTTTAAGGAATCGCTATTTTAGCGATTCCTTAAAATTGCTTTCAGAATGCCTTTGATACATTCTGAAATGGCTTTTTGCATTCGCATACAGGCATTAACACCGTTTGCGAATGCAAAAAGCTTTGATACATCTGGCCCATAGTGCTATATGATATAAGTGGTATAGTAGGAGCTTTGCATGTCTCCTAGTTCAGCCTAAGCTGCTCTGCTATAGCTACCTCTATCAGCCTAAGCTGCTAGAACACCTCTAACCTACTAATAAGGGAGAACTGGACCTGGCACAAGGTGTAAATACCATCTGGTACCCACTATAAGCCAGGCCAGCCTCCTACAACCTCCAGTGGGAGTACTGCCTCTAAGATATTTTTTGGCATTGTGTCACTAAAATAAAGAACCTTTACTTTTGGTAACACTGAGTATTGCATTTTATTGTGTAAAAGTACTGTGTAACTATAGTGGTATTGCAAGAGCTTTGCATGCCCCTTAGTTCAGCCTTGGCTGCTCTGCTACAGCTACCCCTAAACAGCCGAAGCTGCTAGACACTGCCTACATTTCACTAAAGGGGTTCACTAGACCTGATATAAGGTGTAGGTACCTCTGGTGCCCACTACAAACCAGGCCAGCTTCTCACAGCCAGGTTTCCATGAATACTTTGACTGCTTGGCGGATTACGAGGCTGTATCCTCTGAAATTGTAGAACGCCTTTCTTTAAGAGGATATGCACCCTCGAACTTGAAAAATATCAAGGATCAGTTTGCCAAAATTGATCGTACAACAATCCTCAATAAAAATAAAACTACCACACAGTTCACTCCTATCCGTTTCATTACAGGCTTTCACAATGGCCATAAATACACTTGCATACTTTTCCACAAACATTAGTACTTAACAACAATCCTTCCATCTCTCAATACATCCCTTCAGTCCCACAGATGAGCTTTAAATGAGCCCCACACCTTTGTGACAAACTATGTTTCTCCTTTTACCAAGAAGCAATACCCACCCAACATTGCATGAGACCCTCAAGTGGCTTCTATACCTGCACAAACTGCTCTATCTGTAAATTTGGACCAACTAACTCTAAAAACATCATAATTAATGACCATCCGTTCAATATACGGTACTTCATCAACTGTGATAGTTCTAACACAGTTTATCTTATCAACTGCCCATGTAACAAGGCTTATGTAGCCAGTACTACTAGAGCTCTTACAAACCGCATCCAGGAACACTATCGTAATATACAGAAAGGCAATGTCACATTCCCTCAAGTTGAACATTTTGTCAAATGTCATCCAGAGACACGATCCTTTACCTTCTGTGGGTTGATTAAACTCAAACAACAGCCCAGGGGCGGCAACCTTGAACTCAAACTGCGACACAATTAAAGTAAGCGTATCATTCGTTATGACACAGTCCGACAAGGACTTAACAAGGATCCAGAATGGCACTATTGGCTTCACTGATTACCACTACTAGTACATACTAGTGATCAGAACCGTGTCCTGATGGACCCATAGCAATTATTTTTGAATAAGTACTAAACCTTACAATATCAGCATTGCCAAATTAATACTCTATATTCTATATAGCCGTAAGTTAAAAAGGCTTTGACCTTACAGGCCAGCGTGCAACTACCTTTAGCCCGTTTATCTTGAACCAACTCTTCCTACACCTCATGGATTGTCTATTGACTTTCGAGTTATTATTAGTTAGTAATTAATTCATACTCTTGAACTACAAGTCATGTCAGATATAGCATACATTGGTTCAACAGTACTCTAGTAGTTCCAGCCCTTCTGGCACTGTCAGACCTGCCCTTCTGGCACTGTCAGACCTGCCCTTCTGGCACTGTCAGACTAGCTCTTTTGGCACTGTCAGACTAGCTCTTTTGGCACTGTCAGACCGGTCCTTCTGCCGCTGTCAGACTGCTCTATAGGCCAGTCCTACCCTGAGAGTTTAGAAACACAACCCCTTGCTGCAACAGCCCACCTAGGAGCTCGCAGACACATTCCTGAGGTCCTGCTTTGTAATTCCAGATGCTGCCCTATGTGAGGAGTGTTCGCTTTAACACCAGTGGCGACGAGGAAGTCTTCTTTGATGAGAAGGGAGATGTGCCCGCAGTGTTTGACTTTGTGAACCTCCAAATCTTTGCCGATGGCATCGACAGGCTTGTACAAGTGGGGACCTTTGACTCCAGAGCTCCGGAGGGGGAGCAGATGAAGATGAAGATGGACAAGATGATGTGGAACACAGGCCGCTCCCAGGTAAAGGCTCTGGATAGCGACGGGTGTTACAGGGTGACATGAGGTGAGAGATTGTCAGAGAGTAGATTCTGGTTTTTCTAATCAGTGTCATGGGGCCTTGTGTAATGTTATGTGTAGAATCACTGTTTGTCCTATTTCACAAAAATACCGATGAATGAAGCTTGACATGTGCCCATCCAAGTCACACACAAAATGTTCATCCAAGTCACACACTGGTCATTCTTGTGATGTCCATCTATG
This sequence comes from Pleurodeles waltl, assembly GCF_031143425.1. Lineage (NCBI taxonomy): Eukaryota > Metazoa > Chordata > Amphibia > Caudata > Salamandridae > Pleurodeles > Pleurodeles waltl. The sequence continues at coordinate 8,557,696 of NC_090438.1, read as the reverse complement.
TCTTCTACTGGCCACACTCAAGAGGTTCACTGAAGTCACACACTGGTCACACACAAGATGTCCACCTAAGTCACACTCAAGATATCAATCAGAGTCACACACTGGTCACATTCGAGATGTCCATCCAAGTCATACACTGGTCATACTCAAGATGTCCATCTATGTCTTCTACTGGCCACATCAAAGATGTCCACCTAAGTCACACTCAAGATATCAATCAGAGTCACACACTGGTCATACTCAAGATGTCTATCTAAGTCAGACACTGGTCACTCTCGAGGTGCCCATCCAAGTCTACCTCAGCAGGTTGCATTCATCTGAGAACACTGTTCTGTTTCTAGTACTTTATTTTTAATTCTTTAAGCAGGTCATTTACAGGTGTAATATTTGATAGCTTGAACATTCCACATGTTTTACCTTTGTAGTCTGCCACTGACCCTTTTCAAGGATTCGCATCATAAACTCACAAGTGAGAAAGTGGTAGAATTTCAAAGTCAAATGTATGCAATTGTCATCCCTGTTTCCTCTCAACACTCAATCCGTAAGTACTGACACTAGCATATAGGCTATAGCCCTAATATGAAAACTGGTTATTTCACCGTACTGGTTAGCTATACACTTCAAATCAATGACGCCAAGAAAAACTACTTTTCGAGCCACCCATGCCTCTCCAAAGAACCATTTCCCACAGTAACTGAAGTGTAATTGCCAACATCCTCTTGAGCCATTCTTGAAACCTCACAACAACTTTGTGATGACCTTGATGTCTTCCTTCACATAAAAGACATCCTAATTCCTGGAAAAGATCAGAAAGAAACCACCTCACATGTGACAGCCTCCCTCGGACACCCACCATGGTGTTTGTATACACTGAGAGTAGCGGTTAGACTGAGAGCCAGCACCTGGGGTATGTAGGGTTAGATAGGTTTCCACAGCATAAGTGGTGTAGCTCGGCATGAACAAGGGTTAACTGTTTGATTAAGAAGTCATGTCTTGATTCCGCAGTGAAGCAAGTCTGAGATGTGCCCGGTAAGGAAAACCAACATCTTTCCATGCGATGTACCCTCAAAGCCATGACTAACGTGCTTAAGGAGTGTAGGAGGCTGGCCTGGTTTGTAGTGAGTACCAAAGGAACTTACACCTTATACCAGGTCCAGTTATCCCTTATTAGTGAAATGTAGGCAGTGTCTAGCAGCTTAGGCTGTCTAGACGTAGCTGTAGCAGAGCAGCCAAGACTGAACTAGGTGACATGCAAAGCTCTTCAATACCACTGTAGTCAGAAAATACTCAGTGTTACAAAAATAAAGGTACTTTATTTTGATGACACAAATGCCAAAAATACCTTGGAGACTATGGGCCATATGTACGAACACATTTTCCCATTGACACAGAAAGGGAAAAACCCTTTTCTACATCTTGCCCTATATCCCCTTAGGAGGGAAGTAATAAACACAGTATATGCACTAGAACGAAGTAATAGCTGTAACAAGAGTTAGAAAACAGTACAAATAGTGAAAATCACGATAGGGTGCAATGGGCCTAGGGGGAACACAAACCATATACTAAAAGAGTGGAATGCGAAAGTTCGTTTCTCACCTAGGCAAGTATAGGTTGTAGAGGGGCGCTGGGTGTGTACGAAAACACCAAAGGTAAGTAATAGAACACGCCCAGAGACCAGTAAAGAAGGAGTAAATCACAGTAAGTTTCCTATAACCTGAAAGTACACGTGATAATATGCAAGAACCAGAAGAGACTGCAAGACATCAATTATGGATTCCTGGACCTGAAGATCTGTGGATGAAGGGGACCAAGTCCAAGACTGAAGAGTCTAGGGAGAACAGGAGGCCCTGCCAACCCGTATGAAGGTGCAAAAGAAGAACCTCCGGTGAAGAAGAACAGTCAGTACTGCACTCAAGAAGACAGATGCGGGTTCCTGGTTGGTGCAGATGATGTCCCATGCTGGATGGATGATTGTAGTCTGGTTTCCGTCGCTGGATTCCACCAACAAGCCTTGGGACATGCAAAGCACACAGTTAGCGGAAAATGGTGCTGCCCCGGACAAGGAGGGACCTAGTGACCTCTACCCAGGAGGAAGACACAAAGGGGGCCTTGAGCAACTCAGTGAGCCCTCAGAATACCAGGCAGCAGGCACAGGAGTCCCACAGCACGGGGACGAAGAAGGTGCAAATGGAGGCCCATGCAGCATTACACACAGGGATCCCACAGCGCCGGAAAACCACTCAGCAAGCTGTGCATCTAAGTACATTCTCATTGTGTCATTGTGTTGTTTAAAAGATGTGGAGTTCAGTAGTGGTGAGAACTTGTGTATCTGAATGAGGAATGTTAGGGGCCCTGAGTGAGGGGTATGAGGTGGTTGTGATGGCAACTGACATGTATATGATGGCATGGTCAGAGAGGTGGGATAATGATACGTAGTGAGAAGGTGAATTTAATGGAAAGCAGGGCAAGGTCAAGTAGATTGTGCGTGTATAGGACAGGTGTGTATTTTGTCGTGAGTGATCTAAGCGGAAATGGTTGAGTAGGCTCATATGTTGATGGTCGTTAATGTTGAGGTTAATGAGTACATGAATAATGAGTTGTGTAGAAGATCCTCATTAAAAGTGGCACTATTTATAAGATACAATGTGGGCATTGAATAGGGTGATGACTATGGGGTTGTGCTCAATACAATGACTGAATGGGGGTAAGATTGGAGAAGTCGCATTTGTGAGAGTTTTGTGGAGAAGGACACCCACTACACCACCTTTTTGATCCATGTAAGTTTATGGGAGGAAGTGGTGAAGTGTGTTTAGGGAGCTACAGGTGTTTGAGGTTATTGAAGTCTTGCTGATTGTAGGAGGCTGGGCTGGCTTGTAGTGGGTGTAGGAAAGTACCATCTTGCCTGGCATGTTACCCCATTTTTCACTGTATATATGTTGTTTTAGTTGTATGTGTCACTGGGACCCTGGTAACCCAGGGCCCCAGTGCTCATAAGTGTGCCTGAATGTGTTACCTGTGTAGTGACTAACTGTCTCACTGAGGCTCTGCTAATCAGAACCTCAGTGGTTATGCTCTCTCATTTCTTTCCAAATTGTCACTAACAGGCTAGTGACCATTTTTACCAATTTACATTGGCTTACTGGAACACCCTTATAATTCCCTAGTATATGGTACTGAGGTACCCAGGGTATTGGGGTTCCAGGAGATCACTATGGGCTGCAGCATTTCTTTTGCCACCCATAGGGAGCTCTGACAATTCTTACACAGGCCTGCCACTGCAGCCTGAGTGAAATAACGTCCACGTTATTTCACAGCCATTGTACACTGCACTTAAGTAACTTATAAGTCACCTATATGTCTAACCTTTACCTGGTAAAGGTTGGGTGCAAAGTTACTTAGTGTGAGGGCACCCTGGCACTAGCCAAGGTGCCCCCACATTGTTCAGAGCCAATTCCCTGAACTTTGTGAGTGCGGGGACACCATTACACGCGTGCACTACATATAGGTCACTACCTATATGTACCTTCACCATGGTAACTCCGAATATGGCCATGTAACATGTCTATGATCATGGAATTGCCCCCTCTATACCATCCTGGCATAGTTGGCACAATCCCATGATCCCAGTGGTCTGTAGCACAGACCCTGGTACTGCCAAACTGCCCTTCCTGGGGTTTCACTGCAGCTGCTGCTGCTGCCAACCCCTCAGACAGGCAGCTGCCCTCCTGGGGTCCAGCCAGGCCTGGCCCAGGATGGCAGAACAAAGAACTTCCTCTGAGAGAGGGTGTGACACCCTCTCCCTTTGGAAAATGGTGTGAAGGCAGGGGAGGAGTAGCCTCCCCCAGCCTCTGGAAATGCTTTGTTGGGCACAGAGGTGCCCAATTCTGCATAAGCCAGTCTACACCGGTTCAGGGACCCCTTAGCCCCAGCTCTGGCGCGAAACTGGACAAAGGAAAGGGGAGTGACCACTCCCCTGACCTGCACCTCCCCTGGGAGGTGTCCAGAGCTCCTCCAGTGTGCTCCAGACCTCTGCCATCTTGGAAACAGAGGTGCTGCTGGCACACTGGACTGCTCTGAGTGGCCAGTGCCACCAGGTGACGTCAGAGACTCCTGCTGATAGGCTCCTTCAGGTGTTAGTAGCCTATCCTCTCTCCTAGGTAGCCAAACCCTCTTTTCTGGCTATTTAGGGTCTCTGTCTCTGGGGAAACTTCAGATAACGAATGCATGAGCTCAGCCGAGTTCCTCTGCATCTCTCTCTTCACCTTCTGATAAGGAATCGACTGCTGACCGCGCTGGAAGCCTGCAAACCTGCAACATAGTAGCAAAGACGACTACTGCAACTCTGTAACGCTGATCCTGCCACCTTCTCGACTGTTTTCCTGCTTGTGCATGCTGTGGGGGTAGTCTGCCTCCTCTCTGCACCAGAAGCTCCGAAGAAATCTCCCGTGGGTCGACGGAATCTTCCCCCTGCAACCGCAGGCACCAAAAAGCTGCATCACCGGTCCCTTGGGTCTCCTCTCAGCACGACGAGCGAGGTCCCTCGAATCCAGCGACTCTGTCCAAGTGACCCCCATAGTCCAGTGACTCTTCAGCCCAAGTTTGGTGGAGGTAAGTCCTTGCCTCACCTCGCTGGGCTGCATTGCTGGGAACCGCGACTTTGCAGCTACTCCGGCCCCTGTGCACTTCCGGTGGAAATCCTTTGTGCACAGCCAAGCCTGGGTCCATGGCACTCTAACCTGCATTGCACGACTTTCTAAGTTGGTCTCCGGCGACGTGGGACTCCTTTGTGCAACTTCGGCAAGCACCGTTTCATGCATCCTTGTAGTGCCTGTTTCTGGCACTTCTCCGGGTGCTACCTGCTTCAGTGAGGGCTCTTTGTCTTGCTCGACGTCTCCTCTCTCTTCAGGTCCAATTTGCGACCTCCTGGTCCCTCCTGGGCCCCAGCAGCGTCCAAAACGCCAAACGCACGATTTGCAGCTTGCAAGGCTTGTTGGCGTTCTTTCGGCGGGAAAACACTTCTGCACGACTCCCGTCGGTGAGATGGATTCGTCCACCAAAGGAGAAGTCTCTAGCCCTTTTCGTTCCTGCAGAAACCTCAGCTTCTTCTGTCCAGTCGAAGCTTCTTTGCACCCGCAGCTGGCATTTCCTGGGCATCTGCCCATCTCCGACTTGCTTGTGACTTTTGGACTTGGTCCCCTTGTTCCACAGGTACCCTAGATTGGAAATCCACAGTTGTTGAATTGCTGGTTTGTGTCTTTCCTGCATTATTCCTCTAACACGACTTCTTTGTCCTTAGGGGAACTTTAGTGCACTTTGCACTCACTTTTCAGGGTCTTGGGGAGGGTTATTTTGCTAACTCTCACTATTTTCTAATAGTCCCAGCGACCCTCTACAAGGTCACATAGGTTTGGGGTCCATTCGTGGTTCGCATTCCACTTTTGGAGTATATGGTTTGTGTTGCCCCTATCCCTATGTTTCCCCATTGCATCCTATTGTAACTATACATTGTTTGCACTGTTTTCTAAGACTATACTGCATATTTTTTCTATTGTGTATATATATCTTGTGTATATTTCCTATCCTCTCACTGAGGGTACACTCTAAGATACTTTGGCATATTGTCATAAAAATAAAGTACCTTTATTTTTAGTATAACTGTGTATTGTGTTTTCTTATGATATTGTGCATATGAAACTAGGTGGTACTGTAGTAGCTTCACACGTCTCCTAGTTCAGCCTGAGCTGCTCTGCTAAGCTACCATTATCTATCAGCCTAAGCTGCTAGACACCCTATACACTAATAAGGGATAACTGGGCCTGGTGCAAGGTGCAAGTACCCCTTGGTACTCACTACAAGCCAGTCCAGCCTCCTACATTGGTTGTGCAGTGGTGGGATAAGTGCTTGAGACTACTTACCACTCTTGTCATTGTACTTTTCATAAGAGAAAAATATACAAAACAAGGTCAGTGTATATACACATAGCCAAAAAGTTTTGCATTTTCTCTTTTCACTCTTTTCTAAGTGCTGAAAAGTACTCCTAAACTTTCAAAAAGTTCTTAAAAGTTTAAAAAGTTTTTTTCTGTCTTTCCAAAAAGTTCTGAAAACTTTTTTCTCTTTTTCTATCACTTTAACTCTCTCTAAAAAAAATGTCTGGCACAGGCCAAAGTGTTGATCTGTCCAAACTTGCATATGACAAACTTAGCTGGAAAAGAGCAAGGAGTCTCTGTATAGAGAGAGGTTTGAGTGTAGGGAAGAATCCTTCCTTGGAACTATTACTAAACATGCTTAGAGAACAGGATAAGGCCATAGGTGCCCCATCTGTTGAAAAAGTACCTAATAGTTCCCAATCTGATTCAGGGACTCCCCCAGGAAAAGATTCAGGAAAGAAACTTCCTAGCCTGCCCATTACTAGACAATCTAGCATAGATGGTAATGATGATGAGCCACACCAAATAAATAGTGTTGTCTCACATCATAGCAAAAGCATTTATTCTCACCATACTGGTAGTAATGTTTCTGTAAACCAAGCTGTTAGGTTGGCTTCTGTAAGGGACAGGTCTTCTTCTGTTCATTCCCATCATAGCTCTGTTTCTAGAAATGTCCCTCCCACCAACCCTGATGACAGAATGTTAGAGAGGGAACTCAATAAGTTGATGGTGGAACAAACCAGACTGAAGCTTAAAAAGCAACAGCTGGATTTGGATAGACAGTCTTTTGAATTAGAGAAGGAAAGACAGAAGTTGGGTTTAGATACCCATGGTGGCAGCAGCAGTATTCCCCATAGTCATCCTGCAAAAGAGCATGATTCCAGGAATCTGCACAAGATAGTTCCCCCTTATAAGGAGGGGGATGACATTAACAAGTGGTTTGCTGCACTTGAGAGGGCCTGTGTTGTACAGGATGTCCCTCAAAGGCAGTGGGCTGCTATCCTATGGCTATCATTTAGTGGAAAAGGTAGGGATAGGCTCCTTACTGTGAAAGAAAATGATGCTAATAATTTCCAAGTTCTTAAGAATGCACTCCTGGATGGTTATGGCTTAACCACTGAACAGTACAGGATAAAGTTCAGAGAGACCAAAAAGGAGTCCTCACAAGACTGGGTTGATTTTATTGACCATTCAGTGAAGGCCTTGGAGGGGTGGTTACATGGCAGTAAAGTTACTGATTATGACAGCCTGTATAACCTAATCCTGAGAGAGCATATTCTTAATAATTGTGTGTCTGATTTGTTGCACCAGTACTTGGTGGACTCTGATCTGACCTCTCCCCAAGAATTGGGAAAGAAGGCAGACAAATGGGTCAGAACAAGAGTGAACAGAAAAGTTCATACAGGGGGTGACAAAGATGGCAACAAAAAGAAGGATGGTAAGTCTTCTGACAAGGGTGGGGACAAATCTAAAAATGAGTCTTCATCAGGCCCACAAAAACACTCTGGTGGGGGTGGTGGGTCCAAATCCTCCTTTAATCAGAACAAGGAAAAGAAACCATGGTGCTATTTATGTAAAATAAAAGGCCATTGGACAACAGATCCCAGTTGTCCAAAGAAAGGCACCACAGCTCCTACCACTACAACCCCTACTGCTACACCTAGTGTCCCTACTAATAGCAGTGGTGGTGGGAGCAAACCTACTAATAGCCAATCCAAGGGAGTAGCTGGGCTCACTTTTGGTAATTTAGTTGGGGTTGGTCTAATTAGGGAGACCACAGAGTCTACTTTAGTCTCTGAAGGGGCTATTGATTTAGCCACTTTGGTTGCTTGCCCCCATAACTTGGAGAAGTACAAGCAACTAACCCTAATAAATGGTGTTGAGGTCCAGGCCTACAGGGACACAGGTGCCAGTGTCACAATGGTGATTGAGAAACTGGTGCACCCTGAACAACACATACTTGGACACCAGTACCAAGTAACCGATGCTCACAACATAACACAAAGCCACCCCATGGCTGTTGTAAATCTCAACTGGGGGGGGTAACTGGTCCAAAGAAAGTTGTGGTAGCTTCAGATTTACCTATAGACTGTCTATTAGGGAATGATTTGGAGACATCAGCTTGGTCAGATGTGGAGTTGGAGGCCCATGCAGCAATGCTGGGCATCCCAGGGCATATTTTTGCTTTGACAAGGGCTCAGGCCAAAAAGCAAAAAGGACAGGGAAGCTTGGATCCTGGAACAATGGACCAAGTGCTCCCTAAAGCTAGGGCTAGTAGAAGCAAACCACTTCCTACTATCCCTCCCTCTACAGTGGATTCAACTTCTGAGGAAGAAGAATTCCCTCCCTGTGCAGAACCTACACCAGAGGAGCTGGAAGCAGACACTGCTGAGCTTTTGGGTGAAGGGGGGCCTGCCAGAGAGGAGCTGAGTGTGGCACAGCAAACCTGTCCCACATTAGAGGGTCTCAGACAGCAAGCTGTCAAACAAGCTAATGGGGATGTCAGTGACTCTCACAGAGTTTACTGGGAGGACAACCTCTTGTACACTGAGCATAGGGATCCTAAACCTGGAGCTGCCAGGAGATTAGTGATTCCTCAGGAGTACAGAAAGTTCCTCCTAACACTGGCACATGACATTCCCTTAGCTGGGCACCTAGGACAAATGAAAACTTGGGACAGGCTTGTTCCATTGGCCTAGGATGTCTGAGGACACAAAGGAATTTTGTAAGTCCTGTGAAACCTGTCAAGCCAGTGGCAAGACAGGTGGCACTCCAAAGGCACCCCTTATTCCACTGCCTGTGGTTGGGGTTCCCTTTGAAAGGGTAGGGGTTGACATAGTTGGCCCCCTTGACCCTCCTACTGCTTCAGGCAATAGGTTTATCTTAGTGGTAGTGGACCATGCCACAAGATATCCTGAAGCTATTCCTTTAAGGACCACTACAGCTCCTGCAGTGGCAAAGGCCCTCCTGGGAATATTTTCCAGGGTGGGCTTCCCAAAGGAAGTAGTATCAGACAGAGGAAGCAATTTCATGTCTGCATACTTAAAGGCCATGTGGAAGGAGTGTGGTGTAACGTACAAGTTCACAACACCCTATCATCCACAAACAAATGGACTGGTGGAGAGATTTAATAAAACTCTCAAAGGCATGATTATGGGTCTCCCTGAAAAACTCCGCAGGAGATGGGATATCCTTCTACCATGCCTCCTTTTTGCCTACAGGGAGGTACCCCAGAAAGGAGTGGGCTTCAGCCCCTTTGAACTTCTTTTTGGACACCCTGTTAGGTGTCCACTCACACTTGTAAAGGAGGGTTGGGAACAACCTTTAAAAGCTCCTAAGCAGGATATTGTGGACTATGTACTTGGCCTCAGATCAAGGATGGCTGAGTACATGAAAAAGGCCAGTAAAAACCTTCAGGCCAGCCAAGAGCTCCAGAAGCAATGGCATGATCAGAAGGCTGTTTTGGTTCAGTACCAACCAGGGCAGAAAGTGTGGGTCTTGGAGCCTGTGGCCCCAAGAGCACTCCAGGATAAATGGAGTGGACCCCACACAATTGTTGAAAAGAAGGGTGAAGTCACCTACTTGGTTGACTTAGGCACTGCCAGGAGTCCCCTTAGGGTGCTCCATGTCAACCGCCTGAAACCCTACTATGACAGGGCTGATCTCACCCTGCTCATGGCAACTGATGAGGGACAGGAAAAAGACAGTGATCCTCTACCTGATCTCTTCTCTTCCACAGAACAAGATGCTCTTGTGGAAGGTGTAGTTTTGGCTGATTGTCTTACTGCTGAGCAGAAAGATAATTGCATAAATCTCCTAGGACAATTTTCAGAACTCTTCTCTACTGTGCCAGGCATCACTTCTTGGTGTGAGCACACTATAGATACTGGAGACAGTTTACCTGTCAAAAGTAAGATCTATAGGCAGCCTGACCATGTCAGGGACTGCATAAAGCAAGAAGTTCAGAAAATGTTGGAACTAGGAGTGGTTGGGCACTCTGACAGTCCATGGGCTTCTCCTGTGGTACTGGTACCAAAACCCAATTCTAAAGATGGAAAGAAGGAAATGCGGTTTTGTGTAGACTATAGAGGTCTCAACTTGGTAACCAAAACTGATGCTCACCCTATACCCAGGGCAGATGAGCTTATAGATACACTGGCATCTGCCAAGTATCTAAGCACTTTTGATTTGACTGCGGGGTATTGGCAGATTGTGAGAAGGTAGCCTCTTTCTAGCCTTGTTACCCCCACTTTTGGCCTGTTTGTGAGTGTATGTCAGGGTGTTTGTCACTGTTTTCACTGTCTCACTGGGATCCTGATAGCCAGGCCTCAGTGCTCATAGTGAAAACACCATGTTTTCAGTATGGTTGTTATGTGTCACTGGGATCCTGCTAGTCAGGACCCCAGTGCTCATAGGTTTGTGGCCTATATGTATGTGTCACTGGGACCCTGTCACACAGGGCCCCAGTGCTCATAGGTGTGCATGTATATGTTCCCTGTGTGGTGCCTAACTGTCTCACTGAGGCTCTGCTAACCAGAACCTCAGTGGTTATGCTCTCTCATTACTTTCAAATTGTCACTAACAGGCTAGTGACCATTTTTTACCAATTTACATTGGCTTACTGGAACACCCTTATAATTCCCTAGTATATGGTACTGAGGTACCCAGGGTATTGGGGTTCCAGGAGATCCCTATGGGCTGCAGCATTTTTTTTGCCACCCATAGGGAGCTCTGACAATTCTTACACAGGCCTGCCACTGCAGCCTGAGTGAAATAACGTCCACGTTATTTCACAGCCATTTTACACTGCACTTAAGTAACTTATAAGTCACCTATATGTCTAACCTTTACCTGGTAAAGGTTAGGTGCAAAGTTACTTAGTGTGAGGGCACCCTGGCACTAGCCAAGGTGCCCCCACATTGTTCAGAGCCAATTCACTGAACTTTGTGAGTACGGGGACACCATTACACGCGTGCACTACATATAGGTCACTACCTATATGTAGCTTCACCATGGTAACTCCGAATATGGCCATGTAACATGTCTATGATCATGGAATTGCCCCCTCTATGCCATCCTGGCATTGTTGGTACAATTCCATAATCCCAGTGGTCTGTAGCACAGACCCTGGTACTGCCAGACTGCCCTTCCTGGGGTTTCTCTGCAGCTGCTGCTGCTGCCAACCCCTCAGACAGGCAGCTGCCCTCCTGGGGTCCAGCCAGGCCTGGCCCAGGATGGCAGAACAAAGAACTTCCTCTGAGAGAGGGTGTGACACCCTCTCCCTTTGGAAAATGGTGTGAAGGCAGGGGAGGAGTAGCCTCCCCCAGCCTCTGGAAATGCTTTGTTGGGCACAGATGTGCCCAATTCTGCATAAGCCAGTCTACACCGGTTCAGGGACCCCTTAGCCCCTGCTCTGGCGCGAAACTGGACAAAGGAAAGGGGAGTGACCACTCCCCTGACCTGCACCTCCCCTGGGAGGTGTCCAGAGCTCCTCCAGTGTGCTCCAGACCTCTGCCATCTTGGAAACAGAGGTGCTGCTGGCACACTGGACTGCTCTGAGTGGCCAGTGCCACCAGGTGACGTCAGAGACTCCTGCTGATAGGCTCCTTCAGGTGTTAGTAGCCTTTCCTCTCTCCTAGGTAGCCAAACCCTCTTTTCTGGCTATTTAGGGTCTCTGTCTCTGGGGAAACTTTAGATAACGAATGCATGAGCTCAGCCGAGTTCCTCTGCATCTCCCTCTTCACCTTCTGATAAGGAATCGACCGCTGACCGCGCTGGAAGCCTGCAAACCTGCAACATAGTAGCAAAGACGACTACTGCAACTCTGTAACGCTGATCCTGCCGCCTTCTCGACTGTTTTCCTGCTTGTGCATGCTGTGGGGGTAGTCTGCCTCCTCTCTGCACCAGAAGCTCTGAAGAAATCTCCCGTGGGTCGACGGAATCTTCCCCCTGCAACCGCAGGCACCAAAAAGCTGCATCTCCGGTCCCTTGGGTCTCCTCTCAGCACGACGAGCGAGGTCCCTCGAATCCAGCGACACCGTCCAAGTGACCCCCACAGTCCAGTGACTCTTCAGCCCAAGTTTGGTGGAGGTAAGTCCTTGCCTCACCTCGCTGGGCTGCATTGCTGGGAACCGCGACTTTGCAAGCTTCTCCGGCCCCTGTGCACTTCCGGCGGAAATCCTTCGTGCACAGCCAAGCCTGGGTCCACGGCACTCTAACCTGCATTGCACGACTTTCTAAGTTGGTCTCCGGCGACGTGGGACTCCTTTGTGCAACTTCGGCGAGCACCGTTTCACGCATCCTCGTAGTGCCTGTTTCTGGCACTTCTCCGGGTGCTACCTGCTTCAGTGAGGGCTCCTTGTCTTGCTCGACGTCCCCTCTCTCTGCAGGTCCAATTTGCGACCTCCTGGTCCCTCCTGGGCCCCAGCAGCGTCCAAAAACGCCAAACGCACGATTTGCGTGTAGCAAGGCTTGTTGGCGTCCATCCGGCGGAAAAAAACACTTCTGCACGACTCTCCAAGGCGTGGGGGATCCATCCTCCAAAGGGGAAGTCTCTAGCCCTTGTCGTTCCTGCAGTATTCACAGTTCTTCAGCCTAGTAAGAGCTTCTTTGCACCAACCGCTGGCATTTCTTGGGCATCTGCCCATCTCCGAGCTGCTTGTGACTCTTGGACTTGGTCCCCTTGTTCCACAGGTACCTTCAGACAGGAATCCATCGTTGTTGCATTGCTGATTTGTGTTTTCCTTGCATTCTCCCTCTAACACGACTATTTTGTCCTTAGGGGAACTTTGGTGCACTTTGCACTCACTTTTCAGGGTCTTGGGGAGGGTTATTTTTCTAACTCTCACTATTTTCTAATAGTCCCAGCGACCCTCTACAAGGTCACATAGGTTTGGGGTCCATTCGTGGTTCACATTCCACTTTTGGAGTATATGGTTTGTGTTGCCCCTATCCCTATGTTTCCCCATTGCATCCTATTGTAATTATACATTGTTTGCACTGTTTTCTAAGACTATACTGCATATTTTTGCTATTGTGTATATATATCTTGTGTATATTTCCTATCCTCTCACTGAGGGTACACTCTAAGATACTTTGGCATATTGTCATAAAAATAAAGTACCTTTATTTTTAGTATAACTGTGTATTGTGTTTTCTTATGATATTGTGCATATGACACTAAGTGGTACAGTAGTAGCTTCACACGTCTCCTAGTTCAGCCTGAGCTGCTTTGCTAAGCTACCATTATCTATCAGCCTAAGCTGCTAGACACCCTATACACTAATAAGGGATAACTGGGCCTGGTGCAAGGTGCAAGTACCCCTTGGTACTCACTACAAGCCAGTCCAGCCTCCTACATTGGTTGTGCAGTGGTGGGATAAGTGCTTTGAGACTACTTACCACTCTTGTCATTGTACTTTTCATAAGAGAAAAATATACAAAACAAGGTCAGTGTATATACACATAGCCAAAAAGTTTTTCATTTCCTCTTTTCACTCTTTTCTAAGTGCTGAAAAGTACTTCTAAACTTTCAAAAAGTTCTTAAAAGTTTAAAAAGTTTTTTTTTCTGTCTTTCCAAAAAGTTCTGAAAACTTTTTTTTTCTTTGTCTATCACTTTAACTCTCTCTAAAAATGTCTGGCACAGGCCAAAAAGTTGAACTGTCCAAACTTGCATATGATCACCTTAGCTGGAAAGGAGCAAGGAGTCTCTGCATAGAGAGAGGTTTGAGTGTAGGGAAGAATCCTTCCTTAGAACTGTTAATTAATATGCTTAGAGTACAGGATAAGGCCATAAGTGCCCAATCTGTAGAAAAAGTAGCTAATGGTTCTCAATCTGATCCAGGGACTCCCCCAGGAAAAGGTTCAGGAAAGAAACTTCTCAGCCTGCCCATTACTAGACAGTCTAGCATAGTTGGTACAGAGGTTGAATCACACCATACTAATGGTGTGCTCTCACATTATACTGGTAGCCAAGCTGTTAGGGTGCCCTCTGTAAGGGACAGGTCTCCTTCTGTTCATTCCCATCATACCTCTGTATCTAGAAATGTCCCTCCCACCCACCCTGATGACAGATTGTTAGAAAGGGAGCTCAATAGATTGAGAGTGGAACAAACCAGACTGAAGCTCAAGAAGCAACAGCTGGATTTGGATAGACAGTCTTTAGAAATAGAGAGGGAAAGACAGAAGTTGGGTTTAGATACCCATGGTGGCAGCAGCAGTATTCCCCATAGTCATCCTGCAAAAGAGCATGATTCCAGGAATCTGCACAAGATAGTTCCCCCTTATAAGGAGGGGGATGACATTAACAAGTGGTTTGCTGCACTTGAGAGGGCCTGTGCTGTACAGGATGTCCCTCAAAAGCAGTGGGCTGCTATCCTATGGCTATCATTTAGTGGAAAAGGTAGGGATAGGCTCCTTACAGTGAAAGAAAATGATGCCAATAATTTTACAGTTCTTAAGAATGCACTCCTGGATGGTTATGGCTTAACCACTGAACAGTACAGGATAAAGTTCAGAGAGACCAAAAAGGAGTCTTCACAAGACTGGGTTGATTTCATTGACCATTCAGTGAAGGCCTTGGAGGGGTGGTTACATGGCAGTAAAGTTACTGATTATGAAAGCCTGTATAACACAATCCTGAGAGAGCATATACTTAATAATTGTGTGTCTGATTTGTTGCACCAGTACCTGGTAGACTCTGATCTGACCTCTCCCCAAGAATTGGGAAAGAAGGCAGACAAATGGGTCAGAACAAGGGTGAACAGAAAAGTTCATACAGGGGGTGACAAAGATGGCAATAAGAAGAAAGATGGTGAAAAATCTCAAGATAAGCATGGGGATAAGGGTAAAACCAAAGATCCCACTTCAAATCTTAAACACTCTTCAGAGGGTGGGGATAAAACAAATTCTTCCTCTTCTTCCCAACCTGCACACATTAAAAAGCCCTGGTGCTTTGTGTGTAAAAACAGAGGCCATAGGCCAGGGGATAAGTCCTGTCCAGGTAAACCCCCTGAGCCTACCACCACTAATACATCAAGCTCTAGTGCCCCTAGCAGTAGTGGTACTAGTGGTGGGACTGCTGGCAACAGTCAAGCAAAGGGTGTAGTTGGGTTCACTTATGGGTCCATAGTGGAAACTGATGTAATCAGTCCCAAGACAGTTTCTGTCACACCTAGTGGCATTGGCCTTGCCACACTGGCTGCTTGTCCCCTTACAATGGATAAGTACAGGCAGACAGTGTCAATAAATGGTGTTGAGGCCTTGGCCTACAGGGACACAGGTGCCAGTTTCACTTTGGTGACTGAAAACCTAGTGCCTCCTGAACAACACATCATCGGACAACAGTATAAGATTATTGATGTCCATAACTCCACTAAGTTTCTTCCCTTAGCTATAATTCAGTTTAGTTGGGGTGGAGTTACTGGCCCTAAGCAGGTGGTGGTATCACCTAGCTTACCTGTAGACTGTCTCTTAGGTAATGACCTAGAGGCCTCAGGTTGGGCTGATGTAGAGTTTTATGCCCATGCAGCCATGCTGGGCATCCCTGAGGAATTGTTCCCTCTCATTTCAAGTGAAATGAAAAAGCAAAGGAGAGAAGGCCTGAAAACTCAGGATCCCTCTCCATCAACAGGTAAAAAGGGTATCACAGTATCCCCTAACCACCCTACCATTCAGGATACTATTCCTGTGGTGGGAGAAACCTCTCCTGGGGTGGCACCTGTTCCAAGGGAATCATCAGCTGGCAAAGCTGGACTCCCTGAGGTGGAAGTACCTCTCTGTGGGATAACTAACATTGGTGAGAAAAACAGCACCATTTTAGTTAACATGGAGCATCCCTCCAACCCTCCCAGAGAAACTTTAGTGCAGAAACCCTGCACTACCTCACAACACTTAGGACAGCATCCCTGCCCTAGTGTGGAGCTGATCGGACAGCATCCCTGCCCTGCTCCAACCCAAGAGAAACAGCATCCCTGTTCTCTCTTCCAGCCATATGGACAAAGTTTTTGCCCAGCTATGGCTTTTCTGAGACAGCATCCCTGTCTGGCATTTCCATCACTACAAATAGGTTCAGTGGACAATTCCCACTGCTCTAAACTAAAACTTACTGATAGAAACTCTGAAAATACATCTTCACATTGTTGCTTAGCTAAAAAACTTCAAACAGGGTGGTTTACATCCCCACAGGGAAGTAACCATTTAGTGGATGATAAAGGGAGTAACCAGTCTATTGCAGAGCTACTCTCTACTTATCACCACTTAGACAATAAAGTCTCAACTGGCCAAGGTTAGCCTTATTGTCCTTCGTTTGGGGGGGGGTTGTGTGAGAAGGTAGCCTCTTTCTAGCCTTGTTACCCCCACTTTTGGCCTGTTTGTGAGTGTATGTCAGGGTGTTTGTCACTGTTTTCACTGTCTCACTGGGATCCTGATAGCCAGGCCTCAGTGCTCATAGTGAAAACACCATGTTTTCAGTATGGTTGTTATGTGTCACTGGGATCCTGCTAGTCAGGACCCCAGTGCTCATAGGTTTGTGGCCTATATGTATGTGTCACTGGGACCCTGTCACACAGGGCCCCAGTGCTCATAGGTGTGCATGTATATGTTCCCTGTGTGGTGCCTAACTGTCTCACTGAGGCTCTGCTAACCAGAACCTCAGTGGTTATGCTCTCTCATTACTTTCAAATTGTCACTAACAGGCTAGTGACCATTTTTTACCAATTTACATTGGCTTACTGGAACACCCTTATAATTCCCTAGTATATGGTACTGAGGTACCCAGGGTATTGGGGTTCCAGGAGATCCCTATGGGCTGCAGCATTTTTTTTGCCACCCATAGGGAGCTCTGACAATTCTTACACAGGCCTGCCACTGCAGCCTGAGTGAAATAACGTCCACGTTATTTCACAGCCATTTTACACTGCACTTAAGTAACTTATAAGTCACCTATATGTCTAACCTTTACCTGGTAAAGGTTAGGTGCAAAGTTACTTAGTGTGAGGGCACCCTGGCACTAGCCAAGGTGCCCCCACATTGTTCAGAGCCAATTCACTGAACTTTGTGAGTACGGGGACACCATTACACGCGTGCACTACATATAGGTCACTACCTATATGTAGCTTCACCATGGTAACTCCGAATATGGCCATGTAACATGTCTATGATCATGGAATTGCCCCCTCTATGCCATCCTGGCATTGTTGGTACAATTCCATAATCCCAGTGGTCTGTAGCACAGACCCTGGTACTGCCAGACTGCCCTTCCTGGGGTTTCTCTGCAGCTGCTGCTGCTGCCAACCCCTCAGACAGGCAGCTGCCCTCCTGGGGTCCAGCCAGGCCTGGCCCAGGATGGCAGAACAAAGAACTTCCTCTGAGAGAGGGTGTGACACCCTCTCCCTTTGGAAAATGGTGTGAAGGCAGGGGAGGAGTAGCCTCCCCCAGCCTCTGGAAATGCTTTGTTGGGCACAGATGTGCCCAATTCTGCATAAGCCAGTCTACACCGGTTCAGGGACCCCTTAGCCCCTGCTCTGGCGCGAAACTGGACAAAGGAAAGGGGAGTGACCACTCCCCTGACCTGCACCTCCCCTGGGAGGTGTCCAGAGCTCCTCCAGTGTGCTCCAGACCTCTGCCATCTTGGAAACAGAGGTGCTGCTGGCACACTGGACTGCTCTGAGTGGCCAGTGCCACCAGGTGACGTCAGAGACTCCTGCTGATAGGCTCCTTCAGGTGTTAGTAGCCTTTCCTCTCTCCTAGGTAGCCAAACCCTCTTTTCTGGCTATTTAGGGTCTCTGTCTCTGGGGAAACTTTAGATAACGAATGCATGAGCTCAGCCGAGTTCCTCTGCATCTCCCTCTTCACCTTCTGATAAGGAATCGACCGCTGACCGCGCTGGAAGCCTGCAAACCTGCAACATAGTAGCAAAGACGACTACTGCAACTCTGTAACGCTGATCCTGCCGCCTTCTCGACTGTTTTCCTGCTTGTGCATGCTGTGGGGGTAGTCTGCCTCCTCTCTGCACCAGAAGCTCTGAAGAAATCTCCCGTGGGTCGACGGAATCTTCCCCCTGCAACCGCAGGCACCAAAAAGCTGCATCTCCGGTCCCTTGGGTCTCCTCTCAGCACGACGAGCGAGGTCCCTCGAATCCAGCGACACCGTCCAAGTGACCCCCACAGTCCAGTGACTCTTCAGCCCAAGTTTGGTGGAGGTAAGTCCTTGCCTCACCTCGCTGGGCTGCATTGCTGGGAACCGCGACTTTGCAAGCTTCTCCGGCCCCTGTGCACTTCCGGCGGAAATCCTTCGTGCACAGCCAAGCCTGGGTCCACGGCACTCTAACCTGCATTGCACGACTTTCTAAGTTGGTCTCCGGCGACGTGGGACTCCTTTGTGCAACTTCGGCGAGCACCGTTTCACGCATCCTCGTAGTGCCTGTTTCTGGCACTTCTCCGGGTGCTACCTGCTTCAGTGAGGGCTCCTTGTCTTGCTCGACGTCCCCTCTCTCTGCAGGTCCAATTTGCGACCTCCTGGTCCCTCCTGGGCCCCAGCAGCGTCCAAAAACGCCAAACGCACGATTTGCGTGTAGCAAGGCTTGTTGGCGTCCATCCGGCGGGAAAATACTTCTGCACGACTCTCCAAGGCGTGGGGGATCCATCCTCCAAAGGGGAAGTCTCTAGCCCTTGTCGTTCCTGCAGTATTCACAGTTCTTCAGCCTAGTAAGAGCTTCTTTGCACCAACCGCTGGCATTTCTTGGGCATCTGCCCATCTCCGAGCTGCTTGTGACTCTTGGACTTGGTCCCCTTGTTCCACAGGTACCTTCAGACAGGAATCCATCGTTGTTGCATTGCTGATTTGTGTTTTCCTTGCATTCTCCCTCTAACACGACTATTTTGTCCTTAGGGGAACTTTGGTGCACTTTGCACTCACTTTTCAGGGTCTTGGGGAGGGTTATTTTTCTAACTCTCACTATTTTCTAATAGTCCCAGCGACCCTCTACAAGGTCACATAGGTTTGGGGTCCATTCGTGGTTCACATTCCACTTTTGGAGTATATGGTTTGTGTTGCCCCTATCCCTATGTTTCCCCATTGCATCCTATTGTAATTATACATTGTTTGCACTGTTTTCTAAGACTATACTGCATATTTTTGCTATTGTGTATATATATCTTGTGTATATTTCCTATCCTCTCACTGAGGGTACACTCTAAGATACTTTGGCATATTGTCATAAAAATAAAGTACCTTTATTTTTAGTATAACTGTGTATTGTGTTTTCTTATGATATTGTGCATATGACACTAAGTGGTACTGTAGTAGCTTCACACGTCTCCTAGTTCAGCCTGAGCTGCTTTGCTAAGCTACCATTATCTATCAGCCTAAGCTGCTAGACACCCTATACACTAATAAGGGATAACTGGGCCTGGTGCAAGGTGCAAGTACCCCTTGGTACTCACTACAAGCCAGTCCAGCCTCCTACACAGATCAAATTATCAGAAGATGCTAAACCTAAGACTGCATTTTCTACCATTGGAGGACATTACCAGTTTACTGTAATGCCTTTTGGTTTGAAAAATGCACCTGCCACTTTTCAGAGGTTGGTGAACACAGTCCTGCAAGGGCTGGAAGCTTTCAGTGCAGCATATTTGGACGATATAGCTGTCTTTAGCTCCAGCTGGGATGATCACCTGGTCCACCTATGGAAAGTTTTGGAGGCCCTGCAAAAGGCAGGCCTCACTATCAAGGCTTCAAAGTGCCAGATAGGGCAGGGTAAGGTGGTTTATCTGGGACACCTTGTTGGTGGGGAACAGATTGCAACACTTCAGGGGAAAATCCAAACTATTATTGATTGGATTCCCCCTACCACTCAGACTCAGGTGAGAGCCTTCCTAGGCCTCACTGGGTATTACAGGAGGTTCATTAAGAACTATGGCTCCATTGCAGCCCCTCTTAATGACCTCACATCCAAGAAAATGCCTAAAAAGGTATTATGGACAGCAAACTGTCAGAAAGCTTTTGAGGAGCTGAAGCAGGCCATGTGCTCTGCACATGTCCTGAAAAGCCCTTGTTACTCTAAAAAATTCTATGTCCAAACTGATGCATCTGAATTAGGAGTAGGGGCAGTCCTATCACAACTTAATTCTGAGGGCCAGGACCAACCTGTTGCTTTTATTAGTAGGAGGTTGACCCCTAGAGAAAAGCGTTGGTCTGCCATTGAGAGGGAGGCCTTTGCTGTGGTCTGGGCTCTGAAGAAGTTGAGGCCATACCTGTTTGGCACTCACTTCATTGTTGAGACAGACCACAAACCTCTACTTTGGCTAAAACAAATGAAAGGTGAAAATCCTAAATTGTTGAGGTGGTCCATATCCCTACAGGGAATGGACTATACAGTGGAACATAGACCTGGGAGTAGCCACTCCAATGCAGATGGACTCTCCAGATATTTCCACTTAGACAATGAAGACTCATCAGGTCATGGCTAGTCTTATTGTCCTTCGTTTGGGGGAGGGTTGTGTAGGAAAGTACCATCTTGCCTGGCATGTTACCCCCATTTTTCACTGTATATATGTTGTTTTAGTTGTATGTGTCACTGGGACCCTGGTAACCCAGGGCCCCAGTGCTCATAAGTGTGCCTGAATGTGTTACCTGTGTAGTGACTAACTGTCTCACTGAGGCTCTGCTAATCAGAACCTCAGTGGTTATGCTCTCTCATTTCTTTCCAAATTGTCACTAACAGGCTAGTGACCATTTTTACCAATTTACATTGGCTTACTGGAACACCCTTATAATTCCCTAGTATATGGTACTGAGGTACCCAGGGTATTGGGGTTCCAGGAGATCCCTATGGGCTGCAGCATTTCTTTTGCCACCCATAGGGAGCTCTGACAATTCTTACACAGGACTGCCACTGCAGCCTGAGTGAAATAATGTCCACGTTATTTCACAGCCATTTTACACTGCACTTAAGTAACTTATAAGTCACCTATATGTCTAACCTTTACCTGGTAAAGGTTGGGTGCAAAGTTACTTAGTGTGAGGGCACCCTGGCACTAGCCAAGGTGCCCCCACATTGTTCAGAGCCAATTCCCTGAACTTTGTGAGTGCGGGGACACCATTACACGCGTGCACTACATATAGGTCACTACCTATATGGAGCTTCACCATGGTAACTCCGAATATGGCCATGTAACATGTCTATGATCATGGAATTGCCCCCTCTATACCATCCTGGCATAGTTGGCACAATCCCATGATCCCAGTGGTCTGTAGCACAGACCCTGGTACTGCCAAACTGCCCTTCCTGGGGTTTCACTGCAGCTGCTGCCAACCCCTCAGACAGGCAGCTGCCCTCCTGGGGTCCAGCCAGGCCTGGCCCAGGATGGCAGAACAAAGAACTTCCTCTGAGAGAGGGTGTGACACCCTCTCCCTTTGGAAAATGGTGTGAAGGCAGGGGAGGAGTAGCCTCCCCCAGCCTCTGGAAATGCTTTGTTGGGCACAGAGGTGCCCAATTCTGCATAAGCCAGTCTACACCGGTTCAGGGACCCCTTAGCCCCTGCTCTGGCGTGAAACTGGACAAAGGAAAGGGGAGTGACCACTCCCCTGACCTGCACCTCCCCTGGGAGGTGTCCAGAGCTCCTCCAGTGTGCTCCAGACCTCTGCCATCTTGGAAACAGAGGTGCTGCTGGCACACTGGACTGCTCTGAGTGGCCAGTGCCACCAGGTGACGTCAGAGACTCCTGCTGATAGGCTCCTTCAGGTGTTAGTAGCCTATCCTCTCTCCTAGGTAGCCAAACCCTCTTTTCTGGCTATTTAGGGTCTCTGTCTCTGGGGAAACTTCAGATAACGAATGCATGAGCTCAGCCGAGTTCCTCTGCATCTCTCTCTTCACCTTCTGATAAGGAATCGACTGCTGACCGCGCTGGAAGCCTGGAAACCTGCAACATAGTAGCAAAGACGACTACTGCAACTCTGTAACGCTGATCCTGCCGCCTTCTCGACTGTTTTCCTGCTTGTACATGCTGTGGGGGTAGTCTGCCTCCTCTCTGCACCAGAAGCTCCGAAGAAATCTCCCGTGGGTCGACGGAATCTTCCCCCTGCAACCGCAGGCACCAAAAAGCTGCATCACCGGTCCCTTGGGTCTCCTCTCAGCACAACGAGCGAGGTCCCTCGAATCCAGCGACTCTGTCCAAGTGACCCCCACAGTCCAGTGACTCTTCAGCCCAAGTTTGGTGGAGGTAAGTCCTTGCCTCACCTCGCTGGGCTGCATTGCTGGGAACCGCGACTTTGTAGCTACTCCGGCCCCTGTGCACTTCCGGCGGAAATCCTTTGTGCACAGCCAAGCCTGGGTCCACGGCACTCTAACCTGCATTGCACGACTTTCTAAGTTGGTCTCCGGCGACGTGGGACTCCTTTGTGCAACTTCGGCGAGCACCGTTTCACGCATCCTTGTAGTGCCTGTTTCTGGCAGTTCTCCGGGAGCTACCTGCTTCAGTGAGAGCTCTTTGTCTTGCTCGACGTCCCCTCTCTCTTCAGGTCCAATTTGCGACCTCCTGGTCCCTCCTGGGCCCCAGCAGCGTCCAAAAACGCCAAACGCACGATTTGCAGCTAGCAAGGCTTGTTGGCGTTGTTTCGGCGGGAAAACACTTCTGCACGACTCTCAACGGCGAGAGGAATCCGTCCACCAAAGGGGAAGTCTCTAGCCCTTTTTGTTCCTGCAGAAACCTCAGCTTCTTCTGTCCATTTGAAGCTTCTTTGAACCCGCAGCTGGCATTTCCTGGGCATCTGCCCATCTCCGACTTGCTTGTGACTTTTGGACTTGGTCCCCTTGTTCCACAGGTACCCTAGATTGGAAATCCACAGTTGTTGCATTGCTGGTTTGTGTCTTTCCTGCATTATTCCTCTAACACGACTTCTTTGTCCTTAGGGGAACTTTAGTGCACTTTGCACTCACTTTTCAGGGTCTTGGGGAGGGTTATTTTGCTAACTCTCACAATTTTCTAATAGTCCCAGCGACCCTCTACAAGGTCACATAGGTTTGGGGTCCATTCGTGGTTCGCATTCCACTTTTGGAGTATATGGTTTGTGTTGCCCCTATCCCTATGTTTCCCCATTGCATCCCATTGTAACTATACATTGTTTGCACTGTTTTCTAAGACTATACTGCATATTTTTGCTATTGTGTATATATATCTTGTGTATATTTCCTATCCTCTCACTGAGGGTACACTCTAAGATACTTTGGCATATTGTCATAAAAATAAAGTACCTTTATTTTTAGTATAACTGTGTATTGTGTTTTCTTATGATATTGTGCATATGACACTAGGTGGTACTGTAGTAGCTTCACACGTCTCCTAGTTCAGCCTGAGCTGCTCTGCTAAGCTACCATTATCTATCAGCCTAAGCTGCTAGACACCCCATACACTAATAAGGGATAACTGGGCCTGGTGCAAGGTGCAAGTACCCCTTGGTACTCACTACAAGCCAGTCCAGCCTCCTACAGTTGGTACCAAGGGGTACTGACACTCTGTACCAGGACCAGTTGTCCCTTATTAGTGTAGAAGAGGTGTTTCTAGCAGCTTAGGCTGATAGAAGGTAGCTATAGCAGAGCAGCTTAGGCTGAACAAGGTGACATGCAAAGCTCCTACTATACCACTGGTGTCATATGCACAATATCATAAGAAAACACAATCCACAGATATACTAAAAATAAAGGCACTGGAGCACAGTGGAGGAGCTCTGGGCACCTCCCCTGGGAGGTGCAGGTCAGGGGAGTGGTCACACCCCTTTCCTTTGTCCAGTTTCATGCCAGAGCAGGGCTGGGGGATCCCTGAACTGGTGTAGACTGGCTTATGCAGAGATGGTCACCATCTGTGCCCATCAAAGCATTTCCAGAGGCTGGGGGAGGCTACTCCTCCCCAGCCCTGACACCTTTTTCCAAAGGGAGAGGGTGTAACACCCTCTCTCTGAGGAAGTCCTTTGTTCTGCCTTCCTGGGCCAAGCCTGGCTGGACCCCAGGAGGGCAGAAACCTGTCTGAGGGGTTGGCAGCAGCAGCAATTCCATGATCTTAGACATGTTACATGGCCATGTTCGGAGTTACCATTGTGACGCTATACATAGGTATTGACCTATGTATAGTGCACGCGTGTAATGGTGTCCCCGCACTCACAAAGTCCGGGGAATTTGCCCTGAACGATGTGGGGGCACCTTGGCTAGTGCCAGGGTGCCCACACACTAAGTAAGTTAGCACCCAACCTTTACCAGGTAAAGGTTAGACATATAGGTGACTTATAAGTTACTTAAGTGCAGTGGTAAATGGCTGTGAAAGAACATGGACGTTATTTCATTCAGGCTGCAGTGGCAGGCCTGTGTAAGAATTGTCAGAGCTCCCTATGGGTGGCAAAAGGAATGCTGCAGCCCATAGGGATTTCCTGGAACCCCAATACCCTGGGTACCTCAGTACCATATACTAGGGAATTATAAGGGTGTTCCAGTATGCCAATGTGAATTGGTGAAATTGGTCACTAGCCTGTTAGTGACAATTTGGAAAGCAAAGAGAGAGCATAACCACTGAAGTTCTGGTTAGCAGAGCCTCAGTGAGACAGTTAGTCATCACACAGGGAATACATACAGGGCACACTTATGAGCACTGGGGCCCTGGCTGGCAGGGTCCCAGTGACACATACAACTAAAACAAATATATATACAGTGAAATATGGGGGTAACATGCCATGCAAGATGGTACTTTCCTACACAACCCCCCCCCCCAAAAGAAGGACAATAAGACTAGCCATGACCTGATGAGTCTTCATTGTCTAAGTGGAAATATCTGGAGAGTCCATCTGCATTGGAGTGGGTACTCCCAGGTCTATGTTCCACTGTATAGTCCATTCCCTGTAGAGATATGGACCACCTCAACAATTTATGGTTTTCACCTTTCATTTGTTTTTGCCAAAGTAGAGGTTTGTGGTCTGTCTGAACAATGAAGTGAGTGCCAAACAGGTATGGCCTCAACTTCTTCAGTGCGCAGACCACAGCAAAGGCCTCCCTCTCTATGGCAGACCAACACTTTTCTCTAGGGGTCAACCTCCTGCTGATAAAAGCAACAGGTTGATCCTGGCCCTCAGAATTGAGTTGTGATAAGACTGCCCCTACCCCTAATTCAGATGCATCAGTTTGAACAATGAATTTCTTGGAGTAACATGGACTTTTTAGGACAGGTGCAGAGCACATAGACTGTTTCACCTCCTCAAAAGCTTTCTGACAGCTAGCTGTCCACAATACCTTTTTAGGCATTTTCTTAGAAGTGAGGTCATTAAGAGGGGCTGTTATGGAGCCACAGTTCTTTATGAACCTCCTGTAATACCCAGTGAGACCTAAGAAGGCTCTCACCTGGGTCTGAGTTGTAGGGGGAACCCAATCTATGATAGTTTGGATTTTCCCCTGAAGTGGTGCAATCTGTTCTCCACCTACAAGGTGTACCATATAAACCACCTTACCCTGCCCTATCTGGCACTTTGAAGCCTTGATAGTGAGGCCTGCCTTTTGCAGGGCCTCCAAAACTTTCCATAGGTGGACCAGGTGATCATCCCAGGTGGAGCTAAAGACAGCTATATCATCTAGATATGCTGCACTAAAAGCCTCCAACCCTTGCAGGACTGTGTTCACCAACCTCTGAAAAGTGGCAGGTGCATTTTTCAAACCAAAAGGCATTACAGTAAACTGGTAATGTCCTCCAATGGTAGAAAATGCAGTCTTAGGTTTAGCATCTTCTGACAATTTGATCTGCCAATACCCTGCAGTCAAATCAAAAGTGCTTAGATACTTGGCAGATTCCAGTGTATCTATGAGCTCATCTGCCCTGGGTATAGGGTGAGCATCAGTTTTGGTTACCAAGTTGAGACCTCTATAGTCTACACAATACCGCATTTCCTTCTTTCCATCTTTGGAATGGGGTTTTGGTACCAGTACCACAGGAGAAGCCCATGGACTGTCAGAGTGCTCAACCACTCCTAGTTCTAACATTTTCTGGACCTCTTGCTTTATGCAGTCCCTGACATGGTCAGGCTGCCTATAGATCTTACTTTTGACAGGTAAACTGTCTACAGTATCTATAGTGTGCTCACACCAAGAAGTGGTACCTGGCACAGTAGAGAAGAGTTCAGAGAATTGATCTAGGAGATTTATGCAATTATCTTTCTGCTCAGCAGTAAGACAATCAGCCAAAACTACACCTTCCACAAGAGCATCTTGTTCTGTGGAAGAGAAGAGATCAGGTAGAGGATCACTGTCTTCTTCCTGTCCCTCATCAGTTGCCATGAGCAGGGTGAGATCAGCCCTGTCATAGTAGGGTTTCAGGCGGTTGACATGGAGCACCCTAAGGGGACTCCTGGCAGTGCCTAAGTCAAATAAATAGGTGACTTCTCCCTTCTTTTCAACAATTGTGTGGGGACCACTCCATTTATCTTGGAGTCCTCTTGGGGCCACAGGCTCCAAGACCCACACTTTCTGCCCTGGTTGGTACTGAACCAAAACAGCCTTCTGATCATGCCATTCCTTCTGGAGCTCTTGGCTGGCCTGAAGGTTTTTACTGGCCTTTTTCATGTACTCAGCCATCCTTGATCTGAGGCCAAGTACATAATCCACAATATCCTGCTTAGGAGCTTTTAAAGGTTGTTCCCAACCCTCCTTTACAAGTGTGAGTGGACCCCTAACAGGGTGTCCAAAAAGTAGTTCAAAGGGGCTGAAGCCCACTCCTTTCTGGGGTACCTCCCTGTAGGCAAAAAGGAGGCATGGTAGAAGGATATCCCATCTCCTGCGGAGTTTTTCAGGGAGACCCATAATCATGCCTTTGAGAGTTTTATTAAATCTCTACACCAGTCCATTTGTTTGTGGATGATAGGGTGTTGTGAACTTGTAAGTTACACCACACTCCTTCCACATGGCCTTTAAGTATGCAGACATGAAATTGCTTCCCCTGTCTGATACTACTTCCTTTGGGAAGCCCACCCTGGAAAATGTTCCCAGGAGGGCCTTTGCCACTGCAGGTGCTGTAGTGGTCCTTAAAGGAATAGCTTCAGGATATCTTGTGGCATGGTCCACTATCACCAAGATAAATCTATTGCCTGAAGCAGTAGGAGGGTCAAGGGGGCCAACTATGTCAACCCCTACCCTTTCAAAGGGAACCCCAACCACAGGCAGTGGAATAAGGGGTGCCTTTGGGGTGCCACCTGTCTTGCCACTGGCTTGACAGGTTTCACAGGACTTACAAAATTCCTTTGTGTCCTCAGACATCCTAGGCCAATGAAACAATGGAACCAGTCTGTCCCAAGTTTTCATTTGACCCAGGTGTCCAGCTAGGGGAATGTCATGTGCCAGTGTTAGGAGGAACTTTCTGTACTCCTGAGGAATCACTAATCTCCTGGCAGCTCCAGGTTTAGGATCCCTATGCTCAGTGTACAAGAGGTTGTCCTCCCAGTAAACTCTGTGAGAGTCACTGACATCCCCATTAGCCTGTTTGACAGCTTGCTGTCTGAGACCCTCTAATGTGGGACAGGTTTGCTGTGCCACACTCAGCTCCTCTCTGGCAGGCCCCCCTTCAACCAAAAGCTCAGCAGTGTCTGCTTCCAGCTCCTCTGGTGTAGGTTCTGCACAGGGAGGGAATTCTTCTTCCTCAGAAGTAGAATCCACTGTAGAGGGAGGGATAGTAGGAGGTGGTTTGCTTCTACTAGCCCTAGCTTTAGGGAGCACTCGGTCCATTGTTCCAGGATCCAAGCTTCCCTGTCCTTTTTGCTTTTTGGCCTGAGCCCTTGTCAAAGCAAAAATATGCCCTGGGATGCCCAGCATTGCTGCATGGGCCTCCAACTCCACATCTGACCAAGCTGATGTCTCCAAATCATTCCCTAATAGACAGTCTACAGGTAAATCTGAAGCTACCACAACTTTCTTTGGACCAGTAACCCCCTCCCAGTTGAGATTAACAACAGCCATGGGGTGGCTAAGTGTGTTGTTGTGAGCATCGGTTACTTGGTACTGGTGACCAAGTAGGTGTTGTTCAGGGTGGACCAGTTTCTCTATGACCATAGTCACACTGGCTCCAGTGTCCCTGTAGGCCTGAACCTCAACACCATTTATTAGGGGTAGCTGCTTGTACTTATCCATATTAAGGGGACAAGCAACTAAGGTGGCTAAATCAATAGCCCCCTCAGAGACTAACACAGCCTCTGTGGCCTCCCTAAGAAGGCCAACCCCAACTAAGTTACCAATAGTGAGCCCAGCTACTCCCTTGGATTGGCTATTAGTAGGTTTGCTCCCACCACCACTGCTATTAGTAGGGACACTAGGTGTAGCAGTAGGGGTTGTAGTGGTAGGAGGCTTGGTGCCTTTCTTTGGACAACTGGGATCTGTTGTCCAATGGCCTTTTATTTTACATAAATAGCACCATGGTTTCTTTTCCTTGTTCTGATTAAAAGAGGATTTGGGCCCACCACCCCCACCAGAGTGTTTTTGTGGGCCTGATGAAGACTCATTTTTAGATTTGTCCCCACCCTTGTCAGAAGACTTACCATCCTTCTTTTTGTTGCCATCTTTGTCACCCCCTGTATGAACTTTTCTGTTCACCCTTGTTCTGACCCATTTGTCTGCCTTCTTTCCCAATTCTTGGGGAGAGGTCAGATTAGAGTCCACCAAGTACTGGTGCAACAAATCAGACACACAATTATTAAGAATATGCTCTCTCAGGATCAAGTTATACAGGCTGTCATAATCAGTAACTTTACTGCAATGTAACCACCCCTCCAAGGCCTTCACTGAATGGTCAATGAAATCAACCCAGTCTTGTGAAGACTCCTTTTTGGTCTCTCTGAACTTTATCCTGTACTGTTCAGTGGTTAAGCCATAACCATCCAGGAGTGCATTCTTAAGAACTTGGAAATTATTAGCATCATTTTCTTTCACAGTAAGGAGCCTATCCCTACCTTTTCCACTAAATGATAGCCATAGGATAGCAGCCCACTGCCTTTGAGGGACATCCTGTACAACACAGGCCCTCTCAAGTGCAGCAAACCACTTGTTAATGTCATCCCCCTCCTTATAAGGGGGAACTATCTTGTGCAGATTCCTGGAATCATGCTCTTTTGCAGGATGACTATGGGGAATACTGCTGCTGCCACCATGGGTTTCTAAACCCAGTTTCTGTCTCTCCTTCTCTACTTCTAAAGTCTGTCTATCCAAATCCAGCTGTTGCTTCTTGAGCTTCAGTCTGGTTTGTTCCACTCTCAATCTATTGAGCTCCCTTTCTAACAATCTGTCATCAGGGTGGGTGGGAGGGACATGCCTTGCAACAGAAGTATGGTGAGAATGGACAGAAGGAGACCTGTCCCTTACAGAAGCCACCCTAACAGCTTGGCTAACAGAAACATCACTACCAGTATGGTGAGAATAAATGCTTTTGCTATGATGTGAGACAACACTATTTGTATGGTGTGGCTCATCATCATTACCAACTATGCTAGACTGTCTAGTAATGGGCAGGCTAGGAAGTTTCTTTCCTGAATCTTTTCCTGGGGGAGTCCCTGGATCAGATTGGGAACCATTAGCTACTTTTTCAACAGATGGGGCACTTCTTGCCTTATCTTGTTCTCTAAGCATGTTAAGTAACAATTCCAAGGAAGGATTCTTCCCTACACTCAAACCTCTCTCTATGCAGAGACTCCTTGCTCCTTTCCAGCTAAGGTGATCATATGCAAGTTTGAACAGATCAACATTTTGGCCTGTGCCAGACATTTTTAGAGAGAGTTAAAGTGATAGTAAAAGATAAAAAGTTTGTCAGAGCTTTTAGAAAGACAGAGAAAAAAACTTTTAAAACTTTTTAGAACTTTTTAGAAAGTTAGAAGTACTTTTCAGCACTTAGAAAAGAGTGAAAAGAGGAAATGCAAAACTTTTTGGCTATGTGTATATACACTGACCTTGTTTTGTATATTTTTCTCTTATGAAAAGTACAATGACAAGAGTGGTAAGTAGTCTCAAAGCACTTATCCCACCGCTGCACAACCAATGTAGGAGGCTGGACTGGCTTGTAGTGAGTACCAAGGGGTACTTGCACCTTGCACCAGGCCCAGTTATCCCTTATTATTGTATAGGGTGTCTAGCAGCTTAGGCTGATAGATAATGGTAGCTTAGCAGAGCAGCTTAGGCTGAACTAGGAGACGTGTGAAGCTACTACAGTACCACTTAGTGTCATATGCACAATATCATAAGAAAACACAATACACAGTTATACTAAAAATAAAGGTACTTTATTTTTATGACAATATGCCAAAGTATCTTAGAGTGTACCCTCAGTGAGAGGATAGGAAATATACACAAGATATATATACACAATAGCAAAAATATGCAGTATAGTCTTAGAAAACAGTGCAAACAATGTATAGTTACAATAGGATGCAATGGGGAAACATAGGGATAGGGGCAACACAAACCATATACTCCAAAAGTGGAATGCGAACCACGAATGGACCCCAAACCTATGTGACCTTGTAGAGGGTCGCTGGGACTATTAGAAAATAGTGAGAGTTAGAAAAATAACCCTCCCCAAGACCCTGAAAAGTGAGTGCAAAGTGCACTAAAGTTCCCCTAAGGACAAAGAAGTCGTGTTAGAGGAATAATGCAGGAAAGACACAAACCAACAATGCAACAACTGTGGATTTCCAATCTAGGGTACCTGTGGAACAAGGGGACCAAGTCCAAAAGTCACAAGCAAGTCGGAGATGGGCAGATGCCCAGGAAATGCCAGCTGCGGGTGCAAAGAAGCTTCTACTGGACAGAAGAAGCTGAGGTTTCTGCAGGAACGAAAAGGGCTAGAGACTTCCCCTTTGGTGGACGGATCCTTCTCGCCGTGGAGAGTCGTGCAGAAGTGTTTTCCCGCCGAAGGAACGCCAACAAGCCTTGCTAGCTGCAAATTGTGCGGTTATTGTTTTTGGACGCTGCTGTGGCCCTGGAGGGACCAGGAGGTCGCAAATTGGACCAGGAGAGAGAGGGGACGTCGAGCAAGACAAGGAGGCCTCTCAGCAGCAGGTAGCACCCGGAACCAGAAACAGGCACTACGAGGATGCGTGAAACGGTGCTCACCCGAAGTCGCACAAAGGAGTCCCACGTCGCCGGAGACCAACTTAGAAAGTCGTGCAATGCAGGTTAGAGTGCCGTGGACCCAGGCTTGCTGTGCACAAAGGATTTCCGCCGGAAGTGCACAGGGGCCGGAGTAGCTGCAAAAGTCGCGGTTCCCAGCAATGCAGCCCAGCGAGGTGAGGCAAGGACTTACCTCCACCAAACTTGGACTGAAGAGTCACTGGACTGTGGGGGTCACTTGGACAGAGTCGCTGGATTCGAGGGACCTCGCTCGTCGTGCTGAGAGGAGACCCAAGGGACCGGTAATGCAGCTTTTTGGTGCATGCGGTTGCAGGGGGAAGATTACGTCGACCCACGGGAGATTTCTTCGGAGCTTCTGGTGCAGAGAGGAGGCAGACTACCCCCACAGCATGCACAAGCAGGAAAACAGTCGAGAAGGCGGCAGGATCAGCGTTACAGAGTTGCAGTAGTCGTCTTTGCTACTATGTTGCAGGTTTGCAGGCTTCCAGCGCGGTCAGCAGTCGATTCCTTGGCAGAAGGTGAAGAGAGAGATGCAGAGGAACTCGGATGAGCTCTTGCATTCGTTATCTAAAGTTTCCCCAGAGACAGAGACCCTAAATAGCCAGAAAAGAGGGTTTGGCTACCTAGGAGAGAGGATAGGCTACCAACACCTGAAGGAGCCTATCAGAAGGAGTCTCTGACGTCACCTGGTGGCACTGGCCACTCAGAGCAGTCCAGTGTGCCAGCAGCACCTCTGTTTCCAAGATGGCAGAGGTCTGGAGCACACTGGAGGAGCTCTGGACACCTCCCAGGGGAGGTGCAGGTCAGGGGAGTGGTCACTCCCCTTTCCTTTGTCCAGTTTCGCACCAGAGCAGGGCTAAGGGGTCCCCTGAACCGGTGTAGACTGGCTTATGCAGAATTGGGCACCTCTGTGCCCAACAAAGCACTTCCAGAGGCTGGGGGAGGCTACTCCTCCCCTGCCTTCACACCATTTTCCAAAGGGAGAGGGTGTAACACCCTCTCTCAGAGGAAGTCCTTTGTTCTGCCATCCTGGGCCAGGCCTGGCTGGGCCCCAGGAGGGCAGATGCCTGTCTGAGGGGTTGGCAGCAGCAGCAGCTGCAGTGAAACCCCAGGAAGGGCAGTTTGGCAGTACCAGGGTCTGTTCTACAGACCACTGGGATCATGGGATTGTGCCAACTATGCCAGGATGGCATAGAGGGGGCAATTCCATGATCATAGACATGTTACATGGCCATATTCGGAGTTACCATTGTGAAGCTACATATAGGTAGTGACCTATATGTAGTGCACGTGTGTAATGGTGTCCCCGCACTCACAAAGTTCAGGGAATTGGCTCTGAACAATGTGGGGGCACCTTGGCTAGTGCCAGGGTGGCCTCACACTAAGTAACTTTGCACCTAACCTTTACCAGGTAAAGGTTAGACATATAGGTGACTTATAAGTTACTTAAGTGCAGTGTAAAATGGCTGCGAAATAACGTGGACGTTATTTCACTCAGGCTGCAGTGGCAGGCCTGTGTAAGAATTGTCAGAGCTCCCTATGGGTGGCAAAAGAAATGCTGCAGCCCATAGGGATCTCCTGGAACCCCAATACCCTGGGTACCACAGTACCATATACTAGGGAATTATAAGGGTGTTCCAGTAAGCCAATGTAAATTGGTAAAAATGGTCACTAGCCTGTTAGTGACAATTTGGAAAGAAATGAGAGAGCATAACCACTGGGGTTCTGATTAGCAGAGCCTCAGTGAGACAGGTAGTCACTACACAGGTAACACATTCAGGCACACTTATGAGCACTGGGGCCCTGGGTTACCAGGGTCCCAGTGACACATACAACTAAAACAACATATATACAGTGAAAAATGGGGGTAACATGCCAGGCATCCGTCCACCAAATGGGAAGTCTCTAGCCCTTTTCGTTCCTGCAGAAACCTCAGCTTCTTCTGTCCAGTAGAAGCTTCTTTGCACCCGCAGCTGGCATTTCCTAGGCATTTGCCCATCTCCGATTTGCTTGTGACTTTTGGACTTGGTCCCCTTGTTCCACAGGTACCCTAGATTGGAAATCCACAGTTGTTGCATTGTTGGTTTGTGTCTTTCCTGCATTATTCCTCTAACACGACTTCTTTGTCCTAAGGGGAACTTTAGTGCACTTTGCACTCACTTTTCAGGGTCTTGGGGAGGGTTATTTTTTCTAACTCTCACTATTTTCTAATAGTCCCAGCAACCCTCTACAAGGTCACATAGGTTTGGGGTCCATTCGTGGTTCGCATTCCACTTTTGGAGTATATGGTTTGTGTTGCCCCTATCCCTATGTTTCCCCATTGCATCCTATTGTAACTATACATTGTTTGCACTGTTTTCTAAGACTATACTGCATATTTTTGCTATTATGTATATATATCTTGTGTATATTTCCTATCCTCTCACTGAGGGTACACTCTAAGATACTTTGGCATTTTGTCATAAAAATAAAGTACCTTTATTTTTAGTATAACTGTGTATTGTGTTTTCTTATGATATTGTGCATATGACACTAAGTGGTACTGTAGTAGCTTCACACGTCTCCTAGTTCAGCCTAAGCTGCTCTGCTAAGCTACCATTATCTATCAGCCTAAGCTGCTCTACACCCTATACACTAATAAGGGATAACTGGGCCTGGTGCAAGGTGCAA
This sequence comes from Pleurodeles waltl, assembly GCF_031143425.1. Taxonomy (NCBI): domain Eukaryota; kingdom Metazoa; phylum Chordata; class Amphibia; order Caudata; family Salamandridae; genus Pleurodeles; species Pleurodeles waltl. The sequence continues at coordinate 8,523,967 of NC_090438.1, read as the reverse complement.
GTACCCCTTGGTTCTCACTACAAGCCAGTCCAGCATCCTACATTGGTTGTGCAGCGGTGGGATAAGTGCATTGAGACTACTTACCACTCTTGTCATTGTACTTTTCATAAGAGAAAAATATACAAAACAAGGTCAGTGTATATACACATAGCCAAAAAGTTTTGCATTTCCTCTTGTCACTCTTTTCTAAGTGCTGAAAAGTACTTCTAACTTTCTAAAAAGTTAAAAAAAAGTTTTTTTCTCTGTCTTTCTAAAAGCTCTGACAAACTTTTTATCTTTTACTATCACTTTAACTCTCTCTAAAAATGTCTGGCACAGGCCAAAATGTTGATCTGTCCAAACTTGCATATGATCACCTTAGCTGGAAAGGAGCAAGGAGTCTCTGCATAGAGAGAGGTTTGAGTGTAGGGAAGAATCCTTCCTTGGAACTGTTACTTAACATGCTTAGAGAACAAGATAAGGCTAGAAGTGCCCCATCTGTTGAAAAAGTAGCTAATGGTTCTCAATCTGATCCAGGGACTCCCCCAGGAAAAGATTATGGAAAGAAACTTCCTAGCCTGCCCATTACTAGACAGTCTAGCATAGTTGGTAATGATGATGAGCCACACCATATAAATAGTGTTGTCTCACATCATAGCAAAAGCATTTATTCTCACCATACTGGTAGTGATGTTTCTGTTAGCCAAGCTGTTAGGGTGGCTTCTGTAAGGGACAGGTCTCCTTCTGTCCATTCTCACCATACTTCTGTTTCAAGGCATGTCCCTCCCACCCACCCTGATGACAGATTGTTAGAAAGGGATCTCAATAGATTGAGAGTGGAACAAACCAGACTGAAGCTCGAGAAGCAACAGCTGGATTTGGATAGACAGACTTTAGAAGTAGAGAAGGAGAGACAGAAACTGGGTTTAGAAACCCATGGTGGCAGCAGCAGTATTCCCCATAGTCATCCTGCAAAAGAGCATGATTCCAGGAATCTGCACAAGATAGTTCCCCCTTATAAGGAGGGGGATGATATTAACAAGTGGTTTGCTGCACTTGAGAGGGCCTGTGTTGTACAGGATGTCCCTCAAAGGCAGTGGGCTGCTATCCTATGGCTATCATTTAGTGGAAAAGGTAGGGATAGGCTCCTTACTGTGAAAGAAAATGATGCTAATAATTTCCAAGTTCTTAAGAATGCACTCCTGGATGGTTATGGCTTAACCACTGAACAATACAGGATAAAGTTCAGAGAGACCAAAAAGGAGTCTTCACAAGACTGGGTTGATTTCATTGACCATTCAGTGAAGGCCTTGGAGGGGTGGTTACATGGCAGTAAAGTTACTGATTATGACAGCCTGTATAACTTGATCCTGAGAGAGCATATTCTTAATAATTGTGTGTCTGATTTGTTGCACCAGTACTTGGTGGACTCTGATCTGACCTCTCCCCAAGAATTGGGAAAGAAGGCAGACAAATGGGTCAGAACAAGGGTGAACAGAAAAGTTCATACAGGGGGTGACAAAGATGGCAACAAAAAGAAGGATGGTAAGTCTTCTGACAAGGGTGGGGACAAATCTAAAAATGAGTCTTCATCAGGCCCACAAAAACACTCTGGTGGGGGTGGTGGGCCCAAATCCTCTTTTAATCAGAACAAGGAAAAGAAACCATGGTGCTATTTATGTAAAATAAAAGGCCATTGGACAACAGATCCCAGTTGTCCAAAGAAAGGCACCAAGCCTCCTACCACTACAACCCCTACTGCTACACCTAGTGTCCCTACTAATAGCAGTGGTGGTGGGAGCAAACCTACTAATAGCCAATCCAAGGGAGTAGCTGGGCTCACTATTGGTAACTTAGTTGGGGTTGGCCTTGTTAGGGAGGCCACAGAGGCTGTGTTAGTCTCTGAGGGGGCTATTGATTTAGCCACCTTAGTTGCTTGTCCCCTTAATATGGATAAGTACAAGCAGCTACCCCTAATAAATGGTGTTGAGGTTCAGGCCTACAGGGACACTGGTGCCAGTGTGACTATGGTCATAGAGAAACTGGTCCACCCTGAACAACACCTACTTGGTCACCAGTACCAAGTAACCGATGCTCACAACAACACACTTAGCCAACCCATGGCTGTTGTAAATCTCAACTGGGGGGGGGTTACTGGTCCAAAGAAAGTTGTGGTAGCTTCAGATTTACCTGTAGACTGTCTATTAGGGAATGATTTGGAGACATCAGCTTGGTCAGATGTGGAGTTGGAGGCCCATGCAGCAATGCTGGGCATCCCAGGGCATATTTTTGCTTTGACAAGGGCTCAGGCCAAAAAGCAAAAAGGACAGGGAAGCTTGGATCCTGGAACAATGGACCAAGTGCTCCCTAAAGCTAGGGCTAGTAGAAGCAAACCACTTCCTACTATCCCTCCCTCTACAGTGGATTCAACTTCTGGGGAAGAAGAATTCCCTCCCTGTGCAGAACCTACACCAGAGGAGCTGGAAGCAGACACTGCTGAGCTTTTGGGTGAAGGGGGGCCTGCCAGGGATGAGCTGAGTGTGGCACAGCAAACCTGTCCCACATTAGAGGGTCTCAGACAGCAAGCTGTCAAACAGGCTAATGGGGATGTCAGTGACTCTTGCACTAGCCAAGGTGCCCCCACATGGTTCAGAGCCAATTCCCTGAACTTTGTGAGTGCGGGGACACCATTACACGCGTGCACTACATATAGGTCACTACCTATATGTAGCTTCACAATGGTAACTCCGAATATGGCCATGTAACATGTCTATGATCATGGAATTGCCCCCTCTATGCCATCCTGGCATAGTTGGCACAATCCCATGATCCCAGTGGTCTGTAGCACAGACCCTGGTACTGCCAAACTGCCCTTCCTGGGGTTTCACTGCAGCTGCTGCCAACCCCTCAGACAGGCATCTGCCCTCCTGGGGTCCAGCCAGGCCTGGCCCAGGATGGCAGAACAAAGAACTTCCTCTGAGAGAGGGTGTGACACCCTCTCCCTTTGGAAAATGGTGTGAAGGCAGGGGAGGAGTAGCCTCCCCCAGCCTCTGGAAATGCTTTGTTGGGCACAGATGTACCCAATTCTGCATAAGCCAGTCTACACCGGTTCAGGGGACCCCTTAGCCCTGCTCTGGTGCGAAACTGGACAAAGGAAAGGGGAGTGACCACTCCCCTGACCTGCACCTCCCCTGGGAGGTGTCCAGAGCTCCTCCAGTGTGCTCCAGACCTCTGCCATCTTGGAAACAGAGGTGCTGCTGGCACACTGGACTGCTCTGAGTGGCCAGTGCCACCAGGTGACGTCAGAGACTCCTTGTGATAGGCTCCTTCAGGTGTTGCTAGCCTATCCTCTCTCCTAGGTAGCCAAACCCTCTTTTCTGGCTATTTAGGGTCTCTGTCTCTGGGGAAACTTCAGATAACGAATGCAAGAGCTCATCCGAGTTCCTCTGCATCTCTCTCTTCACCTTCTGCCAAGGAATCGACTGCTGACCGCGCTGGAAGCCTGCAAACCTGCAACATAGTAGCAAAGACGACTACTGCAACTCTGTAACGCTGATCCTGCCGCCTTCTCGACTGTTTTCCTGCTTTTGCATGCTGTGGGGGTAGTCTGCCTCTCCTCTGCACCAGAAGCTCCGAAGAAATCTCCCGTGGGTCGATGGAATCTTCCCCCTGCAACCGCAGGCACCAAAAAGCTGCATTACCGGTCCCTTGGGTCTCCTCTCAGCACAACGAGCGAGGTCCCTCGAATCCAGCGATTCTGTCCAAGTGACCGCCACAGTCCAGTGACTCTTCAGTCCAAGTTTGGTGGAGGTAAGTCCTTGCCTCACCTCGCTGGACTGCATTGCTGGGAACCGCGACTTTTGCAGCTACTACGGCCCCTGTGCACTTCCGGCGGAAATCCTTTGTGCACAGCCAAGCCTGGGACCACGGCACTCTAACCTGCATTGCACGACTTTCTAAGTTGGTCTCCGGCGACGGGGGACTCCTTTGTGCGACTTCGGTTGAGCACTGTTTCACGCATCCTCGTAGTGCCTGTTTCTGGCACTTCTCCGGGTGCTACCTGCTTCAGAGAGGGCTCCTTGTCTTGCTCGACGTCCCCTCTCTCTGCTGGTCCAATTTGCGACCTCCTGATCCTTCCTGGGCCTCAGCAGCGTCCAAAAACGTTATCCGCACGATTTGCAGCTAGCAAGGCTTGTTGGCGTCCTTTCGGCGGGGAAACACTGCTGCACAACTCTCCATGGCAAGCGGGATCCGTCCACCAAAGGGGAAGTCTCTAGTCCTTTTCGTTCCTGCAGAAACCTCAGCTTCTTCTGTCCAGTAGTAGCTTCTTTGCACCCGCAGCTGGCATTTCCTGGGCATTTGCCCATCTCCGACTTGCTTGTGACTTTTGGACTTGGTCCCCTTGTTCCACAGGTACCCTAGATTGGAAATCCACAGTTGTTGCATTGTTGGTTTGTGTCTTTCCTGCCTTATTCCTCTAACACGACTTCTTTGTCCTTAGGGGAACTTTAGTGCACTTTGCACTCACTTTTCAGGGTCTTGGGGAGGGTTATTTTTCTAACTCTCACTATTTTCTAATAGTCCCAGCGACCCTCTACAAGGTCACATAGGTTTGGGGTCCATTCGTGGTTCGCATTCCACTTTTGGAGTATATGGTTTGTGTTGCCCCTATCCCTATGTTTCCCCATTGCATCCTATTGTAACTATACATTGTTTGCACTGTTTTCTAAGACTATACTGCATATTTTTGCTATTGTGTATATATATCTTATGTATATTTCCTATCCTCTCACTGAGGGTACACTCTAAGATACTTTGGCATATTGTCATTGTAGGAGGCTGGACTGGCTTGTTGTGAGTACCAAGGGGTAATTGCACCTTGCACCAGGCCCAGTTATCCCTTATTAGTGTATAGAGTGTCTAGCAGCTTAGGCTGATAGATAATGGTAGCTTAGCAGAGCAGCTTAGGCTGAACTAGGAGACGTGTGAAGCTACTACAGTACCACTTAGTGTCACATGCACAATATCATAAGAAAACACAATACACAGTTATACTAAAAATAAAGGTACTTTATTTTTATGACAATATGCCAAAGTATCTTAGAGTGTACCCTCAGTGAGAGGATAGGAAATATACACAAGATATATATACACAATAGCAAAAATATGCAATATAGTCTTAGAAAACAGTGCAAACAATGTATAGTTACAATAGGATGCAATGGGGAAACATAGGGATAGGGGCAACACAAACCATATACTCCAAAAGTGGAATGCGAACCACGAATGGACCCCAAACCTATGTGACCTTGTAGAGGGTCGTTGGGACTATTAGAAAATAGTGAGAGTTAGAAAAATAACCCTCCCCAAGACCCTGAAAAGTGAGTGCAAAGTGCACTAAAGTTCCCCTAAGGACAAAGTAGTCGTGTTAGAGGAATAATGCAGGAAAGACACAAACCAGCAATGCAACAACTGTGGATTTCCAATCTAGGGTACCTGTGGAACAAGGGGACCAAGTCCAAAAGTCACAAGCAAGTCGGAGATGGGCAGATGCCCAGGAAATGCCAGCTGTGGGTGCAAAGAAGCTTTGACTGGACAGAAGAAGCTGAGGTTTCTGCCAGAACGAAAAGGGCTAGAGACTTCTCCTTTTGTGGACGGATCCCTCTCGCCGTGGAGAGTCGTGCAGAAGTGTTTTCCCGCCGGAAGGATGCCAACAAGCCTTGCTAGGTGCAAATCGTGCGTTTGGCGTTTTTGGACGCTGCTGGGGCCCAGGAGGGACCAGAAGGTCGCAAATTGGACCTGAAGAGAGAGGTGACGTCGAGCAAGACAAAGAGCCCTCACTGAAGCAGGTAGCTCCCGGAGAAGTGCCAGAAACAGGCACTACGAGGATGCGTGAAACGGTGCTCGCCGAAGTTGCACAAAGGAGTCCCACGTCGCCGGAGACCAACTTAGAAAGTCGTGCAATGCAGGTTAGAGTGACGTGGACCCAGGCTTGGCTGTGCACAAAGGATTTCCGCCGGAAGTGCACAGGGGCCGGAGTAGCTGCAAAGTCGCGGTTCCCAGCAATGCAGCCCAGCGAGGTGAGGCAAGGACTTACCTCCACCAAACTTGGACTGAAGAGTCACTGGACTGTGTGGGTCACTTGGACAGAGTTGCTGGATTCGAGGGACCTCGCTCGTCGTGCTGAGAGGAGACCCAAGGGACCGGTAATGCAGCTTTTTGGTGCCTGCGGTTGCAGGGGGAAGATTCCGTCGACCCACGGGAGATTTCTTCGGAGCTTCTGGTGCAGAGAGGAGGCAGGCTACCCCCACAGCATGCACAAGCAGGAAAACAGTCGAGAAGGCGGCAGGATCAGCGTTACAGAGTTGCAGTAGTCGTCTTTGCTACTATGTTGCAGGTTTGCAGGCTTCCAGCGCGGTCAGCGGTCGTTTCCTTATCAGAAGGTGAAGAGAGAGATGCAGAGGAACTCGGATGAGCTCTTGCATTCGTTATCTAAAGTTTCCCCAGAGACAGAGACCCTAAATACCCAGAAAAGAGGGTTTGGCTACCTAGGAGAGAGGATAGGCTACTAACACCTGAAGGAGCCTATCAGCAGGAGTCTCTGACGTCACCTGGTGGCACTGGCCACTCAGAGCAGTCCAGTGTGCCAGCAGCACCTCTGTTTCCAAGATGGCAGAGGTCTGGAGCACACTGGAGGAGCTCTGGACACCTCCCAGGGGAGGTGCAGGTCAGGGGAGTGGTCACTCCCCTTTCCTTTGTCCAGTTTCGCGCCAGAGCAGGGGCTAAGGGGTCCCAGAACCGGTGTAGACTGGCTTATGCAGAATTGGGCACCTCTGTGCCCAACAAAGCATTTCCAGAGGCTGGGGGAGGCTACTCCTCCCCTGCCTTCACACCATTTTCCAAAGGGAGAGGGTGTCACACCCTCTCTCAGAGGACGTTCTTTGTTCTGCCATCCTAGGCCAGGCCTGGCTGGACCCCAGGAGGGCAGCTGCCTGTCTGAGGGGTTGGCAGCAGCAGCTGCAGTGAAACCCCAGGAAGGGCAGTTTGGCAGTACCAGGGTCTGTGCTACAGACCACTGGGATCATGGGATTGTGCCAACTATGCCAGGATGGTATAGAGGGGGCAATTCCATGATCATAGACATGTTACATGGCCATATTCGGAGTTACCATGGTGAAGCTACATATAGGTAGTGACCTATATGTAGTGCACGCGTGTAATGGTGTCCCCGCACTCATAAAGTTCAGGGAATTGGCTCTGAACAATGTGGGGGCACCTTGGCTAGTGCCAGGGTGCCCTCACACTAAGTAACTTTGCACCCAACCTTTACCAGGTAAAGGTTAGACATATAGGTGACTTATAAGTTACTTAAGTGCAGTGAAAAATGGCTGTGAAATAACGTGGACGTTATTTCACTCAGGCTGCAGTGGCAGGCCTGTGTAAGAATTGTCAGAGCTCCCTATGGGTGGCAAAAGAAATGCTGCAGCCCATAGGGATCTCCTGGAACCCCAATACCCTGGGTACCTCAGTACCATATACTAGGGAATTATAAGGGTGTTCCAGTAAGCCAATGTAAATTGGTAAAAATGGTCACTAGCCTGTCAGTGACAATTTGGAAAGAAATGAGAGAGCATAACCACTGAGGTTCTGATTAGCAGAGCCTCAGTGAGACAGTTAGTCACTACACAGGTAACACATTCAGGCACACTTATGAGCACTGGGGCCCTGGGTTACCAGGGTCCCAGTGACACATACAACTAAAACAACATATATACAGTGAAAAATGGGGGTAACATGCCAGGCAAGATCTTACTTTCCTACACAACCCCCCCCCCCCAAACGAAGGACAATAAGACTAGCCATTACCTGATGAGTCTTCATTGTCTAAGTGGAAATATCTGGAGAGTCCATCTGCATTGGAGTGGCTACTCCCAGGTCTATGTTCCACTGTATAGTCCATTCCCTGTAGGGATATGGACCACCTCAACAATTTAGGATTTTCACCTTTCATTTGTTTTAGCCAAAGTAGAGGTTTGTGGTCTGTCTGAACAATGAAGTGAGTGCCAAACAGGTATGGCCTCAACTTCTTCAGAGCCCAGACCACAGCAAAGGCCTCCCTCTCAATGGCAGACCAACGCTTTTCTCTAGGGGTCAACCTTCTACTAATAAAAGCAACAGGTTGATCCTGGCCCTCAGAATTAAGTTGTGATAGGACTGCCCCTACTCCTAATTCAGATGCATCAGTTTGGACATAGAATTTTTTAGAGTAACAAGGGCTTTTCAGGACAGGTGCAGAGCACATGGCCTGCTTCAGCTCCTCAAAAGCTTTCTGACAGTTTGCTGTCCATAATACCTTTTTAGGCATTTTCTTGGATGTGAGGTCATTAAGAGGGGCTGCAATGGAGCCATAGTTCTTAATGAACCTCCTGTAATACCCAGTGAGGCCTAGGAAGGCTCTCACCTGAGTCTGAGTGGTAGGGGGAACCCAATCAATAATAGTTTGGATTTTCCCCTGAAGTGGTGCAATCTGTTCCCCACCAACAAGGTGTCCCAGATAAACCACCTTACCCTGCCCTATCTGGCACTTTGAAGCCTTGATAGTGAGGCCTGCCTTTTGCAGAGGTTCCAAAACTTTCCATAGGTGGACCAGGTGATCATCCCAGCTGGAGCTAAAGACAGCTATATCGTCCAAATATGATGCACTGAAAGCTTCCAGCCCTTGCAGGACTGTGTTCACCAACCTTTGAAAAGTGGCAGGTGCATTTTTTAAACCAAAAGGCATTACAGTAAACTGGTAATGTCCTCCAATGGTAGAAAATGCTGTCTTAGGTTTAGCATCTTCTGATAATTTGATCTGCCAATACCCTGCAGTCAAATCAAAAGTGCTTAGATACTTGGCAGATGCCAGTGTATCTATAAGCTCATCTGCCCTGGGTATAGGGTGAGCATCAGTTTTGGTTACCAAGTTGAGACCTCTATAGTCTACACAAAACCTCATTTCCTTCTTTCCATCTTTAGAATTGGGTTTTGGTACCAGTACCACAGGAGAAGCCCATGGACTATCAGAGTGCTCAACCACTCCTAGTTCCAACATTTTCTGAACTTCTTGCTTTATGCAGTCCCTGACATGGTCAGGCTGCCTATAGATCTTACTTTTGACAGGTAAACTGTCTCCAGTATCTATAGTGTGCTCACACCAAGAAGTGGTGCCTGGCACAGTAGAGAAGAGTTCTGAAAATTGTCCTAGGAGATTTATGCAATTATCTTTCTGCTCAGCAGTAAGACAATCAGCCAAAACTACACCTTCCACAAGAGCATCTTGATCTGTGGAAGAGAAGAGATCAGGTAGAGGATCACTGTCTTCTTCCTGTCCCTCATCTGTTGCCATGAGCAGGGTGAGATCAGCCCTGTCATAGTAGGGTTTCAGGCGGTTGACATGGAGCACCCTAAGGGGACTCCTGGCAGTGCCTAAGTCAACCAAGTAGGTGACTTCACCCTTCTTTACAACAATTGTGTGGGGTCCACTCCATTTATCTTGGAGTGCTCTTGGGGCCACAGGCTCCAAGACCCACACTTTCTGCCCTGGTTGGTACTGAACCAAAACAGCCTTCTGATCATGCCATTGCTTCTGGAGCTCTTGGCTGGCCTGAAGGTTTTTACTGGCCTTTTTCATGTACTCAGCCATCCTTGATCTGAGGCCAAGTACATAATCCACAATATCCTGCTTAGGAGCTTTTAAAGGTTGTTCCCAACCCTCCTTTACAAGTGTGAGTGGACCCCTAACAGGGTGTCAAAAAGAAGTTCAAAGGGGCTGAAGCCCACTCCTTTCTGGGGTACCTCCCTGTAGGCAAAAAGGAGGCATGGTAGAAGGATATCCCATCTCCTGCGGAGTTTTTCAGGGAGACCCATAATCATGCCTTTGAGAGTTTTATTAAATCTCTCCACCAGTCCATTTGTTTGTGGATGATAGGGTGTTGTGAACTTGTAAGTTACACCACACTCCTTCCACATGGCCTTTAAGTATGCAGACATGAAATTGCTTCCCCTGTCTGATACTACTTCCTTTGGGAAGCCCACCCTGGAAAATATTCCCAGGAGGGCCTTTGCCACTGCAGGTGCTGTAGTGGTCCTTAAAGGAATAGCTTCAGGATATCTTGTGGCATGGTCCACTACCACCAAGATAAACCTATTGCCTGAAGCAGTAGGAGGGTCAAAGGGGCCAACTATGTCAACCCCTACCCTTTCAAAGGGAACCCCAACCACAGGCAGTGGGATAAGGGGTGCCTTTGGGGTGCCACCTGTCTTGCCACTGGCTTGACAGGTTTCACAGGACATGCAAAATTATTTTGTGTCCTCAGACATCCTAGGCCAATGAAACAGGGGAACAAGCCTGTCCCAAGTTTTCATTTGTCCTAGATGCCCAGCTAAGGGAATGTCATGTGCCAGTGTTAGGAGGAACTTTCTGTACTCCTGAGGAATCACTAATCTCCTGGCAGCTCCAGGTTTAGGATCCCTATGCTCAGTGTACAAGAGGTTGTCCTCCCAGTAAACTCTGTGAGAGTCACTGACATCCCCATTAGCCTGTTTGACAGCTTGTTGTCTGAGACCCTCTAATGTGGGACAGGTTTGCTGTGCCACACTCAGCTCCTCTCTGGCAGGCCCCCCTTCACCCAAAAGCTCAGCAGTGTCTGCTTCCAGCTCCTCTGGTGTAGGTTCTGCACAGGGAGGGAATTCTTCTTCCTCAGAAGTAGAATCCACTGTAGAGGGAGGGATAGTAGGAAGTGGTTTGCTTCTACTAGCCCTAGCTTTAGGGAGCACTTGGTCCATTGTTCCAGGATCCAAGCTTCCCTGTCCTTTTTGCTTTTTGGCCTGAGCCCTTGTCAAAGCAAAAATATGCCCTGGGATGCCCAGCATTGCTGCATGGGCCTCCAACTCCACATCTGACCAAGCTGATGTCTCCAAATCATTCCCTAATAGACAGTCTACAGGTAAATCTGAAGCTACCACAACTTTCTTTGGACCAGTTACCCCCCCCCCCCAGTTGAGATTTACAACAGCCATGGGGTGGCTTTGTGTTATGTTGTGAGCATCGGTTACTTGGTACTGGTGTCCAAGTATGTGTTGTTCAGGGTGCACCAGTTTCTCAATCACCATTGTGACACTGGCACCTGTGTCCCTGTAGGCCTGGACCTCAACACCATTTATTAGGGTTAGTTGCTTGTACTTCTCCAAGTTATGGGGGCAAGCAACCAAAGTGGCTAAATCAATAGCCCCTTCAGAGACTAAAGTAGCCTCTGTGGTCTCCCTAATCAGACCAACCCCAACTAAATTACCAAAAGTGAGCCCAGCTACTCCCTTGGATTGGCTATTAGTAGGTTTGCTCCCACCACCACTGCTATTAGTAGGGACACTAGGTGTAGCAGTAGGGGTTGTAGTGGTAGGAGCTGTGGTGCCTTTCTTTGGACAACTCGGATCTGTTGTCCAATGGCCTTTTATTTTACATAAATAGCACCATGGTTTCTTTTCCTTGTTCTCATTAAAGGAGGATTTGGACCCACCACCCCCACCAGAGTGTTTTTGTGGGCCTGATGAAGACTCATTTTTAGATTTGTCCCCACCCTTGTCAGAAGACTTACCATCCTTCTTTTTGTTGCCATCTTTGTCACCCCCTGTATGAACTTTTCTGTTCACTCTTGTTCTGACCCATTTGTCTGCCTTCTTTCCCAATTCTTGGGGAGAGGTCAGATCAGAGTCCACCAAGTACTGGTGCAACAAATCAGACACACAATTATTAAGAATATGCTGTAGGAGGCTGGACTGGCTTGTAGTGAGTATCAAGGGGTACTTGCACCTTGTACCAGGCCCAGTTATCCCTTATTAGTGTATAGGGTGTCTAGCAGCTTAGGCTGATAGATAATGGTAGCTTAGCAAAGCAGCTCAGGCTGAACTAGGAGACGTGTGAAGCTACTACAGTACCACTTAGTGTCATATGCACAATATCATAAGAAAACACAATACACAGTTATACTAAAAATAAAGGTACTTTATTTTTATGACAATATGCCAAAGTATCTTAGAGTGTACCCTCAGTGAGAGGATAGGAAATATACACAAGATATATATACACAATACCAAAAATAAGCAGTATAGTCTTAGAAAACAGTGCATACAGTGTAAAATTACAATAGGATGCAATGGGAGCACATAGGGATAGGGGCAACACAAACCATATACTCCAAAAGTGGAATGTGAATCACAAATGGACCCCAAACCTATGTGACCTTGTAGAGGGTCGCTGGGACTATTAGAAAATAGCAAGGGTTAGAAAAATACCCCACCCCAAGACCCTGAAAAGTGAGTGCAAAGTGCACTGAAGTTCCCCTAAAGACACAGAAGTCGTGATAGAGGGAAAATGCAAGGAAAACACAAATCAGCAGTGCAACAACGATGGATTCCTGACTGAGGGTACCTGTGGAACAAGGGGACCAAGTCCAAAAGTCACAAGCAAGTCGGAGATGGGCAGATGCCCAAGAAATGCCAACTGTTGGTGCAAAGAAGCTCTTACTAGGCTGAAGAACTGTGAATACTGCAGAAACGACAAGGGCTAGAGACTTCCCCTTTGGAGGATGGATCCCTCACGCCTTGGAGAGTCGTGCAGAAGTGTTTTCCCGCCAGATGGACGCCAACAAGCCTTGCTAGCTGCAAATCGTGCGGTTGGCGTTTTTGGACGCTGCTGTGGCCCAGGATGGACCAGGACGGTGCAAATTGGACCAGGAGGTAGAGGGGTTGTCGAGCAAGACAAGGAGCCCTCACAGCAGCAGATAGCACCCGGAGAAGTGCCAGAAACAGGCACTACAAGGATGCGTGAAACGGTGCTCGCCTGAAGTCACACAAAGGAGTCCCACGTCGCCGGAGAACAACTTAGGAAGTCGTGCAATGCAGGTGAGAGTGCCAGGGAGCCCAGCTTCCGGGTGCACGAAGGATTTCCGCCGGAAGTGCACGGGAGCTGGAGAAGTTGCAAAAGTTGCGAAAACCAACAATGCAGTCTGGCGTGGGGAGGCAAGGACTTACCTCCACCAAACTTGGACTGAAGAGTCACTGGACCGTGGGGGTCTCTTGGACAGTCTTGCTGGATTCGTGGGACCTCGCTCGTCGTCGTGAGAGGAGACACAAGGGACCGTGATGCAGCTTTTTGGTGCCTGCTTTAGCAGGGGGAAGATTCCGTCGACCCACGGGAGATTTCTTTGCAGCTTCTGATGCAGAGAGGAGGCAGACTACCCCCACAGGATGCACACCAAGAAAAACAGTCGAGAAGGCAGCAGGAGCGGCGTTACAATGTTGCAGTAGTCGTCTTAGCTACTTTGTTGCAGTTTTGCAGGCTTCCAGCGCGGTCAGCAGTCGATTTCTTGGCAGAAGGTGAAGAGAGAGATGCAGAGGAACTCTGATGAGCTCTTACATTCGTTATCTAAAGTTTCCCCAGAGACAGAGACCCTAAATAGCCAGAAAAGAGGGTTTGGCTACCTAGGAGAGAGGAAAGGCTACTAACACCTGAAGGAGCCTATCAGCAGGAGTCTCTGACGTCACCTGGTGGCACTGGCCACTCAGAGCAGTCCAGTGTGCCAGCAGCACCTCTGTTTCCAAGATGGCAGAGGTCTGGAGCACACTGGAGGAGCTCTGGACACCTCCCAGGGGAGGTGCAGGTCAGGGGAGTGGTCACTCCCCTTTCCTTTGTCCAGTTTCGCGCCAGAGCAGGGGCTAAGGGGTCCCTGAACCGGTGTAGACTGGCTTATGCAGAATTGGGCACATCTGTGCCCAACAAAGCATTTCCAGAGGCTGGGGGAGGCTACTCCTCCCCTGCCTTCACACCATTTTCCAAAGGGAGAGAGTGTCACACCCTCTCTCAGAGGAAGTTCTTTGTTCTGCCATCCTGGGCCAGGCCTGGCTGGACCCCAGGAGGGCAGCTGCCTGTCTGAGGGGTTGGCAGCAGCAGCAGCTGCAGTGAAACCCCAGGAAGGGCAGTCTGGCAGTACCAGGGTCTGTGCTACAGACCACTGGGATCATGGAATTGTACCAACAATGCCAGGATGGCATAGAGGGGGCAATTCCATGATCATAGACATGTTACATGGCCATATTCGGAGTTACCATGGTGAAGCTACATATAGGTAGTGACCTATATGTAGTGCACACGTGTAATGGTGTCCCCGCACTCACAAAGTTCAGGGAATTGGCTCTGAACAATGTGGGGGCACCTTGGCTAGTGCCAGGGTGCCCTCACACTAAGTAACTTTGCACCTAACCTTTACCAGGTAAAGGTTAGACATATAGGTGACTTATAAGTTACTTAAGTGCAGTGTAAAATGGCTGTGAAATAACGTGGACGTTATTTCACTCAGGCTGCAGTGGCAGGCCTGTGTAAGAATTGTCAGAGCTCCCTATGGGTGGCAAAAGAAATGCTGCAGCCCATAGGGATCTCCTGGAACCCCAATACCCTGGGTACCTCAGTACCATATACTAGGGAATTATAAGGGTGTTCCAGTAAGCCAATGTAAATTGGTAAAATTGGTCACTAGCCTGTTAGTGACAATTTGAAAGTAATGAGAGAGCATAACCACTGAGGTTCTGGTTAGCAGAGCCTCAGTGAGACAGTTAGGCACCACACAGGGAACATATACATGCACACCTATGAGCACTGGGGCCCTGAGTGACAGGGTCTCAGTGACACATACATATAGGCCACAAACCTATGAGCACTGGGGTCCTGACCAGCAGGATCCCAGTGACCCATAACAAACATACTGAAAACATAGTGTTTTCACTATGAGCACTGAGGCCTGGCTATCAGGATCCCAGTGAGACAGTGAAAACATTGACAAACACCCTGACGTACACTCACAAACAGGCCAAAAGTGGGGGTAACAAGGCTAGAAAGAGGCTACCTTCTCACACAACCCCCCCCCAAACGAAGGACAATAAGGCTAACCTTGGCCAGTTGAGACTTTATTGTCTAAGTGGTGATAAGTAGAGAGTAGCTCTGCAATAGACTGGTTACTCCCTTTATCATCCACTATATGGTTACTTCCCTGTGGGGATGTAAACCACCCTGTTTGAAGTTTTTTAGCTAAGCAACAATGTGAAGATGTATTTTCAGAGTTTCTATCAGTAAGTTTTAGTTTAGAGCAGTGGGAATTGTCCACTGAACCTATTTGTAGTGATGGAAATGCCAGACAGGGATGCTGTCTCAGAAATGCCATAGCTGGGCAAAAACTTTGTCCATCTGGCTGGAAGAGAGAACAGGGATGCTGTTTCTCTTGAGTTGGAGCAGGGCAGGGATGCTGTCCTATGAGCTCCACACTAGGGCAGGGATGCTGTCCTAAGTGTTGTGAGGTAGTGCAGGGTTTCTGCACTAAAGTTTCTCTGGGAGGGTTGGAGGGATGCTCCATGTTAACTAAAATGGTGCTGTTTTTCTCACCAATGTTAGTTATCCCACAGAGAGGTACTTCCACCTCAGGGAGTCCAGCTTTTCCAGCTGATGATTCCCTTGGAACAGGTGCCACCCCAGGAGAGGTTTCTCCCACCACAGGAATAGTATCCTGAATGGTAGGGTGGTTAGGGGATACTGTGATACCCTTTTTACCTGTTGATGAAGAGGGATCCTGAGTTTTCAGGCCTTCTCTCCTTTGCTTTTTCATTTCACTTGAAATGAGAGGGAACAATTCCTCAGGGATGCCCAGCATGGCTGCATGGGCATAAAACTCTACATGAGCCCAACCTGCGGCCTCTAGGTCATTACCTAAGAGACAGTCTACAGGTAAGCTAGGTGATACCACCACCTGCTTAGGGCCAGTAACTCCACCCCAACTAAACTGAATTATAGCTAAGGGAAGAAACTTAGTGGAGTTATGGACATCAATAATCTTATACTGTTGTCCAATGATGTGTTGTTCAGGAGGCACTAGGTTTTCAGTCACCAAAGTGAAACTGGCACCTGTGTCCCTGTAGGCCAAGGCCTCAACACCATTTATTGAAACTGTCTGCCTGTACTTATCCATTGTAAGGGGACAAGCAGCCAGTGTGGCAAGGCCAATGCCACTAGGTGTGACAGAAACTGTCTTGGGACTGATTACATCAGTTTCCACTATGGACCCATAAGTGAACCCAACTACACCCTTTGCTTGACTGTTGCCAGCAGTCCCACCACTAGTACCACTACTGCTAGGGGCACTAGAGCTTGATGTATTAGTGGTGGTAGGCTCAGGGGGTTTACCTGGACAGGACTTATCCCCTGGCCTATGGCCTCTATTTTTACACACAAAGCACCAAGGCTTTTTAATGTGTGCAGGTTGGGAAGAAGAGGAAGAATTTGTTTTATCCCCACCCTCTGAAGAGTGTTTAAGATTTGAAGTGGGATCTTTGGTTTTACCCTTATCCCCATGCTTATCTTGAGATTTTTCACCATCTTTCTTCTTATTGCCATCTTTGTCACCCCCTGTATGAACTTTTCTGTTCACCCTTGTTCTGACCCATTTGTCTGCCTTCTTTCCCAATTCTTGGGGAGAGGTCAGATCAGAGTCTACCAGGTACTGGTGCAACAAATCAGACACACAATTATTAAGTATATGCTCTCTCAGGATTGTGTTATACAGGCTTTCATAATCAGTAACTTTACTGCCATGTAACCACCCCTCCAAGGCCTTCACTGAATGGTCAATGAAATCAACCCAGTCTTGTGAAGACTCCTTTTTGGTCTCTCTGAACTTTATCCTGTATTGTTCAGTGGTTAAGCCATAACCATCCAGGAGTGCATTCTTAAGAACTGTAAAATTATTGGCATCATTTTCTTTCACAGTAAGGAGTCTATCCCTACCCTTTCCACTAAATGATAGCCATAGGATAGCAGCCCACTGCTTTTGAGGGACATCCTGTACAACACAGGCCCTCTCAAGTGCAGCAAACCACTTGTTAATGTCATCCCCCTCCTTATAAGGGGGAACTATCTTGTGCAGATTCCTGGAATCATGCTCTTTTGCAGGATGACTATGGGGAATACTGCTGCTGCCACCATGGGTATCTAAACCCAACTTCTGTCTTTCCTTCTCTAATTCTAAAGACTGTCTATCCAAATCCAGCTGTTGCTTCTTGAGCTTCAGTCTGGTTTGTTCCACTCTCAATCTATTGAGCTCCCTTTCTAACAATCTGTCATCAGGGTGGGTGGGAGGGACATTTCTAGATACAGAGGTATGATGGGAATGAACAGAAGGAGACCTGTCTCTTACAGAGGGCACCCTAACAGCTTGGCTAACAGTATAATGTGAGAGCACACCATCAGTATGGTGTGATTCAACCTCTGTTTCAACTATGCTAGACTGTCTAGTAATGGGCAGGCTGATAAGTTTCTTTCCTGAACCTTTTCCTGGGGGAGTCCCTGGATCAGATTGAGAACCATTAGCTACTTTTTCTACAGATTGGGCACTTATGGCCTTATCCTGTACTCTAAGCATATTAATTAACAGTTCTAAGGAAGGATTCTTCCCTACACTCAAACCTCTCTCTATGCAGAGACTCCTTGCTCCTTTCCAGCTAAGGTGATCATATGCAAGTTTGGACAGTTCAACTTTTTGGCCTGTGCCAGACATTTTTAGAGAGAGTTAAAGTGATAGACAAAGAGAAAAAAGTTTTCAGAACTTTTTGGAAAGACAGAAAAAACTTTTTAAACTTTTAAGAACTTTTTGAAAGTTTAGAAGTACTTTTCAGCACTTAGAAAAGAGTGAAAAGAGGAAATGCAAAACATTTTGGCTATGTGTATATACACTGACCTTGTTTTGTATATTTTTCTCTTATGAAAAGTACAATGACAAGAGTGGTAAGTAGTCTCAAAGCACTTATCCCGTCGCTGCTTCCAATGTAGGAGGCTGGACTGGCTTGTAGTGAGTATCAAGGGGTACTTGCACCTTGTACCAGGCCCAGTTATCCCTTATTAGTGTATAGGGTGTCTAGCAGCTTAGGCTGATAGATAATGGTAGCCTAGCAAAGCAGCTCAGGCTGAACTAGGAGACGTGTGAAGCTACTACAGTACCACTTAGTGTCATATGCACAATATCATAAGAAAACACAATACACAGTTATACTAAAAATAAAGGTACTTTATTTTTATGACAATATGCCAAAGTATCTTAGAGTGTACCCTCAGTGAGAGGATAGGAAATATACACAAGATATATATACACAATACCAAAAATAAGCAGTATAGTCTTAGAAAACAGTGCATACAGTGTAAAATTACAATAGGATGCAATGGGAGCACATAGGGATAGGGGCAACACAAACCATATACTCCAAAAGTGGAATGTGAATCACAAATGGACCCCAAACCTATGTGACCTTGTAGAGGGTCGCTGGGACTATTAGAAAATAGCAAGGGTTAGAAAAATACCCCACCCCAAGACCCTGAAAAGTGAGTGCAAAGTGCACTGAAGTTCCCCTAAAGACACAGAAGTCGTGAAAGAGGGAAAATGCAAGGAAAACACAAATCAGCAGTGCAACAACGATGGATTCCTGACTGAGGGTATCTGTGGAACAAGGGGACCAAGTCCAAAAGTCACAAGCAAGTCGGAGATGGGCAGATGCCCAAGAAATGCCAACTGTTGGTGCAAAGAAGCTCTTACTAGGCTGAAGAACTGTGAATACTGCAGAAACGACAAGGGCTAGAGACTTCCCCTTTGGAGGATGGATCCCACACGCCTTGGAGAGTCGTGCAGAAGTGTTTTCCCGCCGGATGGACGCCAACAAGCCTTGCTAGCTGCAAATCGTGCGGTTGGCGTTTTTGGACGCTGCTGTGGCCCAGGATGGACCAGGACGGTGCAAATTGGACCAGGAGGTAGAGGGGTCGTCGAGCAAGACAAGGAGCCCTCACAGCAGCAGATAGCTCCCGGAGAAGTGCCAGAAACAGAAACTACAAGGATGCGTGAAACGGTGCTCGCCTGAAGTCACACAAAGGAGTCCCACGTCGCCGGAGAACAACTTAGGAAGTCGTGCAATGCAGGTTAGAGTGCCGGGGACCCCAGATTCCGGGTGCACGAAGGATTTCCGCCGGAAGTGCACGGGAGCTGGAGAAGTTGCAAAAGTTGCGAAAACCAACAATGCAGTCTGGCGTGGGGAGGCAAGGACTTACCTCCACCAAACTTGGACTGAAGAGTCACTGGACCGTGGGGGTCTCTTGGACAGTCTTGCTGGATTCGTGGGACCTCGCTCGTCGTCGTGTGAGGAGACACAAGGGACCGTGATGCAGCTTTTTGGTGCCTGCTTTAGCAGGGGGAAGATTCCGTCGACCCACAGGAGATTTCTTCGCAGCTTCTGATGCAGAGAGGAGGCAGACTACCCCCACAGGATGCACACCAAGAAAAACAGTCGAGAAGGCAGCAGGAGCGGCGTTACAATGTTGCAGTAGTCGTCTTAGCTACTTTGTTGCAGTTTTGCAGGCTTCCAGTGCGGTCAGCAGTCGATTTCTTGGCAGAAGGTGAAGAGAGAGATGCAGAGGAACTCTGATGAGCTCTTACATTCGTTATCTAAAGTTTCCCCAGAGACAGAGACCCTAAATAGCCAGAAAAGAGGGTTTGGCTACCTAGGAGAGAGGAAAGGCTACTAACACCTGAAGGAGCCTATCAGCAGGAGTCTCTGACGTCACCTGGTGGCACTGGCCACTCAGAGCAGTACAGTGTGCCAGCAGCACCTCTGTTTCCAAGATGGCAGAGGTCTGGAGCACACTGGAGGAGCTCTGGACATCTCCCAGGGGAGGTGCAGGTCAGGGGAGTGGTCACTCCCCTTTCCTTTGTCCAGTTTCGCGCCAGAGCAGGGGCTAAGGGGTCCCTGAACCGGTGTAGACTGGCTTATGCAGAATTGGGCACATCTGTGCCCAACAAAGCATTTCCAGAGGCTGGGGGAGGCTACTCCTCCCCTGCCTTCACACCATTTTCCAAAGGGAGAGAGTGTCACACCCTCTCTCAGAGGAAGTTCTTTGTTCTGCCATCCTGGGCCAGGCCTGGCTGGACCCCAGGAGGGCAGCTGCCTGTCTGAGGGGTTGGCAGCAGCAGCAGCTGCAGTGAAACCCCAGGAAGGGCAGTCTGGCAGTACCAGGGTCTGTGCTACAGACCACTGGGATCATGGAATTGTACCAACAATGCCAGGATGGCATAGAGGGGGCAATTCCATGACCATAGACATGTTACATGGCCATATTCGGAGTTACCATGGTGAAGCTACATATAGGTAGTGACCTATATGTAGTGCACGCGTGTAATGGTGTCCCCGCACTCACAAAGTTCAGGGAATTGGCTCTGAACAATGTGGGGGCACCTTGGCTAGTGCCAGGGTGCCCTCACACTAAGTAACTTTGCGCCTAACCTTTACCAGGTAAAGGTTAGACATATAGGTGACTTATAAGTTACTTAAGTGCAGTGTAAAATGGCTGTGAAATAACGTGGACGTTATTTCACTCAGGCTGCAGTGGCAGGCCTGTGTAAGAATTG
This sequence comes from Pleurodeles waltl, assembly GCF_031143425.1. Classification (NCBI taxonomy): domain Eukaryota; kingdom Metazoa; phylum Chordata; class Amphibia; order Caudata; family Salamandridae; genus Pleurodeles; species Pleurodeles waltl. Next base: position 8,503,463 of record NC_090438.1, on the reverse strand, counting down.
TCAGAGCTCCCTATGGGTGGCAAAAGAAATGCTGCAGCCCATAGGGATCTCCTGGAACCCCAATACCCTGGGTACCTCAGTACCATATACTAGGGAATTATAAGGGTGTTCCAGTAAGCCAATGTAAATTGGTAAAATTGGTCACTAGCCTGTTAGTGACAATTTGAAAGTAATGAGAGAGCATAACCACTGAGGTTCTGGTTAGCAGAGCCTCAGTGAGACAGTTAGGCACCACACAGGGAACATATACATGCACACCTATGAGCACTGGGGCCCTGTGTGACAGGGTCCCAGTGACACATACATATAGGCCACAAACCTATGAGCACTGGGGTCCTGACCAGCAGGATCCCAGTGACCCATAACAAACATACTGAAAACATAGTGTTTTCACTATGAGCACTGAGGCCTGGCTATCAGGATCCCAGTGAGACAGTGAAAACAGTGACAAACACCCTGACGTACACTCACAAACAGGCCAAAAGTGGGGGTAACAAGGCTAGAAAGAGGCTACCTTCTCACATATGCTCTCTCAGGATTAAGTTATACAGGCTGTCATAATCAGTAACTTTACTGCCATGTAACCACCCCTCCAAGGCCTTCACTGCCTGGTCAATGAAATCAACCCAGTCTTGTGAAGACTCCTTTTTGGTCTCTCTGAACTTTATCCTGTACTGTTCAGTGGTTAAGCCATAACCATCCAGGAGTGCATTCTTAAGAACTTGGAAATTATTAGCATCATTTTCTTTCACAGTAAGGAGCCTATCCCTACCTTTTCCACTAAATGATAGCCATAGGATAGCAGCCCACTGCCTTTGAGGGACATCCTGTACAACACAGGCCCTCTCAAGTGCAGCAAACCACTTGTTAATGTCATCCCCCTCCTTATAAGGGGGAACTATCTTGTGCAGATTCCTGGAATCATGCTCTTTTGCAGGATGACTATGGGGAATACTGCTGCTGCCACCATGGGTATCTAAACCCAACTTCTGTCTTTCCTTCTCTAATTCAAAAGACTGTCTATCCAAATCCAGCTGTTGCTTTTTAAGCTTCAGTCTGGTTTGTTCCACCCTCAACTTATTGAGTTCCCTCTCTAACATTCTGTCATCAGGGTTGGTGGGAGGGACATTTCTAGAAACAGAGCTATGATGGGAATGAACAGAAGGAGACCTGTCCCTTACAGAAGCCAACTTAACAGCTTGGTTTACAGAAACATTACTACCAGTATGGTGAGAATAAATGCTTTTGCTATGATGTGAGACAACACTATTTATTTGGTGTGGCTCATCATCATTACCATCTACGCTAGATTGTCTAGTAATGGGCAGGCTAGGAAGTTTCTTTCCTAAATCTTTTCCTGGGGGAGTCCCTGAATCAGATTGGGAACTATTAGGTACTTTCTCAACAGATGGGGCACCTATGGCCTTATCCTGTTCTCTAAGCATGTTAAGTAACAGTTCCAAGGCAGGATTCTTCCCTACACTCAAACCTCTCTCTATACAGAGACTCCTTGCTCTTTTCCAGCTAAGGTTGTCATATGCAGTTTTGGACAGATCAACACTTTGGCCTGTGCCAGACATTTTTAGAGAGAGTTAAAGTGATAGAAAAAGAGAAAAAAGTTTTCAGAACTTTTTGGAAAGACAGAAAAAAAAAACTTTTTAAACTTTTAAGAACTTTTTGAAAGTTTAGGAGTACTTTTCAGCACTTAGAAAAGAGTGAAAAGAGGAAATGCAAAACTTTTTGGCTATGTGTATATACACTGACCTTGTTTTGTATATTTTTCTCTTATGAAAAGTACAATGACAAGAGTGGTAAGTAGTCTCAAGCACTTATCCCACCACTGCACAACCAATGTAGGAGGCTGGACTGGCTTGTTGTGAGTACCAAGGGGTACTTGCACCAGGCCCAGTTATCCCTTATTAGTGTATAGGGTGTCTAGCAACTTAGGCTGATAGATAATGGTAGCTTAGCAGAGCAGCTTAGGCTGAACTAGGAGACGTGTGAAGCTACTACAGTACCACTTAGTGTCACATGCACAATATCATAAGAAAACACAATACACAGTTATACTAAAAATAAAGGTACTTTATTTTTATGACAATATGCCAAAGTATCTTAGAGTGTACCCTCAGTGAGAGGATAGGAAATATACACAAGATATATATACACAATAGCAAAAATATGCAATATAGTCTTAGAAAACAGTGCAAACAATGTATAGTTACAATAGGATGCAATGGGGAAACATAGGGATAGGGGCAACACAAACCATATACTCCAAAAGTGGAATGCGAACCACGAATGGACCCCAAACCTATGTGACCTTGTAGAGGGTCGCTGGGACTATTAGAAAATAGTGAGAGTTAGAAAAATAACCCTCCCCAAGACCCTGAAAAGTGAGTGCAAAGTGCACTAAAGTTCCCCTAAGGACAAAGTAGTCGTGTTAGAGGAATAATGCAGGAAAGACACAAACCAGCAATGCAACAACTGTGGATTTCCAATCTAGGGTACCTGTGGAACAAGGGGACCAAGTCCAAAAGTCACAAGCAAGTCGGAGATGGGCAGATGCCCAGGAAATGCCAGCTGCGGGTGCAAAGAAGCTTTGACTGGACAGAAGAAGCTGAGGTTTCTGCAGGAACGAAAAGGGCTAGAGACTTCCCCTTTGGTAGACGGATCCCACTCGCCTTGGAGAGTCGTGCAGAAGTGTTTCCCCGCCGGAAGGATGCCAACAAGCCTTGCTAGGCGCAAATCGTGCGTTTGGCGTTTTTGGACGCTGCTGGGGCCCAGGAGGGACCAGGAGGTCGCAAATTGGACCTGAAGAGAGAGGAGACGTCGACCAAGACAAGCAGCCCTTACTGAAGCAGGTAGCACCCAGAGAAGTGCCAGAAACAGGCACTACGAAGATGCGTGAAATGGTGCTCGCCGAAGTTGCACAAAGGAGTCCCACGTCGCCGGAGACCAACTTAGAAAGTCGTGCAATGCAGGTTAGAGTGCCGTGGACCCAGGCTTGGCTGTGCACAAAGGATTTCCGCCGGAAGTGCACAGGGGCCGGAGTAGCTGCAAAGTCGCGGTTCCCAGCAATGCAGCCCAGCGAGGTGAGGCAAGGACTTACCTCCACCAAACTTGGACTGAAGAGTCACTGGACTGTGGGGGTCACTTGGACAGAGTCGCTGGATTCAAGGGACCTCGCTCGTCGTGCTGAGAGGAGACCCAAGGGACTGGTAATGCAGCTTTTTGGTGCCTGCGGTTGCAGGGGGAAGATTCCGTCGACCCACGGGAGATTTCTTCGGAGCATCTGGTGCAGAGAGGAGGCAGGCTACCCCCACAGCATGCACAAGCAGGAAAACAGTCGAGAAGGCGGCAGGATCAGCGTTACAGAGTTGCAGTAGTCGTCTTTGCTACTATGTTGCAGGTTTGCAGGCTTCCAGCGCGGTCAGCGTTCGTTTCCTTACCAGAAGGTGAAGAGAGAGATGCAGAGGAACTCGGATGAGCTCTTGCATTCGTTATCTAAAGTTTCCCCAGAGACAGAGACCCTAAATAGCCAGAAAAGAGGGTTTGGCTACCTAGGAGAGAGGATAGGCTACTAACACCTGAAGGAGCCTATCAGCAGGAGTCTCTGACGTCACCTGGTGGCACTGGCCACTCAGAGCAGTCCAGTGTGCCAGCAGCACCTCTGTTTCCAAGATGGCAGAGGTCTGGAGCACACTGGAGGAGCTCTGGACACCTCCCAGGGGAGGTGCAGGTCAGGAGAGTGGTCACTCCCCTTTCCTTTGTCCAGTTTCGCGCCAGAGCAGGGGCTAAGGGGTCCCTGAACCGGTGTAGACTGGCTTATGCAGAATTGGGCACCTCTGTGCCCAACAAAGCATTTCCAGAGGCTGGGGGAGGCTACTCCTCCCCTGCCTTCACACCATTTTCCAAAGGGAGAGGGTGTCACACCCTCTCTCAGAGGAAGTTCTTTGTTCTGCCATCCTGGGCCAGGCCTGGCTGGACCCCAGGAGGGCAGCTGCCTGTCTGAGGGGTTGGCAGCAGCAGCTGCAGTGAAACCCCAGGAAGGGCAGTTTGGCAGTACCAGGGTCTGTGCTACAGACCACTGGGATCATGGGATTGTGCCAACTATGCCAGGATGGTATAGAGGGGGCAATTCCATGATCATAGACATGTTACATGGCCATATTCGGAGTTACCATGGTGAAGCTACATATAGGTAGTGACCTATATGTAGTGCACGCGTGTAATGGTGTCCCCGCACTCACAAAGTTCAGGGAATTGGCTCTGAACAATGTGGGGGCACCTTGGCTAGTGCCAGGGTGCCCTCACACTAAGTAACTTTGCACCCAACCTTTACCAGGTAAAGGTTAGACATATAGGTGACTTATAAGTTACTTAAGTGCAGTGAAAAATGGCTGTGAAATAACGTGGACGTTATTTCACTCAGGCTGCAGTGGCAGGCCTGTGTAAGAATTGTCAGAGCTCCCTATGGGTGGCAAAAGAAATGCTGCAGCCCATAGGGATCTCCTGGAACCCCAATACCCTGGGTACCTCAGTACCATATACTAGGGAATTATAAGGGTGTTCCAGTAAGCCAATGTAAATTGTTAAAAATGGTCACTAGCCTGTCAGTGACAATTTGGAAAGAAATGAGAGAGCATAACCACTGAGGTTCTGATTAGCAGAGCCTCAGTGAGACAGTTAGTCACTACACAGGTAACACATTCAGGCACACTTATGAGCACTGGGGCCCTGGGTTACCAGGGTCCCAGTGACACATACAACTAAAACAACATATATACAGTGAAAAATGGGGGTAACATGCCAGGCAAGATGGTACTTTCCTACAGTCATCAAAATAAAGTACCTTTATTTTTAGTATAACTGTGTATTGTGTTTTCTTATGATATTGTGCATATGACACTAAGTGGTACTGTAGTAGCTTCACACGTCTCCTAGTTCAGCCTAAGCTGCTCTGCTAAGCTACCATTATCTGTCAGCCTAAGCTGCTGGACACCCTATACACTAATAAGGGATAACTAGGCCTGGTGCAAGGTGCAAGTACCCCTTGGTACTCACTACAAGCCAGTCCAGCCTCCTACATTGGTTGTGCAGCGGTGGGATAAGTGCTTTGAGACTACTTACCACTCTTGTCATTGTACTTTTCATAAGAGAAAAATATACAAAACAAGGTCAGTGTATATACACATAGCCAAAAAGTTTTGCATTTCCTCTTTTCACTCTTTTCTAAGTGCTGAAAAGTACTTCTAACTTTCTAAAAAGTTCTAAAAAGTTTTAAAAGTTTTTTTTCTCTGTCTTTCTAAAAGCTCTGACAAACTTTTTATCTTTTACTATCACTTTAACTCTCTCTAAAAATGTCTGGCACAGGCCAAAATGTTGATCTGTCCAAACTTGCATATGATCACCTTAGCTGGAAAGGAGCAAGGAATCTCTGCATATCGAGAGGTTTGAGTGTAGGGAAGAATCCTTCTTTAGAACTGTTAATTAACATGCTTAGAGTACAGGATAAGGCCATAAGTGCCCAATCTGTGGAAAAAGTAGCTAATGGTTCTCAATCTGATCCAGGGACTCTCCCAGGAAAAGATTCAGGAAAGAAACTTCCTAGCCTGCCCATTACTAGACAGTCTAGCATAGTTGGTACAGAGGTTGAATCACACCATACTGATGGTGTGCTCTCACATTATACTGTTAGCCAAGCTGTTAGGGTGCCCTCTGTAAGGGACAGGTCTCCTTCTGTCCATTCCCATAATACCTCTGTATCTAGAAATGTCCCTCCCACCCACCCTGATGACAGATTGTTAGAAAGGGAGCTCAATAGATTGAGAGTGGAACAAACCAGACTGAAGCTTAAAAAGCAACAGCTGGATTTGGATAGACAGTCTTTAGAATTAGAGAAGGAAAGACAGAAGTTGGGTTTAGAAACCCATGGTGGCAGCAGCAGTATTCCCCATAGTCATCCTGCAAAAGAGCATGATTCTAGGAATCTGCATAAGATAGTTCCCCCTTATAAGGAGGGGGATGACATTAACAAGTGGTTTGCTGCACTTGAGAGGGCCTGTGTTGTACAGTATGTCCCTCAAAGGCAGTGGGCTGCTATCCTATGGCTATCATTTAGTGGAAAGGGTAGGGATAGACTCCTTACTGTGAAAGAAAGTGATGCCAATAATTTTACAGTTCTTAAGAATGCACTCCTGGATGGTTATGGCTTAACCACTGAACAATACAGGATAAAGTTCAGAGAGACCAAAAAGGAGTCTTCACAAGACTGGGTTGATTTCATTGACCATTCAGTGAAGGCCTTGGAGGGGTGGTTACATGGCAGTAAAGTTACTGATTATGACAGCCTGTATAACTTGATCCTGAGAGAGCATATTCTTAATAATTGTGTGTCTGATTTGTTGCACCAGTACCTGGTAGACTCTGATCTGACCTCTCCCCAAGAATTGGGAAAGAAGGCAGACAAATGGGTCAGAACAAGGGTGAACAGAAAAGTTCATACAGGGGGTGACAAAGATGGCAATAAGAAGAAAGATGGTGAAAAATCTCAAGATAAGCATGGGGATAAGGGTAAAACCAAAGATCCCACTTCAAATCTTAAACACTCTTCAGAGGGTGCGGATAAAACAAATTCTTCCTCTTCTTCCCAACCTGCACACATTAAAAAGCCTTGGTGCTATGTGTGTAAAAACAGAGGCCAGGGGATAAGTCCTGTCCAGGTAAACCCCCTGAGCCTACCACCACTAATACATCAAGCTCTAGTGCCCCTAGCAGTAGTGGTACTAGTGGTGGGACTGCTGGCAACAGTCAAGTTAAGGGTGTAGTTGGGTTCACTTATGGGTCCATCATAGAAACTGGGGTAGTCAGTCCCAAGACAGTTTCTGTCACACCTAGTGGCATTGGCCTTGCCACACTGGCTGCTTGTCCCCTTACAATGGATAAGTACAGGCAGACAGTTTCAATAAATGGTGTTGAGGCCTTGGCCTACAGTAACACAGGTGCCAGTATCACTTTGGTGACTGAAAACCTAGTGCACCCTGATCAACACATCATTGGACAACAGTATAAGATTATTGATGTCCATAACTCCACTAAGTTTCTTCCCTTAGCTATAATTCAGTTTAGTTGGGGTGGAGTTACTGGCCCTAAGCAGGTGGTGGTATCACCTAGCTTACCTGTAGACTGTCTCTTAGGTAATGACCTAGAGGCCTCAGGTTGGGCTGATGTAGAGTTTTATGCCCATGCAGCCATGCTGGGCATCCCAGAGGAATTGTTCCCTCTCATTTCTACTGAAATGAAAAAGCAAAGGAGAGAAGTCCTGAAAAATCAGGATCCCTCTCCATCAACAGGTAAAAAGGGTATCACAGTATCCCCTAACCACCCTGCCATTCAGGATACCATTCCTGTGGTGGGAGAAACCTCTCCTGGGGTGGCACCTGTTCCAAGGGAATCATCAGCTGGCAAAGCTGGACTCCCTGAGGTAGAAGTACCTCTCTGTGGGATAACTAACATTGGTGAGAAAAAGAGCACCATTTTAGTTAACATGGAGCATCCCTCCAACCCTCCCAGAGAAACTTTAGTGCAGAAACTCTGCACTGCCTCACAACACTTAGGACAGCATCCCTGCCCTAGTGTGGAGCTGATAGGACAGCATCCCTGCCCTGCTCCAACCCAAGAGAAACAGCATCCCTGTTCTCTCTTCCAGCCATATGGACAAAGTTTTTGCCCAGCTATGGCTTTTCTGAGACAGCATCCCTGTCTGGCATTTCCATCACTACAAATAGGTTCAGTGGACAATTCCCACTGCTCTAAACTAAAACTTACTGATAGAAACTCTGAAAATACATCTTCACATTGTTGCTTAGCTAAAAAACTTCAAACAGGGTGGTTTACATCCCCACAGGGAAGTAACCATATAGTGGATGATAAAGGGAGTAACCAGTCTATTGCAGAGCTACTCTCTACTTATCACCACTTAGACAATAAAGTCTCAACTGGCCAAGGTTAGCCTTATTGTCCTTCGTTTGGGGGGGGGGTTGTGTGAGAAAGTAGCCTCTTTCTAGCCTTGTTACCCCCACTTTGGGCCTGTTTGTGAGTGTATGTCAGGGTGTTTTCACTGTCTCACTGGTATCCTGCTTGCCAGGGCCCAGTGCTCATAGTGAAAACCCTATGTTTTCAGTATGTTTGGTATGTGTCACTGGGACCCTGCTAGTCAGGACCCCAGTGCTCATAAGTTTGTGGCCTCTATGTGTGTGTTCCCTGTGTGGTGCCTAACTGTCTCACTGAGGCTCTGCTAACCAGAACCTCAGTGGTTATTGTAGGAGGCTGGACTGGCTTGTAGTGAGTACCAAGGGGTACTTGCACCTTGCACCAGGCCCAGTTATCCCTTATTAGTGTATAGGGTGTCTAGCAGCTTAGGCTGATAGATAATGGTAGCTTAGCAGAGCAGCTTAGGCTGAACTAGGAGACGTGTGAAGCTACTACAGTACCACTTAGTGTCATATGCACAATATCATAAGAAAACACAATACACAGTTATACTAAAAATAAAGGTACTTTATTTTTATGACAATAAGCCAAAGTATCTTAGAGTGTACCCTCAGTAAGAGGATAGGAAATATACACAAGATATATATACACAATAGCAAAAATATGCAGTATAGTCTTAGAAAACAGTGCAAACAATGTATAGTTACAATAGGATGCAATGGGGAAACATAGGGATAGGGGCAACACAAACCATATACTCCAAAAGTGGAATGTGAACCACGAATGGACCCCAAACCTATGTGACCTTGTAGAGGGTCGCTGGGACTATTAGAAAATAGTGAGAGTTAGAAAAATAACCCTCCCCAAGACCCTGAAAAGTGAGTGCAAAGTGCACTAAAGTTCCCCTAAGGACAAAAGAGTCGTGTTAGAGGAACAATGCAGGAAAGACACAAACCAGCAATGCAACAACTGTGGATTTCCAATCTAGGGTACCTGTGGAACAAGGGGACCAAGTCCAAAAGTCACAAGCAAGTCGGAGATGGGCAGATGCCCAAGAAATGCCAGCTGCGGGTGCAAATAAGCTTCGACTGGACAGAAGAAGCTGAGGTTTCTGCAGGAACGAAAAGGGCTAGAGACTTCCCCTTTGGTGGACGGATCCCACTCGCCTTGGAGAGTCGTGCAAAAGTACTCTACCGCCGAAAGGACGCCAACAAGCCTTGCTACACGCAAATCGTGCGTTTGGCGTTTTTGGACGCTGCTGGGGCCCAGGAGGGACCAGGAGGTCGCAAATTAGACCTGAAGAGAGAGGGGACGTCGTGCAAGACAAAGATCCCTCACTAAAGCAGGTAGCACCCGGAGAAGTGCCAGAAACAGGCACTACAAGGATGCGTGAAACGGTGCTCGCCGAAGTTGCACAAAGGAGTCCCACGTCGCCGGAGACCAACTTAGAAAGTCGTGCAATGCAGGTCCTAGTGCTGTGGACCCAGGCTTGGCTGTGCACAAAGGATTTCCGCCGGAAGTGCACAGGGGCCGGAGTAGCTGCAAAGTCGCGGTTCCCAGCAATGCAGCCCAGCGAGGTGAGGCAAGGACTTACCTCCACCAAACTTGGGCTGAAGGGTCACTGGACTGTGGGGGTCACTTGGACAGAGTTGCTGGATTCGAGGGACCTCGCTCGTCGTGCTGAGAGGAGACCCAAGGGACCGGTGATGCAGCTTTTTGGTGCCTGCGGTTGCAGGGGGAAGATTCCGTCGACCCACGGGAGATTTCTTCGGAGCTTCTGGTGCAGAGAGGAGGCAGGCTACCCCCACAGCATGCACAAGCAGGAAAACAGTTGAGAAGGCGGCAGGATCAGCGTTACAGAGTTGCAGTAGTCGTCTTTGCTACTATGTTGCAGGTTTGCAGGCTTCCAGCGCGGTCAGCGGTCGTTTCCTTATCAGAAGGTGAAGAGAGAGATGCAGAGGAACTCGGATGAGCTCTTGCATTCGTTATCTAAAGTTTCCCCAGAGACAGAGACCCTAAATAGCCAGAAAAGAGGGTTTGGCTACCTAGGAGAGAGGAAAGGCTACTAACACCTGAAGGAGCCTATCAGCAGGAGTCTCTGACGTCACCTGGTGGCACTGGCCACTCAGAGCAGTCCAGTGTGCCAGCAGCACCTCTGTTTCCAAGATGGCAGAGGTCTGGAGCACACTGGAGGAGCTCTGGACTCCTCCCAGGGGAGGTGCAGGTCAGGGGAGTGGTCACTCCTCTTTCCTTTGTCCAGTTTCGCGCCAGAGCAGGGGCTAAGGGGTCCCTGAACCGGTGTAGACTGGCTTATGCAGAATTGGGCACATCTGTGCCCAACAAAGCATTTCCAGAGGCTGGGGGAGGCTACTCCTCCCCTGCCTTCACACCATTTTCCAAAGGGAGAGGGTGTCACACCCTCTCTCAGAGGAAGTTCTTTGTTCTGCCATCCTGGGCCAGACCTGGCTGGACCCCAGGAGGGCAGCTGCTTGTCTGAGGGGTTGGCAGCAGCAGCAGCTGCAGTGAAACCCCAGGAAGGGCAGTCTGGCAGTACCAGGGTCTGTGCTACAGACCACTGGGATCATGGAATTGTACCAACAATGCCAGGATGGCATAGAGGGGGCAATTCCATGATCATAGACATGTTACATGGCCATATTCGGAGTTACCATGGTGAAGCTACATATAGGTAGTGACCTATATGTAGTGCACGCGTGTAATGGTGTCCCCGCACTCACAAAGTTCAGTGAATTGGCTCTGAACAATGTGGGGGCACCTTGGCTAGTGCCAAGGTGCCCTCACACTAAGTAACTTTGCACCTAACCTTTACCAGGTAAAGGTTAGACATATAGGTGACTTATAAGTTACTTAAGTGCAGTGTAAAATGGCTGTGAAATAACGTGGACGTTATTTCACTCAGGCTGCAGTGGCAGGCCTGTGTAAGAATTGTCAGAGCTCCCTATGGGTGGCAAAAGAAATGCTGCAGCCCATAGGGATCTCCTGGAACCCCAATACCCTGGGTACCTCAGTACCATATACTTGGGAATTATAAGGGTGTTCCAGTAAGCCAATGTAAATTGGTAAAATTGGTCACTAGCCTGTTAGTGACAATTTGAAATAAATGAGAGAGCATCACCACTGAGGTTCTGGTTAGCAGAGCCTCAGTGAGACAGTTAGGCACCACACAGGGAACATATACATGCACACCTATGAGCACTGGGGCCCTGTGTGACAGGGTCCCAGTGACACATACATATAGGCCACAAACCTATGAGCACTGGGGTCCTGACCAGCAGGATCCCAGTGACACATAACAAACATACTGAAAACATAGTGTTTTCACTATGAGCACTGAGGCCTGGCTATCAGGATCCCAGTGAGACAGTGAAAACAGTGACAAACACCCTGACATACACTCACAAACAGGCCAAAAGTGGGGGTAACAAGGCTAGAAAGAGGCTACCTTCTCACACAACCCCCCCCCAAACGAAGGACAATAAGGCTAACCTTGGCCAGTTGAGACTTTATTGTCTAAGTGGTGATAAGTAGAGAGTAGCTCTGCAATAGACTGGTTACTCCCTTTATCATCCACTATATGGTTACTTCCCTGTGGGGATGTAAACCACCCTATTTGAAGTTTTTTAGCTAACCAACAATGTGAAGATGTATTTTCAGAGTTTCTATCAGTAAGTTTTAGTTTAGAGCAGTGGGAATTATCCACTGAACCTATTTGTAATGATGGAAATGCCAGACAGGGATGCTGTCTCAGTAAAGCCATAGCTGGGCAAAAACTTTGTCCATTTGGCTGGAAGAGAGAACAGGGATGCTGTTTCTCTTGAGTTGGAGCAGGGCAGGGATGCTGTCCTATGAGCTCCACACTAGGGCAGGGATGCTGTCCTAAGTGTTGTGAGGCAGTACAGGGTTTCTGCACTAAAGTTTCTCTGGGAGGGTTGGAGGGATGCTCCATGTTAACTAAAATGGTGCTCTTTTTGTCACCAATGTTAGTTATCCCACAGAGAGGTACTTCTACCTCAGGGAGTCCAGCTATGCCAGCTGATGATTCCCTTGGAACAGGTGCCACCCCAGGAGAGGTTTCTCCCACCACAGGAATGGTATCCTGAATGGTAGGGTGGTTAGGGGATACTGTGATACCCTTTTTACCTGTTGATGGAGAGGGATCCTGAGTTTTCAGGCCTTCTCTCCTTTGCTTTTTCATTTCAGTAGAAATGAGAGGGAACAATTCCTCAGGGATGCCCAACATGGCTGCATGGGCATAAAACTCTACATCAGCCCAACCTGAGGCCTCTAGGTCATTACCTAAGAGACAGTCTACAGGTAAGCTAGGTGATACCACCACCTGCTTAGGGCCAGTAACTCCACCCCAACTAAACTGAATTATAGCTAAGGGAAGAAACTTAGTGGAGTTATGGACATCAATAATCTTATACTGTTGTCCAATGATGTGTTGATCAGGGTGCACTAGGTTTTCAGTCACCAAAGTGAAACTGGCACCTGTGTCCCTGTAGGCCAAGGCCTCAACACCATTTATTGAAACTGTCTGCCTGTACTTATCCATTGTAAGGGGACAAGCAGCCAGTGTGGCAAGGCCAATGCCACTAGGTGTGACAGAAACTGTCTTGGGACTGATGACATCAGTTTCCACTATGGACCCATAAGTGAACCCAACTACACCCTTTGCTTGACTGTTGCCAGCAGTCCCACCACTAGTACCACTACTGCTAGGGGCACTAGAGCTTGATGTATTAGTGGTGGTAGGCTCAGGGGGTTTACCTGGACAGGACTTATCCCCTGGCCTATGGCCTCTATTTTTACACACAAAGCACCAAGGCTTTTTAATGTGTGCAGGTTGGGAAGAAGAGGAAGAATTTGTTTTATCCCCACCCTCTGAAGAGTGTTTAAGATTTGAAGTGGGATCTTTGGTTTTACCCTTATCCCCATGCTTATCTTGAGATGTTTCACCATCTTTCTTCTTATTGCCATCTTTGTCACCCCCTGTATGAACTTTTCTGTTCACCCTTGTTCTGACCCATTTGTCTGCCTTCTTTCCCAATTCTTGGGGAGAGGTCAGATCAGAGTCTACCAGGTACTGGTGCAACAAATCAGACACACAATTATTAAGTATATGCTCTCTCAGGATTGTGTTATACAGGCTTTCATAATCAGTAACTTTACTGCCATGTAACCACCCCTCCAAGGCCTTCACTGAATGGTCAATGAAATCAACCCAGTCTTGTGAAGACTCCTTTTTGGTCTCTCTGAACTTTATCCTGTACTGTTCAGTGGTTAAGCCATAACCATCCAGGAGTGCATTCTTAAGAACTGTAAAGTTATTGGCATCATTTTCTTTCACAGTAAGGAGCCTATCCCTACCTTTTCCACTAAATGATAGCCATAGGATAGCTGCCCACTGCCTTTGAGGGACATCCTGTACAACACAGGCCCTCTCAAGTGCAGCAAACCACTTGTTAATGTCATCCCCCTCCTTATAAGGGGGAACTATCTTGTGCAGATTCCTGGAATCATGCTCTTTTGCAGGATGACTATGGGGAATACTGCTGCTGCCACCATGGGTATCTAAACCCAACTTCTGTCTTTCCTTCTCTAATTCAAAAGACTGTCTATCCAAATCCAGCTGTTGCTTTTTAAGCTTCAGTCTGGTTTGTTCCACCCTCAACTTATTGAGTTCCCTCTCTAACATTCTGTCATCAGGGTTGGTGGGAGGGACATTTCTAGAAACAGAGCTATGATGGGAATGAACAGAAGGAGACCTGTCCCTTACAGAAGCCAACTTAACAGCTTGGTTTACAGAAACATTACTACCAGTATGGTGAGAATAAATGCTTTTGCTATGATGTGAGACAACACTATTTCTATGGTGTGGCTCATCATCATTACCATCTATGCTAGATTGTCTAGTAATGGGCAGTTGGGAAGTTTCTTTCCTGAATCTTTTCCTGGGGGAGTCCCTGAATCAGATTGGGAACTATTAGGTACTTTTTCAACAGATGGGCCACCTCTGGCCTTACCCTGTTCTCTAAGCATGTTAATTAACAGTTCCAAGGCAGGATTCTTCCCTACACTCAAACCTCTCTCTATACAGAGACTCCTTGCTCTTTTCCAGCTAAGGTTGTCATATGCAAGTTTGGACAGATCAACACTTTGGCCTGTGCCAGACATTTTTTTGAGAGAGTTAAAGTGATAGAGAAAGAGACAAAAGTTTTCAGACCTTTTTGGAAAGAGAGAAAAAAAAACTTTTTAAACTTTTAAGAACTTTTTGAAAGTTTAGGAGTACTTTTCAGCACTTAGAAAAGAGTGAAAAGAGGAAATGCAAAACTTTTTGGCTATGTGTATATACACTGACCTTGTTTTGTATATTTTTCTCTTATGAAAAGTACAATGACAAGAGTGGTAAGCAGTCTCAAGCACTTATCCAAACCACTGCACAACCAATGTAGGAGGCTGGACTGGCTTGTAGTGAGTACCAAGGGGTACTTGCACCTTGCACCAGGCCCAGTTATCCCTTATTAGTGTATAGGGTGTCTAGCAGCTTAGGCTGATAGATAATGGTAGCTTAGCAGAGCAGCTTAGGCTGAACTAGGAGACGTGTGAAGCTACTACAGTACCACTTAGTGTCATATGCACAATATCATAAGAAAACACAATACACAGTTATACTAAAAATAAAGGTACTTTATTTTTATGACAATATGCCAAAGTATCTTAGAGTGTACCCTCAGTAAGAGGATAGGAAATATACACAAGATATATATACACAATAGCAAAAATATGCAGTATAGTCTTAGAAAACAGTGCAAACAATGTATAGTTACAATAGGATGCAATGGGGAAACATAGGGATAGGGGCAACACAAACCATATACTCCAAAAGTGGAATGTGAACCACGAATGGACCCCAAACCTATGTGACCTTGTAGAGGGTCGCTGGGACTATTAGAAAATAGTGAGAGTTAGAAAAATAACCCTCCCCAAGACCCTGAAAAGTGAGTGCAAAGTGCACTAAAGTTCCCCTAAGGACAAAAGAGTCGTGTTAGAGGAACAATGCAGGAAAGACACAAACCAGCAATGCAACAACTGTGGATTTCCAATCTAGGGTACCTGTGGAACAAGGGGACCAAGTCCAAAAGTCACAAGCAAGTCGGAGATGGGCAGATGCCCAGGAAATGCCAGCTGCGGGTGCAAAGAAGCTTCGACTGGACAGAAGAAGCTGAGGTTTCTGCAGGAACGAAAAGGGCTAGAGACTTCCCCTTTGGTGGACGGATCCCTCTTGCCTTGGAGAGTCGAGCAGAAGTGCTCTGCTGCCGAAAGGACGCCAACAAGCCTTGCTACACGCAAATCGTGAGTTTGGCGTTTTTGGACGCTGCTGGAGCCCAGGAGGGACCAGGAGGTCGCAAATTGGACCAGAAGAGAGAGGGGACGTCGAGCAAGACAAAGTGCCCTCACTGAAGCAGGTAGCACCCGGAGAAGTGCCAGAAACAGGCACTACGAGGATGCGTGAAACGGTGCTCGCTGAAGTTGCACAAAGGAGTCCCACGTCGCCGGAGACCATTTTAGAAAGTCGTGCAATGCAGGTCAGAGTGCCGTGGAATCAGGCTTGGCTGTGCACAAAGGATTTCTGCCGGAAGTGCACAGGGGCCGGAGTAGCTGCAAATTCGCGGTTCCCAGCAATGCAGCCCAGCGAGGTGAGGCGAGGACTTACCTCCACCAAACTTGGGCTGAAGGGTCACTGGACTGTGGGGGTCACTTGGACAGAGTCGCTGGATTCGAGGGACCTCGCTCGTTGTGCTGAGAGGAGACCCAAGGGACCAGTGATGCAGCTTTTTGGTACCTGCGGTTGCAGGGGGAAGATTCCGTCAACCCACGGGAGATTTCTTCGGAGCTTCTGGTGCAGAGAGGAGGCAGGCTACCCCCACAGCATGCACAAGCAGGAAAACAGTTGAGAAGGCGGCAGGATCAGCGTTACAGAGTTGCAGTAGTCGTCTTTGCTACTATGTTGCAGGTTTGCAGGCTTCCAGCGCGGTCAGCGGTCGTTTCCTTATCAGAAGGTGAAGAGAGAGATGCAGAGGAACTCGGATGAGCTCTTGCATTCGTTATCTAAAGTTTCCCCAGAGACAGAGACCCTAAATAGCCAGAAAAGAGGGTTTGGCTACCTAGGAGAGAGGAAAGGCTACTAACACCTGAAGGAGCCTATCAGAAGGAGTCTCTGACGTCACCTGGTGGCACTGGCCACTCAGAGCAGTCCAGTGTGCCAGCAGCACCTCTGTTTCCAAGATGGCAGAGGTCTGGAGCACACTGGAGGAGCTCTGGACATCTCCCAGGGGAGGTGCAGGTCAGGGGAGTGGTCACTCCCCTTTCCTTTGTCCAGTTTCGCGCCAGAGCAGGGGCTAAGGGGTCCCTAAACAGGTGTAGACTGGCTTATGCAGAATTGGGCACATCTGTGCCCAACAAAGCATTTCCAGAGGCTGGGGGAGGCTACTCCTCCCCTGCCTTCACACCATTTTCCAAAGGGAGAGGGTGTCACACCCTCTCTCAGAGGAAGTTCTTTGTTCTGCCATCCTGGGCCAGACCTGGCTGGACCCCAGGAGGGCAGCTGCCTGTCTGAGGGGTTGGCAGCAGCAGCAGCTGCAGTGAAACCCCAGGAAGGGCAGTCTGGCAGTACCAGGGTCTGTGCTACAGACCACTGGGATCATGGAATTGTACCAACAATGCCAGGATGGCATAGAGGGGGCAATTCCATGATCATAGACATGTTACATGGCCATATTCGGAGTTACCATGGTGAAGCTACATATAGGTAGTGACCTATATGTAGTGCACGCGTGTAATGGTGTCCCCACACTCACAAAGTTCAGTGAATTGGCTCTGAACAATGTGGGGGCACCTTGGCTAGTGCCAGGGTGCCCTCACACTAAGTAACTTTGCACCTAACCTTTACCAGGTAAAGGTTAGACATATAGGTGACTTATAAGTTACTTAAGTGCAGTGTAAAATGGCTGTGAAATAACGTGGACGTTATTTCACTCAGGCTGCAGTGGCAGGCCTGTGTAAGAATTGTCAGAGCTCCCTATGGGTGGCAAAAGAAATGCTGCAGCCCATAGGGATCTCCTGGAACCCCAATACCCTGGGTACCTCAGTACCATATACTAGGGAATTATAAGGGTGTTCCAGTAAGCCAATGTAAATTGGTAAAATTGGTCACTAGCCTGTTAGTGACAATTTGAAAGTAATGAGAGAGCATAACCACTGAGGTTCTGGTTAGCAGAGCCTCAGTGAGACAGTTAGGCACCACACAGGGAACATATACATGCACACCTATGAGCACTGGGGCCCTGTGTGACAGGGTCCCAGTGACACATACATATAGGCCACAAACCTATGAGCACTGGGGTCCTGACCAGCAGGATCCCAGTGACACATAACAAACATACTGAAAACATAGTGTTTTCACTATGAGCACTGAGGCCTGGCTATCAGGATCCCAGTGAGACAGTGAAAACAGTGACAAACACCCTGACATACACTCACAAACAGGCCAAAAGTGGGGGTAACAAGGCTAGAAAGAGGCTACCTTCTCACAGTTATGCTCTCTCATTTATTTCAAATTGTCACTAACAGGCTAGTGACCAATTTTACCAATTTACATTGGCTTACTGGAACACCCTTATAATTCCCTAGAATATGGTACTGAGGTACCCAGGGTATTGGGGTTCCAGGAGATCCCTATGGGCTGCAGCATTTCTTTTGCCACCCATAGGGAGCTCTGACAATTCTTATACAGGCCTGCCACTGCAGCCTGAGTGAAATAACGTCCACGTTATTTCACAGCCATTTTACACTGCACTTAAGTAACTTATAAGTCACCTCTATGTCTAACCTTTACCTGGTAAAGGTTAGGTGCAAAGTTACTTAGTGTGAGGGCACCCTGGCACTAGCCAAGGTGCCCCCACATGGTTCAGAGCCAATTCCCTGAACTTTGTGAGTGCGGGGACACCATTACACGCGTGCACTACATATAGGTCACTACCTATATGTAGCTTCACAATGGTAACTCCGAATATGGCCATGTAACATGTCTATGATCATGGAATTGCCCCCTCTATGCCATCCTGGCATAGTTGGCACAATCCCATGATCCCAGTGGTCTGTAGCACAGACCCTGGTACTGCCAAACTGCCCTTCCTGGGGTTTCACTGCAGCTGCTGCTGCTGCCAACCCCTCAGACAGGCATCTGCCCTCCTGGGGTCCAGCCAGGCCTGGCCCAGGATGGCAGAACAAAGAACTTCCTCTGAGAGAGGGTGTGACACCCTCTCCCTTTGGAAAATGGTGTGAAGGCAGGGGAGGAGTAGCCTCCCCCAGCCTCTGGAAATGCTTTGTTGGGCACAGATGTGCCCAATTCTGCAAAAGCCAGTCTACACCGGTTCAGGGGACCCCTTAGCCCTGCTCTGGCGCGAAACTGGACAAAGGAAAGGGGAGTGACCACTCCCCTGACCTGCACCTCCCCTGGGAGGTGTCCAGAGCTCCTCCAGTGTGCTCCAGACCTCTGCCATCTTGGAAACAGAGGTGCTGCTGGCACACTGGACTGCTCTGAGTGGCCAGTGCCACCAGGTGACGTCAGAGACTCCTTGTGATAGGCTCCTTCAGGTGTTGCTAGCCTATCCTCTCTCCTAGGTAGCCAAACCCTCTTTTCTGGCTATTTAGGGTCTCTGTCTCTGGGGAAAGTTCAGATAACGAATGCAAGAGCTCATCTGAGTTCCTCTGCATCTCTCTCTTCACCTTCTGCCAAGGAATCGACTGCTGACCGCGCTGGAAGCCTGCAAACCTGCAACATAGTAGCAAAGACGACTACTGCAACTCTGTAACGCTGATCCTGCCGCCTTTTCGACTGTTTTCCTGCTTGTGCATGCTGTGGGGGTAGTCTGCCTCTCCTCTGCACCAGAAGCTCCGAAGAAATCTCCCGTGGGTCGACGGAATCTTCCCCCTGCAACCGCAGGCACCAAAAAGCTGCATTACCGGTCCCTTGGGTCTCCTCTCAGCACGACGAGCGAGGTCCCTCGAATCCAGCGACTCTGTCCAAGTGACCCCCACAGTCCAGTGACTCTTCAGTCCAAGTTTGGTGGAGGTAAGTCCTTGCCTCACCTCGCTGGACTGCATTGCTGGGAACCGCGACTTTTGCAGCTACTCCGGCCCCTGTGCACTTCCGGCAGAAATCCTTTGTGCACAGCCAAGCCTGGGTCAACGGCACTCTAACCTGCATTGACTTTCTAAGTTGGTCTCCGGCGACGTGGGACTCCTTTGTGCGACTTCGGGTGAGCACCGTTTCACGCATCCTCATAGTGCCTGTTTCTGGCATTTCTCTGGGTGCTACCTGCTTCAGAGAGTGCTCCTTGTCTTGCTCGACGTCCCCTCTCTCTGCTGGTCCAATTTGCGACCTCCTGGTCCCTCCTGGGCCTCACCAGCGTCCAAAAACGTTAACCGCACGATTTGCAGCTAGCAAGGCTTGTTGGCATCCTTTTTTCGGGAAAACACTTTTGCACGACTCTCCACGGCGAGAGGGATTTGTCCACCAAAGGGGAAGTCTCTAGCCCTTTTCGTTACTGCAGAAACCTCAGCTTCTTCTGTCCAGTAGAAGCTTCTTTGCACCCGCAGCTGGCATTTCCTGGGCATTTGCCCATCTCCGACTTGCTTGTGACTTTTGGACTTGGTCCCCTTGTTCCACAGGTACCCTAGATTGGAAATCCACAGTTGTTGCATTGTTGGTTTGTGTCTTTCCTGCATTATTCCTCTAACACAACTTCTTTGTCCTTAGGGGAACTTTAGTGCACTTTGCACTCACTTTTCAGGGTCTTGGGGAGGGTTATTTTTCTAACTCTCACTATTTTCTAATAGTCCCAGCGACCCTCTACAAGGTCACATAGGTTTGGGGTCCATTCGTGGTTCGCATTCCACTTTTGGAGTATATGGTTTGTGTTGCCCCTATCCCTATGTTTCCCCATTGCATCCTATTGTAACTATACATTGTTTGCACTGTTTTCTAAGACTATACTGCATATTTTTGCTATTGTGTATATATATCTTGTGTATATTTCCTATCCTCTCACTGAGGGTACACTCTAAGATACTTTGGCATATTGTCATAAAAATAAAGTACCTTTATTTTTAGTATAACTGTGTATTGTGTTTTCTTATGATATTGTGCATATGACACTAAGTGGTACTGTAGTAGCTTCACACGTCTCCTAGTTCAGCCTAAGCTGCTCTGCTAAGCTACCATTATCTATCAGCCTATGCTGCTAGACACCCTATACACTAATAAGGGATAACTGGGCCTGGTGCAAGGTGCAAGTACCCCTTGGTACTCACTACAAGCCAGTCCAGCCTCCTACATTGGTTGTGCAGTGGTGGGATAAGTGCTTGAGACTACTTACCACTCTTGTCATTGTACTTTTCAAAAGAGAAAAATATACAAAACAAGGTCAGTGTATATACACATAGCCAAAAAGTTTTGCATTCCTCTTTTCACTCTTTTCTAAGTGCTGAAAAGTACTTCTAAACTTTCAAAAAGTTTAAAAAGTTTTTTCTGTCTTTCCAAAAAGTTCTGAAAACTTTTTTTTCTTTTTCTATCACTTTAACTCTCTCAAAAAAATGTCTGGCACAGGCCAAAATGTTGAACTGTCCAAACTTGCATATGATCACCTTAGCTGGAAAGGAGCAAGGAGTCTCTGCGTAGAGAGAGGTTTGAGTGTAGGGAAGAATCCTTCCTTAGATCTGTTAATTAATATGCTTAGAGTACAGGATAAGGCCATAAGTGCCCAATCTGTAGAAAAAGTAGCCAATGGTTCTCAATCTGATCCAGGGACTCCCCCAGGAAAAGGTTCAGGAAAGAAACTTCTCAGCCTGCCCATTACTAGACAGTCTAGCACAGTTGGTACAGAGGTTGAATCACACCATACTAATGGTGTGCTCTCACATTATACTGGTAGCCAAGCTGTTAGGGTGCCCTCTGTAAGGGACAGGTCCCCTTCTGTTCATTCCCATCATACCTCTGTATCTAGAAATGTCCCTCCCACCCACCCTGATGACAGATTGTTAGAAAGGGAGCTCAATAGATTGAGAGTGGAACAAACCAGACTGAAGCTCAAGAAGCAACAGCTGGATTTGGATAGACAGTCTTTAGAAGTAGAGAGGGAAAGACAGAAGTTGGGTTTAGAAACCCATGGTGGCAGCAGCAGTATTCCCCATAGTCATCCTGCAAAAGAGCATGATTCCAGGAATCTGCACAAGATAGTTCCCCCTTATAAGGAGGGGGATGACATTAACAAGTGGTTTGCTGCAATTGAGAGGGCCTGTGCTGTACAGGATGTCCCTCAAAAGCAGTGGGCTGCTATCCTATGGCTATCATTTACTGGAAAAGGTAGGGATAGGCTCCTTACTGTAAAAGAAAATGATGCTAATAATTTCCAAGTTCTTAAGAATGCACTCCTGGATGGTTATGGCTTACCCACTGAACAGTACAGGATAAAGTTCAGAGAGACCAAAAAGGAGTCTTCACAAGACTGTGTTGATTTCATTGACCATTCAGTGAAGGCCTTGGAGGGGTGGTTACATGGCAGTAAAGGTACTGATTATGAAAGCCTGTATAACACAATCCTGAGAGAGCATATACTTAATAATTGTGTGTCTGATTTGTTGCACCAGTACCTGGTAGACTCTGATCTGACCTCTCCCCAAGAATTGGGAAAGAAGGCAGACAAATGGGTCAGAACAAGGGTGAACAGAAAAGTTCATACAGGGGGTGACAAAGATGGCAATAAGAAGAAAGATGGTGAAAAATCTCAAGATAAGCATGGGGATAAGGGTAAAACCAAAGATCCCACTTCAAATCTTAAACACTCTTCAGAGGGTGGGGATAAAACAAATTCTTCCTCTTCTTCCCAACCTGCACACATTAAAAAGCCTTGGTGCTTTGTGTGTAAAAACAGAGGCCATAGGCCAGGGGATAAGTCCTGTCCAGGTAAACCCCCTGAGCCTACCACCACTAATACATCAAGCTCTAGTGCCCCTAGCAGTAGTGGTACTAGTGGTGGGACTGCTGGCAACAGTCAAGCAAAGGGTGTAGTTGGGTTCACTTATGGGTCCATAGTGGAAACTGATGTAATCAGTCCCAAGACAGTTTCTGTCACACCTAGTGGAATTGGCCTTGCCACACTGGCTGCTTGTCCCCTTACAATGGATAAGTACAGGCAGACAGTTTCAATAAATGGTGTTGAGGCCTTGGCCTACAGGGACACAGGTGCCAGTTTCACTTTGGTGACTGAAAACCTAGTGCCTCCTGAACAACACATCATTGGACAACAGTATAAGATTATTGATGTCCATAACTCCACTAAGTTTCTTCCCTTAGCTATAATTCAGTTTAGTTGGGGTGGAGTTACTGGCCCTAAGCAGGTGGTGGTATCACCTAGCTTACCTGTAGACTGTCTCTTAGGTAATGACCTAGAGGCCTCAGGTTGGGCTGATGTAGAGTTTTATGCCCATGCAGCCATGCTGGGCATCCCTGAGGAATTGTTCCCTCTCATTTCAAGTGAAATGAAAAAGCAAAGGAGAGAAGGCCTGAAAACTCAGGATCCCTCTCCATCAACAGGTAAAAAGGGTATCACAGTATCCCCTAACCACCCTACCATTCAGGATACTATTCCTGTGGTGGGAGAAACCTCTCCTGGGGTGGCACCTGTTCCAAGGGAATCATCAGCTGGCAAAGCTGGACTCCCTGAGGTTGAAGTACCTCTCTGTGGGATAACTAACATTGGTGAGAAAAACAGCACCATTTTAGTTAACATGGAGCATCCCTCCAACCCTCCCAGAGAAACTTTAGTGCAGAAACCCTGCACTACCTCACAACACTTAGGACAGCATCCCTGCCCTAGTGTGGAGCTCATAGGACAGCATCCCTGCCCTGCTCCAACTCAAGAGAAACAGCATCCCTGTTCTCTCTTCCAGCCATATGAACAAAGTTTTTGCCCAGCTGTAGGAGGCTGGACTGGCTTGTAGTGAGTACCAAGGGGTACTTGCACCTTGCACCAGGCCCAGTTATCCCTTATTAGTGTATAGGGTGTCTAGCAGCTTAGGCTGATAGATAATGGTAGCTTAGCAGAGCAGCTTAGGCTGAACTAGGAGACGTGTGAAGCTACTACAGTACCACTCAGTGTCATATGCACAATATCATAAGAAAACACAATACACAGTTATACTAAAAATAAAGGTACTTTATTTTTATGACAATATGCTAAAGTATCTTAGAGTGTACCCTCAGTGAGAGGATAGGAAATATACACAAGATATATATACACAATAGCAAAAATATGCAGTATAGTCTTAGAAAACAGTGCAAACAATGTATAGTTACAATAGGATGCAATGGGGAAACATAGGGATAGGGGCAAGACAAACCATATACTCCAAAAGTAGAATGCGAACCACGAATGGACCCCAAACCTATGTGACCTTGTAGAGGGTCGCTGGGACTATTAGAAAATAGTGAGAGTTAGAAAAATAACCCTCCCCAAGACCCTGAAAAGTGAGTGCAAAGTGCACTAAAGTTCCCCTAAGGACAAAGAAGTCGTGTTAGAGGAATAATGCAGGAAAGACACAAACCAACAATGCAACAACTGTGGATTTCCAATCTAGGGTACCTGTGGAACAAGGGGACCAAGTCCAAAAGTCACAAGCAAGTCGGAGATGGGCAAATGCCCAGGAAATGCCAGCTGCGGGTGCAAAGAAGCTTCTACTGGACAGAAGAAGCTGAGGTTTCTGCAGGAACGAAAAGGGCTAGAGACTTCCCCTTTGGTGGACGGATCCATCTCGCCGTGGAAAGTCGTGCAGAAGTGTTTTACCGCCGAAAGAACGCCAACAAGCATTGCTAGCTGCAAATCGTGCTGTTAGTGTTTTTGGACACTGCTGAGGCCCAGGAGGGACCAGGTGGTCGCAAATTGGACCAGCAGAGAGAGGAGACGTCGAGCAAGACAAGGAGCCCTCTCTTAAGCAGGTAGCTCCCTGAGAAATGCCAGAAACAGGCACTACGAGGATGCGTGAAATGGTGCTCACCCGAAGTCGCACAAAGGAGTCCCACGTCGCCGGAGACCAACTTAGAGAGTTGTGCAATGCAGGTTAGAGTGCCGTGGAACCAGGCTCGGCTGTGCACAAAGGATTTCCGCCGGAAGTGCACAGGGGCCGGAGTAGCTGCAAAAGTCGCGGTTCCCAGCAATGCAGCCCAGCGAGGTGAGGCAAGGACTTACCTCCACCAAACTTGGACTGAAGAGTCACTGGACTGTGTGGGTCACTTGGACAGAGTCGCTGGATTCGAGGGACCTCGCTCGTCATGCTGAGAGGAGACCCAAGGGACCGGTAATGCAGCTTTTTGGTGCCTGCGGTTGCAGGGGGAAGATTCCGTCGACCCACGGGAGATTTCTTCGGAGCTTCTGGTGCAGAGAGGAGGCAGACTACCCCCACAGCATGCACAAGCAGGAAAACAGTCGAGAAGGCGGCAGGAGTTACAGAGTTGCAGTAGTCGTCTTTGCTACTATGTTGCAGGTTTGCAGGCTTCCAGCGCGGTCAGCAGTCGATTCCTTGGCAGAAGGTGAAGAGAGAGATGCAGAGGAACTCGGATGAGTTCTTGCATTCGTTATCTAAAGTTTCCCCAGAGACAGAGACCCTAAATAGCCAGAAAAGAGGGTTTGGCTACCTAGGAGAGAGGATAGGCTACTAACACCTGAAGGAGCCTATCAGAAGGAGTCTCTGACGTCACCTGGTGGCACTGGCCACTCAGAGCAGTCCAGTGTGCCAGCATCACCTCTGTTTCCAAGATGGCAGAGGTCTGGAGCACACTGGAGGAGCTCTGGACACCTCCCAGGGGAGGTGCAGGTCAGGGGAGTGGTCACTCCCCTTTCCTTTGTCCAGTTTCGCGCCAGAGCAGGGCTAAGGGGTCCCCTGAACCGGTGTAGACTGGCTTATGCAGAATTGGGCACATCTGTGCCCAACAAAGCATTTCCAGAGGCTGGGGGAGGCTACTCCTCCCCTGCCTTCACACCATTTTCCAAAGGGAGAGGGTGTCACACCCTCTCTCAGAGGAAGTTCTTTGTTCTGCCATCCTGGGCCAGGCCTGGCTGGACCCCAGGAGGGCAGATGCGTGTCTGAGGGGTTGGCAGCAGCAGCAGCTGCAGTGAAACCCCAGGAAGGGCAGTTTGGCAGTACCAGGGTCTGTGCTACAGACCACTGGGATCATGGGATTGTGCCAACTATGCCAGGATGGGATAGAGGGGGCAATTCCATGATCATAGACATGTTACATGGCCATATTCGGAGTTACCATTGTGAAGCTACATATAGGTAGTGACCTATATGTAGTGCACGTGTGTAATGGTGTCCCCGCACTCACAAAGTTCAGGGAATTGGCTCTGAACAATGTGGGGGCACCTTGGCTAGTGCCAGGGTGCCCTCACACTAAGTAACTTTGCACCTAACCTTTACCAGGTAAAGGTTAGACATATAGGTGACTTATAAGTTACTTAAGTGCAGTGTATAATTCCCTAGTATATGGTACTGAGGTACCCAGGGTATTGGGGTTCCAGGAGATCCCTATGGGCTGCAGCATTTCTTTTGCCACCCATAGGGAGCTCTGACAATTCTTACACAGGCCTGCCACTGCAGCCTGAGTGAAATAACGTCCACGTTATTTCACAGCCATTTTACAGTGCACTTAAGTAACTTATAAGTCACCTATATGTCTAACCTTTACCTGGTAAAGGTTAGGTGCAAAGTTACTTAGTGTGAGGGCACCCTGGCACTAGCCAAGGTGCCCCCACATTGTTCAGAGCCAATTCCCTGAACTTTGTGAGTGCGGGGACACCATTACACGCGTGCACTACATATAGGTCATTACCTATATGTAGCTTCACAATGGTAACTCCGAATATGGCCATGTAACATGTCTATGATCATGGAATTGCCCCCTCTAAGCCATCCTGGCATAGTTGGCACAATCCCATGATCCCAGTGGTCTGTAGCACAGACCCTGGTACTGCCAAACTGCCCTTCCTGCGGTTTCACTGCAGCTGCTGCTGCTGCCAACCCCTCAGACAGGCATCTGCCCTCCTGGGGTCCAGCCAGGCCTGGCCCAGGATGGCAGAACAAAGAACTTCCTCTGAGAGAGGGTGTGACACCCTCTCCCTTTGGAAAATGGTGTGAAGGCAGGGGAGGAGTAGCCTCCCCCAGCCTCTGGAAATGCTTTGTTGGGCACAGAGGTGCCCAATTCTGCATAAGCCAGTCTACACCGGTTCAGGGGACCCCTTAGCCCTGCTCTGGCGCGAAACTGGACAAAGGAAAGGGGAGTGACCACTCCCCTGACCTGCACCTCCCCTGGGAGGTGTCCAGAGCTCCTCCAGTGTGCTCCAGACCTCTGCCATCTTGGAAACAGAGGTGATGCTGGCACACTGGACTGCTCTGAGTGGCCAGTGCCACCAGGTGACGTCAGAGACTCCTTCTGATAGGCTCCTTCAGGTGTTAGTAGCCTATCCTCTCTCCTAGGTAGCCAAACCCTCTTTTCTGGCTATTTAGGGTCTCTGTCTCTGGGGAAACTTTAGATAACGAATGCAAGAACTCATCCGTGTTCCTCTGCATCTCTCTCTTCACCTTCTGCCAAGGAATCGACTGCTGACCGCGCTGGAAGCCTGCAAACCTGCAACATAGTAGCAAAGACTACTACTGCAACTCTGTAATGCTGATCCTGCCGCCTTCTCGACTGTTTTCCATGCTTGTGCATACTGTGGGGGTAGTCTGCCTCCTCTCTGCACCAGAAGCTCCGAAGAAATCTCCCGTGGGTCGACGGAATCTTCCCCCTGCAACCGCAGGCATCAAAAAGCTGCATTACCGGTCCCTTGGGTCTCCTCTCAGCACGACGAGCGAGGTCCCTCGAATCCAACGACTCTGTCCAAGTGACCCCCACAGTCCAGTGACTCTTCAGTCCAAGTTTGGTGGAGGTAAGTCCTTGCCTCACCTCGCTGGGCTGCATTGCTGGGAACCGCGACTTTTGCAGCTACTCCGGCCCCTCTGCACTTCCGGCGGAAATCCTTTGTGCACAGCTTAGCCTGGGTCCACGGCACTCTAACCTGCATTGCATGACTTTCTAAGTTGGTCTCCGGCGACGTGGGACTCCTTTGTGCGACTTCGGGTGAGCACCATTTCACGCATCCTTGTAGTGCCTGTTTCTGGCACTTCTCTGGGTGGTACCTGCTTCAGAGAGGACTCCTTGTCTTGCTCAGCGTCCCCTCTCTCTGCTGGTCCAAAGTGCGACATCCTGGTCCCTCCTGGGCCTCAGCAGCGTCCAAAAACGCTAACCGCACGATTTGCAGCTAGCAAGGCTTGTTGGCGTTCTTTCGGCGGGAAACTACTTCTGCACGACTCTCCACGGCGAGTGGGATTCGTCTACTAAAGGGGAAGTCTCTAGCCCTTTTCCTTCCTGCAGAAACCTCAGCTTCTTCTGTCCAGTAGAAGCTTCTTTGCACCCGCAGCTGGCATTTCCTGGGCATTTGCCCATCTCCGACTTGCTTGTGACTTTTGGACTTGGTCCCCTTGTTCCACAGGTACCCTAGATTGGAAATCCACAGTTGTTGCATTGTTGGTTTGTGTCTTTCCTGCATTATTCCTCTAACACAACTTCTTTGTCCTTAGGGGAACTTTAGTGCACTTTGCACTCACTTTTCAGGGTCTTGGGGAGGGTTATTTTTCTAACTCTCACTATTTTCTAATAGTCCCAGCGACCCTCTACAAGGTCACATAGGTTTGGGGTCCATTCGTGGTTCGCATTCCACTTTTGGAGTATATGGTTTGTGTTGCCCCTATCCCTATGTTTCCCCATTGCATCCTATTGTAACTATACATTGTTTGCACGGTTTTCTAAGACTATACTGCATATTTTTGCTATTGTGTATATATATCTTGTGTATATTTCCTATCCTCTCACTGAGGGTACACTCTAAGATACTTTGGCATATTGTCATAAAAATAAAGTACCTTTATTTTTAGTATAACTGTGTATTGTGTTTTCTTATGATATTGTGCATATGACACTGAGTGGTACTGTAGTAGCTTCACACGTCTCCTAGTTCAGCCTAAGCTGCTCTGCTAAGCTACCATTATCTATCAGCCTAAGCTGCTAGACACCCTATACACTAATAAGGGATAACTGGGCCTGGTGCAATGTGCAAGTACCCCTTGGTACTCACTACAAGCCAGTCCAGCCTCCTACATTGGTTGTGCAGCGGTGGGATAAGTGCTTTGAGACTACTTACCACTCTTGTAATTGTACTTTTCATAAGAGAAAAAATATACAAAACAAGGTCAGTGTATATACACATAGCCAAAAAGTTTTGCATTTCCTCTTTTCACTCTTTTCTAAGTGCTGAAAAGTACTTCTAGCTTTCTAAAAAGTTCTAAAAAGTTTTAAAAGTTTTTTTCTCTGTCTTTCTAAAAGCTCTGACAAACTTTTTATCTTTTACTATCACTTTAACTCTCTCTAAAAATGTCTGGCACAGGCCAAAATGTTGATCTGTCCAAACTTGCATATGATCACCTTAGCTGGAAAGGAGCAAGGAGTCTCTGCATAGAGAGAGGTTTGAGTGTAGGGAAGAATCCTTCCTTAGAACTGTTAATTAACATGCTTAGAGTACAGGATAAGGCCATAAGTGCCCCATCTGCTGAAAAAGTAGCTAATGGTTCTCAATCTGATCCAGGGACTCCCCCAGGAAAAGATTCAGGAAAGAAACTTCCTAGCCTGCCCATTACTAGACAGTCTAGCATAGTTGGTAATGATGAGGAGCCACACCATATATATAGTGTTGTCTCACATCATAGCAAAAGCATTTATTCTCAACATACTGGTAGTGATGTTTCTGTTAGCCAAGCTGTTAGGGTGGCTTCTGTAAGGGACAGGTCTCCTTCTGTCCATTCTCACCATACTTCTGTTTCAAGGCATGTCCCTCCCACCCACCCTGATGACAGATTGTTAGAAAGGGAGCTCAATAGATTGAGAGTGGAACAAACCAGACTGAAGCTCAAGAAGCAACAGCTGGATTTGGATAGACAGACTTTAGAAGTAGAGAAGGAGAGACAGAAACTGGGTTTAGAAACCCATTGTGGCAGCAGCAGTATTCCCCATAGTCATCCTGCAAAAGAGCATGATTCCAGGAATCTGCACAAGATAGTTCCCCCTTACAAGGAGGGGGATGACATTAACAAGTGGTTTGCTGCACTTGAGAGGGCCTGTGTTGTACAGGATGTCCCTCAAAGGCAGTGGGCTGCTATCCTATGGCTATCATTTAGTGGAAAAGGTAGGGATAGGCTCCTTACTGTGAAAGAAAATGATGCTAATAATTTCCAAGTTCTTAAGAATGCACTCCTGGATGGTTATGGCTTAACCACTGAACAATACAGGATAAAGTTCAGAGAGACCAAAAAGGAGTCTTCACAAGACTGGGTTGATTTCATTGACCATTCAGTGAAGGCCTTGGAGGGGTGGTTACATGGCAGTAAAGTTACTGATTATGACAGCCTGTATAACTTGATCCTGAGAGAGCATATTCTTAATAATTGTGTGTCTGATTTGTTGCACCAGTACTTGGTGGACTCTGATCTGACCTCTCCCCAAGAATTGGGAAAGAAGGCAGACAAATGGGTCAGAACAAAGGTGAACAGAAAAGTTCATAGAGGGGGTGACAAAGATGGCAACAAAAAGAAGGATGGTAAGTCTTCTGACAAGGGTGGGGACAAATCTAAAAATGAGTCTTCATCAGGCCCACAAAAACACTCTGGTGGGGGTGGTGGGCCCAAATCCTCTTTTAATCAGAACAAGGAAAAGAAACCATGGTGCTATTTATGTAAAATAAAAGGCCATTGGACAACAGATCCCAGTTGTCCAAAGAAAGGCACCAAGCCTCCTACCACTACAACCCCTACTGCTACACCTAGTGTCCCTACTAATAGCAGTGGTGGTGGGAGCAAACCTACTAATAGCCAATCCAAGGGAGTAGCTGGGCTCACTATTGGTAACTTAGTTGGGGTTGGCCTTGTTAGGGAGGCCACAGAGGCTGTGTTAGTCTCTGAGGGGGCTATTGATTTAGCCACCTTAGTTGCTTGTCCCCTTAATATGGATAAGTACAAGCAGCTACCCCTAATAAATGGTGTTGAGGTGCAGGCCTACAGGGACACTGGTGCCAGTGTGACTATGGTCATAGAGAAACTGGTCCACCCTGAACAACACCTACTTGGTCACCAGTACCAAGTAACCGATGCTCACAACAACACACTTAGCCACCCCATGGCTGTTGTAACTCTCAACTGGGGGGGGGGTTACTGGTCCAAAGAAAGTTGTGGTAGCTTCAGATTTACCTGTAGACTGTCTATTAGGGAATGATTTGGAGACATGAGCTTGGTCAGATGTGGAGTTGGAGGCCCATGCAGCAATGCTGGGCATCCCAGGGCATATTTTTGCTTTGACAAGGGCTCAGGCCAAAAAGCAAAAAGGACAGGGAAGCTTGGATCCTGGAACAATGGACCAAGTGCTCCCTAAAGCTAGGGCTAGTAGAAGCAAACCACTTCCTACTATCCCTCCCTCTACAGTGGATTCTACTTCTGAGGAAGAAGAATTCCCTCCCTGTACAGAACCTACACCAGAGGAGCTGGAAGCAGACACTGCTGAGCTTTTGGGTGAAGGGGGGCCTGCCAGAGAGGAGCTGAGTGTGGCACAGCAAACCTGTCCCACATTAGAGGGTCTCAGACAGCAAGCTGTCAAACAGGCTAATGGGGATGTCAGTGACTCTCACAGAGTTTACTGGGAGGACAACCTCTTGTACACTGAGCATAGGGATCCTAAACCTGGAGCTGCCAGGAGATTAGTGATTCCTCAGGAGTACAGAAAGTTCCTCCTAACCCTGGCACATGACATTCCCCTAGCTGGGCACCTGGGTCAAATGAAAACTTGGGACAGACTGGTTCCATTGTTTCATTGGCCTTGGATGTCTGAGGACACAAAGGAATTTTGTAAGTCCTGTGAAACCTGTCAAGCCAGTGGTAAGACAGGTGGCACCCCAAAGGCACCCCTTATTCCACTGCCTGTGGTTGGGGTTCCCTTTGAAAGGGTAGGGGTTGACATAGTTGGCCCCCTTGACCCTCCTACTGCTTCAGGCAATAGATTTATCTTGGTGGTAGTGGACCATGCCACAATATATCCTGAAGCTATTCCTTTAAGGACCACTACAGCACCTGCAGTGGCAAAGGCCCTCCTGGGAATATTTTCCAGGGTGGGCTTCCCAAAGGAAGTGGTATCAGACAGGGGAAGCAATTTCATGTCTGCATACTTAAAGGCCATGTGGAAGGAGTGTGGTGTAACGTACAAGTTCACAACACCCTATCATCCACAAACAAATGGACTGGTGGAGAGATTTAATAAAACTCTCAAAGGCATGATTATGGGTCTCCCTGAAAAACTCCACAGGAGATGGGATATCCTTCTACCATGCCTCCTTTTTGCCTACAGGGAGGTACCCCAGAAAGGAGTGGGCTTCAGCCCCTTTGAACTTCTTTTTGGACACCCTGTTAGGGGTCCACTCACACTTGTAAAGGAGGGTTGGGAACAACCTTTAAAAGCTCCTGAGCAGGATATTGTGGATTATGTACTTGGCCTCAGATCAAGGATGGCTGAGTACATGAAAAAGGCCAGTAAAAACCTTCAGGCGAGCCAAGAGCTCCAGAAGCAATGGCATGATCAGAAGGCTGTTTTGGTTCAGTACCAACCAGGGCAGAAAGTGTGGGTCTTGGAGCCTGTGGCCCCAAGAGCACTCCAAGATAAATGGAGTGGACCCCACACAATTGTTGAAAAGAAGGGAGAAGTCACCTATTTAGTTGACTTAGGCACTGCCAGGAGTCCCCTTAGGGTGCTCCATGTCATCCGCCTGAAACCCTACTATGACAGGGCTGATCTCACCCTGCTCATGGCAACAGATGAGGGACAGGAAGAAGACAGTGATCCTCTACCTGATCTCTTCTCTTCCACAGAACAAGATGCTCTGGTGGAAGGTGTAGTTTTGGCTGATTGTCTTACTGCTGAGCAGAAAGACAACTGCATAAACCTCCTAGATCAATTCTCTGAACTCTTCTCTACTGTGCCAGGTACCACTTCTTGGTGTGAGCACACTATAGATACTGGAGACAGTTTACCTGTCAAAAGTAAGATCTATAGGCAGCCTGACGATGTCAGGGACTGCATAAAGCAAGAGGTCCAGAAAATGTTAGAACTAGGAGTAGTTGAGCACTCTGACAGTCCATGGGCTTCTCCTGTGGTACTGGTACCAAAACCCCATTCCAAAGATGGAAAGAAGGAAATGCGGTTTTGTGTAGACTATAGAGGTCTCAACTTGGTAACCAAAACTGATGCTCACCCTATACCCACGGCAGATGAGCTCATAGATACACTGGCATCTGCCAAGTATCTAAGCACTTTTGATTTGACTGCAGGGTATTGGCAGATCAAATTTTCAGAAGATGCTAAACCTAAGACTGCATTTTCTACCATTGGAGGACATTACCAGTTTACTGTAATGCCTTTTGGTTTGAAAAATGCACCTGCCACTTTTCAGAGGTTGGTGAACACAGTCCTGCATGGGCTGGAAGCTTTCAGTGCAGCATATTTGGACGATATAGCTGTCTTTAGCTCCAGCTGGGATGATAACCTGGTCCACCTATGGAAAGTTTTGGAGGCCATGCAAAAGGCAGGCCTCACTATCAAGGCTTCAAAGTGCCAGATAGGGCAGGGTAAGGTGGTTTATCTGGGACACCTTGTTGGTGGGGAACAGATTGCACCACTTCAGGGGAAAATCCAAACAATTATTGATTGGGTTCCCCCTACCACTCAGACTCAGGTGAGAGCCTTCCTAGGCCTCACTGGGTATTACAGGAGGTTCATTAAGAACTATGGCTCCATTGCAGCCCCTCTTAATGACCTCACATACAAGAAAATGCCTAAAAAGGTATTATGGACAGCAAACTGTCAGAAAGCTTTTGAGGAGCTGAAGCAGGCCATGTGCTCTGCACCTGTCCTGAAAAGCCCTTGTTACTCTAAAGAATTCTATGTCCAAACTGATGCATCTGAATTAGGAGTAGGGGCAGTCCTATCACAACTTAATTCTGAGGGCCAGGATCAACCTGTTGCTTTTATTAGTAGGAGGTTGACCCCTAGAGAAAAGCGTTGGTCTGCCATTGAGAGGGAGGCCTTTGCTGTGGTCTGGGCTCTGAAGAAGTTGAGGCCATACCTGTTTGGCACTCACTTCATTGTTCAGACAGACCACAAACCTCTACTTTGGCTAAAACAAATGAAAGGTGAAAATCCTAAATTGTTGAGGTGGTCCATATCCCTACAGGGAATGGACTATACAGTGGAACATAGACCTGGGAGTAGCCACTCCAATGCAGATGGACTCTCCAGATATTTCCACTTAGACAATGAAGACTCATCAGGTCATGGCTAGTCTTATTGTCCTTCGTTTGGGGGGGGGGTTGTGTAGGAAAGTACCATTTTGCCTGGCATGTTACCCCCATTTTTCACTGTATATATGTTGTTTTAGTTGTATGTGTCACTGGGACCCTGGTAACCCAGGGCCCCAGTGCTCATAAGTGTGTCTGAATGTGTTACCTGTGTAGTGACTAACTGTCTCACTGAGGCTCTGCTAATCAGAACCTCAGTGGTTATGCTCTCTCATTTCTTTCCAAATTGTCACTAACAGGCTAGTGACCATTTTTACCAATTTACATTGGCTTACTGGAACACCCTTATAATTCCCTAGTATATGGTACTGAGGTACCCAGGGTATTGGGGTTCCAGGAGATCCCTATGGGCTGCAGCATTTCTTTTGCCACTACCTATGTGTAGCTTCACAATGGTAACTCCGAATATGGCCATGTAACATGTCTATGATCATGGAATTGCCCCCTCTATGCCATCCTGGCATAGTTGGCACAATCCCATGATCCCAGTGGTCTGTAGCACAGACCCTGGTACTGCCAAACTGCCTTTCCTGGGGTTTCACTGCAGCTGCTGCTGCTGCCAACCCCTCAGACAGGTTTCTGCCCTCCTGGGGTCAAGCCAGGCTTGTCCCAGGATGGCAGAACAAAGAACTTCCTCTGAGAGAGGGTGTTACACCCTCTCCCTTTGGAAAATGGTGTGAAGGCAGGGGAGGAGTAGCCTCCCCCAGCCTCTGGAAATGCTTTCATGGGCACAGATGTGCCCAATTCTGCATAAGCCAGTCTACACCGGTTCAGGGGACCCCTTAGCCCTGCTCTGGCGCAAAACTGGACAAAGGAAAGGGGAGTGACCACTCCCCTGACCTGCACCTCCCCTGGGAGGTGTCCAGAGCTCCTCCAGGGTGCTCCAGACCTCTGCCATCTTGGAAACAGAGGTGCTGCTGGCACACTGGTCTGCTCTGAGTGGCCAGTGCCACCAGGTGACGTCAGAGACTCCTTCTGATAGGCTCCTTCAGGTGTTGCTAGCCTATCCTCTCTCCTAGGTAGCCAAACCCTCTTTTCTGGCTATTTAGGGTCTCTGTCTCTGGGGAAACTTTAGATAACGAATGCAAGAGCTCATCCGAGTTCCTCTGCATCTCTCTCTTCACCTTCTGCCAAGGAATCGACTGCTGACCGTGCTGGAAGCCTGCAAAACTGCAACAAAGTAGCAAAGACGACTACTGCAACTCTGTAACGCTGATCCTGCCGCCTTCTCGACTGTTTTCCTGGTGGTGCATGCTGTGGGGGTAGTCTGCCTCATCTCTGCACTAGAAGCTCAGAAGAAATCTCCCGTGGGTCGACGGAATCTTCCCCCTGCAACCGCAGGCACCAAAAAGCTGCATTACCAGTCCCTTGGGTCTCCTCTCAGCATGACGAGCGAGGTCCCTTGAATCCAGCAACTCTGTCCAAGTGACTCCCACAGTCCAGTGACTCTACAGTCCAAGTTTGGTGGAGGTAAGTCCTTGCCTCCCCACGCCAGACTGCATTGCTGGTAACCGCGACTTTTGCAGCTACTCCGGCCCCTGTGCACTTCCGGCGGAAATCCTTTGTGCACAGCCAAGCCTGGGTCCACGGCACTCTAACCTGCATTGCACGACTTTCTAAGTTGGTCTCCGGCGACGTAGGACTCCTTTGTGTAACTTCGGGTGAGCACCGTTTCACGCATCCTCGTAGTGCCTGTTTCTGGAACTTCTCCGGGTGCTACCTGCTGCTAAGAGGGCTCCTTGTCTTGCTCGACGTCCCCTCTGTCTCCTGGCGCAATTTGCGACATCCTGGTCCCTCCTGGGCCACAGCAGCATCCAAAAACGCTAACCGCACGATTTCCAGCTAGCAAGGCTTGTTGGCGTTTTTTCGGCGGGAAAACACTTCTGCACGACTCTCCACGGCGTGAGAGATCCGTCCTCCAAAGGGGAAGTCTCTAGCCCTTGTTGTTCCTGCAGAAACCTAAGCTTCTTCTGTCCTGTAGAAGCTCCTTTGCACCCACAGCTGGCATTTCCTGGGCATTTGCCCATCTCCGACTTGCTTGTGACTTTTGGACTTGGTCCCCTTGTTCCACAGGTACCCTCGACTGGAAATCCATTGTTGTTGCATTGCTGGTTTGTGTCTTTCCTGCAGAATTCCCCTATCACGACTTCTTTGTCCTTTGGGGAACTTTAGTGCACTTTGCACTCACCTTTCAGGGTCTTGGGGTGGGCTATTTTTCTAACCCTCACTATTTTCTAATAGTCCCAGCTACCCTCTACAAGGTCACATAGGTTTGGGGTCCATTCGTGGTTCGCATTCCACTTTTGGAGAATATGGTTTGTGTTGCCCCTATCCCTATGTGTCCCCATTGCATCCTATTGTAACTATACATTGTTTGCACTGTTTTCTAAGACTATACTGCATATTTTTGGTATTCTGTACATATAACTTGTGTATATTTGCTATCCTCATTCTGAGAGTACACTCCGAGATACTTTGGCATATTGTCATAAAAATAAAGTACCTTTATTTTTAGTATAACTGTGTATTGTGTTTTCTTATGATATTGTGCAAGTGACA
Organism: Pleurodeles waltl; assembly: GCF_031143425.1. Lineage (NCBI taxonomy): Eukaryota > Metazoa > Chordata > Amphibia > Caudata > Salamandridae > Pleurodeles > Pleurodeles waltl. Next base: position 8,467,283 of record NC_090438.1, on the reverse strand, counting down.
CTTGTGGTACTGTAGGAGCTTCACTCGTCTCCTAGTTCAGCCTAAGCTGCTCTGCTAAGCTACCATTATCTATCAGCCTATGCTGCTAGACACCCTATACACTAATAAGGGACAACTGGGCCTGGTGCAAGGTGCAAGTACCCCTTGGTACTCACTACAAGCCAGTCCAGCCTCCTACAGATGCCATTTCCAGGCAGGACTGATAGGTCACTGTCCATTGAGTTGTGAAGTAACCTTGAAATGGATGAGGCAACTTGTAATAAATGATGTTCATATTTGAGTTTGATAAAAGGTGCCTTAAACACTATTGACAGTTTTGTCTGATAGATCCCTATTACCTTTTCATTATTTTTTTTATTTCCATCATTATTTCAGTCTCTAAGCCTATTCCTTGCATCTCCTTCAGGTTCCCAGCTCCTTCTGCAGTGAGAGCTGCCCTCCGGGGTTTAGACAGTCTGCAAGGAAAGGGCAGCCCAGCTGCTGCTTTGACTGTGTTCGTTGTCCTAATGGTGAAATTTCAAATATGACAGGTGAGAATAAGCCCTTACTTTATTTACTGATAAAATTTTTGTCTGCATGTGAGTAACCTGAGAATAACACAAATTGTATGTTTTGTTTTGTGTGTAGTATATTATGTGATATGTTATTTATGGAGATTTATAGAGAACTCCATGGAGGGTATCCTGCCACTGAACAGGGGTGAGTCTAGGAACACCTAGGGTCTAGTGGGACTACTGAACAGCCAGGTCTTTGGCTTCTTGCGGATAAGCGAGGAGGAGGCTGCTATGCATAGAGTCAGGTCATTCCACGCTTTAGGAGCAATGTAGGAGAAGGCACAACCACCAGAATTGCTTTTCCACGAGCGGAGGCGTCCGGAAGGTTTGTGAAAGCAGATGCGATTATTGAGGTATGCTGGGGAAACTGACCTGAAGGTGTAGGTAAGGAGTTTGAATTGTATTTATTTGTGAAGGAGGAACATGTTCAGGTCTATCGCGTGTGGTGTGAGTGCAGCGTGGGAGATTGAGAGTGATTCTGGCCACAAAGTTCTGATTGGTCTGCAGGCTTCTGGTGAGTTTTCTGTCAGTTACGCGATGGAGGGTGTTCCCATCGTCCGGCTTACTTATAACCAGAGTGTGTGTGAGACGGTTTTCCAGGCACTGCTTTGGCATTGCTGTTGATGATGATACTGAAGTTCTTAGCATGGGAGGTGGGGGTGTATGTTGGTCCCAGCTATGATGGCCACCAAGTGGTGTCCAAAGGTGATGGGCTCTTTCTGAACTTCACTATTTCGGGCTTGTTGGTGTTCACCCTTAGACATTCATCCAGTGTATGATAGTGGAATGCATAATTTGCTAATGAACACGAGACTCATTGAATGACTGAGTTGCCTGCATTGATGCAGCTTCAGTACAGGACAGCTGGGCGAGGGCAGTTCCTCTATGAGGGCATAAGGGTGTCACCCCCTTTATTTATTGCCCACTGGGCCCCCGTATTAGAAATGTTAAATAAAATTAAGAGTTTTTTGCTCCTGGCCAAGGTCCTTTTCTTTTCCAGTTGCGCTGCCGCAGGCCAGGTCGGGTGTACTCTGCAGGCAGATACCCTTCAATCACGAGTGTGCACTGGGCATCTATCATTCACGTAGTGCAGGGGGTAAGCGCTCTCTGGCTCCGAATGACATCACTTTGCCTGATATCAGGTGCCCATCACCTGCCGAGGATATTTTTTACCAATTCTTTACCCTTTGATATCCCTGTGTGTTTAAACGACATCTTCATGTTATAGTACTTCGAAGCTAACACTAGCTTAATTTTCCTCTGAAGCATTAGGAATCACATGTTCCTGCAATGTGCATTAAAAAAGAAAATGTTTCTATATCTTTTTTAAGTACACTTTCTCTGTAGGAAATGTGTGATGTCATTAAAGGGAATACAAGTTTTTTTTGTATATGTCAAAGTATTCTTACAAGCATATAGCTGCGATGTTTAGGAAATGAAGTGTTTATTTCTTCTTTATTTTTGCCTCACATGCTTGCGCTAAACATAACCGCACCAGCTCCCAAAGGCCATGAATATTGGCTTTGTCAATGCTTTTTGATCAGTGCTATTAGGTTTGCTGATTGGATAGTACCGTAGGCTGGTATGTAGTGCAGTGCAAAAACAACACAATAGAAAACTGCAACACACAAACAAATACACAACACAAGGATAGTCCAAGAACACAATAATACAAGAAATAGCAACACTAATGTACTCCATAAAACCTAATGCCACAAGACAGCAACAACGAGGTACTGTGTTAAGTATTTATGCAGCACGAAGACAGTTATAAAGTTATAAAGCGAAACTGTAACACAGGAAATATCCCACACCAATTTAGAAAAATAATATATCATTTAATAAATAAAGAAGACCAACTGTATTAAATGCCAATGTGTTATATTATGAAGATTTATACAGCGAAGCCTCTCACCCGTGAGAACATCCCGGAGCAGGAGCGAAGGCCCGGCTGTGCACCTAGTTGAACAGCCACATCTTCAGATGCTTCTCCCACATACCAGAAGAAGGTCACGAGGGCATAAAAATAGGACCTTTAGGCCTACTCTTCATCACAGATGGACAAATTCAAAAACTGAGGATTTATCAAAATTTAGATTAAAAAAATGCTCCAAGAACCAGTAGGAGACTGGGACTAACCTGCTTGCCTATCTGCAGGAGGTGCATTGCTGGTCAGACTGACGTTGTGATTTCTCCCACTACATTCTTCTCCTCAGCAACAAATCCTTGTCAGCAGTCCTTCGGCAAAGGGCGTATCCAACCTTGTGTTACTGTCTTCGGCTACAGCCCTCTGCCTTTTCCTGCTGGACATTTTCAACTTTGATTGCAATGATTAAGTGTGAAAGTAGAAATCTTCACAGCAACTTCAAACCTAGGGCATCCTACTGCCATCCAACGACAACGCAACCTCTTCAGACACCTCCTGCAGCCTTGCATCGCTGAGGTTTACCTTATCAGATACAGATTTTCTTCTAAGTCTGAAGGTAATAGCTTATAGGGCCCAATCCACCTCTTGTATCCAAACAGTTCTCCATCATAGTGAGCCATATTTTTTGTCTTTGACTCAGTCTTTCACAACTAGATGTCCATGGTTGGCACTTTGACCTTTTATGTGCTAGATTTTACAAAAAAGGTTAACAATTTTTACCTCCTATTCTACTGATTGGATGTTTGTTGTTTTGGTGTCAAATAACGTATTATAATTTGCTCATTTTTTCTAAATTGGTAGTGACTTTTTTGTGTTGTGTTTTCATGTTATTACTGTTTTTGCACTGCATAAATACTTTACACGTTGCCTCTAAGCCTGACTGCTTTTATTTAAAGCCAGCCAGGGTTAAGCACAGGTTATTTTAATGACTTTTAGTGGTTTGCTCTGCAATGTATTGTGGGTGTTGCTTGGCTACTGCTTAATGCCCAGTCAACCAACAACCCAATTTCTCACAATTGTCAGGGATGATGCCAAGATTTCTGGCCTGGTCAGTGGGGGGCTGGTGTGGGACCCAGGTGGGGTCTCCACCAGTAGATGTCCCCAAGGAGCACTTAAGGATCAGGGTCTATGTTTTGTCTGTGTTGAGTTTGTGGAGGGTCTCTTGCATCCAGTTGGCTACCTTGGACATGCAGGAAGTGAAGTTGGTCCTGGTAGTGTTCGTGTCAGTGAGGGAGAGGATGAGCTGAGTGTCATTGGCATAGGAGACAATGTAACTTAATCTGCCAATACACTGCAGTCAAATCAAAGATTCTTAGATACTTGGCAGAAGCCAGTGTATCTATTAGCTCATCTGCCCTGGGTATAGGGTGAGCATCTGTTTTGGTTGCAGTATTAAGACCCCTATAGTCCACACAAAACCGCATTTTCTCTCTTTCCTTCTTTGCTATGCGGTTTGGGGACAAGCATCACTGGGCTGGCCCAGGGGCTATCAGAGGGCCAAATACCTCTGAGGTCTAACATTTTCTGAGCCTCAGTTTACATGCAATCTCTGACATGGTCAGGCTGCCTGTAAATTTTACTTTTGTCAGGTAAACTGTCTCCAGTATCAATCGAATGTTCACACCAGGTAATTGTACCAGGGATGAGGGAAAAGAGGTCAGACAACGGTCTTAGGAGATTTTTGCAGTCCTCCCTCTGCTCAGCAGTGATGTAGTCTGCAAGCACCACTCCTTCCACTAAGTCATCAGCTTCAGTGTTGTAGAAGAGGTCAGGGAGAGAGTCACTTTCTTCTTCCTGCCCCTCATTTGTGGCCATGAGCAGGGTTAAGTCAGCCATGTAATGATAAGGTTTAAGGCGATTGACATCAGGCACCCTCAGGGGGCGTCTAGCAGTGCCCAGGTCCACCAGATAGGTGACCTCACCTTTCTTTTCCATAATGAGATGGGGTCTACCTCATTTGTCCTGGAGTGCTCTTGGGGCCTGTAGAAGGCTGGCCTGGCTTGTAGTGGGTACCAAGGGGTACTTACACCTTGCACCAGGTCCAGGTATCCCTTATTAGTGTAGAGGGGTGTCTAGCAGCTTAGGCTGATTGAAAAGTTAGCTTAGCAGAGCAGCTTAGGCTGAACTAGGAGACGTGTGAAACTCCTACTGTACCACTAGTGTCATATGCACAATATCATAAGAAAAAACAATACACAGATATAATAAAATTAAAGGTAGTTCCTTTTTATGACAATATGCCATAGTATCTCAGTGAGTACCCTCAGTATGAGGATAGCAAATATACACAAGATATATTTACACAATACCAAAAATATGCAGTAATAGCAATAGAAAACAGTGCAAGCAATGTATAGTCAGAATAGGTTGCAATGAGAGCACATAGGTATAGGGGCAACACAAACCATATACTCTAGAAGTGGAATGCGAACCACGAATGGACCCCAAACCTATGTGAGCTTGTAGAGGGTCGCTGGGACTGTAAGAAAACAGTGAGGGTTAGAAATATAGCCCCCCCCCAAGACCCTGAAAAGTGGGTGCAAAGTGCAACTAAGTTCCCGAAAGAGCACAGAAGTTATGATAGGGGAATTCTGCAAGGAAGACCAACACCAGCAATGCAACAACGATGGATTTCCTGACGAGAGTACCTGTGGAACAAGGGGACCAAGTCCAAAAGTCACGATCAAGTTGGGAGTGGGCAGATGCCCAGGAAATGCCAGCTGTGGGTGCAAAGAAGCTGCCACTGGATGGTAGAAGCTGTGGATTCTGCAAGAACGAAGAGGACTAGGAACGTCCCCTGTGGAGGATGCATGTCCCACGTCGTGAACAAGCTTGCAGAGGTGTTTCCGTGCAGAAAGACTGCAAACAAGCCTTGCTAGCTGCAAGGGTCGCGGTTAGGGTTTTTGGATGATGCTGTGGCCCAGGAGGGACCAGGATGTCGCCAATTGCGTGAGAAGACAGAGGGGGTGCCCAGCAAGACAAGGAGCCCTCTCAGAAGCAAGCAGCACCCGCAGAAGTGCCGGAACAGGCACTACAAAGAAGAGAAAACCGGAGATCACCCGAAGTCACAAAGGAAGGTCCCACGACGCCGGAGGACAACTCAGGAGGTCGTGCACTGCAGGTTAGAGTGTCGGGGACCCAGGCTTGGCTGTGCACAAAGGAAATCCTGGAAGAGTGCACAGGAGCCGGAGCAGCTGCAAATCACGCGGTACACAGCAATGCAATCTAGCGTGGGGAGGCAAGGACTTACCTCCACCAAACTTGGACTGAAGAGTCACTGGACTGTGGGAGTCACTTGGACAGAGTTGCTGAGTTCCAGGGACCACGCTCGTCGTGCTGAGAGGAGACCCAAGGGACCGGTGATGCAGTTCTTTGGTGCCTGCGGTTGCAGGGGGAAGATTCCGTTGACCCACTGGAGATTTCTTCGGAGCTTCTAGTGCAGAGAGGAGGCAGACTACCCCCACAGCATGCACCACCAGGAAAACAGTCGAGAAGGCGTCAGGATCAGCGTTACAGAGTTGCAGTAGTCGTCTTTGCTACTATGTTGCAGTTTTGCAGGCTTCCAGCGCGGTCAGCAGTCGATTCCTTGGCAGAAGGTGAAGAGAGAGATGCAGAGGAACTCTGATGAGCTCTTGCATTCGTTATCTAAAGTTTCCCCAGAGACAGAGACCCTAAATAGCCAGAAAAGAGGGTTTGGCTACCTAGGAGAGAGGATAGGCTAGCAACACCTGAAGGAGCCTATCAGAAGGAGTCTCTGACGTCACCTGGTGGCACTGGCCTCTCAGAGCAGTCCAGTGTGCCAGCAGCACCTCTGTTTCCAAGATGGCAGAGGTCTGGAGCACACTGGAGGAGCTCTGGACACCTCCCAGGGGAGGTGCAGGTCAGGGGAGTGGTCACTCCCCTTTCCTTTGTCCAGTTTCGCGCAAGAGCAGGGCTAAGGGGTCCCTGAACCGGTGTAGACTGGCTTATGCAGAAATGGGCACCAAATGTGCCCATGAAAGCATTTCCAGAGGCTGGGGGAGGATACTCCTCCCCTGCCTTCACACCATTTTCCAAAGGGAGAGGGTGTAACACCCTCTCTCAGAGGAAGTCCTTTGTTCTGCCATCCTGGGACAAGCCTGGCTTGACCCCAGGGGGGCAGAAACATGTCTGAGGGGTTGGCAGCTGCAGCAGCTGCAGTGAAACCCCAGGAAAGGCAGTTTGGCAGTACCAGGGTCTGTGCTACAGACCACTGGGATCATGGGATTGTGCCAACTATGCCAGGATGGCATAGAGGGGGCAATTCCATGATCATAGACATGTTACATGGCCACATTCGGAGTTACCATTGTGAAGCTACATATAGGTAGTGACCTATATGTAGTGCACACGTGTAATGGTGTCCCCGCACTCACAAAGTCCGGGGAATTGGCCCTGAACAATGTGGGGGCACCTTGGCTAGTGCCAGGGTGCCCTCACACTAAGTAACTTTGCACCTAACCTTTACCAGGTAAAGGTTAGACATATAGGTGACTTATAAGTTACTTAAGTGCAGTGTAAAATGGCTGTGAAATAACGTGGACGTTATTTCACTCAGGCTGCAGTGGCAGGCCTGTGTAAGAATTGTCAGAGCTCCCTATGGGTGGCAAAAGAAATGCTGCAGCCCATAGGGATCTCCTGGAACCCCAATACCCTGGGTACCTCAGTACCATATACTAGGGAATTATAAGGGTGTTCCAGTAAGCCAATGTAAATTGGTAAAATTGGTCACTAGCCTGTTAGTGACAATTTGAAAGAAATGAGAGAGCATAACCACTGAGGTTCTGGTTAGCAGAGCCTCAGTGAGACAGTTAGGCACCACACAGGGAACACATACATATAGGCCACAAACTTATGAGCACTGGGGTCCTGACTAGCAGGGTCCCAGTGACACATAACAACCACACTGAAAACATAGGGTTTTCACTATGAGCACTGGGCCCTGGCTAGCAGGATCCCAGTGAGACAGTGAAAACACTCTGACATACACTCACAAACAGGCCAAAAGTGGGGGTAACTAGGCTAGAAAGAGGCTACTTTCTCACAACCTCCCTGTAGGCAAAAAGGAGGCATGGTAACAGGATATCCCATCTCCTGCGGAGTTTTTCAGGGAGACCCATAATCATGCCTTTAAGAGTTTTGTTAAATCTCTCCACCAGTCAATTTGTTTGTGGATGATAGGGTGTAGTGAACTTGTAAGTCACACCACACTCCTTCCACATGGCCTTTAAGTATGCTGACATGAAATTGCTTCCCCTGTCTGATACTACTTCCTTTGGGAAGCCCACCCTGGAAAATATTCCCAGGAGGGCCTTTGCCACTGCAGGAGCTGTAGTAGTCCTTAAAGGAATTGCTTCAGGATATCTTGTGGCATGGTCCACTACCACCAAGATAAACCTATTGCCTGAAGCAGTAGGAGGGTCAAGGGGGCCAACTATGTCAACCCCTACCCTTTCAAAGGGAACCCCAACCACAGGCAGTGGAATAAGGGGTGCCTTTGGGGTGCCACCTGTCTTGCCACTGGCTTGACAGGTTTCACAGGACTTACAAAACTCTTTTGTGTCCTCAGACATCCTAGGCCAATGAAACAAGGGAACAAGCCTGTCCCACGTTTTCATTTGTCCCAGATGTCCAGCTAGGGGAATGTTGTGAGCAAGAGTTAGGAGGAACTTTCTGTACTCCTGAGGAATCACTAATCTCCTGGCAGTTCCAGGTTTAGGATCCCTTGCCTCAGTGTACAAGAGGTTGTCCTCCCAGTAAACTCTGTGAGAGTCACTGACATCCCCATTAGCCTGTTTGACAGCTTGCTGTCTTAGACCCTCTAGTGTGGGACAGGTTTGCTGTGCCACACTCAGCTCCTCCCTGGTAGGCCCCCCATTCACCCAAAAGCTCAGCAGTGTCTGCTTCCAGCTCCTCTGGTGTAGGTTCTGCACAGGGTGGGAATTCTTCTTCCTCAGAAGTAGAATCCACTGTAGAGGGAGGGATAGTAGGAAGTGGTTTGCTTCTACTAGCCCTAGCTTTAGGGAACACTTGGTCCATTGTTCCAGGATCCAAGCTTCCCTGTCCTTTTTGCTTTTTGGCCTGAGCCCTGGTTAAAGCAAAAATATGCCCTGGGATGCCCAACATTGCTGCATGGGCTTCCAACTCCACATCTGACCAAGCTGATGTCTCCAAATCATTTCTGTAGGAAAGTACCATCTTGCCTGGCATGTTACCCCCATTTTTCACTGTATATATGTTGTTTTAGTTGTATGTGTCACTGGGACCCTGGTAACCCAGGGCCCCAGTGCTCATAAGTGTGCCTGAATGTGTTACCTGTGTAGTGACTAACTGTCTCACTGAGGCTCTGCTAATCAGAACCTCAGTGGTTATGCTCTCTCATTTCTTTCCAAATTGTCACTGACAGGCTAGTGACCATTTTTACCAATTTACATTGGCTTACTGGAACACCCTTATAATTCCCTAGTATATGGTACTGAAGTACCCAGGGTATTGGGGTTCCAGGAGATCCCTATGGGCTGCAGCATTTCTTTTGCCACCCATAGGGAGCTCTGACAATTCTTACACAGGCCTGCCACTGCAGCCTGAGTGAAATAACGTCCACGTTATTTCACAGCCATTTTACACTGCACTTAAGTAACTTATAAGTCACCTATATGTCTAACCTTTACCTGGTAAAGGTTAGGTGCAAAGTTAATTAGTGTGAGGGCACCCTGGCACTAGCCAAGGTGCCCCCACATTGTTCAGAGCCAATTCACTGAACTTTGTGAGTGCGGGGACACCATTACACGTGTGCACTACATATAGGTCACTACCTATATGTAGCTTCACCATGGTAACTCCGAATATGGCCATGTAACATGTCTATGATCATGGAATTGCCCCCTCTACTGCCAGACTGCCCTTCCTGGGGTTTCACTGCAGCTGCTGCTGCTGCCAACCCCTCAGACAGGCAGCTGCCCTCCTGGGGTCCAGCCAGGTCTGGCCCAGGATGGCAGAACAAACAACTTCCTCTGAGAGAGGGTGTGACACCCTCTCCCTTTGGAAAATGGTGTGAAGGCAGGGGAGGAGTAGCCTCCCCCAGCCTCTGGAAATGCTTTGTTGGGCACAGATGTGCCCAATTCTGCATAAGCCAGTCTACACCGGTTCAGGGACCCCTTAGCCCCTGCTCTGGCACGAAACTGGACAAAGGAAAGGGGAGTGACCACTCCCCTGACCTGCACCTCCCCTGGGAGGTGTCCAGAGCTCCTCCAGTGTGCTCCAGACCTCTGCCATCTTGGAAACAGAGGTGCTGCTGGCACACTGGACTGCTCTGAGTGGCCAGTGCCACCAGGTGACGTCAGAGACTCCTGCTGATAGGCTCCTTCAGGTGTTAGTAGCCTTTCCTCTCTCCTAGGTAGCCAAACCCTCTTTTCTGGCTATTTAGGGTCTCTGTCTCTGGGGAAACTTTAGATAATGAATGCAAGAGCTCATCCGAGTTCCTCTGCATCTCTCTCTTCACCTTCTGATAAGGAAACGACCGCTGACCGCGCTGGAAGCCTGCAAACCTGCAACATAGTAGCAAAGACGACTACTGCAACTCTGTAACGCTGATCCTGCCGCCTTCTCAACTGTTTTCCTGCTTGTGCATGCTGTGGGGGTAGCCTGCCTCCTCTCTGCACCAGAAGCTCCGAAGAAATCTCCCGTGGGTCGACGGAATCTTCCCCCTGCAACCGCAGGCACCAAAAAGCTGCATCACTGGTCCCTTGGATCTCCTCTCAGCACGACGAGCGAGGTCCCTCGAATCCAGCGACTCTGTCCAAGTGACCCACACAGTCCAGTGACCCTTCAGCCCAAGTTTGGTGGAGGTAAGTCCTTGCCTCACCTCGCTGGGCTGCATTGCTGGGAACCGCGACTTTGCAGCTACTCCGGCCTGTGCACTTCCGGCGGAAATCCTTTGTGCACAGCCAAGCCTGGGTCCACGGCACTCTGACCTGCATTGCACGACTTTCTAAGTTGGTCTCCGGCGACGTGGGACTCCTTTGTGCAACTTCGGCGAGCACCGTTTCATGCATCCTCGTAGTGCCTGTTTCTGGCACTTCTCCGGGTGCTACCTGCTTCAGTGAGGGCGCTTTGTCTTGCTCGACGTCCCCTCTCTCTTCAGGTCCAATTTGCGACCTCCTGGTCCCTCCTGGGCCCCAGCAGCGTCCAAAAACGCCAAACGCACAATTTGCGTGTAGCAAGGCTTGTTGGCGTCCTTTTGGCGGGAAAACACTTCTGCACGACTCTCCAAGGCAAGTGGGATCCGTCCACCAAAAGGGAAGTCTCTAGCCCTTTTCGTTCCTGCAGAAACCTCGGCTTCTTCTGTCCAGTCGAAGCTTCTTTGCACCCGCAGCTGGCATTTCCTGGGCATCTGCCCATCTCCGACTTGCTTGTGACTTTTGGACTTGGTCCCCTTGTTCCACAGGTACCCTAGATTGGAAATCCACAGTTGTTGCATTGCTGGTTTGTGTCTTTCCTGCATTATTCCTCTAACACGACTACTTTGTCCTTAGGGGAACTTTAGTGCACTTTGCACTCACTTTTCAGGGTCTTGGGGAGGGTTATTTTTCTAACTCTCACTATTTTCTAATAGTCCCAGCGACCCTCTACAAGGTCACATAGGTTTGGGGTCCATTCGTGGTTCGCATTCCACTTTTAGAGTATATGGTTTGTGTTGCCCCTATCCCTATGTTTCCCCATTGCATCCTATTGTAACTATACATTGTTTGCACTGTTTTCTAAGACTATACTGCATATTTTTGCTATTGTGTATATATATCTTGTGTATATTTCCTATCCTCTCACTGAGGGTACACTCTAAGATACTTTGGCATAATGTCATAAAAATAAAGTACCTTTATTTTTAGTATAACTGTGTATTGTGTTTTCTTATGATATTGTGCATATGACACTAAGTGGTACTGTAGTAGCTTCACACGTCTCCTAGTTCAGCCTAAGCTGCTCTGCTAAGCTACCATTATCTATCAGCCTAAGCTGCTAGACACCCTATACACTAATAAGGGATAACTGGGCCTGGTGCAAGGTGCAAGTACCCCTTGGTACTCACTACAAGCCAGTCCAGCCTCCTACATTGGTTGTGCAGTGGTGGGATAAGTGCTTGAGACTACTTACCACTCTTGTCATTGTACTTTTCATAAGAGAAAAATATACAAAACAAGGTCAGTGTATATACACATAGCCAAAAAGTTTTGCATTTCCTCTTTTCACTCTTTTCTAAGTGCTGAAAAGTACTCCTAAACTTTCAAAAAGTTCTTAAAAAGTTTAAAAAGTTTTTTTCTGTCTTTCCAAAAAGTTCTGAAAACTTTTGTCTCTTTCTCTATCACTTTAACTCTCTCAAAAAAATGTCTGGCACAGGCCAAAGTGTTGATCTGTCCAAACTTGCATATGACAACCTTAGCTGGAAAAGAGCAAGGAGTCTCTGTATAGAGAGAGGTTTGAGTGTATTGAAGAATTCTGCCTTGGAACTGTTAATTAACATGCTTAGAGAACAGGATAAGGCCAGAGGTGGCCCATCTGTTGAAAAAGTACCTAATAGTTCCCAATCTGATTCAGGGACTCCCCCAGGAAAAGATTCAGGAAAGAAAATTCCTAGCCTGCCCATTACTAGACAATCTAGCATAGATGGTAATGATGATGAGCCACACCAAAGAAATAGTGTTGTCTCACATCATAGCAAAAGCATTTATTCTCACCATACTGGTAGTAATGTTTCTGTAAACCAAGCTGTTAAGTTGGCTTCTGTAAGGGACAGGTCTCCTTCTGTTCATTCCCATCATAGCTCTGTTTCTAGAAATGTCCCTCCCACCAACCCTGATGACAGAATGTTAGAGAGGGAACTCAATAAGTTGAGGGTGGAACAAACCAGACTGAAGCTTAAAAAGCAACAGCTGGATTTGGATAGACAGTCTTTTGAATTAGAGAAGGAAAGACAGAAGTTGGGTTTAGATACCCATGGTGGCAGCAGCAGTATTCCCCATAGTCATCCTGCAAAAGAGCATGATTCCAGGAAACTGCACAAGATAGTTCCCCCTTATAAGGAGGGGGATGACATTAACAAGTGGTTTGCTGCACTTGAGAGGGCCTGTGTTGTACAGGATGTCCCTCAAAGGCACTGGGCTGCTATCCTATGGCTATCATTTAGTGGAAAAGGTAGGGATAGGCTCCTTACTGTGAAAGAAAATGATGCCAATAATTTCCAAGTTCTTAATAATGCACTCCTGGATGGTTATGGCTTAACCACTGAACAGTACAGGATAAAGTTCAGAGAGACCAAAAAGGAGTCTTCACAAGACTGGGTTGATTTCATTGACCATTCAGTGAAGGCCTTGGAGGGGTGGTTACATGGCAGTAAAGTTACTGATTATGACAGCCTGTATAACTTAATCCTGAGAGAGCATATTCTTAATAATTGTGTGTCTGATTTGTTGCACCAGTACTTGGTGGACTCTGATCTGACCTCTCCCCAAGAATTGGGAAAGAAGGCAGACAAATGGGTCAGAACAAGAGTGAACAGAAAAGTTCATACAGGGGGTGACAAAGATGGCAACAAAAAGAAGGATGGTAAGTCTTCTGACAAGGGTGGGGACAAATCTAAAAATGAGTCTTCATCAGGCCCACAAAAACACTCTGGTGGGGGTGGTGGGCCCAAATCCTCCTTTAATCAGAACAAGGAAAAGAAACCATGGTGCTATTTATGTAAAATAAAAGGCCATTGGACAACAGATCCCAGTTGTCCAAAGAAAGGCACCACAGCTCCTACCACTACAACCCCTACTGCTACACCTAGTGTCCCTACTAATAGCAGTGGTGGTGGGAGCAAACCTACTAATAGCCAATCCAAGGGAGTAGCTGGGCTCACTTTTGGTAATTTAGTTGGGGTTGGTCTGATTAGGGAGACCACAGAGGCTACTTTAGTCTCTGAAGGGGCTATTGATTTAGCCACTTTGGTTGCTTGCCCCCATAACTTGGAGAAGTACAAGCAACTAACCCTAATAAATGGTGTTGAGGTCCAGGCCTACAGGGACACAGGTGCCAGTGTCACAATGGTGATTGAGAAACTGGTGCACCCTGAACAACACATACTTGGACACCAGTACCAAGTAACCGATGCTCACAACATAACACAAAGCCACCCCATGGCTGTTGTAAATCTCAACTGGGGGGGGGTAACTGGTCCAAAGAAAGTTGTGGTAGCTTCAGATTTACCTGTAGACTGTCTATTAGGGAATGATTTGGAGACATCAGCTTGGTCAGATGTGGAGTTGGAGGCCCATGCAGCAATGCTGGGCATCCCAGGGCATATTTTTGCTTTGACAAGGGCTCAGGCCAAAAAGCAAAAAGGACAGGGAAGCTTGGATCCTGGAACTATGGACCAAGTGCTCCCTAAAGCTAGGGCTAGTAGAAGCAAACCACTTCCTACTATCCCTCCCTCTACAGTGGATTCTACTTCTGAGGAAGAAGAATTCCCTCCCTGTGCAGAAACCTACACCAGAGGAGCTGGAAGCAGACACTGCTGAGCTTTTGGGTGAAGGGGGGCCTGCCAGAGAGGAGCTGAGTGTGGCACAGCAAACCTGTCCCACATTAGAGGGTCTCAGACAGCAAGCTGTCAAACAGGCTAATAAGGATGTCAGTGACTCTCACAGAGTTTACTGGGAGGACAACCTCTTGTACACTGAGCATAGGGATCCTAAACCTGGGGCTGCCAGGAGATTAGTGATTCCTCAGGAGTACAGAAAGTTCCTCCTAACACTGGCACATGACATTCCCCTAGCTGGGCACCTGGGTCAAATGAAAACTTGGGACAGATTGGTTCCATTGTTTCATTGGCCTAGGATGTCTGAGGACACAAAAGAATTTTGCAAGTCCTGTGAAACCTGTCAAGCCAGTGGCAAGACAGGTGGCACTCCAAAGGCACCCCTTATCCCACTGCCTGTGGTTGGGGTTCCCTTTGAAAGGGTAGGGGTTGACATAGTTGGCCCCCTTGACCCTCCTACTGCTTCAGGCAATAGGTTTATCTTGGTGGTAGTGGACCATGCCACAAGATATCCTGAAGCTATTCCTTTAAGGACCACTACAGCTCCTGCAGTGGCAAAGGCCCTCCTGGGAATATCTTCCAGAGTGGGCTTCCCAAAGGAAGTGGTATCAGACAGGGGAAGCAACTTCATGTCTGCATACGTAAAGGCCATGTGGAAGGAGTGTGGTGTAACATACAAGTTCACAACACCCTATCATCCACAAACAAATGGACTGGTGGAGAGATTTAATAAAACTCTCAAAGGCATGATTATGGGACTCCCTGAAAAACTCCGCAGGAGATGGGATATCCTTCTACCATGCCTCCTTTTTGCCTACAGGGAGGTACCCCAGAAAGGAGTGGGCTTCAGCCCCTTTGAACTTCTTTTTGGACACCCTGTTAGGGGTCCACTCACACTTGTAAAGGAGGGTTGGGAACAACCTTTAAAAGCTCCTAAGCAGGATATTGTGGATTATGTACTTGGCCTCAGATCAAGGATGGCTGAGTACATGAAAAAGGCCAGTAAAAACCTTCAGGCCAGCCAAGAGCTCCAGAAGCAATGGCATGATCAGAAGGCTGTTTTGGTTCAGTACCAACCAGGGCAGAAAGTGTGGGTCTTGGAGCCTGTGGCCCCAAGAGCACTCCAAGATAAATGGAGTGGACCCCACACAATTGTTGAAAAGAAGGGTGAAGTCACCTACTTGGTTGACTTAGGCACTGCCAGGAGTCCCCTGAGGGTGCTCCATGTCAACCGCCTGAAACCCTACTATGACAGGGCTGATCTCACCCTGCTCATGGCAACAGATGAGGGACAGGAAGAAGACAGTGATCCTCTACCTGATCTCTTCTCTTCCACAGAACAAGATGCTCTTGTGGAAGGTGTAGTTTTGGCTGATTGTCTTACTGCTGAGCAGAAAGATAATTGCATAAATCTCCTAGGACAATTTTCAGAACTCTTCTCTACTGTGCCAGGCACCACTTCTTGGTGTGAGCACACTATAGATACTGGAGACAGTTTACCTGTCAAAAGTAAGATCTATAGTGAGAGAAGGTAGCCTCTTTCTAGCCTTGTTACCCCCACTTTTGGCCTGTTTGTGAGTGTATGTCAGGGTGTTTGTCACTGTTTTCACTGTCTCACTGGGATCCTGATAGCCAGGCCTCGGTGCTCATAGTGAAAACACTATGTTTTCAGTATGGTTGTTATGTGTCACTGGGATCCTGCTGGTCAGGACCCCAGTGCTCATAGGTTTGTGGCCTATATGTATGTGTCACTGGGACCCTGTCACACAGGGCCCCAGTGCTCATAGGTGTGCATGTATATGTTCCCTGTGTGGTGCCTAACTGTCTCACTGAGGCTCTGCTAACCAGAACCTCAGTGGTTATGCTCTCTCATTACTTTTAAATTGTCACTAACAGGCTAGTGACCAATTTTACCAATTCACATTGGCTTACTGGAACACCCTTATAATTCCCTAGTATATGGTACTAAGGTACCCAGGGTATTGGGGTTCCAGGAGATCCCTATGGGCTGCAGCATTTCGTTTGCCACCCATAGGGAGCTCTGACAATTCTTACACAGGCCTGCCACTGCAGCCTGAGTGAAATAACGTCCACGTTATTTCACAGCCATTTTACACTGCACTTAAGTAACTTATAAGTCACCTATATGTCTAACCTTTACCTGGTAAAGGTTAGGTGCAAAGTTACTTAGTGTGAGGGCACCCTGGCACTAGCCAAGGTGCCCCCACATTGTTCAGAGCCAATTCCCTGAACTTTGTGAGTGCGGGGACACCATTACACGCGTGCACTACATATAGGTCACTACCTATATGTAGCTCCACAATGGTAACTCCGAATATGGCCATGTAACATGTCTATGATCATGGAATTGCCCCCTCTATGCCATCCTGGCATAGTTGGCACAATCCCATGATCCCAGTGGTCTGTAGCACAGACCCTGGTACTGCCAGACTGCCCTTCCTGGGGTTTCACTGCAGCTGCTGCTGCTGCCAACCCCTCAGATAGGCAGCTGCCCTCCTGGGGTCCAGCCAGGCCTGGCCCAGGATGGCAGAACAAAGAACTTCCTCTGAGAGAGGGTGTGACACCCTCTCCCTTTGGAAAATGGTGTGAAGGCAGGGGAGGAGTAGCCTCCCCCAGCCTCTGGAAATGCTTTGTTGGGCACAGATGTGCCCAATTCTGCATAAGCCAGTCTACACCGGTTCAGGGACCCCTTAGCCCCTGCTCTGGCGCGAAACTGGACAAAGGAAAGGGGAGTGACCACTCCCCTGACCTGCACCTCCCCTGGGAGGTGTCCAGAGCTCCTCCAGTGTGCTCCAGACCTCTGCCATCTTGGAAACAGAGGTGCTGCTGGCACACTGGACTGCTCTGAGTGGCCAGTGCCACCAGGTGACGTCAGAGACTCCTGCTGATAGGCTCCTTCAGGTGTTAGTAGCCTTTCCTCTCTCCTTGGTAGCCAAACCCTCTTTTCTGGCTATTTAGGGTCTCTGTCTCTGGGGAATCTTTAGATAACGAATGCATGAGCTCAGCCGAGTTCCTCTGCATCTCCCTCTTCACCTTCTGATAAGGAATCGACCGCTGACCGCGCTGGAAGCCTGCAAACCTGCAACATAGTAGCAAAGACGACTACTGCAACTCTGTAACGCTGATCCTGCCGCCTTCTCGACTGTTTTCCTGCTTGTGCATGCTGTGGGGGTAGTCTGCCTCCTCTCTGCACCAGAAGCTCCGAAGAAATCTCCCGTGGGTCGACGGAATCTTCCCCCTGCAACCGCAGGCACCAAAAAGCTGCATTACCGGTCCCTTGGGTCTCCTCTCAGCACGACGAGCGAGGTCCCTCGAATCCAGCGACACTGTCCAAGTGACCCCCACAGTCAAGTGACTCTTCAGCCCAAGTTTGGTGGAGGTAAGTCCTTGCCTCACCTCGCTGGGCTGCATTGCTGGGAACCGCGACTTTGCAAGCTACTCCGGCCCCTGTGCACTTCCGGTGGAAATCCTTCGTGCACAGCCAAGCCTGGGTCCACGGCACTCTAACCTGCATTGCACGACTTTCTAAGTTGGTCTCCGGCGACGTGGGACTCCTTTGTGCAACTTCGGCGAGCACCGTTTCACGCATCCTCGTAGTGCCTGTTTCTGGCACTTCTCCGGGAGCTACCTGCTTCAGTGAGGGCTCTTTGTCTTGCTCGATGTCCCCTCTCTCTGCAGGTCCAATTTGCGACCTCCTGGTCCCTCCTGGGCCCCAGCAGCGTCCAAAAACGCCAAACGCACGATTTGCGTGTAGCAAGGCTTTTTGGCGTCCATCCGGCGGGAAAACACTTCTTCTCGACTCTCCAAGGCGTGTGGGATCCATCCTCCAAAGGGGAAGTCTCTAGCCCTTGTCGTTCCTGCAGTATTCACAGTTCTTCAGCCTAGTAAGAGCTTCTTTGCACCAACCGCTGGCATTTCTTGGGCATCTGCCCATCTCCGAGTTGCTTGTGACTTTTGGACTTGGTCCCCTTGTTCCACAGGTACCCTCAGTCAGGAATCCATCGTTGTTGCATTGCTGATTTGTGTTTTCCTTGCATTTTCCCTCTAACACGACTATTTTGTCCTTAGGGGAACTTTAGTGCACTTTGCACTCACTTTTCAGGGTCTTGGGGAGGGTTATTTTTCTAACTCTCACTATTTTCTAATAGTCCCAGCGACCCTCTACAAGGTCACATAGGTTTGGGGTCCATTCGTGGTTCGCATTCCACTTCTGGAGTATATGGTTTGTGTTGCCCCTATCCCTATGTTTCCCCATTGCATCCTATTGTAACTATACATTGTTTGCACTGTTTTCTAAGACTATACTGCATATTTTTGTTATTGTGTATATATATCTTGTGTATATTTCCTATCCTCTCACTGAGGGTACACTCTAAGATACTTTGGCATATTGTCATAAAAATAAAGTACCTTTATTTTTAGTATAACTGTGTATTGTGTTTTCTTATGATATTGTGCATATGACACTAAGTGGTACTGTGGTAGCTTCACACGTCTCCTAGTTCAGCCTAAGCTGCTCTGCTAAGCTACCATTATCTATCAGCCTAAGCTGCTAGACACCCTATACACTAATAAGGGATAACTGGGCCTGGTGCAAGGTGCAAGTACCCCTTGGTACTCACTACAAGCCAGTCCAGCCTCCTACATATAGGCAGCCTGACCATGTCAGGGACTGCATAAAGCAAGAAGTTCAGAAAATGTTGGAACTAGGAGTGGTTGAGCACTCTGACAGTCCATGGGCTTCTCCTGTGGTACTGGTACCAAAACCCAATTCTAAAGATGGAAAGAAGGAAATGAGGTTTTGTGTAGACTATAGAGGTCTCAACTTGGTAACCAAAACTGATGCTCACCCTATACCCAGGGCAGATGAGCTCATAGATACACTGGCATCTGCCAAGTATCTAAGCACTTTTGATTTGACTGCAGGGTATTGGCAGATCAAATTGTCAGAAGATGCTAAACCTAAAACTGCATTTTCTACCATTGGAGGACATTACCAGTTTACTGTAATGCCTTTTGGTTTGAAAAATGCACCTGCCACTTTTCAGAGGTTGGTGAACACAGTCCTGCAAGGGCTGGAAGCTTTCAGTGCAGCATATTTGGATGATATAGCTGTCTTTAGCTCCAGCTGGGATGATCACCTGGTCCACCTATGGAAAGTTTTGGAGGCTCTGCAAAAGGCAGGCCTCACTATCAAGGCTTCAAAGTGCCAGATAGGGCAGGGTAAGGTGGTTTATCTGGGACACCTTGTTGGTGGGGAACAGATTGCACCACTTCAGGGGAAAATCCAAACTATTATTGATTGGGTCCCCCCTACCACTCAGACTCAGGTGAGAGCCTTCCTAGGCCTCACTGGGTATTACAGGAGGTTCATTAAGAACTATGGCTCCATTGCAGCCCCTCTTAATGACCTCACATCCAAGAAAATGCCTAAAAAGGTATTATGGACAGCAAGCTGTCAGAAAGCTTTTGAGGAGCTGAAGCAGGCCATGTGCTCAGTACCTGTCCTGGAAAGCCCTTGTTACTCTAAAAAATTCTATGTCCAGACTTATGCATCTGAATTAGGAGTAGGGGCAGTCCTATCACAACTTAATTCTGAGGGCCAGGATCAACCTGTTGCTTTTATTAGTAGGAGGTTGACCCCTAGAGAAAAGCGTTGGTCTGCCATTGAGAGGGAGGCCTTTGCTGTGGTCTGGGCTCTGAAGAAGTTGAGGCCATACCTGTTTGGCACTCACTTCATTGTTCAGACAGACCACAAACCTCTACTTTGGCTAAAACAAATGAAAGGTGAAAATCCTAAATTGTTGAGGTGGTCCATATCCCTACAGGGAATGGACTATACAGTGGAACATAGACCTGGGAGTAGCCACTCCAATGCAGATGGACTCTCCAGATATTTCCACTTAGACAATGAAGACTCATCAGGTAATGGCTAGTCTTATTGTCCTTCGTTTGGGGGGGGGTTGTGTAGGAAAGTACCATCTTGGATGGCATGTTACCCCCATTTTTCACTGTATATATGTTGTTTTAGTTGTATGTGTCACTGGGACCCTGGTAACCCAGGGCCCCAGTGCTCATAAGTGTGCCTGAATGTGTTACCTGCGTAGTGACTAATTGTCTCACTGAGGCTCTGCTAATCAGAACCTCAGTGGTTATGCTCTCTCATTTCTTTCCAAATTGTCACTGACAGGCTAGTGACCATTTTTACCAATTTACATTGGCTTACTGGAACACCCTTATAATTCCCTAGTATATGGTACTGAGGTACCCAGGGTATTGGGGTTCCAGGAGATCCCTATGGGCTGCAGCATTTCTTTTGCCACCCATAGGGAGCTCTGACAATTCTTACACAGGCCTGCCACTGCAGCCTGAGTGAAATAACGTCCACGTTATTTCACAGCCATTTTACACTGCACTTAAGTAACTTATAAGTCACCTATATGTCTAACCTTTACCTGGTAAAGGTTAGGTGCAAAGTTACTTAGTGTGAGGGCACCCTGGCACTAGCCAAGGTGCCCCCACATTGTTCAGAGCCAATTCACTGAACTTTGTGAGTGCGGGGACACCATTACACGCGTGCACTACATATAGGTCACTACCTATATGTAGCTTCACCATGGTAACTCCGAATATGGCCATGTAACATGTCTATGATCATGGAATTGCCCCCTCTATGCCATCCTGGCATTGTTGGTACAATTCCATGATCCCAGTGGTCTGTAGCACAGACCCTGGTACTGCCAGACTGCCCTTCCTGGGGTTTCACTGCAGCTGCTGCTGCTGCCAACCCCTCAGACAGGCAGCTGCCCTCCTGGGGTCCAGCCAGGTCTGGCCCAGGATGGCAGAACAAAGAACTTCCTCTGAGAGAGGGTGTGACACCCTCTCCCTTTGGAAAATGGTGTGAAGGCAGGGGAGGAGTAGCCTCCCCCAGCCTCTGGAAATGCTTTGTTGGGCACAGAAGTGCCCAATTCTGCATAAGCCAGTCTACACCGGTTCAGGGACCCCTTAGCCCCTGCTCTGGCGCGAAACTGGACAAAGGAAAGGGGAGTGACCACTCCCCTGACCTGCACCTCCCCTGGGAGGTGTCCAGAGCTCCTCCAGTGTGCTCCAGACCTCTGCCATCTTGGAAACAGAGGTGCTGCTGGCACACTGGACTGCTCTGAGTGGCCAGTGCCACCAGGTGACGTCAGAGACTCCTGCTGATAGGCTCCTTCAGGTGTTAGTAGCCTTTCCTCTCTCCTTGGTAGCCAAACCCTCTTTTCTGGCTATTTAGGGTCTCTGTCTCTGGGGAAACTTTAGATAACGAATGCATGAGCTCAGCCGAGTTCCTCTGCATCTCCCTCTTCACCTTCTGATAAGGAATCGACCGCTGACCGCGCTGGAAGCCTGCAAACCTGCAACATAGTAGCAAAGACGACTACTGAAAATCTGTAACGCTGATCCTGCCGCCTTCTCGACTGTTTTCCTGCTTGTGCATGCTGTGGGGGTAGTCTGCCTCCTCTCTGCACCAGAAGCTCCGAAGAAATCTCCCGTGGGTCGACGGAATCTTCCCCCTGCAACCGCAGGCACCAAAAAGCTGCGTTACCGGTCCCTTGGGTCTCCTCTCAGCACGACGAGCGAGGTCCCTCGAATCCAGCGACACCGTCCAAGTGACCCCCACAGTCAAGTGACTCTTCAGCCCAAGTTTGGTGGAGGTAAGTCCTTGCCTCACCTCGCTGGGCTGCATTGCTGGGAACCGCGACTTTGCAAGCTACTCCGGCCCCTGTGCACTTCCGGTGGAAATCCTTCGTGCACAGCCAAGCCTGGGTCCACGGCACTCTAACCTGCATTGCACGACTTTCTAAGTTGGTCTCCGGCGACGTGGGACTCCTTTGTGCAACTTCGGCGAGCACCGTTTCACGCATCCTCGTAGTGCCTGTTTCTGGCACTTCTCCGGGAGCTACCTGCTTCAGTGAGGGCTCTTTGTCTTGCTCGATGTCCCCTCTCTCTGCAGGTCCAATTTGCGACCTCCTGGTCCCTCCTGGGCCCCAGCAGCGTCCAAAAACGCCAAACGCACGATTTGCGTGTAGCAAGGCTTTTTGGCGTCCATCCGGCGGGAAAACACTTCTTCTCGACTCTCCAAGGCGTGTGGGATCCATCCTCCAAAGGGGAAGTCTCTAGCCCTTGTCGTTCCTGCAGTATTCACAGTTCTTCAGCCTAGTAAGAGCTTCTTTGCACCAACCGCTGGCATTTCTTGGGCATCTGCCCATCTCCGAGTTGCTTGTGACTTTTGGACTTGGTCCCCTTGTTCCACAGGTACCCTCAGTCAGGAATCCATCGTTGTTGCATTGCTGATTTGTGTTTTCCTTGCATTTTCCCTCTAACACGACTATTTTGTCCTTAGGGGAACTTTAGTGCACTTTGCACTCACTTTTCAGGGTCTTGGGGAGGGTTATTTTTCTAACTCTCACTATTTTCTAATAGTCCCAGCGACCCTCTACAAGGTCACATAGGTTTGGGGTCCATTCGTGGTTCGCATTCCACTTCTGGAGTATATGGTTTGTGTTGCCCCTATCCCTATGTTTCCCCATTGCATCCTATTGTAACTATACATTGTTTGCACTGTTTTCTAAGACTATACTGCATATTTTTGTTATTGTGTATATATATCTTGTGTATATTTCCTATCCTCTCACTGAGGGTACACTCTAAGATACTTTGGCATATTGTCATAAAAATAAAGTACCTTTATTTTTAGTATAACTGTGTATTGTGTTTTCTTATGATATTGTGCATATGACACTAAGTGGTACTGTGGTAGCTTCACACGTCTCCTAGTTCAGCCTAAGCTGCTCTGCTAAGCTACCATTATCTATCAGCCTAAGCTGCTAGACACCCTATACACTAATAAGGGATAACTGGGCCTGGTGCAAGGTGCAAGTACCCCTTGGTACTCACTACAAGCCAGTCCAGCCTCCTACATATAGGCAGCCTGACCATGTCAGGGACTGCATAAAGCAAGAAGTTCAGAAAATGTTGGAACTAGGAGTGGTTGAGCACTCTGACAGTCCATGGGCTTCTCCTGTGGTACTGGTACCAAAACCCAATTCTAAAGATGGAAAGAAGGAAATGAGGTTTTGTGTAGACTATAGAGGTCTCAACTTGGTAACCAAAACTGATGCTCACCCTATACCCAGGGCAGATGAGCTCATAGATACACTGGCATCTGCCAAGTATCTAAGCACTTTTGATTTGACTGCAGGGTATTGGCAGATCAAATTGTCAGAAGATGCTAAACCTAAAACTGCATTTTCTACCATTGGAGGACATTACCAGTTTACTGTAATGCCTTTTGGTTTGAAAAATGCACCTGCCACTTTTCAGAGGTTGGTGAACACAGTCCTGCAAGGGCTGGAAGCTTTCAGTGCAGCATATTTGGATGATATAGCTGTCTTTAGCTCCAGCTGGGATGATCACCTGGTCCACCTATGGAAAGTTTTGGAGGCTCTGCAAAAGGCAGGCCTCACTATCAAGGCTTCAAAGTGCCAGATAGGGCAGGGTAAGGTGGTTTATCTGGGACACCTTGTTGGTGGGGAACAGATTGCACCACTTCAGGGGAAAATCCAAACTATTATTGATTGGGTCCCCCCTACCACTCAGACTCAGGTGAGAGCCTTCCTAGGCCTCACTGGGTATTACAGGAGGTTCATTAAGAACTATGGCTCCATTGCAGCCCCTCTTAATGACCTCACATCCAAGAAAATGCCTAAAAAGGTATTATGGACAGCAAGCTGTCAGAAAGCTTTTGAGGAGCTGAAGCAGGCCATGTGCTCAGTACCTGTCCTGGAAAGCCCTTGTTACTCTAAAAAATTCTATGTCCAGACTTATGCATCTGAATTAGGAGTAGGGGCAGTCCTATCACAACTTAATTCTGAGGGCCAGGATCAACCTGTTGCTTTTATTAGTAGGAGGTTGACCCCTAGAGAAAAGCGTTGGTCTGCCATTGAGAGGGAGGCCTTTGCTGTGGTCTGGGCTCTGAAGAAGTTGAGGCCATACCTGTTTGGCACTCACTTCATTGTTCAGACAGACCACAAACCTCTACTTTGGCTAAAACAAATGAAAGGTGAAAATCCTAAATTGTTGAGGTGGTCCATATCCCTACAGGGAATGGACTATACAGTGGAACATAGACCTGGGAGTAGCCACTCCAATGCAGATGGACTCTCCAGATATTTCCACTTAGACAATGAAGACTCATCAGGTAATGGCTAGTCTTATTGTCCTTCGTTTGGGGGGGGGTTGTGTAGGAAAGTACCATCTTGGATGGCATGTTACCCCCATTTTTCACTGTATATATGTTGTTTTAGTTGTATGTGTCACTGGGACCCTGGTAACCCAGGGCCCCAGTGCTCATAAGTGTGCCTGAATGTGTTCCCTGCGTAGTGACTAATTGTCTCACTGAGGCTCTGCTAATCAGAACCTCAGTGGTTATGCTCTCTCATTTCTTTCCAAATTGTCACTGACAGGCTAGTGACCATTTTTACCAATTTACATTGGCTTACTGGAACACCCTTATAATTCCCTAGTATATGGTACTGAGGTACCCAGGGTATTGGGGTTCCAGGAGATCCCTATGGGCTGCAGCATTTCTTTTGCCACCCATAGGGAGCTCTGACAATTCTTACACAGGCCTGCCACTGCAGCCTGAGTGAAATAACGTCCACGTTATTTCACAGCCATTTTACACTGCACTTAAGTAACTTATAAGTCACCTATATGTCTAACCTTTACCTGGTAAAGGTTAGGTGCAAAGTTACTTAGTGTGAGGGCACCCTGGCACTAGCCAAGGTGCCCCCACATTGTTCAGAGCCAATTCACTGAACTTTGTGAGTGCGGGGACACCATTACACGCGTGCACTACATATAGGTCACTACCTATATGTAGCTTCACCATGGTAACTCCGAATATGGCCATGTAACATGTCTATGATCATGGAATTGCCCCCTCTATGCCATCCTGGCATTGTTGGTACAATTCCATGATCCCAGTGGTCTGTAGCACAGACCCTGGTACTGCCAGACTGCCCTTCCTGGGGTTTCACTGCAGCTGCTGCTGCTGCCAACCACTCAGACAGGCAGCTGCCCTCCTGGGGTCCAGCCAGGTCTGGCCCAGGATGGCAGAACAAAGAACTTCCTCTGAGAGAGGGTGTGACACCCTCTCCCTTTGGAAAATGGTGTGAAGGCAGGGGAGGAGTAGCCTCCCCCAGCCTCTGGAAATGCTTTGTTGGGCACAGAAGTGCCCAATTCTGCATAAGCCAGTCTACACCGGTTCAGGGACCCCTTAGCCCCTGCTCTGGCGCGAAACTGGACAAAGGAAAGGGGAGTGACCACTCCCCTGACCTGCACCTCCCCTGGGAGGTGTCCAGAGCTCCTCCAGTGTGCTCCAGACCTCTGCCATCTTGGAAACAGAGGTGCTGCTGGCACACTGGACTGCTCTGAGTGGCCAGTGCCACCAGGTGACGTCAGAGACTCCTGCTGATAGGCTCCTTCAGGTGTTAGTAGCCTTTCCTCTCTCCTAGGTAGCCAAACCCTCTTTTCTGGCTATTTAGGGTCTCTGTCTCTGGGGAAACTTTAGATAACGAATGCAAGAGCTCATCCGAGTTCCTCTGCATCTCTCTCTTCACCTTCTGATAAGGAAACGACCGCTGACCGCGCTGGAAGCCTGCAAACCTGCAACATAGTAGCAAAAACGACTACTGCAACTCTGTAACGCTGATCCTGCCGCCTTCTCAACTGTTTTCCTGCTTGTGCATGCTGTGGGGGTAGCCTGCCTCCTCTCTGCACCAGAAGCTCCGAAGAAATCTCCCGTGGGTCGACAGAATCTTCCCCCTGCAACCGCAGGCACCAAAAAGCTGCATCACCGGTCCCTTGGGTCTCCTCTCAGCACGACGAGCGAGGTCCCTCGAATCCAGCGACTCTGTCCAAGTGACCCCCACAGTCCAGTGACCCTTCAGCCCAAGTTTGGTGGAGGTAAGTCCTTGCCTCACCTCGCTGGGCTGCATTGCTGGGAACCGCGACTTTGCAGCTACTCCGGCCCCTGTGCACTTCCGGCGGAAATCCTTTGTGCACAGCCAAGCCTGGGTCCACGGCACTCTGACCTGCATTGCACGACTTTCTAAGTTGGTCTCCGGCGACGTGGGACTCCTTTGTGCAACTTCGGCGAGCACCGTTTCACGCATCCTCGTAGTGCCTGTTTCTGGCACTTTTCCGGAAGCTACCTGCTTCTGTGAGGGCTCTTTGTACTGCTCGACGTCCCTTCTCTCTTCAGGTCCAATTTGCGACCTCCTGGTCCCTCCTGGGCCCCAGCAGCGTCCAAAAACGCCAAAAGCACGATTTGCGTGTAGCAAGGCTTGTTGGCGTCCTTTCGGCGGGAAAACACTTCTGCACGACTCTCCAAAGCGAGAGGGATCCGTCCACCAAAGGGGAAGTCTCTAGCCATTTTTGTTCCTGCAGAAACCTCGGCTTCTTCTGTCCAGTCGAAGCTTCTTTGCACCCGCAGCTGGCATTTCCTGGGCATCTGCCCATCTCCGACTTGCTTGTGACTTTTGGACTTGGTCCCCTTGTTCCACAGGTACCCTAGATTGGAAATCCACAGTTGTTGCATTGCTGGTTTGTGTCTTTCCTGCATTATTCCTCTAACACGACTACTTTGTCCTTAGGGGAACTTTAGTGCACTTTGCACTCACTTTTCAGGGTCTTGGGGAGGGTTATTTTTCTAACTCTCACTATTTTCTAATAGTCCCAGCGACCCTCTACAAGGTCACATAGGTTTGGGGTCCATTCGTGGTTCGCATTCCACTTTTGGAGTATATGGTTTGTGTTGCCCCTATCCCTATGTTTCCCCATTGCATCCTATTGTAACTATACATTGTTTGCACTGTTTTCTAAGACTATACTGCATATTTTTGCTATTGTGTATATATATCTTGTGTATATTTCCTATCCTCTCACTGAGGGTACACTCTAAGATACTTTGGCATATTGTCATAAAAATAAAGTACCTTTATTTTTAGTATAACTGTGTATTGTGTTTTCTTATGATATTGTGCATATGACACTAAGTGGTACTGTAGTAGCTTCACACGTCTCCTAGTTCAGCCTAAGCTGCTCTGCTAAGCTACCATTATCTATCAGCCTAAGCTGCTAGACACCCTATACACTAATAAGGGATAACTGGGCCTGGTGCAAGGTGCAAGTACCCCTTGGTACTCACTACAAGCCAGTCCAGCCTCCTACAATTTCCTAGTAGACAGTCTACAGGTAAATCTGAGGCTACCACAACTTTCTTTGGACCAGTAACCCCCCCCCCCCAGTTGAGATTTACAACAGCCATGGGGTGGCTAAGTGTGTTGTTGTGAGCATCGGTTACTTGGTACTGGTGACCAAGTAGGTGTTGTTCAGGGTGGACCAGTTTCTCTATCAGCATTGTGACACTGGCACCTGTGTCCCTGTATGCCTGAACCTCAACACCATTTATTATGGGTAGTTGCTTGTACTTATCCATGTTAAGGGGACAAGCAACCAAGGTGGC
Organism: Pleurodeles waltl; assembly: GCF_031143425.1. Lineage (NCBI taxonomy): Eukaryota > Metazoa > Chordata > Amphibia > Caudata > Salamandridae > Pleurodeles > Pleurodeles waltl. The sequence continues at coordinate 8,439,618 of NC_090438.1, read as the reverse complement.
TAAATCAATAGCCCCCTCAGAGACTAACACAGCCTCTGTGGTCTCCCTAATCAGACCAACCCCAACTAAGTTACCAATAGTGAGCCCAGCTACTCCCTTGGATTGGCTATTAGTAGGTTTGCTCCCACCACCACTGCTATTAGTAGGGACACTAGGTGTAGCAGTAGGGGTTGTAGTGGTAGGAGGCTTGGTGCTTTTCTTTGGACAACTGGGATCTGTTGTCCAATGGCCTTTTATTTTACATAAATAGCACCATGGTTTCTTTTCTTTGTTTTGATTAGAAGAGGATTTGGGCCCACCACCCCCACCAGAGTGTTTTTGTGGACCTGATGAAGACTCATTTTTAGATTTGTCCCCACCCTTGTCAGAAGACTTACCATCCTTCTTCTTGTTGCCATCTTTGTCACCCCCTGTATGAACTTTTCTGTTCACCCTTGTTCTGACCCATTTGTCTGCCTTCTTTCCCAATTCTTGGGGAGAGGTCAGATCAGAGTCCACCAAGTACTGGTGCAACAAATCAGACACCCAATTATTAAGAATATGCTCTCTCAGGATCAAGTTATACAGGCTGTCATAATCAGTAACTTTACTGCCATGTAACCACCCCTTCAAGGCCTTCACTGAATGGTCAATGAAATCAACCCAGTCTTGTGCAGACTCCTTTTTGGTCTCTCTGAACTTTATCCTGTATTGTTCAGTGGTTAAGCCATAACCATCCAGGAGTGCATTCTTGAGAACTTTGTAATCATAGGCTTCATTTTCTTTCACAGTAAGGAGCCTATCCCTATCTTTTCCACTAAATGATAGCTATAGGATAGCAGCCCACTGCATTTGAGGGACATCATGTACAGCACAGGCCCTCTCAAGTGCAGCAAACCACTTGTTAATGTCATCCCCCTCCTTATAAGGGGGAACTATCTTGTGCAGATTCCTGGAATCATGCTCTTTTGCAGGATGACTATCGGGAATACTGCTGCTGCCACCATGGGTTTCTAAACCCAGTTTCTGTCTCTCCTTCTCTACTTCTAAGGTCTGTCTATCCAAATCCAGCTGTTGCTTCTTGAGCTTCAGTCTGGTTTGCTCCACTCTCAATCTATTGAGCTCCCTTTCTAACAATCTGTCATCAGGGTGGGTGGGAGGGACATTTCTAGACACAGAAGTATGGTGAGAATGGACAGAAGGAGACCTGTCCCTTACAGAAGGCACCCTAACAGCTTGGCTAACAGAAACATCAGTTCTACTGTGGTGAGAAGCAATGCTCTTGCTATGATGTGAGATAACACTATTTGTGTGGTGTACCTCCACATCAGTACCAACTATGCTAGACTGTCTAGTAATGGGCAGGCTAGGAAGTTTCTTTCCTGAATCTTTTCCTGAGGGAGTCCCTGGATCAGATTGGGAACCATTAGCTACTTTTTCAATAGATGTGGCCCCTTTTGCCTTATCTTGTTCTCTAAGCATGTTAAGTAACAATTCCAAAGAAGGATTCTTCCCTACACTCAAACCTCTTTCTATACAGAGACTCCTTGCTCCTTTACAGCTAGGGTGGTCATATGCAAGTTTGGACAGATCAACAGCTTGGCCTGTGCCAGACATTTTAGAAAGAGTTTAAGTGACAGAAAAAGTGAAGAAAACGTTTTTCAGAACTTTTAGAAAGACAGAAAAAAAACTTTTAAAACTTTTTAAGAACTTTTAGAAAGTTTAGATGTACTTTTCAGCACTTAGAAAAGAGTGAAAAGAGGAAATGCAAAACTTTTTAGTTATGGGTACATACACTGAACTTGTTTTGTATATTTTTCTCTTATGAAAAGTACAATGACAAGAGTGGTAAGTAGTCTCAAAGCACTTATCCCACTACTGCACAACCAATGTAGGAGGCTGGACTGGCTTGTAGTGAGTACCAAGGGGTACTTGCACCTTGCACCAGGCCCAGTTATCCCTTATTAGTGTATAGGGTGTCTAGCAGCATAGGCTGATAGATAATGGTAGCTTAGCAGAGCAGCTTAGGCTGAACTAGGAGACGAGTGAAGCTCCTACAGTACCACAAGTGTCACTTGCACAATATCATAAGAAAACACAATACACAGTTATACTAAAAATAAAGGTACCTTATTTTTATGACAATATGCCAAAGTATCTCAGTGAGTACCCTCAGAGTGAGGATAGCAAATATACACAAGTTATATGTACACAGTACTAAAAATATGCAGTATAGTCTTAGAAAACAGTGCAAACAATGTATAGTTACAATAGGATGCAATGGGAACACATAGGGATAGGGGCAACACAAACCATATACTCCAAAAGTGGAATGCGAACCACGAATGGACCCCAAACCTATGTGACCTTGTAGAGGGTCGCTGGGACTATTAGAAAATAGTGAGGGTTAGAAAAATAGACCACCCCAAGACCCTGAAAAGTGAGTGCAAAGTGCACTAAAGTTCCCCAGAAGACAAAGAAGTCGTGATAGAGGAATAATGCAGGAAAGACACAAACCAACAATGCAACAATGGTGGATTTCCAATCTAGGGTACCTGTGGAACAAGGGGACCAAGACCAAAAGTCACAAGCAAGTCGGAGATGGGCAGATGCCCAGGAAATGCCAGCTGTGGGTGCAAAGAAGCTTCTACTGGACAGAAGAAGCTGAGGATTCTGCAGTAACGAAAAGGGCTAGAGACTTCCCTTTTGGTGGACGGATCCCACTCGCCATGGAGAGTCGTGCAGAAGTGTTTTCCCGCCGAAAGAACGCCAACAAGCCTTGCTAGCTGCAAATCATGCGGTTATAGTTTTTGGACGCTGCTGTAGCCCAGGAGGGACCAGGAGGTCGCAAATTGGACCAGGAGGTAGAGGGGATGTCGAGCAAGACAAGGAGCCCTCTTAGCAGCAGGTAGCACCCAGAGAAGTGCCAGAAACAGGCACTAAAAGGATGCGTGAAATGGTGCTCACCCGAAGTTACACAAAGGAGTCCCACGTCGCCAGAGACCAACTTAGAAAGTCGTGCAATGCAGGTTAGAGTGCAGTGGACCCAGGCTTGGCTGTGCACAAAGGATTTCCACCGGAAGTGCACAGGGGCAGGAGAAGTTGCAAAAGTCGCGGTTACCAACAATGCAGTCTGGCGTTGGGAGGCAAGGACTTACCTCCACCAAACTTGGACTGAAGAGTCACTGGACTGTGCGAGTCACTTGGACAGAGTTGCTGGATTCAAGGGACCTCGCTCGTTGTGCTGAGAGGAGACCCAAGGGACCGGTAATGCAGCTTTTTGGTGCCTGTGGTTGCAGGCGGAAGAATCCGTCGACCCACGGGAGATTTCTTCGCAGCTTTTAGTGCAGAGAGGAGGCAGACTACCCCCACAGCATGCACCACCAGGAAAACAGTCGAGAAGGCGGCAGGATCAGCGTTACAGAGTTGCAGTAGTCGTCTTTGCTACTATGTTGCAGTTTTGCAGGCTTCCAGCGCGGTCAGCAGTCGATTCCTTGACAGAAGGTGAAGAGAGAGATGCAGAGGAACTCTGATGAGCTCTTGCATTCGTTATCTAAAGTTTCCCCAGAGACAGAGACCCTAAATAGCCAGAAAAGAGGGTTTGGCTACCTAGGAGAGAGGATAGGCTAGCAACACCTGAAGGAGCCTATCAGAAGGAGTCTCTGACGTCACCTGGTGGCACTTGCCACTCAGAGCAGTCCAGTGTGCCAGCAGCACCTCTGTTTCCAAGATGGCAGAGGTCTGGAGCACACTGGAGGAGCTCTGGACACCTCCCAGGGGAGGTGCAGGTCAGGGGAGTGGTCACTCCCCTTTCCTTTGTTCAGTTTCGCGCCAGAGCAGGGCTAAGGGGTCCCCTGAACCGGTGTAGACTGGCTTATGCAGAATTGGGCACATCTGTGCCCATGAAAGCATTTCCAGAGGCTGGGGGAGGCTACTCCTCCCCTGCCTTCACACCATTTTCCAAAGGGAGAGGGTGTAACACCCTCTCTCAGAGGAAGTCCTTTGTTCTGCCATCCTGGGACAAGCCTGGCTTGACCTCAGGAGGGCAGAAACCTGTCTGAGGGGTTGGCAGCAGCAGCAGCTGCAGTGAAACCCCAGGAAAGACAGTTTGGCAGTACCAGGGTCTGTGCTACAGACCACTGGGATCATGGGATTGTGCCAACTATGCCAGGATGGCATAGAGGGGGCAATTCCATGATCATAGACATGTTACATGGCCATATTCGGAGTTACCATTGTGAAGCTACATATAGGTAGTGACCTATATGTAGTGCACGCGTGTAATGGTGTCCCCGCACTCACAAAGTCCGGGGAATTGGCCCTGAACAATGTGGGGGCACCTTGGCTAGTGCCAGGGTGCCCTCACACTAAGTAACTTTGCACCTAACCTTTACCAGGTAAAGGTTAGACATATAGGTGACTTATAAGTTACTTAAGTGCAGTGTAAAATGGCTGTGAAATAACGTGGACGTTATTTCACTCAGGCTGCAGTGGCAGGCCTGTGTAAGAATTGTCAGAGCTCCCTATGGGTGGCAAAAGAAATGCTGCAGCCCATAGGGATCTCCTGGAACCCCAATACCCTGGGTACCTCAGTACCATATACTAGGGAATTATAAGGGTGTTCCAGTAAGCCAATGTAAATTGGTAAAATTGGTCACTAGCCTGTTAGTGACAATTTGAAAGAGATGAGAGAGCATAACCACTGAGGTTCTGATTAGCAGAGCCTCAGTGAGACAGTTAGGCACCACACAGGGAACACATATATATAGGCCACAAACTTCTGAGCACTGGGGTCCTGGCTAGCAGGGTCCCAGTGACACATAACAAACATACTGAAAACATAGGGCTTTCACTATGAGCACTGGGCCTTGCCTAGCAGGATCCCAGTGAGACAGTGAAAACACCCTGACATACACTCACAAACAGGCCAAAAGTGGGGGTAATAAGGCTAGAAAGAGGCTACTTTCTCACACAACCCCCCGCCCCCAAACGAAGGACAATAAGGCTAACCATGGCCAGTTGAGACTTTATTGTCTAAGTGGTGATAAGTAGAGAGTAGCTCTGCAATAGACTGGTTACTCCCTTTATCATCCAATATATGGTTACTTCCCTGTGGGGACGTAAACCACCCTGTTTGAAGTTTTTTAGCTAAGCAACAATGTGAAGATGTATTTTCAGAGTTTCTATCAGTAAGTTTTAGTTTAGAGCAGTGGGAAATGTCCCCTGAACCTATTTGTAGTGATGGAAATGCCAGACAGGGATGCTGTCTCAGAAAAGCCATAGCTGGGCAAAAACTTTGTCCATATGGTTGGAAGAGAGAACAGCGATGCTGTTTCTCTTGAGTTGGAGCAGGGCAGGGATGCTGTCCTATGAGCTCCACACTAGGGCAGGGATGCTGTCCTAAGTGTTGTGAGGCAGTGCAGAGTTTCTGCACTAAAGTTTCTCTGGGAGGGTTGGAGGGATGCTCCATGTTAACTAAAATGGTGCTCTTTTTCTCACCAATGTTAGTTATCCCACAGAGAGGTACTTCTACCTCAGGGAGTCCAGCTTTGCCAGCTGATGATTCCCTTGGAACAGGTGCCACCCCAGGAGAGGTTTCTCCCACCACAGGAATGGTATCCTGAATGGTAGGGTGGTTAGGGGATACTGTGATACCCTTTTTACCTGTTGATGGAGAGGGATCCTGAGTTTTCAGGCCTTCTCTCCTTTGCTTTTTCATTTCAGTAGAAATGAGAGGGAACAATTCCTCAGGGATGCCCAGCATGGCTACATGGGCATAAAACTCTACATCAGCCCAACCTGAGGCCTCTAGGTCATTACCTAAGAGACAGTCTACAGGTAAGCTAGGTGATACCACCACCTGCTTAGGGCCAGTAACTCCACCCCAACTAAACTGAATTATAGCTAAGGGAAGAAACTTAGTGGAGTTATGGACATCAATAATCTTATACTGTTGTCCAATGATGTGTTGATCAGGGTGTACTAGGTTTTCAGTCACCAAAATGATACTGGCACCTGTGTCCCTGTAGGCCAAGGCCTCAACACAATTAATTGAAACTGTCTGCCTGTATTTATCCATTGTAAGGGGACAAGCAGCCAGTGTGGCAAGGCCAATGCCACTAGGTGTGATAGAAACTGTCTTGGGACTGACTACCCCAGTTTCTACTATGGACCCATAAGTGAACCCAACCCCACCCTTAACTTGACTGTTGCCAGCAGTCCCACCACTAGTACCACTACTGCTAGGGGCACTAGAGCTTGATGTATTAGTGGTGGTAGGCTCAGGGGGTTTACCTGGACAGGACTTATCCCCTGGCCTATGGCCTCTATTTTTACACACAAAGCACCAAGGCTTTTTAAATTGTGTAGGTTGAGAAGAAGAGGAAGAATTTGTTTTATCCCCACCCCCTGAAGAGTGTTTAAGATTTGAAGTGGGATCTTTGGTTTTACCCTTATCCCCATGCTTATCTTGAGATTTTTCACCATCTTTCTTCTTATTGTTCTCTTTGTCACCCCCTGTATGAACTTTTCTGTTCACCCTTGTTCTGACCCATTTGTCTGCCGTCTTTCCCAATTCTTGGGGAGAGGTCAGATCAGAGTCCACCAAGTACTGGTGCAACAAATCAGACACACAATTATTAAGAATATACTCTCTCAGGATCAAGTTATACAGGCTGTCATAATCAGTAACTTTACTGCCATGTAACCACCCCTCCAAGGCCTTCACTGAATGGTCAATGAGATTAACCCAGTCTTGTGAAGACTCCTTTTTGGTCTCTCTGAACTTTATCCTGTATTGTTCAGTGGTTAAGCCATAACCATCCAGGAGTGCATTCTTAAGAACTGTAAAATTATTGGCATCACTTTCTTTCACAGTAAGGAGCCTATCCCTACCTTTTCCACTAAATGATAGCCATAGGATAGCAGCCCACTGCCTTTGAGGGACATCCTGTACAACACAGGCCCTCTCAAGTGCAGCAAACCACTTGTTAATGTCATCCCCCTCCTTATAAGGGGGAACTATCTTGTGCAGATTCCTGGAATCATGCTCTTTTGCAGGATGACTATGGGGAATACTGCTGCTGCCACCATGGGTTTCAAAACCCAACTTCTGTCTTTCCTTCTCTAGTTCAAAAGACTGTCTATCCAAATCCAGCTGTTGCTTTTTAAGCTTCAGTCTGGTTTGTTCCACCCTCAACTTATTGAGTTCCCTCTCTAACATTCTGTCATCAGGGTTGGTGGGAGGGACATTCCTAGATACAGAGGTATGATGGGAATGAACAGAAGGAGACATGTCCCTTACAGAAGCCACCCTAACAGCTAGGCTAACAGTAACATCACTTCCACTGTGGTGAGAATAAATGCTCTTGCTATGATGTGAGACAACACTATTTGTATGGTGTGGCTCTTCATCATTACCAACTATGCTAGACTGTCTAGTAATGGGCAGGCTAGGAAGTTTCTTTCCTGAATCTTTTCCTGGGGGAGTCCCTGGATCAGATTGGGAACCATTAGCTACTTTTTCAACAGATGGGGCACTTTTAGCCTTATCTTGTTCTCTAAGGATGTTAATTAACAATTCCAAGGAATGATTCTTCCCTACACTCAAACCTCTCTCTATGCAGAGACTCCTTGCTCCTTTCCAGCTAAGGTGATCATATGCAAGTTTGGACAGATCAACATTTTGGCCTGTGCCAGACATTTTTAGAAAGAGTTAAAGTGATAGAAAAAGAGAAAAAAGTTTTCAGAACTTTTTAGAAAGACAGAATTTTTTTTTTAAACTTTTAAGAACTTTTTGAAAGTTTAGAAGTACTTTTCCGCACTTTAGAAAACAGTGAAAAGAGGAAATGCAAAACTTTTTAGCTATGTGTACACACACTGAACTTGTTTTGTATATTTTTCTCTTATGAAAAGTACAATGGCAAGAGTGGTAAGTAGTCTCAAAGCACTTATCCCACCGCTGCACAACCAATGTAGGAGGCTGGACTGGCTTGTAGTGGGTACCAAGGGGTACTTACACCTTGCACCAGGCCCAGGTATCCCTTATTAGTGTATAGAGTGTCTAGCAGCTTAGGCTGATAGATAATGGTAGCTTAGCAGAGCAGCTTAGGCTGAACTATTAGACGTGTGAAGCTACTACAGTACCACAAGTGTCACTTGCACAATATCATAAGAAAACACAATACACAGTTATACTAAAAATAAAGGTACTTTATTTTTATGACAATATGCCAAAGTATCTCAGAGTGTACCCTCAGAGTGAGGATAGCAAATATACACAAGTTATATGTACACAGTACTAAAAATATGCAGTATAGTCTTAGAAAACAGTGCAAACAATGTATAGTTACAATAGGATGCAATGGAGACACATAGGGATAGGGGCAACACAAACCATATACTCCAAAAGTGGAATGCGAACCACGAATGGACCCCAAACCTTTGTGACCTTGTAGAGGGTCGCTGGGACTATTAGAAAATAGTGAGGGTTAGAAAAATAGCCCACCTCAAGACCCTGAAAAGTGAGTCAAAAGTGCACTAAAGTTCCCCCAAAGACAAAGAAGTCGTGATAGAGGAATAATGCAGGAAAGACACAAACCAACAATGCAACAACAGTGGATTTCCAATCTAGGGTACTTGTGGAACAAGGGGACCAAGTCCAAAAGTCACAAGCAAGTCGGAGATGGGCAGATGCCCAGGAAATGCCATCTGTGGGTGCAAAGAAGCTTCTACTGGACAGAAGAAGCTGAGGATTCTGCAGGAACGAAAAGGGCTAGAGACTTCCCCTTTGGTGGACGGATCCCTCTTGCCTTGCAGAGTCGTGCAAAAGTGTTTTTCCGCCGAAAGAACGCCAACAAGCCTTGCTAGTTGCAAATCGTGCGGTAAACGTTTTTGGACGCTGCTGTGGCCCAGGAGAGACCAGGAGGTCGCAAATTGGACCAAGAAGTAGAGGGGACGTCGAGCAAGAGAAGGAGCTCTCTTAGTAGCAGGTAGCACCCGGAGAAGTGCCATAAGCAGGCACTACAAGGATGCTTGAAATGGTGCTCACACGAAGTTACACAAAGGAGTCCCACGTCGCCGGAGACCAACTTAGAAAGTCGTGCAATGCAGGTTAGAGTGCCGTGGACCCAGGCTTGGCTGTGCACAAAGGATTTCCGCCGGAAGTGCACAGGGGCCGGAGTAGCTGCAAAAGTCGCGGTTACCAGCAATGCAGTCTGGCGTGGGGAGGCAAGGACTTACCTCCACCAAACTTGGACTGAAGAGTCACTGGACTGTGGGAGTCACTTGGACAGAGTTGCTGGATTCAAGGGTCCTCGTTCGTCGTGCTGAGAGGAGACCCAAGAGACCGGTAATGCAGCTTTTTGGTTCCTGCGTTTGCAGGGGGAAGATTCCGTCGACCCACAGGAGATTTCTTCGCAGCTTCTAGTGCAGAGAGGAGGCAGACTACCCCCACAGCATGCACCACCAGGAAAACAGTCGAGAAGGCGGCAGGATCAGCGTTACAGAGTTGCAGTAGTCGTCTTTGCTACTATGTTGCAGTTTTGCAGGCTTCCAGCGCGGTCAGCAGTCGATTCCTTGGCAGAAGGTGAAGAGAGATGCAGAGGAACTCTGATGAGCTCTTGCATTCGTTATCTAAAGTTTCCCCAGAGACAGAGACCCTAAATAGCCAGAAAAGAGGATTTGGCTACCTAGGAGAGAGGATAGGCTAGCAACACCTGAAGGAGCCTATCAGAAGGAGTCTCTGACGTCACCTGGTGGCACTGGCCACTCAGAGCAGTCCAGTGTGCCAGCAGCACCTCTGTTTCCAAGATGGCAGAGGTCTGGAGCACACTGGAGGAGCTCTGGACACCTCCCAGGGGAGGTGCAGGTCAGGGGAGTGGTCACTCCCCTTTCCTTTGTCCAGTTTCGCGCCAGAGCAGGGCTAAGGGGTCCCCTGAACCGGTGTAGACTGGCTTATGCAGAATTGGGCACATCTGTGCCCATCAAAGCATTTCCAGAGACTGGGGGAGGCTACTCCTCCCCTGCCTTCACACCATTTTCCAAAGGGAGAGGGTGTAACACCCTCTCTCTGAGGAAGTCCTTTGTTCTGCCATCCTGGGACAAGCCTGGCTTGACCCCAGGAGGGCAGAAACCTGTCTGAGGGGTTGGCAGCAGCAGCAGCTGCAGTGAAACCCCAGTAAAGGCAGTTTGGCAGTACCAGGGTCTGTGCTACAGACCACTGGGATCATGGGATTGTGCCAACTATGCCAGGATGGCATAGAGGGGGCAATTCCATGATCATAGACATGTTACATGGCCATATTCGGAGTTACCATTGTGAAGCTACATATAGGTAGTGACCTATATGTAGTGCACGCGTGTAATGGTGTCCCCGCACTCACAAAGTCCGTGGAATTGGCCCTGAATAATGTGGGGGCACCTTGGCTAGTGCCAGGGTGCCCTCACACTAAGTAACTTTGCACCTAACCTTTACCAGGTAAAGGTTAGACATATAGGTGACTTATAAGTTACTTAAGTGCAGTGTAAAATGGCTGTGAAATAACGTGGACGTTATTTCACTCAGGCTGCAGTGGCAGGCCTGTGTAAGAATTGTCAGAGCTCCCTATGGGTGGCAAAAGAAATGCTGCAGCCCATAGGGATCTCCTGGAACCCCAATACCCTGTGTACCTCAGTACCATATACTAGGGAATTATAAGGGTGTTCCAGTAAGCCAATGTAAATTGGTAAAATTGGTCACTAGCCTGTTAGTGACAATTTGAAAGAGATGAGATAGCATAACCACTGAGGTTCTGATTAGCAGAGCCTCAGTGAGACAGTTAGGCACCACACAGGGAACACATATATATAGGCCACAAACTTATGAGCACTGGGGTCCTGGCTAGCAGGGTCCCAGTGACACATAACAAACATACTGAAAACATAGGGTTTTCACTATGAGCACTGGGCCCTACCTAGCAGGATCCCAGTGAGACAGTGAAAACACCCTGACATACACTCACAAACAGGCCAAAAGTGGGGGTAATAAGGCTAGAAAGAGTTTACTTTCTCACAGTCACCTCGCAGGCAACACCTTAGGGGTGGTGCATGCCTGGTGGGGCCACTCCTCCTACCCTTTGTGTATTTTCCCACAGTTGCTCCAGCCAAAAGTGGTGGTTTGCAACAAGGGAGGCTATCTGCTGCTAGTAGACGGCCTTGGGGTTGAGATTCAAGGGTGGTAAGCCCTTCAAAGCTCACCAGCAGGGCAGTGCACATTCCTGAGGGAGGGGGTGTTATCCCCTCCACCCTGGACGAACATTGTTCTGAATCCCAGAGAGCAAGACTCTCACCCCCGTGGTTCAGAATTGTGTCTAGAAGTGCCAGACTGGTTGGGACCGGCCAGCAACCATGCCAGGGTAATTATCTTTTGCAGGGGGCACCTCTATGGTGACTCCTGGGTACATTTTATAACTAATCCAAAACTGGTACCAGTTTGGATTTATCATTTGGAGTTGTTTGATACCAAACAACCCAGGCTTCAGAGTAACCATCATGCAGCGGTGAACCATGTACTGACCAGTGTCCAGCACATGCATTTAAAATGACTGCTCTGTTCACTCACTTTGTCCCAGGTTTGGCAATGTTGTATTCTATTCAAGGGAATCTTAGTGGGCTGCTTAGCAACTGGGATGGAGCTGGAATGTTATGATTAGATTGTAAGGCAGGCAGTTGTTGATAAGACCTGCCAGGGTTGGATGTGTATTTCTGATCTGAAGAATAAAGAAGAAAAAGAAGCATCTGTGGTGCAGTGATTTCTTTACAGTGGCGACGAGGATGAGATCATAAGGAATAAGACGTGGACCAACCCTGGCAGCGGTGTACTGTGACTGGTGGTGCGAGAAAGCGGTGATCTTAATGACCATCAATTGAATGGTGGTTTTTGTTATGGTTTTTTTTTTGTGATGGATTCCGAACTCGGTTTGTCAAGTTGACCGAGTTGTGGAGGTAGCGCGTTTTTTTTTCTTAAAGGAAAAAAAAAAAGGGTTTGTGCCGTTGGATTGGCATTTTGAATGAGGCGCTTACCTGAAGAGTCTCGCGGACGCTGCCCTGAGAGTCCTCGTGCTGCATCCACACTGTGGTTGATATCCGGTTTCAGTTGGCTGTGACGTCAGCGGTGTTAGCGGCAAGACAAGGGAAACCTCTTGTAGAAAGAGGTCGAAGCCACAGTAAAAAAACATAACAACTGGAACATAGTGCCTTCGACTTTTAACTTTGCAGCGCTTTCAACCTTCAACTCTGCAGTGCTGTATTTTAGTTTACTCAACGGTGACAACGGAAGCAATCAGCCTAAGGACGGTGACAACGGTGACTACTTTATTTATGTGAATTTTTTTTTTTTTCTCTTCTCTCGTCATATTTCAATAGCTTTTTAGATTATTTATGGGATTATTTATGCTCATAATAGTTAAATAACTTACATAGCAGACATGCAGTCGATTGCACCACCACCTACATTTTTGAGCATGCCTGGTGAACCAACCATGTCATGGGAAGATTGGAGGGAAGCATTTGAAACATATTTAGAGGCTTTGGGAGGTGCAATTTTTACGGACAAAAGGAAGTTGGCTTTGTTAAAACACAATTTGGGCGTGGAAGGTAGAAAGATTTTGAAAACGTTGCCATTTGCAAATTTTGTAACGAATAACGATGGAAGGTCTGAGGATGAGGAGAATGACAATGAGGACGATGTGTATATGATGGCGTTGGGGGTGTTGGAGGAACATTTTAGCAAGAAAGTAAGCATTGTTGTAGAACGCCACAATTTTTTTTCTAGGACCCAAGCGTCTCATGAATCGGTCGATCAATTTGTGTGTGCGTTACGTACGCTAGCTAAATCGTGCAGATTTAAAGACTTGCATGAAGAAATTATTAGAGATCAATTAATAAATCGTACATGTTGTCTGAAAATTCAGGAAAAGTTGTTAAACTTAAAACATCCATCTTTGGAGGAGGCCATAGCAGTGGCTAAACGTGTTGAAAACACATCTAGGTATGTTAAGGAGTTAAGTAGAAATGATACCGAGGGTGCACTAGTACAAGCTGTAAATTCTGTGAAAATCAGCAAAAATACCACTGTAATGGATGAAAGAAAGAAATGTTTTAAATGTGGAAGCATAAAACATCTGGCATCCTCGATGATTTGTCCTGCAAGAGATGCTAAGTGTTTCAAGTGCGACAGAAGGGGACATTTTTCGAAAATGTGTAATCAGAAAAAAAGTACTTACAACAGAAGAAATGTAAATTGTTTACAAGATGGTAATCAAGGACAACAATTATATTCTAACGGCCAGATGTTGTGTTACGGTGAGGAAGTGGGAAGGGATAACCATTTTGAAATGTTAATGCTTAATGTTTTATCCATGGAGATTGCCTATAAACCTCCTAAGTGTGCGATAAGCATAAATGGTGTGGTGATAAACATGTGGGCTGACTCATGTTCACCTTATACCATAATTGACAAAGCAACATGGAAAGCAGTGGAGGGTGGCAAATTGGCTAAAGCGGAGGTGGATTTGGTGAGTTATGGAGGCAACAAAATTTCTGTGTTGGGATATTTTCAAGGGGAGGTGTTATTTAATCAAAGACAGGCAATATGTGAAGTGTATGTGGTTGAAAATGGTCGATGTTTGTTAGGATGGAATGAACAAAGAATGCTGAAGATTGTGTTAGATCCAAATAGTGAAAGACAGGTTTTGTCAGTGGGGGAAGAGAGTTCAGAAAAATGGAGTAAGAAGTTTCCAAATCTTTTCAATAGCAATTTAGGTTGTTTGCAGAAGTTCCAACATCGCATTGTGCTGAAAAGTGGGGCTGTTCCCAGTGTACATAAGGTCAGGAGTGTGCCGGTTGTTCTGAGAGATGCATTAAAAATGTAATTATCTAGATTATTGAGTTTGGGTGTGATTGAGAGAATTGAAGCGTCGGAATGGTTGAGTCCAGTGGTTTTAGCCCGCAAACCTAATGGCAAGATTAGAATGTGTGTAGATTTGAGGGACCTTAACAGTAATATATGGGTAGACAGACATCCTATTCCTAATATTAATGAACTATTGAGTGGTATTCAAGGGGGAAAAGTGCACTCAACCCTAGATTTATCCAGTGCATACCACCAAATAATGTTGCACCCAGAGTCCAGGCATCTCACGTCGTTTATAACGCCTGAGGGAGCTTTCAGATTTGTGCGCATGCCGTTTGGGCTTGCGTCTGCCTCAGCTGTTTTTCAAAGGGTTATGAAAAATCTACTTGGTGGTGTAAAGGGTGTGAGGTTTTTTCAGGATGATGTGCTAGTATGGGCAAAGGATTTACAAGAGCATGATACCATTCTGGAAAAAGTATGCCATATTCTTGAGGATGCAGGTTTGACGGTTGAGGCTAGCAAATGTAAATTTGCATGTCACAGTGTTGAGTATTTGGGCCATACTATTTCATGGAAGGGTATAACGCCCAAGGTTAATCTTATGGAAGCAATTGAGCGGGCACCTAGTCCAGTTAACAAAGATCAACTGAGATCATTTCTTGGATTAGCGGAATATTATGCTAAGTTTGTGAGGAATTTCGCTGACATAGCATATCCTTTAAGAGTGTTAATGAAAAAAAATCAAAAATATATCTGGTCGGATGAGTGCCAACAAGCGCTTGATAAATTGAAGAAAAACATTATAGAAGCAGTTGAATTAAACCCTTTTGTGGCTCATTATCACACAATAATAACAACGGATGCAAGCATGTACGGGTTGGGTGCGGTGCTAATGCAAGTGCATAATGGAAAGGAACGTGTGGTAGCGTTCGCTTACCGTACATTGAAGGGAGCGGAAACAACATACTCTGCTGTAGAAAAAGAAGCTCTTGCTTGTTGGTGGGACATCACATATTTTAAAAACTATGGGGGTCATTCCAATGTTGGCGGGCGGCGGAGGCCGCCCGCCAGAATTCCCCCCTCCGAAATACCGCGCCGCGGTCAAAAGACCGCGGCGGGTATTACAAGTTTTCCCCTGGGCTGGCGGGCGGTTACTGAAAAACCGCCCGCCAGCCCAGGGGAAAACGACCTTCCCACGAGGATGCCGGCTCGTAATCGAGCCGGCGGAGTGGGAAGGTGCGACGGGTGCTGTGGCACCCGTCGCGTATTTCAGTGTCTGCAAGGCAGACACTGAAATACTTTGCGGGGCCCTCTTACGGGGGCCCCTGCCGTGCCCATGCCATTGGCCCCGCGACCCCCCCGCAACCCCCCTACCGCCATCCGGGAAAGCCGCCATGAACAGGATGGCGGTAGGGGGGGTCGGAATCCTCATGGCTGCGGAGCCATGGAGGATTCACACGAGCAGCGGAAAGTCGGCGGGAGACCGCTGACTTTCCGCTTCTGACCGCGGCTGAACCGCCGCGGTCAGAATGCTCATTGGAGCACCGCCAGCCTGTTGGTGGTGCTCCCGTGGTCGGTGGCCCTGGCGGAATGACCCTCTATGTGTGGGGAAGAAGCTTTGAATTACGTACAGACCACAAACCGCTTGTGGACATTTTCACTACTTCAGGTGCAAGTCGTGCTTCTTCTAGGATTGCCAAGTGGTTATATAGGTTACAGGAATACACTTTCACAGTAAAATACTTGCCTGGTATAATGAATGTAAATGCGGACTGTTTGTCGAGGTTGCCATTAGAAAATGTATGTGGAGAAGAAGAGGAAGAATGGGTTGTGGCTGACCTGCAAGACATCAAGACAAAGGCTATCAGTGAGGAAGTTTGGAAGGCAGCGGTTCAGGAGGATACTGAACTTCAGGCAATAATAAGGAATTTGCATAAGCGTTGGTCTGAATTGGGTGATGAAACCAGTATGTTTTCAAATTTCAAAAGTGTATGGTCTGAGTTGTCATTACAGAGTAACTTACTCAGGAGAGGTGATAGGTTGGTAGTGCCACATAAGTTGAGGCAGGCTGTTTTAGAGATTCTACATGAGGGACATGGTGGTATGTCGGGTATGAAGAGGAAAGCCAGGGAGGATTTTTGGTGGCCAGGCATGGACAAAGAGGTTGAAAGATTTGTTAGGAATTGTGTAAGCTGTGCTTGTAGTGACAAAACACACGTGTGCGAGAGAACACCCGTCATTCCTGTACCTTTTCCTGTTAAACTATGGCAAAAGATAGCAATAGATGTGTGTGGCCCGTTTGATTTTGGTGATGGTGGAAAGTTTTATGCCATGGTTATGGTAGATTACCACTCCAAATGGCCAGAAGTTAGTATCGTCAAAGACACTAAAGCTGGAGTGGTGATTGAATTTTGTGAGGAAATTTGGAAAAGGGAAGGTTATCCCGAGGAGGTGGTGACTGACAATGGGACACAATTTACTTCGTTTGAGTTTGAGGACTATTTAACATTTTGTGGAGTAAACCATGTGAGGACAGCTGAGGCACATCCAAGAGAGAATGGGTTAGTAGAAAGGTTTAACCGAGTGTTGTGTGACAATATTCAACTGTCAATTCAGACTGGTTTGTGTTGGAGGACTGAAGTGAAAAACATGCTATGGAATTATCGGACGACTCCGCATTCGACGACGCAAGAAACCCCGTTTGTTTTGTTGAAGGGAAGGAAACCGTGTACCAAAGCTGTTCCTGGTTGGATGGGGAAAGCTGGTAAAAAACGTGTAAGTGTAAGGAATCTTGCATTTAGAGTGGAGGAAGCGCAAGAGAAGTATGACGAAAGTATATTGGGAAAACCGAAAGAATGTGTGGTTGCGGTTGGGGACTGGGTGCGAACCAGAGTATGGCATGGCGGCAGGAAGGGTTTGTCAAAGTGGTCAGAACCAAAAATGGTTGGGGGAGTGAAGTGTTATACTGTGGTTTTAAGCAATGGTAAAAGATGGAATATGGCTGATGTTGTCAGATGCAGTGAAATGGAAGTAGCTGAGTGGAAGAAGCAGGTTGGGTGTGGTCGTGGTGTCGAGGAGTCAAGAGGGGTGAGAAGGTCACAAAGAGTGTTCAAGAAACCAGAATATATGAAAGATTATTATACAGAGTAGTTGTGTTTACGTGTTTTCTTGTGTTTTTTTTTAGATAATTTTGTTATTGTAAGAAGGGAGATATGTTGTATTCTATTCAAGGGAATCTTAGTGGGCTGCTTAGCAACTGGGATGGAGCTGGAATGTTATGATTAGATTGTAAGGCAGGCAGTTGTTGATAAGACCTGCCAGGGTTGGATGTGTATTTCTGATCTGAAGAATAAAGAAGAAAAAGAAGCATCTGTGGTGCAGTGATTTCTTTACAGGCAAGGACACAGTGGGGCATATTGATCATGCAGCCATGCCTTCACATACAATATAGTTAACTCTGCCTTAGGGCTGAAAGGCTTGCCAGAGGGTTGCCTTACCTATATGGCATGCAGTGTATAGTCGACTGGGCACACAGGCAGCGTGCCATGTCGAGTTGCATTTTAGGGTTGCACCAGGACACTCAGCCTGCAATGGCAGTGCTGGGTGTATCTGGATGCATGGCCCCAGAGGGGACCATCAGCAGCAACAACCTATGGCAACAGACTTTCCAAATCCCTACTCATGAAGAAATCATGAAAAGATGCTGGGGATCAATGGGTCACACCCTTTGCAAGCCTGCATCAAACATCACCAGTCAAACCCTGACCTGGAACCCTCAAGGGAAAAAGAAAAGAGGAAGGCCAAAAAACACTTGCCATTGAGGTGCTGGGGCCTCGAGGCTGACAGTAAGGAGATAGGTTACACATGGAGTCAGATTGAAAGAAAAGCCCAGAACAGATGTGGCTGGAGAGTCCCGACTAATTGCCTACACCCCAGGAGTGATAGTAGGCATAAGTAAGTGTTGGATTTATTTTGTGTTGCATGACTTTCTTATTCTGTTGTTTTGGTACTTCTAAATGCTTTACACTTGTTTATTTGTTCAAGCATGACTCCTCTAAGGCACTGCTTCCCAGTTTAGAGCTAAGGTTTGACAAACTACCCAGACTGGACCCACGTTTGTTTTCTGAGTGTATTTCACAAGGAGCTTGCACAACCACACTATATATTTCACCAAGCATCTCAGGGCAGCTTTGAAGTTGTTTTTGTCCAAGAGGATCACCCTTTGTCATCATAAACTTCTCTGTTTACTGTCAAGCTTGTGGTCTTGATCTTGTGGTTTTGTAGCATTTGGGGGTGGGGTCAGGATGTCAGCTCAGGAGGTGATCCAACTGTTGACATAAAAGATTACAGGTGTGTTTGGGTGGGTATGCGGAGAGATCGGAGGTGTCATCCTTCGCTGCCGCCGGATATGAGTGGGAGTTTACTTTCTTGGGGGATCTGCATGAGGCCGACAGTAGGGGGAGTGGGTATGCAGCAGGCCTGGTACAGCCTCTCACCTGTGCCTGTATTAACTCACAGTAGGCACCCACAAGGGTGTGCACATTGGTCTCTGCACTTCTGTCACAGCTGCAATGCCTGGATATTTCAGTCCTAGCTAGGGAGGTAGGACAGCTGCTGCTGTTACTTCTGGTGCTTGGGTGGGGAGAGTGTGTTGGGGGCAATGGAGGCATGAGCCGCTGGCCACAGTCCTCTCAGGCGGCATCCACCAGTTCTAATGTGGGCTGTTTCTTTATTAGTTCATCAGCCTTCCATGGAGTGAGGGTGGCCTCCAGTGTCAGGGTGTGGGCACCATTTCCTTTCCCTTTAATGTTTCATTCTTAGTGCCTTCTACTTAGGGGCAACTCAATGGGCCATCACTGCTTGTCCATCGTCAGTCTGTGGTAGCTCCTCTGGCTTTAGCCTACTCCAGACTGGGCCCTCAGCTGTTGAAGGGGCTTCTTACCAGCTGAGCTGTACTGACTTATTTAACCTATTTCTTCTGTGTGGGGGAGAGCACAAGTTTCTCCCGTGCATTGTTCCGTTACCTCTGGCGTGTCACATAGCTCTTGTGCAGCTGTTGTCAACAGCAGAGTGCCATGACATGCAGGAGTATCTTCTGCTTCCAGGTCAGTACAGAGTTTATCACTTTTATCCTTCCAAGTGCAACAAGACCTCCTTCATGGTCAAGGTAGGCAGTAGGTGGGTCCAGTGTGCCACATCACCAATGTAAAATAGTGGGCCCTCAGCCAGCATATTAAATAAAGTGATGCCACGGACATACAATTATGGTGGTGTAACTGGCCCAAGGCATGTGTGCCTGCCTTCTTTAATTGGCAGGGTCACCTGGGAGAGGCTGCTGCACGACCAATGCTTAATGTGTAAAAAGAAAATTGGTTCCAGGGACCTTTCGGGGGCCACTGCAGCTTGTACCACCCATTGAACCTGCCAGCACCACCAATAACAGAAATAACACACCTACTAACCATCACACCCTACAAGTGTGACAGTTCAGACTATTCCAAGCCACAAAACTGTGCAAATGGCTTGGGCAGCAGTCATTAGTCATTTTTAATGTATATTGAGCTACTAATTTAGAAAAACAGCACCACTATGTGGCAGACTGTCATAAGTGCTGGTGTTGACACTTACATGCCGGTAACGAGCACTGGAAACTACCAGCTCTAATTAAGCACTTTGTATGTGTTCAGCAGGACACTAGTGTTGTTGGCTTGTCAACCGATGTCAAAAGAGGTGAAGATCGTGTCCAGGAGGTTCCAGTGTTGTGTGTAGCGGAGGTTTCTGAGGTTTTCTGGAAGAGCTGTTGATGTGAGGTTGGCACAGTCTTCCAAGTGGATGAAAGTGCTGAAGTTAAGGAGGGGGGACAACAAAGTCAGTGATGTTGCTGAAAAAGTTCTGAAGATTCTAGTGCTGGAGATCTGTTGACCAGGAGTCCACTAAGGGAGTAGTTGGCTGTGATGTGAAATTTCAATGTACGAGTTTCCATGTTTCCGTTGAGATAAAGCAGCTGATGGCATCCTTGAAGAAAAGGGCGACTGTCCCTTTGGCTTGTCCTAATGGTCCTGCCTGATGATCTTGTAGCTTGAGGATTAACTGTAGTGATGTTGGGGCTGATGCCTGGTGCAGCCAGGTTTCCGTGTGTAACAGCAGGTCTGTTCTTTGGTTGTGCAGCGAATCTCAGATCTCTGGGGCAAGAAGGTTCCTGGGAGGGGATAGGAGAGTAGTGGATGGTCGATGGGACTGAGGGGGAGAAGGAGATAGGAAGCGGGAGAGGGAGAAAGTGGGAGATCAGGAAGACGGGAACAAGGTAAGGAGCATGCTGGGAGGACAGGGGGGAAGACTGGGAGAAACAGAGTTGGAGTAGGGTGAGAAACAGCAGTAAAAACAGGCATAACTCAGTAAACACAAGAGGAAGAGTGGTGAAAATAAAGCAAAGGCGGAAGCAGAAAGCAGTGAAAAACAGGCAGAGCAGAACAATTAGGAATACTGCAGTTAGAATAATGCAGAAAAAGAGACAAAAAGGCACAAAATAGTGAACAAAATAAACAGCATGCAACTCCTTACACTAGAGAAGTGAAATTTTCAAAGGTCTGGAAAAGCAGAAGACTGTACCTTAGCCCCAAGTACAGCAGTGAGCCATGAAAAGCCAGGCTGAATCGAATATAATCCCATCTAACTCCAAAACCCAATTGGAAGGTACAGTACTAGGGTGACAAGCAGCCCTGTCAAGTAATAAAGACTCCCATCCAAATCCAGGAGTACAGCACCCATTGAAACAGAAAGCCAGGTAAGAGAAGGACATCCAACAAATAACTTCTGTCCACTCCGAACAAGTACAGTAGGGAGACAGAAGAACATGAGAGCCATGCAAGATGAACAAGCACTGAAACAAGGCAGTGCCTCACAAACAGCTGAAGACTGCAGAAAGCTCTCAACATCACACCCTGGGAATAAAGGACTCAAGAGGACGCCCCCACATATTCCGCAAAGACACCAGACCTGAAACCTTATAGCCTCTTAAAAAGCCCATATTAGGGACATCAATTAGCTCCTTTAACCCACAGCACCAGACAGTACACGGTGGACACCATTATACCACAGAAATGTGGGGAGAAAAAACTCAATACTAGAAACATTTGCACAAAAAACGAAATACATGCACCACAAATATTAAATCATTGAAAAATAATGATATTATTCAATTAATGCAAATTCGTTGTATCCAAAAGACAAGACAAATCACTATGTCTATCATCTATCTGATCATGAGAATTGTTTCCAATATAACATTTACAGCAGTGAAATGCTCCAACTATATTCCATGTACATCAAAATTGCACCAATGATGTTCATAGCATGTACATCATATTGATTATAGTTTCCAAAATGTATCCATCCACAAGACGTAGCTGAAGTTGCCATCCATTGCAGTTGCCAACACGTATTCCGCAGAATATCCGCTTCTTCAGGGCAAAATCCATTCAAAAACAGACCACCATAACCGCCTTAACTCATAAAGCAAATGGTTCACAATCCTCAACAAAACTCATCAACTGAAACTGATAACTCATAAAGGACCCATACTCATGTTCATCTATTCAAATACTGCATCACAAATAAACTGTACATATCCATTGCAATAGGTGACATCTTCAATGAACCAGTGAAATTAGTCCTCAAGAATGTAGACTGGCATTGCTGCACAAACCTCCAAAGCAAGTTCAGCCAAGTTCAGTTGAAAATCCACTTCCACCAGGAAAACATTCCTTAAAATCAAATCAGCAATCTATTTTGTTTGTACCATGGGTTCCACTCAAAGGAGGAGATCTTCAAGTATATGAAGTGTCAAGTATCAAGTACAAGGATTCTAATATTTGGATCTGCAATCCTTTGACTGATCCTTAAGGCCTTGGTACCACACCATCTGTCTACCGATGAGGTAAAAATAGTAGGAATTAGTTTTCACACTGATGTCACGTTTGCTCTCCAGGTCCACTTAGTGGAGTAGGACATGAACTTCCAGCCCTGCATTCTGTGGGGAACCATCCCTCTCCTGCGCATGTTAACCTGCTAGTATCCCTAATCCCTAATCCTTCCAAATCTCAATTATTATTGAATTATCTTCTTTAGTATCCAACATAAACAACTCTCTAACCTTCAAAGTCCTCAGACCAGAGAAGCTAGAGTGTGAAGTATATGTCAACATTAAATTAAAGGTTTAGTCCACCATCCATGAGGCATTCGCAGGACACCTAGAAACTGTCAATTCACTCAGACCAAAAGAATTAAGGAACATTCCTGAGTATGCAATGGCTCAGACACCTGAATTCCCTTAACCCACACATAGGATCTGTTGGGGTTTCAGGAAACTTTGAAAACTCAACTTAACTTAGAAGACAGGTCCCAAACAAAGATTGTTGGACACTGCTCACTTCCCTTTTTAATATTACTTCATCCTCCATATTCCATCAACAAGCTCTACCACTCATGTCCTGTTACTACCTAATAAAAACTGAAAAGCAGCAGGCAGGGCTTTTATAAAACTTCTTAATCAATACATCACATATCACATACAACGTCATACTCCACTAGACCACTACTCCCCAAAAACGGCTACTCCGCTAAACATCCCCTTTCAAAGATCAGACACTGCACTACAGCACACCTCCACAGATATCTACTCTTCTAACTTGCACTAAGAATAAAATACGTTTTATTTAATTTTTCAAATAAATTGCTGGCGCAGATATCTGAATTTAGCATGAAGTTATTTTGCACGTGAGAGTGGATGAAGTACAGTTGCTGAAACATGTATTTTTTTCCCTATATTCTAACCATAAATTCTCTTCAGTAACTAAACATCCTTCTCTTTTAGATTCTACTGACTGCTGGCCTTGTCCTGAAGGCTACTGGCCCAATGAAGGACAGACACAATGTGATTTAAGAACCCTCCAGTTCCTCTCCTTAGAAGAGCCTCTGGGGATCACACTATCCGGCCTAACGAGTCTCCTATTCCTAATCTCCCTCTTTGTCTTATGTATATTCAGGAGGTACCAAGATACACCAATCATCAAAGCAAACAACAGAGAACTCAGCTATGTTCTTCTCATCGCTCTTATGCTCTGTTTCCTCTCCGCTTTTGCTTTCATAGGTCATCCAATAAGAGCTACCTGCATGCTCCGCCAGAACTCTTTTGGTATTGTGTTTGCCATCAGTATTTCGACTGTTTTGGCCAAGACCATCACTGTGATTATAGCGTTCAATGCTCGAGATACCACGAGCCGTTCTTCAAGGTGGTTGGGGAGAAGAATGCCCAGTGGGGTTGTCCTTCTGTGCTCATTTGTTCCCATCCTGATATGCACAGTCTGGCTGCTTCTTGATCCCCCATTCCCAGTGAAGATACAGATGGAGGACACCACCATCATCCAGTGTGATGAGGGCTCTGTTCTGTTCTTCTATTTGATGTTGGGATATCTGGGCTTGTTGGCCGCTGTCAGTTTTGTGGTTGCATTTCATGCCCGTAATTTGCCCCAAAGTTTTAACGAGGCTAACCTCCTGACCTTCAGTATGCTTGTGTTTCTGGCCGTCTGGATCTCATTCATCCCAGCTTACCTGAGCACACAGGGTAAGTACATGGTGGCCGTGGAGATCTTTGCCATCTTATCTTCTACTGGAGGACTCTTAGGTTGTATCTTTATTCCTAAGTGTTACATTGTCCTTTGTAGGCCAGAGATGAATTCAAAGCAGTACTTAATGCAAAGACCAGTCTTTCAATGAAACAAAACAAAGTAAGATCCAGACATAGTGAACGAGGTACATCCCACCTGACTGCACATCTTTCATCACTGCCATCTGTAGCAACCAGGCTTCGTGCCTCTAAAAGCCTAAAGAAAGAGATCTTGCATGATTTCACTATGACATACCCTCCCAACGAATGCTGCCAAAGACCACAAACGCAAAATCCTATGGGAATTTCTGGAAACCTTGTGGCCATTGTTACTGCTCTTGGAAAGGAAAACTAAAATTTGATCTCCTAATCTATACATAGGACATCTGTCAATGGATTACTTTCCTCAAATGTCTGAAAGGTATCCTAACAATCCAAAGTCTGCTATGGTAAGAGGCTCAGCATTGCTGCACCTTTCATACGCAAATCTGAAAGGCCCAGCTCAATCAATTGTGAGAAAATCATGATATAAGCATCAAGCATCAATCAATTGTGAGAACATCATGATATAAGCATCACACAATAGCCTGAAAAAAATTTGCTCTCAGTGCAATTGGTTACTTAATATTAGGAAAAGAAAGCAACCAGAACCAAGCTTCAGCTTCCTGTGTACATGACTCCACTAACAGTCACAGCAATGAGCATCTTCTATTCATGGACTCCTATCAAAAGCTGCACCAACTCACAATCCCGGCCTACTCCCACACAATATCCAAATCTAGCCTCCCAACCCAGCAGCCATACTCTCCACTTGCCTTATCGTAATATAGGTGGCTAAGGCCAGATGTCATATCTAGGACCCATAAGCTAAGAGTGCTGCCCCACATTCTTAAAAACCAAGGGTCATTTAGGCCCTCATTATGACAGTGGCATAAACATGTCACCCGCTTAACAAACACATCAGCATTCAGAGCATCTGCCACAGCAGTAGCGACTCTGAAGGCTTTAGCAGTCCCTGCCAGGTAATAAATATGGCAAAGTCTCGTCTGACCCAATTCTGCTCCTGTTTAGCAAAGTGCTCAACACCTCTGTGCTATATAAACAAAGCATCCATAGATACCATTAGACACACAGGCCCAGATTTCTACTTTGTGCCGCAAACGCAAAAGTATAAATGTGGCTTGCGTCATTCCAAAGTGCGAGACGGTTGCCAAAATTATGGAACGCCGCAAGCTGGTGCTAAGGTTAGGTTAGAGTCAGAAAAAATGACGTTAGCCAGGTGGGGGTGGTGGTACGGGTGAAGTGGGTTTTGCCTAGTGTCATTTCCTGACGCACAATCATCCATAACACATTAATCCTGTCTTATAAAAGACAGGAATCATGTCCACCACCCCAATGGCTAGCAGAGGGGACCAGTGTCCCCTAAGCATGGCTAATGCACCCAGTGGCATGCAGGGGGGCCATATTTTTTAAAATATTTGCCTATGCTTACCCTACTTACCTGGGAAGAGGTCCCCCAATCTTTGGTGTTCCTCTGGTGTGAGTGGGGGTGTTCCTGGGGTTCGGGGTGGGCACCTGTGGGCCCATTCTATGGTGTTTGACCATGGAAATGGGTCTAGAGGCCCACTAATGCCTGGTCTGACCCAGTCGTTAAATAATGGTGCTAAGGAGGCTCAGTGCCATTATTTAGGTCTGCCTGCCACCCGTGCACCATTAATACACTGGAGGATAAATAAGGCTAAGGCGTTTTGGACAGGAACGCCTACCTTGCATCTCATTGATGCAAGGTGGGTTCATGCATCCAAAAAATGACGCTAACTCCTATATTTTGACACTAGACACGTCTAGCGTCAAAATATAATTATGGAATTTGAGTAAAAAAAGATGCAAATTCAGCGCAAACAGGGTATACCTATCCCACACAGTGTTTCATCCATTTCTATTGCCTACAGTATATGGAAAACAGGATGAGCAGGTGCACTCCACTCCTCCTCACTTGCACTTCATGTAACTGCAGAATACTGTTGTAGGAGGCTGGCCTGGTTTGTAGTGGGTACCTTGGGTACTTACACCTTACACCAGTTTCAGTTATCCCTTATTAGTGAAGTAGTAGTGTTCTAGCAGCTCAGGCTGATAGAGGTAGATATAGCAGAGCAGCTTAGGCTGAACAAGGATACATTCAAAGCTCATGCAATATCACTTATAGTGACACAGTACTTATACACAAGTAAAGACAATACTCAGTGTTACCAAAAATAAAGTTATTTATTTGGTTAATAAACTACTAAAATTATCTTAGAGACAATACTCCTTCTGGTGGGAAGTATTGTACACAATATACAGGGAGTGCAGAATTATTAGGCAAGTTGTATTTTTGAGGATTAATTTTATTATTGAACAACAACCATGTTCTCAATGAACCCAAAAAACTCATTAATATCAAAGCTGAATATTTTTGGAAGTAGTTTTTAGTTTGTTTTTAGTTTTAGCTATGTTAGGGGGATATCTGTGTGTGCAGGTGACTATCACTGTGCATAATTATTAGGCAACTTAACAAATAAAAATATATACCCAGTTCAATTATTTATTATTACCAGTGAAACCAATATAACATCTCAACATTCACAAATATACATTTCTGACATTCAAAAACAAAACAAAAACAAATCAGTGACCAATATAGCCACCTTTCTTTGCAAGGACACTCAAAAGCCTGCCATCCATGGTTTCTGTCAGTGTTTTGATCTGTTCACCATCAACATTGCGTGCAGCAGCAACCACAGCCTCCCAGACACTGTTCAGAGAGGTGTACTGTTTTCCCTCCTTGTAAATCTCACATTTGATGATGGACCACAGGTTCTCAATGGGGTTCAGATCAGGTGAACAAGGAGGCCATGTCATTAGATTTCCTTCTTTTATACCCTTTCTTGCCAGCCACGCTGTGGAGTACTTGGACGCGTGTGATGGAGCATTGTCCTGCATGAAAATCATGTTTTTCTTGAAGGATGCAGACTTCTTCCTGTACCACTGCTTGAAGAAGGTGTCTTCCAGGAACTGGCAGTAGGACTGGGAGTTGAGCATGACTCCATCCTCAACCCGAAAAGGCCCCACAAGCTCATCTTTGATGATACCAGCCCAAACCAGTACTCCACCTCCACCTTGCTGGCGTCTGAGTCGCACTGGAGCTCTCTGCCCTTTACCAATCCAGCCTCGGGCCCATCGATCTGGCCCATCAAGACTCACTCTCATTTCAACAGTCCATAAAACCTTAGAAAAATCAGTCTTGAGATATTTCTTGGCCCAGTCTTGACGTTTCAGCTTGTGTGTCTTGTTCAGTGGTGGTCGTCTTTCAGCCTTTCTTACCTTGGCCATGTCTCTGAGTATTGCACACCTTGTGCTTTTGGGCACTCCAGTGATGTTGCAGCTCTGAAATATGGCCAAACTGGTGGCAAGTGGCATTGTGGCAGCTGCACGCTTGACTTTTCTCAGTTCATGGGCAGTTATTTTGCGCCTTGGTTTTTCCACACGCTTCTTGCGACCCTGTTGACTATTTTGAATGAAACGCTTGATTGTTCGATGATCACGCTTCAGAAGCTTTGCAATTTTAAGAGTGCTGCATCCCTCTGCAAGATATCTCACTATTTTTGACTTTTCTGAGCCTGTCAAGTCCTTCTTTTGACCCATTTTGCCAAAGGAAAGGAAGTGGCCTAATAATTATGCACACCTGATATAGGGTGTTGATGTCATTAGACCACACCCCTTCTCATTACAGAGATGCACATCACCTAATATGCTTAATTGGTAGTAGGCTTTCGAGCCTATACAGCTTGGAGTAAGACAACATGCATAAAGAGGATGATGTGGTCAAAATACTCATTTGCCTAATAATTCTGCACTCCCTGTATACACTAGACACCAAAATTAGACAAGTAAATAGTCATATAACAATACAAACAGTAGGAAATCCTAAAGAACACAATGGGAAAATAGGTCTAGGGGCAACACAAACCAAATACTAAAAAAGTGTAATGTGAATCACGAATTCCCCCCTAGACAAGTGTAGTGTGTGTGAGTAAGAATACAGTAAAGGTAGGTACAGTACCCCACCCCAGAGCCCAGAAAAGCAGGAGTAAAGTACTGCAAGTTTCCTTAGGACACACTACACATCATTTTTGGGATTTTGCAGCAGTCAACCAAGTCTGCAAAGAACAACTCTTGGATTATTGGACCTGAAGACCTGCAAAGGAAGGGGACAATGTCCAGAAGTCGAAATAAGTTTGAGGAAGGACAGGAGCCCCTGCCAACCCACAAGAGAGTGCAAAAGAAGAGTCCCTGGTTAGTCAAAGATTGCAGAAATTCACCCTAGGAAGATGCCAGCGGTTTCCTGCATGATGCAAAAAATGTCCCACGGCGTGAAGATTGTTGCAGAAGAGATTACTTGTTAGAAGGCACCAACAGGGCTTTGCTATGACAAAAGTGCATTTTTTGTCAAAATGGTGCTGGATGGACCCAGGAGGGACCTGGGGGCCTCAACTCTGTGTGAGGAGGAAGAGGGGGATCTCAGCACTTTAGAGAGTTCTCAGGTTGCCAGCCAGCAACCCCAGAAGCCGCAGGAGGTGCAAAACATGGTTGATGCAGCACAACAAAAGAAGGTCCCACGCCGCCGGAGAACAACTCAGTGAGTTGAGTGTTGCAGGGTGGAGTGCTGGGGACCTGGGCCAGGCTTTTCAGGAAGGAATTTTGCAAAGAGTGCACAGAGAACTCAGGAGGTGAAGAAGACACAGGGTTATCGTCGCTCTTAGGGAAAGCATGGTCTTATCTCCTCCAAATTGCATCAGCAGGACTTCAGGACAGTCTATGTCAATGATTTCCACCCTCTGTGTCCTTGGGAGCACGCTCGTCGTTGTGAGAGGAGTCCCAGTGTACCAGTCGTCGTCTTGGAAGGTGCCTGCTTGGAGCAGGGGAGTGACTCAGTCACTCCATGGGAGATTTGTTTGGTTCCTCTGGTGCAGGATGGAGACAGGGAGCACCCAGAGCGTGCACACCATAGAAACTGTTGCAGTTGCTGACTTGGAGCTGAGGTTGCTGAAGAAAAGAGTCTCTTGTAGACACTTTGTTGCAGTTACAGTGTTTCTTGGAGCAGGCTGTGGTTGATCCGAGGTCAGAAGAGTCTGAAGTTGTTGCAGAAGATTCTTGAAGGAAACTTGCAAGCAGAATCTGAAGATAACCCACAGGAGAGACCCTAAAGAGGGGGATTTGCTACCTCATCAGGTATGGACCTATCATGAGGGGTCTCTGACATCACCTGCTGGCATTGGCCACTCAGAGCCATCCGGAGTGCCCCCACACCTTGCAAAGCAAGATGGCGGAAGTCTGGGACACACACCCTTTCCTTTGTCCAGTTTCCCGCCAGAGCATGTGAGAAGGGGTCCCTGTACCGGTGTAGACTAGTTTATGCAAGGAGGGGCACCATCTGTGCCCTTCAAAGCATTTCCAGAGGCTGGGGGAGGCTACTCCTCTCCAGCCTGTAACACCTATTTCCAAAGGGAGAGCGTGAAACACCCTGCTCTCAGAGGAAATGCTTTGTTCTGCCTTCCTGAGACTGGGCTGCCCAGACCCCAGGAGGGCAGAACCATGTCTGTGAGGTGGCAGCAGCTGTAGCTGCAGTGCAAGCCTCAAAGAGCTGGTTTGGCAGTACTGGGGATCCATGGTGGAGCCCCCATGATGCATGGAATTGGCTCCCCAATACCATATTTGGAATGTGGGGACAATTCCATGATCTTAGACATGTCACATGGCCATATTCGGAGTTACCATAGTGAAGCTACATATAGATATTGACTATATGTAGTGCACTCGTGTAATGGCATCCCCGCACTCACAAAGTCCGGGGAAATGGCCCTGAACTATGTGGGGACACCTTTGCTAGTGCAAGGGTGTCCTCACACTTAGTAACTTTGCCCCTAACCTTCAGCAAGTGAGACTTATAAGTTACTTAAGTGCAATGAAAATGGCTGTGAAATAGTGTGTGCACTATTTCACACAGGCTGCAATGGCAGTCCTGTGTAAGGGTTTGTCTGAGCTCCCTATGGGTGGCAAAATAAATGCTGCAGCCCATATGGATCTCCTGGAACCCCAATTCCCTAGGTACCTAGGTACCCTATACTAAGGACTTATAAGGGGGTTCCAGTATGCCAATGGAAATTGGTAAATTAAGTCACTGGCCTACAGTGCCAAATTTAAAAGCAGAGAGAGCATACACACTGAGGTTCTGGTTAGCAGAGCCTCAGAGACAGAAAGAGAGGCACTATACAGGCATACACATTAGGCCATAAATTATTAGCACTGGTGTCCTGACTAGCAGGATCCCAGTGAGACAAGCAAAACACACTGACATATAGGTTGTTATCTATGAACATTGGGTCCTGGCTAGCAGGATCACAGTGACACAGTAAAAACACACTGGCGCACACTCACAAACAGGCCAAAAGTGGGGGTAACCATGCTAGAAAGAGGCTACTTTCTCACAACTGTGACATACAGTTCAGAGAGTCGGGCCTGCCTATGTCACACTACCTTGTTCTGGTCCTTATAGGCACATAGCTCAATGAATTCTTGCAGTCAATGGCAAATCTTATTCTTCCTGGGAAATATGGAATCATCCATCCAGATCATAGTCAGACAACTGGAAGGTGGGGTGTCTGGTTTCCACAATACTCCTATGCGTTGCAGGCTATTAATAGTCATCAGTTGACAACTTTCAGTGCCTCTTGTTCAAAACAAAAACCAATGCCTCACCTCCCACCAAGATCCACATCATCTAACGTCCTCTGGGGAACATCCCAACCTTCTCGTAACAATGTAATGACGTCCTCGTTGAATATCTCCTCTCCTCCCCTCTGGCACATCTTCTCCTTGGGGCCTCAGTTTACAGTGGAGATATCACAATGAAACAGCAGGAACCTAGTTGTCCAAAGTCCTACAGATCCTCCCAGCTGCTCCATCTCTGCACAGTCCTGGCTCAAGTCAATCACTGTGCTGGACTGCAAACCCCCTACCCAGTAGAATGGGCCAAATCCCTCTGCTTCGACCTGCACTCGAAAGCAAACTTACATGATCACATCAGCTCATGGTTAAGGGTACTCAATAGCAACTATGAGTTTTCTGCCAGAGCAAATCATTCAACCCCAGAAGATGACTTCTCACAAGTGGAGCAATGCCTTGTTCCACCAAAACTGAACTAAGTAAATTTCCTTTTCACTCAAATTCATCTATTACTTCTATCTCCTCTTAAAGTGGCAGCAGCAAGGTTGGTCAGAGGCACGATAACATCTGGAGATATCTCAGAACTTTTGATCACACTACAGGGGCTTCCCACTGATAGAAAAGGTGCAAAGTATACTTCTATATGCTTCAAAGTTCTTCACTCCAACCCTAAAGTATCTGTTAGAAAATGGTGATCGCTGGCGGCCTCAACCCACTGAGGAGCAGGGAAACCCCCCTTGAAACCCTGGAGCAGTCCCTGAGTGGGGGCACCCTGGGGCGTAGACCTCTCTTCCTCTGGGCAAATATGCACTATTTCTACACCAAAAAAGCTCAAATGCCTCCTGATCCAGAAGCACTTCTCACTTTCAAGGGTCCCGATCTAGGGCAGAAATGTTCTTATCCTAGAATGTATATGTGCCACTACCTTCAACATCTGTACACCTCATGCATTATATTAATGCTTGCACACTAACCCCTGCTACTATCCTATTCTGACAATCCATCACCAACGGTTTTGCACTAGATTTTTCTTTAGATTGTGCATGTAACCTATAACTATGATGTTATATATGTCTGTCACATGCCCAGTCTGTTCCGCTGTATACAGAATAGCACAATCACTATCAACCAGTATTAGTGTCTTCCCTTGCATCATGGAGGCTCAGAGTTTGAGCCAAACTTTGACACAAATATTAGAACACGGCAAAATGGATGCATGCTTAGAATGTTGAGTTTGCGGTTACACACAGATGAATAAAGATGTGTAATACCCAGCTCCGTGTGGGGTGTAGTCATTTTCAGACACCAAGGCTAGGGAAAATGATACAACTGGCGATGAGATAGGGGATGAGTAACCCAGGGATCAACTGTGCTCTGCCAGAGAGATTGCCGTGGTCCAAGCAAACTGTTCCTGCGTGCCATGTATGGCTTCATCGAAGTGTGGAATAACGTTTGGTGTATGTGGAGTCAAAGAGTAACTCCAGCCTGTGTGAAGCACTTGAAGATAACAAAAGCTTCACTGAGAAGTTTACACATCATTGGCCAAAGGCGCACGAAGTGGGCCAGTGATGAACATGAAATGTAAGCCAAAGCACATGGTTGAAGAACACAAAGTGATGTCTCCACAGAAAAAGGAGTTGTGTTTCATTCCTCAGAAAGGTAAATGCCTTGCCATTTGGACAGATATGTAAAGGCTGTGGCAAAGAGAACTGTTTTGTAACAGTTTGCCAGGCAAAGGAAAAAGTAAGTAAGAATATGAAATGACTGCCCGAACGCTCCAGCGACAACACCAGCTGACAACCTGATACAAATAATTAAATAAATCAATCATCATTTAAATCACAGTCAAAAAGTTCTTCAGTATCAATATCAAGTGAAACTGAAGAAGATGGTTGTGCAATGTCGATGTTTACCTCAGACAAATGTGTATATATTGGACTTGCCGCATGTAAAAAATAAATAAATATACCAGTCAAAGAAAAGTCAACATGAAAAAGCACCAAGGTCATTCAAACATTGTCCGAAGATTACACTGAAAGTAAACGGTTGTTCAATAACTTTCATTATCCACAGAGGTGCATTAATAAAAATTATGCCTGAGGAGAATTATAATGAACTATCTTCACTGCCATGACTGACACCATTAAAAACTAACGTATACACATGGGCTGCATTGATGCCATTGAAAACTCAAAATTTATTTGCAGTGACATTGAAACACAAGAAGACCAAAATGCAAACGCCCATTCACGTGCTTCAGTGTATGCGTTAAGTGGATGTTTACTCAGTTTCAGCACAGCTGCTGACATGGGACTGATCTCAGTGAACTACAACATGAATGTTCATAATGAAATATTAAATCAGTTACCTTCATTGTTTCATGGGTTAGGATGACTTAAGAGTATCAAAGTAAAAAGGCATATCAGTGAGAAAATACACATGCATATTAATGAAACGTCCATCCTGTTGCTCAAAGATACAGACAATTGCATGTCACAAGAAGCTGTTGAACAGGAACTCGAATCAATACTTAAATACTTAAATACAATATAATTGCACGTTCTACTGGTCCAAAGCCATGGGTTCTCCCATAGTGGTAGTACCCAAAAATGACAGTGAAGGAACCGTAGGCATCTTTGTGAATATGTGTCAAGCAAACAAGGCAATTGAACAAGAACGAAATCCATGTCTGCAGGTTGCTGGAAAACAGAATTAAATATGTAAAGGTACTCTCTGGCCTTGATTTAAATAAAGGAAATCAGTAGTTGAAACTTGAGGAGACTTGCAGGTACTTTAAAGCCTTTTCTACACATATTGGTCTACTTTGATATAAAAGACTAAGGCGCTCATTACAACCGCGGTGGACGGTGTTAAAGCGGCGGTAATACCGCCAACAGGCCGGCAGTAAAAACAAATGGGATCACGACCACGGTGGAAACCGCCAACACAGACAGCCACTTTAACACTCCGACCGCCACGGCGGTAGCAACAAACACTGCGGCGGTCACGCCAACAGACAGGCGGAAGTCAATGTACCGCCCACAGAATTACAATCTGCCCATCCGCCAGTTTTTCCGGGGATGTACCAATGCCATCAAAAGCACGGTGGAAACAGAAAACAGAAGAGAAACCACTCACCTCTCGATTCTCAACGAAGAACCAGGACGCCATGAAGCCCGAACTACAGGTTCTGCCCATGCTGGTCTACCTCCTCATCTACCAGGAATACGAAAGGCGGCGGCGACGACCACAGTGAGTACTGCACCTAGTACACAGGGGAGGAGGGAGGAAAAAGAGAGTGATACACACACGCAACATGCAACACCCCCACCCTCACCGCCAACACCATACACCCAAGCACATGCATCAACATTACATTTACACCCATAACCCCCTGGAAGAATGAAAGGACAAAAGGAATTGAGTTAAATCAGTGATATATTAGAAATAGGCAGATAAACGTAATGAATAGCAAAACAGTATTTACGAAAATATACAATTTGTACAGAAGGCCGTACATTGTCCATTTAAAATGTCCGTGGGCCACTGGGCCAAAAATCATGGGCCAAGCCCACACTTGACTCCTGCCTCAATACAGAGAGAACACTGCAGGTGCATTAGGTCGAAAACACAGAGGCACCTCAGGGGGACGGGGAAGGGGGGGCACCTCAGCCGGAAGGTGGTACTACGCCACTGCTCCTCGAAGGGGCTCCATGCCCACAGCGATGTCCTGGGGAGTGCAAGGCCACAGTCTCTCAAGTGGGGTGGTTTTCCCATTGCTTGGTCCTGGGGAGTGCAAGGCCACAGTCTCTCAAGTGGGTGGGTTGCCCACTGGTCCTGGGGAGTGCAAAGCCACAGTCTCTCTAGTAGATGGCTTTCTCCACTGGTTCTGGAGGGGGCCTTGTGCCCAGTGTGCTTCATCCGGGGAAGGAGGGGGTGAGTGGATGGCTTTCTCCACTGGTTCTGGAGGGGGCCTTGTGCCCAGTGATGCAGCACTTGGGATGTGGCAGTCCACATTCCCTCACCTGGGTGTCTGAGACACGAGATTTGCAGGGACGAGGTTGCATGATAGTCCATGGAGGCAGGGCTAGACTCCATCCTGCGGCGGCTAGGGCAGCAAACTGGTGGTAGTGCCAGGGCTGGTGGGGGTGCTGCCAGTGGTGGTGGGAGGCCCTAGCCCATATCCTGCAGCCTCAGACGGCTGCCCACTGGGGCTGCTGCTGGTAGTGGTCCTACTGTCAGCAGTGCAGGTGGTGGTGCTTGCAGGGGTGCTTGCGGTGGGGCTGCTGGCGGTGCTGGCCGTGGTGCAGGTGACGGTGCTTCCAGTTGTGGAGGGAGGCTCCAGCCCTTCTCCTGCAGCCTCGGACGGCTGCCCACTGGGGATGCTGCTGCTGACAGTAGTGGTGCTAGTGGCGGTGCAGGTGGCGGTGCAGGTGGCGGTGCTTGTGGCGGTGCTTGCGGTGGGACTGCTGCTGGTGCTGGCCGTGGTGCAGGTTGCGGGCTGGTGGTTTTGCTGGTGTGACCTTAGGTCTGGCAGCTGGAGTTTTGGAGGAGGCCTTGCTGGGTGGTTCGTGCTCCTTGCCCTTGCTGCATGCTGTCCCCTTCTTCACCTTGGCAGGTCGTAGAATGGTTTTGTCCTTTGCAGGGGTTGGTGGCACACTGGCTGGGCTGCCCCCTTTGAGACTCTGTGAGTTGCAGGTACCACAGCAGATGCCGATTTGGTGGCTGAGGTGCTGGCCTGGGTTCTGGACACCCTGGCCCAAGGGGAAGGATGGGGGAAGGGGGAGGGAAGAGGTCAATTTTTGCCAGGAAAGGCTCACTGGGGCGGGAAGAGGGAGAGGGTGTGAGAAGGTAGCCTCTTTCTAGCCTTGTTACCCCCACTTTTGGCCTGTTTGTGAGTGTATGTCAGGGTGTTTGTCACTGTTTTCACTGTCTCACTGGGATCCTGATAGCCAGGCCTCAGTGCTCATAGTGAAAACACTATGTTTTCAGTATGGTTGTTATGTGTCACTGGGATCCTGCTGGTCAGGACCCCAGTGCTCATAGGTTTGTGGCCTATATGTATGTGTCACTGGGACCCTGTCACACAGGGCCCCAGTGCTCATAGGTGTGCATGTATATGTTCCCTGTGTGGTGCCTAACTGTCTCACTGAGGCTCTGCTAACCAGAACCTCAGTGGTTATGCTCTCTCCTTACTTTCAAATTGTCACTGACAGGCTAGTGACCATTTTTACCAATTTACATTGGCTTACTGGAACACCCTTATAATTCCCTAGTATATGGTACTGAGGTACCCAGGGTATTGGGGTTCCAGGAGATCCCTATGGGCTGCAGCATTTCTTTTGCCACCCATAGGGAGCTCTGACAATTCTTACACAGGCCTGCCACTGCAGCCTGAGTGAAATAACGTCCACGTTATTTCACAGCCATTTTTCACTGCACTTAAGTAACTTATAAGTCACCTATATGTCTAACCTTTACCTGGTAAAGGTTAGGTGCAAAGTTACTTAGTGTGAGGGCACCCTGGCACTAGCCAAGGTGCCCCCACATTGTTCAGAGCCAATTCACTGAACTTTGTGAGTGCGGGGACACCATTACACGCGTGCACTACATATAGGTCACTACCTATATGTAGCTTCACCATGGTAACTCCGAATATGGCCATGTAACAAGTCTATGATCATGGAATTGCCCCCTCTATGCCATCCTGGCATGGTTGGTACAATTCCATGATCCCAGTGGTCTGTAGCACAGACCCTGGTACTGCCAGACTGCCCTTCCTGGGGTTTCTCTGCAGCTGCTGCTGCTGCCAACCCCTCAGACAGGCAGCTGCCCTCCTGGGGTCAAGCCAGGCCTGGCCCAGGATGGCAGAACAAAGAACTTCCTCTGAGAGAGGGTGTGACACCCTCTCCCTTTGGAAAATGGTGTGAAGGCAGGGGAGGAGTAGCCTCCCCCAGCCTCTGGAAATGCTTTGTTGGGCACAGATGTGCCCAATTCTGCATAAGCCAGTCTACACCGGTTCAGGGACCCCTTAGCCCCTGCTCTGGCGCGAAACTGGACAAAGGAAAGGGGAGTGACCACTCCCCTGACCTGCACCTCCCCTGGGAGGTGTCCAGAGCTCCTCCAGTGTGCTCCAGACCTCTGCCATCTTGGAAACAGAGGTGCTGCTGGCACACTGGACTGCTCTGAGTGGCCAGTGCCACCAGGTGACGTCAGAGACTCCTGCTGATAGGCTCCTTCAGGTGTTAGTAGCCTTTCCTCTCTCCTAGGTAGCCAAACCCTCTTTTCTGGCTATTTAGGGTCTCTGTCTCTGGGGAAACTTTAGATAACGAATGCATGAGCTCAGCCGAGTTCCTCTGCATCTCTCTCTTCACCTTCTGATAAGGAATCGACCGCTGACCGCGCTGGAAGCCTGCAAACCTGCAACATAGTAGCAAAGACGACTACTGCAACTCTGTAACGCTGATCCTGCCGCCTTCTCGACTGTTTTCCTGCTTGTGCATGCTGTGGGGGTAGCCTGCCTCCTCTCTGCACCAGAAGCTCCGAAGAAATCTCCCGTGGGTCGACGGAATCTTCCCCCTGCAACCGCAGGCACCAAAAAGCTGCATTACTGGTCCCTTGGGTCTCCTCTCAGCACGACGAGCGAGGTCCCTCGAATCCAGCGACACCGTCCAAGTGACCCCCACAGTCCAGTGACTCTTCAGCCCAAGTTTGGTGGAGGTAAGTCCTTGCCTCACCTCGCTGGGCTGCATTGCTGGGAACCGCGACTTTGCAAGCTACTCCGGCCCCTGTGCACTTCCGGCGGAAATCCTTCGTGCACAGCCAAGCCTGGGTCCACGGCACTCTAACCTGTGTTGCACGACTTTCTAAGTTGGTCTCCGGCGACGTGGGACTCCTTTGTGCAACTTCGGCGAGCACCGTTTCACGCATCCTCGTAGTGCCTGTTTCTGGCACTTCTCCGGGTGCTACCTGCTTCAGTGAGGGCTCTTTGTCTTGCTCGAGGTCCCCTCTCTCGGCAGGTCCAATTTGCGACCTCCTGGTCCCTCCTGGGCCCCAGCAGCGTCCAAAAACGCCAAACGCACGATTTGCGTGTAGCAAGGCTTGTTGGCGTCCATCCGGCGGGAAAACACTTCTGCACAACTCTCCAAGGCGTGTGGAATCCGTCCTCCAAAGGGGAAGTCTCTAGCCCTTGTCGTTCCTGCAGTATTGACAGTTCTTCAGCCTAGTAAGAGCTTCTTTGCACCAACCGCTGGCATTTCTTGGGCATCTGCCCATCTCCGAGCTGCTTGTGACTTTTTTACTTGGTCCCCTTGTTCCACAGGTACCCTCAGTCAGGAATCCATCGTTGTTGCATTGCTGATTTGTGTTTTCCTTGCATTTTCCCTCTAACACGACTATTTTGTCCTTAGGGGAACTTTAGTGCACTTTGCACTCACTTTTCAGGGTCTTGGGGAGGGTTATTTTGCTAACTCTCACTATTGTCTAATAGTCCCAGCGACCCTCTACAAGGTCACATAGGTTTGGGGTCCATTCGTGGTTCGCATTCCACTTCTGGAGTATATGGTTTGTGTTGCCCCTATCCCTATGTTTCCCCATTGCATCCTATTGTAACTATACATTGTTTGCACTGTTTTCTAAGACTATACTGCATATTTTTGCTATTGTGTATATATATCTTGTGTATATTTCCTATCCTCTCACTGAGGGTACACTCTAAGATACTTTGGCATATTGTCATAAAAATAAAGTACCTTTATTTTTAGTATAACTGTGTATTGTGTTTTCTTATGATATTGTGCATATGACACTAAGTGGTACTGTAGTAGCTTCACACGTCTCCTAGTTCAGCCTGAGCTGCTTTGCTAAGCTACCATTATCTATCAGCCTAAGCTGCTAGACACCCTATACACTAATAAGGGATAACTGGGCCTGGTGCAAGGTGCAAGTACCCCTTGGTACTCACTACAAGCCAGTCCAGCCTCCTACATTGGTTGTGCAGCGGTGGGATAAGTGCTTTGAGACTACTTACCACTCTTGTCATTGTACTTTTCATAAGAGAAAAATATACAAAACAAGGTCAGTGTATATACACATAGCCAAAAAGTTTTGCATTTCCTCTTTTCACTCTTTTCTAAGTGCTGAAAAGTACTTCTAAACTTTCAAAAAGTTCTTAAACGTTTAAAAAGTTTTTTTCTGTCTTTCCAAAAAGTTCTGAAAACTTTTTTCTCTTTATCTATCACTTTAACTCTCTCTAAAAAATGTCTGGCACAGGCCAAAAAGTTGAACTGTCCAAACTTGCATATGATCACCTTAGCTGGAAAGGAGCAAGGAGTCTCTGCATAGAGAGAGGTTTGAGTGTAGGGAAGAATCCTTCCTTAGAACTGTTAATTAATATGCTTAGAGTACAGGATAAGGCCATAAGTGCCCAATCTGTAGAAAAAGTAGCTAATGGTTCTCAATCTGATCCAGGGACTCCCCCAGGAAAAGGTTCAGGAAAGAAACTTCTCAGCCTGCCCATTACTAGACAGTCTAGCATAGTTGGTACAGAGGTTGAATCACATCATACTGATGATGTGCTCTCACATTATGCTGGTAGCCAAGCTGTTAGGGTGCCCTTGGTAAGGGACAGGTCTCCTTCTGTTCATTCCCATCATACCTCTGTATCTAGAAATGTCCCTCCCACCCACCCTGATGACAGATTGTTAGAAAGGGAGCTCAATAGATTGAGAGTGGAGCAAACCAGACTGAAGCTCAAGAAGCAACAGCTGGATTTGGATAGACAGTCTTTAGAAATAGAGAGGGAAAGACAGAAGATGGGTTTAGATACCCATGGTGGCAGCAGCAGTATTCCCCATAGTCATCCTGCAAAAGAGCATGATTCCAGGAATCTGCACAAGATAGTTCCCCCTTATAAGGAGGGGGATGACATTAACAAGTGGTTTGCTGCACTTGAGAGGGCCTGTGCTGTACAGGATGTCCCTCAAAAGCAGTGGGCTGCTATCCTATGGCTATCATTTACTGGAAAAGGTAGGGATAGGCTCCTTACTGTAAAAGAAAATGATGCTAATAATTTCCAAGTTCTTAAGAATGCACTCCTGGATGGTTATGGCTTAACCACTGAACAGTACAGGATAAAGCTCAGAGAGACCAAAAAGGAGTCTTCACAAGACTGGGTTGATTTCATTGACCATTCAGTGAAGGCCTTGGAGGGGTGGTTACATGGCAGTAAAGTTACTGATTATGAAAGCCTGTATAACACAATCCTGAGAGAGCATATACTTAATAATTGTGAGTCTGATTTGTTGCACCAGTACCTGGTAGACTCTGATCTGACCTCTCCCCAAGAATTGGGAAAGAAGGCAGACAAATGGGTCAGAACAAGAGTGAACAGAAAAGTTCATACAGGGGGTGACAAAGATGGCAATAAGAAGAAAGATGGTGAAAAATCTCAAGATAAGCATGGGGATAAGGGTAAAACCAAAGATCCCACTTCAAATCTTAAACACTCTTCAGAGGGTGGGGATAAAACAAATTCTTCCTCTTCTTCCCAACCTGCACACATTAAAAAGCCTTGGTGCTTTGTGTGTAAAAACAGAGGCCATAGGCCAGGGGATAAGTCCTGTCCAGGTAAACCCCCTGAGCCTACCACCACTAATACATCAAGCTCTAGTGCCCCTAGCAGTAGTGGTACTAGTGGTGGGACTGCTGGCAACAGTCAAGCAAAGGGTGTAGTTGGGTTCACTTATGGGTCCATAGTGGAAACTGATGTAATCAGTCCCAAGACAGTTTCTGTCACACCTAGTGGCATTGGCCTTGCCACACTGGCTGCTTGTCCCCTTACAATGGATAAGTACAGGCAGACAGTTTCAATAAATGGTGTTGAGGCCTTGGCCTACAGGGACACAGGTGCCAGTTTCACTTTGGTGACTGAAAACCTAGTGCCTCCTGAACACACATCATTGGACAACAGTATAAGATTATTGATGTCCATAACTCCACTAAGTTTCTTCCCTTAGCTATAATTCAGTTTAGTTGGGGTGGAGTTACTGGCCCTAAGCAGGTGGTGGTATCACCTAGCTTACCTGTAGACTGTCTCTTAGGTAATGACCTAGAGGCCTCAGGTTGGGCTGATGTAGAGTTTTATGCCCATGCAGCCATGCTGGGCATCCCTGAGGA
Source organism: Pleurodeles waltl (assembly GCF_031143425.1). Classification (NCBI taxonomy): domain Eukaryota; kingdom Metazoa; phylum Chordata; class Amphibia; order Caudata; family Salamandridae; genus Pleurodeles; species Pleurodeles waltl. The sequence goes on along the minus strand of NC_090438.1, from coordinate 8,399,143 downwards.
ATTGTTCCCTCTCATTTCTACTGAAATGAAAAAGCAAAGGAGAGAAGGCCTGAAAACTCAGGATCCCTCTCCATCAACAGGTAAAAAGGGTATCACAGTATCCCCTAACCACCCTACCATTCAGGATACCATTCCTGTGGTGGGAGAAACCTCTCCTGGGGTGGCACCTGTTCCAAGGGAATTATCAGTTGGCAAAACTGTACTCCCTGAGGTGGAAGTACCTCTCTGTGGGATAACTAACATTGGTGAGAAAAAGAGCACCATTTTAGTTAACATGGAGCATCCCTCCAACCCTCCCAGAGAAACTTTAGTGCAGAAACCCTGCACTGCCTCACAACACTTAGGACAGCATCCCTGCCCTAGTGTGGAGCTGATAGGACAGCATCCCTGCCCTGCTCCAACCCAAGAGAAACAGCATCCCTGTTCTCTCTTCCAGCCATATGGACAAAGTTTTTGCCCAGCTATGGCTTTTCTGAGACAGCATCCCTGTCTGGCATTTCCATCATTACAAATAGGTTCAGTGGATAATTCCCACTGCTCTAAACTAAAACTTACTGATAGAAACTCTGAAAATACATCTTCACATTGTTGGTTAGCTAAAAAACTTCAAACAGGGTGGTTTACATCCCCACAGGGAAGTAACCATATAGTGGATGATAAAGGGAGTAACCAGTCTATTGCAGAGCTACTCTCTACTTATCACCACTTAGACAATAAAGTCTCAACTGGCCAAGGTTAGCCTTATTGTCCTTCGTTTGGGGGGGGGGGTTGTGTGAGAAGGTAGCCTCTTTCTAGCCTTGTTACCCCCACTTTTGGCCTGTTTGTGAGTGTATGTCAGGGTGTTTGTCACTGTTTTCACTGTCTCACTGGGATCCTGATAGCCAGGCCTCAGTGCTCATAGTGAAAACACTATGTTTTCAGTATGGTTGTTATGTGTCACTGGGATCCTGCTGGTCAGGACCCCAGTGCTCATAGGTTTGTGGCCTATATGTATGTGTCACTGGGACCCTGTCACACAGGGCCCCAGTGCTCATAGGTGTGCATGTATATGTTCCCTGTGTGGTGCCTAACTGTCTCACTGAGGCTCTGCTAACCAGAACCTCAGTGGTTATGCTCTCTCATTACTTTCAAATTGTCACTGACAGGCTAGTGACCATTTTTACCAATTTACATTGGCTTACTGGAACACCCTTATAATTCCCTAGTATATGGTACTGAGGTACCCAGGGTATTGGGGTTCCAGGAGATCCCTATGGGCTGCAGCATTTCTTTTGCCACCCATAGGGAGCTCTGACAATTCTTACACAGGCCTGCCACTGCAGCCTGAGTGAAATAACGTCCACGTTATTTCACAGCCATTTTTCACTGCACTTAAGTAACTTATAAGTCACCTATATGTCTAACCTTTACCTGGTAAAGGTTAGGTGCAAAGTTACTTAGTGTGAGGGCACCCTGGCACTAGCCAAGGTGCCCCCACATTGTTCAGAGCCAATTCACTGAACTTTGTGAGTGCGGGGACACAATTACACGCGTGCACTACATATAGGTCACTACCTATATGTAGCTTCACCATGGTAACTCCGAATATGGCCATGTAACATGTCTATGATCATGGAATTGCCCCCTCTATGCCATCCTGGCATTGTTGGTACAATTCCATGATCCCAGTGGTCTGTAGCACAGACCCTGGTACTGCCAGACTGCCCTTCCTGGGGTTTCTCTGCAGCTGCTGCTGCTGCCAACCCCTCAGACAGGCAGCTGCCCTCCTGGGGTCCAGCCAGGCCTGGCCCAGGATGGCAGAACAAAGAACTTCCTCTGAGAGAGGGTGTGACACCCTCTCCCTTTGGAAAATGGTGTGAAGGCAGGGGAGGAGTAGCCTCCCCCAGCCTCTGGAAATGCTTTGTTGGGCACAGATGTGCCCAATTCTGCATAAGCCAGTCTACACCGGTTCAGGGACCCCTTAGCCCCTGCTCTGGCGCGAAACTGGACAAAGGAAAGGGGAGTGACCACTCCCCTGACCTGCACCTCCCCTGGGAGGTGTCCAGAGCTCCTCCAGTGTGCTCCAGACCTCTGCCATCTTGGAAACAGAGGTGCTGCTGGCACACTGGACTGCTCTGAGTGGCCAGTGCCACCAGGTGACGTCAGAGACTCCTGCTGATAGGCTCCTTCAGGTGTTAGTAGCCTTTCCTCTCTCCTAGGTAGCCAAACCCTCTTTTCTGGCTATTTAGGGTCTCTGTCTCTGGGGAAACTTTAGATAACGAATGCATGAGCTCAGCCGAGTTCCTCTGCATCTCTCTCTTCACCTTCTGATAAGGAATCGACCGCTGACCGCGCTGGAAGCCTGCAAACCTGCAACATAGTAGCAAAGACGACTACTGCAACTCTGTAACTCTGATCCTGCCGCCTTCTTGACTGTTTTCCTGCTTGTGCATGCTGTGGGGGTAGCCTGCCTCCTCTCTGCACCAGAAGCTCCGAAGAAATCTCCCGTGGGTCGACGGAATCTTCCCCCTGCAACCGCAGGCACCAAAAAGCTGCATTACTGGTCCCTTGGGTCTCCTCTCAGCACGACGAGCGAGGTCCCTCGAATCCAGCGACACCGTCCAAGTGACCCGCACAGTCCAGTGACTCTTCAGCCCAAGTTTGGCGGAGGTAAGTCCTTGCCTCACCTCGCTGGGCTGCATTGCTGGGAACCGCGACTTTGCAAGCTACTCCGGCCCCTGTGCACTTCCGGCGGAAATCCTTCGTGCACAGCCAAGCCTGGGTCCACGGCACTCTAACCTGCATTGCACGACTTTCTAAGTTGGTCTCCGGCGACGTGGGACTCCTTTGTGCAACTTCGGCGAGCACTGTTTCACGCATCCTCGTAGTGCCTGTTTCTGGCACTTTTCCGGGTGCTACCTGCTTCAGTGAGGGCTCTTTGTCTTGCTCTAGGTCCCCTCTCTCGGCAGGTCCAATTTGCGACCTCCTGGTCCCTCCTGGGCCCCAGCAGCGTCCAAAAACGCCAAACAAACGATTTGCGTGTAGCAAGGCTTGTTGGCATCCATCCGGCGGGAAAACACTTATGCACGACTCTCCAAGGCGTGTGGGATCCGTCCTCCAAAGGGGAAGTCTCTAGCCCTTGTCGTTCCTGCAGTATTCACAGTTCTTCAGCCTAGTAAGAGCTTCTTTGCACCAACCGCTGGCATTTCTTGGGCATCTGCCCATCTCCGAGCTGCTTGTGACTTTTTTACTTGGTCCCCTTGTTCCACAGGTACCCTCAGTCAGGAATCCATCGTTGTTGCATTGCTGATTTGTGTTTTCCTTGCATTTTCCCTCTAACACGACTATTTTGTCCTTAGGGGAACTTTAGTGCACTTTGCACTCACTTTTCAGGGTCTTGGGGAGGGTTATTTTTCTAACTCTCACTATTTTCTAATAGTCCCAGCGACCCTCTACAAGGTCACATAGGTTTGGGGTCCATTCGTGGTTCGCATTCCACTTCTGGAGTATATGGTTTGTGTTGCCCCTATCCCTATGTTTCCCCATTGCATCCTATTGTAACTATACATTGTTTGCACTGTTTTCTAAGACTATACTGCATATTTTTGCTATTGTGTATATATATCTTGTGTATATTTCCTATCCTCTCACTGAGGGTACACTCTAAGATACTTTGGCATATTGTCATAAAAATAAAGTACCTTTATTTTTAGTATAACTGTGTATTGTGTTTTCTTATGATATTGTGCATATGACACTAAGTGGTACTGTAGTAGCTTCACACGTCTCCTAGTTCAGCCTGAGCTGCTTTGCTAAGCTACCATTATCTATCAGCCTAAGCTGCTAGACACCCTATACACTAATAAGGGATAACTGGGCCTGGTGCAAGGTGCAAGTACCCCTTGGTACTCACTACAAGCCAGTCCAGCCTCCTACATTGGTTGTGCAGCGGTGGGATAAGTGCTTTGAGACTACTTACCACTCTTGTCATTGTACTTTTCATAAGAGAAAAATATACAAAACAAGGTCAGTGTATATACACATAGCCAAAAAGTTTTGCATTTCCTCTTTTCACTCTTTTCTAAGTGCTGAAAAGTACTTCTAAACTTTCAAAAAGTTCTTAAAAGTTTAAAAAGTTTTTTTCTGTCTTTCCAAAAAGTTCTGAAAACTTTTTTCTCTTTATCTATCACTTTAACTCTCTCTAAAAAATGTCTGGCACAGGCCAAAAAGTTGAACTGTCCAAACTTGCATATGATCACCTTAGCTGGAAAGGAGCAAGGAGTCTCTGCATAGAGAGAGGTTTGAGTGTAGGGAAGAATCCTTCCTTAGAACTGTTAATTAATATGCTTAGAGTACAGGATAAGGCCATAAGTGCCCAATCTGTAGAAAAAGTAGCTAATGGTTCTCAATCTGATCCAGGGACTCCCCCAGGAAAAGGTTCAGGAAAGAAACTTCTCAGCCTGCCCATTACTAGACAGTCTAGCATAGTTGGTACAGAGGTTGAATCACATCATACTGATGATGTGCTCTCACATTATGCTGGTAGCCAAGCTGTTAGGGTGCCCTTGGTAAGGGACAGGTCTCCTTCTGTTCATTCCCATCATACCTCTGTATCTAGAAATGTCCCTCCCACCCACCCTGATGACAGATTGTTAGAAAGGGAGCTCAATAGATTGAGAGTGGAGCAAACCAGACTGAAGCTCAAGAAGCAACAGCTGGATTTGGATAGACAGTCTTTAGAAATAGAGAGGGAAAGACAGAAGATGGGTTTAGATACCCATGGTGGCAGCAGCAGTATTCCCCATAGTCATCCTGCAAAAGAGCATGATTCCAGGAATCTGCACAAGATAGTTCCCCCTTATAAGGAGGGGGATGACATTAACAAGTGGTTTGCTGCACTTGAGAGGGCCTGTGCTGTACAGGATGTCCCTCAAAAGCAGTGGGCTGCTATCCTATGGCTATCATTTACTGGAAAAGGTAGGGATAGGCTCCTTACTGTAAAAGAAAATGATGCTAATAATTTCCAAGTTCTTAAGAATGCACTCCTGGATGGTTATGGCTTAACCACTGAACAGTACAGGATAAAGCTCAGAGAGACCAAAAAGGAGTCTTCACAAGACTGGGTTGATTTCATTGACCATTCAGTGAAGGCCTTGGAGGGGTGGTTACATGGCAGTAAAGTTACTGATTATGAAAGCCTGTATAACACAATCCTGAGAGAGCATATACTTAATAATTGTGTGTCTGATTTGTTGCACCAGTACCTGGTAGACTCTGATCTGACCTCTCCCCAAGAATTGGGAAAGAAGGCAGACAAATGGGTCAGAACAAGAGTGAACAGAAAAGTTCATACAGGGGGTGACAAAGATGGCAATAAGAAGAAAGATGGTGAAAAATCTCAAGATAAGCATGGGGATAAGGGTAAAACCAAAGATCCCACTTCAAATCTTAAACACTCTTCAGAGTGTGGGAATAAACAAATTCTTCCTCTTCTTCCCAACCTGCACACATTAAAAAGCCTTGGTGCTTTGTGTGTAAAAACAGAGGCCATAGGCCAGGGGATAAGTCCTGTCCAGGTAAACCCCCTGAGCCTACCACCACTAATACATCAAGCTCTAGTGCCCCTAGCAGTAGTGGTACTAGTGGTGGGACTGCTGGCAACAGTCAAGCAAAGGGTGTAGTTGGGTTCACTTATGGGTCCATAGTGGAAACTGATGTAATCAGTCCCAAGACAGTTTCTGTCACACCTAGTGGCATTGGCCTTGCCACACTGGCTGCTTGTCCCCTTACAATGGATAAGTACAGGCAGACAGTTTCAATAAATGGTGTTGAGGCCTTGGCCTACAGGGACACAGGTGCCAGTTTCACTTTGGTGACTGAAAACCTAGTGCCTCCTGAACACACATCATTGGACAACAGTATAAGATTATTGATGTCCATAACTCCACTAAGTTTCTTCCCTTAGCTATAATTCAGTTTAGTTGGGGTGGAGTTACTGGCCCTAAGCAGGTGGTGGTATCACCTAGCTTACCTGTAGACTGTCTCTTAGGTAATGACCTAGAGGCCTCAGGTTGGGCTGATGTAGAGTTTTATGCCCATGCAGCCATGCTGGGCATCCCTGAGGAATTGTTCCCTCTCATTTCTACTGAAATGAAAAAGCAAAGGAGAGAAGGCCTGAAAACTCAGGATCCCTCTCCATCAACAGGTAAAAAGGGTATCACAGTATCCCCTAACCACCCTACCATTCAGGATACCATTCCTGTGGTGGGAGAAACCTCTCCTGGGGTGGCACCTGTTCCAAGGGAATTATCAGTTGGCAAAACTGTACTCCCTGAGGTGGAAGTACCTCTCTGTGGGATAACTAACATTGGTGAGAAAAAGAGCACCATTTTAGTTAACATGGAGCATCCCTCCAACCCTCCCAGAGAAACTTTAGTGCAGAAACCCTGCACTGCCTCACAACACTTAGGACAGCATCCCTGCCCTAGTGTGGAGCTGATAGGACAGCATCCCTGCCCTGCTCCAACCCAAGAGAAACAGCATCCCTGTTCTCTCTTCCAGCCATATGGACAAAGTTTTTGCCCAGCTATGGCTTTTCTGAGACAGCATCCCTGTCTGGCATTTCCATCATTACAAATAGGTTCAGTGGATAATTCCCACTGCTCTAAACTAAAACTTACTGATAGAAACTCTGAAAATACATCTTCACATTGTTGGTTAGCTAAAAAACTTCAAACAGGGTGGTTTACATCCCCACAGGGAAGTAACCATATAGTGGATGATAAAGGGAGTAACCAGTCTATTGCAGAGCTACTCTCTACTTATCACCACTTAGACAATAAAGTCTTAACTGGCCAAGGTTAGCCTTATTGTCCTTCGTTTGGGGGGGGGTTGTGTGAGAAGGTAGCCTCTTTCTAGCCTTGTTACCCCCACTTTTGGCCTGTTTGTGAGTGTATGTCAGGGTGTTTGTCACTGTTTTCACTGTCTCACTGGGATCCTGATAGCCAGGCCTCAGTGCTCATAGTGAAAACACTATGTTTTCAGTATGGTTGTTATGTGTCACTGGGATCCTGCTGGTCAGGACCCCAGTGCTCATAGGTTTGTGGCCTATATGTATGTGTCACTGGGACCCTGTCACACAGGGCCCCAGTGCTCATAGGTGTGCATGTATATGTTCCCTCTGCTAACCAGAACCTCAGTGGTTATGCTCTCTCATTACTTTCAAATTGTCACTGACAGGCTAGTGACCATTTTTACCAATTTACATTGGCTTACTGGAACACCCTTATAATTCCCTAGTATATGGTACTGAGGTACCCAGGGTATTGGGGTTCCAGGAGATCCCTATGGGCTGCAGCATTTCTTTTGCCACCCATAGGGAGCTCTGACAATTCTTACACAGGCCTGCCACTGCAGCCTGAGTGAAATAACGTCCACGTTATTTCACAGCCATTTTTCACTGCACTTAAGTAACTTATAAGTCACCTATATGTCTAACCTTTACCTGGTAAAGGTTAGGTGCAAAGTTACTTAGTGTGAGGGCACCCTGGCACTAGCCAAGGTGCCCCCACATTGTTCAGAGCCAATTCACTGAACTTTGTGAGTGCGGGGACACCATTACACGCGTGCACTACATATAGGTCACTACCTATATGTAGCTTCACCATGGTAACTCCGAATATGGCCATGTAACATGTCTATGATCATGGAATTGCCCCCTCTATGCCATCCTGGCATTGTTGGTACAATTCCATGATCCCAGTGGTCTGTAGCACAGACCCTGGTACTGCCAGACTGCCCTTCCTGGGGTTTCTCTGCAGCTGCTGCTGCTGCCAACCCCTCAGACAGGCAGCTGCCCTCCTGGGGTCCAGCCAGGCCTGGCCCAGGATGGCAGAACAAAGAACTTCCTCTGAGAGAGGGTGTGACACCCTCTCCCTTTGGAAAATGGTGTGAAGGCAGGGGAGGAGTAGCCTCCCCCAGCCTCTGGAAATGCTTTGTTGGGCACAGATGTGCCCAATTCTGCATAAGCCAGTCTACACCGGTTCAGGGACCCCTTAGCCCCTGCTCTGGCGCGAAACTGGACAAAGGAAAGGGGAGTGACCACTCCCCTGACCTGCACCTCCCCTGGGAGGTGTCCAGAGCTCCTCCAGTGTGCTCCAGACCTCTGCCATCTTGGAAACAGAGGTGCTGCTGGCACACTGGACTGCTCTGAGTGGCCAGTGCCACCAGGTGACGTCAGAGACTCCTGCTGATAGGCTCCTTCAGGTGTTAGTAGCCTTTCCTCTCTCCTAGGTAGCCAAACCCTCTTTTCTGGCTATTTAGGGTCTCTGTCTCTGGGGAAACTTTAGATAACGAATGCATGAGCTCAGCCGAGTTCCTCTGCATCTCTCTCTTCACCTTCTGATAAGGAATCGACCGCTGACCGCGCTGGAAGCCTGCAAACCTGCAACATAGTAGCAAAGACGACTACTGCAACTCTGTAACGCTGATCCTGCCGCCTTCTCGACTGTTTTCCTGCTTGTGCATGCTGTGGGGGTAGCCTGCCTCCTCTCTGCACCAGAAGCTCCGAAGAAATCTCCCGTGGGTCGGCGGAATCTTCCCCCTGCAACCGCAGGCACCAAAAAGCTGCATTACTGGTCCCTTGGGTCTCCTCTCAGCACGACGAGCGAGGTCCCTCGAATCCAGCGACACCGTCCAAGTGACCCCCACAGTCCAGTGACTCTTCAGCCCAAGTTTGGTGGAGGTAAGTCCTTGCCTCACCTCGCTGGGCTGCATTGCTGGGAACCGCGACTTTGCAAGCTACTCCGGCCCCTGTGCACTTCCGGCGGAAATCCTTCGTGCACAGCCAAGCCTGGGTCCACGGCACTCTAACCTGCATTGCACGACTTTCTAAGTTGGTCTCCGGCGACGTGGGACTCCTTTGTGCAACTTCGGCGAGCACTGTTTCACGCATCCTCGTAGTGCCTGTTTCTGGCACTTCTCCGGGTGCTACCTGCTTCAGTGAGGGCTCTTTGTCTTGCTCGAGGTCCCCTCTCTCGGCAGGTCCAATTTGCGACCTCCTGGTCCCTCCTGGGCCCCAGCAGCGTCCAAAAACGCCAAACGCACGATTTGCGTGTAGCAAGGCTTGTTGGCGTCCATCCGGCGGGAAAACACTTCTGCACGACTCTCCAAGGCGTTTGGGATCCGTCCTCCAAAGGGGAAGTCTCTAGCCCTTGTCGTTCCTGCAGTATTCACAGTTCTTCAGCCTAGTAAGAGCTTCTTTGAACCAACCGCTGGCATTTCTTGGGCATCTGCCCATCTCCGAGCTGCTTGTGACTTTTTTACTTGGTCCCCTTGTTCCACAGGTACCCTCAGTCAGGAATCCATCGTTGTTGCATTGCTGATTTGTGTTTTCCTTGCATTTTCCCTCTAACACGACTATTTTGTCCTTAGGGGAACTTTAGTGCACTTTGCACTCACTTTTCAGGGTCTTGGGGAGGGTTATTTTTCTAACTCTCACTATTTTCTAATAGTCCCAGCGACCCTCTACAAGGTCACATAGGTTTGGGGTCCATTCGTGGTTCGCATTCCACTTCTGGAGTATATGGTTTGTCTTGCCCCTATCCCTATGTTTCCCCATTGCATCCTATTGTAACTATACATTGTTTGCACTGTTTTCTAAGACTATACTGCATATTTTTGCTATTGTGTATATATATCTTGTGTATATTTCCTATCCTCTCACTGAGGGTACACTCTAAGATACTTTGGCATATTGTCATAAAAATAAAGTACCTTTATTTTTAGTATAACTGTGTATTGTGTTTTCTTATGATATTGTGCATATGACACTAAGTGGTACTGTAGTAGCTTCACACGTCTCCTAGTTCAGCCTGAGCTGCTTTGCTAAGCTACCATTATCTATCAGCCTAAGCTGCTAGACACTCTATACACTAATAAGGGATAACTGGGCCTGGTGCAAGGTGCAAGTACCCCTTGGTACTCACTACAAGCCAGTCCAGCCTCCTACAGAGGGGTTGGGAGTGGAGGAAGAGGGAGTGGTTGTAGGACGTGTCTGTCTGCTGAGTTTGGGTGAAGGTGCATGGTCTGGATACTGTTGTGAGGTGGATGGCTGTTGGATAGGTGGGTGCTTTCGTTTGTGTACTTTGGTAGGAGGCATCACAGACACAGAGGGAGAGGAAACAGGGGACGTGGGCATGGATGTGGGGGTGGTGACTGCCAGTGAGGGGTCTGTAGTGATAGGTGTGCTGGTGATGGAGGTAGTGGATGAGGATGTAGTGCATGCAGGTGTGAGTGGGTGGATGACGAGAAGGAGGGGGACACAGTGGAGGTAGTGGATATTGGTGTGTCTGCATGGGGATGTTGTTTGTGTGAGTGCCTGTGGGATGATGTGTGGTGCTTGTGTTTGCCTGAGCCACTTCTGGGTGTTGATTTAGGTGAATGTTGGTCTGAAGGTGTGCTTGGGATAGGCTGGGTTCGAGGGGATTGGGACTGGGTAGAGTAAGTTGGAGGGGGGAGACTAGAGACAGGTACAATGGCTGCCATCAGTGTTGAGGCCAGAGCCTGAAATGCTCTCTGTTGGGCCGCCACACCAGAGTGAATGCCCTCCAGGTATGCATTTGTTTGTTGCAAATGCCTCTCGACACCCTGGATGGCCCAACAGTGATGGATCTCGGGAGGTCAATAGCCTCCTCACTGAGGGCAGAAGGGCTGACTGGGGCAGGGTCTGAGGTGCCTGGGGCGAAGGAGATGCCAACCCTCCTGGGTGAGCGAGCACGGGAAACACGCTGAGGGGCTGCTGGGAGGGGGCTGCTGGTGGGGGGTGGCGGCTGTATCTGTTATTGGGGTGGGCACAGGGGTGTCCACCACCGCCAGGGAGCTTCCATTGGAGGAGGACTTGCTGTCTGTGGTCCCCCCTCCTGTCCCCTTCGTGGTGCTCCCCTCGCCCTCCGTCCCACTAGTGCCCTCACCGTCGGAGCATTTGGCCTACAGGCCCACGTGGGATGCAGCTCCCTCCGTCGCTCCTCGGCCAGATGATGCTAATGCACACAAGGACAGGGTGACAAAAGAAAAAGGGGGGAGAGACAGAGGATACACTTGGTCAATGCCAGCAACACCCCTACCGTTGACGTACACAAAACACAGGGAGCAGCCCTATGACCTAGGCCATGCACTACCAGTTACTAAGATAATCACCAGCCCATGGGGTACAATGCCTGCTGCCATTAACTGCACACCTGAAACCCACAGGACCTTGCCCAGTAGTAGATGCCAACTAACGCTATTGGGGTAGGAGTGCTTCAGAGCCTGCCCAACAAGGGACCTACCCTGCCATCTTTGCCCTGGCCTAGGGGCACTCACAGCCCACATCCCCCACCCAGGTACCTCTTAATGCACGCAAAGTCAGGATTCTGAATCTGTACTCACCCCCTTGTGGCTGCTGTGATGCCTTCAAGCGCCCATCCAACTCCGGATAGGCCACCGCCAGGATGCGGAACATCAAGGGGGTTATGGTGCGCAGTGCACCCCTTCTTCGTTGGGAGGGCAGCCCCAGCTGGGCCTCCACCGTCTTCTTTGCCCAGCGACACAGGTCCTTCCACATTTTGTGGCAGTGGGTGCTCTGCCTGTCAAAGACCCCCAGGTTCCGCACTTACTTGGAGATGGCACGCCAAATACCCTTTTTCTGGGGCTGACCTGCATGGAAAAGACAGCAGAAAAGTGAAATAGTCAACTGTCCGGACCATCACACTCATGGCCCACCATATCCCTCCCATCCCCTGACGCACATACATTGACCACCTTACATGCAGCACTCTGGCCAGGACGCCTCTGCCCCCCCTACATGTGGCTTACCCACACAGCAATCCATACATCAATGGCCCAGGCATCATCCTCACAGTGTACTCACCTGTTTGTCTGGAGGACCATAGAGTAACGTGTACTGGGGTAGGAGCCCATCCACCAGTTTCTCCAACTCCTCTGCAGTGAAGGCAGGGGCCTTTTCCCCAGACACATGAGCCATTGTCGCTTCCAGACACAGGTCACAGCAGCACTTGCAGTGTAGGCCCTCTCCTGTTGAAGGTCAGGTAGCAAATGAGTGAACAGGTAGAAAATGGCGGTCACTTCCGTGGCGGTGCATACCGTCACTGCTGGCGTACATCGCCAATGGCTCCTGGAACCCATAGGGCCCAATGATAACCAATGCGAAGTCTTCGACCGCATACCGCGATAGCGCACAACGCCAGCAGAATTACCTCATTTCCACATGTCCCTCCTTACAGGTCAGGCAGCCGCCATTTCAGGGGGGCACAGGGCATGGCACCTAACTGCGTCACAGCAGACAGTGGCACAGCAACTGATTGTCAGATTCACATCTTGTTTCTGTAAAGTAAACAAATCATCATTAGTGCAATATATGTAATAGATGTGTGAATATGACCCTCTACTCACCGTTTTCTTCCATAGGCTTCAACCGCTGAGGCTCAATATGAGATGGCGGTATCCTCCGGTGTACAGACCCCTGGTGGACCTTGCGACAATGGAAGACAGGCACATTGTCATAACCTACAGACTTGATCGTGCCCCAATCCTAGAACTGTGTGCCCAATTGGAGCCAGGCCTGATGTCAGCTATCCACCAGTCTACAGGTATCCCCCCTCTAGTGCAGGTCCTGTCAGTGCTCCATTTCCTGGCAAGTGGTTCCTTCCAAACAACAGTGGCCATGGCATCAGAGATGTCCGAGCCAATGTTCTCCAACGTGTTGACCAGAGTGTTGTCAGCCCTGCTGAAACACATGCGCAGCTACATCGTGTTCCCCCCAGGTGGAGGATTTGGCCACAGGGAAAGCTGACTTTTATGCCCTGGGACATATCCCCAACATCATTGGTGCCATAGATGGTACACATGTGGCATTTGTTCACCAGGTACATAAGAGACTTTGCCACCGTGAGTGCTCCAGTGAGAGACTTTAAAAAAAGAATGTTTCATTTCATTTGTCACATGAACGCGAGCGAAGCTTTCAGAGAATCAAGCAAGCTGTTGAGAACGCTATTGAAAAGGCAATTTTCAATCCAAAACTTCAAACAGAAGTTGTTGATGCTATTCCATTTGGGTTAGGTGTAATCCTTGTGCAGCACAGTGGACACCCAAATGCTCAAAGACATGTTGTGACATTTGAAGCAAAAGTTTGTCCCACACTGAACATGCCTATTCACAACCTGAGTAAGAATGTTTAGCAGGGCTGGGGGCTTGTGAACATTTCCATGTGTTCTTATACAGAAACCCTTAGACGCTTCTGACAGATCACCAAGCATTGTTAACAATCTTTGGAAATTCGATGGCCAAGATGCCTCTTCGCATTGAAAGTTGGGGTCTGCGATTACAAGAATATAAGTTCACAATCATGCTCTGTCCATGGAAAGATCAAAACCCTGCCGACTACCTCTCCAGAGTGCCTATTCAGTGTCATGGAATCCCTTCTAAAATGGCTGAAGCCTACATCAATTTCATTGTGAAATCAAAATATGTTATGTCATGTTAAAACTGAAAGACATTATCACATACCAGTCTTGGAACCAGCAAACGTGACCTCTTGCCAGTGACAGTGAATACCTGAAGTTTAAAAATGTCAAAGATGAAATATCTGTGACTCAAGCAGGCAATATCTGAGAGTCTGCCACAACAGATAACTGAAGTGGCCATGAAGGACATGGTAGAATCGTTGCCACAAAACTAGTTCTCGGAGTCACAGTCTGGATTCCTCAAATCAGTGGGACATTTTAAAGAGTTAAAGGCTTGCCGTCTATACATCTTCCTGCCTTCAAAAACAACTGAGCACACCGCTGTTGTAGTAAGCCTCAGCAAGGCCTACTAGTGCAAGGGGTTCACCTTTCTCTGCACAAAGTCCTTAGACCATGTAGGAAGAAGTTGGCACAGGAACTGAAATAAAAGACAAAGGGGCTCATTCCAACCCTGGCGGTCGGTGTTAAAGCTGCGGCCAAACCGCAAACAGGCTGGTGGGAAAAAAAATGGAATTCCGACCCTGGTGGAAACCGCCAACAGCGACCGCCACAACCACACACTGCCCGCCACGGCGGCACAAACAAACAGCGCGGCGGTCACCGCCAACAGACAGGCGGGAGACAATGTACCGCCCACCCTATCACAACCTACCAATCCGCCACCTTTTCCGGGGCGGTAGCCCCGCCGATAAAAACACGGCGGAAACAGCCATTTCGAAGGGAAAGCGCTCACCTCCATACAGCCCACGAGGAATCAGGACAGCATGGAACCCGAACTCCACATACTCCCAGCGATAGTGTTCCTACTCCTCTACCAGGAGCACGAACGCCGGCGCAGAAGACAACGGTGAGTACTGCACCTACGACTCAGGGGAGGGGGGAGGGGAAATTATTACAGGTACACATATAGGCAACACACCCACCCTCACCCACTACAACACACACATCAATGCATAGCAACACATCAGAGTGACACCCCCCAAACCCCCTGGAAGAATGCAATTACAAAAGGAAATGATTCTAAACATTGGAATATATTGTAATACTGCCAAAAAAATATATATACACATCAAAAACTCTTATATACATAAATGTACAAGTCCGAGCATTGTAGCAGGCATTGTTCGTGGACCACTGGGCCCAAATCACATGGGCAAAGCCCACACAGGATACCTGACTCCAACGGAGAGAATACTGCAGGGGCATCAGATAGCAAAACAACAGGCACCTCAGGGGGAAGGGAAGGGGGGGCACCTCAGCCAGATGAGTGCACGACGCCAGATCCACGAGGGGCCTCCATGCCCACTGTTCAATCCTGGGGAGTGCAAAGCCACAGTCTCACAAGTCCAGACAGTGGGTGGGCTTCCCACTGTTACATCCTGGGGAGTGCAAAGCCACAGTCTCACAAGTCCAGACAGTGGGTGGGCTGCCCACTGTTCCATCCTGGGGAGTGCAAAGCCACAGTCTCACAAGTCTCTACAGTGGGTGGGCTGCCCACTGTTCCATCCTGGGGAGTGCAAAGCCACAGTCTCACAAGTCTCTACAGTGGGTGGGCTGCCCACTGTTCCATTCTGGGGAGTGCAAAGCCACAGTCTCACAAGTCCAGATAGTGGGTGGGCTTCCCACTGTTCCATCCTGGGGAGTGCAAAGCCACAGTCTCTCAAGTGGATAACAGTCTCCACTGGTTCTGGAGGGGGACTGGTGCGCAGAGTGCTTTGTGCAGCCATGTCCAACACAGATGCGGGCCAGCCCCTGCCGCTCATGGGCCAGCGGTACTTGAGATGAAGGGCCCAGTTCAGCGGTGCTTGAGACGGCGGTGCCCAGCGCAGCGGTGCTTGAGACGGCGGTGCCCAGCGCAGCGGTACTTGAGATGAAGGGCCCAGTTCAGCGGTGCTTGAGACGGCGGTGCCCAGCGCAGCAGTACTTGAGATGAAGGGCCCAGTTCAGCGGTGCTTGAGACGGCGGTGCCCAGCACAGCTGTACTTGAGATGAAGGGCCCAGTTCAGCAGTACTTGAGATGAAGGGACCAGTTCAGCGGTGCTTGAGACGGCGGTGCCAAGCGCAGCGGTACTTGAGATGAAGGGCCCAGTTCAGCGGTACTTGAGATGAAGGGCCCAGTTCAGCAGTGCTTGAGACGGCCGTGCCCAGTGCAGCGGTACTTGAGATGAAGGCCCCAGTTCAGCGGTGCTTGAGAAGGCGGTGCCCAGCGCAGCGGTACTTGAGATGAAGGGCCCAGCGCAGCGGTACTTGAGATGAAGGGCCCAGTTCAGCGGTGCTTGAGACGGCGGTGCCCAGCGCAGCGGTACTTGAGATGAAGGGCCCAGTTCAGCGGTACTTGAGATGAAGGGCCCAGTTCAGCGGTGCTTGAGACGGCGGTGCCCAGCGCAGCGGTACTTGAGATGAAGGGCCCAGTTCAGCGGTGCTTGAGATGGCGGTGCCCAGCGTAGCGGTACTTGAGATGAAGGGCCCAGTTCAGCGGTGCTTGAGACGGCGGTGCCCAGTGCAGCGGTACTTGAGATGAAGGGCCCAGTTCAGCTGTACTTGAGATGAAGGGCCCAGTTCAGTGGTGCTTGAGACGGCGGTGCCCAGCGCAGCGGTGCTTGAGACGGCGGTGCCCAGCGCAGCGGTGCTTGAGACGGCGGTGCCCAGCGCAGTGGTACTTGAGATGAAGGGCCCAGTTCAGCGGTGCTTGAGACGGCGGTGCCCAGCGCAGCGGTACTTGAGATGAAGGGCCCAGTTCAGCGGATCCGGCCATGGTGGGGAGGTCATTTGCCACCTGTCCTGTGGCTAGCGGGGCCCTCCTGGGCTGCAGTGCCGGGCCTGTTGGTGGCCTCCTGCCCTTCCCAGCCTTCCCTGATAGCCTGTGGCCCTTCCCCACCTTGGGCGGTATGCCAGCTGTCTCCACACTTCCTGCCGCAGCCATGGTAGGGGTTTTAGTCCCTGGTGTTTTCACCCTCTCGTGCCGGCCATTGCCTATCTTGGGATGTTTCTCCGTGGGCGGGCTGCCCGTGCCTTGGCTTCGTACCGAACTGGCTGCCCTGGAGGGTGGGGCACTCCACAGTCCATGGCAGACTGTGATGACAGGGGCCGGTTTTGTCGTGGCTGAGGTGCTGACTGTAGTCCTATGACATGGATGGGGTGGGGGACTTGGAGGAAAGAGGTTGAGTTTGGAAAGGAAAAGCTTTTTAGGAGCAGTGGGACGGGTAGGTGTAGTGGGTATGGGAGTGGCGGAAGAGTTTGTGGTTGTATGAGTTTTAAGTCTGGTGTCTTTGGGTGCAGGTGCTTGGGCTGGAGGCTGTCGTGAGGTGGATGGCTGTTGGGTGAGTGGCTGCCTGCGTTTGTGTATCTTGGAAGAGGGGGTCACAGACACACTGGGAGAGGACACAGGGGACTTGTAAATGGTAGTGGGGGTGGTGAGTGCACGTGTGCGGGGGGTGCTGATGTGTGTGCTGGTGATGGACGTAGTGGCTGAAGATGTTGTGCATGCAGGTGTGAGTGGAGACGTGACAGGGAGGGAGGAGGGAGACGAGGAGGAGGGGGACACAGTGGAGGCAGTGGGTGTTGGTATGTCTGTATGTGGATGTTCCTTGTGTAAATGCCTGTGTGATGTGTGGTGCTTATGTCTGTCTGAGCTTCCCTTGGGTGTTGAGGTGTGTGCAGGCTGGTCTGATGGTGTGTCTGGGATAGGCAGAGGTACAGGTGATAGGGTATGGGTGGAGGAAGTTGGAGGGGGGAGGCTAGAGACAGGGACAATGGCTGCCATCAGTGCTGAGGCCTGAGTCTGGAACGATCGCTGAAGGGCAGCCTGACCAGAATGAATGCCCTCCAGGTATGCATTACTCTGGTGCACCTCTCTTTCGACACCCTGGATGGCATTCAAAATGGTAGACTGCCCAACAGTGAGCGTCCTCAGGAGGTCAATGATCTCCTCACTAAGGGCAGCAGGGGTGACTGGGGCAGGGCCTGAGGTGCCTGGGGCGAAGGAGATGCCCACCTTCCTGGGTGAGCGGGCACGGGGCAAACGCTGAGGGGCTGCTGGGAGGGCGGTGCTGGTGCGGTGGGTGGCGGCTGTACCTGTTGTTGAGGGGGGCACAGATGTTGCCGCCACCACAAGGGAGCTCCCTTCAGAGGACGAGTCCGTGTCACTGATGTCTGCCCGAGTCCCCGCTGTGGAGCTCCCCTCGCCCTCTGTCCCACTGGTGAATTCGGAGTCCGTTGCATGGCCCTCCATGGCCATGTGGGATGCAGCTCCCTCGTGCTCCGATGCCACTGCTCCTCCGCCTGATGATGCTAATGCACACATGAACAGAAAGACCACAAAAAAGGGGGGGGGGGAGAAAATAAATGTAGGAAAGTACCATCTTGCCTGGCATGTCAACCCCATTTTTCACTGTATATATGTTGTTTTAGTTGTATGTGTCACTGGGACCCTGCCAGCCAGGGCCCCAGTGCTTATAAGTGTGCCTGAATGTGTTACCTGTGTTATGACTAACTGTCTCACTGAGGCTCTGCTATCCAGAACCTCAGTGGTTATGCTCTCTCATTTCTTTCAAATTGTCACTAACAGGCTAGTGACCAATTTACCAATTTACATTGGCTTACTGGAACACCCTTATAATTCCCTAGTATATGGTACTGAGGTACCCAGGGTATTGGGGTTCCAGGAGATCCCTATGGGCTGCAGCATTCCTTTTGCCACCCATAGGGAGCTCTGACAATTCTTACACAGGCCTGCCACTGCAGCCTGAGTGAAATAACGTCCACGTTATTTCACAGCCATTTTACACTGCACTTAAGTAACTTATAAGTCACCTATATGTCTAACCTTTACCTGGTAACGGTTAGGTGCAAAGTTACTAAGTGTGAGGGCACCCTGGCACTAGCCAAGGTGCCCCCACATTGTTCAGGGCCAATTCCTCGGACTTTGTGAGTGCGGTGACACCATTACACATGTGCACTACATATAGGTCACTACCTATATGTAGCTTCACAATGGTAACTCCGAATATGGCCATGTAACATGTCTATGATCATGGAATTGCCCCCTCTATGCCATCCTGGCATAGTTGGCACAATCCCATGATCCCAGTGGTCTGTAGCACAGACCCTGGTACTGCCAAACTGCCTTTCCTGGGGTTTCACTGCAGCTGCTGCTGCTGCCAACCCCTCAGACAGGTTTCTGCCCTCCTGGGGTCCAGCCAGGCTTGGCCCAGGATGGCAGAACAAAGGACTTCCTCTGAGAGAGGGTGTTACACCCTCTCCCTTTGGAAAATGGTGTGAAGGCAGGGGAGGAGTAGCCTCCCCCAGCCTCTGGAAATGCTTTATTGGGCACAGAAGGTGCCCATTTCTGCATAATCCAGTCTACACCAGTTCAGGGACCCCTTAGCCCTGCTCTGGCGCGAAACTGGACAAAGGAAAGGGGAGTGACCACTCCCCTGACCTGCACCTCCCCTGGGAGGTGTCCAGAGCTCCTCCAGTGTGCTCCAGACCTCTGCCATCTTGGAAACAGAGGTGCTGCTGGCACACTGGACTGCTCTGAGTGGCCAGTGCCACCAGGTGACGTCAGAGACTCCTTCTGATAGGCTCCTTCAGGTGTTGCTAGCCTATCCTCTCTCCTAGGTAGCCAAACCCTCTTTTCTGCCTATTTAGGGTCTCTGTCTCTGGGGATTCCTTAGATAACGAATGCAAGAGCTCATCAGAGTTCCTCTGCATCTCTCTCTTCACCTTCTGCCAAGGAATCGACTGCTGACCGCGCTGGAAGCCTGCAAAACTGCAACAAAGTAGCGAAGACGACTACTGCAACTCTGTAACGCTGATCCTGCCGCCTTCTCGACTGTTTTCCTGGTGGTGCATGCTGTGGGGGTAGTCTGTCTCCTCTCTGCACTAGAAGCTCCGAAGAAATCTCCCGTGGGTCGACGGAATCTTCCCCCTGCAACCGCAGGCACCAAAGAACTGCATCACCGGTCCCCTGGGTCTCCTCTCAGCATGACGAGCGAGGTCCCTTGAATCCAGCAACTGTGTCCAAGTGACTCCCACAGTCCAGTGACTCTTCAGTCCAAGCTTGGTGGAAGTAAGTCCTTGCCTCCCCACGCCAGACTGCATTGCTGGGAACCGCAACTTTTGCAGCTACTCCGGCCTCTGTGCACTTCCGGCGGAAATCCTTTGTGCACAGCCAAGCCTGGGTCCACGGCACTCTAACCTGCATTGCACTAAGTTGTCCTCCGGCGAAGTGGGACTCCTTTGTGCGACTTCGGGTGAGCACCATTTCACTCCTCTTCGTAGTGCCTGTTCCGGCACTTCTGCGGGTGCTGCCTGCTTCTGAGAGGGCTCCTTGTCTTCCTCGACGCCCCCTCTGTCCCCAGACGCAATTGGCGACATCCTGGTCCCTTCTGGGCCACAGCAGCATCCAAAAACACTAACCGCGCGACTTGCAGCTAGCAAGGCTTGTTGGCGGTCTTTCTTCAGGAAAACACTTCTGCACAACTCTCCACGGCGTGGGGGATCCATCTTCCAAAGGGGAAGTCTCTAGCCCTTGTCGTTCCTGCAGAATCCTCAGCTTCTACATCCCAGTAGCAGCTTCTTTGCATCCACAGCTGGCATTTCCTGGGCATCTGCCCATCTACGACTTGCTTGCGACTTTTGGACTTAGACCCCTTGTTCCACAGGTACCCTCGACTGGAAATCCATCATTGTTGCATTGCTGGTTTGTGTCCTTCCTGCAGAATTCCCGTATCACGACTTCTATGTCCTTTGGGGAACTTTAGTGCACTTTGCACTCACTTTTCAGGGTCTTGGGGTGGGCTATTTTTCTAACCCTCACTATTTTCTAATAGTCCCAGCGACCCTCTACAAGGTCACATAGGTTTGGGGTCCATTCGTGGTTCGCATTCCACTTTTGGAGTATATGGTTTGTGTTGCCCCTATCCCTATGTGTCCCCGTTGCATCCTATTGTAACTATACATTGTTTGCACTGTTTTCTAAGACTATACTACATATTTTTGGTATTGTGTACATATATCTTGTGTATATTTGCTATCCTCATACTGAGGGTACACTCTGAGATACTTTGGCATATTGTCATAAAAATAAAGTACCTTTATTTTTAGTATATCTGTGTATTGTGTTTTCTTATGATATTGTGCAAGTGACACTAGTGGTACTGTAGGAGCTTCACTCGTCTCCTAGTTCGCCTAAGCTGCTCTGCTAAGCTACCATTATCTATCAGCCTATGCTGCTAGACACCCTATACACTAATAAGGGATAACTGGGCCTGGTGCAAGGTGCAAGTACCCCTTGGTAATCACTACAAGCCAGTCTAGCCTCCTACATTGGTTGTGCAGCGGTGGGATAAGTGCTTTGAGACTACTTATCACTCTTGTCATTGTACTTTTCATAAGAGAAAAATATACAAAACAAGTTCAGTGTGTGTACACATAGCTAAAAAGTTTTGCATTTCCTCTTTTCACTCTTTTCTAAGTGCTGAAAAGTACTTCTAAACTTTCTAAAAGTTCTTAAAAGTTTAAAAAGTTTTTTTTCCTGTTCTTTAAAAAGTTCTAAAAACTTTTTCTTACTTTTTCTGTCACTTAAACACTTTCTAAAAATGTCTGGCACAGGCCAAAATGTTGATCTGTCCAAACTTGCATATGATCACCTTAGCTGGAAAGGAGCAAGGAGTGTCTGCATAGAAAGAGGTTTGAGTGTAGGGAAGAATCCTTCTTTGGAATTATTGCATAACATGCTTAGAGAACAAGATAAGGCCAAAAGGGTCCCATCTGTTGAAAAAGTAGCAAATGGTTCCCAATCTGATCCAGGGACTCCCTTAGGAAAAGATTTAGGAAAGAAACTTCCTAGCCTGCCGATTACTAGACAGTCTAGCATAGTTGGTACTGATGAGGAGTCACACCATACAGATGGTGATGTCTCACATCATAGCAAGAGTATTCCTTTTCACCACAGTAGAAGTGATGTTTCTGTTAACCAAGCTGTTAGGGTGCCTTCTGTAAGGGATAGGTCTCCTTCTGTCCATTCTCACCATACTTCTGTTTCAAGGCATGTCCCACCCACCCACCCTGATGACAGATTGTTAGAAAGGGAGCTCAATAGATTGAGAGTGGAACAAACCAGACTGAAGCTCAAGAAGCAACAGCTGGATTTGGATAGACAGTCCTTAGAAGTAGAGAAGGAGAGACAGAAACTGGGTTTAGAAACCCATGGTGGCAGCAGCAGTATTCCCAATAGTCATCCTGCAAAAGAGCATGATTCTAGGAATCTGCATAAGATAGTTCCCCCTTATGAGGAGGGGGATGACATTAACAAGTGGTTTGCTGCACTTGAGAGGGCCTGTGTTGTACAGGATGTCCCTCAAAGGCAGTGGGCTGCTATCCTATGGCTATCATTTAGTGGAAAGGGTAGGGATAGGCTCCTTACTGTGAAAGAAATTGATGCCAATAATTTTACAGTTCTTAAGAATGCACTCCTGGATGGTTATGGCTTAACCACTGAACAGTACAGGATGAAGTTCAGAGAGACTAAAAAGGAGTCTTCACAAGACTGGGTTGATTTTGTTGACCATTCAGTGAAGGCCTTGGAGGGGTGGTTACATGGCAGTAAAGTTACTGATTATGAAAGCCTGTATAACTTGATCCTGAGAGAGCATATTCTTAATAATTGTGTGTCTGATTTGTTGCACCAGTACTTGGTGGACTCTGATCTGACCTCTCCCCAAGAATTGGGAAAGAAGGCAGACAAATGGGTCAGAACAAGGGTGAACAGAAAAGTTCATACAGGGGGTGACAAAGATGGCAACAAGAAGAAGGATGGTAAGTCTTCTGACAAAGGTGGGGACAAATCTAAAAATGAGTCTTCATCAGGCCCACAAAAACACTCTGGTGGGGGTGGTGGGCACAAATCCTCTTCTAATCAAAAAAAAGAAAATAAACCATGGTGCTTTTATGTAAAATAAAAGGCCATTGGACAACAGATCCCAGTTGTCCAAAGAAAAGCACCAAGCCTCCTACCACTACAACCCCTACTGCTACACCAAGTGTCCCTACTAATAGCAGTGGTGGTGGGAGCAAACCTACTAATAGCCAATCCAAGGGAGTAGCTGGGCTCACTATTGGTAACTTAGTTGGGGTTGGTCTGATTAGGGAGACCACAGAGGCTGTGTTAGTCTCTGAGGGGGCTACTGATTTAGCCACCTTGGTTGCTTGTCCCCTTAACATGGATAAGTACAAGCAACTACCCCTAATAAATGGTGTTGAGGTTCAGGCCTACAGGGACACAGGTGCCAGTGTCACAATGGTGATAGAGAAACTGGTCCACCCTGAACAACACCTACTTGGTCACCAGTACCAAGTAACCGATGCTCACAACAACACACTTAGACACCCCATGGCTGTTGTAAATCTCAACTGGGGGGGGTTACTGGTCCAAAGAAAGTTGTGGTAGCCTCAGATTTACCTGTAGACTGCCTATTAGGGAATGATTTAGAGACATCAGCTTGGTCAGATGTGGAGTTGGAGGCCAATGCAGCAATGCTGGGCATCCCAGGGCAGATTTTTGCTTTAACCAGGGCTCAGGCCAAAAAGCAAAAAGGACAGGGAAACTTAGATCCTGGAACAATGGTGTAGGAAAGTACCATCTTGCCTGGCATGTTACCCCCATTTTTCACTGTATATATGTTGTTTTAGTTGTATGTGTCACTGGGACCCTGGTAACCCAGGGCCCCAGTGCTCATAAGTGTGCCTGAATGTGTTACCTGTGTAGTGACTAACTGTCTCACTGAGGCTCTGCGAATCAGAACCTCAGTGGTTATGCTCTCTCATTTCTTTCCAAATTGTCACTAACAGGCTAGTGACCATTTTTACCAATTTACATTGGCTTACTGGAACACCCTTATAATTCCCTGGTATATGGTACTGAGGTACCCAGGGTATTGGGGTTCCAGGAGATCCCTATGGGCTGCAGCATTCCTTTTGCCACCCATAGGGAGCTCTGACAATTCTTACACAGGCCTGCCACTGCAGCCTGAGTGAAATAATGTCCACGTTATTTCACAGCCATTTTACACTGCACTTAAGTAACTTAGAGTCACCTATATGTCTAACCTTTACCTGGTAAAGGTTAGGTGCAAAGTTACTTAGTGTGAGGGCACCCTGGCACTAGCCAAGGTGCCCCCACATTGTTCAGAGCCAATTCCCTGAACTTTGTGAGTGCGGGGACACCATTACACGCGTGCACTACATATAGGTCACTACCTATATGTAGCTTCACAATGGTAACTCCGAATATGGCCATGTAACATGTCTATGATCATGGAATTGCCCCCTCTATGCCATCCTGGCATAGTTGGCACAATCCCATGATCCCAGTGGTCTGTAGCACAGACCCTGGTACTGCCAAACTGCCCTTCCTGGGGTTTCACTGCAGCTGCTGCTGCTGCCAACCCCTCAGACAGGCATCTGCCCTCCTGGGGTCCAGCCAGGCCTGGCCCAGGATGGCAGAACAAAGAACTTCCTCTGAGAGAGGGTGTGACACCCTCTCCCTTTGGAAAATGGTGTGAAGGCAGGGGAGGAGTAGCCTCCCCCAGCCTCTGGAAATGCTTTCTTGGGCACAGATGTGCCCAATTCTGCATAAGCCAGTCTACACCGGTTCAGGGACCCCTTAGCCCCTGCTCTGGCGTGAAACTGGACAAAGGAAAGGGGAGTGACCACTCCCCTGACCTGCACCTCCCCTGGGAGGTGTCCAGAGCTCCTCCAGTGTGCTCCAGACCTCTGCCATCTTGGAAACAGAGGTGCTGCTGGCACACTGGACTGCTCTGAGTGGCCAGTGCCACCAGGTGACGTCAGAGACTCCTGCTGATAGGCTCCTTCAGGTGTTAGTAGCCTATCCTCTCTCCTAGGTAGCCAAACCCTCTTTTCTGGCTATTTAGGGTCTCTGTCTCTGGGGAAACTTTAGATAACGAATGCAAGAGCTCATCCGAGTTCCTCTGCATCTCTCTCTTCACCTTCTGATAAGGAATCGACTGCTGACCGCGCTGGAAGCCTGCAAACCTGCAACATAGTAGCAAAGACGACTACTGCAACTCTGTAACGCTGATCCTGCCGCCTTCTCAACTGTTTTCCTGCTTGTGCATGCTGTGGGGGTAGCCTGCCTCCTCTCTGCACCAGAAGCTCCGAAGAAATCTCCCGTGGGTCGACGGAATCTTCCCCCTGCAACCGCAGGCACCAAAAAGCTGCATTACCGGTCCCTTGGGTCTCCTCTCAGCACGACGAGCAAGGACCCTCGAATCCAGCGACTCTGTCCAAGTGACCCACACAGTCCAGTGACTCTTCAGCCCAAGTTTGGTGGAGGTAAGTCCTTGCCTCACCTCGCTGGGCTGCATTGCTGGGAACCGCGACTTTGCAGCTACTCCGGCCCCTGTGCACTTCCGGCAGAAATCCTTTGTGCACAGCCAAGCCTGGGTCCACAGCACTCTAACCTGCATTGCACGACTTTCTAAGTTGGTCTCCTGCGACGTGGGACTCCTTTGTGCAACTTCAGCAAGCACCGTTTCACACATCTTCGTAGTGCCTGTTTCTGGCACTTCTCCGGGTGCTACTTGCTTCAGTGAGGGCTCTTTGTCTTGCTCAACGTCCCTTCTCTCTTCAGGTCCAATTTGCGACCTCCTGGTCCCTCCTAGGCCCCAGCAGCGTCCAAAAACGCCAAACGCACGATTTGCAGCTAGCAAGGCTTGTTGGCGTCCTTTCGGCGGGAAAACACTTCTGCACGACTCTCTAAGGCGAGAGGGATCCGTCCACCAAAGGGGAAGTCTCTAGCCTTTTTCGTTCCTGCAGAAACCTCAGCTTCTTCTGTCCAGTAGAAGCTTCTTTGCACCCGCAGCTGGCATTTCCTGGGCATCTGCCCATCTCCGACTTGCCTGTGACTTTTGGACTTGGTCCCCTTGTTCCACAGGTACCCTAGATTGGAAATCCACAGTTGTTGCATTGCTGGTTTGTGTCTTTCCTGCATTATTCCTCTAACACGACTTCTTTGTCCTTAGGGGAACTTTAGTGCACTTTGCACTCACTTTTCAGGGTCTTGGGGAGGGTTATTTTTCTAACTCTCACTATTTTCTAATAGTCCCAGCGACCCTCTACAAGGTCACATAGGTTTGAGGTCCATTCGTGGTTCGCATTCCACTTTTGGAGTATATGGTTTGTGTTGCCCCTATCCCTATGTTTCCCCATTGCATCCTATTGTAACTATACATTGTTTGCACTGTTTTCTAAGACTATACTGCATATTTTTGCTATTGTGTATATATATCTTGTGTATATTTCCTATCCTCTCACTGAGGGTACACTCTAAGATACTTTGGCATATTGTCATAAAAATAAAGTACCTTTATTTTTAGTATAACTGTGTATTGTGTTTTCTTATGATATTGTGCATATGACACTAAGTGGTACTGTAGTAGCTTCACACGTCTCCTAGTTCAGCCTAAGCTGCTCTGCTAAGCTACCATTATCTATCAGCCTAAGCTGCTAGACACCCTATACACTAATAAGGGATAACTGGGCCTGGTGCAAGTTGCAAGTACCCCTTGGTACTCACTACAAGCCAGTCCAGCCTCCTACATTGGTTGTGCAGTGGTGGGATAAGTGCTTGAGACTACTTACCACTCTTGTCATTGTACTTTTCATAAGAGAAAAATATACAAAACAAGGTCAGTGTATATACACATAGCCAAAAAGTTTTGCATTTCCTCTTTTCACTCTTTTCTAAGTGCTGAAAAGTACCTCTAAACTTTCAAAAAGTTCTTAAAAGTTTAAAAAGTTTTTTTCTGTCTTTCCAAAAAGTTCTGAAAACTTTTTTCTCTTTCTCTATCACTTTAACTCTCTCTAAAAATGTCTGGCACAGGCCAAAATGTTGATCTGTCCAAACTTGCATATGACAACCTTAGCTGGAAAAGTGCAAGGAGTCTCTGTATAGAGAGAGGTTTGAGTGTAGGGAAGAATCCTTCCTTGGAACTGTTACTTAATATGCTTAGAGAACAGAATAAGGCCATAGGTGCCTCATCTGTTGAAAAAGTACCTCATAGTTCTCAATCTGATTCAGGGACTCCCCCAGGAAAAGATTCAGGAAAGAAACTTCCTAGCCTGCCCATTACTAGACAGTCTAGCATAGATGGTAAAGATGATGAACCACACCATATAAATAGTGTTGTCTCACATCATAGCAAAAGCATTTATTCTCACCATACTGGTAGTAATGTTTCTGTTAACCAAGCTGTTAGGGTGGCTTCTGTAAGGGACAGGTCTCCTTCTGTTCATTCCCATCATAGCTCTGTTTCTAGGAATGTCCCTCCCACCAACCCTGATGACAGAATGTTAGAGCGGGAACTCAATAAGTTGAGGGTGGAACAAACCAGACTGAAGCTTAAAAAGCAACAGCTGGATTTGGATAGACAGTCTTTTGAATTAGAGAAGGAAAGACAGAAGTTGGGTTTAGAAACCCATGGTGGCAGCAGCAGTATTCATCATAGTCATCCTGCAAAAGAGCATGATTCCAGGAATCTGCACAAGATAGTTCCCCCTTATAAGGAGGGGGATAACATTAACAAGTGGTTTGCTGCACTTGAGAGGGCCTGTGTTGTACAGGATGTCCCTCAAAGGC
The DNA here is from genome assembly GCF_031143425.1 of Pleurodeles waltl. NCBI lineage: Eukaryota > Metazoa > Chordata > Amphibia > Caudata > Salamandridae > Pleurodeles > Pleurodeles waltl. The sequence continues at coordinate 8,371,984 of NC_090438.1, read as the reverse complement.
AGTGGGCTGCTATCCTATGGCTATCATTTAGTGGAAAAGGTAGGGATAGGCTCCTTACTGTGAAAGAAAATGATGCTAATAATTTCCAAGTTCTTAAGAATGCACTCCTGGATGGTTATGGCTTAACCACTGAACAGTACAGGATAAAGTTCAGAGAGACCAAAAAGGAGTCTTCACAAGACTGGGTTGATTTCATTGACCATTCAGTGAAGGCCTTGGAAGGGTGGTTACATGGCAGTAAAGTTACTGATTATGACAGCCTGTATAACTTAATCCTGAGAGAGCATATTCTTAATAATTGTGTGTCTGATTTGTTGTACCAGTACTTGGTGGACTCTGATCTGACCTCTCCCCAAGAATTGGGAAAGAAGGCAGACAAATGGGTAAGAACAAGAGTGAACAGAAAAGTTCATACAGGGGGTGACAAAGATGGCAACAAAAAGAAGGATGGTAAGTCTTCTGACAAGGGTGGGGACAAATCTAAAAATGAGTCTTCATCAGGCCCACAAAAACACCCTGGTGGGGGTGGTGGGTCCAAATCCTCCTTTAATCAGAACAAGGAAAAGAAACCATGGTGCTATTTATGTAAAATAAAAGGCCATTGGACAACAGATCCCAGTTGTCCAAAGAAAGGCACCACTGCTCCTACCACTACAACCCCTACTGCTACACCTAGTGTCCCTACTAATAGCAGTGGTGGTGGGAGCAAACCTACTAACAGCCAATCCAAGGGAGTAGCTGGGCTCACTTTTGGTAATTTAGTTGGGGTTGGTCTAATTAGGGAGACCACAGAGGCTACTTTAGTCTCTGAAGGGGCTATTGATTTAGCCACTTTGGTTGCTTGCCCCCATAACTTGGAGAAGTACAAGCAACTAACCCTAATAAATGGTGTTGAGGTCCAGGCCTACAGGGACACAGGTGCCAGTGTCACAATGGTGATTGAGAAACTGGTGCACCCTGAACAACACATACTTGGACACCAGTACCAAGTAACCGATGCTCACAACATAACACAAAGCCACCCCATGGCTGTTGTAAATCTCAACTGGGGGGGGTTAACTGGTCCAAAGAAAGTTGTGGTAGCTTCAGATTTACCTGTAGACTGTCTATTAGGGAATGATTTGGAGACATCAGCTTGGTCAGATGTGGAGTTGGAGGCCCATGCAGCAATGCTGGGCATCCCAGGGCATATTTTTGCTTTGACAAGGGCTCAGGCCAAAAAGCAAAAAGGACATGGAAGCTTGGATCCTGGAACAATGGACCAAGTGCTCCCTAAAGCTAGGGCTAGTAGAAGCAAACCACTTCCTACTATCCCTCCCTCTACAGTGGATTCAACTTCTGAGGAAGAAGAATTCCCTCCCTGTGCAGAACCTACACCAGAGGAGCTGGAAGCAGACACTGCTGAGCTTTTGGGTGAAGGGGGGCCTGCCAGGGGGGAGCTGAGTGTGGCACAGCAAACCGGTCCCACATTAGAGGGTCTCAGACAGCAAGCTGTCAAACAGGCTAATGGGGATGTCAGTGACTCTCACAGAGTTTACTGGGAGGACAACCTCTTGTACACTGAGCATAGGGATCCTAAACCTGGAGCTGCCAGGAGATTAGTGATTCCTCAGGAGTACAGAAAGTTCCTCCTAACACTGGCACATGACATTCCCTTAGCTGGGCATCTAGGAAAAATGAAAACTTGGGACAGGCTTGTTCCCCTGTTTCATTGGCCTAGAATGTCTGAGGACACAAAGGAATTTTGTAAGTCCTGTGAAACCTGTCAAGCCAGTGGCAAGACAGGTGGCACCCCAAAGGCACCCCTTATCCCACTGCCTGTGGTTGGGGTTCCCTTTAAAAGGGTAGGGGTTGACATAGTTGGCCCCCTTGACCCTCCTACTGCTTCAGGCAATAGGTTTATCTTGGTGGTAGTGGACCATGCCACAAGATATCCTGAAGCTATTCCTTTAAGGACCACTACAGCACCTGCAGTGGCAAAGGCCCTCCTGGGAATATTTTCCAGGGTGGGCTTCCCAAAGGAAGTAGTATCAGACAGAGGAAGCAATTTCATGTCTGCATACTTAAAGGCCATGTGGAAGGAGTGTGGTGTAACGTACAAGTTCACAACACCCTATCATCCACAAACAAATGGACTGGTGGAGAGATTTAATAAAACTCTCAAAGGCATGATTATGGGTCTCCCTGAAAAACTCCGCAGGAGATGGGATATCCTTCTACCATGCCTCCTTTTTGCCTACAGGGAGGTACCCCAGAAAGGAGTGGGCTTCAGCCCCTTTGAACTTCTTTTTGGACACCCTGTTAGGGGTCCACTCACACTTGTAAAGGAGGGTTGGGAACAACCTTTAAAAGCTCCTAAGCAGGATATTGTGGACTATGTACTTGGCCTCAGATCAAGGATGGCTGAGTACATGAAAAAGGCAAGTAAAAACCTTCAGGCCAGCCAAGAGCTCCAGAAGCAATGGCATGATCAGAAGGCTGTTTTGGTTCAGTACCAACCAGGGCAGAAAGTGTGGGTCTTGGAGCCTGTGGCCCCAAGAGCACTCCAGGATAAATGGAGTGGACCCCACACAATTGTTGAAAAGAAGGGTGAAGTCACCTACTTGGTTGACTTAGGCACTGCCAGGAGTCCCCTTAGGGTACTCCATGTCAACCGCCTGAAACCCTACTATAACAGGGCTGATCTCACCCTGCTCATGGCAACTGATGAGGGACAGGAAGAAGACAGTGATCCTCTACCTGATCTCTTCTCTTCCACAGAACAAGATGCTCTTGTGGAAGGTGTAGTTTTGGCTGATTGTCTTACTGCTGAGCAGAAAGATAATTGCATAAATCTCCTAGATCAATTTTCAGAACTCTTCTCTACTGTGCCAGGCACCACTTCTTTGTGTGAGCACACTATAGATACTGGAGACAGTTTACCTGTCAAAAGTAAGATCTATAGGCAGCCTGACCATGTCAGGGACCTCATAAAGCAAGAAGTTCAGAAAATGTTGGAACTCGGAGTGGTTGAGCACTCTGACAGTCCATGGGCTTCTCCTGTGGTACTGGTACCAAAACCCAATTCTAAAGATGGAAAGAAGGAAATGCGGTTTTGTGTAGACTATAGAGGTCTCAACTTGGTAACCAAAACTGATGCTCACCCTATACCCAGGGCAGATGAGCTTATAGATACACTGGCATCTGCCAAGTATCTAAGCACTTTTGATTTGACTGCAGGGTATTGGCAGATCAAATTATCAGAAGATGCTAAACCTAAGACTGCATTTTCTACCATTGGAGGACATTACCAGTTTACTGTAATGCCTTTTGGTTTGAAAAATGCACCTGCCACTTTTCAGAGGTTGGTGAACACAGTCCTGCAAGGGCTGGAAGCTTTCAGTGCAGCATATTTGGACGATATAGCTGTCTTTAGCTCCAGCTGGGATGATCACCTGGTCCACCTATGGAAAGTTTTGGAGGCCCTGCAAAAGGCAGGCCTCACTATCAAGGCTTCAAAGTGCCAGATAGGGCAGGGTAAGGTGGTTTATCTGGGACACCTTGTTGGTGGGGAACAGATTGCACCACTTCAGGGGAAAATCCAAACTATTATTGATTGGGTTCCCCCTATCACTCAGACTCAGGTGAGAGCCTTCCTAGGCCTCACTGGGTATTACAGGAGGTTCATTAAGAACTATGGCTCCATTGCAGCCCCTCTTAATGACCTCACATCCAAGAAAATGCCTAAAAAGGTATTATGGACAGCAAACTGTCAGAAAGCTTTTGAGGAGCTGAAGCAGGCCATGTGCTCTGCACCTGTCCTGAAAAGCCCTTGTTACTCTAAAAAATTCTATGTCCAAACTGATGCATCTGAATTAGGAGTAGGGGCAGTCCTATCACAACTTAATTCTGAGGGCCAGGATCAACCTGTTGCTTTTATTAGTAGAAGGTTGACCCCTAGAGAAAAGCGTTGGTCTGCCATTGAGAGGGAGGCCTTTGCTGTGGTCTGGGCTCTGAAGAAGTTGAGGCCATACCTGTTTGGCACTCACTTCATTGTTCAGACAGACCACAAACCTCTACTTTGGCTGAAACAAATGAAAGGTGAAAATCCTAAATTGTTGAGGTGGTCCATATCCCTACAGGGAATGGACTATACAGTGGAACATAGACCTGGGAGTAGCCACTCCAATGCAGATGGACTCTCCAGATATTTCCACTTAGACAATGAAGACTCATCAGGTCATGGCTAGTCTTATTGTCCTTCGTTTGGGGGGGGGTTGTGTAGGAAAGTACCATCTTGCCTGTCATGTTACCCCCATTTTTCACTGTATATATGTTGTTTTAGTTGTATGTGTCACTGGGACCCTGGTAACCCAGGGCCCCAGTGCTCATAAGTGTGCCTGAATGTGTTACCTGTGTAGTGACTAACTGTCTCACTGAGGCTCTGCTAATCAGAACCTCAGTGGTTATGCTCTCTCATTTCTTTCCAAATTGTCACTAACAGGCTAGTGACCATTTTTACCAATTTACATTGGCTTACTGGAACACCCTTATAATTCCCTAGTATATGGTACTGAGGTACCCAGGGTATTGGGGTTCCAGGAGATCCCTATGGGCTGCAGCATTCCTTTTGCCACCCATAGGGAGCTCTGACAATTCTTACACAGGCCTGCCACTGCAGCCTGAGTGAAATAATGTCCACGTTATTTCACAGCCATTTTACACTGCACTTAAGTAACTTATAAGTCACCTATATGTCTAACCTTTACCTGGTAAAGGTTAGGTGCAAAGTTACTTAGTGTGAGGGCACCCTGGCACTAGCCAAGGTGCCCCCACATTGTTCAGAGCCAATTCCCTGAACTTTGTGAGTGCGGGGACACCATTACACGCGTGCACTACATATAGGTCACTACCTATATGTAGCTTCACAATGGTAACTCCGAATATGGCCATGTAACATGTCTATGATCATGGAATTGCCCCCTCTATGCCATCCTGGCATAGTTGGCACAATCCCATGATCCCAGTGGTCTGTAGCACAGACCCTGGTACTGCCAAACTGCCCTTCCTGGGGTTTCACTGCAGCTGCTGCTGCTGCCAACCCCTCAGACAGGCATCTGCCCTCCTGGGGTCCAGCCAGGCCTGGCCCAGGATGGCAGAAGAAAGAACTTCCTCTGAGAGAGGGTGTGACACTCTCTCCCTTTGGAAAATGGTGTGAAGGCAGGGGAGGAGTAGCCTCCCCCAGCCTCTGGAAATGCTTTCTTGGGCACAGATGTGCCCAATTCTGCATAAGCCAGTCTACACCGGTTCAGGGACCCCTTAGCCCCTGCTCTGGCGCGAAACTGGACAAAGGAAAGGGGAGTGACCACTCCCCTGACCTGCACCTCCCCTGGGAGGTGTCCAGAGCTCCTCCAGTGTGCTCCAGACCTCTGCCATCTTGGAAACAGAGGTGCTGCTGGCACACTGGACTGCTCTGAGTGGCCAGTGCCACCAGGTGACGTCAGAGACTCCTGCTGATAGGCTCCTTCAGGTGTTAGTAGCCTATCCTCTCTCCTAGGTAGCCAAACCCTCTTTTCTGGCTATTTAGGGTCTCTGTCTCTGGGGAAACTTTAGATAACGAATGCAAGAGCTCATCCGAGTTCCTCTGCATCTCTCTCTTCACCTTCTGATAAGGAATCGACTGCTGACCGCGCTGGAAGCCTGCAAACCTGCAACATAGTAGCAAAGACGACTACTGCAACTCTGTAACGCTGATCCTGCCGCCTTCTCGACTGTTTTCCTGCTTGTGCATGCTGTGGGGGTAGCCTGCCTCCTCTCTGCACCAGAAGCTCCGAAGAAATCTCCCGTGGGTCGACGGAATCTTCCCCCTGCAACCGCAGGCACCAAAAAGCTGCATTACCGGTCCCTTGGGTCTCCTCTCAGCACGACGAGCGAGGTCCCTCGAATCCAGCGACTCTGTCCAAGTGACCCCCACAGTCCAGTGACTCTTCAGCCCAAGTTTGGTGGAGGTAAGTCCTTGCCTCACCTCGCTGGGCTGAATTGCTGGGAACCGCGACTTTGCAGCTACTCCGGCCCCTGTGCACTTCCGGCGGAAATCCTTTGTGCACAGCCAAGCCTGGGTCCACGGCACTCTAACCTGCATTGCACGACTTTCTAAGTTGGTCTCCGGCGACGTGGGACTCCTTTGTGCAACTTCGGCGAGCACCATTTCACGCATCCTTGTAGTGCCTGTATCTGGCACTTCTCCGGGTGCTACCCACTTTAGTGAGGGCTCTTTGTCTTGCTCGACGTCCCCTCTCTCTTCAGTTCCAATTTGCGACCTCCTGGTCCCTCCTTGGCGCCAGCAGCGTCCAAAAACGCCAAACGCACGATTTGCAGCTAGCAAGGCTTGTTGGCATCCTTTTGGCGGGAAACCACTTTTGCACAACTTTCCAAAGCGAGTGGGATCCTTCCACCAAAGGGGAAGTCTCTAGCCCTTTTCGTTCCTGCATAAACCTCAGCTTCTTCTGTCCAGTAGAAGCTTCTTTGCACCCGCAGCTGGCATTTCCTGGGCATCTGCCCATCTCCGACTTGCCTGTGACTTTTGGACTTGGTCCCCTTGTTCCACAGGTACCCTAGATTGGAAATCCACAGTTGTTGCATTGCTGGTTTGTGTCTTTCCTGCATTATTCCTCTAACACGACTTCTTTGTCCTTAGGGGAACTTTAGTGCACTTTGCACTCACTTTTCAGGGTCTTGGGGAGGGTTATTTTTCTAACTCTCACTATTTTCTAATAGTCCCAGCGACCCTCTACAAGGTCACATAGGTTTGGGGTCCATTCGTGGTTCGCATTCCACTTTTGGAGTATATGGTTTGTGTTGCCCCTATCCCTATGTTTCCCCATTGCATCCTATTGTAACTATACATTGTTTGCACTGTTTTCTAAGACTATACTGCATATTTTTGCTATTGTGTATATATATCTTGTGTATATTTCCTATCCTCTCACTGAGGGTACACTCTAAGATACTTTGGCATATTGTCATAAAAATAAAGTACCTTTATTTTTAGTATGACTGTGTATTGTGTTTTCTTATGATATTGTGCATATGACACTAAGTGGTATTGTAGTAGCTTCACACGTCTCCTAGTTCAGCCTAAGCTGCTCTGCTAAGCTACCATTATCTATCAGCCTAAGCTGCTAGACACCCTATACACTAATAAGGGATAACTGGGCCTGGTGCAAGGTGCAAGTACCCCTTGGTACTCACTACAAGCCAGTCCAGCCTCCTACAAATGGACCAAGTGCTCCCAAAAGCTAGGGCTAGTAGAAGTAAAGCACTTCCTACTATCCCTCCCTCTACAGTGGATTCTAATTCTGAGGAAGAAGAATTTCCACCCTGTGCAGAACCTACACCAGAGGAGCTGGAAGCAGACACTGCTGAGCTTTTGGGTGAAGGGGGGCCTGCCAGGGAGGAGCTGAGTGTGGCACAGCAAACCTGTCCCACACTAGAGGGTCTAAGACAGCAAGCTGTCAAACAAGCTAATGGGGATGTCAGTGACTCTCACAGAGTTTACTGGGAGGACAACCTCTTGTACACTGAAGCAAGGGATCCAAAACCTGGAGCTGACAGGAGATTGGTGATTCCTCAGGAGTACAGAAAGTTCCTCCTAACTCTTGCTCACGACATTCCCCTTGCTGGACATTTGGGGCAAATGAAAACTTGGGACAGGCTTGTTCCCTTGTTTCATTGGCATAGAATGTCTGAGGACACAAAAGAATTTTGTAAGTCCTGTGAAACCTGTCAAGCCAGTGGCAAGACAGGTGGCACTCCAAAGGCACCCCTTATTCCACTGCCTGTGGTTGGGGTTCCCTTTGAAAGGGTAGGGGTTGACATAGTTGGCCCCCTTGACCCTCCTACTGCTTCAGGCAATAGGTTTATCTTGGTGGTAGTGGACCATGCCACCAGATACCCTGAAGCAATTCCTCTAAGGACCACTACAGCTCCTGCAGTGGCAAAGGCCCTCCTGGGAATATTTTCCAGGGTGGGCTTCCCAAAAGAGGTAGTTTCAGACAGAGGAAGCAATTTCATGTCTGCTTACTTGAAGGCCATGTGGAAGGAGTGTGGTGTGACTTATAAGTTCACTACACCCTATCATCCACAAACAAATGGACTGGTGGAGAGATTTAACAAAACTCTCAAAGGCATGATTATGGGTCTCACTGAAAAACTCCGCAGGAGATGGGATATCCTGTTACCATGCCTCCTTTTTGCCTACAGGGAGGTACCCCAGAAAGGAGTGGGCTTCAGCCCCTTTGAACTCCTCTTTGGACACCCTGTCAGGGGTCCACTAACACTTGTCAAGGAGGGTTGGGAACAACCTTTAAAAGCTCCAAAACAAGATATTGTGGATTATGTACTTGGCCTCAGATCAAGGATGGCTGAGTACATGAAAAAGGCCAGTAAAAACCTTCAGGCCAGCCAAGAGCACCAGAAGCAATGGCATGACCAGAAAGCTGTTTTGGTTCAGTACCAACCAGGGCAGAAAGTGTGGGTCTTGGAGCCTGTGGCCCCAAGAGCACTCCAAGATAAATGGAGTGGAACCCACACAATTGTTGAGAAAAAGGGTGAAGTCACCTACTTAGTTGACTTAGGCACTGCCAGGAGTCCCCTTAGGGTGTTCCATGTCAATCGCCTGAAACCCTACTATGACAGGGCTGATCTCACCCTGCTCATGGCAACTGATGAGGGACAGGAAGAAGACAGTGATCCTCTACCTGATCTCTTCTCTTCCACAGAACAAGATGCTCTAGTGGAAGGTGTAGTTTTGGCTGATTGTCTTACTGCTGAGCAGAAAGACCATTGCATAAATCTCCTGGGTCAGTTTTCTGAACTCTTCTCTACTGTGCCAGGTACCACTTCTTGGTGTGAGCACACTATAGATACTGGAGACAGCTTGACTGTCAAAAGTAAGATCTATAGGCAGCCTGACCATGTCAGGGACTGCATAAAGCAAGAAGTGCAGAAAATGTTAGAACTGGGAGTCTTTGAGCACTCTGAAAGTCCATGGGCCTCTCCTGTGGTACTTGTACCAAAACCTCATTCCAAAGATGGAAAGAAGGAAATGCGGTTTTGTGTAGACTACAGAGGTCTCAACCAGGTAACCAAAACTGATGCTCACCCTATACCCAGGGCAGATGAGCTCATAGATACACTGGCATCTGCCAAGTATCTAAGCACTTTTGATTTGACTGCAGGGTATTGGCAGATCAAATTATCAGAAGATGCTAAACCTAAAACAGCATTTGCAACCATTGGAGGCCATTACCAATTCACAGTAATGCCTTTTGGATTGAAAAATGCACCTGCCACTTTTCAGAGGTTGGTGAACACAGTCCTGCAAGGGCTGGAAGCTTTCAGTGCAGCATATCTGGATGATATAGCTGTCTTTAGCTCCAGCTGGGATGATCACCTGGTCCACCTATGGAAAGTTTTGGAGGCCCTGCAAAAGGCAGGTCTCTCTATCAAGGCTTCAAAGTGCCAGATAGGGCAGGGTAAGGTGGTTTATCTGGGACACCTTGTTGGTGGGGAACAGATTGCACCACTTCAGGGGAAAATCCAAACTATTATAGATTGGGTTCCCCCTACTACTCGGACTCAGGTGAGAGCCTTTCTATGCCTCACTGGGTATTACAGGAGGTTCATTAAGAACTATGGCTCCATTGCAGCACCTCTTAATGACCTCACAACCAAGAAAATGCCTAAAAAGGTATTATGGACAGCAAACTGTCAGAAAGCTTTTGAGGAGCTGAAGCAGGCCATGTGCTCTGCACATGTCCTGAAAAGCCCTTGTTACTCTAAAAAATTCTATGTCCAAACTGATGCATCTGAATTAGGAGTAGGGGCAGTCCTATCACAACTTAATTCTGAGGGCCAGGATCAACCTGTTGCTTTTATTAGTAGGAGGTTGACCCCTAGAGAAAAGCGTTGGTCTGCCATAGAGAGGGAGGCCTTTGCTGTGGTCTGGGCACTGAAGAAGTTGAGGCCATACCTGTTTGGCACTCACTTCATTGTTCAGACAGACCACAAACCTCTACTTTGGCTAAAAAAATTAAAGGTGAAAATCCTAAATTGTTGAGGTGGTCCATATCCCTACAGGGAATGGACTATACAGTGGAACATAGACCTGGGAGCAGCCACTCGAATGCAGATGGACTCTCCAGATATTTCCTCTTAGACAATGAAGACTCATCAGGTCATGGCTAGTCTTATTGTCCTTCGTTTGGGTGGGGGGTTGTGTAGGAAAGTACCATCTTGCCTGGCATGTTACCCCTATTTTTCACTGTATATATGTTGTTTTAGTTGTATGTGTCACTGGGACCCTGCCTGCCAGGGCCCCAGTGCTCATAAGTGTGACTGAATGTGTTACCTGTGTTATGACTAACTGTCTCACTGAGGCTCTGCTATCCAGAACCTCAGTGGTTATGCTCTCTCATTTCTTTCAAATTGTCACTAACAGGCTAGTGACCAATTTTACCAATTTACATTTGCTTACTGGAACACCCTTATAATTCCCTAGTATATGGTACTGAGGTACCCAGGGTATTGGGGTTCCAGGAGATTCCTATGGGCTGCAGCATTTCTTTTGCCACCCATAGGGAGCTCTGTCAATTCTTACACAGGCCTGCCACTGCAGCCTGAGTGAAATAACGTCCATGTTATTTCACAGCCATTTTACACTGCACTTAAGTAACTTATAAGTCACCTATATGTCTAACCTTTACCTGGTAAAGGTTAGGGGCAAAGTTACTAAGTGTGAGGGCACCCTGGCACTAGCCAAGGTGCCCCCACATTGTTCAGGGCCAATTCCCTGGACTTTGTGAGTGCGGGGACACCATTACACGCGTGCACTACATATAGGTCACTACCTATATGTAGCTTCACAATGGTAACTCCGAATATGGCCATGTAACATGTCTATGATCATGGAATTGCCCCCTCTATGCCATCCTGGCATAGTTGGCACAATCCCATGATCCCAGTGGTCTGTAGCACAGACCCTGGTACTGCCGAACTGCCTTTCCTGGGGTTTCACTGCAGCTGCTGCTGCTGCCAACCCCTCAGACAGGTTTCTGCCCTCCTGGTGCCCAGCCAGGCTTGTCCCAGGATGGCAGAACAAAGGACTTCCTCTGAGAGAGGGTGTTACACCCTCTCCCTTTGGAAAATGGTGTGGAGGCAGGGGAGGAGCAGCCTCCCCCAGCCTCTGGAAATGCTTTCATGGGCACTTTTGGTGCCCATTTCTGCATAAGCCAGTCTACACCGGTTCAGGGACCCCTTAGCCCTGCTCTGGCGCGAAACTGGACAAAGGAAAGGGGAGTGACCACTCCCCTGACCGTAACGTCCCCTGGGATGTGTCCAGAGCTCCTCCAGTGTGCTCCAGACCTCTGCCATCTTGGAAACAGAGGTGCTTCTGGCACACTGGACTGCTCTGAGTGGCCAGTGCCACCAGGTGACGTCAGAGACTCCTTCTGATAGGCTCCTTCAGGTGTTGCTAGCCTATCCTCTCTCCTAGGTAGCCAAACCCTCTTTTCTGGCTATTTAGGGTCTTTGTCTCTGGGGAAACTTTAGATAACGAATGCAAGAGCTCATCAGAGTTCCTCTGCATCTCTCTCTTCACCTTCTGCCAAGGAATCGACTGCTGGCCGCGCTGGAAGCCTGCAAAACTGCAACATAGTGGCAAAGACGACTACTGCAACTCTGTAACGCTGATCCTGCCGCCTTCTCGACTGTTTTCCTGGTGGTGCATGCTGTGGGGGTAGTTTGCCTCCTCTCTTCACTAGAAGCTCCGAAGAAATCTCCCGTGGGTCGACGGAATCTTCCCCCTGCAACCGCAGGCACCAAAAAGCTGCATTACCAGTTCCTGGGGACTCCTCTCAGCACGATGAGCGAGGTCCCTTGAATCCAGCAACTCTGTCCAAGTGACTCCCACAGTCCAGTGACTCTTCAGTCCAAGTTTGGTGGAGGTAAGTCCTTGCCTCCCCACGCCAGACTGCATTGCTGGTAACCGCGACTTTTGCAGCTACTCCGGCACTTGTGCACTTCCGGTGCAAATCCTTTGTGCACAGCCAAGCCTGGGTCCACGGCACTCTAACCTGCATTGCACGACTTTCTAAGGTGGTCTCCGGCGACGTGGGACTCCTTTGTGTAACTTCGGGTGAGCACCATTTCATGCATCCTCATAGTGCGTGTTTCTGGCACTTCTCTGGGTGCTACCTGCTGCTGAGAGGGCTCCTTATCTTGCTCGACGTCCCCTTTACCTCCTGGTCCAATTTGCGATCACCTGGTCCCTCCTGGGCCACAGCAGCATCCAAAAACGCTAACCGCACGATTTGCAGCTAGCAAGGCTTGTTGGCATTCTTTCGGCAGGAAAACACTTCTGCACAACTCTCCACTGCGAATGGGATCCGTCCACCAAAGGAGAAGTCTCTAGCCCTTTTCATTCCTGCAGAATCCTCAGCTTCTTCTGTCCAGTAGAAGCTTCTTTGCACCCACAGCTGGCATTTCCTGGGCATCTGCCCATCTCCGACTTGCTTGTGACTTTTGGACTTGGTCCCCTTGTTCCACAGGTACCCTCGACTAGAAATCCATCGTTGTTGCATTGCTGGGTTGTGTCTTTCCTGCAGAATTCCCCTATCACAGCTTCTATGTCCTTTGGGGAACTTTAGTGCACTTTGCACTCACTTTTCAGGGTCTTGGGGTGGGCTATTTTTCTAACCCTTACTATTTTCTAATAGTCCCAGCGACCCTCTACAAGGTCACATAGGTTTGGGGTCCATTCGTGGTTCGCATTCCACTTTTGGAGTATATGGTTTGTGTTGCCCCTATCCCTATGTGTCCCCATTGCATCCTATTGTAACTATACATTGTTTGCACTGTTTTCTAAGACTATACTGCATATTTTTGGTATTGTGTACATATATCTTGTGTATATTTGCTATCCTCATACTGAGGGTACACTCTGAGATACTTTGGCATATTGTCATAAAAATAAAGTACCTTTATTTTTAGTATATCTGTGTATTGTGTTTTCTTATGATATTGTGCAAGTGACACTAGTGGTACTGTAGGAGCTTCACTCGTCTCCTAGTTCAGCCTAAGCTGCTCTGCTAAGCTACCATTATCTATCAGCCTATGCTGCTAGACACCCTATACACTAATAAGGGATAACTGGGCCTGGTGCAAGGTGCAAGTACCCCTTGGTACTCACTACAAGCCAGTCCAGCCTCCTACACAAGGGAGTAGCTGGGCTCACTATTGGTAACTTAGTTGGGGTTGGTCTGATTAGGGAGACCACAGAGACTGTGTTAGTCTCTGAGGGGACTATTGATTTAGCCACCTTAGTTGCTTGTCCCCTTAACATGGATAAGTACAAGCAACTACCCCTAATAAATGGTGTTGAGGTTCAGGCCTACAGGGACACAGGTGCCAGTGTCACAATGGTGATAGAGAAACTGGTCCACCCTGACCAACACCTACTTGGTCACCAGTACCAAGTAATCGATGCTCACAACAACACACTTAGCCACCCCATGGCTGTTGTAAATCTCAACTGGGGGGGGGGGGATACTGGTCCAAAGAAAGTTGTGGTAGCCTCAGATTTATCTGTAGACTGTCTACTAGGAAATGATTTGGAGACATCAGCTTGGTCAGATGTGGAGTTGGAGGCCCATGCAACAATGCTGGGCATCCCAGGGCATATTTTTGCTTTAACCAGGGCTCAGGCCAAAAAGCAAAAAGGACAGGGAAACTTGGATCCTGGAATAATGGACCAAGTGCTCCCTAAAGCTAGGGCTAGTAGAAGTAAAGCACTTCCTACTATCCCTCCCTCTACATTGGATTCTAATTCTGAGGAAGAAGAATTTCCACCCTGTGCAGAACCTACACCAGAGGAGCTGGAAGCAGACACTGCTGAGCTGTTGGGTGAAGGGGGGCCTGCCAGGGAGGAGCTGAGTGTGGCACAGCAGACCTCTCCCACACTAGAGGGTCTAAGACAGCAAGCTGTCAAACAAGCAAATGGGGATGTCAGTGACTCTCACAGAGTTTACTGGGAGGACAACCTCTTGTACACTGAAGCAAGGGATCCAAAACCTGGAGCTGCCAGGAGATTGGTGATTCCTCAGGAGTACAGAAAGTTCCTTCTAACTCTTGCTCACGACATTCCCCTTGCTGGACATTTGGGGCAAATGAAAACTTGGGACAGGCTTGTTCCCTTGTTTCATTGGTCTAGAATGTCTGAGGACACAAAAGAATTTTGTAAGTCCTGTGAAACCTGTCAAGCCAGTGGCAAGACAGGTGGCACTCCAACGGCACCCCTTATTCCACTGCCTGTGGTTGGGGTTCCCTTTGAAAGGGTAGGGGTTGACATAGTTGGCCCCCTTGACCCTCCTACTGCTTCAGGCAATAGGTTTATCTTGGTGGTAGTGGACCATGCCACCAGATATCCTGAAGCAATTCCTCTAAGGACCACTACAGCTCCTGCAGTGGCAAAGGCCCTCCTGGGAATATTTTCCAGGTTGGGCTTCCCAAAAGAGGTGGTATCAGACAGGGGAAGCAATTTCATGTCTGCTTACTTAAAGGCCATGTGAAAGGAGTGTGGTGTGTCTTACAAGTTCACTACACCCTATCATCCACAAACAAATGGACTGGTGGAGAGATTTAACAAAACTCTCAAAGGCATGATTATGGGTGTCCCTGAAAAACTCTGCAGGAGATGGGATATCCTGTTACCATGCCTCCTTTTTGTCTACAGGGAGGTACCCCAGAAAGGAGTGGGCTTCAGCCCCTTTGAACTCCTCTTTGGACACCCTGTTAGGGGTCCACTAACACTTGTCAAGGAGGGTTGGGAACAACCTTTAGAAGCTCCAAAGCAAGATATTGTGGATTATGTACTTGGCCTCAGATCAAGGATGGCTGAGTACATGAAAAAGGCCAGTAAAAACCTTCAGGCCAGCCAAGAGCTCCAAAAGCAATGGCATGATCAGAAGGCTGTTTTGGTTCAGTACCAACCAGGGTAGAAAGTGTGGGTCTTGGAGCCTGTGGCCCCAAGAGCACTCCAAGATAAATGGAGTGGACCCCACACAATTTTTGAGAAAAAGGGTGAAGTCACCTACTTAGTTGACTTAGGCACTGCCAGGAGTCCCCTTAGGGTGCTCCATGTCAATCGCCTGAAACCCTACTATGACAGGGCTGATCTCACCCTGCTCATGGCAACTGATGAGGGACAGGAAGAAGACAGTGATCCTCTATCTGATCTCTTCTCTTCCACAGAACAAGATGCTCTTGTGGAAGGTGTAGTTTTGGCTGCAATGCAATGGATGCAATGGGGAA
Organism: Pleurodeles waltl; assembly: GCF_031143425.1. NCBI lineage: Eukaryota > Metazoa > Chordata > Amphibia > Caudata > Salamandridae > Pleurodeles > Pleurodeles waltl. The sequence continues at coordinate 8,356,636 of NC_090438.1, read as the reverse complement.
ACATAGGGATAGGGGCAACACAAACCATATACTCCAAAAGTGGAATGCGAACCACGAATGGACCCCAAACCTATGTGACCTTGTAGAGGGTCGCTGGGACTATTAGAAAATAGTGAGAGTTAGAGAAATAACCCTCCCCAAGACCCTGAAAAGTGAGTGCAAAATGCACTAAAGTTCCTCTAAGGACAAAGAAGTCGTGTTAGAGGAATAATGCAGAAAAGACACAAACCAGCAATGCAACAACTGTGGATTTCCAATCTAGGGTACCTGTGGAACAAGGGGACCAAGTCCAAAAGTCACAAGCAAGTCAGAGATGGGCAGATGCCCAGGAAATGCCAGCTGCGGGTGCAAAGAAGCTTCGACTGGACAGAAGAAGCTGAGGTTTCTGCAGGAACGAAAAGGTCTAGAGACTTCCCGTTTGGTGGACGGATCCCTCTCGCCTTGGAGAGTCGTGCAGAAGTGTTTTCCCGCCAAAAGGATGCCAACAAGCCTTGCTAGTTGCAAATCGTGCGTTTGGCGTTTTTGGACGCTGCTGGGGCCCAGAAGGGACCAGGAGGTCGCAAATTGGACCTGAAGAGAGAAGGGACGTCGTGCAAGACAAAGAGCCCTCACTGAAGCAGGTAGCTCCCAGAACAGTGCCAGAAACAGGCACTACGATGATGCATGAAACGGTGCTTGCCGAAGTTGCACAAAGAAGTCCCACGTCGCCGGAGACCAACTTAGAAAGTCGTGCAATGCAGGTTAGAGTTCCGTGGACCCAGGCTTGGCTGTGCACAAAGGATTTCCGCCGGAAGTGCACAGGGGCCGGAGTAGCTGCAAAGTCGCGGTTCCCAGCAATGCAGCCCAGCGAGGTGAGGCAAGGACTTACCTCCACCAAACTTGGATTGAAGAGTCACTGGACTGTGGGGGTCACTTGGACAGAGTTGCTGGATTCGAGGTACCTCGCTCGTCTTGCTGAGAGGAGAACCAAGGGACCGGTAATGCAGCTTTTTGGTGCCTGCGGTTGCAGGGGGAAGATTCCGTCGACCCACGGGAGATTTCTTCGGAGCTTCTGGTGCAGAGAGGAGGCAGGCTACCCCCACAGCATGCACAAGCAGGAAAACAGTCGAGAAGGCGGCAGGATCAGCGTTACAGAGTTGCAGTAGTCGTCTTAGCTACTTTGTAGCAGTTTTCCAGGCTTCCAGCGTGGTCAGCAGTAGATTCCTTGACAGAAGGTGAAGAGAGAGATGCAGAGGAACTCTGATGAGCTCTTGCATTCGTTATCTAAAGTTTCCCCAGAGACAGAGACCCTAAATAGCCAGAAAAGAGGGTTTGGCTACCTAGGAGAGAGGATAGGCTAGCAACACCTGAAGGAGCCTATCACAAGGAGTCTCTGACGTCACCTGGTGGCACTGGCCACTCAGAGCAGTCCAGTGTGCCAGCAGCACCTCTGTTTCCAAGATGGCAGAGGTCTGGAGCACACTGGAGGAGCTCTGGACACCTCCCAGGGGAGGTGCAGGTCAGGGGAGTGGTCACTCCCCTTTCCTTTGTCCAGTTTCGCGCCAGAGCAGGGCTAAGGGGTCCCCTGAACCGGTGTAGACTGGCTTATGCAGAATTGGGCACCTCTGTGCCCAACAAAGCATTTCCAGAGGCTGGGGGAGGCTACTCCTCCCCTGCCTTCACACCATTTTCCAAAGGGAGAGGGTGTCACACCCTCTCTAAGAGTAAGTTCTTTGTTCTGCCATCCTGGGCCAGGCCTGGCTGGACCCCAGGAGGGCAGCTGCCTGTCTGAGGGGTTGGCAGCAGCAGCAGCTGCAGTGAAACCCCAGGAAGGGCAGTTTGGCAGTACCAGGGTCTGTGCTACAGACCACTGGGATCATGGGATTGTGCCAACTATGCCAGGATGGCATAGAGGGGGCAATTCCATGATCATAGACATGTTACATGGCCATATTCGGAGTTACCATTGTGAAGCTACATATAGGTAGTGACCTATATGTAGTGCACGCGTGTAATGGTGTCCCCGCACTCACAAAGTTCAGGGAATTGGCTCTGAACAATGTGGGGGCACCTTGGCTAGGTCAGGGTGCCCTCACACTAAGTAACTTTGCACCTAACCTTTACCAGGTAAAGGTTAGACATATAGGTGACTTATAAGTTACTTAAGTGCAGTGTAAAATGGCTGTGAAATAACGTGGACGTTATTTCACTCAGGCTGCAGTGGCAGGCCTGTGTAAGAATTGTCAGAGCTCCCTATGGGTGGCAAAAGAAATGCTGCAGCCCATAGGGATCTCCTGGAACCCCAATACCCTGGGTACCTCAGTACCATATACTAGGGAATTATAAGGGTGTTCCAGTAAGCCAATGTAAATTGGTAAAAATGGTCACTAGCCTGTCAGTGACAATTTGGAAAGAAATGAGAGAGCATAACCACTGAGGTTCTGATTAGCAGAGCCTCAGTGAGACAGTTAGTTACTACACAGGTACCACATTCAGGCACACTTATGAGCACTGGGGCCCTGGGTTACCAGGGTCCCAGTGACACATACAACTAAAACAACATATATACAGTGAAAAAATGGGGGTAACATGCCAGGCAAGATGGTACTTTCCTACAGCTGCTATCCTATGGCTATCATTTAGTGGAAAAGGTAGGGATAGGCTCCATACTGTGAAAGAAAGTGATGCCAATAATTTCCAAGTTCTTAAGAATGCACTCCTGGATGGTTATGGCTTAACCACTGAACAATACAGGATAAAGTTCAGAGAGACCAAAAAGGAGTCTTCACAAGACTGGGTTGATTTCATTGACCATTCAGTGAAGGCCTTGGAGGGGGGGTTACAAGGCAGTAAAGTTACTGATTTTGAAAGCCTGTATAACTTGATCCTGAGAGAGCATATTCTTAATAATTGTGTGTCTGATTTGTTGCACCAGTACTTGGTGGACTCTGATCTGACCTCTCCCCAAGAATTGGGAAAGAAGGCAGACAAATGGGTCAGAACAAGGGTGAACAGAAAAGTTCATACAGGGGGTGACAAAGATGGCAACAAAAAGAAGGATGGTAAGTCTTCAGACAAGGGTGGGGACAAATCTAAAAATGAGTCTTCATCAGGCCCACAAAAACACTCTGGTGGGGGTGGTGGGCCCAAATCCTCTTTTAATCAAAACAAAGAAAAGAAACCATTGTGCTATTTATGTAAAGTAAAAGGCCATTGGACAACAGATGCCAGTTGTCCAAAGAAAAGCACCAAGCCTCCTACCACTACAACCCCTACTGCTACCCCTAGTGTCCCTACTAATAGCAGTGGTGGTGGGAGCAAACCTACTAATAGCCAATCAAAGGGAGTAGCTGGGCTCACTATTGGTAACTTAGTTGGGGTTGGTCTTGTTAGGGAGACCACAGAGGCTGTGTTAGTCTCTGAGGGGGCTATTGATTTAGCCACCTTAGTTGCTTGTCCCCTTAATATGGATAAGTACAAGCAGCTACCCCTAATAAATGGTGTTGAGGTTCAGGCCTACAGGGACACTGGTGCCAGTGTGACTATGGTCATAGAGAAACTGGTCCACCCTGAACAACACCTACTTGGTCACCAGTACCAAGTAACCGATGCTCACAACAACACACTTAGCCACCCCATGGCTGTTGTTAATCTCAACTGGGGGTGAGTTACTGGTCCAAAGAAAGTTGTGGTAGCCACAGATTTACCTGTAGACTGTCTACTAGGAAATGATTTGGAGACATCAGCTTGGTCAGATGTGGAGTTGGAGGCCCATGCAGCAATGCTGGGCATCCCAGGCCATATTTTTGCTTTGACAAGGGCTCAGGCCAAAAAGCAAAAAGGACAGGGAAGCTTGGATCCTGGAACAATGGACCAAGTGCTCCCTAAAGCTAGGGCTAGCAGAAGCAAACCACTTCCTACTATCCCTCCCTCTACAGTGGATTCTACTTCTGAGGAAGAGGAATTCCCTCCCTGTGCAGAACCTACACCAGAGGAGCTTGAAGCAGACACTGCTGAGCTTTTGGGTGAAGGGGGGCCTGCCAGAGAGGAGCTGAGTGTGGCACAGCAAACCTGTCCCACATTACAGGGTCTGAGACAGCAAGCTGTCAAACAGGCTAATGGGATGTCAGTGAATCTCACAGAGTTTACTGGGAGGACAATCTCTTGTATACTGAGGCAAGGGATCCTAAACCTGGAGCTGCCAGGAGATTAGTGATCCCTCAGGAGTACAGAAAGTTCCTCTTAACTCTTGCTCACGACATTCCCCTAGCAGGACATCTGGGACAAATGAAAACTTGGGACAGGCTTGTTCCCTTGTTTCATTGGCCTAGGATGTCTGAGTACACAAAGGAATTTTGTAAGTCCTGTGAAACCTGTCAACCCAGTGGCAAGACAGGTGGCACTCCAAAGGCACTCCTTATTCCACTGCCTGTGGTTGGGGTTCCCTTTGAAAGGGTAGGGGTTGACATAGTTGGCCCCCTTGACCCTCCTACTGCTTCAGGCAATAGATTCATCTTGGTGGTAGTGGACCATGCCACAAGATACCCTGAAGCTATTCCTTTAAGGACCACTACAGCTCCTGCAGTGGCAAAGGCCCTCCTGGGAATATTTTCCAGGGTGGGCTTCCCAAAGGAAGTAGTATCAGACAGAGGAAGCAATTTCATGTCTGCATACTTAAAGGCCATGTGGAAGGAGTGTGGTGTAACTTACAAATTCACCACACCCTATCATCCACAAACAAATGGACTGGTGGAGAGATTTAATAAAACTCTCAAAGGCATGATTATGGGTCTCCCTGAAAAACTCCGCAGGAGATGGGATATCCTGTTACCATGCCTCCTTTTTGCCTACAGGGAGGTACCCCAGAAAGGAGTGGGCTTTAGCCCCTTTGAACTTCTTTTTGGACACCCTGTTAGGGGTCCACTAACACTTGTAAAGGAGGGTTGGGAACAACCTTTAAAAGCTCCTAAGCAGGATATTGTGGATTATGTACTTGGCCTCAGATCAAGGATGGCTGAGTATATGAAAAAGGCCAGTAAGAACCTTCAGGCCAGCCAAGAGCTCCAGAAGCAATGGCATGATCAGAATGCTGTTTTGGTTCAGTACCAACCAGGGCAGAAAGTGTGGGTCTTGGAGCCTGTGGCCCCAAGAGCACTCCAAGATAAATGGAGTGGACCCCACACAATAGTTGAGAAAAAGGGTGAAGTCACTTATTTAGTTGACTTAGGCACTGCCAGGAGTCCCCTTAGGGTGCTCCATGTCAACCGCCTGAAACCCTACTATGACAGGGCTGATCTCACCCTGCTCATGGCAACTGATGAGGGACAGGAAGAAGACAGTGATCCTCTACCTGATCTCTTCTCTTCCACAGAACAAGATGCTCTTGTGGAAGGAATGGTTTTGGCTGATTGTCTTACTGCTGAGCAGAAAGACCATTGCATAAATCTCCTAGATCAATTCTCTGAACTCTTCTCTACTGTGCCAGGTACCACTTTTTGGTGTGAGCACACTATAGATACTGGAGACAGCTTGCCTGTCAAAAGTAAGATCTATAGGCAGCCTGACCATGTCAGAGACTGCATAAAGCAAGAAGTGCAGAAAATGCTAGAACTAGGAGTGGTTGAGCACTCTGAAAGTCCATGGGCCTCTCCTGTGGTACTTGTACCAAAACCCCATTCCAAAGGTGGAAAGAAGGAAATGCGGTTTTGTGTAGACTACAGAGGTCTCAACTTAGTAACCAAAACTGATGCTTACCCTATACCCAGGGCAGATGAGCTCATAGATACACTGGCATCTGCCAAGTATCTAAGCACTTTTGATTTGACTGCAGGTTATTGGCAGATCAAATTATCAGAAGATGCTAAAGCTAAAACTGCATTTTCAACCATTGGAGGACATTACCAATTCACAGTAATGCCTTTTGGATTGAAAAATGCACCTGCCACTTTTCAGAGGTTTGTGAACACAGTCCTGCAAGGGCTGGAAGCTTTCAGTGCAGCATATCTGGACGATATAGCTGTCTTTAGCTCCAGCTGGGATGATCACCTGGTCCACCTATGGAAAGTTTTGGAGGCCCTGCAAAAGGCAGGCCTCACTACCAAGGCTTCAAAGTGCCAGACAGGGCAGGGGAAGGTGGTTTATCTGGGACACCTTGTTGGTGGGGAACAGATTGCACCACTTCAGGGGAAAATCCAAACTATTATAGATTGGGTTCCCCCTACTACTCAGACTCAGGTGAGAGCCTTCCTAGGCCTCACTGGGTATTACAGGAGGTTCATTAAGAACTATGGCTCCATTGCAGCCCCTCTTAATGACCTCACATCCAAGAAAATGCCTAAAAAGGTATTATGGACAGAAAACTGTCAGAAAGCTTTTGAGGAGCTGAAGCAGGCCATGTGCTCTGCACCTGTCCTGAAAAGCCCTTGTTACTCTAAAAAATTATATGTCCAAACTGATGCATCTGAATTAGGAGTAGGGGCAGTCCTATCACAACTTAATTCTGAGGGCCAGGATCAACCTGTTGCTTTTATTAGTAGGAGGTTGACCCCTAGAAAAAAGCGTTGGTCTGCCATAGAGAGGGAGGCCTTTGCTGTGGTCTGGGCACTGAAGAAGTTGAGGCCATACCTGTTTGGCACTCACTTCATTGATCAGACAGACCACAAACCTCTACTTTGGCTAAAACAAATGAAAGGTGTAGGAAGTTGGCTCTGTATGTGCTATTTCAAAGTAAGGAATAGCATGCACAGAGTCCAAGGGTTCCCCTTAGAGGTAAAATAGTGGTAAATAGAGATAATACTAATGCTCTATTTTGTGGTAGTGTGGTCGAGCAGTACGCTTATCCAAGGAATAGTGTTAAGCATTTGTTTTACATACACATAGACAATAAATGAGGTACACACACTCAGAGACAAATCCAGCCAATAGGTTTTGTATAGAAAAATATATTTTCTTAGTTTATTTTAAGAACCACAGGTTCAAATTTAACATGTAATATCTTGTTTGAAAGGTATTGCAGGTAAGTACATTAGGAACTTTGAATCATTTCAATTGCATGTATACTTTTCAAGTTATTCACAAATAGCTATTTCAAAAGTGGACACTGCAATTTTCACAGTTCCTGGGGGAGGTAAGTTTTTGTTAGTTTTACCAGGAAAGTACGAAACTTACAGGGTTCAGTTCTTGGTCCAAGGTAGCCCACCGTTGGGGGTTCAGAGCAACCCCAAAGTTACCACGCCAGCAGCTCAGGGCCGGTCAGGTGCAGAGTTCAAAGTGGTGCCCAAAACGCATAGGCTTCAATGGAGAGAAGGGGGTGCCCCGGTTCCGGTCTGCTTGCAGGTAAGTACCCGCGTCTTCGGAGGGCAGACCAGGGGGGTTTTGTAGGGCACCGGGGGGGACACAAGCCCACACAGAAATTTCACCCTCAGCGGCGCGGGGGCGGCCGGGTGCAGTGTTAGAACAAGCGTCGGGTTCGCAATGGAAGTCAATGAGAGATCAAGGGATCTCTTCAGCGCTGCAGGCAGGCAAGGGGGGGCTTCCTCGGGGAAACCTCCACTTGGGCAAGGGAGAGGGACTCCTGGGGGTCACTTCTGCAGTGAAAGTCCGGTCCTTCAGGTCCTGGGGGCTGCGGGTGCAGGGTCTTTTCCAGGCGTCGGGACTTAGGTTTCAGAGAGTCGCGGTCAGGTGAAGCCTCGGGATTCCCTCTGCAGGCGGCGCTGTGGGGGCTCAGGGGGGACAGGTTTTGGTACTCACAGTCGTAGAGTAGTCCGGGGGTCCTCCCTGAGGTGTTGGTTCTCCACCAGCCGAGTCGGGGTCGCCGGGTGCAGTGTTGCAAGTCTCACGCTTCTTGCGGGGAGATTGCAGGGGTCTTTAAAGCTGCTCCTTTGGATAAAGTTGCAGTCTTTTTGGAGCAGGTCCGCTGTCCTCGGGAGTTTCTTGTCGTCGTCGAATCAGAGGATTCAGAGGTCGCTGGTCCCTTTGGAAGGCGTCGCTGGCGCAGAGTTCTTTGGAAGGCAGGAGACAGGCCGGTGAGTTTCTGGAGCCAAGGCAGTTGTTGTCTTCTGGTCTTCCTCTGCAGGGGTTTTCAGCTAGGCAGTCCTTCTTCTTGTTGTTGCAGGAATCTAGTTTCTAGGTTCAGGGAGAGCCCTTAAATACTAAATTTAAGGGCGTGTTTAGGTCTGGGGGGTTAGTAGCCAATGGCTACTAGCCCTGAGGGTGGGTACACCCTCTTTGTGCCTCCTCCCAAGGGGAGGGGGTCACATCCCTAATCCTATTGGGGGAATCCTCCATCTGCAAGATGGAGGATTTCTAAAAGTTAGAGTCACCTCAGCTCAGGACACCTTAGGGGCTGTCCTGACTGGCCAGTGACTCCTCCTTGTTATTCTCATTATTTTCTCCGGCCTTGCCGCCAAAAGTGGGGGCCGGGGCCGGAGGGGGGCGGGCAACTCCACTAGCTGGAGTGTCCTGCGGTGCTGTGACAAAGGGGTGAGCCTTTGAGGCTCACCGCCAGGTGTTACAGCTCCTGCCTGGGGGAGGTGTTAGCATCTCCCCCCAGTGCAGGCTTTGTTACTGGCCTCAGAGTGACAAAGGCACTCTCCCCATGGGGCCAGCAACATGTCTCTAGTGTGGCAGGCTGCTGGAACCAGTCAGCCTACACAGATAGTTGGTTAAGTTTCAGGGGGCACCTCTAAGGTGCCCTCTGTGGTGTATTTTACAATAAAATGTACACTGGCATCAGTGTGCATTTATTGTGCTGAGAAGTTTGATACCAAACTTCCCAGTTTTCAGTGTAGCCATTATGGTGCTGTGGAGTTCGTGTAAAACAGACTCCCAGACCATATACTCTTATGGCTACCCTGCACTTACAATGTCTAAGGTTTTGCTTAGACACTGTAGGGGTACAGTGCTCATGCACTGGTACCCTCACCTATGGTATAGTGCACCCTGCCTTGGGGCTGTAAGGCCTGCTAGAGGGGTGTCTTACCTATACTGCATAGGCAGTGAGAGGCTGGCATGGCACCCTGAGGGGAGTGCCATGTCGACTTACTCATTTTGTTCTCACTAGCACCCACAAGCTGGTAAGCAGTGTGTCTGTGCTGAGTGAGGGGTCCCCAGGGTGGCATAAGATATGCTGCAGCCCTTAGAGACCTTCCCTAGCATCAGGGCCCTTGGTACCAGGGGTACCAGTTACAAGGGACTTACCTGGATGCCAGGGTGTGCCAATTGTGGAATCAAAAGCACATTTTAGGTGAAAGAACACTGGTGCTGGGGCCTGGTTAGCAGGGTCCCAGCACACTTCTCAGTCAAGTCAGCATTAGTATCAGGCAAAAAGTGGGGGGTAACTGCAACAGGGAGCCATTTCTTTACAAAAGGTGAAAATCCTAAATTGTTGAGGTGGTCCATATCCCTACAGGGAATGGACTATACAGTGGAACATAGACCTGGGAGTAGCCACTCCAATGCAGATGGACTCTCCAGATATTTCCACTTAGACAATGAAGACTCATCAGGTCATGGCTAGTCTTATTGTCCTTAGTTTGGGGGGGGTTGTGTAGGAAAGTACCATCTTGCCTGGCATGTTACCCCCATTTTTCACTGTATATATGTTGTTTTAGTTGTATGTGTCACTGGGACCCTGGTGTCCAGGGCCCCAGTGCTCATAAGTGTGCCTGAATGTGTCACCTGTGTAGTGACTAACTGTCTCACTGAGGCTCTGCTAATCAGAACCTCAGTGGTTATGCTCTCTTATTTCTTTCAAATTGTCACTAACAGGCTAGTGACCAATTTTAGCAATTTACATTGGCTTACTGGAACACCCTTATAATTCCCTAGTATATGGTACTGAGGTACCCAGGGTATTGGGGTTCCAGGAGATCCCTATGGGCTGCAGCATTCCTTTTGCCACCCATAGGGAGCTCTGACAATTCTTACACAGGCCTGCCACTGCAGCCTGAGTGAAATAACGTCCACGTTATTTCACAGCCATTTTACACTGCACTTAAGTAACTTATAAGTCACCTATATGTCTAACCTTTACCTGGTAAAGGTTAGGTGCAAAGTTACTTAGTGTGAGGGCACCCTGGCACTAGCCAAGGTGCCCCCACATTGTTCAGGGTCAATTCCCCGGACTTTGTGAGTGCGGGGACACCATTACACACGTGCACTACACATAGGTCACTACCTATATGTAGCTTCACAATGGTAACTCTGAATATGGCCATGTAACATGTCTATGATCATGGAATTGCCCCCTCTATGCCATCCTAGCATAGTTGGCACAATCCCATGATCCCAGTGGTCTGTAGCACAGACCCTGGTACTGCCAAACTGCCTTTCCTGGGGTTTCACTGCAGCTGCTGCTGCTGCCAACCCCTCAGACAGGTTTCTGCCCTCCTGTGGTCAAGCCAGGCTTGTCCCAGGATGGCAGAACAAAGGACTTCCTCTGAGAGAGGGTGTTACACCCTCTCCCTTTGGAAAATGGTGTGAAGGCAGGGGAGGAGTAGCCTCCCCCAGCCTCTGGAAATGCTTTCATGGGCACTTTTGGTGCCCATTTCTGCATAAGCCAGTCTACACCGGTTCAGGGACCCCTTAGTCCTGCTCTGGCGCGAAACTGGACAAAGGAAAGGTGTAGGAGGCTGGACTGGCTTGTAGTGAGTACCAAGGGGTACTTGCACCTTGCACCAGGCCCAGTTATCCCTTATTAGTGTATAGGGTGTCTAGCAGCTTAGGCTGATAGATAATGGTAGCTTAGCAGAGCAGCTTAGGCTGAACTAGGAGACGTGTGAAGCTACTACAGTACCACTTAGTGTCATATGCACAATATCATAAGAAAACACAATACACAGTTATACTAAAAATAAAGGTACTTTATTTTTATGACAATATGCCAAAGTATCTTAGAGTGTACCCTCAGTGAGAGGATAGGAAATATACACAAGTTATATATACACAATAGCAAAAATATGCAGTATAGTCTTAGAAAACAGTGCAAACAATGTATAGTTACAATAGGATGCAATGGGGAAACATAGGGATAGGGGCAACACAAACCATATACTCCAAAAGTGGAATGTGAACCACGAATGGACCCCAAACCTATGTGACCTTGTAGAGGGTCGCTGGGACTATCAGAAAATAGTGAGAGTTAGAAAAATAACCCTCCCCAAGACCCTGAAAAGTGAGTGCAAAGTGCACCAAAGTTCCCCTAAGGACAAAATAGTCGTGTTAGAGGGAAAATGCAAGGAAAACACAAATCAGCAATGCAACAACGATGGATTCCTGACTGAGGGTACCTGTGGAACAAGGGGACCAAGTCCAAAAGTCACAAGCAGCTCGGAGATGGGCAGATGCCCAAGAAATGCCAGCGGTTGGTGCAAAGAAGCTCTTACTAGGCTGAAGAACTGTGAATACTGCAGGAACGACAAGGGCTAGAGACTTCCCCTTTGGAGGATGGATCCCCCACGCCTTGGAGAGTCGTGCAGATGTGTTTTCCCGCCGGATGGACGCCAACAAGCCTTGCTACACGCAAATCGTGCGTTTGGCGTTTTTGGACGCTGCTGGGGCCCAGGAGGGACCAGGAGGTCGCAAATTGGACCTGCAGAGAGAGGGGACGTCGAGCAAGACAAAGAGCCCTCACTGAAGCAGGTAGCACCCGGAGAAGTGCCAGAAACAGGCACTACGAGGATGCGTGAAACGGTGCTCGCCGAAGTTGCACAAAGGAGTCCCACGTCGCCGGAGACCAACTTAGAAAGTCGTGCAATGCAGGTTAGAGTGCCGTGGACCCAGGCTTGGCTGTGCACGAAGGATTTCCGCCGGAACTGCACAGGGGCCGGAGTAGCTTGCAAAGTCGCGGTTCCCAGCAATGCAGCCCAGCGAGGTGAGGCAAGGACTTACCTCCACCAAACTTGGGCTGAAGAGTCACTGGACTGTGGGGGTCACTTGGACAGTGTCGCTGGATTCGAGGGACCTCGCTCGTCGTGCTGAGAGGAGACCCAAGGGACCGGAAATGTAGCTTTTTGGTGCCTGCGGTTGCAGGGGGAAGATTCCGTCGACCCACGGGAGATTTCTTAGGAGCTTCTGGTGCAGAGAGGAGGCAGACTACCCCCACAGCATGCACAAGCAGGAAAACAGTCGAGAAGGCGGCAGGATCAGCGTTACAGAGTTGCAGTAGTCGTCTTTGCTACTATGTTGCAGGTTTGCAGGCTTCCAGCGCGGTCAGCGGTCGATTCCTTATCAGAAGGTGAAGAGGGAGATGCAGAGGAACTCGGCTGAGCTCATGCATTCGTTATCTAAAGTTTCCCCAGAGACAGAGACCCTAAATAGCCAGAAAAGAGGGTTTGGCTACCTAGGAGAGAGGATAGGCTACTAACACCTGAAGGAGCCTATCAGCAGGAGTCTCTGACGTCACCTGGTGGCACTGGCCACTCAGAGCAGTCCAGTGTGCCAGCAGCACCTCTGTTTCCAAGATGGCAGAGGTCTGGAGCACACTGGAGGAGCTCTGGACACCTTCCAGGCTAGGTGCAGGTCAGGGGAGTGGTCACTCCCCTTTCCTTTGTCCAGTTTCGCGCCAGAGCAGGGGCTAAGGGGTCCCTGAACCGGTGTAGACTGGCTTATGCAGAATTGGGCACATCTGTGCCCAAGAAAGCATTTCCAGAGGCTGGGGGAGGCTACTCCTCCCCTGCCTTCACACCATTTTCCAAAGGGAGAGGGTGTCACACCCTCTCTCAGAGGAAGTTCTTTGTTCTGCCATCCTGGGCCAGGCCTGGCTGGACCCCAGGAGGGCAGATGCCTGTCTGAGGGGTTGGCAGCAGCAGCAGCTGCAGTGAAACCCCAGGAAGGGCAGTTTGGCAGTACCAGGGTCTGTGCTACAGACCACTGGGATCATGGGATTGTGCCAACTATGCTAGGATGGCATAGAGGGGGCAATTCCATGATCATAGACATGTTACATGGCCATATTCGGAGTTACCATTGTGAAGCTACATATAGGTAGTGACCTATATGTAGTGCACGCGTGTAATGGTGTCCCCGCACTCACAAAGTTCAGGGAATTGGCTCTGAACAATGTGGGGGCACCTTGGCTAGTGCCAGGGTGCCCTCACACTAAGTAACTTTGCACCTAACCTTTACCAGGTAAAGGTTAGACATATAGGTGACTTATAAGTTACTTAAGTGCAGTGTAAAATGGCTGTGAAATAACGTGGACGTTATTTCACTCAGGCTGCAGTGGCAGGCCTGTGTAAGAATTGTCAGAGCTCCCTATGGGTGGCAAAAGAAATGCTGCAGCCCATAGGGATCTCCTGGAACCCCAATACCCTGGGTACCTCAGTACCATATACTATGGAATTATAAGGGTGTTCCAGTAAGCCAATGTAAATTGGTAAAAATCGTCACTAGCCTGTTAGTGACAATTTGAAAGTAATGAGAGAGCATAACCACTGAGGTTCTGGTTAGCAGAGCCTCAGTGAGACAGTTAGGCACCACACAGGGAACATATACATGCACACCTATGAGCACTGGGGCCCTGTGTGACAGGGTCCCAGTGACACATACATATAGGCCACAAACCTATGAGCACTGGGGTCCTGACCAGCAGGATCCCAGTGACACAGAACAAACATACTGAAACCATAGTGTTTTCACTATGAGCACTGAGGTCTGGCTATCAGGATCCCAGTGAGAGAGTGAAAACAGTGACAAACACCCTGACATACACTCACAAACAGGCCAAAAGTGGGGGTAACAAGGCTAGAAAGAGGCTACCTTCTCACAAAAGGGGAGTGACTACTCCCCTGACCTGCACCTCCCCTGGGAGGTGTCCAGAGCTCCTCCAGTGTGCTCCAGACCTCTGCCATCTTGGAAACAGAGGTGCTGCTGGCACACTGGACTGCTCTGAGTGGCCAGTGCCACCAGGTGACGTCAGAGACTCCTTCTGATAGGCTCCTTCAGGTGTTGCTAGCCTATCCTCTCTCCTAGGTAGCCAAACCCTCTTTTCTGGCTATTTAGGGTCTCTGTCTCTGGGCAAACTTTAGATAACGAATGCAAGAGCTCATCAGAGTTCCTCTGCATCTCTCTCTTCACCTTCTGCCAAGGAATCGACTGCTGACCGCGCTGGAAGCCTGCAAAACTGCAACATAGTAGCAAAGACGACTACTGCAACTCTGTAACGCTGATCCTGCCGCCTTCTCGACTGTTTTCCTGGTGGTGCATGCTGTGGGGGTAGTCTGCCTCCTCTCTGCACTAGAAGCTCCGAAGAAATCTTCCGTGGGTCGACGGAATCTTCCCCCTGCAATCGCAGGTGCCAAAAAGCTGCATTACCTGTCCCTTGGGTCTCCTCTCAGCACGACGAGCGAGGTCCCTTGAATCCAGAAACTCTGTCCAAGTGACTCCCACAGTCCAGTGACTCTTCAGTCCAAGTTTGGTGGAGGTAAGTCCTTGCCTCCCCACGCCAGATTGCATTGTTGGTAACCGCGACTTTTGCAACTACTCCGGCCCCTGTGCACTTCCGGCGGAAATCCTTTGTGCACAGCCAAGCCTGGTTCCACGGCACTCTAACCTGCATTGCACGGCTTTCTAAGTTGGTCTCCGGCGACGTGGGACTCCTTTGTGTAACTTCGGGTGAGCACCGTTTCATGCATCCTTGTACTGCCTGTTTCTGGCACTTCTCCGGGTGCTATCTGCTGCTAAGCGGGCTCTTTGTCTTGCTCGACGTCCCCTTTACGTCCTGGTCCAATTTGCGACCTCCTGGTCCCTCCTGGGCCACAGCAGCATCCAAAAATACTAACCACACGATTTGCACCTAGCAAGGCTTGTTGGCGTTCTTTTGGCGAGAAAACACTTCTGCACAACTCTCCACGGCGAGAGGGTTCCGTCCACCAAAGAGGAAGTCACTAGCCCTTTTCGTTCCTGCAGAATCCTCAGCTTCTTCAGTCCAGTAGAAGCTTCTTTGCACCCACAGCTGGCATTTCCTGGGCATCTGCCCATCTCCGACTTGCTTGTGACTTTTGGACTTGGTCCCCTTGTTCCATAGGTACCCTCGACTGGAAATCCATTGTTGTTGCATTGCTGGTTTGTGTCTTTCCTGCAGAATTCCCCTATCACGGCTTCTATGTCCTTTGGGGAACTTTAGTGCACTTTGCACTCACTTTTCAGGGTCTTGGGGTGGGCTATTTTTCTAACCCTGACTATTTTCTAATAGTCCCAGCGACCCTCTACAAGGTCACATAGGTTTGGGGTCCATTCGTAGTTCGCATTCCACTTTTGGAGTATATGGTTTGTGTTGCCCCTATCCCTATGTGTCCCCATTGCATCCTATTCTAACTATACATTGTTTGCACTGTTTTCTAATACTATTACTGCATATTTTGGTATTGTGTACATATATCTTGTGTATATTTGCTATCCTCATACTGAGGGTACACTCTGAGATACTTTGGCATATTGTCATAAAAATAAAGTACCTTTATTTTTAGTATATCTGTGTATTGTGTTTTCTTATGATATTGTGCATATGACACTAGTGGTACTGTAGGAGCTTCACTCGTCTCCTAGTTCAGCCTAAGCTGCTCTGCTAAGCTACCATTATCTATCAGCCTATGCTGCTAGACACCCTATACACTAATAAGGGATAACTGGGCCTGGTGCAAGGTGCAAGTACCCCTTGGTACTCACTACAAGCCAGTCCAGCCTCCTACACTGAGGGAAAACAATGTAGCTGCACATGTGTTTAATTCAGGTCAGACAACACTCTGGTCAGCACTATTGAGAACATTGGCTGTGACATTCCTGCTTCCAAACCCACTGTCACTTTGGAAAGAACCAGTTGCCAAGAAATGTAGTACAGATAGGATTTGCACAAGAGGCGGGATCCCAGTGGGGTGACGGATAGCAGATCTGGCTCCAATTGGGCACACAGCTCCGTGATTGTAGCCCTGTCAAGTCTGTAGGTGAGGATTATGTGCCCTGTCCTCCATTGTTGCCAAGTCCACCAGGGGCCTGTACATGGGGGGATGTCTCCATCTCCTATTCATCCTCAGCGGTTGTAATCCAGGGGGCTAAACGGGGAGTGGCTGGTCAGTATTACACATTTCCAAACTGTACACTGCATTGCTTGCTGTGAATGAATCAGTATGTTGTTGGCTAGCCGAAATGGTGCCATTGTGTACTGAGATGCAGTTAGGTGCCATGGCCTGCCCCCCCACACAAATGGCATCCGTCTGTCCTGTGTGGATGGACAGGTGGAAATGAGGTAATTCAGCTGACGTTGTACGCCGTTGTGGGAGGCGGTCAAGTACCGCCTTGCAACTCCTCATTGGTTGTCATTGGGGCCTATGGGTTACAGTGGCCAATGGTTATGTATGCTGGAGGTGACGGTACGCACCGCTGTGGGCGTGACTGACATTTTCTATCTGTTCTCTTACTTGCTACCTGACCTTCAACAGGAGAGGACGTACACTGCAAGTGCTGCTGTGACCTGTGTCTGGAACCAACCCTGGCTTGAGTCACTGGGGAAAGGGCCCCTGCCTTCACCGCTGCAGTGTTGGAGAGACTGGTGGATGGGGTCCTACAACAGTACCGAATGCTGTAGGGGCCTCCAGACCAACAGGTGAGTACACTGTGAGCATGATGTATGGGGAATGAATGCATGGAGTGCTGTGTGTGAGGGCCTCGTGTAAGGGGGGTGGAATGGTTCTGGGCAGCATGAGGCACTGAGGCACAGAACACAGGCTGCACCAACCAGAGACAGGTCAGACAGGCACAGAATACAGGCAGCACCAACCAGAGACAGGTCAGACAGGCACAGAATACAGGCAGCACCAACCAGAGACCAGCATTAAGACACAGAATACAGGCAGCACCAACCAGAGACAGGAATTGAGACACAGAATACAGGCCGCACTAACCAGAGCTATGAACTGAGGGACAGGATACAGGCTGCAACAATCAGAGAAAGGCACTGACGCACATAATACCGGCAGCACCAACCAGAGACAGGCAGTGAGGCACAGAATATAGGCAACACCAATCGGAGACAGGGTAGTGAGGCACAGAATACAGGCAGCACCAACCAGAGACAGGCCAGTGAGACACAGAATACAGACAGAACCAACCAGAGACAGGCACTGAGGCACAGAACACAAGTTGCATCAGCCAGGGACAGGCCAGTGAGGCACAGAATACAGGCTGCACCAACGAGAGACAGGAACTGAGGCACAGAATACAGGCTACACCAACTGGAGACAGGCAAGTGAAGCACAGTATACAGGCAGCACCAACCAGACACAAAGCAGTGAGGCACAGATTACAAGCCGCACCAACCAGACATAGGCAGTGAGGCACAGAATATAGGCAGCACCAACAAGTGAAGGGCACTGAGGTACAGAAAACAGGCAGCACCAACCAGAAACAGGTACTGAAGCACAGAACACAGGGAACACCAACCAGAGACAAACACTGAGTCACAGAATACAGGCCGGACTAATCAGAGACAGGCACTGAGGTACAGAATATAGGCAGCACCAATCAGAGGCAGGCAGTGAGGCTCAGAATACAGGCAGTACCAACAAGAGACAAGCACTGAGGCACAGAATACAGGGAGCACCAACCAGACACAGGCAGTGAGGCAATGAATACAGGCAGCACCAATCCGATACAGGCAGTGAGGCACACAATACAGGGAGCACCAACCAGAGACAGGCACTGAGGCACAGAATACAGGCAGCACCAACCAGAAATAGGCACAGAATACAGAGAGCAGCAACCAGAAACTAACAGTGAGGCACAGAAGGCAGGCAGCACCAACCAGAGACAGGCACTGAGGCACAGAATACAGACCACACCAACCAGACACACGTCAGTGAGGCACAGATTACAGGCTGCACCAACCAGACACAGGCAGTGAGGCACACGATACAGGCCACAGCACCAACCAGAGACAGGCACTGTTGGACAGAATACAGGCAACAGCAACCAGACACAGGCACTGAGGCACAGAATGCAGGCAGCAGCAACCAGACACAGGCACTGAGGTAAAGGATACAGGCAGCAGCAACCAGAGACAGGCAGTGAGGCACAGAATACAACCCACACCAACCAGAGACAGGCACCAAGGCACATAATACAGGCAGCAGCAACCAGACACAGGCACTGAGGCACAGAATACGGGCCACACCAACCAGAGACAGGCACTGAGCCAGAGAATACAGGCAGAAGCAATCAGAGAAAGGCACTGAGGCACAGGATACAGGCAGCACCAACCAGAGACAGGCACGGAGGCACAGGATACAGACAGCACCAATCAGAGTACAGCACTGAGGCACAGAATGCAAGCCACACCAACCAGAGACAGGCACTGAGGCTCAGGATACAGGTAGCACCAATCAGAGAAAGGCACTGAGGCACATAATACCCACAGCACCAAACAGTGACAGGCACTGAAGCAAAGAATATAGCCTGTATCATCCAGCGACAGGCCAGTGAGGCACAGAATACAGGTGGCACCAACCAGAGACACACCAGTGAGGCACAGAATACAGGCAGCAGCAACCAGACACAAGCACTGAGGTACAGGATACAGGCAGCAGCAACCAGAGACAGGCAGTGAGGCACAGAATACAACCCACACCAACCAGAGACAGGCACTGAGGCACATAATACGGGCCACACCAACCAGAGACAGGCACTGAGCCAGAGAATACAGGCAGAAGCAATCAGAGAAAGGCACTGAGGCACAGAATACAGGCAGCACCAACCAGACACAGGCACTGAGGCACAGGATACAGGCAGCACCAATCAGAGAAAGGCACTGAGGCACAGAATACCCACAGCACCAAACAGTGACAGGCACTGAGGCACAGAATACGGGCCACACCAACCAGAGACAGGCACTGAGTCAGAGAATACAGGCAGAAGCAATCAGAGAAAGGCACTGAGGCACAGAATACAGGCAGCACCAACCAGACACAGGCACTGAGGCACAGGATACAGGCAGCACCAATCAGAGAAAGGCACTGAGGCACAGAATACCCACAGCACCAAACAGTGACAGCCACTGAGGCACAGAATACAGGCTATATCATCCATCGACAGGCCAGTGAGGCACAGAATGCAGGTAGCACCAACCAGACACACGTCAGTGAGGCACAGATTACAGGCCTCACCAACCAGACACAGGCAGTGAGGCACACGATACAGGCCACAGCACCAACCAGGGACAGGCACAGAGTCAAAGAACATAGGCACCACCAGCCAGAGATAGGAAGTGAGGCATAGGATACAGGCAGCACCAACCAGATACAGGCACTGAAGCACAGAATACAGGCAGCACCAACCAGATACAGGCACTGCGAAGGCTTGATTGATACCACATACAAAACAGCGTTACAGAAATGCAAGCAGAAACCACCCACATATTCAGGAGTGTGGAGCAATTACAGCATAAAATGTGTTTTGAATGTGTTTTGCTGGTGAACACTCAACATTTAGACATACACCTTGCTAGAGCAAATACAGGCCATGGACACGAGTAAACTAGTATTCACCCCACATAGAGGCAGCAGCTGTACTCTTCACACCCTCCATGGAGTCAGCAGTTGGACCCTTTGTACACCCCTACAGAGGCAGCAGTTGGATTCTTCTCACGCCCCTATAGAGTCTAGAGTTGAACTCTTCATACCCCCTATAGAGTCAGCAGTTGAACTCTTCACACCCCCTATAGAGTTAGTAGTTGAAATCTTCATATCACCAAAAAAAGTCAGGATTTGGACTCTTCACACAGCCCTATAGAATCAGCAGTTGAACTTTTACACCCCTTATAGGGTCAGCAGGTGAACTCTTCACACCCCCTATAAAGTCAGCAGTTGAACTCCTCACACCCTTTATAGAGACAGCAGTTGGACTTTTCACACACCCCTATAGAGTCAGCAGTTGGACTCTTCACACACCTATATAGACTCAGCAGGTGAACACTTCACACCCTCATATAGAGTCAGCAGTTGAACTCCTCACACCTTTTATAGAGACAGCAGTTGGACTCATCACACACCCCTATAGAGTCGCCAGTTGAACTCTTCACCCCCATAGAGTCAGTAGTTGAACTCTTCACACACCTATAGAATCAGCAGTTGGACTCTTCAGGAACCCCTATAGAGTCAGCAGTTGGACTCTTCAGGCACCCCCATAGAGTCAGCAGTTGAACTCTTCACACACACCTATACAGCCATCAGTTAAACTCTTCACACCCCCATAGAGTCAACAGTTGGACTCTACACACATCCTTTAGAGTCAGTAGTTGGACTCTTCATAACCCCCTATAGAGTTAGTAGTTGATCTCTTCACCCTCCCAAAAAAGAGTCAGCAGTGGGACTCTTCACAACCCCCTGTAGAGTCAGCAGTTAGACTCTTCACACACCCCTATAGAGTCAGCAGTTAGACTCTTCACAACCCCCTATAGAGTCAGCAGTTGGACTCTTCACACCCCTATAGAGCCAGCAGCTGCACTTTTCACACTCCCCCATAGAGTAAGCAGTTGGAGTATTCACATCCCCCTATAGAGTCAGCAGTTGGACTCTTCACATCCCCCTATAGAGTCAGCAGTTGGACTCTTCACATCCCTCTATAGAGAGTCTGCAGCTGAAGTCTTCAGATGGAGTCAGCAGTTGGACTCTTCACACCCCCTCTACAGAGGCAGCAGTTGGATTCTTCACATCCCCCTATAGAGTCAGCAGTTGGACTCTTCACCCCCCCCCCCTTAGAGTCAGTAATTAGACTCTTCATAACCCCCCTGTAGAGTCAGCAATTGGACTCTTCACAACCCGCTATAGAGTCAACAGCTGGAGTATTCACACCCTCCATAGAGGCAGCAGTTGGACTCTTCACATCCCCCTATAGAGTCAGCAGCTGGAGTCTTCACCCCCCATAGAGTCAGCAGTTGGAGTCTCCCCCCACAGAGTCAGCAGTTGGACTCTTCACATCCCCTATAGAGTCAGCAGTTGGACCCTTCCCCCTATAGAGTCAGCAGCTGGAGATTCACCACCCATAAAGTCAGCAGTTAGACTCTTCACACCCCCCTCTACAAAGGCAGCAGTTGGAATCTTCACATCCCCCTATAGAGTCAGCAGTAGGGCTCTTCACATCCCCCTATAGAGTAAGCAGCTGGACTCTTTACATGCCTCTATAAAGTCAGCAGTAGGACTCTTCACACCCCCTATAGAGTCAGCAGCTAAAGTCTTCACAACCCAAATAGAGTCAGCAGTAGGGCTCTTCACATCCCCCTATAGAGTAAGCAGCTAGACTCTTCACACCCCTCTATAGAGTCAGCAGCTGGACTCTACTGTACCCTTCCTTGGTCTGTAATTTAACTGGGTTTGTTATAAGCAGCACTGGTGCTTGCTTTGCCCCTGCTCTCTACCTCCACTTGGCTGTGCATGCACAGAGGCCCCTCCTTCCACAACCTGGGAAAATGGGGTTTGTCTACTTTCCCCAAATCTGGGAAAGTCTGAGTCTAATTATCTGTAGACCCTGTCCAGGCAGTGGCACCTCCTTCTGCGCCTGACACAGCGCCACCTAGCGGACGGTATCTGTGAGCTCATCAAGAGTTCAGAAATCTTCCTGTTGGGGATTCAGGAACCTCAAACAGACCACATTGTGGTCAAAGCTCACAGCGTTTTTGTTTGAAAGGTCTGAGCATTTTTATTTACTTTCAAATTCATTATTCCCCAACCTCAAACAAAAAGAGCAGATAAAAATACACGTTGTAACCTGCTAGTGCACCGAGGTCAAGGTAAGCACTGTCTGGGTGTAGTGGCAAGTATGAAGGATGCGAAGGAGGCAGATTTCATGTTAATATCTTTTATTCTTGCCACAAGAAATAAGGCCCACGAGCAGCCGGCCGGCCGCAACACCGCGCTTTCTTCGCGCCTCTGCCTTTCCGCCGCGCCGCCCCCTGACGTCACGACCGTCCTCGTTACAGATTGGTCGTGGCGTCATGAGGCGTCTAAACATAGAAGACAGACTAGCTCTGTCCCTCCGGCCTCGTGCGTTAACTCACGTACGACATCTCCCTTTTCAACAGAACAAGAAACTTAAGGAACTTCACCTCATAACAAAATCTTCGAACCTCTTGGGTGCTCGGATACGCCTAATTGGCCTGCTCGGAGTAACATACTGAAGTGAATTCGCCTTGACGGCGCACGCATCCTCTAGGCTTGACCCCATTACATTGTGACTGTCGCTCTCCACAGATTCGGGCCTGCAGCCATTCTGTCCTGAGGCAGCCGTCAAGCCACGCCATGCCTTCTCGCATCGCTCCGCACTCGCCTGTCCACTTATTCCTGGCCTGGAAGGCGTATTCACACATTCCTCCTCATCAATGACTACATCCCTGGCTTCGTGAGTTTGCCACTCATCAACATCATCCGTGCCTTCGGCCCCATCCACACGGACATCTTTCATGATGATTTTCTCTTGCCCAGCCTTGAGCCTAACTATGTCGTCCTTGCTCCGCCACCCCGCTCCTTCCAGGCAGACTGCCCCTCTTGTCACTCCTTGCACACGCACCGGGGTTTGAAACACAGACTCCCCCTTCATCACCCTGTTGGGTTTCTTCACCAATACCCAATCCCCTTGCGCTATATTTTTAGTTTTGGCTCTATTCACCATGTCAGCGTACCTCTTATTGTTTTCCTGTTTGGCCACTATTCTTGCTTTGACTCTCAATCTCTCATCAGATTCTGCCTCAATTTCCCGGTTCATGTCATACCACTTATTTAATTTGGGGGTAAGCTCACTCATGCATCTTCTCCCTCTCATCAAATAAAACGGAGTGTGTCCAGTAACCTCACTGGGCGTGTTGTGGAAAGTGTTCACCTTGTCCGCCAGAAACGCTTTCACATTCATGTTGGAAGCGATCGCCTGTTGCACGCCCTCTTTGAGGAATCTATTCATACGCTCAACCTGCCCATTGCTCTTCGGGCTGTACAGCGGGGTTTTCTCTTGCTTAATCCCCAACCTGGACAGAAAATCCGTCATCCGCCTGGACACTAACTGGGTGCCGTTGTCCGACACCATGATCTTCGGCTGTCCCTCAATCGCGAAAATTTTCGTCAATGCCTTGATCACTCGTTCAGTGGTAACTTCCCTGACGAACTTGTAGTGAATCCATTTGGAGAAGTAATCCGTAAGGACGATGAGATGTCTACACTCGTCAGGTAGCCTTGTAAATGGGCCCGCAAAATCAATGGCAATCTTGTTCCACGGGCCGGCAGGTATGTCCACCAGCTGCAACTCTCCTTTTGTCGTCTTCCAGTGCTTATCGGCCCTTAAGCACGGTCCACACCGATCAATGAATCTGCTGACATCGCTGCACATCCCTGGCCACCAGTAGTACTGCTTGAGGAGATTCTTTGTAGCGGTATTGCCCGGGTGGCCTTTATGGGCAATCCTGATTAGCTTGTCTCTTAAGCTTTCCGGAGGTACGAACAGCTCGTGTCTCTTCACAAAGCCGCCTTCGATGGTGAGTTCGGGACTAATCTGTTGGAAACTTCTGAGTGCCCCGTGCAAGTTCCGGATAGGGGGCCAATGAGCCTTCATGTGGTCCATCACCCTCCGCATAGTCCCGTCCTTCTCCTGAGCCGTCAACCATTCTTCCTCTGATATGGATCCCTCGCACATGGCTGTTGCGTCAACCATTGCCACAACGCACTCCGTGTCGTCCAGGGAATCATTCTCCTCGTCCGGGATCGGTATGCGAGATAGGCAATCCGCCCTGCAGTTGAGGCCCCCTTTGATGTGTCTGACGGTGAAGTGATATTCTTGCAACTTAGACAGTAGACGTAGGAGCCTAGAGCTGGCTTTGCCATTGCCACGTCCTTCACCGTCCATCATGTATATCAAGGGTTTGTGGTCGGTGACTAATTCGAACTCCCTGCCCCACAAATATTTTCTCAGTTTCTCCACGGCCCAGACGCACGCGAGCGTCTCCCGCTCGATGGTGCTGTAGTGCTTCTCTGCTTCGCTCAATGACCGCGATATGAATGCAACAGTGTTCTCCTTCTTCCCTTGGAATTGGCAAAATACTGCACCGATTCCCTTGGCACTGGCGTCAACCGTGATTACATTCCGGAGGTCCTTGTTGTACGGTCGTAATACTGGGGCCGCGGCGATTGCCTGCTTGACGGATTCGAAGGCAGCGCTTTGTTCTTGTGTCCACGTATACTTTTCGTTCTTCCGTAGCAGTTTCCTTAGAGGCTCCACAGTGGTTGCGTATCCTTGCATGAACTTGGAATAGTATTCGCTGAGTCCCAGGAACGATCGCAAGGTGTCTTTGTCTCCTGGGCAAGGGGCATCTCGTATGGCCCTCACTAAATCATCTTTCGGCGCGATGCCATTAGGGGTAAGCACGTGCCCTAAGTATTCTATCTTGTTTTTCATGAATTTGCACTTGTCTTTGGAGACTGTCATCCCCCTTTTTTGTAGCACCTCCAACACTCTGCGCAGCAGTTCTAAGTGCCCCTTCTCGTCTTCCGTGTGTATCAGAATGTCGTCCTGAAATGCTTCAACCCCCTTCATATCGCAGAAGAGGAGGTCCATTAGCTTTTGAAAGACGCCCGAGGCCGATGCAAGGCCGAATGGAAGACGGATGTACCTGTATGCTCCAAACGGGGTAATAAAGGTGGTAAGTTCCTTGGATTCCTCCGTGAGACACACTTGGTGGTATGCAGACTTCAGGTCTATCAGGGTGAAAAACTTCGATCCTGCTGTGGCCGACAATATCTCCTGAATGTTGGGCAGTGGATGGCAGTTCACCAGGATATTTCTGTTCAGTGATCGCAGGTCTACACACAACCGAATGTCCCCTGTCCTCTTCTTCTTGGACACCACGATTGCGGACACCCATTCTGATGCACCTGCTTCCTCTATTACTCCTTCCCTTTTCAGCTTATCAAGAACAGCCTTAAGCTCCCCCCTTACTGAAAGAGGAATTGTTCTGACTTTGTGTTTTATGGGTAGGGCACCCTTTTTTAACCGTATAGCATGCACAAATCCTCTTACGCACCCTACCTTGTTTTCAAAAACGGAGTCAAACATTTCGAGGACCTCAGCTAATCCATCATGTAAATCATCAGGCTGCACATAATTGACCCAGTTATCTCTCAGAACTATGGGATCTTCCGCCCCAGGGACTAGCATCACACCTAGCTTCGCCAGGTCCTTCCATCCTACAAGGCTCCTCCCATTTTCAGCCACATATATCTTTGTTCTCACAGTGCGCCCTCGAAAGGTGAGGGAGTCCCAGAAGTAACTTTTCATCACTATGTCGTGTTCCCCGAAGGCCTTTGGACTCACATCCGTCTCGTGCAGTCGTACATCTTGCCACTTCGAATCAAATGTCCTATCAGAGATCAGGGTAAGGGGGGAACCAGAATCAGCCGTAAATGGCAATTTTATCACACCAATCATGACGGAGCCAATGGGACCCTTCACTC
Source organism: Pleurodeles waltl (assembly GCF_031143425.1). NCBI lineage: Eukaryota > Metazoa > Chordata > Amphibia > Caudata > Salamandridae > Pleurodeles > Pleurodeles waltl. The sequence continues at coordinate 8,331,179 of NC_090438.1, read as the reverse complement.
TACAGTCCTCACCATCAATGGACAACACCATGTCCGCATCCGCATCAGTATCATTCTCGCTTACCGAGCTCACTTTCATGCCCGTATTATATTTTTTTGCTTTGCATACTGCCGCAAAGTGGCCCAACTTCCTGCATTTAGAACAGCTTTTGTGCACGGCAGGGCAGGCCCTGCTATCCGCTAAGTGATCTTTTGACCCACATCTATAACAGACGAGCTGCCTCCTGCCTCCCCCTCTATCACTCGCTGCCCTTTCTGAATTTCCGGGCACATGTTTACGGCTGTCCTGTACATAGAACACATTTGAAGACTGACTAGTGTTCGCCAGTTCCTTGGAAGATACCATGGAGCGTTCCACTGCCTTTGCAATGGCAATTACGTCCTTCAGCGAAGGATTCCTGCATGAAAGCAAACGTTCCTGCACTTTCTTTGAATGGCAGTAGAACACCACCTGGTCTCTAATGTACGTATCAGTCATCACTGCAAATTCACAATCTTGAGCTAGGACACGTAGACATGCAATATATTCCTCGATAGTCTCTCCTTCCTCTTGTTTCCGCAGTGCGAATTTATGGCGCCCCACCATGATGTTGCACTCCTCTGCATACTGCAGCTCAAGCCGCCGCACAGCCTCCTGGTACTCATTCAGCGGAGCTGTGGCTCCATGGGGATTCACATATACCGGCAGGCTATCGAAAACCTCTTGTCCAGCCTTCCCCAACAGTCCGAATAGCAAAGACTTTTTCCGTTCGGGGCTATACCCCTGACCATCAATTGAGATAATATAGTTCTCAAATGCGCGCAGCCATCCTTTCCACTTCATGCATGGCTTACCGGGAGAGTCCAGGAAGAGAGGAGGTACGCAGATATGACCTGTCTGCGACATGGCCGGAAAGCGGGAGGCTACTGGGCTGCGCAGAACGGTAGGAGTCGTCGAAGTCAATCGTGTGGAGACCGCAGCATCAGCGCCTTAGGGGTTGCACGTAGTCCCAGTGAAGAGATATCAGCGCTTTCCACTGGCCTCCCGAAACACCAGGTAAGGTGGGCTACACTCGTGGGCCTTGGTAGAAGCTGTGACCCTCGTCGCCATTTGTAGTGGCAAGTATGAAGGATGCGAAGGAGGCAGATTTCATGTTAATATCTTTTATTCTTGCCACAAGAAATAAGGCCCACGAGCAGCCGGCCGGCCGCAACACCGCGCTTTCTTCGCGCCTCTGCCTTTCCGCCGCGCCGCCCCCTGACGTCACGACCGTCCTCGTTACAGATTGGTCGTGGCGTCATGAGGCGTCTAAACATAGAAGACAGACTAGCTCTGTCCCTCCGGCCTCGTGCGTTAACTCACGTACGACACTGGGTTTTCCTAAACTATCCGATGGACTTGTTTCCGTCGTCTCTACTTTTCTGCGCAGGTCAAGTTGAGTGGGTGTCTGCAAACTGACTACATGCACCTTGCTGATGCAGCTAAATCTGGAGCGCGTATAACCTGTTTAAAATCTCATGTGCTACCTTCGGGGTCGCTGGATGGGTCTTTGCTGCGTAACATAGGGCGAGCGGTATCTAAAAGTGGTGACCTTCCTGTGGACCTCCACCGTGAATGGAGAGGGGAGCTCTAGTGGAATTATCACTCACTCAATTTAGCGAGTTATAGCTCATTATTGAACCTCTTTCAGAATTTTCTAATGTGCATCGAAGGCTTGCAGTTCATTTTTAAGTCTACCGGCTATCGGTAAGTCTATATTAGTTGCCTGACATGCGTCACAGAAGAAAGAAGACAGCAGAAATAGAGAAGAAGGCATGCGGAGAAGAGGAAAGAAAAACGCAGCGAAGAAAGAACACAGAGAAGATGGCAAGAGACAAAGAAGAAAGAAGAATACAGTGAAAAAAGAACAAAGAGAAGACGGCATGAGACAAACAAGAAAGAAGAATACAGCGAAGAAAGAACAAAGAGAAGACGGCATGAGACAAAGAAGAAAGAAGAATCCAGCAAAGAAAGAACAAAGAGAAAATGGCATGAGACAAAAAGAATGCAGCTGAACAAAAAAAAAGAGAATACGGCATGAGACAAACAAGAAAGAAGAATGCAGCGAAGAAAGAACACGGAGAAGACGGCAGGAGACAAAGAACAACACAGAGAATACGGCATGTGGTGAAGAAGAAAGAAGAATGCAGCGAAGAAAGAACAAAGAGAAAATGGCATGAGACAAAGAAGAAAGAAGAATGCAGCAAAGAAAGAACACAGGAAATATGGCATGTGGTGAAGAAGAAAGAAGAATGCAGGGAAGAAAGAACAAAGAGAAGACGCATGCGGAGAAGAAGAAAGAAGATGGGAGCAAAGAAATAACACTGAAAAGATGGCATGAGACAAAGAAGAAAGAAGAATGCAGGGAAGAAAGATCAAAGAGAAAACGGCATGAGACAAAGAAGAAAGAAGAATGCAGCGAAAAAAGAACACAGAGAAGATAGCATGAGACAAGAAAGAGGAATGCAGCAAAGAAAGAACACAGAGAAGACGGCATGAGACAAAAAAGAAAGAAGAATACTGTGATAAAAGAATAAAGAGAATACGGCATGAGACGAAAAGAAAGAAGAATGCAGCGTAGAAAGAACAAAGAGAATACATAATGAGACAAAGAAGAAAGAAGAATACAGCGAAAAAAGAACAAGGAGAAGACGGCATGAGAAAAAGAAGAAAGATGAATACAGCAAAGAAAGAACAAAGAGAAGACTGCATGAGACAAACAAGAAAGAAGAATGCAACAAAGAACGAACACAGAGAAGCTGGCATGAGACAAAGAAGAATACAGAGAATACGGCATGTAGTGAAGAAGAAGGAAGAATGCAGCAAAGAAAGAACAAGGAGAAAACAGCATGAGACAAAGAAGAATGAAGAATGAAGTGAAGAAAGAACACAGAGAAGACAGCATGAGACAAAGAAGAAATAAGAATGCATCAAAGAAAGAAAACAGAGAACATTGCATGTGGTGAAGAAGAAAGAAGAATGCAGTGAAGAAAGAACAAAGAGAAAACGTCATGAGACAAAGAAGCAAGAAGAATGCAGTGAAGAAAGAACAAAGAGAAGAACGCATGCAGAGAAGAAGAAAGAAGATGGGAGCAAAGGAATAACACAGAGAAGATGGCATGAGACAAAGAAGAAAGAAGAATGCAGCGAAGAAGGAACAAAGAGAAGACAGCATGAGAAAAGAAGAAAGAAGAATGCAGCGAAGAAGGAACAAAGAGAATACGGCATGAGACAAAGAAGAAAGAAGAATGCAGCGAAGAAAGAACAAAGAGAAGACGGCATGCGACAAAGAAGAAATAAGAATGCAGCGAAGAAAGAGAAAAGAGAAGACGGTATGCGACTAAAAAGAAAGAAGAATGCAGCAAAGAAAGAACAAAGAGAAGACGGTATGAAACAAAGAAGAATGCAGCGAAGAAAGAACACAGAGAAGACGGCATGAGACAAAGAAGAATGAAGAATGCAGCAAAGAAAGAACACAGAGAAGATGGCATGAGACAACGAAGAAAGAAGAATGCAACAAAGAAAAGACAGAGAGGACAGCATGAGACGAAGAAGAAAGAAGAATGCAGCGAAAAATGAACAAAGAGAAAACTGCATGAGACAAAGAAGAAAGAAGAATGAAGCAAAGAAAGAACAAAGAGAAAAGGGCATGAGACAAAGAAGAAAGAAGAATGCAGCGAAGAAAGAACACAGAGAAGACGGCATGAGGCAAAAAAGAAAGAAGGATGGAGCGAAGATAGAACAAGATTGATAGATTGGCTACCAAGAAAGGAGGTTTGGCTACCAAGAGAGGTAAGAACCTATCAGAAGGGGTCTCTGACGTCACTCAGAGCAGTCCAGCATGCCCCCAACACCTCTGAATCCAAGATGGCAGAGGTCTGGGACACACTGGAGGAGCTCTGGGCACCTCCCCTGGGAGGTAATGGTCAGGGGAGTGGTCATTCCCCTTTCCTTTGTCCAGTTTCGCACCAGAGCAGGCTGGGGGATCCCTGAACCGGTGTAGAATGGCTTATGCATAGCATTTCCAGAGGCTGGGGGAGGCTACTCCTCCCCAGCCCTTCACACCTATTTCCCAAGGGAGAGGGTGTAACACCCTCTCTCAGAGGAAATCCTTTGTTCTGCCTTCCTGGGCCAGGGCTGCCCAGACCCCAGGAGGGCAGAATCCTGTCTGAGGGGTTGGCAGCAGCAGCAGCAGCAGTGGAAACCCCGGAAAGGCAGTTTGGCTTTACCCGGGTTCAGTGCTAGAGACCTGGGGGATCATGGAATTGTCACCCCAATACCATCCTGGTATTGGGGGGACAATTCCATGATCCTACACATGTTACATGGCCATGTTCGGAGTTCCCATTGTGACGCTACACATAGGTAGTGACCTATGTGCAGTGCACGCGTGGAATGGTGTCCCCGCACTCACAAAGTTCGGGGAATTTGCCCTGAACGATGCGGGGGCACCTTGGCTAGTGCCAGGGTGCCCGCACACTAAGTAACTTGGCACCTAACCTTCACCAAGTGAGGGTTAGACATATAGGTGACTTATAAGTTACTTATTGAAGGAGGCTGGACTGGCTTGTAGTGGGTACCAAGGGGTACTTGCACCTTGCACCAGGCCCAGTTATCCCTTATTAGTGTATAGGGTGTCTAGCAGCTTAGGCTGATAGATAATGGTAGCTTAGCAGAGCAGCTTAGGCTGAACTAGGAGACGTGTGAAGCTACTACAGTACCACTTAGTGTCATATGCACAATATCATAAGAAAACACAATACACAGTTATACTAAAAATAAAGGTACTTTATTTTTATGACAATATGCCAAAGTATCTTAGAGTGTACCCTCAGTGAGAGGATAGGAAATATACACAAGATATATATACACAATAGCAAAAATATGCAGTATAGTCTTAGAAAACAGTGCAAACAATGTATAGTTACAATAGGATGCAATGGGGAAACATAGGGATAGGGGCAACACAAACCATATACTCCAAAAGTGGAATGCGAACCACGAATGGACCCCAAACCTATGTGACCTTGTAGAGAGTCGCTGGGACTATTAGAAAATAGTGAGAGTTAGAAAAATAACCCTCCCCAAGACCCTGAAAAGTGAGTGCAAAGTGCACCAAAGTTCCCCTAAGGACAAAGAAGTCGTGTTAGAGGAATAATGCAGGAAAGACACAAACCAACAATGCAACAACTGTGGATTTCCAATCTAGGGTACCTGTGGAACAAGGGGACCAAGTCCAAAAGTCACAAGCAAGTCGGAGATGGGCAGATGCCCAGGAAATGCCAGCTGCGGGTGCAAAGAAGCTTCTACTGGACAGAAGAAGCTGAGGTTTCTGCAGGAACGAAAAGGGCTAGAGACTTCGCCTTTGGTGGACGGATTTCGCTCGCCTTGGAGAGTCGTGCAGAAGTGTTTTCCCGCTGAAAGGACGCCAACAAGCCTTGCTAGTTGCAAATCATGCGTTTGGCGTTTTTGGACGCTGCTGGGGCCCAGGAGGGACCAGGAGGTCGCAAATTGGACCTGAAGAGAGAGGGGACGTCGTTCAAGACAAAGAGCCCTCACTGAAGCAGGTAGCACCCGGAGAAGTGCCAGAAACAGGCACTAAAAGGATGCGTGAAACGGTGCTCTCCGAAGTTGCACAAAGGAGTCCCACGTCGCCGGAGACCAACTTAGAAAGTCGTGCAATGCAGGTTAGAGTGCCGTGGACCCAGGCTTGGCTGTGCACAAAGGATTTCTGCCGGAAGTGCACAGGGGCCGGAGTAGCTGCAAAGTCGCAGTTCCCAGCAATGTAGCCCAGCGAGGAGAGGCAAGGACTTACCTCCACCAAACTTGGGCTGAAGAGTCAATGGACTGTGGGGGTCACTTGGACAGAGTCGCTGGATTCGAGGGACCTCGCTCGTCGTGCTGAGAGGAGACCCAAGGGACAGGTAATGCAGCTTTTTGGTGCCTGCGGTTGCAGGGGGAAGATTCCGTCGACCCACGGGAGATTTGTTCGGAGCTTCTGGTGCAGAGAGGAGGCAGGCTACCCCCACAGCATGCACAAGCAGGAAAACAGTCGAGAAGGCGGCAGGATCAGCGTTACAGAGTTGCAGTAGTCGTCTTTGCTACTATGTTGCAGGTTTGCAGGCTTCCAGCGCGGTCAGCAGTCGATTCCTTATCAGAAGGTGAAGAGAGAGATGCAGAGGAACTCGGATGAGCTCTTGCATTCGTTATCTAAAATTTCCCCAGAGACAGAGACCCTAAATAGCCAGAAAAGAGGGTTTGGCTACCTAGGAGAGAGGATAGGCTGCTAACACCTGAAGGAGCCTATCAGCAGGAGTCTCTGACGTCACCTGGTGGCACTGGCCACTCAGAGCAGTCCAGTGTGCCAGCAGCACCTCTGTTTCCAAGATGGCAGAGGTCTGGAGCACACTGGAGGAGCTCTGGACACCTCCCAGGGGAGGTGCAGGTCAGGGGAGTGGTCACTCCCCTTTCCTTTGTCCAGTTTCGCGCCAGAGCAGGGGCTAAGGGGTCCCTGAACCGGTGTAGACTGGCTTATGCAGAATTGGGCACATCTGTGCCCAACAAAGCATTTCCAGAGGCTGGGGGAGGCTACTCCTCCCCTGCCTTCACACCATTTTCCAAAGGGAGAGGGTGTCACACCCTCTCTCAGAGGAAGTTCTTTGTTCTGCCATCCTGGGCCAGGCCTGGCTGGACCCCAGGAGGGCAGATGCCTGTCTGAGGGGTTGGCAGCAGCTGCAGTGAAACCCCAGGAAGGGCAGTTTGGCAGTACCAGGGTCTGTGCTACAGACCACTGGGATCATGGAATTGTACCAACAATGCCAGGATGGCATAGAGGGGGCAATTCCATGATCTTAGACATGTTACATGGCCATATTCGGAGTTACCATTGTGAAGCTACATATAGGTAGTGACCTATATGTAGTGCACGCGTGTAATGGTGTCCCCGCACTCACAAAGTTCAGGGAATTGGCTCTGAACAATGTGGGGGCACCTTGGCTAGTGCCAGGGTGCCCTCACACTAAGTAACTTTGCACCTAACCCTTTACCAGGTAAAGGTTAGACATATAGGTGACTTATAAGTTACTTAAGTGCAGTGTAAAATGGCTGTGAAATAACGTGGACGTTATTTCACTCAGGCTGCAGTGGCAGGCCTGTGTAAGAATTGTCAGAGCTCCCTATGGGTGGCAAAAGAAATGCTGCAGCCCATAGGGATCTCCTGGAACCCCAATACCCTGGGTACCTCAGTACCATATACTAAGGAATTATAAGGGTGTTCCAGTAAGCCAATGTAAATTGGTAAAATTGGTCACTAGCCTGTTAGTGACAATTTGAAAGTAATGAGAGAGCATAACCACTGAGGTTCTGGTTAGAGCCTCAGTGAGACAGTTAGGCACCACACAGGGAACATATACATGCACACCTATGAGCACTAGGGCCCTGTGTGACAGGGTCCCAGTGACACATACATATAGGCCACAAACCTATGAGCACTGGGGTCCTGACCAGCAGGATCCCAGTGACACATAACAAACATACTGAAAACATAGTGTTTTCACTATGAGCACTGAGGCCTGGCTATCAGGATCCCAGTGAGACAGTGAAAACAGTGACAAACACCCTGACATACACTCACAAACAGGCCAAAAGTGGGGGTAACAAGGCTAGAAAGAGGCTACCTTCTCACACAACCCCCCCCCCAAACGAAGGACAATAATGCTAACCTTGGCCAGTTGAGACTTTATTGTCTAAGTGGTGATAAGTAGAGAGTAGCTCTGCAATAGACTGGTTACTCCCTTTATCATCCACTATATGGTTACTTCCCTGTGGGGATGTAAACCACCCTGTTTGAAGTTTTTTAGCTAAGCAACAATGTGAAGATGTATTTTCAGAGTTTCTATCAGTAAGTTTTAGTTTAGAGCAGTGGGAATTGTCCACTGAACCTATTTGTAGTGATGGAAATGCCAGACAGGGATGCTGTCTCAGAAAAGCCATAGCTGGGCAAAAACTTTGTCCATCTGGCTGGAAGAGAGAACAGGGATGCTGTTTCTCTTGAGTTGGAGCAGGGCAGGGATGCTGTCCTATGAGCTCCACACTAGGGCAGGGATGCTGTCCTAAGTGTTGTGAGGTAGTGCAGGGTTTCTGCACTAAAGTTTCTCTGGGAGGGTTGGAGGGATGCTCCATGTTAACTAAAATGGTGCTGTTTTTCTCACCAATGTTAGTTATCCCACAGAGAGGTACTTCCACCTCAGGGAGTCCAGCTTTGCCAGCTGATGATTCCCTTGGAACAGGTGCCACCCCAGGAGAGGTTTCTCCCACCACAGGAATAGTATCCTGAATGGTAGGGTGGTTAGGGGATACTGTGATACCCTTTTTACCTGTTGATGGAGAGGGATCCTGAGTTTTCAGGCCTTCTCTCCTTTGCTTTTTCATTTCACTTGAAATGAGAGGGAACAATTCCTCAGGGATGCCCAGCATGGCTGCATGGGCATAAAACTCTACATCAGCCCAACCTGAGGCCTCTAGGTCATTACCTAAGAGACAGTCTACAGGTAAGCTAGGTGATACCACCACCTGCTTAGGGCTAGTAACTCCACCCCAACTAAACTGAATTATAGCTAAGGGAAGAAACTTAGTGGAGTTATGGACATCAATAATCTTATACTGTTGTCCAATGATGTGTTGTTCAGGAGGCACTAGGTTTTTAGTCACCAAAGTGAAACTGGCACCTGTGTCCCTGTAGGCCAAGGCCTCAACACCATTTATTGAAACTGTCTGCCTGTACTTATCCATTGTAAGGGGACAAGCAGCCAGTGTGGCAAGGCGGGGCCACTAGGTGTGACAGAAACTGTCTTGGGACTGACTACCCCAGTTTCTACTATGGACCCATAAGTGAACCCAACTACACCCTTTGCTTGACTGTTGCCAGCAGTCCCACCACTAGTACCACTACTGCTAGGGGCACTAGAGCTTGATGTATTAGTGGTGGTAGGCTCAGGGGGTTTACCTGGACAGGACTTATCCCCTGGCCTATGGCCTCTATTTTTACACACAAAGCACCAAGGCTTTTTAATGTGTGCAGGTTGGGAAGAAGAGGAAGAATTTGTTTTATCCCCACCCTCTGAAGAGTGTTTAAGATTTGAAGTGGGATCTTAGGTTTTACCCTTATCCCCATGCTTATCTTGAGATTTTTCACCATCTTTCTTCTTATTGCCATCTTTGTCACCCCCTGTATGAACTTTTCTGTTCACCCTTGTTCTGACCCATTTGTCTGCCTTCTTTCCCAATTCTTGGGGAGAGGTCAGATCAGAGTCTACCAGGTACTGGTGCAACAAATCAGACACACAATTATTAAGTATATGCTCTCTCAGGATTGTGTTATACAGGCTTTCATAATCAGTAACTTTACTGCCATGTAACCACCCCTCCAAGGCCTTCACTGAATGGTCAATGAAATCAACCCAGTCTTGTGAAGACTCCTTTTTCGTCTCTCTGAACTTTATCCTGTACTGTTCAGTGGTTAAGCCATAACCATCCAGGAGTGCATTCTTAAGAACTTGGAAATTATTAGCATCATTTTCTTTCACAGTAAGGAGCCTATCCCTACCTTTTCCACTAAATGATAGCCATAGGATAGCAGCCCACTGCCTTTGAGGGACATCCTGTACAACACAGGCCCTCTCAAGTGCAGCAAACCACTTGTTAATGTCATCCCCCTCCTTATAAGGGGGAACTATCTTGTGCAGATTCCTGGAATCATGCTCTTTTGCAGAATGACTATGGGGAATACTGCTGCTGCCACCATGGGTATCTAAACCCAACTTCTGTCTTTCCTTCTCTAATTCAAAAGACTGTCTATCCAAATCCAGCTGTTGCTTTTTAAGCTTCAGTCTGGTTTGTTCCACCCTCAACTTATTGAGTTCCCTCTCTAACATTCTGTCATCAGGGTTGGTGGGAGGGACATTCCCAGAAACAGAGCTATGATGGGAATGAACAGAAGGAGACCTGTCCCTTACAGAAGCCACCCTAACAGCTTGGTTAACAGAAACATTACTACCAGTATGGTGAGAATAAATGCTTTTGCTGTGATGTGAGACAACACTATTTATATGGTGTGGCTCATCATCATTACCATCTATGCTAGATTGTCTAGTAATGGGCAGGCTAGGAAGTTTCTTTCCTGAATCTTTTCCTGGGGGAGTCCCTGAATCAGATTGAGAACTATTAGGTACTTTTTCAACAGATGAGGCACCTATGGCCTTATCCTGTTCTCTAAGCATGTTAAGTAACAGTTCCAAGGAAGGATTCTTCCCTACACTCAAACCTCTCTCTATATAGAGACTCCTTGCTCTTTTCCAGCTAAGGTTGTCATATGCAAGTTTGGACAGATCAACATTTTGGCCTGTGCCAGACATTTTTAGAGAGAGTTAAAGTGATAGAAAAAGAGAAAAAAGTTTTCAGAACTTTTTGGAAAGACAGAAAAAAACTTTTTAAACTTTTAAGAACTTTTTGAAAGTTTAGAGGTACTTTTCAGCACTTAGAAAAGAGTGAAAAGAGGAAATGCAAAACTTTTTGGCTATGTGTATATACACTGACCTTGTTTTGTATATTTTTCTCTTATGAAAAGTACAATGACAAGAGTGGTAAGTAGTCTCAAGCACTTATCCCACCACTGCACAACCAATGTAGGAGGCTGGACTGGCTTGTAGTGAGTACCAAGGGGTACTTGCACCTTGCACCAGGCCCAGTTATCCCTTATTAGTGTATAGGGTGTCTAGCAGCTTAGGCTGATAGATAATGGTAGCTTAGCAGAGCAGCTTAGGCTGAACTAGGAGACGTGTGAAGCTACTACAGTACCACTTAGTGTCATATGCACAATATCATAAGAAAACACAATACACAGTTATACTAAAAATAAAGGTACTTTATTTTTATGACAATATGCCAAAGTATCTTAGAGTGTACCCTCAGTGAGAGGATAGGAAATATACACAAGATATATATACACAATAGCAAAAATATGCAGTATAGTCTTAGAAAACAGTGCAAACAATGTATAGTTACAATAGGATGCAATGGGGAAACATAGGGATAGGGGCAACACAAACCATATACTCCAAAAGTGGAATGCGAACCACAAATGGACCCCAAACCTATGTGACCTTGTAGAGGGTCGCTGGGACTATTAGAAAATAGTGAGAGTTAGAAAAATAACCCTCCCCAAGACCCTGAAAAGTGAGTGCCAAGTGCACTAAAGTTCCCCTAAGGACAAAGAAGTCGTGTTAGAGGAGTAATGCAGGAAAGACACAAACCAGCAATGCAACAACTGTGGATTTCCAATCTAGGGTACCTGTGGAACAAGGGGACCAAGTCCAAAAGTCACAAGCAAGTCGGAGATGGGCAGATGCCCAGGAAATGCCAGCTGCGGGTGCAAAGAAGCTTCTACTGGACAGAAGAAGCTGAGGTTTCTACACGAACGAAAAGGGCTAGAAACTTCCCCTTTGGTGGACGGATCCCACTCGCCTTGGAAAGTCGTGCAGAAGTGTTTTCCCGCTGAAAGGACGCCAACAAGCCTTGCTAGTTGCAAATCGTGCGTTTGGCGTTTTTGGACGCTGCTGGGGCCCAGGAGGGATCAGAAGGTCGCAAATTGGACCTGAAGAGAGAGGGGACATCGTGCAAGAAAAAGAGCCCTCACTGAAGCAGGTAGCACCCAGAGAAGTGCCAGAAACAGGCACTACAAGGATGCGTGAACCAGTGCTCGCCGAAGTTGCACAAAGGAGTCCCACGTCGCCGGAGACCAACTTAGAAAGTCGTGCAATGCAGGTTAGAGTGCCGTGGACCCAGGCTTGGCTGTGCACAAAGGATTTCCGCCGGAAGTGCACAGGGGCCGGAGTAGCTGCAAAGTCGCGGTTCCCAGCAATGCAGCCCAGCGAGGTGAGGCAAGGACTTACCTCCACCAAACTTGGGCTGAAGAGTCACTGGACAGTGGGGGTCACTTGGAGAGAGTCCCTGGATTTGAGGGACCTCGCTCGTCGTGCTGATAGGAGACCCAAGGGACCGGTAATGCAGCTTTTTGGTGCCTGCGGTTGCAGGGGGAAGATTCCGTCGACCCACAGGAGATTTCTTCGGAGCTTCTGGTGCAGAGAGGAGGCAGGCTACCCCCACAGCATGCACAAGCAGGAAAACAGTCGAGAAGGCGGCAGGATCAGCGTTACAGAGTTGCAGTAGTCGTCTTTGCTACTATGTTGCAGGTTTGCAGGCTTCCAGCGCGGTCAGCAGTCGATTCCTTATCAGAAGGTGAAGAGAGAGATGCAGAGGAACTCGGATGAGCTCTTGCATTCGTTATCTAAAATTTCCCCAGAGACAGAGACCCTAAATAGCCAGAAAAGAGGGTTTGGCTACCTAGGAGAGAGGATAGGCTACTAACACCTGAAGGAGCCTATCAGCAGGAGTCTCTGACGTCACCTGGTGGCACTGGCCACTCAGAGCAGTCCAGTGTGCCAGCAGCACCTCTGTTTCCAAGATGGCAGAGGTCTGGAGCACACTGGAGGAGCTCTGGACACCTCCCAGGGGAGGTGCAGGTCAGGGGAGTGGTCACTCCCCTTTCCTTTGTCCAGTTTCGCGCCAGAGCAGGGGCTAAGGGGTCCCTGAACCGGTGTAGACTGGCTTATGCAGAATTGGGCACATCTGTGCCCAAGAAAGCATTTCCAGAGGCTGGGGGAGGCTACTCCTCCCCTGCCTTCACACCATTTTCCAAAGGGAGAGGGTGTCACACCCTCTCTCAGAGGAAGTTCTTTGTTCTGCCATCCTGGGCCAGGCCTGGCTGGACCCCAGGAGGGCAGATGCCTGTCTGAGGGGTTGGCAGCAGCAGCAGCTGCAGTGAAACCCCAGGAAGGGCAGTTTGGCAGTACCAGGGTCTGTGCTACAGACCACTGGGATCATGGAATTGTACCAACAATGCCAGGATGGCATAGAGGGGGCAATTCCATGATCTTAGACATGTTACATGGCCATATTCGGAGTTACCATTGTGAAGCTACATATAGGTAGTGACCTATATGTAGTGCACGCGTGTAATGGTGTCCCAGCACTCACAAAGTTCAGGGAATTTGCCCTGAACAATGTGGGGGCACCTTGGCTAGTGCCAGGGTGCCCACACACTAAGTAACTTAGCACCCAACCTTTACCAGGTAAAGGTTAGACATATAGGTGACTTATAAGTTACTTAAGTGCAGTGTAAAATGGCTGTGAAATAACGTGGACGTTATTTCACTCAGGCTGCAGTGGCAGGCCTGTGTAAGAATTGTCTGAGCTCCCTATGGGTGGCAAAAGAAATGCTGCAGCCCATAGGGATCTCCTGGAACCCCAATACCCTGGGTACCTAGGTACCATATACAAGGGAATTATATGGGTGTTCCAGTGTGGCAATCAGAATTGGTATATTTAGTCACTAGTCTGCAGTGACAATTTTAAAAGCAGAAAGAACATAACCACTGAGGTTCTGGTTACCAGAGCCTCAGTGAGACAGTTAGGCATCACACAGGGAACACATAAATATAGGCCACAAACTTATGAGCACTGGGGTCCTGGCTAGCAGGGTCCGAGTGACACATAACAAACACACTGACAACATAGGGTTTTCACTATGAGCACTGGGGCCCTGGTTAGCAGGATCCCAGTGAGACAGTAAAAACACCCTGACTTATACTCACAAACAGGCCAAAAGTGGGGGTAACAAGGCTAGAAAGAGGCTACTTTCTCACACAACCCCCCGCCCCCAAACGATGGTTTGTGTTGCCCCTATCCCTATGTGTCCCCATTGCATCCTATTGTAAAAATACATTGTTTGCACTGTTTTCTAAGACTATACTGCATATTTATGGTATTGTGTACATATAACTTGTGTATATTTGCTATCCTCACTCTGAGGGTACACTCTGAGATACTTTGGCATATTGTCATAAAAATAAAGTACCTTTATTTTTAGTATAACTGTGTATTGTGTTTTCTTATGATATTGTGCAAGTGACACTTGTGGTACTGTAGTAGCTTCACACGTCTCCTAGTTCAGCCTAAGCTGCTCTGCTAAGCTACCATTATCTATCAGCCTATGCTGCTAGACACCCTATACATGAATAAGGGATAACTGGGCCTGGTGCAAGGTGCAAGTACCCCTTGGTACTCACTACAAGCCAGTCCAGCCTCCTACACTACCTTCCTACAGATGTACACTGTCACCTGTTACAAAGAGGTGACAGCCGCTCAGCTGTAGTAACTTACTACAGAAGAGGTCTGGGGGTCGCAATGGCTGCCGCAGGAGCCAGCAGTGGATGTGAAAGGCAGGTCAGGTCACAGAGTGTAATTAAAGCAGCTGTTTAAAGAATAAAAACAAGGTCACTTTCTTCTGATCTGTTTTTAGCTGTACAGTAACAGGCAGGAGGCAGATATTTACAGCAAGATGTTTATTTTTTTGCACTCTTTAGGTAATTATGGAACCATTGGAATCTTTCTGCATGGTGTTACCCATTCGATCTACTGCATCTCTTTTATTTTTTCTTAAATAATGTCTTGTATTAAAAACATTCTAATATCTTTTTAGTAACAAATGCCCACCAGCTGTTTTTGATGTGTGTAATTTTGCACTAGAGATTCTATTTTTATGGTTCATGTTTAGAAACGTGCTCTCTCTTTCATAGGAAAGGGCTACGTCCCAAGGATTTAAGTGGTTTGTGGGAAAGGTGATGATGTTACCATATGTTACTAAGAATAAAGTACCCCCTGCCCTACATGACAGTGATATTTACAAGTCACCTTGAGGTTTCATCACCCTACAAACGCACTCTGCCTTCGGCCTTGTTCCACTATTTGGTAATGGGACTCCTTTGTACCTTGCGATATCCTCATAATGTACAGCAGGTGGTACTTATCCCATATATCAACCTGAGCAGATTTGTAATTGCACCAAAGAAAGCATTCTCGGGTGATATGAACAGATAATACACTACAGGATGACAAAAAAACTGAATATTTGTGATTTCAAGTAATAAACAGTTGCATGTGTTATAAATAGATAGCTACATTGTGAAAAAGGGAAAGATTAGAGATTCTGAAATCATATCATTTCTTTGTTCAGGTAAGTTCTCCCTTTATGAACACAGACTGGTTGTTAGTTTCACGTTGTGTGGTCATTGAAGGTTTGCTAAGTAGTACCTCATTGTTACAGAAAGGATAAGCTGAAACAGAGCTCCATACCAACAAGTGGGCTATGCTTCAGGTAACTCATTAAACATCTGTAAAGCGTGTCCATACCTGTGTTGGCCATACGCTATATAACTCTGTAAATAAAGACATTGCATAGCAATAAAGCAATCCTCAACCTAGTGTTGGCCTCACTCTGGACCTCCTCTGCAGTGCCTTCCCTCATCCCCTTCCCCTCATTCGGCCACTCCGTTACTCTGGTGCATACCTAAGCAGAGTCGGTGGTGCCGGAAGGTGGGCCTCTGGGAGCATGCTGTCCTCAAGGAACTATGGCCTGTGCATTCACAAAACATGCACCTTGGAAGATGTGGATAAAATGAAGGCAGCTGTGGCTGCCTCATGGACTGAGACAGCACCCCTCTGCTGACAAGGTAGCTCCATTACAAGTCTGTATGCTTCCGACACCAAAAAGGATGCCAGGGACCCATAAGGACTTGTTGGGGATGGTTCTCCAAGGCTTCTCAGGGTGTTCTACCACAGGTCCCAGTTTGGGTCTTTCACTTATCTCCCATCTGTTTCTACCACTGCTCCACCTACAGTGTTGTTGGCTCTTCCAGACAGACCGACAGGAGATCCAGATATGGTTCAAGTGTTTTTCACCAAAGTTCAGGAATATATTTTTTGGTGTGGCCCATGGCGTTCCCACATGAATAGCCATGAGTGATCTTTTTGATGTCATGTTTGAGTGGGAATGCAGACGCATCAGTTGTTGTTATGCACAATGTATCAAGTAAAAAAAAATATATATATATATATATATATTATAAAAGAGAAGCATTACAAACCTAGCCATGTAGAGTGCTGCTCAAATTATAACAGGAAAATTGGAATTTAGTTTCTCACCTTACATATATTTATACGGATGGGACCAGAGACTCTGCGGCCAGAGGAGAAAAGAGCAGCCATATATATTATCTGAGTTTGTGGGATGACACTAAAGATGTGTTGGCCCAAAACATTCAGCACTGTGTCTGTATCACTAGTTAGCAGTCCAGAGGGAAGACAAAGAAATTCAAGGTTAGGGCATTTTCCATATTGAGAAGCTCTGATTCAAGTCTGTTATGGTTCAGAACCTATGGAAATTGGAGGTTGGAGAAGACTGATGTCAAGAGAGGAATGTGACAGGATGCACAAGAATGCATCATGTCTATATTGTGGGAAGAATGGGTGCTTTATCCAGGAATGCCCTGCTCATCCTAGAACACTCTAAGCTGCAGTGTTGGGGCAATCCACAAGCTTAGAAAAGATATCCTTGAACATGACATGAAGAACACATCACAGAGTAATGTTCCACATGGCTTTGCATGTTGGTCATGTAAAAGCAGTGGTTCTGAGGGATTCAGCAGCGATGTAATATGTCCTAAATGCAAGATATGTGCAGTCATGAATCTACCATGCCTACCAAAAACAAACTTCAATCAGCCAGGGCAGTGCGGCGAACCCTGCTCACAGCCGGACCCATAGCTGTGCATATGGAGAAGGCAGTTTTGTAAAGGAATAGGACATCACCAGGAGGAGATGCAAGTTGATGTTCTAGATGTCCAACAGACTGGGCATTATGTAACATGACATATTGTAAAAATGTATGTTTGGAATTTGAAGAGAAAAAGATCTTCATTAGTCAGTGTGTAGGAAATGTTGTTCTCAGTTGAGGGGTGTGAGAGCCCCATTCACGTAATAAGCACGATCTGTGTCAGGGTAAATGTAGGAAAGTACCATCTTGCCTGGCATGTTACCCCCATTTTTCACTGTATATATGTTGTTTTAGTTGTATGTGTCACTGGGACCCTGGTAACCCAGGGCCCCAGTGCTCATAAGTGTGCCTGAATGTGTTACCTGTGTAGTGACTAACTGTCTCACTGAGGCTCTGCTAATCAGAACCTCAGTGGTTATGCTCTCTCATTTCTTTCCAAATTGTCACTAACAGGCTAGTGACCATTTTTACCAATTTACATTGGCTTACTGGAACACCCTTATAATTCCCTAGTATATGGTACTGAGGTACCCAGGGTATTGGGGTTCCAGGAGATCCCTATGTGCTGCAGCATTTCTTTTGCCACCCATAGGGAGCTCTGACAATTCTTACACAGGCCTGCCACTGCAGCCTGAGTGAAATAACATCCACGTTATTTCACAGCCATTTTACACTGCACTTAAGTAACTTATAAGTCACCTATATGTCTAACCTTTACCTGGTAAAGCTTAGGTGCAAAGTTACTTAGTGTGAGGGCACCCTGGCACTAGCCAAGGTGCCCCCACATTGTTCAGAGCCAATTCCCTGAACTTTGTGAGTGCGGGGACACCATTACACGCGTGCACTACATATAGGTCACTACCTATATGTAGCTTCACAATGGTAACTCCGAATATGGCCATGTAACATGTCTATGATCATGGAATTGCCCCCTCTATGCCATCCTGGCATAGTTGGCACAATCCCATGATCCCAGTGGTCTGTAGCACAGACCCTGGTACTGCCAAACTGCCCTTCCTGGGGTTTCACTGCAGCTGCTGCTGCTGCCAACCCCTCAGACAGGCAGCTGCCCTCCTGGGGTCCAGCCAGGCCTGGCCCAGGATGGCAGAACAAAGAACTTCCTCTGAGAGAGGGTGTGACACCCTCTCCCTTTGGAAAATGGTGTGAAGGCAGGGGAGGAGTAGCCTCCCCCAGCCTCTGGAAATGCTTTGTTGGGCACAGATGTGCCCAATTCTGCATAAGCCAGTCTACACCGGTTCAGGGACCCCTTAGCCCCTGCTCTGGCGCGAAACTGGACAAAGGAAAGGGGAGTGACCACTCCCCTGACCTGCACCTCCCCTGGGAGGTGTCCAGAGCTCCTCCAGTGTGCTCCAGACCTCTGCCATCTTGGAAACAGGGGTGCTGCTGGCACACTGGACTGCTCTGAGTGGCCAGTGCCACCAGGTGACGTCAGAGACTCCTGCTGATAGGCTCCTTCAGGTGTTAGTAGCCTATCCTCTCTCCTAGGTAGCCAAACCCTCTTTTCTGGCTATTTAGGGTCTCTGTCTCTGGGGAAACTTCAGATAACGAATGCAAGAGCTCATCCGAGTTCCTCTGCATCTCCCTCTTCACCTTCTGATAAGGAATCGACTGCTGACCGCGCTGGAAGCCTGCAAACCTGCAACATAGTAGCAAAGACGACTACTGCAACTCTGTAACGCTGATCCTGCCGCCTTCTCGACTGTTTTCCTGCTTGTGCATGCTGTGGGGGTAGCCTGCCTCCTCTCTGCACCAGAAGCTCCGAAGAAATCTCCAGTGGGTCGACGGAATCTTCCCCCTGCAACCGCAGGCACCAAAAAGCTGCATTACCGGTCCCTTGGGTCTTCTCTCAGCACAACGAGCGAGGTCCCTCGAATCCAGCGACTCTGTGCAAGTGACCCCCACAGTCCAGTGACTCTTCAGTCCAAGTTTGGTGGAGGTAAGTCCTTGCCTCACCTCGCTGGGCTGCATTGCTGGGAACCGCGACTTTGCAGCTGCTCCGGGCCTCTGTGCACTTCCGGCGGAAATCCTTTGTGCACAGCCAAGCCTGGGTCCACGGCACTCTAACCTGCATTGCACGACTTTCTAAGTTGGTCTCCGGCGACGTGGGACTCCTTTGTGCAACTTCGGCGAGCACCGTTTCATGCATTCTCGTAGTGCCTGTTTCTGGCACTTCTCCGGGAGCTACCTGCTTCAATGAGGGTTCTTTGTCTTGCACGACGTCCTTTCTCTCTTCAGGTCCAATTTGCGACCTCCTGGTCCCTCCTGGGCCCCAGCAGCATCCAAAAACGCCAAACGCACGATTTGTAGCTAGCAAGGCTTGTTGGCATTCTTTGGGCAGGAAACACCTCTGCACGACTCTCCAAGGCGAGAGGGATCCTTCCACCAAAGGGGAAGTCTCTAGCCCTTTTCGTTCCTGCAGAAACCTCAGCTTCTTCTGTCCAGTCGAAGCTTCTTTGCACCCGCAGCTGGCATTTCCTGGGCATCTGCCCATCTCCGACTTGCTTGTGACTTTTGGACTTGGTCCCCTTGTTCCACAGGTACCCTAGATTGGAAATCCACAGTTGTTGCATTGCTGGTTTGTGTCTTTCCTGCATTATTCCTCTAACACGACTTCTTTGTCCTTAGGGGAACTTTAGTGCACTTTGCACTCACTTTTCAGGGTCTTGGGGAGGGTTATTTTTCTAACTCTCACTATTTTCTAATAGTCCCAGCGACCCTCTACAAGGTCACATAGGTTTGGGGTCCATTCGTGGTTCGCATTCCACTTTTGGAGTATATGGTTTGTGTTGCCCCTATCCCTATGTTTCCCCATTGCATCCTATTGTAACTATACATTGTTTGCACTGTTTTCTAAGACTATACTGCATATTTTTGCTATTGTGTATATATATCTTGTGTATATTTCCTATCCTCTCACTGAGGGTACACTCTAAGATACTTTGGCATATTGTCATAAAAATAAAGTACCTTTATTTTTAGTATAACTGTGTATTGTGTTTTCTTATGATATTGTGCATATGACACTAAGTGGTACTGTAGTAGCTTCACACGTCTCCTAGTTCAGCCTAAGCTGCTCTGCTAAGCTACCATTATCTATCAGCCTAAGCTGCTAGACACCCTATACACTAATAAGGGATAACTGGGCCTGGTGCAAGGTGCAAGTACCCCTTGGTACTCACTACAAGCCAGTCCAGCCTTCTACATTGGTGACAGCGGTGGGATAAGTGCTTGAGACTACTTACCACTCTTGTCATTGTACTTTTCATAAGAGAAAAATATACAAAACAAGGTCAGTGTATATACACATAGCCAAAAAGTTTTGCATTTCCTCTTTTCACTCTTTTCTAAGTGCTGAAAAGTACTTCTAAACTTTCAAAAAGTTCTTAAAAATTTAAAAAGTTTTTTTTCTGTCTTTCCAAAAAGTTCTGAAAACGTTTTTCTCTTTTTCTATCACTTTAACTCTCTCTAAAAAATGTCTGGCACAGGCCAAAGTGTTGATCTGTCCAAACTTGCATATGACAACCTTAGCTGGAAAAGAGCAAGGAGTCTCTGTATAGAGAGAGGTTTGAGTGTAGGGAAGAATCCTTCCTTGGAACTGTTACTTAGCATGCTTAGAGAACAGGATAAGGCCATAGGTGCCCCATCTGTTGAAAAAGTACCTAATAGTTCCCAATCTGATTCAGGGACTCCCCCAGGAAAAGATTCAGGAAAGAAACTTCCTAGCCTGCCCATTACTAGACAATCTAGCATAGATGGTAATGATGATGAGCCACACCAAATAAATAGTGTTGTCTCACATCATAGCAAAAGCATTTATTCTCACCATACTGGTAGTAATGTTTCTGTAAACCAAGCTGTTAGGGTGCCTTCTGTAAGGGACAGGTCTCCTTCTGTTCATTCCCATCATAGCTCTGTTTCTAGAAATATCCCTCCCACCAACCCTGATGACAGAATGTTAGAGAGGGAACTCAATAAGTTGAGGGTGGAACAAACCAGACTGAAGCTTAAAAAGCAACAGCTGGATTTGGATAGACAGTCTTTTGAATTAGAGAAGGAAAGACAGAAGTTGGGTTTAGATACCCATGGTGGCAGCAGCAGTATTCCCCATAGTCATCCTGCAAAAGAGCATGATTCCAGGAATCTGCACAAGATAGTTCCCCCTTATAAGGAGGGGGATGACATTAACAAGTGGTTTGCTGCACTTGAGAGGGCCTGTGTTGTACAGGATGTCCCTCAAAGGCACCGGGCTGCTATCCTATGGCTATCATTTAGTGGAAAAGGTAAGGATAGGCTCCTTACTGTGAAAGAAAATGATGCTAATAATTTCCAAGTTCTTAAGAATGCACTCCTGGATGGTTATGGCTTAACCACTGAACAGTACAGGATAAAGTTCAGAGAGACCAAAAAGGAGTCTTCACAAGACTGGGTTGATTTCATTGACCAGGCAGTGAAGGCCTTGGAGGGGTGGTTACATGGCAGTAAAGTTACTGATTATGACAGCCTGTATAACTTAATCCTGAGAGAGCATATTCTTAATAATTGTGTGTCTGATTTGTTGCACCAGTACTTTGTGGACTCTGATCTGACCTCTCCCCAAGAATTGGGAAAGAAGGCAGACAAATGGGTCAGAACAAGAGTGAACAGAAAAGTTCATACAGGGGGTGACAAAGATGGCAACAAAAAGAAGGATGGTAAGTCTTCTGACAAGGGTGGGGACAAATCTAAAAATGAGTCTTCATCAGGCCCACAAAAACACTCTGGTGGGGGTGGTGGGTCCAAATCCTCCTTTAATCAGAACAAGGAAAAGAAACCATGGTGCTATTTATGTAAAATAAAAGGCCATTGGACAACAGATCCCAGTTGTCCAAAGAAAGGCACCACTGCTCCTACCACTACAACCCCTACTGCTACACCTAGTGTTCCTACTAATAGCAGTGGTGGTGGGAGCAAACCTACTAATAGCCAATCCAAGGGAGTAGCTGGGCTCACTTTTTGTAATTTATTTGGGGTTGGTCTGATTAGGGAGACCACAGAGGCTACTTTAGTCTCTGAAGGGGCTATTGATTTAGCCACTTTGGTTGCTTGCCCCCATAACTTGGAGAAGTACAAGCAACTAACCCTAATAAATGGTGTTGAGGTCCAGGCCTACAGGGACACAGGTGCCAGTGTCACAATGGTGATTGAAAAACTGGTGCACCCTGAACAACACATACTTGGACACCAGTACCAAGTAACCGATGCTCACAACATAACACAAAGCCACCCCATGGCTGATGTAAATCTCAACTGGGGGGGGGTAACTGGTCCAAAGAAAGTTGTGGTAGCTTCAGATTTACCTGTAGACTGTCTATTAGGGAATGATTTGGAGACATCAGCTTGGTCAGATGTGGAGTTGGAGGCCCATGCAGCAATGCTGGGCATCCCAGGGCATATTTTTGCTTTGACAAGGGCTCAGGCCAAAAAGCAAAAAGGACAGGGAAGCTTGGATCCTGGAACAATGGACCAAGTGCTCCCTAAAGCTAGGGCTAGTAGAAGCAAACCACTTCCTACTATCCCTCCCTCTACAGTGGATTCTAATTCTGAGGAAGAAGAATTCCCTCCCTGTGCAGAACCTACACCAGAGGAGCTGGAAGCAGACACTGCTGAGCTTTTGGGTGAAGGGGGGCCTGCCAGAGAGGAGCTGAGTGTGGCACAGCAAACCTGTCCCACATTAGAGGGTCTCAGACAGCAAGCTGTCAAACAGGCTAATGGGGATGTCAGTGACTCTCACAGAGTTTACTGGGAGGACAACCTCTTATACACTGAGCATAGGGATGCTAAACCTGGAGCTGCCAGGAGATTAGTGATTCCTCAGGAGTACAGAAAGTTCCTCCTAACACTGGCACATGACATTCCCCTAGCTGGGCACCTGGGTCAAATGAAAACTTGGGACAGATTGGTTCCATTGTTTCATTGGCCTAGGATGTCTGAGGACACAAAGGAATTTTGTAAGTCCTGTGAAACCTGTCAAGCCAGTGGCAAGACAGGTGGCACTCCAAAGGCACCCTTTATCCCACTGCCGGTGGTTGGGGTTCCCTTTGAAAGGGTAGGGGTTGACATAGTTGGCCCCCTTGACCCTCCTACTGCTTCAGGCAATAGGTTTATCTTGGTGGTAGTGGACCATGCCCCAAGATACCCTGAAGCAATTCCTTTAAAGACCACTACAGCTCCTGCAGTGGCAAAGGCCCTCCTGGGAATATTTTCCAGGGTGGGCTTCCCAAAGGAAGTAGTATCAGACAGAGGAAGCAATTTCATGTCTGCATACTTAAAGGCCATGTGGAAGGAGTGTGGTGTAACGTACAAGTTCACAACACCCTATCATCCACAAACAAATGGACTGGTGGAGAGATTTAATAAAACTCTCAAAGGCATGATTATGGGTCTCCCTGAAAAACTCCACAGGAGATGGGATATCCTTCTACCATGCCTCCTTTTTGCCTACAGGGAGGTACCCCAGAAAGGAGTGGGCTTCAGCCCCTTTGAACTTCTTTTTGGACACCCTGTTAGGGGTCCACTCACACTTGTAAAGGAGGGTTGGGAACAACCTTTAAAAGCTCCTAAACAGGATATTGTGGACTATGTACTTGGCCTCAGATCAAGGATGGCTGAGTACATGAAAAAGGCCAGTAAAAACCTTCAGGCCAGCCAAGAGCTCCAGAAGCAATGGCATGATCAGAAGGCTGTTTTGGTTCAGTACCAACCAGGGCAGAAAGTGTGGGTCTTGGAGCCTGTGGCCCCAAGAGCACTCCAAGATAAATGGAGTGGACCCCACACAATTGTTGAAAAGAAGGGTGAAGTCACCTACTTGGTTGACTTAGGCACTGCCAGGAGTCCCCTTAGGGTGCTCCATGTCAACCGCCTGAAACCCTACTATGACAGGGCTGATCTCACCCTGCTCATGGCAACTGATGAGGGACAGGAAGAAGACAGTGATCCTCTACCTGATCTCTTCTCTTCCACAGAACAAGATGCTCTTGTGGAAGGTGTAGTTTTGGCAGATTGTCTTACTGCTGAGCAGAAAGACCATTGCATAAATCTCCTAGGACAATTTTCAGAACTCTTCTCTACTGTGCCAGGCACCACTTCTTGGTGTGAGCACACTATAGATACTGGAGACAGTTTACCTGTCAAAAGTAAGATCTATAGGCAGCCTGACCATGTCAGGGACTGCATAAAGCAAGAAGTTCAGAAAATGTTGGAACTAGGAGTGGTTGAGCACTCTGACAGTCCATGGGCTTCTCCTGTGGTACTAGTACCAAAACCCAATTCTAAAGATGGAAAGAAGGAAATGCGGTTTTGTGTAGACTATAGAGGTCTCAACTTGGTAACCAAAACTGATGCTCACCCTATACCCAGGGCAGATGAGCTGATAGATACACTGGCATCTGCCAAGTATCTAAGCACTTTTGATTTGACAGCAGGGTATTGGCAGATCAAAATATCAGAAGATGCTAAATCTAAGACTGCATTTTCTACCATTGGAGGACATTACCAGTTTATTGTAATGCCTTTTGGTTTGAAAAATGCACCTGCCACTTTTCAGAGGTTGGTGAACACAGTCCTGCAAGGGCTGGAAGCTTTCAGTGCAGCATATTTGGATGATATAGCTGTCTTTAGCTCCAGCTGGGATGATCACCTGGTCCACCTATGGAAAGTTTTGGAGGCCCTGCAAAAGGCAGGCCTCACTATCAAGGCTTCAAAGTGCCAGATAGGGCAGGGTAAGGTGGTTTATCTGGGACACCTTGTTGGTAGGGAACAGATTGCACCACTTCAGGGGAAAATCCAAACTATTATTGATTGGGTTCCCCCTACCACTCAGACTCAGGTGAGAGCCTTCCTAGGCCTCACTGGGTATTACAGGAGGTTCATTAAGAACTATGGCTCCATTGCAGCCCCTCTTAATGACCTCACATCCAAGAAAATGCCTAAAAAGGTATTATGGACAGCAAACTGTCAGAAAGCTTTTGAGGAGCTGAAGCAGGCCATGTGCTCTGCACCTGTCCTGAAAAGCCCTTGTTACTCTAAAAAATTCTATGTCCAAACTGATGCATCTGAATTAGGAGTAGGGGCAGTCCTATCACAACTTAATTCTGAGGGCCAGGATCAACCTGTTGCTTTTATTAGTAGGAGGTTGACCCCTAGAGAAAAGCGTTGGTCTGCCATTGAGAGGGAGGCCTTTGCTGTGGTCTGGGCTCTGAAGAAGTTGAGGCCATACCTGTTTGGCACTCACTTCATTGTTCAGACAGACCACAAACCTCTACTTTGGCTAAAACAAATGAAAGGTGAAAATCCTAAATTGTTGAGGTGGTCCATATCCCTACAGGGAATGGACTATACAGTGGAACATAGACCTGGGAGTAGCCACTACAATGCAGATGGACTCTCCAGATATTTACACTTAGACAATGAAGACTCATCAGGTCATGGCTAGTCTTATTGTCCTTCGTTTGGGGGGGGGTTGTGTAGGAAAGTACCATCTTGCCTGGCATGTTATCCCCATTTTTCACTGTATATATGTTGTTTTAGTTATATGTGTCACTGGGACCCTGGTAACCCAGGGCCCCAGTGCTCATAAGTGTGCCTGAATGTGTTACCTGTGTAGTGACTAACTGTCTCACTGAGGCTCTGCTAATCAGAACCTCAGTGGTTATGCTCTCTCATTTCTTTCCAAATTGTCACTAACAGGCTAGTGACCATTTTTACCAATTTACATTGGCTTACTGGAACACCCTTATAATTCCCTAGTATATGGTACTGAGGTACCCAGGGTATTGGGGTTCCAGGAGATCCCTATGGGCTGCAGCATTTCTTTTGCCACCCATAGGGAGCTCTGACAATTCTTACACAGGCCTGCCACTGCAGCCTGAGTGAAATAACGTCCACGTTATTTCACAGCCATTTACCACTGCACTTAAGTAACTTATAAGTCACCTATATGTCTAACCTTTACCTGGTAAAAGTTACTTAGTGTGAGGGCACCCTGGCACTAGCCAAGGTGCCCCCACATTGTTCAGGGCCAATTCCCCGGACTTTGTGAGTGCGGGGACACCATTACACGCGTGCACTACACATAGGTCACTACCTATGTGTAGCTTCTCAATGGTAACGCCGAATATGGCCATGTAACATGTCTATGATGATGGAATTGCCCCTTCTATGCCATCCTAGCATAGTTGGCACAATCTCATGATCCCAGTGGTCTGTAGCACAGACCCTGGTACTGCCAAACTACCTTTTCAGGGGTTTCACTGCAGCTGCAGCTGCTGCCAACCCCTCAGACAGGTTTCTGCCCTCCTGGGGTCCAGCCAGGCCTGGCGCAGGATGGCAGAACAAAGAACTTCCTCTCCCTTTGGAAAATGGTGTGAAGGCAGGGGAGGAGTAGCCTCCCCCAGCCTCTGGAAATGCTTTCATGGGCATAGGCTATTGGACAGTAGAAGTTGAGGATTCTGCAAGAACAACAAGGGCTAGAGACTTCCCCCTTGGAGGATGGATCCCCCACACCGTGGAGAGTCGTGCAGAAGTGTTTTCTCGCCGAAAGACCGGCAACAAGCCTTGCTAGCTGCAAGTCGTGCGGTTAGCGTTTTTGGATGCTGCTGTGGCCCAGGAGGGACCAGGATGTCGCCAATTGCGTCTGGGGACAGAGGGGGCATCGATCAAGACAAGGAGCCCTCTCAGAAGCAGGCAGCATCCGCAGAAGTGCCGGAACAGGCACTACAAAGAAGAGTGAAACGGTGCTCACCCGAAGTTGCACAAAGGAGTCCCACATCGCCGGAGACCAACTTAGAAAGTCGTGCAATGCAGGTTAGAGTGCCGTGGACCCAGGCTTGGCTGTGCACAAAGGATTTCCGCCGGAAGTGCACAGAGGCCGGAGTAGCTGCAAAAGTCGTGGTTCCCAGCAATGCAGTCTGGCGTGGGGAGGCAAAGACTTACCTCCACCAAACTTGGACTGAAGAGTCACTGGACTGTGCGAGTCATTTGGACACAGTTGCTGGATTCAAGGGACCTCGCTCGTCGTGCTGAGAGGAGACCCAGGGGGCTGGTGATGCAGTTCTTTGGTGCCTGCGGTAGCAGGGGGAAGATTCCGTCGACCCACGGGAGATTTCTTCTGAGCTTCTAGTGCAGAGAGGAGGCAGACTACCCCCACAGCATGCACCACCAGGAAAACAGTCGAGAAGGCGGCAGGATCAGCGTTACAGAGTTGCAGTAGTCCTCTTTGCTACTTTGTTGCAGTTTTGCAGGCTTCCAGCGCGGTCAGCAGTCGATTCCTTGGCAGAAGGTGAAGAGAGAGATGCAGAGGAACTCTGATGAGCTCTTGCATTCGTTATCTAAGTAAATCCCCAAAGCAGAGACCCTAAATAGCCAGAAAAGAGGGTTTGGCTACTTAGGAGAGAGGATAGGCTAGCAACACCTGAAGGAGCCTATCAGAAGGAGTCTCTGACGTCACCTGCTGGCCCTGGCCACTCAGAGCAGTCCAGTGTGCCAGCAGCACCTCTGTTTCCAAGATGGCAGAGGTCTGGAGCACACTGGAGGAGCTCTGGGCACCTCCCAGGGGAGGTGCAGGTCAGGGGAGTGGTCACTCCCCTTTCCTTTGTCCAGTTTCGCGCCAGAGCAGGGCTAAGGGGTCCCTGAACCGGTGTAGACTGGCTTATGCAGAAATGGGCACCATCTGTGCCCATGAAAGCATTTCCAAAGGCTGGGGGAGGCTACTCCTCCCCTGTCTTAACACCTTTTTCCAAAGGGAGAAGGTGTAACACCCTCTCTCTGAGGAAGTCCTTTGTTCTGCCTTCCTGGGCCAAGCCTGGCTGGACCCCAGGAGGGCAGAAACCTGTCTGAGGGGTTGGCAGCAGCAGCAGCTGTGGTGAAACCCCTGAAAAGGCAGTTTGGCAGTACCCGGGTCTGTGCTAGAGACACGTGGGATCATGGGATTGTGCCAACAATGCCAGGATGGCATAGAGGGGGAAATTCCATGATCATAGACATGTTACATGGCCATATTCGGAGTTACCATTGTGAAGCTACACATAGGTAGTGACCTATGTGTAGTGCACGCGTGTAATGGTGTCCCCGCACTCACAAAGTCCGGGGAATTTGCCCTGAACAATGTGGGGGCACCTTGGCTAGTGCCAGGGTGCCCACACACTAAGTAACTTAGCACCCAACCTTTACCAGGTAAAGGTTAGACATATAGGTGACTTATAAGTTACTTAAGTGCAGTGGTAAATGGCTGTGAAATAACGTGGACGTTATTTCACTCAGGCTGCAGTGGCAGGCCTGTGCAAGAATTGTCAGAGCTCCCTATGGGTGGCAAAAGAAATGCTGCAGCCCATAGGGATCTCCTGGAACCCCAATACCCTGGGTACCTCAGTACCATATACTAGGGAATTATAAGGGTGTTCCAGTATGCCAATGTGAATTGGTGAAATTGGTCACTAGCCTGTTAGTGACAATTTGGAAAGAAATGAGAGAGCATAACCACTGAGGTTCTGAATAGCAGAGCCTCAGTGAGGCAGTTAGTCATAACACAGGTAACACATTCAGGGTACACTTATGAGCACTGGGGCCCTGGCTGGCAGGGTCCCAGTGACACATACAACTAAAACAACATATATAGAGTGAAAATGGGGGTAACATGCCAGGCAAGATGGTACTTTCCTACACAAACCCCCCCCCCCAAAACGAAGGACAATAAGACTAGTCATTACCTGATGGGTCTTCATTGTCTAAGTGGAAATATCTGGAGAGTCCATCTGCATTGGAGTGGGTACTCCCAGGTCTATGTTCCACTGTATAGTCCATCCCCTGAAGGGATATGGACCACCTCAACAATTTAGGGTTTTCACCTTTCATTTGTTTTAGCCAAAGTAGAGGTTGTGGTCTGTCTGAACAATGAAGTGAGTGCCAAACAGGTATGGCCTCAACTTCTTCAGTGCCCAGACCACAGCAAAGGCCTCCCTCTCTATGGCAGACCAACGCTTTTCTCTAGGGGTCAACCTCTTGCTGATAAAAGCAACAGGCTGATCCTGGCCCTCAGAATTAAGTTCTGATAAGAGTGCCCCTACCCCTAATTCAGATGCATCAGTTTGGACAATGAATTTTTTGGAGTAACAGGGGCTTTTCAGGACAGGTGCAGAGCACACGGCCTGCTTCAGCTCCTCAAAAGCTTTCTGACAGTTTGCTGTCCATAATACCTTCTTAGGCATTTTTTTTTTAGATGTGAGGTCATTAGGAGGGGCTGCAATGGAGCCATAGTTCTTTATGAAGCTCCTATAGTACCTAGTGAGGCCTAAAAATTCTCTCACCTGAGTCTGAGTGGTAGGGGGAACCCAATCTATAATAGTTTAGATTTTCCCCTGAAGTGGTGCAATCTGTTCTCCACCTACCAGGTGTCCGAGATAAACCACCTTCCCCTGCCCTATCTGGCACTTTGAAGCCTTGATAGTGAGGCCTACCTTTTGCAGGGCCTCCAAAACTTTCCATAGGTGGATCAGGTGATCATCCCAGCTGGAGCTAAAGACAGCAATATCATCTAGATATGCTGCACTAAAAGCTTCCAACCCTTGCAGGACTGTGTTCACCAACCTCTGAAAAGTGGCAGGTGCATTTTTCAGTCCAAAAGGCATCACTGTGAATTGGCAATGGCCTCCAATGGTTGAAAATGCAGTTTTTGCTTTTGCATCTTCTGATAACTTGATCTGCCAATACCCTGCAGTCAAATCAAAAGTGCTTAGATACTTGGCAGATGCCAGTGTATCTATTAGCTCATCTGCCCTGGGTATAGGGTGAGCATCAGTTTTGGTTACCTGGTTGAGACCTCTGTAGTCTACACAAAACCGCATTTCCTTCTTTCCATCCTTGGAATGAGGTTTTGGTACAAGTACCACAGGAGAGGCCCATGGACTTTCAGAGTGCTCAACCACTCCCAGTTCAAGCATTTTCTTCACCTCTTACTTTATGCAGTATCTGACATGGTCAGGCTGCCTATATGTAGGAAAGTACCATCTTGCCTGGCATGTTACCCCCATTTGTCACTGTATATATGTTGTTTTAGTTGTATGTGTCACTGGGACCCTGGTATCCAGGTCCCCAGTGCTCATAAGTGTGCCTGAATGTGTTACCTGTGTAGTGACTAACTGTCTCACTGAGGCTCTGCTAATCAGAACCTCAGTGGTTATGCTCTCTCATTTCTTTCAAATTGTCACAAACAGGCTAGTGACCAATTTTACCAATTTACATTGGCTTACTGGAACACCCTTATAATTCCCTAGTATATGGTACTGAGGTACCCAGGGTATTGGGGTTCCAGGAGATCCCTATGGGCTGCAGCATTTCTTTTGCCACCCATAGGGAGCTCTGACAATTCTTACACAGGCCTGCCACTGCAGCCTGAGTGAAATAACGTCCACGTTATTTCACAGCCATTTTACACTGCACTTAAGTAACTTATAAGTCACCTATATGTCTAACCTTTACCTGGTAAAGGGTTAGGTGCAAAGTTACTTAGTGTGAGGGCACCCTGGCACTAGCCAAGGTGCCCCCACATTGTTCAGGGCCAATTTCCCGGACTTTGTGAGTGCGGGGACACCATTACACGCGGGCACTACATATAGGTCACTACCTATATGTAGCTTCACAATGGTAACTCCGAATATGGCCATGTAACATGTCTATGATCATGGAATTGCCCCCTCTATGCCATCCTGGCATAGTTGGCACAATCCCATGATCCCAGTGGTCTGTAGCACAGACCCTGGTACTGCCAAACTGCCTTTCCTGGGGTTTCACTGCAGCTGCAGCTGCTGCCAACCCCTCACATGGCAGAACAAAGGACTTCCTCTGAGAGAGGGTGTTACACCCTCTCCCTTTGGAAAATGGTGTGAAGGCAAGGGAGGAGTAGCCTCCCCCAGCCTCTGGAAATGCTTTCTTGGGCACAGATGTGCCCAATTCTGCATAAGCCAGTCTACACCGGTTCAGGGACCCCTTAGCCCTGCTCTGGCGCGAAACTGGACAAAGGAAAGGGGAGTGACCACTCCCCTGACCTGCACCTCCCCTGGGAGGTGTCCAGAGCTCCTCCAGTGTGCTCCAGACCTCTGCCATCTTGGAAACAGAGGTGCTGCTGGCACACTGGACTGCACTGAGTGGCCAGTCCCACCAGGTGACGTCAGAGACTCCTTCTGATAGGCTCCTTCAGGTGTTAGTAGCCTATCCTCTCTCCTAGGTAGCCAAACCCTCTTTTCTGGCTATTTAGGGTCTCTGTCTCTGGGGAAACTTTAGATAACGAATGCAAGAGCTCATCAGAGTTCCTCTGCATCTCTCTCTTCACCTTCTGTCAAGGAATCGACTGCTGACCACGCTGGAAGCCTGCAAAACTGCTACAAAGTAGCTAAGACGACTACTGCAACTCTGTAACGCTGATCCTGCTGCCTTCTCGACTGTTTTCCTGGTGGTGCATGCTGTGGGGGTAGTCTGCCTCCTCTCTGCACTAGAAGCTCTGAAGAAATCTCCCATGGGTCGACGGAATCTTCCCCCTGCAACCGCAGGCACCAAAAAGCTGCATTACCGGTCCCTTGGGTCTCCTCTCAGCACGACGAGCGAGGTCCCTTGAATCCAGCACCTCTGTCCAAGTGACTCCCACAGTCCAGTGACTCATCAGTCCAAGTTTGGTGGAGGTAAGTCCTTGCCTCCCAACGCCAGACTGCATTGCTGGTAACCACATTTTTTGCAGCTACTCCGGCCCCTGTGCACTTCCGGCGGAAATCCTTTGTGCACAGCCAAGCCTGGGTCCACGGCACTCTAACCTGCATTGCACGACTTTCTAAGTTGGTCTCCGGCGACGTGGGACTCCTTTGTGCAACTTCGGGTGAGCACCTTTTCACGCATCCTCGTAGTGCCTGTTTCTGGCACTTCTCCGGGCGCTACCTGCTGCTGAGAGGGCTCCTTGTCTTGCTCGACGTCCCCTCTGTCTCCTGGCGCAATTTGCGACATCCTGGTCCTTCCTGGGCCACAGCAGCATCCAAAAACGCTAACCGCAAGATTTGCAGCTAGCAAGGCTTGTTGGCATTTTTTCGGCGGAAACACACTTCTGCACAACTCTCCACGGCGTGTGGGATCGGTCCTCCAAAGGGGAAGTCTCTAGCCCTTGTCGTTCTTGCAGAAACCTAAGCTTCTTCTGTCCAGTAGAAGCTTCTTTGCACCCACAGCTGGCATTTCCTGGGCATCTGCCCATCTCCGACTTGCTTGTGACTTTTGGACTTGGTCCCCTTGTTCCACAGGTACCCTCGACTGGAAATCCATTGTTGTTGCATTGCTGGTTTGTGTCTTTCCTGCAGAATTCCCCTATCACGACTTCTTTGTCCTTTGGGGAACATTAGTGCACTTTGCACTCACTTTTCAGGGTCTTGGGGTGGGCTATTTTTCTAACCCTCACTATTTTCTAATAGTCCCAGCGACCCTCTACAAGGTCACATAGGTTTGGGGTCCATTCGTGGTTCGCATTCCACTTTTGGAGTATATGGTTTGTGTTGCCCCTATCCCTATGTGTTCCCATTGCATCCTATTGTAACTATACATTGTTTGCACTGTTTTCTAAGACTATACTGCATATTTTTGGTATTGTGTACATATAACTTGTGTATATTTGCTATCCTCATACTGAGGGTACACTCTGAGATACTTTGGCATATTGTCATAAAAATAAAGTACATTTATTTTCAGTATAACTGTGTATTGTGTTTTCTTATGATATTGTGCAAGTGACACTTGTGGTACTGTAGTAGCTTCACACGTCTCCTAGTTCAGCCTAAGCTGCTCTGCTAAGCTACCATTATCTATCAGCCTAAGCTGCTAGACACCCTATACACGAATAAGGGATACCTGGGCCTGGTGCAAGGTGTAAGTACCCCTTGGTACTCACTACAAGCCAGTCCAGCCTCCTACATTGGTTGTGCAGCGGTGGGATAAGTGCTTTGAGACTACTTACCACTCTTGCCATTGTACTTTTCATAAGAGAAAAATATACAAAACAAGTTCAGTGTGTGTACACATAGCTAAAAAGTTTTGCATTTCCTCTTTTCACTGTTTTCTAAAGTGCTGAAAAGTACTTCTAAACTTTCAAAAAGTCTTAAAAGTTTTAAAAGTTTTTTTTTCTGTCTTTCTAAAAAGTTCTGAAAACTTTTTTTCTCTTTTTCTATCACTTTAACTCTCTCTAAAAATGTCTGGCACAGGCCAAAATGTTGATCTGTCCAAACTTGCATATGACCACCTTAGCTGGAAAGGAGCAAGGATTCTCTGTGTATAGAGAGGTTTGAGTGTAGGGAATAATCCTTACTTGGAATTGTTGCTTAATATGCTTAGAGAACAAGATAAGGCCAAAGGGGCCACATCTGTTGAAAAAGCAGCAAATGGTTCCCAATCTGATCCAGGGACTCCCCCAGGTAAAGATTCAGGAAAGAAACTCCCTAGCCTGCCCATTACTAGACAGTCTAGCATAGTTGTTACTGAGGTGGAGTCACATTATACAGATGATGTGCTCTCACATTACACTGTCAGCCAAGCTGTTAGGGTGGCCTCTGTAAGGGACAGGTCTCCTTCTGTTGATTCTCATCATACCTCTGTGTCTAAGAATGTCCCTCCCACCAACCCTGATGACAGAATGTTAGAAAGGGAACTCAACAAGTTGAGAGTGGAACAAACCAGACTGAAGCTTAAAAAGCAACAGCTGGATTTGGATAGACAGTCTTTTGAACTAGAGAAGGAAAGACAGAAGTTGGGTTTTGAAACCCATGGTGGCAGCAGCAGTATTCCCCATAGTCATCCTGCAAAAGAGCATGATTCCAGGAATCTGCACAAGATAGTTCCCCCTTATAAGGAGGGGGATGACATTAACAAGTGGTTTGCTGCACTTGAGAGGGCCTGTGTTGTACTGGATGTCCCTCAAAGGCAGTGGGCTGCTATCCTATGGCTATCATTTAGTGGAAAAGGTAGGGATAGGCTCCTTACTGTGAAAGAAAATGATGCTAATAATTTCCAAGTTCTTAAGAATGCACTCCTGGATGGTTATGGCTTAACCACTGAACAGTACAGGATAAAGTTCAGAGAGACCAAAAAGGAGTCTTCACAAGACTGGGTTGATTTCATTGACCATTCAGTGAAGGCCTTGGAGGGGTGGTTACATGGCAGTAAAGCTACTGATTATGAAAGTTTATGATTATGATTATGTGTTCCCTGTGTGATGCCTAACTGTCTCACTGAGGATCTGCTAACCAGAACCTCAGTGGTTATGCTCTCTCTGCTTTCCAAATTTGTCACTAACAGGCTAGTGACGAAATTGACCAATTGTAGGAGGCTGGACTGGCTTGTAGTGAGTACCAAGGGGTACTTACACCTTGCACCAGGCCCAGGTATCCCTTATTAGTGTATAGGGTGTCTAGCAGCTTAGGCGGATAGATAATGGTAGCTTAGCAGAGCAGTTTAGGCTGAACTAGGAGACGTGTGAAGCTACTACAGTACCACAAGTGTCACTTGCACAATATCATAAGAAAACACAATACACAGTTATACTAAAAATAAAGGTACTTTATTTTTATGACAATATGCCAAAGTATCGCAGAGTGTAACCTAAGAGTGAGGATAACAAATATACACAAGTTATATGTACACAGTACTAAAAATATGCAGTATAGTCTTAGAAAACAGTGCAAACAATGTATAGTTACAATAGGATGCAATGGGGACACATAGGGATAGGGGCAACACAAACCATATACTCCAAAAGTGGAATGCGAACCACGAATGGACCCCAATCCTATGTGACCTTGTAGAGGGTCGCTGGGACTATTAGAAAATAGTGAGAGTTAGAAAAATAGCCCTCCCCAAGACCCTGAAAAGTGAGTGCAAAGTGCACTAAAGTTTCCCAGAAGACAAAGAAGTCGTGATAGAGGAATAATGCAGGAAAGAGACAAACCAACAATGCAACAACGATGGATTTCCAATCTAGGGTACCTGTGGAACAAGGGGACCAAGTCCAAAAGTCACAAGCAAGTCGGAGATGGGCAAATGCCCAGGAAATGCCAGCTGTGGGTGCAAAGGAGCTTCTACTGGACAGAAGAAGCAGAGGTTTCTGCAGGAACGAAAAGGGCTAGAGACTTCCCCTATGGTGGACGGATCCGTCTCACCGTGGAGAGTCGTGCAGAAGTGTTTTCCCGCCGAAAGAACGCCAACAAGCCTTGCTAGCTGCAAATCGTGCAGTTAGCGTTTTTGGATGCTGCTGTGGCCCAGGAGGGACCAGGAGGTCGCGAATTGGACCAGAAGGAAGAGGGGACGTCGAGCAAGACAATGAGCCCTCTCAGCAGCAGGTAGCACCCGGAGAAGTGCCAGAAACAGGCACTACAAGGATGCGTGAAACGGTGCTCACCCGAAGTTACACAAAGGAGTCCCACGTCGCCGGAGACCAACTTAGAAAGTCGTGCAATGCAGGTTAGAGTGCCGTGGACCCAGGCTTGGCTGTGCACAAAGGATTTCTGCCGGAAGTGCACAGGGGCCGGAGAAGTTGCAAAAGTCGCGGTTACCAACAATGCAGTCTGGCGTGGGGAAGCAAGGACTTACCTCCACCAAACTTGGACTGAAGAGTCACTGGACTGTGGGAGTCACTTCGACAGAGTTGCTGGATTCAAGGGACCTCGCTCGTCGTGCTGAGAGGAGATCCAAGGGACCGGTAATGCAGCTTTTTGGTGCCTGCGGTTGCAGGGGGAAGATTCCGTCGACCCACGGGAGATTTCTTCGGAGCTTCTAGTGCAGAGAGGAGGCAGACTACCCCCACAGCATACACCACCAGGAAAACAGTCGAGAAGGCGGCAGGATCAGCGTTACAGAGTTGCAGTAGTCGTCTTTGCTACTATGTTGCAGTTTTGCAGGCTTCCAGCGTGGTCAGCAGTCGATTCCTTGGCAGAAGGTGAAGAGAGAGATGCAGAGGAACTCTGATGAGCTCTTGCATTCGTTATCTAAAGTTTCCCCAGAGACAGAGACCCTAAATAGCCAGAAAAGAGGGTTTGGCTACCTAGGAGAGAGGATAGGCTACTAACACCTGAAGGAGCCTATCAGAAGGAGTCTCTGACATCACCTGGTGGCACTGGCCACTCAGAGCAGTCCAGTGTGCCAGCAGCACCTCTGTTTCCAAGATGGCAGAGGTCTGGAGCACACTGGAGGAGCTCTGGACACCTCCCAGGGGAGGTGCAGGTCAGGGGAGTGGTCACTCCCCTTTCCTTTGTCCAGTTTCGCGCCAGAGCAAGGGCTAAGGGGTCCCTGAACCGGTGTAGACTGGCTTATGCAGAATTGGGCACATCTGTGCCCAAGAAAGCATTTCCAGAGGCTGGGGGAGGCTACTCCTCCCCTGCCTTCACACCATTTTCCAAAGGGAGAGGGTGTAACACCCTCTCTCAGAGGAAGTCCTTTGTTCTGCCATCCTGGGACAAGCCTGGCTTGACCCCGGGGGGGGGGCAGAAACCTGTCTGAGGGGTTGGCAGCAGCAGCAGCAGTGAAACCCCAGGAAAGGCAGTTTGGCAGTACCAGGGTCTGTGCTACAGACCACTGGGATCATGGAATTGTCCCAATAATGCCAGGATGGCATAGAGGGGGCAATTCCATGATCTTAGACATGTTACATGGCCATATTCGGAGTTACCATTGTGAAGCTACATATAGGTAGTGACCTATATGTAGTGCACATGTGTAATGGTGTCCCCGCACTCACAAAGTTCAGGGAATTGGCCCTGAACAATGTGGGGGCACCTTGGCTAGTGCCAGGGTGCCCTCACACTAAGTAACTTTGCACCTAACCTTTACCAGGTAAAGGTTAGACATATAGGTGACTTATAAGTTACTTAAGTGCAGTGTAAAATGGCTGTGAAATAACGTGGACGTTATTTCACTCAGGCTGCAGTGGCAGGCCTGTGTAAGAATTGTCAGAGCTCCCTATGGGTGGCAAAAGAAATGCTGCAGCCCATAGGGATCTCCTGGAACCCCAATACCCTGGGTACCTCAGTACCATATACTAGGGAATTATAAGGGTGTTCCAGAAAGTCAATGTAAATTGGTAAAATTGGTCACTAGCCTGTTAGTGACAATTTGAAAGAAATGAGAGAGCATAACCACTGAGGTTCTGATTAGCAGAGCCTCAGTGAGACAGTTAGTCACTACACAGGTAACACATTCAGGCACACTTATGAGCACTGGGGCCCTGGAGAACAGGGTCCCAGTGACACATACAACTAAAACAACATATATACAGTGAAAAATGGGGGTAACATGCCAGGCAAGATGGTACTTTCCTACAGCCAGGCCTGGCTGGACCCCAGGAGGGCAGAAACCTGTCTGAGGGGTTGGCAGCAGCAGCATCTGCAGTGAAACCCCAGCAAAGGTAGTTTGGCAGTACCCGGGTCTGTGCTAGAGACTCGGGGATCATGGAATTGTCTCCCCAATGCCATCCTGGCATTGGGGTGGCAATTCCATGATCTTACACATGTTAAATGGCCATGTTCGGAGTTACCATTGTGACGCTATACATAGGTAGTGACCTATATATAGTGCACTCGTAAAATGGTGTCCCCGCACTCTCAAAGTCCGGGGAATTTGCCCTGAACGATGTGGGGGCACCTTGGCTAGTGCCAAGGTGCCCACACACTAAGTAACTTGGCACCCAACCTTCACCAAGTGAAGGTTAGACATATAGGTGACTTATAAGTTACTTGAGTGCAGTGGTAGATGGCTGTGAAATAATGCAGACGTTATTTCACTCAGGCTGCAGTGGCAGGCCTGTGTAAGATTTGTCAGAGCTCCCTATGGGTGGCAAAAGAAATGCTGCAGCCCATAGGGATCTCCTGGAACCCCAATACCCTGGGTA
Source organism: Pleurodeles waltl (assembly GCF_031143425.1). NCBI lineage: Eukaryota > Metazoa > Chordata > Amphibia > Caudata > Salamandridae > Pleurodeles > Pleurodeles waltl. Next base: position 8,293,478 of record NC_090438.1, on the reverse strand, counting down.
CCTCAGTACCATATACTAGTAAATTATAAGGGTGTTCCAGTATGGCAATGTGAATTGGTAAAATTGGTCACTAGCCTGTTAGTGACAATTTGTACAGAGAGAGCATAACCACTGAGGTTCTGGTTAGCAGAGCCTCAGTGAGACAGTTTGGCATCACACAGGGAACACATACATATAGGCCACAAACTTATGAGCACTGGGGTCCTGGCTAGCAGGGTCCCAGTGAGACAGTGAAAACACCCTAACATATACTCACAAACAGGACAAAAGTGGGGGTAACAAGGCTAGAAAGAGGCTACTTTCTCACACAACCCCCCACCACCCCCCAAACGAAGGACAATAAGGCTAACCTTGGCCAGTTGAGACTTTATTGTCTAAGTGGTGATAAGTAGAGAGTAGCTCTGCAATAGACTGGTTACTCCCTTTATCATCCACTATATGGTTACTTCCCTGTGGGGATGTAAACCACCCTGTTTGAAGTTTTTTAGCTAAGCAACAATGTGAAGATGTATTTTCAGAGTTTCTATCAGTAAGTTTTAGTTTAGAACAGTGGGAATTGTCCACTGGACCTATTTCTAGTGATGAGAATGCCAAACAGGGATGCTGTCTCAGTAAAGCCATAGCTGGGCAAAAACTTTGTCCATATGGCTGGAAGAGAAAAAGGGATGCTGTTTCTCTTGAGTTGGAGCAGGGCAGGGATGCTGTCCTATGAGCTCCACACTAGGGCAGGGCTGCTGTCCTAAGTGTTGTGAGGCAGTGCAGGGTTTCTGCACTAAAGTTTCTATGGGAGGGTTGGAGGGATGCTCCATGTTAACTAAAATGGTGCTCTTTTTGTCACCAATGTTAGTTATCCCACAGAGAGGTACTTCCACCTCAGGGAGTCCAGCTATGCCAGCTGATTATTGTGAGAAGGTAGCCTCTTTCTAGCCTTGTTACCCCCACTTTTGGCCTGTTTGTGAGTGTATGTCAGGGTGTTTGTCACTGTTTTCACTGTCTCACTGGGATCCTGATAGCCAGGCCTCAGTGCTCATAGTGAAAACACTATGTTTTCAGTATGGTTGTTATGTGTCACTGGGATCCTGCTGGTCAGGACCCCAGTGCTCATAGGTTTGTGGCCTATATGTATGTGTCACTGGGACCCTGTCACACAGGGCCCCAGTGCTCATAGGTGTGCATGTATATGTTCCCTGTGTGGTGCCTAACTGTCTCACTGAGGCTCTGCTAACCAGAACCTCAGTGGTTATGCTCTCTCATTACTTTCAAATTGTCACTAACAGGCTAGTGACCAATTTTACCAATTTACATTGGCTTACTGGAACACCCTTATAATTCCCTAGTATATGGTACTGAGGTACCCAGGGTATTGGGGTTCCAGGAGATCCCTATGGGCTGCAGCATTTCTTTTGCCACCCATAGGGAGCTCTGACAATTCTTACACAGGCCTGCCACTGCAGCCTGAGTGAAATAACGTCCACGTTATTTCACAGCCATTTTTACACTGCACTTAAGTAACTTATAAGTCACCTATATGTCTAACCTTTACCTGGTAAAGGTTAGGTGCAAAGTTACTTAGTGTGAGGGCACCCTGGCACTAGCCAAGGTGCCCCCACATTGTTCAGAGCCAATTCCCTGAACTTTGTGAGTGCGGGGACACCATTACACGCGTGCACTACATATAGGTCACTACCTATATGTAGCTTCACAATGGTAACTCCGAATATGGCCATGTAACATGTCTATGATCATGGAATTGCCCCCTCTATGCCATCCTGGCATAGTTGGCACAATCCCATGATCCCAGTGGTCTGTAGCACAGACCCTGGTACTGCCAAACTGCCCTTCCTGGGGTTTCACTGCAGCTGCTGCTGCTGCTGCTGCCAACCCCTCAGACAGGCAGCTGCCCTCCTGGGGTCCAGCCAGGCCTGGCCCAGGATGGCAGAACAAAGAACTTCCTCTGAGAGAGGGTGTGACACCCTCTCCCTTTGGAAAATGGTGTGAAGGCAGGGGAGGAGTAGCCTCCCCCAGCCTCTGGAAATGCTTTGTTGGGCACAGAGGTGCCCAATTCTGCATAAGCCAGTCTACACCGGTTCAGGGACCCCTTAGCCCCTGCTCTGGCGCGAAACTGGACAAAGGAAAGGGGAGTGACCACTCCCCTGACCTGCACCTCCCCTGGGAGGTGTCCAGAGCTCCTCCAGTGTGCTCCAGACCTCTGCCATCTTGGAAACAGAGGTGCTGCTGGCACACTGGACTGCTCTGAGTGGCCAGTGCCACCAGGTGACGTCAGAGACTCCTGCTGATAGGCTCCTTCAGGTGTTAGTAGCCTTTCCTCTCTCCTAGGTAGCCAAACCCTCTTTTCTGGCTATTTAGGGTCTCTGTCTCTGGGGAAACTTTAGATAACGAATGCATGAGCTCAGCCGAGTTCCTCTGCATCTCTCTCTTCACCTTCTGATAAGGAAACGACCGCTGACCGCGCTGGAAGCCTGCAAACCTGCAACATAGTAGCAAAGACGACTACTGCAACTCTGTAACGCTGATCCTGCCGCCTTCTCGACTGTTTTCCTGCTTGTGCATGCTGTGGGGGTAGCCTGCCTCCTCTCTGCACCAGAAGCTCCGAAGAAATCTCCCGTGGGTCGACGGAATCTTCCCCCTGCAACCGCAGGCACCAAAAAGCTGCATTACCGGTCCCTTGGGTCTCCTCTCAGCACGACGAGCGAGGTCCCTCGAATCCAGCGACTCTGTCCAAGTGACCCCCACAGTCCAGTGACTCTTCAGTCCAAGTTTGGTGGAGGTAAGTCCTTGCCTCACCTCGCTGGGCTGCATTGCTGGGAACCGCGACTTTGCAGCTACTCCGGCCCCTGTGCACTTCCGGCGGAAATCCTTTGTGCACAGCCAAGCCTGGGTCCACGGCACTCTAACCTGCATTGCACGACTTTCTAAGTTGGTCTCCGGCGACGTGGGACTCCTTTGTGCAACTTCGGCGAGCACCGTTTCACGCATCCTCGTAGTGCCTGTTTCTGGCACTTCTCCGGGAGTTACCTGCTTCAGTTAGGGCTCTTTGTCTTGTTCGACGTCCCCTCTCTCTTCAGGTCCAATTTGACACCTCCTGGTCTCTCCTGGGCCCCAGCAGCGTCCAAAAACGCTAAACGCACGATTTGCGTGTAGCAAGGCTTGTTGGCGTCCTTCCGGCGGGAAAACACTTCTGCACAACTCTCCAAGGCGAGTGGGATCCGTCCACCAAAGTGGAAGTCTCTAGCCCTTTTCGTTCCTGCAGAAACCTTGGCTTCTTCTGTCCAGTCGAAGCTTCTTTGCACCCGCAGCTGGCATTTCCTGGGCATCTGCCCATCTCCGACTTGCTTGTGACTTTTGGACTTGGTCCCCTTGTTCCACAGGTACCCTAGATTGGAAATCCACAGTTGTTGCATTGCTGGTTTGTGTCTTTCCTGCATTATTCCTCTAACACGACTATTTTGTCCTTAGGGGAACTTTAGTGCACTTTGCACTCACTTTTCAGGGTCTTGGGGAGGGTTATTTTTCTAACTCTCACTATTTTCTAATAGTCCCAGCGACCCTCTACAAGGTCACATAGGTTTGGGGTTCATTCGTGGTTCGCATTCCACTTCTGGAGTATATGGTTTGTGTTGCCCCTATCCCTATGTTTCCCCATTGCATCCTATTGTAACTATACATTGTTTGCACTGTTTTCTAAGACTATACTGCATATTTTTGCTATTGTGTATATATATCTTGTGTATATTTCCTATCCTCTCACTGAGGGTACACTCTAAGATACTTTGGCATATTGTCATAAAAATAAAGTACCTTTATTTTTAGTATAACTGGGTATTGTGTTTTCTTATGATATTGTGCATATGACACTAAGTGGTACTGTAGTAGCTTCACACGTCTCCTAGTTCAGCCTAAGCTGCTCTGCTAAGCTACCATTATCTATCAGCCTAAGCTGCTAGACACCCTATACACTAATAAGGGATAACTGGGCCTGGTGCAAGGTGCAAGTACCCCTTGGTACTCACTACAAGCCAGTCCAGCCTCCTACAATTATTCCTTTGGAACAGGTGCCACCCCACGAGAGGTTTCTCCCACCACAGGAATGGTATCCTGAATGGCAGGGTGGTTAGGGGACACTGTGATACCCTTTTTACCTGTTGTTGGAGAGGGATCCTGAGTTTTCAGGCCTTCTTCTCTCCTTTTTCATTTCAGTAGAAATGAGAGGGAACAATTCCTCAGGCATACCCAGCATGGCTGCATGGGTATAAAACTCTACCTCAGTCCAACCTGAGGTCTCTAAATCATTACCTAAGAGACAGTCTACAGGTAAGCTAGTCCTTAGAAGATCTGTGAACTCAGAGTCACAAAAGAGGGTCCCACGACGTTGGAGGCCAACTCAGCGGGTTGAGCACTGCAGGACGGAGTGCTGGGGACCCAGGCTAGGGGGTGCATGAAGGAAATCCTGGAAGAGTGCACAGGAGCCACAGCAGCTGCAAATACGCAGTACACATGTTTGCAGTCTAGCGCGGGGAGGCAAGGACTTACCTCCACCAAACTTAGACTGAAGGATCACTGGATTGTGGGAGTCACTTGGATAGAGTTCCTGTGTTCCAGGGACGATGCTCGTCAGTAAGAGAGGAGACCCAGAGGACCGGTGATGCAGTCTTTTGGTGCATGCGTTAGCAGGGGGAAGATTCTGTCGACCCATTGGAGATTTCTTCTTGGCTTCTGGTGCAGGGTGAAGGCAGGCGACCTCCAGAGCATGCACCACCAGGAAACAGTCAAGAAAGCCGTCAGGATGAGGCGCTACAATGTTGCTGGTAGTCGTCTTGCTACTTTGTTGTGGTTTTTCAGGCGTCCTGGAGCAGTCAGCGGTCGATCTTTGGTAGAAGTCGAAGAGGGAGATGCAGAGGAACTCTGGTGAGGTCTTGCATTCGTTATCTGAAGAATTCCCCAAAGCAGAGACCCTAAATAGCCAGAAAAGGAGGTTTGGCTACCAAGAAAGGAGGATTGGCTACCAAGAAAGGTAAGAGCCTATCAGAGGGGGTCTCTGACGTCACCTGCTGGCACTGGCCACTCAGAGCAGTCAAGTGTGCCCCCAACACCTCTGATTCCAAGATGGCAGAGGTCTGGAGCACACTGGAGGAGCTCTGGGCACCTCCCAGGGGAGGTGCAGGTCAGGGGAGTGGTCACTCCCCTTTCCTTTGTCCAGTTTCGCGCCAGAGCAGGGCTGGGGGATCCCTGAACCAGTGTAGACTGGCTTATGCAGAGATGGGCACCATCTGTGCCCATCAAAGCATTTCCAGAGGCTGAGAGAGGCTACTCCTCCCCAACCCTTCACACCTATTTCCAAAGGGAGAGGGTGTCACACCCTCTCTCAGAGGAAATCCTTTGTTCTGCCTTCCTGGGCCAGGGCTGCCTGGACCCCAGGACGGCAGAAACCTGTCTGAGGGGTTGGCAGCAGCTGCAGTGAAACCCTGCAAAGGCAGTTTGGCAGTACCCCGGGTTCTGTGCTAGAGATCCGGGGGATCATGGAACTGTCCCCCCAATAACAGAATGGTATTGGGGTGACAATTCCATGATCTTAGACATGTTACATGAGATGAGAGTATGTAGTTCTCTGGGAACTATGAATATCTATATATGTGTACAGGTGTTCTAAGGTTGATCCGGACACTTGGGTTGGGAAATGGTTTCATTGGTTTTTGATGACATTTAAAAAATAAAAAAAAAGTACTATACGTTTAGAGTTGTGACTTAGTATGAATGATGTATGCTAGTGTGTAGGAGTTTTAAGGGACATTTGTTTGGTATATCTGTGGGAATATGTATGTTTGGCATCATACATGTAATATGTTGCATCTTCCCCAGACCCAGTAGCATGCAGAAGAACACACCACAAACTGACCTCGGAATGAGCATTTTTAGTCTTCAGCGTACAACATGTAACTAACTCACAATATCCCATAACTGTTAGGACCATGCCCTGACACCCATATTGATGACATAGTTTCCTTTATGTGACTGCTCCTAACTGCGGGGTTCTAGCACGCAGTGGCGGCCAGCATAAATTAGAAGTGGGAGGGTGGGAGGAGGGAGTGCAGCTGGAGCATAGGGGAGGTAAGTGCAGGGAGAGCCCGAGGGGTTAATAAAAAAAAAAAAAACACACAAAAAAAAAAAAATAACACTTTCCTGGTGCTGCCGGTCGCCTCACGGTCATCTGCTTCTTGGTCCAAGCATCAAACACTCCCCGTGCAATCACTGCGCTGCTCTCATGCTGTTACCGAGCATGAGAGCCGTGGGGGGATTGGCATGAGAGGGTTTGTTTGCCGCTCGCTCAGGCCCAGTGAGCCTGTGTTGTTTCTCCAACTCGGCTGTCAAATACAGCTGAGCTGGAGAAACCTAACTGTGCATGTCTGTTATCCGGCTGGCGCAGTCAAGGGCACACTGCCCTCCCCTCCCGTGGCTCGCCCCCCCCCCCCCCCTGCACAGGCTGGCACAGCAGCAGCAGAAAAATAAGACAATAGTGAAACATCCTTTTATTTTTGTGCTGCAGTCGCTGCGCCAGCGGGCGGCACTCCTACGCCACTGCAGAGGAGCCACAGCTGCCGCAGTACCTACAGGTCTGACACCACAGACTCTGCATTACCAGCTGGATTCAGAGACCCAAGGAGGTGCTGAGCGCCCACCAGCGGCCCTGAGAGTCACTGCCAATGGGCTTCACAGCTCAGCTGTAAATAGTTCAGATAATATCCAAGTCCCGCTCGTTTCAGAGCCACGCAGAATTAATCTTATAAGGGAGGGGGTGAAACTGGAGCTCATGTGACCCCCCCACCTTTATAAGCTGAAGGACTGGGGAGAGTTGGGGGCCTCAACCACCTGGATTTTTCATAAGTTTCGGGTCTGGATCTTCGTACATGACGTTTAGTAGCACAATCGGAGAAAAGCAAACACGTTTTGAATCAAAACGTTTATTGAAAGAAAACTCACAATAAAAACATGATTATCAACTGGTGAATGACAGATCCACAATGTACAAGAAGCATAAACCTGCCTGCCCTACCTCCTTTGTACTCCAGAGGGCAGCATTATACAAGGGTCAGCGGTGTCAGATTTCACCAATTCTATTATTTGGCAAAAGATGACTATTGACAGTGCAGGGACAGGACATGTCTCCTACAGTGCTGCTACACGTATGTGATGCACAGGCAGGTGTGTGACCTGCACCAGCCTCAAGGACCAGCTGCACTGTAACCTGGGCTAGGAAACCCCAGCGAACATTATACATTGTATACATCCTGTCTACAGTGCAAGGTCACATCAAGCGAAGCGTTCATGGTCCTTGATGCTGCGAGGTGTGGGGTGGAGAGCCTTCCTCTGCAGAGGTCTGTGTTCTAGGGGCATCCTCTGAGCTCATGTGGACGATGTGGACCACGTGTACCCCTCTGCGGCCCGACAAGCTCCTGGCTGCTTCTCTAGGGCTCCAAGTCCACCACGCAGCCGTGCTCCGCATCGAAGTACTTCTGGAGACGCTTGGTGGTGCTGGCCAACTCCTCTTGGAAGTGAACAATCTTTTCCTTGGTTTTTTTATGCTGAAATTGCAAACATTTGTAAAGTTCAGTAAACTTAAGTACAGTTTATAAAAACACCCACAGATGATCACAGTAGCATCCATTGTCATTGTTTCTTACCCAACACACCTAGACCCAGCTCAGTGAGGTGGTCTCCCCCGAGGTGGTTGACCTGCAGGACTCCCTCACGTGCCAAGCCACCCCAGACATTTCACACCACAACAGCAAAAACCCACAGTGGAACCAGCCAGCTACAGCCCACCACACCACACCACACGGCGCACACATGCCAGGGCCCTGGAACCAAGTCACATTTATTTATTTATTTAATGCGTTTTTATATAGCGCAGACTTTACCCGAAGGTGTCAGAGCACTTCACAATAGGCCAAGTAAAGATACAAGAGGAGAAGAATTAAAAGTGAGCCTGTTACAAAAACAAACGTTATATTACATGAGGCAATAGTGATAATTGTGCAAGTATCAAGAGCAAAAAAAAAAAAAATACACGAGGTAGCAAACGATACGTTACGAAAGGAAAAAGTGACGTGTGCAGGTTACAAGAGCACATAAAGTACGAGTAGAGGTAAAAAAAAATTGCAATAAATGGTAGACACTCAAAACACTCAAACAATAGTTACGTTACATGAGGCAGTGGTGGCCGTTGTGCATGTATCAAAAGTAAACAAGATATAAGAGGTAGTAAATGATACGTTGTAAAAGGAAAGGTGTCGTGTGCATGTTACAGAAGAGTACAAAAAACAGGTAAAGGTATAATACTGCACTAAATGGCAGACACTCAAAACACAAAAACACCCTGAGAAGGCACTTCTATAGGCATGGAGAACAGAATTTCCTATAATGGAAGGACTTCCTTCAGAAAACAGAGGGCTTGAATTAAATTTGGAAGTGTCTTTGAAGGAGGAGAGCTTTGAGGTCAGTTTTGAAGGCCTGGGAAGAGGTGGTGGTCCGAAGCTGAGGCGGAAGTGAGTTCCAGATTCTCACCGCGTTGCCTGAAAAGGATTGGGCCATCGATCTTTCCTTCTTGAAAATTAGAGGTTCAAGCAATAATTTTTCTGCATTACGTGATGGTCTGGAGCCCCCAGAGAGTTTCAGTTTATTCACCAGGTAGCGAGGGGAGGAGGAGTGCAAGGCTTTGTGGGTGATACATGCAGTTTTGTAGATAGATCTTGCCTCTATGGGAAGCCAACGGAGGGTGGATAAAATGGGTGTGATGTGGTCGCTTCTTTTGGCCCCATATATGAAACGAGCTGCTGAATGGAGAATAGACTTCAGGGGGGAAAGGTGGGATTTGGGAAGGCCAGTAAGAAGAGAGTTGCAGTAGTCCAATCTGGAGAGAACCAGCGATTGGACCAGGGTTTTAAGGTCGTGCTCCGGGAAGAAGCGACGAATCCCCCAAAGAAGGCGCAGTTGGTGTCAAACTTTGCAATGGAGTCGATGTGGGAGAGTAGATTGAGTTTTTTGTCGAGAATGACACCAAGGGATTTTGCGCTCTCGACAATGATGGGTTTATTGTTCATTAGATTGATCTGATCCATCCATGATTGCACTGGGGGATGAGAAAGTGAGGAGGAGAGGAGGAGGAATTCTGTTTTGGAGGGATTCAGGATCAGTTGATGAGTTAACATCCAGTTTTGAATGGAGTCGAGAGTAGAGCTAAGGAAGGAGAGATCGTGAGAGGAGGCCACCTTAAGGTAGATCTGAGTGTCATCCGCATAAAGATGATAGTGGATCCCGGATTTACTCAGGAGATTTCCCAACGGTTCTAAATAGAGATTGAACAGTGTGGGTGCAAGTATGGAGCCTTGAGGAACATCCTGACTGACCGCTAAAGGAGCTGAAAGACTGTTCGCCATTTTGATCATTTGGGATCTATCAGAGAGGAAGGAGGCAAACCATTTGAGCACAGTGCCCTCCATGCCCATTCTCTGTTGAAGAGTGTTAAGGAGAGTGTTGTGATTGACAGTGTCAAAGGCTGCAGAAAGGTCAAGAAGAATTAGAAGACAAGACTCCCCTGAATCGAGTATCCGCAGCGCGTCATCAATCACTAGCAGCAGGGCTGTTTCAGTGCTGCAGTTTTGAATGAAGCCGGACTGGAAATTGTCAAGAAGATCATTTTCCTTGATATGGCGAGAGAGTTGTTTCGCTACACATTTTTCTGTGATTTTCGCAAGAAAGGGTAGGTTAGTGATGGGACGGTAGTTGTTGAGGTCGTTTGCATCAGCGGTGGGTTTTTTAAGCAGAGGGGTGACCTGCCCAGTTTTGAAGGAAACAGGAAGGGAGCCTTGACTGAGGGAGAGGTTGACCAGAGTGGTCCAATAGGAAAGAGAGTTAGTATAGAAGTCAATGGCAATGGCACTAGGGATGGGGTCAAGAGAATGGTTAGAGGGCTTTGTATCGAGGATGCATTTAAGGAGAGCATCGTCAGAGATGGGGTCAAAGTTTTGCCAAATGGTTAAGGATTTGCGCTCCTCTGTAGGGGTAGGATGAATGACCTGATCTACAAGTGATTTTACTTTTTCGTAAAGAGTACAGCGAATTCCGCTGCTTTCTTTTTGGAATCTTCCAATTTGGAGGTTGGGGGAGAGCTGTTTGGGTTCTTGATGAGGTCGAATAGTTTTTTGGGTCTATTTTTGGCTGAGTCAAGGAGGGATTTGTAGTGCGACGCTTTTCCAAGGAAGATGAGCTTGTGGTACTTGGATCTTGCTGAACGAAGCGTGGCCAAATTTTCAGTGGAGGGCGCTTGTCTCCATTGTTTCTCAAGGGCTCTTAGGAACTTCCTTTCTTCATAGAGGGATTTGTTGAACCACAGTGCTGAGGGAGTGGGCCTTTTCTTTTTGCTTTGGAGAGGAGCGACATTATTGATTTCGACTGCAAGGACTGTGAGGCATTGGGAGGTGAGTTCGTTAACATCTAGGTCCGGGTCTAGCCTTGGAAGTGATAGCAAAGCAGAATCACAGAGGGTACTGAGGTCAATATTTTTAGTGTCACGGAACCAGGAGGTAGCCCTCTTAGGCTGGCCAAGAGTTATAGAGTGTGATAGGTGAAGAGAGAATGGGATGAGGAGGTGGTCCGACCAGTCTACATGAATAGGGGTAGCGATAGTCAGCAAGCCTGCTTTAGAAATAACAAGGTCCAGGATTGAGCCTTTAGAGTGTGTTGTTTCTGTGCAGTGTTGGATAAGATCGTTTGCAGAGAGGAAGGTGGCCAGCAAATTCGCATAGATGTCTTGAGGCGAGCCCCAGTGGACATTGAAGTCACCCACGAAGATCTGATTGTCACTTTGCGTATATTGGTCGCTGATGCAGTCCGTGAGTTCCTCCATAAACGAAGGGCTGCTACCAGGCGGGTGGTAAATAGCATGGAATCTGAGAGGTGAGCGGTGGTGCAATTGAAGCTCAAGAGATAGGCATTCAAAAGTGTGGAAGGAGCTGTTAGGAAGAGCCTTGAGTTGAAGGGAGTTTCTAAAGATGACTGCAACACCTTCCCCAACTTTGTCAATTCTGTCATTTCTAAGTATAGAATAGCCTGTGGGTACAAGGAGATCAAACAGAGTGAGAGGTATCGTTGAACCAGGTCTCTGTGAGGAAGAGCATGTCAATATTGTGCAAGTTGATGGTATCGGAGATTTCAAGTTTGTGTTTGGTATCGGAGATTTCAAGTTTGTGTTTTATTGCAGATCTGCAGTTGTGGAGCAAACAGCGCAGCTCTGACGCAACTGTTTTGGTGACAGGGGGACTTGGGCTATGAGGGGTGATAGGGATATTGTACTTATATGAGGGCGCTTGGGATTTAGGTGGGCGAGTGGTTCTGACAGAGGAGATGGTCGGAATAGAGTAGATAACAGGTTTACTGGGAAGTGGAAGTGAAGGAAGGGTGGCATTCAAGTGCTTGTGTGGATTTGCAGACGACAGGCTATGCTTAGCTATAATGGGATGTGGGGGTGAGGTGCATCTCGTGGAAGGGTGAGTGTTTGCCAAAGAAATTGAGGTGTGTGGAAAAGTCGAGATCTTGGAGCTTAAAACTAAAATGGTTGCTTCAAGTTGGGAGATGGTGGCGATTAGAGAGCCTACCTTATTTTCCAGAGAGAGTAAGGAAGAGCACGGCATGTTGGGTGGCTCGATGGAAACAGGAGGGGGTGCACTAGGCAGTGTACGGCAGGGAGAGGTGGGGGAACGGGAGGGGAGTAGGGGTATAGGGTTCAGAGGTGGGGAAAGGTTTTGGATGAGAGCAGGAGTTGGTGCGCCAGGGGTGAGAGGAGAGTTGTTGTTACAAGAAGGATAGGAATTAAGGGCAGAATTAGGGGGCGATAGAAGAGGAGTGGGGCGGTGGGGCAGTAGGAGAGGGGAGGAGTGTGAGGAGTCATAGGGATTAGGGAGGTTTGGAAGGAAGGGAGGGGAGGGGGTTGGATAGGTCCTGGTAGCTAAGTGAGGTGGCTGTGAGGGAGCGGGTATCAGGCAGAGTGGGGGGGATTGGGCGAAAGTGAAGTTGAAGAAAGGAGGTGATTCTGCTCGGTCCGAGGGAGGGAAGGGGTTACCAGGGGAGGAAATGGGGTAGCACAGCATTGCTGGAGGAGAGTGGGGAGGGAGAGAGATGGGATGTATTTGTGGGGAAATCGGGGTACATAGTGAGGGGAGGAGTGGGCGGAAAAGCAGAGAGGAGGAGGGAACAAGGGGAACGTAGGGAATATAGACAAGGGGAGAGGGCTAGAAGAGAGGTGGTCTAAGGAGGGGGGTGGCCGGAAGGGATAGGGGGGAGGAGATGAGAATGGAGTGCCGGGACGGTGCAGAATGGACGAGGAGCGTGTTAGCTAGAGGTAAGACTGAAGCGAAGAGGGGAGAGGTAAACTGTGAGGGGGGAAGAATGGGAGGGGAGGTCCGAGGGGAGAGAAGAGGGTCGACCTGTGCCTCCCCAGGGTGCAACCTGTTGGAGAGTGGGGGGGTCAAGGGAGGAGAAGGTCGAGTAGAAGCAGTGACTTCTCAACCCTTCAGGGTATGCCTGGTTGGCTCCGATGATACATCTGACATCGCTGGGGCCTTTTCACCTAATGTGGGCTCAACTGTGCTTGGCGCCATGAGAGATGGGACCCCTAGACGAGCTCAACCATTGCAAAGGGAGCACTTTGGATAATCTCCCCGCTATGACTCATACATAAACATACCCAGGGGTCACTCAGATTGCCACTTCTTTTGCGTGCCCTTGGCATAGTCTACACAAGTGACAATCCATCCCTAGAATGGTCGCCATGTTTCAGTAGGATCCTTGGCAGCTCTGGGTCCTGGGGCTTCATCAGGAGTCCTGGTGCACCCCTAAATCTAGCCCATTTCCTGTCCTAGCCCTGCAGGTCTGGTAAATACAGATACATGCAAGACAACACGAGGCGTACTCAGCCCAAAGGCACAACAGAGAGTCCCTGGAGTAATAAAGTTATGTAAATAAATACTGGGCCAGACATATCACAGGACATGAAGGAAGCACTGCATTCAGGACGCTTCACAATGTCGTGTGGCACAGGGAGGACGTGGGCATCATCCGCCCTACGGGTCACACGCGAGGTGCAGACAACGCATGTAACATGTGAAATCCCCAGCACTGTGGACTGGAGACACTCAGGGCACAGTGTGAGGTTCTGAAAAGAAATGCTCAGTCTCTAACTCTAGTTGTTATTTTATTGAGCTTCATAGGAACAATAAGTAGTGGCGCCCCCTAAAGTCACACGCACGGGAGACGGAGAGCAGAGAAGCAGAGAAGCAGAGGACTGAAGAGCTAACAGGGGAATACAGAGCGTCTTCCGACAGCCACTCCTGCTGCAGGCACTATTGTGTGTGCTGCAGTATTCAAAGACGCCCCATCTGGGATCAACCTACTGTTACCAGCACTGCTCCAGCCACCACAAGTGTGTGCTGCAGTATTTAAGGATGCCACATCTGGGATCAACCTACTGTTACCATCACTGCTCCAGCTGCAGTCACAAGTGTGCTGCAGTATTTAAAGATGCTACATCTGGGATCAACCTACTGTTACCAGCACTGCTCCAGCCACCACATGTGTGTGCTGCAGAATTTAAGGATGCCACATCTGGGATCAACCTACTGTTATCATCACTGCTCCAGAGCAGCCACCACATGTGTGTGCTGCAGTATTCAAAGACGCCACATCTGGGATCAACCTACTGTTACCATCACTGCTCCAGCTGCAGTCACAAGTGTGCTGGAGTATTTAAAGATGCCACATCTGGGATCAACCTACTGTTACCAGCACTGCTCCAGAGTAGTCACCACATGTGTGTGCTGCAGTATTTAAAGACGCCATATCTGGGATCAACCTACTGTTACCAGCACTGCTCCAGAGCAGTCACCACATGTGTGTGCTGCAGTATTTAAAGATGCCACATCTGGGATTAACCTACTGTTACCATCACTGCTCCAGAGCAGCCACCACATGTGTGTGCTGCAGTATTTAAAGATGCCACATCTGGGATCAACCTACTGTTACCATCACTGCTCCAGCTGCAGTCACAAGTGTGCTGCAGTATTTAAAGATGCCACATCTGGGATTAACCTACTGTTACCATCACTGCTCCAGAGCAGCCACCACATGTGTGTGCTGCAGTATTCAAAGACGCCACATCTGGGATCAACCTACTGTTACCATCACTGCTCCAGCTGCAGTCACAAGTGTGCTGCAGTATTTAAAGATGCCACATCTGGGATCAACCTACTGTTACCAGCACTGCTCCAGAGCAGTCACCACATGTGTGTGCTGCAGTATTTAAAGACGCCCCATCTGGGATCAACCTACTGTTACCAGCACTGCTCCAGAGCAGCCACCACACGTGTGCTGCAGTATTTAAAGACGCCACATCTGGGATCAACCTACTGTTACCATCACTGCTCCAGCTGCAGTCACATGTGTTACTTTTCCTACTAGAGGCTCAGCTAGGTACAATAACTTCTTAAAAAGTAATGTTCCTAAATATTAATTCCACTCCTACTGCACCATTAAATTGGATTGTTAATAAACATTACAGATAGTGTTTAAGTTATTCTTCTACCAGGCCCCACACCAGAGATAACATAGCCCAGTTATGATTTATTCTGAACTTTAGTTTTTCTCATAAGATAGCTATAGCCCTTGTTAGAGATTAATAGCTTTAGGGGAGAGTCACTCTAGCTATGGGCCAACACTAAATCCACCACCTTACCTTGTGGGCTTCCAGGCCCACTGAGGGGTGAAATGTAATATTTAAAAGCAATGGTATTTGCTATCAAAAAGGGTTATTTGGACAGATGTGTGAATGTTTAAAAGCTGGAGGAGTCACGCTACACTTGTGGCAAAGTGAAGTTGTTTGTGTATCACTATTTTCATTTTCTACCCAGTTAGGAAGCCAACATACAAATTCCATAGTAGATCGGGTTGCTTGATAATAAATGGCTATAAAACTAAGGGCCTGATTCCAACTTTGGAGGACGGTGTTAAACCGTCCCAAAAGTGACGGATATACCACCTACCGTATTACGAGTTCCATAGGATATAATGGACTCGTAATACGGTAGGTGGTATATCCGCCACTTTTGGGCCGGTTTAACACCGTCCTCCAAAGTTGGAATCAGGCCCTAAGTCTCCCACAGTAGGAATAAATATCTGTTGTTCAGCGCCAAGATACCCTTCTGGGGGAATATGCGCTTTACAAATACACGTTATATTATTTTATAAGACCTTCAGTCGCGGACTCTGGATACTGTGAATAAAAATGAAGACCGAGGTTAGGAATAAATACATTCCAAGTAATTTGTAACTGAAATCTACAGGGTCATTTCTGTGGCCAATTCTCTGCTCCAGCGGCAGAGCTCTCAGGTGTGCGAGGTGTATAGAGCGACTAATAGAGCCCAAGATTCACTCTGCATTCTTAAATTCCTTATATTATACGAGATAAAGAAAAGGAATGGAACAACAAGAACTCTTGGAACGCAACAGAAAGGCCTGGATCGGACGAGCGACTTGGACCTGGAGAGTGGGGGGGGGGGGGTCTGCAATGGAGCAGAGAAGAGACTGCACTTTACAGCTCTTGGGGACACAAATCCCGTTGAACATCCAGATCATCCATTGAAACTGGAGGAACAAAAGCTTGGCTCCCGTCACCTGGAACCACGTAGTGCTTCGCATCTGCAGAGATTAAAGCCTTAGTTGTTAGATAAGTGGCCATTGAAAAGCGCTTTGATGCCACTGGTTGTCTTGTAGCAGTCTCTGGTCCCCAGAAAGTGCATCTACACAGAGCACCAGACTTTATCACCTTCAAGAGTCTCTAATGATGACATGCAACGGCACTCCGTAGTGTGTCTGTAGCTTCTGTGCAGTGAGCATTGCCTGGTGCCCACACCCAGTGGTGCATTCTTAGGCCACTACATACATGAGATCTCAGAGGATCAACAACTTTACACACTGCACACATTTAGCCCCTCACCCAACCCACAAAGACATTAGTACTTACAACACAACACTTGAACCTTTCCAGCTCCAGTTTCAAGAACTCCTCCACCGTGAGGGCTCGGAAGTCCTTCTGCAACCCTAGGAAGCCGCAGGCTGCAGAGCGCTTGGAGTGTTCATGCCTGAGAGGAAGGAGAGGGGACCACTGAGTGCGAGGTGGCAACGACTGCGCTGGATGTGGGGCGAACAGTGTTACTGCAAAAACAGCAGGAATGCATGGGGCAAGGGCTCTCAACTGATGAGGGACACTAATGAAAAGCAAAGACGTCCATAAAACACTCATACACACCAGACAAAGACATACAACAATGGAGAATGCACAGCTCAGGTTCAGCATCTCTTCTAAGGGTTTCTATGAGATTAAGTACATTACTTTGGAAAGACTGTGGTGCAGTGAAACGTTATGAACTATTAGCCTGCCTTGTTTACACCTCAATGTCAGCCCAAGACAACAAGCGAGTGTGTGCCACTCCCTGAAAACCACAAGAGAACCAGAGGTGGTGGTGGACCTAGAAGTCAACAAAAAGAGTTGGAGCCAAAAAAAAAACAAAATATGGGAATCTTCACCGTGAGGAATTTAATTTCTATGAGGAGTTGCAAAGGGGTGCATAAGGGGCACACTAATCCAAGTTCTTAAAACACTACCAGCATTGTCCTTCTGTGAAAGAACATGCCACATGCAGGGAAAGGACTGGGGATACGCGGAAGGAAAAGCAAGGAGTTAAGCCATGAAGTCCTGATGCTGTATTGTGTAGCAGTGGCACAGGTTAGGTCTGAGAGGTCCACAATATATTCAACACAAACCACTAACATTTATATTACACACCAGGGATGCAAGTCTCTTACTGCCAAGGTAGATGTTATTCCGTGTGTTCTTTTAGTTTCCTGACAGGTTTGATTTTTGGACAGCTTTTGTAAAGGCGGGAGCAGACCCCAGGCTGAACACCACTTTCCTCAGAAGTAATGTAAACCCCAGTAACCTCCACTGAAGAGGGCCATGTGTGTGTTTATACTTTTCTTAATCAAAAATAAAGTTTGCAAACATTATCTACTACAAATTACAGACAGTGGAAGAAACTAAGGATGCCGGAGGTGGAATCACAACTATTAAAAAGTCAACTGGAAACAAACAACAAAAAAACTAAAAATGGCCGACCTCAGCCCTAGATGTGCAATCCCACAGTGAATTTCAAAACAAGGCACAAAAGAGCAACCCCTTTGGGTGAATGAAGAGCTGAAAAAAAATTAAGTGACCAACCTCAACACTGCCCATCGCCCTAGACCAGGGTTCTGCAAAGTCGGTCCTGGAGAGCCAGGTCCATGCCAGGTTTTTAGCATATCCACATTTAGAAAAATGAAGATTTCTGAAACATCTTGAAGCACATGAAACAGAGGCTGAGCCATATTTCCCAAGCCCACCTGCCATCACACACATCTCTGAGAGAACCGAGGTGGGCTATCTTGCCAGTGGAATATGCTAGAGCAAATGTAGAGTCACCCCTACTCTAAGTGCTACCCACTGGAACGGAGATTCAGATGTACAGTGGGATGCATGTATTGATTTGATTTGTGAAGCACTGGCTTGTGGCATGTTATTCTGTAGTGCTTGAACTTTCATAATTCTGTGGGTTTCTCATGTGGCATCAGCTGGTGGGTTGTGGTTGGAAGCAACAGTAGTTCTTAAGAGACCTTATGGTATCTGGTGATCAGTAAAAGTATCTTAAAAGGTGCCCTATCAAAGTAGATGAAAGGGCACCTCCTTGACATCTAGCAGGTGGGGTACACCTCGGAAGAGGTTGGGTTTCAAGTTTCTCTTGAGGCTCTTCAAGTGCAATGGCTCCTAGGTCTGGGCTTAGTGAAGTCCACAGGCATGTGCCTAAAGTAGGAGGCTGGCCTGGTTTGTAGTGCATACCTTGGGTAATTACTTCTTACACCAGGCCCAGTTATCCCTTATTAGTGGAGCAGTAGTGTTCTAGCAGCTTAGGCTGATAGAGGTAGCTGTAGCAGAGCAGCTTCGGTTGAACTAGGAGACATGCAAAGCTCATGTAATACCACATATGGTTACACAGTAATTATACAACAAGTAAAGACAATACTCACTGTTACCAAAAAAATAAAGGTATTTATTTGTGTGACACTACCAAAAAATAACTTAGAGACAATACTCCTTCTGGAGGTAAGTATTATACACAATATATACACTAGACACCAGAATTAGACAAGTAAATAGTCATAGAACAATGCAAACAGTAGGAAATCCTATAGAGTGCAATGGGAAAAAATAGGTCTAGGGGCAACACAAATCATATACTAAGAAAGTGGAATGTGAATCACAAATTCCCCCCTAGACAAGTTTAGTGTGTGCAGAATCGCTGGGAGAGTAAGAATACAGTCAAGGTAAGTAAATTACCCCACCCCAGGGCCCAGAAAAGCAGGAGTAAAAAACTGCAAGTTTCCTTAGGACACACTACAACTCATTTTTGGGATTCTGCAATAGCCAGCCAACTCTGCAAAGAACAACTGCTGGATTATTGGACCCGACGACCTACAAAGGAAGGGGATCAAGTCCAGAAGTCGAAAGGAGTTCCAGAAAGGACAGGAGCCCCTGCCAACCTAGAAGAGGGTGCAAATGAGTCACTGGTTAGTCAAAGACTGCAGAAATGCACCCTAGGAAGATGCCAGTGGGTTCCTGCATGATGAAAAAGATGTCCCACGGCGTGAAGATTGTTGCATATGAGATTTCGTTTTGAAAAGCACCAACAAGCCTTGGCTATGGCAAAAGTGCGTATTTCATCAAAATGGCGCTGGATGGACACAGGAGGGACCTGAGGGCCTCAACTCTAGGTGAGGAGGAAGAGGGGGCTCTTAGCACCTTAGAGAGTCCTCAGGATGCCATCCAGCACCCCCAGAAGCTGCAGCATCTGGGTTCAAAGGAGGTGCAAAAAGCAGTTGATGCAGCACAACAACAGAAGGTCCCACGCCGCCAGAGAACAACTCAGCGAGTTGAGCGTCACAGGTTGGAGTGCTGGGGACCTGGCCAAGGCTGTGCAGGAAGGAATTTTGCAACGAGTGCACAGAGGCATAAGGAGGCGAAGAAGACAACACACAGGGGTACTGTTGTTCTCGTGTGTAGGAAGTTGGCTCTGTATGCACTATTTCAAAGTAAGGAATAGTATGCACAGAGTCCAAGGGTTCCCCTTAGAGGTAAGATAGTGGCAAAAAGAGATAATTCGAATGCTCTATTTTGTGGTAGTGTGGTCTAGCAGTAGGCTTATCAAAGGAGTAGTGTTAAGCATTTGTTGTACACACACAGGCAATACATGAGGAACACACACTCAGAGACAATTCCAGGCCAATAGGTTTTTGTATGGAAAAATATATTTTCTTAGTTTATTTTAAGAACCACAGGTTCAAGATTTACATGTAATAATTCAAATGAAAGGTATTGCAGGTAGGTACTTTAGGAACTTTAGCAAAATAGCATATACAGTTTTCACATAAATCACATATAGCTATTTTAAAACAGTGCAATTTTCAACAGTTCCTAGGGGGAGTAAGAGTTTGTTAGTTTTTGCAGGTAAGTAAACCACCTACGGGGTTCAAGTTTGGGTCCAAGGTAGCCCACTGTTGGGGGTTCAGAGCAACCCCAAAGTTACCACACCAGCAGCTCAGGGCCGGTCAGGTGCAGAGGTCAAAGTGGTGCCCAAAACGCATAGGCTTCAATGGAGAAGTGGGTGCCCCGGTTCCAGTCTGCCAGCAGATAAGTACCCGCGTCTTCGGAGGGCAGACCAGGGGGGTTTTGTAGGGCACCGGGGGTACACAAGTCCACACAGAAAGTACACCCTCAGCAGCACGGGGCGGCCAGGTGCAGTGTGCAAGCAAGCGTCGGGTTTTCAATAGAAAGCAATGGGAGACCAAGGGGTCTCTTCAGCGATGCAGGCAGGCAGGGGGTGGGGGTCCTCGGGGTAGCCACCACCTGGGCAAGGGAGAGGGCCACCTGGGGGGGTCGCTCCTGCACTGGAGGTCGGATCCTTCAGGTCCTGGGGGCTGCGCGTGCAGTGTCCCTACCAGGTGTCGGGTTCTTGGAAGCAGGCAGTCGCGGTCAGGGGGAGCCTCGGAATTCCCTCTGCAGACGTCGCTGTGGGGGCTCAGGGGGGTCAACTCTGGCTACTCACGGTCTCGCAGTCGCCGGGGAGTCCTCCCTGAAGTGATTGTTCTCCACAAGTCGAGCTGGGGGCGTCGGGTGCAGAGTGCCAAGTCTCACGCTTCCGGCGGAAAACACGTGTTGTTTCAAAGTTGCTTCTTTGTTGCAAAGTTGCAGTCTTTGGTGAACAGAGCCGCTGTCCTCGGGAGATCTTGGTTCTTCTAGTTGCAGGGCAGTCCTCTGAGGCTTCAGAGGTCGCTGGTCCCTGTGGAAAGCGTAGCTGGAGCAGTGTCTTTAGAAGTGGGGAGACAGGCCGGTAGAGCTGGGGCCAAAGCAGTTGGTGTCTCTGTCTTCTCTGCAGGGGTTTTTCAGCTTAGCAGTCCTCTTCTTAGGTTGCAGGAATCTGAGTTCCTAGGTTCTGGGAAGCCCCTAAATACTGAATTTAGGGGTGTGTTTAGGTCTGGGGGGTTAGTAGTCAATGGCTACTAGCCCTGAGGGTGGCTACACCCTCTTTGTGCCTCCTCCCTGAGGGGAGGGGGGCACATTCCTATCCCTATTGGGGGAATCCTCCATCTGCACGATGGAGGATTTCTAAAAGTCAGAGTCACTTCAGCTCAGGATGCCTTAGGGGCTGTCCTGACTGGTCAGTGACTCCTCCTTGTTTTTCTCATTGTCTCCTCCGGCCTTGCTGCCAAAAGTGGGGCCGGAGCTGGAGGGGGCGGGCAACTCCACTAGCTGGAGTGCCCTGAGGTGCTGTAACAAAGGGGGGGTGAGCCTTTGAGGCTCACCACCAGGTGTTACAGTTCCTGCAGGGGGAGGTGTGAAACACCTCCACCCAGTACAGGCTTTGTTACTAGCCACAGAGTGACAAAGGCACTCTCCCCATGTGGCCAGCAACATGTCTGGTGTGTGGCAGGCTGCAAAAACCAGTCAGCCTACACGGGTAGTCGGTTAAGGTTTCAGGGGGCACCTCTAAGGTGCCCTCTGGGGTATTTGTTACAATAAAATGGACACTGGCATCAGTGTGCATTTATTGTGCAGAGAAGTTTGATACC
The DNA here is from genome assembly GCF_031143425.1 of Pleurodeles waltl. Lineage (NCBI taxonomy): Eukaryota > Metazoa > Chordata > Amphibia > Caudata > Salamandridae > Pleurodeles > Pleurodeles waltl. The sequence goes on along the minus strand of NC_090438.1, from coordinate 8,272,196 downwards.
AAACTTCACAGTTTTCAGTGTAGCCATTATGGTGCTGTGGAGTTCGTGCATGACAGACTCCCAGACCATATACTCATATGGCTACCCTGCACTTACAATGTCTAAGGTTTTTCTTAGACACTGTAGGGGCATAGTGCTCATGCACTTATGCCCTCACCTATGGTATAGTGCACCCTGCCTTAGGGCTGTAAGGCCTGCTAGAGGGGTGACTTATCTATACTTCATAGGCAGTGTGAGGGTGGCATGGAACCCTGAGGGGAGTGCCATGTCGACTTAGTCATTTTATCCCCACTAGCACACACAAGCTGGCAAGCAGTGTGTCTGTGCTGAGTGAGGGGTCCCCAGGGTGGCATAAGATATGCTGCAGCACTTAGAGACCTTCCCTGGCATCAGGGCCCTTGGTACCAGGGGTACCAGTTACAAGGGACTTACCTGGATGCTAGGGTGTGCCAATTGTGGAAACAAAAGTACAGGTTAGGGAAAGAACACTGTTGCTGGGGCCTGGTTAGCAGGCCTCAGCACACTTTCAAATCAAAACTTAGCATCAGCAAAGGCAAAAAGTCAGGGGGTAACCATGCCAAGGAGGCATTTCCTTACATCGGGGAAGTCTTACGTCTTCCAAATTGCATAGACAGGACAGACTATGTTGATGATGTCCACCCTCTGTGTCCTTAGGAGCACACTCATCACCATGAGAGGAGTCCCAGGGTACCAGTTGTCGCCTTGGAAGGTGCCTGCATGGAGCAGGGGAGTGATACCGTCACTCCACAGGAGATTTTCCGGTCCTTCTGGTGCAGGATGAAGGCAGGGAGACCCCAAAGCATGCACACCGTGGAAACTGTTGCAGTTGCCGACTTGGAGCGGAGGTTGCTATAGAAAAGTGTCTCTTGTAGACACTATGTGGCAGTTACAGCGTATGTCGGAGCAGGCTGCGGTTGATCCGAGGTTAGAAGAGTCTGAAGTGGTTTCAGAGGATTCTTGAAGGAAACTTGCAAGCAGAATCTGAATAGAACTCACAGGAGAAACCCTAAATAGCCCTGAGAGGGGGATTGGCCACCTTATCAGATATGGACCTATCAGGAGGGGTCTCTGACATCACCTGCTGGCCCTGGCCACTCAGAGCCCTCCAGAGTGCCCCCACACCTTGCAAAGCAAGATGGCTGAAGTCTGGGACACACCAGAGGAGCTCTAAGCACAACCCCTGGGGTGGTGATGGCCAGGGGAGTGGTCACTCCCCTTTCCTTTGTCCAGTTTCCCAACAGAGCAGCAGAGAACGGGTCCCTGAACCAGTGTACACTGGTTTATGCAAGTAGGGCACCATCTGTGCCCTTCAAAGCATTTCCAGAGGCTAGGGGAGGCTACCCTTCCCCAGGCTGTACACCTATTTACAAAAGGAGAAGGTGGAACACCCTGCTCTCAGAGGAAATGCTTTGTTCTGCCTTCCTGGGCTGCCAGGACCCCAGGAGGGCAGAAATCTGTCTGCGAGGGGGGAGCAGCTGTAGCTGCAGTGCAAGCCTCAGAGAGGTTATTTGGCAGTTCGGGGGGGTCCATGGTGGAGCCCCCAGGATGCATGGAATTGGCTCCCCAATACCACATTTGGAATGGGGGGACAATTCCATGATCTTAGACATGTTACATGGCCATATTCAGAGTTACCATTGTGAAGCTACATATAGGTATTGATCTATATGTAGTGCACCCATGTAATGGCATCCCTGTAGGAAGGTAGCCTCTTTCTAGCCTCCTTACCTCCACTTCTGGCCTGTTTGTGAGTATAGCTCAGAGTGTTTTTACTGTCTCACTGGGATACTGCTAGCCAGGACCCCAGTGCTGATAGGTTGTGGCCTAAATGTGTTCCCTGTGTGGTGCCTAACTGTGTCACGGAGGCTCTGCTAACCAGAACCTCAGTGCTTATGCTCTCTCTGCTTTTACAATTGTCACTGCAGGCTAGTGACCATTTTCACCAATTCTAATTGGAACACAGGAACACCCTTATAATTCCCTAGTATATGGTATTAGGGTTCCAGGAGATCCCTATGTCCACATTATTTCACAGCCATTTTACACTGCACGTAAGTAACTTATAAGTCACCTATATGTCTAACCCTCACCTAGTGAAGGTGAGGTGCAAAGTTACTAAGTGTGAGGGCACCCTGGCACTAGCCAAAGTGCCCCCACATTGTTCAGGGCAATTTAACCGGACTTTGTGAGTGCAGGGACACCATTGCACGCGTGCACTACATATAGGTCAATACCTATATGTAGCTTCACAATTGTAACCCTGAATATGGCAATGTAAAATGTCCATGATCATAGAATTGTCCCCCCATGCCAAATCTGGTATTGGGGTGCCAATCCCATGCATCCCCAGGGCTCCAGCATGGACCCCGCGTACTGCCAAACTATCTCTCTGGGGTTTTCACTGCAGCTACCGCTGCTGCCATCCCACAGACAGGCTTCTGCCCTCCTGGGGTCTGGTCAGTCCCAGGAAGGCAGAACAAAGGATTTCCTCTGGAGAGAGGGTGTTACACCCTCTCCCTTTGGAAATAGGTGTTAAGGGCTGGGGAGGAGTAGCCTCCCCCAGCCTCTGGAAATGCTTTGAAGGGCACAGATGGTGCCCTCCTTGCATAAGCCAGTCTACACCGGTTCAGGGATCCCCTAGCCCCTGCTCTGGTGCTAAACTGGACAAAGGAAACAGGAGTGACCACTCCCCTGTCCATCACCACCCCAGGGGTGGTTCCCAGAGCTCATCCAGTGTGTCCCAGACCTCTGCCATCCTGAATGCAGAGGTGTGAGGGTACAATGGAGGCATCGGAGTGGCCAGTGCCAGCAGGTGACGTCAGAGACCCCTCCTGATAGGTGCTTACCTGGTTGGGTGGCCAATCCTCCTCTGAGGGCTATTTAGGGTCTCTCCTGTGGGTTTCTCTTTAGATAACGAATGCAAGAGCTCACCAGAGTTCCTCTGCATCTCCCTCTTCAACTTCTGCAAAGGATCGACTGCTGACTGCTCCAGGACGCCTGCAAAACTGCAACAAAGTAGCAAGAAGACTACAGGCAACATTGTAGCCCCTAATCCTGCTTGCTCTCTCGACTGTTTCCTGGTGGTGCATGTTCTGAGGGTTGTCTGCCTTCACCCTGCACTGGAAGCCAATTAGAAATCTTCTGTGGGTCGATGGAATCTTCCCCTTGCTAACGCAGGCACCAAACGTCTGCATCACTGGTCCTCTGGGTCCCCTCTCATCTCGACGAGCGCGGTCCCTGGAACACAGGAGCTGGATCCAAGTGACCCTGACAGTCCAGAGGTCCGTCTGTCCAAATGTAGTGGAGGTAAGTTCTTGCCTCCCCATGCCAGACAGTAATCCTGTGTACTAAGTGAACTGCAGCTGCTAGGGCTTCTGTGAACTTTTGCAAGGAATCCTTCGTGCAAAGTATAGCCCAGGTCCCCAGCACTCTGTCCTGCATTGCTCAACTTGCTGAGTTGACCACTGGCTTCATGGGACCCTCCTTTGTAGTGTTGAGACGACTGCCGTGCTCAGATTTCTTGAATGCCTGTTTAAGTGCTTCTGCGAGTGCTGCCTGCTTCTGCATGGGCTCTCTCTGCTGCTGAGCGCTCCCTTTGTCTCCTCTTCCAAGGGGCGACCTCCTTGTCCTTGCTGGGTCTGGGCAGCATCCATTTTCTTCAACCGTGACTCGTGCAGCTAGCAAGGCTTGTTTGTGGTCTTTCTGCATGGAAACAACTCTACATCCTCCAGCAAGCCGTGTGACATCTTCTGTGCAAAGGAGAGGTTCCTGGCATCTTCCGTTTTTGCAGAATCTTCAGCTTCTTCGACCCGGAGGCAGCCATTTTGCACCTTCATCTGGGGTTTAGTGGGCTCCTGACCCCCCCCCCCGGACACTTGCGTGACTCTTGGACTTGGTCCCCTTCCTTTACAGGTCCTCAGGTCCAGGAATCCATCTTCAGTGCTTTGCAGTCAGTTGTTGCCTTTGCAGAATACCCTATCACGACTTTAGTGTGTTTCTGGGGTAGTAGGGTAACTTTACTCCTACCTTTCAGGGTCTTGGGGTGGGGTGTCTTGGGCACCCTTAGTGTTTTCTTACACTCCCAGCAACCCTCTACACACTACACTAGGCCTGTGGTCCATTCGTGGTTCGCATTCCACTTTGAGTATATGGTTTGTGTTGCCCCTAGGCCTATTGTATCTTATTGCATCCTATTGTATTCTACAGTGTTTGCACTACTATTCTAACTGTTTACTTACCTGAGTTTGGTGTGTGTATATTTTGTGTATTTTACTTACCTCCTAAGGGAGTATATCCTCTGAGATATTTTTGGCACATTGTCACTAAAATAAAGTACCTTTATTTTTAGTAACTCTGACTATTGTGATTCTTATGATATAGTGTTATATGATATAAGTGGTATAGTAGGAGCTTTGCATGTCTCCTAGTTCAGCCTAAGCTGCTCTGCCATAGCTACCGCTATCAGCCTAAGTTTCTAGAACACTACTAATAAGGGATAACTGGACCTGGCACAAAGTGTAAGTACCATTGGTACCCACTATAAGCCAGGCCAGCCTCCTATACCCGAGTTATGGGGTTTGATGATTTTCTTTTTCAGAATTGATATTTAATCAATCAATTTGTAAAGCGTGCTACATACCCGTGAGGGTTTCAAGGCGCTTGGGGGGGGGGGGGGGTTGTAGGAGCTGCTACTGCTCGAAGATCCAAGTCTTGAGGAGTTTTCTGAAGGAAAGAAGGAAGGTCCTGGGTCTGTCGTAGATCCGGCGGGAGGGTGTTCCAGGTATTGGCGGCGAGGTACGAGAATGATCTGTCGCCGGAAGATTTGCGTTGGATGGAGGCGAGGTTAGCGGAGCGGAGATGTCGGGTGGGGGTGTAGAAGCTGAGTCTGTTGTTCAGGTATGATATTCCGGTGTTGTGGAGTGCCTTGTGTGCATGGGTGAGGAGCTTGAAGGTGAACCTCTTGTTGACGGGGAGCCAGTGAAGGTCTCTTAGGTGGGGGGTGATGTGGCAATGGCGAGGGATGTTGAGGATGAGTCAGGCGGAGGCGTTTTGGATGCGTTGGAGGAGTTTGGATGAGATACCGGTGTAGAGGGCGTTGCCGTAGTCGAGTCTGCTGCTGACGAGGGCCTGGGATACTGTTTTTCTTGTTTCTGTTGGAATCCATTTGTAAACTCTGCGAAGCATGTGGAGGGTGTTGTAGCAGGAGGAGGAGATGGCACTGACCTGTTTTGACATGGAGAGTGAGGAGTCAAGGGTGAAGCCGAGGTTTCGTGCGCTGTCGGTGGGGGACCCAGCGTGGACTGCCACCATGAGTTGTCCCAGGTGGAGGGGGTGCGACCAAGGATGAGGACCTCTGTTTTGTTCGAATTCAGTTTTAGCCGGCTGTCTCTCATCCAGTCAGTGATGGCTTTTAGTCCCTCGTGGAGGTTGGTTTTGGCGGTGTGCGGGTCCTTGGTGAGGGAGAGGATGAGTTGGGGCTCGTCGACGTAGGAGATGATATTGAGGTTGTGCTGGTGGGCCACTTGTGCGGGGGGGCCATGTAGATGTTGAACAGCGTCGGGCTGAGGGATGAGCCCTGGGGTAGGCCGCAGAGGATGATGAAGGCTTTGGATTAGTACGGGGAGGCGAACTCTTTGGGTTCTGCCGGCGAGGAAGGATGCGGTCCATGCGAGGGCTTGGTCCTGGATTCCTACTGGGGGGAGGCGGGATTTTAGGGTGTGGTGACAGACGGTGTCAAAGGCGGCTGAAAGGTCTAGGAGGATGAGGGCTGATGTTTCTCCATTGTCAAGGTGCCGTCTGATGTCGTCTGTGGCGGCGAGGAGGGCGGTTTCGGTGCTGTGGTTGCATCTGAAGCCGGACTAGGAGGGGGTCGAGGATGTTGTTGTCTTTGAGGTACCGAGTGAGCGGAGTGTTGACGACTTTCTCGATGACCTTCGCCGGGAAAGGGAGCAGAGAGATGGCCCAGAAGTTTTTCAGGTCCTTGGGGTCTGCCTTTGGTTTCTTGAGAAGGGCGTTGATTTCGGCATGTTTCCAGATTTCCGGGAATCTTGCAGTTTCGAAGGAGATGTTGATGGCTTTCCGTAGGTGTGGTGCGATGGCTGTGTCTGCTTTGTTGAAGATGTGGTGTGGGCAGGGGTCTGATGGTGATCCGGAGTGGATGAGTTCATGGTCTTGCGGGTATCGTCATCGCTGATGTTGGTCCAGGAGGTCAGTCGGCTGGAGCGGGTGGAGTTCTTGGTGGGTGGGTTAGGAGCGTCCGGAGTGTGAGGGGAGTTGAAGCTGTCGTGGATATCCGTGATTTTTTGGTGGAAGGCGGTTGTTAGGGCGTTGCATAGTTCTTGGGCTTTCAAGTTGTAGTAGGAAGAGTGAAGTAATGAGATATGTTGAGGTTGCTGTGAATTATGCCAGCACATGTATTGTGTACATTAATAGGAAATGTCTCCCTTGAAGGCATTATTTCCTTGGGATTTTAATCTCCTACACTGGGGTATTCTTTGTGTGTCAGTGATTGAAGAAAGTGTTGAATGTCTGCATCCACAACTGGGAGTCCGTCGTGCGGAATAGTATCGCTTCGGTACATGATGTCCTAGACATCTGTGCCAGACTTTATTAAAGAGTTTGACATGCCTGAATTCCCAAGTTGGTTGGTTGGTAACCCACCTGGAATTCCCAAGTTTGGAGGTAGGGCTCAGGCTTTTAGCTAAAATAGCTATATTTTACAACATTTTGGCATTAGACATTGCTTATGGTTAAGAGTTTGGCAAATGTTTGTATAGATGAATAGGGGATTGGGAATTGGCTAATAAAATACAATTCTCCCTTCTTCCAATAAGGGGGATATTTGACATACTTTGTGTTTCCCATTGGTGGCCTGGGTTAAGTTTTGGAGTTTAAATTAACATTAAAACGTCTTAATTTGTACTTTTAATTATCTCCTCTAGTGATATGTGGATTTTCAAGACGATACCTGTGCATTGAAAGATCCATAGCTCACACCACGACGTGCAGTACAGTTGTGCTCCTACCTTTCTGCGGGTGATGGCGGTTCTCATTATTTCATGGACATTCAGAGCCAAGTCAGCGGCCCTGTCCACCTCCTGCAGGCCATCACAAATCTCAGATGGCCAATCACTGATCACCAGCTAGAAATTAGGGATCAGAGACAACTGATGTGCCAGACTCCAGTCTCCAAACAGAACACCCCAGACAGGTTCGCCACCTCAGGGGAGCAGGACTTTGACTGCTATGTCGAGGGTCGCACCATGACAGTAGAAGAACAATACAACCTGGACAAACAACTCCAGATTTCCACACAGCTGCATCCTTAAAAAAGAAACACTGTTTACCACTTTGTTAAATATGTTCAATCAACACTAGCTAACACTGGAGCATGCACTGTCTCTTCCTCATTAACCACTCTACAATGACTTTCAAAGAGGAGGACAATATACCCTGAAGAATGAACAAAAATCCCATACATATCTTCTGGGAGTAATGAGGGCTTGTCACTGAGATGCCCAAGACGTGCCCTCTGAACTTAAATTCACCATAGATGTATATAAATGTAATGGTTGAAGAAAAGGGAACCTGAAGCCGTAACTCACCAGGGGTCATCATCGGGCTCCCATCCTTCCAACTCAATCAGACAAAAGAAGCAGCGGGCAACATCCGGCTCGTTCATGGTAGGACTGTGCACGAAGCCAGCTTTGGCCATCTGCAAACCAGAGAAGGTATCCATCAATCAATCAAACATTTATAGAGTGCGACAACTCATCACTGAGAGCCTTGCGGCACTGTACGAAGCTTAAGCAAGGCTAACAATACACAGCATTTGTTGACCTCAAGATGATCAGGATATCAACCTCTAGTTACCATGACCAGGCCGTGGTGACAATAGGTCTATGATCACCAGCTCCAAGCCACAGTCTAAGAACACCAGATATGGTAAGGGTGCAGAAAAGTGATCTTAAATGGAAATCATATGCAAAGCAGTAATCAAGAAAAAGACACACATCACTGAACAGACCACTCGCACTAACATTGGACGCCCGCTTCTGTGGTAGGAAGGAACGTCAATCAGACGTTAGGAAGGGGAACAGTAAGAATCCATTCTGGATTTTGTTTTGTGTAATGGAATGGAAGGCTAAATTCTTGTGAGTTTCAGTGCAGATAAAGTTACTGACTATTAGGAAGCATGAAAGTTAAATAATTCTTCTAGACCACCACAGAGGATCAGTGCCCTGAACTCATTCCTTAGTGGATGTCCAGAACATGTTCCACGATTCTAAGTCCCAGAGCTCTCTGCCCCTAACCTGCTGCTTTACATCTGTGCAGTGCTGAGGTGTCGGGGCTGGCCGGGTGTGTGGGGGGTACCTAAGGTACTTGCACCTTATACCAGGTCCAGGTATCCCCTACTAGTGCAAATTAGTCAGTGTCTAGAAGCCAGGCTCTCTAGAGGTAGCTGTGGATGAGCCGCCAAGGCTTATCTAGGAGACATGCAAAGCTTATGCAAAACCACTGTAGTCACACAGCACTTATACACATGAAACAATTCACTCAGTGTTACAAACATAAAGATACTTTATTATAGTAACACCACCAAAATTATTATAGAGGCAATACTCCCTTAGGAGGTACATAATATACAAGATATATACACTAGTTGTCGGAACTAGGCATAAGGATAGTTAGAAAACAGTGCAAATAGTGTAAAACACAATAGAGAATAGTGGACTTAGGGGAGCACAAACCATATACAAAAAAAATTGAATGCAAGAGTGTAACCCCCACCCAGGTAAGTGGAGTGTGTAGAGGGTGACTGGGGGTACCAGGAAAGCACAAAAGGCAAGTACCTCAACACCCCCGTCAACCAGGAAAGCAAGAGTAAATCATTAGAATTTCCACTTAGACAAAACGAAGAGAATTGCAAACCCCAGGGATGACTGCAAGAAACAAATGGTGGATTTCTGAATAAGAAGACCTGTGGAAAGAGGGGACCAAGTCCAGAAGACACAGAGGCCCTCATTCTGACCCTGGCGGTCTTTGACCGCCAGGGCGGAGGACCGCGGGAGCACCGCCGACAAGCCGGCGGTGCTCCAATGGGGATTCCGACCGCGGCGGTAAAGCCGCGGTCGGACCGGCACCACTGGCGGGGTCCCGCCAGTGTACCGCGGCCCCATTGAATCCTCCGCGGCGGCGCAGCTTGCTGCACCGCCGCGGGGATTCTGACCCCCCCTACCGCCATCCAGATCCCGGCGGTCGGACCGCCGAGATCCGGATGGCGGTAGGGGGGGGTCGCGGGGCCCCTGGGGGCCCCTGCAGTGCCCATGCCACTGGCATGGGCATTGCAGGGGCCCCCGTAAGAGGGCCCCTACATGTATTTCACTGTCTGCTGCGCAGACAGTGAAATACGCGACGGGTGCAACTGCACCCGTCGCACAGCTTCCACTCCGCCGGCTCGATTCCGAGCCGGCTTCATCGTGGAAGCCTCTTTCCCGCTGGGCTGGCTGGCGGTCTGAAGGAGACCGCCCGCCAGCCCAGCGGGAAAGTCAGAATTACCGCCGCGGTCTTTCGACCGCGGAACGGTAACCTGACGGCGGGACTTTGGCGGGCGGCCTCCGCCGCCCGCCAAGGTCAGAATGAGGGCCAGAGTCTAGTCGGAGCAGGAGCCCCTACAAACCAAGCTAAGGATTGCAGGTGTCGGTTGACGGTGCAGAAGAAAAGTCAGCACTGCAGCCCTGGAGTCGGAGTCGAGTTCCTGGAGGATGCAGGTGATGTCCCATGCCAGAAGGAAGATTGCAGTCGGGTTTGCGGGTCTGGATTCCACCAACAAACCTTGGCACAGGCAAAACTTGCGGTTGGCAGAGAGTGGTGCCACTGGGGACTGTTTTGCTTTCCTGCTTTACTGCTGACCAAATATATACACTGAAAGGAGTCAAAAAGAATCTCTGGAATGCACTTCTTTGTCTAAAGAAGACATTTATTACATCACTTCACAAGGCTCATGAAGGAAGGTCAATACAACCGAAAGTGCACTTTTAAAATGTGCAACAATGAAGTGAGAACATGTACAAAGAATCTTCAATCTAGAAACAGCAAATATATACATGCAAAGATACAAACACCTATATTGACATATATATTCATATACAATGCAAAGCAAATAAAGTAAACATTCATCAACATAGGGCACAGTTGCTCCTTCATACTTCTCATGCCAGCAAGTTGTTGGCCCCGGTTCGACTGCAACGAGAACGAGAGATCTACCCTCACGGGAAATATATCAGTCATTCGACGTCTCAATCCTGACTGAAGTCTGAATCTCCTCACCGTCGACCTGGGTCTCTTATATACCTTAAACAAGCAGGGAAGGAGGTTTCTAGAAAAGCCCTCCCACTCTGTGAAAAGTGTTAAAAATGCTGGCTATTTCAGGTCAGTATTGAAAGAAACACGTTGGACCCCAACAGGTTCCCAAGGTGTCGGTCCCAAAACTAAACCGTTCCCTGCCGTACCATAAACACCATCCTAGTACATCCTTACCTTGCTGACTGAATGACTCCTCCACGTTATGTACTAGCCCTTGATGAGAAAGAACACACAGAATAAAAACTTGAGCACATTGTATAATGTGGGCATGGAAAATTACTTGCACCTTTTAACGCCGCAGTGGCTAATGCTAAAATAAAGTCAATAGGCATGATGAATCTGGTGTTCACTAATGTGACGGTGTGCTGCTAGGCTAAGTGCAACATGGAGTCAGTGGTCAAAACACAAATAGAATTACAGGGACCAGCAAGGCCCAGGAGGACTCAACCCACAAGGGAGGCCCAGAGGGGACCCTCAGCATCACATAGAGCCCACAGAAGCACAGGCAGCACACACGGGTCCCACAGGACGGGGACACAGAAGGTGCAAATGGAGCCCATGCAGTACTATGAAAAGGAGTCCCGTGCCACAGGAGAGTCGCTCAGGAACTGTGCTGGAGCTACACAAAGAGTGAAGACCCCCTGGAAGAAGAGCCAACAAGCCTTGGCAGCTGCAAAGGAAGCAGTGCATGGGGGTACTGTCCTGTGTGAGAAGGCAAGGGCTTACCTCCACACAAGTTGGACCATCTGGACCACTTCCGACCACCACCCGTGATGCAGGATCCATGCAGCTTAGCAGGAGAGAGGATCCACGCAGCTAGTCGTCATTGCTATTTGTGCCTGCAGATGCAGGGGAGTGATTCCTTCACTCCAAAGGATATTCTTTCTTCTTTCCTGTGCAGATCGAAGATGGGCTGTCCTCAGAGGATGCACAACTGGGGAAATGTTGCAAAAGCTGGAAGGAGCCAGAGAAACAATGTTGCAGGCAAAGTCTTCTTCTTTGTTTCAGATTGTCGGGTCCTGGGAAGTCCAGGTGCAGTTTCTTTGGTCAGAATTTGAAGTAAGGGATGCAGAAAAATCCTGCTGGAATCTTGCAAGCTGAAATCTGATGAACCACCCAAAAGAGAGACCTTAAATATCCCTGAATGGGGGATTGGTCACCTAGCTGGGTTACCACCTATCGGGAGGGGGCTCTGGCATCACCTGCCTTGCCACTCAGATGCTTCCAGAGTTCCCTGCCAACCTTGAATTCAAGATGGCAGAATCCAGGGACCCTCTGAAGGAGCTCTAGGCACCACCGCTGGGGTGGTGATGGACAGGGGACTGGTCACTTCCCTTTCCATTGTCCAGTTTCGCACCAGAGCAGGAACTGGAGGTCCCTGAACTGGTGTAGGCTTGTTTATTGCTGGAGGGCACCAAATGTGACCTTCAAACCATACCAGTGGCTTGGGGAGGCTACCTCTCCCAAACCATGTAACACCTATTTCCAAAGGGAGAAGGTGTAACACCCTTCTCCCAAAGGAAATCCTTAGTTCTCGCTTCCTGGACTTGAGCTGTTTAAGCAACAGGAGGGCAGAAACCTGTCTGTGAGGTGGCAGCAGCTAGTGCTGCGTGGGAAACCTCTGAAGGCTGTGAAAACAATGTTGGGGATCCTCTAAGGAGCCCCCAGAGTGCACAGAATCATACAACCAATATTGGCAAAAGTATTGGGGTATGTTCCAACACATTTGATACCAAACATGCCTACGTTCAGAGTTACCATTATGTAGCTGGACACAGGTAGTTACCTATGTCCAGGACACACGTAAAATGATGTCCCCGCATGCACAAAGTCTAGGAAAATGGATCTGGAGTTTGTGGGGGCACCTCTGCTAGTGCAGGAGTGCCCTCACACACAAGTACAAATACCCTGCTCTCTGGGCTGGGGGGGGGCTATCATAGGGGTGACTTATAGTAAACTGGTGTGGTGACCTATAGTGAAAACACGCAGACTGCCATGGCAGGCCTGCAGAACCCTTTGCATGGGCTCCCTATTGGTGGCAGAATAACTGCTGCAGCCCATAGGGATCCGCTGGAACCCCAGTGCCCTGGGTACCAGAGTACCATCTGCTAGGGGCTTACATGGGGGTACCAGTATGCCAATTGTAGGATCAATAGGTTTCAGCAACCATGTTTTAAAGGTGAGAGCATAATGACTGGGGTCCTGGATAGCAGGATACCAGTGAACACATTCAAACACACTGACAAACAGGCCAAAAGTGGGGGTAACCAAGCTAGAAAGAGGCTTCTTTCCTACATGCGGAGGAGGAGAAATCACTTAATCTCAGAGCTGGTGTGGAATAGGTGTTTGCCAGGGTCAGTCCTGAACTAATATTGGAACAGGAAGGCTTAACTGAGGTCCATGCATTCATAATTGCACAGATTGTGCAGCTGCCAGACTGCATCACTTCTTATGGGGGGGGGGGATTAGAAAAACATACAACAGAACTGTTAACAAAGCAAATGGGCAGTGATGCCCCTGGCACAGGAGGTCTGGGACAGGCCCAATACACCAGCAGGCAGAGACTGACTGACCTGCCTAAGGCTGGCTAGTTCAGAGCCAGGGCAGTCTGCACTTTCTACACACCAGCAAGCAGAGAATGACTGGCCTGCCACAGCGAGCAGAGACTGACACTTTATACAAACCACCAAGTAGTGACTGACTGATCTGCCTATGGTTGGCTAATTCAGAGCCAGGGTAGTCTGCACTTTACACACACCACCTCTCCCACCGTCAGTGAGGTGGGGCTGGAGGGCTAGCCTCTCATTGTGTGGAACAAGGTCAGAGCCGACCTAAGCTGCAGAGGAGCACTCAAGGTGCTTTTTGTGAGAGGAGGCCACTTGGTGTCTGATGTTGATGGGTTCTAGAAGTTGGTTGTGCCCAGGGTCCCTGCTAACCAGGTTCCCTGGGCCAGAGCTCTTTCCCTAAATCTATTGTGATGCTTGGAACAATTGGATACACTCTTAAATACCCCTATAGGTCCTTAATAAATGGGTACCCCAGTACCCAGGGATAGTTAGAGTAGACCCCTGAGGACAGCAGCACTGATTGTGACACTCTCTACCGCCCTGCACCCAGATGCACCAAGCACTGTCAGTGCAGGCTGAGTGTACTGGGGCAAAACTAAAAGCAAACTCGACATGACACACTCCCTATGTGCCCGCTCCACCTTACACTGCATTTGATATGGGTAAGTTGTAGGAGGCTGGCCTGGCTTGTAGTGGGTACCAAGGGGGACTTACACTCTGTACCAGGTCCAGGTATCCCTTATTAGTGTAGAGGGTTGTCTAGCAGCTTAGGCTGATAGAAGGTAGCTATAGCAGAGCAGCTTAGGCTGAACTAGGAGACATGCAAAGCTCCTACTATACCACGTGTCATATGCACAATATCATAAGAAAACACAATACACAGATATACTAAAAATAAAGGTACTTTATTTTTATGACAATATGCCAAAAGTATCTCAGTGAGTACCCTCAGCATGAGGATGCCAAATATACACAAGATATATGTACACAATACCAAAAATATGCAGTAATAGCAAAAGGAAGTAATGCAAGCAGTGTAAAGTTACAGTAGATTACAATAGGAGCACATAGGTATAGGGGCAACACAAACCATATAATCCAAAAATGGAATGCGAACCACGAATGAACCAAAAACATATGTGAGCTTGTAGAGGGTCGCTGGGACTGTAAGAAAACAGTGAGGGTTAGAAAAATAGCCCACCCCAAGACCCTGAAAGGTAGGTGTAAAGTGCACCTACAACCCCCAGAGAGCACAGAAGTTGTGATAGGGGGATTCTGCAAGGAAGACCAACACCAGCAAAGCAACAACAGTGGATTCCTGGACCTGAGTACCTGTGAAACAAGGGGACCAAGTCCAAGAGTCGCGACAATGTCGAGAGAGGGCAGATGCCCAGGAAATGCCAGCTGAGGGTGTAAGGAAGCTGCCACCGGGTGGAGGAAGCTTGGTGTTCTGCAAGAACGAAGAGGACTAGGAACTTCCTCTTTGGAGGATGGATGTCGCACCCTGTGAAGAAGCTTGCAGAGGTGTTCCCACGCAGAAAGACTGCAAACAAGCCTTGCTAGCTGCAAGGGTTGTGGTTAGGGTTTTTGGATGCTGCTGTGGCCCAGGAGGGACCAGGGTGTCGCCACTTGGATGAGGAGACAGAGGGAGCACCCAGCAAGTCAGGGAGCCCTCACAGAAGCAGGCAGCCCCCGCAGAAGTACCAGAACAGGCACTTGGAAGAGGAGTGAACCGGAGTCCACCCGAAGTCAGAAAAGGGAGTCCCACGACGCTGGAGGACAACTCAGAAGGTTGTGCACTGCAGGTTAGAGTGTCGGGGACCAAGGTTTGGCTGTGCACAAAGGAAATCCTGTAAGAGTGCACAGGAACCGGAGAAGCTGCAAATCATGTGGGACCCAGCAATGCAGTCTAGCGTGGGTAGGCAAGGACTTACCTCCACCAAACTTGGACTGAAGAGTCACTGGACTGTGGGGGTCACTTGGACAGAGTTGCTGAGTTCCAGGGACCACGCTCGTCGTGCTGAGAGGGGACCCAGAGGACCGGTGATGCAGTCTTTTGTTGCCTCCAGTTGCAGGGGGAAGATTCCATCGACCCACGGGAGATTTCTTCAGAACGCCTGGTGCAAGAAGGAGGCAGGCTACCCCCAGAGCATGCACCACCAGGAAACAGGCGAGAAAGCCAGCAGGATGAAGCGATACAAGGTTGCAGTAGTCGTCTTTGCTACTTTGTTGAGGTTTTGCAGGCGTCCTGAGCAGTCAGCAGTCGATCCTTTGGCAGAAGGTAAAGAGGGAGATGCAAAGGAACTCTGATGAGCTCTTGCATTGGGTATCTGAAGAATTCCCCAAAGCAGAGACCCTAAATAGCCAGAAAAGGAGGTTTGGCTACCTAGGAAGGAGGATAGGCTAATAAGAAAGGTAAGAGCCTATCAGAAGGAGTCTCTGACGTCACCTGCTGGCCCTGGCCACTCAGAGCAGTCCAGTGTGCCAGCACACCTCTGAATCTAAGATGGCAGAGGTCTGGGGCACGCTGGAGGAGCTCTGGGCACCTCCCCTGGGAGGTGCAGGTCAGGGGAGTGGTCACTCCCCTTTCCTTTGTGCAGTTTCGCGCCAGAGCAGGGCTGGGGGATCCCTGAACCGGTGTAGACTGGCATATGCAGAGATGGGCACCATCTGTGCCCATCAAAGCATTTCCAGAGGCTGGGGGAGGCTACTGCTCCCCAGCCCTGACACCTTTTTCCAAAGGGAGAGGGTGTAACACCCTCTCTCTGAGGAAGTCCTTTGCTCTGCCTTCCTGGGCCAGGCCTGGCTGGACCCCAGGAGGGAAGAAACCTGTCTGAGGGGTTGGCAGCAGCTGCAGTGAAACCCCGAGAAAGGCAGTTTGGCAGTACCCGGGTCTGTGCTGGAGACTCGGGGGATCATGGAATTGTCTCCCCAATGCCAGAATGGCATTGGGGTGACAATTCCATGATCTTAGACATGTTACATGGCCATGTTCGGAGTTACCATTGTGACGCTATACATAGGTAGTGACCTATGTATAGAGCACGCGTGAAATGGTGTCCCCGCACTCACAAAGTCCGGGGAATTTGCACTGAACGATGTGGGGGCACCTTGGCTAGTGCCAGGGTGCCCACACACTAAGTAACTTAGCACCCAGCCTTCACCAGGTGAAGGTTAGACATATAGGTGATCTATAAGTTACTTAAGTGCAGTGGTAAATGGCTGTGAAATAACATGGACGTTATTTCACTCAGGCTGCAGTGGCAGGCCTGTGTAAGAATTGTCAGAGCTCCCTATGGGTGGCCAAAGAAATGCTGCAGCCCATAGGGATCTCCTGGAACCCCAATACTCTGGGTACCTCAGTACCATATACTAGGGAATTATGAGGGTGTTCCAGTATGCCAATGTGAATTGGTGAAATTGGTCACTAGCCTGTTAGTGACAATTTCGAAAGCAGAGAGAGCATAACCACTGAGGTTCTGGTTAGCAGAGCCTCAGTGAGACAGTTAGTCATTACACAGGGAACACATACAGGGCACACTTATGAGCACTGGGGCCCTGGCTGGCAGGGTCCCAGTGACACATACACTAAAACAACATATATACAGTGAAATATGGGGGTAACATGCCAAGCAAGATGGTACTTTCCTACATAAGGCACCCCTCTGATAGGACTTAACACCCTAAGGCAGGATGCACCATACTATATGTGAGCGCATCATTGCATGAGCACTATGCCCCCACTGTGTCCTTGCCAAACCTGGGACATAGTGAGTGAGCAGAGCAGCCATTTTAAGTGCATGTGCTGGACACTGGTCAAACATGAGTTTCCCAGCTACATGATGGCCACTCTGCACCCTGGGTTGTTTGGTATTAAACAGCTCAGGATAATAAGTCCAAACTGGTACCAGTATTGGATTTGACCCCAGAAGTGTCCAGGGGTCATCCCCCAAGGTGCCCCCTGCAAAAGCTGACCTAACCTGTCTAGGAAAGTACCCTCTTTTTGCCATGGTTACCACCATTTTTGGCCTGATGTCAATGTGCTTGACTGTTCACTGGGATCCTGCTAACCAGGACCCCAGTGATTATGCTTTTGCTCCTCTAAATTTTGTTGTTGCATACTGGTAACGCAGTATTTCACCCAAAATTGGCATACTGGTGCCCCCTTATAAGTCCCTAGAATATGGTACCTAGGTACCCAGGGCATTGGGGTTCCAGGGGATCTGTATGGCCTCCAGCATATATATTTTGCCACCCATAGGGAGCTTATGCAAAGGCTTCTGCAGGACTGCCATTGCAGCCTGCATGAAAAGGTGCATGCACCCGTTCACTGCCATGTACACTGGTATGACAGTCCCAGACCTTTTATTGCACCCACTGCTGCAGCATCACAGGTCCCAGACCTTTTAATGCACCCACTGCTGCAGCATCACTGGTCCCAGACCTTTTAATGCACCCACTGCTGCAGCATCACAGGTCCCACACCTTTTAATGCACCCCCTGCTGCGGCATCAAAGGTCCCAGACCTTTTATTGCACCCCCTGCTGCAGCATCACAGGTCCCAGAACTTTTATTGCACCCACTGCAGCAGCGTCACAGGTCCCAGACGTTTTATTGCACCCACTGCTGCAGCGTCACAGGTCCCAGACCTTTTAATGTCCCCACTGCTGCAGCGTCACAGGTCCCAGACCTTTTAATGTCCCCACTGCTGCAGCGTCACAGGTCCCAGACCTTTTAATGCCCCCACTGCTGCAGCGTCACAGGTCCCAGACCTTTTAATGCATCTACTGCTGCAGCGTCACAGGTCCCAGACCTTTTAATGCATCCACTGCTGCAGTGTCGCAGGTCCCAGACCTTTTAATGCATCCAATGCTGCAGCGTCACAGGTCCCAGACCTTTTAATGCATCCACTGCTGCAGCATCACAGTCCCTGACATTTTAATGCATCCACTGCTGCAGCATCAGTCCCAGACATTTAATACGCCCACTGCTGCAGCAAAGGTCCCAGACCTTTTAATGCACCCACTGCTGCAGCGTCACAGGTACCACACCTTTTTATCCACCCACTGCTGCAGCATCACAGCCCTTTTAACGCAGCCACTGCTGCAGCATCACAGGTCCCAGACCTTTTAATGCACCCACTGCTGCAGCATCACAGTCCTTTTAACGCACCCACTGCTGCAGCATCACAGTCCCAGACATTTTAACGCTGCTACGCCATGACTGTGAGACCGAGCTAGTGTTAAGTGACCAGAGTCTGAACTAACACTTTATACAGGTGCCCTGCAGCCCACGCATCAACCCACCAAGCCAGGGGATGAGAGAGCCCCTGCATGGTGGGGGGGTGAGGGTGAAAACAACCTCCTGAAGTGTGTGTGTGTGTGGGGGGCGGCCCTCTGCAGCTCATGGGGAGGAGGGGCACAGCCCTCTGCAGTGTGGGGGGGAACACAGCCCCCTGTAGGAGGGATGAGGGGGACACAGCATGGGGAGGCACAGTACCCTGCAACGGGGGCAGACACCTGCAGCACCGGAGGGAACACAGCCCCCTGTTGAGGTCGGGGGGACACAGCCCTCTGCATCACAGGGGAGCCAGCTCCCTGCACATGGGGTGGGACAACAACACAGCCCCCTGCATTGAGACACAGCTCCCTGCGGGGAGAAGGAGGGAGATTCAGCCCCCTGCATAGGGGGGAGCAAGGGGGGGTCACCGGCCCCTGCAGCACTGGCAGGGGGGGGGGACACAGCCTCCTGCAGAGGGGAGGCAGCCCTTCAAGGACTGGCCCCTCCAGTCCATGACCAATGAATATCTATGCGAGATAGAAGACTCGCTGCCCCTCGTCACATTGGGAGCCCCATCCTGTTCACACCACTATGTTGCGTAGCAATTTTAGTTATAGCTCCATGCACGTTAGTTTAATACATTAGGCCGCTGTGCACTTTGACCTAGATATATATTATTCTGCTTCGCATTGTTATTTTTACAATAACCAGTTTTACGGTCTTGTTTTAATTTCTTATATCTAACTGTTTTGCTTAGCCCAGCACTGTGTTCTCAAACAAGACATTCTTGATCACTTTGTGCTTCAGTCAAGGCTACAGTTTGGAACATTGTCGGTGAACGCAGTAGAAGTTTAGTCTCCAACATTCGTAGAAAATACACATCCTTACGTAGGGACATTATCTTAGAACATTAGCTGTGTTATTATAAAAACACAGCCTAGTCCCATTATACGTTAAGAGGGAGATTCTAGCCAGGGAACCACGACTGTATGCTTTGCTACAGATGCTAACGCAGACCACAGGCCTTTGCTCAGGTATGAGGGTCGATGTCCTCCCGGGGGAACCTGAACGGCAGAATTAGAGCTTAACATGGTTGTAAGAGGCTGGACTGGCTTGTAGTGAGTACCAAGGGGTACTTGCACCTTGCACCAGGCCCAGTTATCCCTTATTAGTGTATAGGGTGTCTAGCAGCTTAGGCTGATAGATAATGGTAGCTTAGCAGAGCAGCTTAGGCTGAACTAGGAGACGTGTGAAGCTACTACAGTACCACCTAGTGTCATATGCACAATATCATAAGAAAACACAATACACAGTTATACTAAAAATAAAGGTACTTTATTTTTATGACAATATGCCAAAGTATCTTAGAGTGTACCCTCAGTGAGAGGATAGGAAATATACACAAGATATATATACACAATAGCAAAAATATGCAGTATAGTCTTAGAAAACAGTGCAAACAATGTATAGTTACAATAGGATGCAATGGGGAAACATAGGGATAGGGGCAACACAAACCATATACTCCAGAAGTGGAATGCGAACCACGAATGGACCCCAAACCTATGTGACCTTGTAGAGGGTCGCTGGGACTATTAGAAAATAGTGAGAGTTAGGAAAATAACCCTCCCCAAGACCCTGAAAAGTGAGTGCAAAGTGCACCAAAGTTCCCCTAAGGACAAAATAGTCGTGTTAGAGGAATAATGCAGGAAAGACACGAACCAGCAATGCAACAACTGTGGATTTCCAATCTAGGGTACCTGTGGAAAAAGGGGAACAAGTCCAAAAGTCACAAGCAAGTTGGAGATGGGCAGATGCCCAGGAAATGCCAGCTGCGGGTGCAAAGAAGCTTCGACTGGACAGAAGAAGCTGAGGTTTCTGCAGGAACGAAAAGGGCTAGAGACTTCCCCTTTGGTGGACGGATCCCTCTCGCCTTGGAGAGTCGTGCAAAAGTGTTTTCCCGCCGGAAAGACGCCAACAAACCTTGCTACACGCAAATCGTGCGTTTGGCGTTTTTGGACACTGCTGGGGCCCAGGAGGGACCAGGAGGTCGCAAATTGGACCTGAAGAGAGAGGGGATGACGAGCAAGACAAAGAGCCCTCACTGAAGCAGGTAGCACCCGGAGAAGTGCCAGAAACAGGCACTACAAGGATGCGTGAAACGGTGCTCCCCGAAGTTGCACAGAGGAGTCCCACGTCGCCGGAGACCAACTTAGAAAGTCGTGCAATGCAGGTTAGAGTGCCGTGGACCCAGGCTTGGCTGTGCACGAAGGTTTTCCGCCGGAAGTGCACAGGGGCCGGAGTAGCTGCAAAGTCGCGGTTCCCAGCAATGCAGCCCAGCGAGGTGAGGCAAGGACTTACCTCCACCAAACTTGGGCTGAAGAGTCACTGGACTGTGGGGGTCACTTGGACAGCGTCGCTGGATTCGAGGGACCTCGCTCGTCGTGCTGAGAGGAGACCCAAGGGACCGGTAATGCAGCTTTTTGGTGCCTGCGGTTGCAGGGGGAAGATTCCGTCGACCCACGGGAGATTTCTTCGGAGCTTCTGGTGCAGAGAGGAGGCAGGCTACCCCCACAGCATGCACAAGCAGGAAAACAGTCGAGAAGGCGGCAGGATCAGCGTTACAGAGTTGCAGTAGTCGTCTTTGCTACTATGTTGCAGGTTTGCAGGCTTCCAGCGCGGTCAGCGGTCGATTCCTTATCAGAAGGTGAAGAGGGAGATGCAGAGGAACTCGGCTGAGCTCATGCATTCGTTATCTCAAGTTTCCCCAGAGACAGAGACCCTAAATAGCCAGAAAAGAGGGTTTGGCTACCTAGGAGAGAGGAAAGGCTACTAACACCTGAAGGAGCCTATCAGCAGGAGTCTCTGACGTCACCTGGTGGCACTGGCCACTCAGAGCAGTCCAGTGTGCCAGCAGCACCTCTGTTTCCAAGATGGCAGAGGTCTGGAGCACACTGGAGGAGCTCTGGACACCTCCCAGGGGAGGTGCAGGTCAGGGGAGTGGTCACTCCCCTTTCCTTTGTCCAGTTTCGCGCCAGAGCAGGGGCTAAGGGGTCCCTGAACCGGTGTAGACTGGCTTAGGCAGAATTGGGCACATCTGTGCCCAACAAAGCATTTCCAGAGGCTGGGGGAGGCTACTCCTCCCCTGCCTTCACACCATTTTCCAAAGGGAGAGGGTGTCACACCCTCTCTCAGAGGAAGTTCTTTGCTCTGCCATCCTGGGCCAGACCTGGCTGGACCCCAGGAGGGCAGCTGCCTGTCTGAGGGGTTGGCAGCAGCAGCAGCTGCAGTGAAACCCCAGGAAGGGCAGTCTGGCAGTACCAGGGTCTGTGCTACAGACCACTGGGATCATGGAATTGTACCAACAATGCCAGGATGGCATAGAGGGGGCAATTCCATGATCATAGATATGTTACATGGCCATATTCGGAGTTACCATGGTGAAGCTACATATAGGTAGTGACCTATATGTAGTGCACGCGTGTAATGGTGTCCCCGCACTCACAAAGTTCAGTGAATTGGCTCTGAACAATGTGGGGGTACCTTGGCTAGTGCCAGGGTGCCCTCACACTAAGTAACTTTGCACCTAACCTTTACCAGGTAAAGGTTAGACATATAGGTGACTTATAAGTTACTTAAGTGCAGTGTAAAATGGCTGTGAAATAACGTGGACGTTATTTCACTCAGGCTGCAGTGGCAGGCCTGTGTAAGAATTGTCAGAGCTCCCTATGGGTGGCAAAAGAAATGCTGCAGCCCATAGGGATCTCCTGGAACCCCAATTACCCTGGGTACCTCAGTACCATATACTAGGGAATTATAAGGGTGTTCCAGTAAGCCAATGTAAATTGGTAAAAATGGTCACTAGCCTGTCAGTGACAATTTGGAAGTAATGAGAGAGCATAACCACTGAGGTTCTGGTTAGCAGAGCCTCAGTGAGACAGTTAGGCACCACACAGGGAACATACACATGCACACCTATGAGCACTGGGGCCCTGTGTGACAGGGTCCCAGTGACACATAACAACCATACTGAAAACATGGTGTTTTCACTATGAGCACTGAGGCCTGGCCATCAGGATCCCAGTGAGACAGTGAAAACAGTGACAAACACCCTGACATACACTCACAAACAGGCCAAAAGTGGGGGTAACAAGGCTAGAAAGAGGCTACCTTCTCACACAACCCCCCCCCAAACGAAGGACAATAAGGCTAACCTTGGCCAGTTGAGACTTTATTGTCTAATTGGTGATAAGTAGAGAGTAGCTCTGCAATAGACTGGTTACTCCCTTTATCATTCACTATATGGTTACTTCCCTGTGGGGATGTAAACCACCCTGTTTGAAGTTTTTTAGCTAAGCAACAATGTGAAGATGTATTTTCAGAGTTTCTATCAGTAAGTTTTAGTTTAGAGCAGTGGGAATTGTCCACTGAACCTATTTGTAGTGATGGAAATGCCAGACAGGGATGCTGTCTCAGAAAAGCCATAGCTGGGCAAAAACTTTGTCCATCTGGCTGGAAGAGAGAACAGGGATGCTGTTTCACTTGAGTTGGAGCAGGGCAGGGATGCTGTCCTATGAGCTCCACACTAGGGCAGGGATGCTGTCCTAAGTGTTGTGAGGTAGTGCAGGGTTTCTGCACTAAAGTTTCTCTGGGAGGGTTGGAGGGATGCTCCATGTTAACTAAAATGGTGCTGTTTTTCTCACCAATGTTAGTTATCCCACAGAGAGGTACTTCCACCTCAGGGAGTCCAGCTTTGCCAGCTGATGATTCCCTTGGAACAGGTGCCACCCCAGGAGAGGTTTCTCCCACCACAGGAATAGTATCCTGAATGGTAGGGTGGTTAGGGGATACTGTGATACCCTTTTTACCTGTTGATGGAGAGGGATCCTGAGTTTTCAGGCCTTCTCTCCTTTGCTTTTTCATTTCACTTGAAATGAGAGGGAACAATTCCTCAGGGATGCCCAGCATGGCTGCATGGGCATAAAACTCTACATCAGCCCAACCTGAGGTCTCTAGGTCATTACCTAAGAGACAGTCTACAGGTAAGCTAGGTGATACCACCACCTGCTTAGGGCCAGTAACTCCACCCCAACTAAACTGAATTATAGCTAAGGGAAGAAACTTAGTGGAGTTATGGACATCAATAATTTTATACTGTTGTCCAATGATGTGTTGTTCAGGAGGCACTAGGTTTTCAGTCACCAAAGTGAAACTGGCACCTGTGTCCCTGTAGGCCAAGGCCTCAACACCATTTATTTAAACTGTCTGCCTGTACTTATCCATTGTAAGGGGACAAGCAGCCAGTGTGGCAAGACCAATGCCACTAGGTGTGACAGAAACTGTCTTGGGACTGATTACATCAGTTTCCACTATGGACCCATAAGTGAACCCAACTACACCCTTTGCTTGACTGTTGCCAGCAGTCCCACCACTAGTACCACTACTGCTAGGGGCACTAGAGCTTGATGTATTAGTGGTGGTAGGCTCAGGGGGTTTACCTGGACAGGACTTATCCCCTGGCCTATGGCCTCTATTTTTACACACAAAGCACCAAGGCTTTTTAATGTGTGCAGGTTGGGAAGAAGAGGAAGAATTTGTTTTATCCCCACCCTCTGAAGAGTGTTTAAGATTTGAAGTGGGATCTTTGGTTTTACCCTTATCCCCATGCTTATCTTGAGATTTTTCACCATCTTTCTTCTTATTGCCATCTTTGTCACCCCCTGTATGAACTTTTCTGTTCACCCTTGTTCTGACCCATTTGTCTGCCTTCTTTCCCAATTCTTGGGGAGAGGTCAGATCAGACTCTACCAGGTACTGGTGCAACAAATCAGACACACAAATATTAAGTGTATGCTCTCTCAGGATTGTGTTATACAGGCTTTCATAATCAGTAACTTTACTGTCATGTAACCACCCCTCCAAGGCCTTCACTGAATGGTCAATGAAATCAACCCAGTCTTGTGAAGACTCCTTTTTGGTCTCTCTGAACTTTATCCTGTATTGTTCAGTGGTTAAGCCATAACCATCCAGGAGTGCATTCTTAAGAACTTGGAAATTATTAGCATCATTTTCTTTTACAGTAAGGAGCCTATCCCTACCTTTTCCACTAAATGATAGCCATAGGATAGCAGCCCACTGCTTTTGAGGGACATCCTGTACAGCACAGGCCCTCTCAAGTGCAGCAAACCACTTGTTAATGTCATCCCCCTCCTTATAAGGGGGAACTATATTGTGCAGATTCCTGGAATCATGCTCTTTTGCAGGATGACTATGGGGAATACTGCTGCTGCCACCATGGGTATCTAAACCCAACTTCTGTCTTTCCTTCTCTAATTCTAAAGACCGTCTATCCAAATCCAGCTGTTGCTTCTTGAGCTTCAGTCTGGTTTGTTCCACTCTCAATCTATTGAGCTCCCTTTCTAACAATCTGTCATCAGGGTGGGTGGGAGGGACATTTCTAGATACAGAGGTATGATGGGAATGAACAGAAGGAGACCCGTCCCTTACAGAGGGCACCCTAACAGCTTGGCTACCAGTATAATGTGAGAGCACACCATCAGTATGGTGTGATTCAACCTCTGTACCAACTATGCTAGACTGTCTAGTAATGGGCAGGCTGAGAAGTTTCTTTCCTGAACCTTTTCCTGGGGGAGTCCCTGGATCAGATTGAGAACCATTAGCTACTTTTTCACCAGATTGGGCACTTATGGCCTTATCCTGTACTCTAAGCATATTAATTAACAGTTCTAAGGAAGGATTCTTCCCTACACTCAAACCTCTCTCTATGCAGAGACTCCTTGCTCCTTTCCAGCTAAGGTGATCATATGCAAGTTTGGACAGTTCAACATTTTTGCCTGTGCCAGACATTTTTTTAGAGAGAGTTAAAGTGATAGAAAAAGAGAAAAAAAAGTTTTCAGAACTGTTTGGAAAGACAGAAAAAACTTTTTAAACTTTTAAGAACTTTTTGAAAGTTTAGGAGTACTTTTCAGCACTTAGAAAAGAGTGAAAAGAGGAAATGCAAAACTTTTTGGCTATGTGTATATACACTGACCTTGTTTTGTATATTTTTCTCTTATGAAAAGTACAATGACAAGAGTGGTAAGTAGTCTCAAGCACTTATCCCACCACTGCACAACCAATGTAAGAGGCTGGACTGGCTTGTAGTGAGTACCAAGGGGTACTTGCACCTTGCACCAGGCCCAGTTATCCCTTATTAGTGTATAGGGTGTCTAGCAGCTTAGGCTGATAGATAATGGTAGCTTAGCAGAGCAGCTTAGGCTGAACTAGGAGACGTGTGAAGCTACTACAGTACCACCTAGTGTCAGATGCACAATATCATAAGAAAACACAATACACAGTTATACTAAAAATAAAGGTACTTTATTTTTATGACAATATGCCAAAGTATCTTAGAGTGTACCCTCAGTGAGAGGATAGGAAATATACACAAGATATATATACACAATAGCAAAAATATGCAGTATAGTCTTAGAAAACAGTGCAAACAATGTATGGTTACAATAGGATGCAATGGGGAAACATAGGGATAGGGGCAACACAAACCATATACTCCAGAAGTGGAATGCGAACCACGAATGGACCCCAAACCTATGTGACCTTGTAGAGGGTCGCTGGGACTATTAGAAAATAGTGAGAGTTAGGAAAATAACCCTCCCCAAGACCCTGAAAAGTGAGTGCAAAGTGCACCAAAGTTCCCCTAAGGACAAAATAGTCGTGTTAGAGGAATAATGCAGGAAAGACACGAACCAGCAATGCAACAACTGTGGATTTCCAATCTAGGGTACCGGTGGAACAAGGGGACCAAGTCCAAAAGTCACAAGCAAGTCGGAGATGGGCAGATGCCCAGGAAATGCCAGCTGCGGGTGCAAAGAAGCTTCGACTGGACAGAAGAAGCTGAGGTTTCTGCAGGAACGAAAAGGGCTAGAGACTTCCCCTTTGGTGGACGGATCCCTCTCGCCTTGGAGAATTGTGCAGAAGTGTTTTCCCGCCGGAAAGACGCCAACAAGCCTTGCTACACACAAATCGTGCATTTGGTGTTTTTGGACACTGCTGGGGCCCAGGAGGGACCAGGAGGTCGCAAATTGGACCTGAAGAGAGAGGGGACGTCGAGCAAGACAAAGAGCCCTCACTGAAGCAGGTAGCACCCGGAGAAGTGCCAGAAACAGGCACTACGAGGATGCGTGAAACGGTGCTCGCCGAAGTTGCACAGAGGAGTCCCACGTCGCAGGAGACCAACTTAGAAAGTTGTGCAATGCAGGTTAGAGTGCCGTGGACCCAGGCTTGGCTGTGCACGAAGGATTTCCACCGGAAGTGCACAGGGGCCGGAGTAGCTGCAAAGTCGCGGTTCCCTGCAATGCAGCCCAGCAAGGTGAGGCAAGGACTTACCTCCACCAAACTTGGTCTGAAGAGTCACTGGACAGTGGGGGTCACTTGGACAGCGTCGCTGGATTCGAGGGACCTCGCTCGTCGTGCTGAGAGGAGACCCAAGGGACCGGTAATGCAGCTTTTTGGTGCCTGCGGTTGCAGGGGGAAGATTCCGTCGACCCACGGGAGATTTCTTCGGAGCTTCTGGTGCAGAGAGGAGGCAGGCTACCCCCACAGCATGCACAAGCAGGAAAACAGTCGAGAAGGCGGCAGGATCAGCGTTACAGAGTTGCAGTAGTCGTCTTTGCTACTATGTTGCAGGTTTGCAGGCTTCCAGCGCGGTCAGCGGTCGATTCCTTATCAGAAGGTGAAGAGGGAGATGCAGAGGAACTCGGCTGAGCTCATGCATTCGTTATCTAAAGTTTCCCCAGAGACAGAGACCCTAAATAGCCAGAAAAGAGGGTTTGGCTACCTAGGAGAGAGGAAAGGCTACTAACACCTGAAGGAGCCTATCAGCAGGAGTCTCTGACGTCACCTGGTGGCACTGGCCACTCAGAGCAGTCCAGTGTGCCAGCAGCACCTCTGTTTCCAAGATGGCAGAGGTCTGGAGCACACTGGAGGAGCTCTGGACACCTCCCAGGGGAGGTGCAGGTCAGGGGAGTGGTCACTCCCCTTTCTTTTGTCCAGTTTCGCGCCAGAGCAGGGGCTAAGGGGTCCCTGAACCGGTGTAGACTGGCTTAGGCAGAATTGGGCACATCTGTGCCCAACAAAGCATTTCCAGAGGCTGGGGGAGGCTACTCCTCCCCAGCCCTAACACCATTTTCCAAAGGGAGAGGGTGTCACACCCTCTCTCAGAGGAAGTTCTTTGTTCTGCCATCCTGGGCCAGGCCTGGCTGGACCCCAGGAGGGCAGCTGCCTGTCTGAGGGGTTGGCAGCAGCAGCAGCTGCAGTGAAACCCCAGGAAGGGCAGTCTGGCAGTACCAGGGTCTGTGCTACAGACCACTGGGATCATGGAATTGTACCAACAATGCCAGGATGGCATAGAGGGGGCAATTCCATGATCATAGACATGTTACATGGCCATATTCGGAGTTACCATGGTGAAGCTACATATAGGTAGTGACCTATATGTAGTGCACGCGTGTAATGGTGTCCCCGCACTCACAAAGTTCAGTGAATTGGCCCTGAATAATGTGGGGGCACCTTGGCTAGTGCCAGGGTGCCCTCACACTAAGTAACTTTGCACCTAACCTTTACCAGGTAAAGGTTAGACATATAGGTGACTTATAAGTTACTTAAGTGCAGTGTAAAATGGCTGTGAAATAACGTGGACGTTATTTCACTCAGGCTGCAGTGGCAGGCCTGTGTAAGAATTGTCAGAGCTCCCTATGGGTGGCAAAAGAAATGCTGCAGCCCATAGGGATCTCCTGGAACCCCAATACCCTGGGTACCTCAGTACCATATACTAGGGAATTATATGGGTGTTCCAGTATGCCAATGTGAATTGGTGAAATTGGTCACTAGCCTGTTAGTGACAATTTGGAAAGAAATGAGAGAGCATAACCACTGAGGTTCTGGTTAGCAGAGCCTCAGTGAGACAGTTAGGCACCACACAGGGAACATACACATGCACACCTATGAGCACTGGGGCCCTGTGTGACAGGGTCCCAGTGACACATACATATAGGCCATAAACCTATGAGCACTGGGGTCCTGACCAGCAGGATCCCAGTGACACATAACAACCATACTGAAAACATGGTGTTTTCACTATGAGCACTGAGGCCTGGCTATCAGGATCCCAGTGAGACAGTGAAAACAGTGACAAACACCCTGACATACACTCACAAACAGGCCAAAAGTGGGGGTAACAAGGCTAGAAAGAGGCTACCTTCTCACAATGGTGTGCTCAGATTATGACTCAGATAGAAAATAGTCCATCGATTCTAGTGGCAATATGATAGCGTTATTCTTATGCTTCACTCTCATCGTCACCATTTTAATATTGCCATGTTGTGTCGTCCTGGTTATTGCAGCTCACGCTTTGCTATCCAAAATGCAGTCGTTTTATTAAACCAGTCTTTAAAACGTATACTGCTTTTATTGTCATTTATATATGAGACTGAATTGCGAATGAGAGAACTGGATGCAACCTGAGGGACCACGACATCCCTGAGAAGTATATGTCATGCGCTCGGCTGCCCAATCATCTCTACCTTTTGGGAGAGACGAGGCACTGCTAGTTAGCCGGAGCAAAACCCAGATTTGGAGCGACAGGTGACACCCACTGTGGGTCATACTCAGTCCCCCACACTGTGGACGATCTCGCTGCTCAGAATCCAGTAGTCTCATTAGAATGAGAGCCTACACGACAACTGCACCAGCCTAACCCGCAGCGTTATTCCAGCCCCAGGAAGTGAAGGGAAGCGTAGCCCTGGCTGAGTTACAGAGACCTTGCTACAGCTTACAGTCCAGACCTGTTTTATTACAGTCATTGAATAACTCACTGAAGCCTTGGAATGAGCACAGAGGGGAGAGAAGGGGCATTACATGGCAGTGAGGAGAGCTCCCATGTCCTAACCCAGAGGAGAGGCAGGCAGAGAAGGGACACAATGATGGGGTCATAGTGTCTCTGGACACTGCACCCGCCCCTCGGGTACACTACTTACAGACAGCCCCCAGTTACACTACTTACAGACAGCCCTCGGTTACATTACTTACACTCCCAGGTCCTAACCCAGAGGAGAGGGCTGCAGAGAAGAGACACAATGATGGGGTCACAGTGTCTCTGGACACTGCACCCGCCCCTCGGGTACACTACTTACAGACAGCCCCCAGTTACACTACTTACACTCCCAGGTCCTAACCTGGGGGAGAGGCCGGCAGAGAAGAGACACAATGATGGGGTCATAGTGTCTCTGGACACTGCACCCGCCCCTCGGGTACACTACTTACAGACAGCCCACATTACAACACTTACGAACAGCACGCGTTACACTACTTACAGACAGCCCCCAGTTACACTACTTACAGACAGCCCTCGGTTACATTACTTACACTCCCAGGTCCTAACCCAGAGGAGAGGGCTGCAGAGAAGAGACACAATGATGGGGTCTCAGTGTCTCTGGACACTACACCCGCCCCTCGGGTACACTACTTACAGACAGCCCTGTTACAACACTTACGAACAGCACGCGTTACACTACTTACAGACAGCCCCCAGTTACACTACTTACAGACAGCCCCCAGTTACACTCCCAGGTCCTAACCCAGGGGAGAGGCCTGCAGAGAAGAGACACAATGATGGGTCACAGTATCTCTGGACACTACACCCGCCCCTCGGGTACACTACTTACAGACAGCCCCCAGTTACACTACTTACAGACAGCCCTCGGTTACATTACTTACACTCCCAGGTCCTAACCCAGAGGAGAGGGCTGCAGAGAAGAGACACAATGATGGGGTCACAGTGTCTCTGGACACTGCACCCGCCCCTCGGGTACACTACTTACAGACAGCCCGCATTACAACACTTACGAACACAACCGCGTTACAGCACCTGCCCCTCAGGTACATTACTTTCAGACAGCCCCGCTACACTACTTAAAGGCAGCCCTCTGTTACAACACTTACAGACAGCCTCCCATTACACTACTCACAGACAACCGCCATTACACTACTGACAGTCCCCGTTACACCACTTACAGACAGCCCCCAGTTACACTACTTACAGACAGCCCTCGGTTACAGTACTTACAGATACACCACTCAGTCCCCTTTACGCCACTCTGGCAGCCCTCCCCGTTACACGAGTTACAGCTTATTGTTACACTACTGAGACAGCCCCCATGACACTACTCACAGAAGCGGGGGGGGGGGGGGGGGGGGGGGCAGAAAAGCAGACTCTGCGACCTCCTCAGTTTGTTGCTTTCGTTTAGAAAACCCTCCGATGTAAACGAGCAGCGCTTGATTTTTATTACATAAAAGCCCCCTTGACCTCCCCCGAGCGAGGCTGTAAAAGGAAATACCACCAAGGAACTTCACTTATGGGTCTGAGAGGACATCGGGGCCACGAGTCCAGCCCACGGGCGTAACAAAGGCCCCCGCGGTGCAGGAGTGTGGGGGTTGCGTACTTTGGGGGGCTGAACACAGCCCCCCAAAGTCCGGAGGGGGCCCCTGGAGTCCAGCCCACAACAGGGGGCGGGGGTAACACAGGCCCCCGCAGCCCCCTAGGTGGGGGAGGGGGGGCGCCGTTACAGGGGCTGAGCACAGCTCCTGCCTGAGTGAGTCCGGAGGGGGCCCCTTGAGTCCAGCCCACACCAGGGGGCGAGGGTTAACACAGGCCCCCGCAGCCCCCTAGCTGCGGGTCAAGCTCTAGGTGCCCCCCAGCACTGCTCCTGGCTTGAGTCAGTCCGTGGGGCTCTCTCCTTGTTCTGTGTAGGACCCCCCCCCCCCCTCCATGTTCTACGGGAGGGGGGGGGGATCCAGTTTCGTCCGGCCACTGGTCCACGCCTTTCCGGAGGTGACTACAACTCCCAGCATGCATTGCACCAGCAGACACCCGCCTGAGGCCGCCAGGGTCGGGTCCCCCACCACCCTCAGAGCGAGAGTCGGGGTGCAGGGCTTCGGGGCACTTACATTTTCAGGGGTGCACATGCAGTTCTCCACGAAGGGCCAGTCCCCGAAGGTCTTCAGCCGGTTGGAGAAGTCGTACATCTCCCGGTACTGGTGCAGCACCTCCATCCTCAGAGCACACGAGGCGCCGAGGGGAACCGGCTCAAGAGAGGGGGCGCCTGGAAGCACCGGGACAAAGGAGCTGGAAGGTACCGGCCGGGGCAGACCACCTGCATCTAACAAAGTACATCCCGCCCCTTGCGGGTGGGATCCAACACCTGCAGCCCCACCCCTGGGGGGTCCAACTCCAGTAGCCCCACCCCTGGGGGGGGGGGGTCCAAACCCTGCAGCCCCACCCCTGGGGGGGGGGGGTCCAAACCCTGCAGCCCCACCCCTGGGGGGGTCCAACTCCAGTAGCCCCACCCCTGGGGGGGGGGGGTCCAAACCCTGCAGCCCCACCCCTGGGGGGGGGGGTCCAAACCCTGCAGCCCCACCCCTGGGGGGGTCCACCCACCTGCAGCCCCACCCCTGGGGGGGGGGTCCAAACCCTGCAGCCCCACCCCTGGGGAGAATATCCAACCACCTGCAGCCCCACCCATGGGGGGGGTCTAAACCCCTGCAACCTCACCCATAGGGAGAACGTCCAACCACACGCAGCTCCACCCCTGGGGCTGTTCAACCACCTGCAGCTCGACCCCTGGGGGGTGTCCGCCACCTGCAGCCCCACCCCTGGGGGGGTCCAAACCACCTGAAGCCCCACCCCTGGGGGGGTCCAAACCACCTGCAGCCCCACCCCTGGGGGGTCCAACCACCTGCAGCCCCACCCCTGGGGGGGTCCAACCACCTGCAGCTCCACCCCTGGGTGGATCCAAACCCCTGCAGCCCCACACCTGGGGGGGGTCCAACACATGCAGCCCCACCCATGGGGGGTGTTCATCCACCTGCAGCCCCACCCCTGGGGTGGGTCCAACCACCTGCAGCCCCAACCCTGGGGAGAATATCCAACCACCTGCAGCCCCACCCATGGGGGGGGTCTAAACCCCTGCAACCTCACCCATAGGGAGAACGTCCAACCACACGCAGCTCCACCCCTGGGGCTGTTCAACCACCTGCAGCTCGACCCCTGGGGGGTGTCCGCCACCTGCAGCCCCACCCCTGGGGGGGTCCAAACCACCTGAAGCCCCACCCCTGGGGGGGTCCAAACCACCTGCAGCCCCACCCCTGGGGGGTCCAACCACCTGCAGCCCCAACCCTGGGGGGGGGTCCAAACCCTGCAGCCCCACCCCTGGGGGGGTCCAACCACCTGCAGCCCCAACCCTGGGAGAATATCCAACCACCTGAAGCCCCACCCAGGGGGGTCCAACCACCTGCAGCCCCACCCCTGGGGGGTCCAACCACCTGCAGCCCCACCCATAGGGAGAATGTCCAACCACATGCAGCTCCACCCCTGGGGGGGTGTCCAAACCCCTGCAGCCCCACCCACGGGTGGTTGTCTAAACCCCAGCAAGCTCACCCATAGGAAGAATGTCCAACCACATGCAGCTCCACCCCTGGGGGGTATCCAACCACCTGCAGCCCCACCCATGGGGGGTGTCCATCCACCTGCAGCCCCACCCATGGAGGGTGTCCAACCACATGCATCCTCACCCTGAAGGGTGTCCAACCACCTGCACCCCACCCAAGTGGGAGTGTCCAACCCCTGCATCAAACTACCCCACCCCACCCACCTGCAGACCCACCCATGGGGGGGGTCAAAACCCCTGCAGCCCCACCCCTGGGGGGGTCCAACACCTGCAGCCCCAACCCTGAACGTGGTCCAACCTCCTGCATCAAACTACCACATCCCACCCACCTGCAGCCCCACCCATGGGGGTGTCCAACCACCTGCAGCCCCACCCATAGGGAGAATGTCCAACCACCTGCAGCCCCACCCATGGGAGGGTTCAACCACCTGCAGCCTCACCCATGGGGGAAGTCCAAACCCCTGCAGCCCCACCCATGGGGGGGTCCAACCACATGCAGCCCCACAACCACCTGCAGCCCCACCCATGGGGGGGTTCAACCCCTGCAGCCCCACCCATAGGGGTCCAACCACCTGCAGCCCCACCCCTGGGGGGGGGGGTCCAACCACCTGCAGCACCACCCATGGGTGGTGTCCCGCCCACCTGCAGCCCCACCCATAGGGAGAATGTCCAACCACCTGCAGCTCCACCCATGGGGGGTGTCCAACCACATGCAGCCCCACCCCTGGGGGGGTCCAACCACCTGCAGCCCCACCCATGGGGGGGTGGCCTGCCCACATACAGCCACACCCATAGGGAGAATGTCCAACCACCTGCAGCCCCACCCACGGGGGTGTCCAACCACCTGCAGCCCCACCCATGGGAGGGTTCAACCACCTGCAGCCCCACCCATGGGGGAAGTCCAAACCCCTGCAGCCCCACCCATGGGGGGGTCAAACCACATGCAGCCCCACAACCACCTGCAGCCCCACCCATGGGGGGGTTCAACCCCTGCAGCCCCACCCATAGGGGTCCAACCACCTGCAGCCCCACCCCTGGGGGGGGGGGGTGTAGGAAAGTACCATCTTGCCTGGCATGTTACCCCCATTTTTCACTGTATATATGTTGTTTTAGTTGTATGTGTCACTGGGACCCTGGTAACCCAGGGCCCCAGTGCTCATAAGTGTGCCTGAATGTGTTACCTGTGTAGTGACTAACTGTCTCACTGAGGCTCTGCTAATCAGAACCTCAGTGGTTATGCTCTCTCATTTCTTTCCAAATTGTCACTAACAGGCTAGTGACTATTTTTACCAATTTACATTGGCTTACTGGAACACCCTTATAATTCCCTAGTATATGGTACTGAGGTACCCAGGGTATTGGGGTTCCAGGAGATCCCTATGGGCTGCAGCATTTCTTTTGCCACCCATAGGGAGCTCTGACAATTCTTACACAGGCCTGCCACTGCAGCCTGAGTGAAATAACGTCCACGTTATCTCACAGCCATTTTACACTGCACTTAAGTAACTTATAAGTCACCTATATGTCTAACCTTTACCTGGTAAAGGTTAGGTACAAAGTTACTTAGTGTGTGGGCACCCTGGCACTAGCCAAGGTGCCCCCACATTGTTCAGAGCCAATTCCCTGAACTTTGTGAGTGCGGGGACACCATTACACGCGTGCACTACATATAGGTCACTACCTATATGTGGCTTCACAATGGTAACTCCGAATATGGCCATGTAACATGTCTATGATCATGGAATTGCCCCCTCTATGCCATCCTGGCATTGTTGGCACAATTCCATGATCCCAGTGGTCTGTAGCACAGACCCTGGTACTGCCAAACTGCCCTTCCTGGGGTTTCACTGCAGCTGCTGCTGCTGCCAACCCCTCAGACAGGCATCTGCCCTCCTGGGGTCCAGCCAGGCCTGGCCCAGGATGGCAGAACAAAGAACTTCCTCTGAGAGATGGTGTGACACCCTCTCCCTTTGGAAAATGGTGTGAAGGCAGGGGAGGAGTAGCCTCCCCCAGCCTCTGGAAATGCTTTGTTGGGCACAGATGTGCCCAATTCTGCATAAGCCAGTCTACACCGGTTCAGGGACCCCTTAGCCCTGCTCTGGCGCGAAACTGGACAAAGGAAAGGGGAGTGACCACTCCCCTGACCTGCACCTCCCCTGGGAGGTGTCCAGAGCTCCTCCAGTGTGCACCAGACCTCTGCCATCTTGGAAACAGAGGTGCTGCTGGCACACTGGACTGCTCTGAGTGGCCAGTGCCACCAGGTGACGTCAGAGACTCCTTGTGATAGGCTCCTTCAGGTGTTGCTAGCCTATCCTCTCTCCTAGGTAGCCAAACCCTCTTTTCTGGCTATTTAGGGTCTCTGTCTCTGGGGAAACTTCAGATAACGAATGCAAGAGCTCATCCGAGTTCCTCTGCATCTCTCTCTTCACCTTCTGATAAGGAATCGACTGCTGACCGCGCTGGAAGCCTGCAAACCTGCAACATAGTAGCAAAGACGACTACTGCAACTCTGTAACGCTGATCCTGCCGCCTTCTCGACTGTTTTCCTGCTTGTGCATGCTGTGGGGGTAGCCTGCCTCCTCTCTGCACCAGAAGCTCCGAAGAAATCTCCCGTGGGTCGACGGAATCTTCCCCCTGCAACCGCAGGCACCAAAAAGCTGCATTACCGGTCCATTGGGTCTCCTCTCAGCACGACGAGCGAGGTCCCTCGAATCCAGCAACTCTGTCCAAGTGACCCCCACAGTCCAGTGACTCTTCAGTCCAAGTTTGGTGGAGGTAAGTCCTTGCCTCACCTCGCTGGGCTGCATTGCTGGGAACCGCGACTTTGCAGCTACTCCGGCCCCTGTGCACTTCCGGCGGAAATCCTTTGTGCACAGCCAATCCTGGGTCCACGGCACTCTAACCTGCATTGCACGACTTTCTAAGTTGGTCTCCGGCGACGTGGGACTTCTTTGTGCAACTTCGGCGAGCACCGTTTCACGCATCCTCGTAGTGCCTGTTTCTGGCACTTCTTCGGGTGCTACCTGCTTCAGTGAGGGCTCTTTGTCTTGCTCGACGTTCCTTCTCTCTTCAGGTCCAATTTGCGACCTCCTGGTCCCTCCTGGGCCCCAGCAGCGTCCAAAAACGCTAAACGCACAATTTGCAACTAGCAAGGCTTTTTGGCGTCCTTTTGGCGGGAAAACACTTTTGCACGACTCTCCAAGGCGAGTGGGATCCGTCCACCAAAGGGGAAGTCTCTAGCCCTTTTCGTTCCTGCAGAAACCTCAGCTTCTTCTGTCCAGTAGAAGCTTCTTTGCACCCGCAGCTGGCATTTCCTGGGCATCTGCCCATCTCCGACTTGCCTGTGACTTTTGGACTTGGTCCCCTTGTTCCACAGGTACCCTAGATTGGAAATCCACAGTTGTTGCATTGCTGGTTTGTGTCTTTCCTGCATTATTCCTCTAACACGACTTCTTTGTCCTTAGGGGAACTTTAGTGCACTTTGCACTCACTTTTCAGGGTCTTGGGGAGGGTTATTTTTCTAACTCTCACTATTTTCTAATAGTCCCAGCGACCCTCTACAAGGTCACATAGGTTTGGGGTCCATTCGTGGTTCGCATTCCACTTTTGGAGTATATGGTTTGTGTTGCCCCTATCCCTATGTTTCCCCATTGCATCCTATTGCAACTATACATTGTTTGCACTGTTTTCTAAGACTATACTGCATATTTTTGCCATTGTGTATATATATCTTGTGTATATTTCCTATCCTCTCACTGAGGGTACACTCTAAGATACTTTGGCATATTGTCATAAAAATAAAGTACCTTTATTTTTAGTATAACTGTGTATTGTGTTTTCTTATGATATTGTGCATATGACACTAAGTGGTACAGTGGTAGCTTCACACGTCTCCTAGTTCAGCCTAAGCTGCTCTGCTAAGCTACCATTATCTATCAGCCTAAGCTGCTAGACACCCTATACACTAATAAGGGATAACTGGGCCTGGTGCAAGGTGCAAGTACCCCTTGGTACTCACTACAAGCCAGTCCAGCCTCCTACATTGGTTGTGCAGTGGTGGGATAAGTGCTTGAGACTACTTACCACTCTTGTCATTGTACTTTTCATAAGAGAAAAACATACAAAACAAGGTCAGTGTATATACACATAGCCAAAAAGTTTTGCATTTCCTCTTTTCACTCTTTTCTAAGTGCTGAAAAGTACTTCTAAACTTTCTAAAAAGTTCTAAAAAGTTTAAAAAGTTTTTTTTCTCTGTCTTTCTAAAAGTTCTGACAAACTTTTTATCTTTTACTATCACTTTAACTCTCTCTAAAAATGTCTGGCACAGGCCAAAATGTTGATCTGTCCAAACTTGCATATGACAACCTTAGCTGGAAAAGAGCAAGGAGTCTCTGTATAGAGAGAGGTTTGAGTGTAGGGAAGAATCCTTCCTTGGAACTGTTACTTAACATGCTTAGAGAACAGGATAAGGCCATAGGTGCCTCATCTGTTGAAAAAGTACCTAATAGTTCTCAATCTGATTCAGGGACTCCCCCAGGAAAAGATTCAGGAAAGAAACTTCCTAGCCTGCCCATTACTAGACAGTCTAGCATAGTTGGTAATGATGATGAGCCACACCATACAAATAGTGTTGTCTCACATCATAGCAAAAGCATTTATTCTCACCATACTGGTAGTAATGTTTCTGTTAACCAAGCTGTTAGGGTGGCTTCTGTAAGGGACAGGTCTCCTTCTGTTCATTCCCATCATACCTCTGTATCTAGGAATGTCCCTCCCACCAACCCTGATGACAGAATGTTAGAGAGGGAACTCAATAAGTTGAGGGTGGAACAAACCAGACTGAAGCTTAAAAAGCAACAGCTGGATTTGGATAGACAGTCTTTTGAACTAGAGAAGGAAAGACAGAAGTTGGGTTTAGAAACCCATGGGGGCAGCAGCAGTATTCCCCATAGTCATCCTGCAAAAGAGCATGATTCCAGGAATCTGCACAAGATAGTTCCCCCTTATAAGGAGGGGGATGACATTAACAAGTGGTTTGCTGCACTTGAGAGGGCCTGTGTTGTACAGGATGTCCCTCAAAGGCAGTGGGCTGCTATCCTATGGCTATCATTTAGTGGAAAAGGTAGGGATAGGCTCCTTACTGTAAAAGAAAATGATGCTAATAATTTCCAAGTTCTTAAGAATGCACTCCTGGATGGTTATGGCTTAACCACTGAACAGTACAGGATAAAGTTCAGAGAGACCAAAAAGGAGTCTTCACAAGACTGGGTTGATTTCATTGACCATTCAGTGAAGGCCTTGGAGGGGTGGTTACATGGCAGTAAAGTTACTGATTATGACAGCCTGTATAACTTAATCCTGAGAGAGCATATTCTTAATAATTGTGTGTCTGATTTGTTGCACCAGTACTTGGTGGACTCTGATCTGACCTCTCCCCAAGAATTGGGAAAGAAGGCAGACAAATGGGTCAGAACAAGAGTGAACAGAAAAGTTCATACAGGGGGTGACAAAGATGGCAACAAAAAGAAGGATGGTAAGTCTTCAGACAAGGGTGGGGACAAATCTAAAAATGAGTCTTCATCAGGCCCACAAAAACACTCTGGTGGGGGTGGTGGGTCCAAATCCTCCTTTAATCAGAACAAGGAAAAGAAACCATGGTGCTATTTATGTAAAATAAAAGGCCATTGGACAACAGATCCCAGTTGTCCAAAGAAAGGCACCACTGCTCCTACCACTACAACCCCTACTGCTACACCTAGTGTCCCTACTAATAGCAGTGGTGGTGGGAGCAAACCTACTAATAGCCAATCCAAGGGAGTAGCTGGGCTCACTTTTGGTAATTTAGTTGGGGTTGGCCTTGTTAGGGAGGCCACAGAGGCTGTGTTAGTCTCTGAGGGGGCTATTGATTTAGCCACCTTAGTTGCTTGTCCCCTTAATATGGATAAGTACAAGCAGCTACCCGTAATAAATGGTGTTGAGGTTCAGGCCTACAGGGAGACTGGTGCCAGGGTGACTATGGTCATAGAGAAACTGGTCCACCCTGAACAACACCTACTTGGTCACCAGTACCAAGTAACCGATGCTCACAACAACACACTTAGCCACCCCATGGCTGTTGTAAATCTCAACTGGGGGGGGTTACTGGTCCAAAGAAAGTTGTGGTAGCTTCAGATTTACCTGTAGACTGTCTATTAGGGAATGATTTGGAGACATCAGCTTGGTCAGATGTGGAGTTGAAGGCCCATGCAGCAATGCTGGGCATCCCAGGGCATATTTTTGCTTTGACAAGGGCTCAGGCCAAAAAGCAAAAAGGACAGGGAAGCTTGGATCCTGGAACAATGGACCAAGTGCTCCCTAAAGCTAGGGCTAGTAGAAGCAAACCACTTCCTACTATCCCTCCCTCTACAGTGGATTCTACTTCTGAGGAAGAAGAATTCCCTCCCTGTGCAGAACCTACACCAGAGGAGCTGGAAGCAGACACTGCTAAGCTTTTGGGTGAAGGGGGGCCTGCCAGAGAGGAGCTGAGTGTGGCACAGCAAACCTGTCCCACATTAGAGGGTCTCAGACAGCAAGCTGTCAAACAGGCTAATGGGGATGTCAGTGACTCTCACAGAGTTTACTGGGAGGACAACCTCTTGTACACTGAGCATAGGGATCCTAAACCTGGAGCTGCCAGGAGATTAGTGATTCCTCAGGAGTACAGAAAGTTCCTCCTAACACTGGCACATGACATTCCCCTAGCTGGGCACCTGGGTCAAATGAAAACTTGGGACAGATTGGTTCCATTGTTTCATTGGCCTAGGATGTCTGAGGACACAAAGGAATTTTGTAAGTCCTGTGAAACCTGTCAAGCCAGTGGCAAGACAGGTGGCACCCCAAAGGCACCCCTTATCCCACTGCCTGTGGTTGGGGTTCCCTTTGAAAGGGTAGGGGTTGACATAGTTGGCCCCCTTGACCCTCCTACTGCTTCAGGCAATAGGTTTATCTTGGTGGTAGTGGACCATGCCACAAGATATCCTGAAGCTATTCCTTTAAGGACCACTACAGCACCTGCAGTGGCAAAGGCCCTCCTGGGAATATTTTCCAGGGTGGGCTTCCCAAAGGAAGTAGTATCAGACAGGGGAAGCAATTTCATGTCTGCATACTTAAAGGCCATGTGGAAGGAGTGTGGTGTAACGTACAAGTTCACAACACCCTATCATCCACAAACAAATGGACTGGTGGAGAGATTTAATAAAACTCTCAAAGGCATGATTATGGGTCTCCCTGAAAAACTCCGCAGGAGATGGGATATCCTTCTACCATGCCTCCTTTTTGCCTACAGGGAGGTACCCCAGAAAGGAGTGGGCTTCAGCCCCTTTGAACTTCTTTTTGGACACCCTGTTAGGGGTCCACTCACACTTGTAAAGGAGGGTTGGGAACAACCTTTAAAAGCTCCTAAGCAGGATATTGTGGATTATGTACTTGGCCTCAGATCAAGGAAGGCTGAGTACATGAAAAAGGCCAGTAAAAACCTTCAGGCCAGCCAAGAGCTCCAGAAGCAATGGCATGATCAGAAGGCTGTTTTGGTTCAGTACCAACCAGGGCAGAAAGTGTGGGTCTTGGAGCCTGTGGCCCCAAGAGCACTCCAAGATAAATGGAGTGGTCCCCACACAATTGTTGAAAAGAAGGGAGAAGTCACCTATTTAGTTGACTTAGGCACTGCCAGGAGTCCCCTTAGGGTGCTCCATGTCAACCGCCTGAAACCCTACTATGACAGGGCTGATCTCACCCTGCTCATGGCAACTGATGAGGGACAGGAAGAAGACAGTGATCCTCTACCTGATCTCTTCTCTTCCACAGAACAAGATGCTCTTGTGGAAGGTGTAGTTTTGGCTGATTGTCTTACTGCTGAGCAGAAAGATAATTGCATAAATCTCCTAGATCAATTCTCTGAACTCTTCTCTACTGTGGCAGGTACCACTTCTTGGTGTGAGCACACTATAGATACTGGAGACAGTTTACCTGTCAAAAGTAAGATCTATAGGCAGCCTGACCATGTCAGGGACTGCATAAAGCAAGAGGTCCAGAAAATGTTAGAACTAGGAGTGGTTGAGCACTCTGACAGTCCATGGGCTTCTCCTGTGGTACTGGTACCAAAACCCCATTCCAAAGATGGAAAGAAGGAAATGCGGTTTTGTGTAGACTATAGAGGTCTCAACTTGGTAACCAAAACTGATGCTCACCCTATACCCAGGGCAGATGAGCTCATAGATACACTGGCATCTGCCAAGTATCTAAGCACTTTTGACTTGACTGCAGGGTATTGGCAGACCAAATTGTCAGAAGATGCTAAACCTAAGACTGCATTTTCAACCATTGGAGGACATTACCAGTTTACTGTAATGCCTTTTGGTTTGAAAAATGCACCTGCCACTTTTCAGAGGTTGGTGAACACAGTCCTGCAAGGGCTGGAAGCTTTCAGTGCAGCATATTTGGACGATATAGCTGTCTTTAGCTCCAGCTGGGATGATCACGTGGTCCACCTATGGAAAGTTTTGGAGGCCCTGCAAAAGGCAGGCCTCACTATCAAGGCTTCAAAGTGCCAGATAGGGCAGGGTAAGGTGGTTTATCTGGGACACCTTGTTGGTGGGGAACAGATTGCACCACTTCAGGGGAAAATCCAAACAATTATTGATTGGGTTCCCCCTACCACTCAGACTGAGGTGAGAGCCTTCCTAGGCCTCACTGGGTATTACAGGAGGTTCATTAAGAACTATGGCTCCATTGCAGCCCCTCTTAATGACCTCACATCCAAGAAAATGCCTAAAAAGGTATTATGGACAGCAAACTGTCAGAAAGCTTTTGAGGAGCTGAAGCAGGCCATGTGCTCTGCACCTGTCCTGAAAAGCCCTTGTTACTCTAAAAAATTCTATGTCCAGACTGATGCATCTGAATTAGGAGTAGGGGCAGTCCTATCACAACTTAATTCTGAGGGCCAGGATCAACCTGTTGCTTTTATTAGTAGGAGGTTGACACCTAGAGAAAAGCGTTGGTCTGCCATTGAGAGGGAGGCCTTTGCTGTGGTCTGGGCACTGAAGAAGTTGAGGCCATACCTGTTTGGCACTCACTTCATTGTTCAGACAGACCACAAACCTCTACTTTGGCTAAAACAAATGAAAGGTGAAAATCCTAAATTGTTGAGGTGGTCCATATCCCTACAGGGAATGGACTATACAGTGGAACATAGACCTGGGAGTAGCCACTCCAATGCAGATGGACTCTCCAGATATTTCCACTTAGACAATGAAGACTCATCAGGTCATGGCTAGTCTTATTGTCCTTCGTTTGGGGGGGGGTTGTGTAGGAAAGTACCATCTTGCCTGGCATGTTACCCCCATTTTTCACTGTATATATGTTGTTTTAGTTGTATGTGTCACTGGGACCCTGGTAACCCAGGGCCCCAGTGCTCATAAGTGTGCCTGAATGTGTTACCTGTGTAGTGACTAACTGTCTCACTGAGGCTCTGCTAATCAGAACCTCAGTGGTTATGCTCTCTCATTTCTTTCCAAATTGTCACTAACAGGCTAGTGACTATTTTTACCAATTTACATTGGCTTACTGGAA
Organism: Pleurodeles waltl; assembly: GCF_031143425.1. Lineage (NCBI taxonomy): Eukaryota > Metazoa > Chordata > Amphibia > Caudata > Salamandridae > Pleurodeles > Pleurodeles waltl. The sequence continues at coordinate 8,229,835 of NC_090438.1, read as the reverse complement.
CACCCTTATAATTCCCTAGTATATGGTACTAAGGTACCCAGGGTATTGGGGTTCCAGGAGATCCCTATGGGCTGCAGCATTTCTTTTGCCACCCATAGGGAGCTCTGACAATTCTTACACAGGCCTGCCACTGCAGCCTGAGTGAAATAACGTCCACGTTATCTCACAGCCATTTTACACTGCACTTAAGTAACTTATAAGTCACCTATATGTCTAACCTTTACCTGGTAAAGGTTAGGTGCAAAGTTACTTAGTGTGTGGGCACCCTGGCACTAGCCAAGGTGCCCCCACATTGTTCAGAGCCAATTCCCTGAACTTTGTGAGTGCGGGGACACCATTACACGCGTGCACTACATATAGGTCACTACCTATATGTGGCTTCACAATGGTAACTCCGAATATGGCCATGTAACATTTCTATGATCATGGAATTGCCCCCTCTATGCCATCCTGGCATTGTTGGCACAATTCCATGATCGCAGTGGTCTGTAGCACAGACCCTGGTACTGCCAAACTGCCCTTCCTGGGGTTTCACTGCAGCTGCTGCTGCTGCCAACCCCTCAGACAGGCATCTGCCCTCCTGGGGTCCAGCCAGGCCTGGCCCAGGATGGCAGAACAAAGAACTTCCTCTGAGAGAGGGTGTGACACCCTCTCCCTTTGGAAAATGGTGTGAAGGCAGGGGAGGAGTAGCCTCCCCCAGCCTCTGGAAATGCTTTGTTGGGCACAGATGTGCCCAATTCTGCATAAGCCAGTCTACACCGGTTCAGGGACCCCTTAGCCCTGCTCTGGCGCGAAACTGGACAAAGGAAAGGGGAGTGACCACTCCCCTGCACCTCCCCTGGGAGGTGTCCAGAGCTCCTCCAGTGTGCTCCAGACCTCTGCCATCTTGGAAACAGAGGTGCTGCTGGCACACTGGACTGCTCTGAGTGGCCAGTGCCACCAGGTGACATCAGAGACTCCTTGTGATAGGCTCCTTCAGGTGTTGCTAGCCTATCCTCTCTCCTAGGTAGCCAAACCCTCTTTTCTGGCTATTTAGGGTCTCTGTCTCTGGGGAAACTTCAGATAACGAATGCAAGAGCTCATCCGAGTTCCTCTGCATCTCTCTCTTCACCTTCTGATAAGGAATCGACTGCTGACCGCGCTGGAAGCCTGCAAACCTGCAACATAGTAGCAAAGACGACTACTGCAACTCTGTAACGCTGATCCTGCCGCCTTCTCGACTGTTTTCCTGCTTGTGCATGCTGTGGGGGTAGCCTGCCTCCTCTCTGCACCAGAAGCTCCGAAGAAATCTCCAGTGGGTCGACGGAATCTTCCCCCTGCAACCGCAGGCACCAAATAAATGCATTACCGGTCCCTTGGGTCTCCTCTCAGCACGACGAGCGAGGTCCCTCGAATCCAGCGACTCTGTCCAAGTGACCCCCACAGTCCAGTGACTCTTCAGTCCAAGTTTGGTGGAGGTAAGTCCTTGCCTCACCTCGCTGGGCTGCATTGCTGGGAACCGCGACTTTGCAGCTACTCCGGCCCCTGTGCACTTCCGGCGGAAATCCTTTGTGCACAGCCAAGCCTGGGTCCACGGCACTCTAACCTGCATTGCACGACTTTCTAAGTTGGTCTCCGGCGACGTGGGACTTCTTTGTGCAACTTCGGCGAGCACCATTTCACGCATCCTCTTAGTGCCTGTTTCTGGCACTTCTCATGGAGCTACCTGCTTCTGTGAGGGCTCTTTGTCTTGCTCGACGTCCCCTCTCTCTGCAGGTCCAATTTGCGACCTCCTGGTCCCTCCTGGGCCCCAGCAGCATCCAAAAACGCCAAATGCTCGATTTCCAACTTGCAAGGCTTGTTGGCGTCCTTTCGGCGGGAAAACACTTCTGCACAACTCTCCAAGGCGAGTGAAATCCGTCCACCAAAGGGGAAGTCTCTAGCCCTTTTCGTTCCTACAGAAACCTCAGCTTCTTCTGTCCAGTAGAAGCTTCTTTGCACCCGCAGCTGGCATTTCCTGGGCATCTGCCCATCTCCGACTTGCTTGTGACTTTTGGACTTGGTCCCCTTGTTCCACAGGTACCCTAGATTGGAAATCCACAGTTGTTGCATTGCTGGTTTGTGTCTTTCCTGCATTATTCCTCTAACACGACTTCTTTGTCCTTAGGGGAACTTTAGTGCACTTTGCACTCACTTTTCAGGGTCTTGGGGAGGGTTATTTTTCTAACTCTCACTATTTTCTAATAGTCCCAGCGACCCTCTACAAGGTCACATAGGTTTGGGGTCCATTCGTGGTTCGCATTTCACTTTTGGAGTATATGGTTTGTGTTGCCCCTATCCCTATGTTTCCCCATTGCATCCTATTGTAACTATACATTGTTTGCACTGTTTTCTAAGACTATACTGCATATTTTTGCTATTGTGTATATATATCTTGTGTATATTTCCTATCCTCTCACTGAGGGTACACTCTAAGATACTTTGGCATATTGTCATAAAAATAAAGTACCTTTATTTTTAGTATAACTGTGTATTGTGTTTTCTTATGATATTGTGCATATGACACTAAGTGGTACAGTGGTAGCTTCACACGTCTCCTAGTTCAGCCTAAGCTGCTCTGCTAAGCTACCATTATCTATCAGCCTAAGCTGCTAGACACCCTATACACTAATAAGGGATAACTGGGCCTGGTGCAAGGTGCAAGTACCCCTTGGTACTCACTACAAGCCAGTCCAGCCTCCTACAGGGAGGTCCAACCACCTGCAGCACCACCCATGGGGGGTGTCCCGCCCACCTGCAGCCCCACCCATAGGGAGATGTCCAACCACCTGCAGCTCAACCCATGGGGGGTGTTCAACCACATGCAGCCCCACCCCTGGGGGGGTCCAACCACCTGCAGCCCCACCCATGGGGGGTGGCCTGCCCACATTCAGCCCCACCCATAGGGAGAATGTCCAACCACCTGCAGCCCCACCCATGGGGGAGCCCAACCACCTGCAGCCCCACCCATGGGGGGGGGGTCCAACTGTAGGAGGCTGGCCTGGCTTGTAGTGGGTACCAGAGGTACTTACACCTTCTGCCAGGTCCAGTTATCCCTTATTAGTGTAGAAGAGGTGTTTCTAGCAGCTAAGGCTGATAGAAGGTAGCTATAGCAAAGCAGCTTAGTCTGGACTAGGAGACATGCAAAGCTCCTACTATACCGCTTATATCATATAGCACTATTTCATAAGAATCACAATACTCAGAGTTACTAAAAATAAAGGTACTTTATTTTAGTGACAATGTGCCAAAAATATCTCAGAGGATATATTCCCTTAGGAGGTGAGTAAAATACACAAAATATACCCAACAAACGAAATCAGGTAAGCAAAACAGTCAGAAAGTAGTGCAAACACTGTAGAATACAATAGGATGCAGTAGGCCTAGGGGCAACACAAACCATATGCTAAAAAAGTGGAATGCAAATCACGAATGGACCCCTCGGCTAGTGTAGTGTGTAGAGGGTTGCTAGGAGTGTAAGAAAACACTAAGGGTGTAAAGAATACCCCAACTCAAGACCCCAGAAAGTGGCTGTAAAGTACTACTATTTCCCCAGAAACACACTAAAGACGTGATAATGGATTTTGCAAAGACCACAACAGACTGCAAAGCACTGAAGACGGATTCCTGGACCTGAGGATCTGAAAAGGAAAGGGACCAAGTCCAAGAGTCGCTGAAGTGTCCGGGGGGCCAGGAGCCCACTAAACACCTGATGATGGTGCAAAATGTCTTCCTCCGGTTGGAAGAAGCTAAAGATTCTGCAACAACGAAAGGAGGTGGAAAGTTCTTCTTCATGCAGACGATGTCCCGCTGGAGGATGCAGTAGCGTTTCATTGGTAAAATACTGCAAAGAAGCCTTGCTAGCTGCAAGAGTCACGGTTGGCCCAGGAAGGACCAGGATGTCGCCACTTGGGAGAGGAGACAGGGGGGGCCCTCAGCAATGTAGAGAGCCCACACATAATAAGCAAGAAGCACCCACAGAAGTCCTTGAACATGGGTTCAAGAAGACTGAACACAGCGGTCGTCTCAACACTGCAAATGGAGGTCCCACGACACCGGAAATCAACACAGGAAGCTGAGCATCGCAGGATGGAGTGCTGAGGACCTAGGCTTGGCTGTGCATGCAGGATTTCTTGGAAATATGCACAGAAGCCCTTGTAGCTTCAGAACACGCGGTGCACAGGATTACTGACTGGGGAGGGGAGGCAAGGACTTACCTCCTCCAAATTCAGACAGTTGGACCACTGGACTGTCTGGGTCACTTGGGTACACAACCTGTGTTCCAGGGGCCACGCTCGTCAAGATGAGAGGGGACCCAGAGTACCGGTGAAGCTGAAGTTTGGTGCCTGCTGAAGCAGGGGGGAGATTCCGTCGACCCACTGGAGATTTCTTTGTGACTTCCAGTTCAGGGTGAAGGCAGGCAGCCCCCAGAGCATGCACCACCAGGAAACAGTCGCGAAAGACCGCAGGATTAGGCGCTACAATGTCACTGGTAGTCTTCTTGCTACTTTGTTGCAGTCTTGCAGGCGTCCTGGAGCGGTCAGTGGTCGATCCTACGCAGAAGTCAAAGAAGTCGAAGAGAGAGGTGCAGAGGAACTCTGATGAATTATTGCAAGTCGTTATTTGTGGAAAAGCCCACTGGAGAGACCCTAATTAGCCCTCAGGGGAGGATTGGCCTCCTATTTAGGTAAGCACCTATCAAGCTGGAACTTGGGACTGTCAGGGTCACTTTATTCCACCACCTATGTTACTGGATTCATGCTCGTCATCTGGAGAGGGGACCCACAGGACTGGCCGTCACTACAGAGAGGTGCCTGATGAAGCAGGGACGTGACTCCATCACTCCCTGGGAGATTCCTTTGGTTCTTACAGTGCAGGGTGAAGACAGGCAGTCCTCGAAGGATGCACAACCTGGAAACCGTTGCAGATGCTGGCAGGAGCTGAAGTTACAAGGTTGCAGAAGTCGTCTTTGCTTCTTTGTTGCAAGTTGTAAAGTTCCTGGAGGGGTCAGCAGTTGATCCGTTTGTAGAAGATGAAGTAAAGGATGAAGAGGAGTCCTGCTGGAGTCTTGCAATCCGAATTTAAAGAAACACCCAGAGGAGAGACCCTAAATAGCCCTGAAAGGGAGATTGGTCACCTAACCAGGTAAGAGCCTATCAGGCGAGGGCTCTGACATCTCCTGCTGTCACTGCCCACTCATGCTCCCAGAGTGCCCCACCCACTTGGAATCCAAGACGGCAAAACCCAGGGACACTCTGGAGGAGCTCTGGGCACCACCCCCCGGGTGGTGATGTACAGAGGAGTAGTCACTCCCCTTTCTTTTGTCCATTTTCATGACAAAGCAGGGACTGGGGGTCCCTGAACCGGTGTAGACTGGATTATGCAAGGAGGGCACCATCTGTGCCCTTCAAAGCATTTTCAGAGGCTCTAGGCGCGACCGCTCCCCAGCCCTTAACACCTATTTCCAAAGGAAGAGGGTGTAACATCCCTTTCACAAAGAAAATCCTTTGTTATGCCTTCCTCTTGAGCTGTTCAAGCCCCAGGCGAGCAGTAGCCTGTCTGTGAGGTGGCAGCAGCTGGGGCTGCCTGGAAAACCTCAGAGGCTGGTATGGCAGTACTTGGGTCCACTGTGGAACCCCCAGAGTGCATGGGATTGTGCAACCAATACTGGAATCAGTATTGGCGCACAATTCTCAGTTGGTAGACACCTTACATGGCCATATTGGGGGTTACCATTGTGAAGCTGTACAACGGTATTGACCTATGTATAGTGCACACATAATGGCATCCCGCACTCATGAAGTCTGGGAAATTGGGCCTGGACAACATGGGGGCATCTCTGCTAGTGCAAGGGTGCCCTCACACACTGTTACTTTGCACCTAGCCTTCAGGGTCTGAAGGTTAGACATATAGGTGACTTATAAGTGACCTGGTGCAGTGAAAATGGCTGTGAAATAGTGCTTACACTATTTCATTCAGGTGGCAATGGCAGCCCTGAGAAAGTGTTTGTATGAGCTCCTTACAGGTGGCAAAAGAACTGCTGCAGCCCATATGGATACCCTGGAACCCCAATGCCCTGGGTACCTAGGTACCATATACTAGGGACTTATAAGGGGGGTCCACTATGCCAATTTGGAGTGCAATACTGGATTACCAGTATGTAAGGACAAATTTGGAACCAGAGAGAGAATAAGCGCTGGAGTTCTGATTAGCAGGATTCCAGAGACACAGTCAAGCATACTGACAAACAGGCCAAAAATTGTATTGTATTGTAGTGTGATAGTATTTATATAGCGCTTACTACCCCTGATGAGGTGTCAAAGCGCTTTTCGGCGAGTAGCACGCTACTCCGGAATCCAAAAATAATTAGTGGTGGATTAGTAAAGGGAAATATGAGTACAGTTTTAGTATTAATATGAGTTAATTTGGATAGATTGATAGAGACATGACATATGATGATGCGTAGATAAGTGTGATGTAAGATGAGAGCAGGGATTCATAAGTATCTAGTATAGCAACTTATCTAGGAGTTATGCAATGGCCTATGAACATAGGCATAAAATAACATATATGTATATATATATATATATATATATATATACATACACAAATGAATACACACACATATACACACATATATGTACATACATACACATATTTAAACCATGAGTAAATATACTTAAACAGGTTTAAAGAGTGTGTGTGTAGTTTATTGTTATGACAAGTAGCAATACATATTTTCTGAAGAACTATATATAACTAGAATATACACATAATCAGAAAAAAATATTTATCAACACATGTAGGAAAGTACCCCCATATTTCACTGTATATATGTTGTTTTAGTTGTATGTGTCACTGGGACCCTGCCAGCCAGGGCTCCAGTGCTCATAAGTGTGCCTGAATATGTTCCCTGTGTGGTGCCTAACTGTCTCACTGAGGCTCTGCTAACCAGAACCTCAGTGGTTATGCTCTCTCTGCTTTCCAAATTTGTCACTAACAGGCTAGTGACTAAATGTACCAATTCACATTGGCATACTGGTACAATTCCATGATCTCCCAGTGGTCTCTAGCACAGCACCTGGGTACTGCCAAACTGCCTTTCCGGGGTCTCCACTGCAGCTGCTGCTGCTGCCAACCCCTCAGACAGGTTTCTGCCCTCCTGGGGTCCAGGCAGCCCTGGCCCAGGAAGGCAGAACCAAGGACTTCATCTGAGAGGGGGTGTTACACCCTCTCCCTTTGGAAATAGGTGTGAAGGCTGGGGAGGAGTAGCCTCCCCCAGCCTCTGGAAATGCTTTGATGGGCACAGATGGTGCCCATCTCTACATAAGCCAGTCTACACCGGTTCAGGGATCCCCCAGCCCTGCTCTGGCGCGAAACTGGACAAAGGAAAGGGGAGTGACCACTCCCCTGACCAGTACCTCCCAGGGGAGGTGCCCAGAGCTCCTCCAGTGTGTCCCAGACCTCTACCATCTTAGAAACAGAGGTGTCTGTGGCACACTGGACTGCTCTGAGTGGCCAGTGCCAGCAGGTGACGTCAGAGGCTCCTTCTGATAGGCTCTTACCTCTCTTGGTAGCCAATCCTCCTTCCTAGGTAGCCAAACCTCCTTTTCTGGCTATTTAGGGTCGCTGCTTTAGGGAATTCTTTAGATAACGAATGCAAGAGCTCACCAGAGTACCTCTGCATCTCCCTCTTCACTTTCTACCAAAGGATCGACCGCTGACTGCTCAGGACGCCTGCAAAACCACAACAAAGTAGCAAGACGACTACTTGGAACCTTGTATCGCCTCATCCTGCCGGCTTTCTCGACTGTTTCCAGGTGGTGCATGCTCTGGGGGTAGCCCTCGTTCAGCCCGCACCAGAAGCTCCGAAGAAATCTCCCGTGGGTCGAGGGAATCTAACGCAGGCACTAAAAGACTGCGACACTTATCCTCTGGGTCCCCTCTCATCCTGATGAGCGTGGTCCCTGGAACTCAGCAACTCTGTCCAAGTGACTCCCAAAGTCCAGTGACTCTTCAGTCCAAGTTTGGTGGAGGTAAGTCCGTGCCTCGCCACGCTAGACTGCATTGTTGGGTACCGCGTGACTTGCAGCTGCTCCGGCTCCTGTGCACTCTTCCAGGATTTCCTTCGTGCACAGCCAAGCCTGGGTCCCCGACACTCCTTCCTGCAGTGGACAACCTTCTGAGTTGTCCTCCGGCGACGTGGGACTCCCTTTTGTGACTTTGCGTAGACTCCGGTTCACTTTCCTTCCAAGTGCCTGTTCAGGTACTTTTGCGTATGCTGCCTGCTTCTGTGAGGGCTCCCTGAGTTGCTGGACACGCCCTCTGCCGCCTCCTCCAAGTGGCGACATTCTGGTCCCTCCTGGGCCACAGCAGCACCCAAAAACCTCTACCGTGACCCTTGCAGCTAGCAAGGCTTGTTTGCGGTCTTTCTGTGTGGGAACACCTCTGCAAGCTTCATCGCGACGTGGGACATCCGCCTTCCAAAGGAGAAGTCCCTAGCTCTCTTCTTTCTTGCAGAACTCCAATCTTCTTCCATCAGGTGGCAGCTTCCTTGCACCCTCGGCTGGCATTTCCTGGGCTCCTACCCACTCTCGACACTGTCGCGACTATTGTACTTGTTCCCCTTGTCTTACAGGTACTCAGGTCTGGAAATCCACTGTTGTTGCATTGCTGGTGTTTGTTCTTCCTGCAGAATCCCCCTATCACGACTTCTGTGCTCTCTGGGGGTAGTAGGTGCACTTTACACCTACCTTACAGGGTCTTGGGGTGGGCTATTTTTCTAACCCTCACTATTTTCTTACAGTCCCAGCGACCTCTACAACCTCAGATAGATCTGGGGTCCATTTGTGGTACGTATTCCACTTTTGGAGTATATGGTTTGTGTTGCCCCTATACCTATGTGCTCCTATTGCAATCTATTGTAATTCTACACTGTTTGCATTACTTTTCTTGCTATTACTTACCTAAGTTTGGTTTGTGTACAGTAGATATCTTATCATAATACTGAGGGTACTCACTGATATACTTTTGGCATATTGTCATAAAAATAAAGTACCTCTATTTTTTAGTAATTCTGTGTATTGTGTTTTCTTATGATATTGTGCATATGACACCAGTGGTATAGTTGGAGCTTTCCATGTCTCCTAGTTCAGCCTAAGCTGCTTTACCATAGCTACCTTCTATCAGCCTAAGCTGCTGAAAACACCTCTTCTACAGTAATAAGGGATAACTGGACCTGGCACAAGGTGTAAGTACCTCTGGTACCCACTACAAGCCAGGCCAGCCTCCTACATTGGTTGTGCAGCGGTGGGATAAGTACTTGTAACTACTTACCACTAAGTCATTGTGTACTTTTCATAAGAGAATAATATACAAAACAGTTCAGTGTATGTACACCTTACCAAAATGTTTTGCTTTTCTCCTCTTAAACTTTTTACAAAGTTCTGAAAAGTTTCTCTAAACTTCTAAAAGTTTTCTAAAAGTTAGAAAAAGTTTTTTTCTCTGTTCTTTAAAAAGTTCTGAAACTTTTTCTTCCTTCTCACTATCTCTAAACCTTTTGCTATCATGTCTGTAGAAGATTCAACTCTTAAAATGGTCAATACTACTTATGACAATTTGAATTACAAGAGCCTAAGGAGTCTCTGCTTAGATAGAGGTTTAGTGATAGGAAAGAACCCTACAAAAGAGTTTCTATTTAACATGCTTATTGTAAATGATGAGTCCCAAGCTGGCCCATCAAATGACAGGTTAATAGAAGGTTCCAATTCTGACTCAGGGGATCTCCTTGAGGGAGGTGGGGAGGGTTCTGAACAGGATCTGCCCCCTAGCAGGACACCAAGTAATGTTGGTAGTAATGGAGGTTTCCATCACAGTAGGGAAGTCTTTATTCCTAGAGGCCAAGTTGCTAGGGTCCAGTCAGTTAGGGACAGATCCGCCTCTGTTGTTTCAAACTTTTCTTCTGTGTCCAAGCATTCCCAACCCACCCACCCTGAGGATAACTTGTTAGAAAGGGAACTCAAAAAGTTGAGGGTTGAAGAGACCAGACTGAAACTTAAACAGCAACAGCTGGCCTTAGATAGGGAATCCGTAGACATTGAGAAGGAGAGACAGAGGTTGGGGTTAAGACCCCATGGTGGCAGCAGCAGTATTCCTGATAGTAATCCTGTTAGAGAGCATGATTCTAGGAATCTGCACAAGATAGTTCCCCCTTACAAGGAGGGGGATGACATCAACAAATGGTTTGCTGCACTTGAGAGGACCTGAATGGTACAGGGGGTCCCTCAAAGGCAGTGGGCTGCTATTTTGTGGCCATCTTTCAATGAAAAGGGTAGGGATAGGCTCCTTACTGTTAGAGAAAGTGATGCTAACAATTTTGCAGTTTTGAAGGATGCACTCTTGGATGGATTTGGCTTAACCACTAAATAATACAGGATTAAGTTCAGAGACACCAGAAAAGAGTCCTCACAAGACTGGACAGATTTTGCAGACTGTTCAGTGAAGGCCTTGGAGGGGTGGTTACCTGGTAGTAAAGTATCTGACTATGAAAGCCTGTATAATCTTATTCTAAGAGAGCATATTCTGAATAACTGTGTGTCTGACTTGTTACACCAATATCTAGTGGACTCAGATCTGACCTCTCCCCAAGAATTGGGAAAGAAGGCAGACAAATGGGTCAGAACAAGGGTGAACAGAAAAGTTCATACAGGGTGTGACAAGGATGGCAAGAAGAAAGTGTGAGAAAGTAGCCTCTTTCTAGCCTTGTTGTCCCCACTTTTGTGCTGTTTGTGAATATAAGTCAGGGTGTTTTCACTGTCTCACTGGGATCCTGCTAGCCAGTGTGCAGTGCTCATAGTGAAAACCCTATGTTTTCACTATGTTTGTTATGTGTCACTGGGACCCTGCTAGCCAGGACCCCAGTGCTCATAAGTTTGTGGCCTATATGTATGTGTTCCCTGTGTGATGCCTAACTGTCTCACTGAGGTTCTGCTAACCAGAACCTCAGTGGTTATGCTCTCTCTGCTTTCCAAATTGCCACTAACAGGCTAGTGACCAATTTCACCAATCCACATTGGCATACTGGAACACCCTTATAATTCCCTAGTATATGGTACTGAGGTACCCAGAGTATTGGGGTTCCAGGAGATCCCTATGGGCTGCAGCATTTCTTTTGCCACCCATAGGGAGCCCTGACAATTCTTACACAGGCCTGCCACTGCAGCCTGAGTGAAATAATGCCCACATTATTTCATAGCCATTTTACACTGCACATAAGTAACTTATAAGTCACCTATATGTCTAACCTTCACCTGGTGAAGGTTGGGTGCAAAGTTACTTAGTGTGTGGGCACCCTGGTACTAGCCAAGGTGCCCCCACATCGTTCAGGGCAAATTCCCCAGACTTTGTGAGTGCGGTGACACCATTTCATGCGTGCACTATACATAGGTCACTACCTATGTATAGCGTCACAATGGTAACTCCGAACATGGCCATGTAACATGTCTAAGATGATGGAACTGTCACCCCAATGCCAGGAGGAGGGAGCTTCATCTCACATGGCGCAGGAGGGCGAGACTACGGACTCGGAGTTAACCAGTGGGACGGAGGGCGAGGGGAGCTCCACGGCGGGGACAGGAGCTGAGACCAGTGACACGGACTCGTCCTCTGATGGGAGCTCCCTTGTGGTGGCTGCCACATCTGTTCCCCGCGCATGTACAGGTACAGCCGCCACCCCCCCTACCAGCACTGCCCTCCCAGCTGCCCCTCATCCCTTGCCCCGTGCCCGCTCACCCAGGAGGGTGGGCATCACCTTCGCCCCAGGCACCTCAGGCCCTGCCCCAGTCACCCCTGCTGCCCTCAGTGAGAAGGCCATTGACCTCCTCAGGTCCCTCACTGTTGGGCAATCTACCATTTTGAATGCCATCCAGGGTGTAGAAAGGGAGTTGCAACAAACAAATGCTTTCCTGGAGGGCATTCATTCTGGTCAGGCGGCCCTTCAGCAAGCTTTTCAGACTCTGGCCTCAGCACTGATGGCAGCTATTGTCCCTGTCTCCAGCCTTCCCCCTCCAACTTCCTCCACCCAGGCCCAATCCCCTGTACCTCAGCCTATCCCAAGCACACCTTCAGACCAGCATGCACACACGTCAACACACAAGGGAAGCTCTGGCAAACATAAGCACCACACATCCCACAGGCACTCACGCAAGCATCACACACATGCAGACACACCGACATCCACTGCCTCCACTGTGTCTGCCTCCTCCTCGTCTCCCTCCTCCCTCCCAGTCTCGTCTCCACTCACACCTGCACGCACTACATCTACATCCACTACTTCTATTACCAGCACACACACCACCACACCCCGCTCACGTGCAGTCACCACCCCACTACCATTCACACGTCCCCTGTGTCCTCTCCCAGTGTGTCTGTGACGCCACTTCCCAAGATACACAAACGCAGGCACACACCCACCCAACAGCCATCCACCTCACGACAGCCTCCAGCGCATGCACCTTCACCCAAAGTCACCAAACGAACACCTACTACAACCACTACCTCTTCCTCCACTTCCAAACCCCCTCCAGCTACCCATCCCAGTGTTCCTAAGAAACTTTTCCTGTCCAACCTTGACCTCTTTCCCTCACCTCCCCCACCCCTTCAGTCTCCTAGGGCCTGACTCTCCAGGTCCCAACCTAGCACCTCAGCCACCACGTCTCCGGGACCAGTGGTGCCTGTAGTCACCGGAATCTGGAGTGCACCGGCCACCAGGGCAGCCAGCACCAGCCCCGCTGGGCCATAAAGGACCGCCAGCACCAGCCCCGCTGGGCCATAAAGGACTGCCAGCACCAGCCCCGCTGGGCCATAAAGGACCGCCAGCACCAGCCCTGCTGGGTCAGACAGGACTGCCAGCACCAGCCCAGCTGGGCCATAAAGGACCACCAGCCCAGCTGGGCCATAAAGGACCACCAGCCCCGCTGGGCCAGACTGGACCGCCAGCAATAGCCCCACTGGGCCACACAGGACCGCCAGCAGCTGAGTCACTGCCAAGGACCCCGCCACCGCAAGCACCACTGAACAGGATACTGCATCCACAAGCACCGCTGAACACGACACTGCCGCCACAAGCACCGCTGCCAAGGACACCGCTGCAACAAGCACCGCTGGCCCATGAGCGCCAAGGGCACTGACGCTACTGAGTCCATCACGAGCAGGATGAAGCACTCTGGGCACAAGGCCCCCTCCTGAACCAGTGGAGAGATACATCCACTGCCTCTGTCCTTGGCAGCATGAAGCACTCTGGGCACAAGGCCCCCTCCAGAACCAGTGGAGAGATACATCCACTACCTCTGTCCTTGGCAGCATGAAGCACTCTGGGCACAAGGCCCCTCCAGAACCAGTGGAGAGATACATCCACTACCTCTGTCCTTGCCAGGATGAAACACTCTGGGCACAAGGCCCCCTCCAAAACCAGTGGAGTAAGACATCCACTACCTTTGTCCTTGGCAGGATGAAGCACTCTGGGCACCATGCCCCCTCCAGAATCAGTGGAGCCTGTTATCCACTTGAGAGACTGTGGCTTTGCACTCCTGTAGGAGGCTGGCCTGGCTTGTAGTGGGTACCAGAGGTACTTACACCTTGTGCCAGGTCCAGTTATCCCTTATTAGTGTAGAAGAGGTGTTTCTAGCAGCTAAGGCTGATAGAAGGTAGCTATGGCAAAGCAGCTTAGGCTGGACTAGGAGACATGTAAAGCTCCTACTATACCACTGGTGTCATATGCACAATATCATAAGAAGAAAACACAATTCACAGAAGTACTAAAAATAAAGGTACTTTATTTTTATGACAATATGCCAAAAGTATCTCAGTGAGTACCCTCAGTATGAGGATAAGATATATATACAAAATATATGTACACAAACCAAAATTATGCAGGTAATAGCAAGAAAAGTAATGCAAGCAGTGTAAAGTTACAATAGATTGCAATACAGTAGGAGCACATAGGTATAGGGGCAACACAAACCAAACCATATTCCAAAAGTGGAATGCAAACCACGAATGGACCCCAAACCTACGTGAGCTTGTAGAGGGTCGCTGCGGCTGTAAGAAAACAGTAAGGGTTAGAAAAATAGCCCACCCCAAGACCCTGAAAAGTAGGTGTAAAGTGCACCTATAACCCCAAAGAGCACAGAAGTCGTGATAGGGGATTTCTGCAAGAAAGACCAACACCAGCAAAGCAACCAAACTGGATTTCCGGACCTGAGTACCTGTGAAACAAGGGGACTAAGTCCAAGAGTCGCGACAATGTTGAGAGTGGACAGATGCCCAGGAAATGCCAGCTGAGGGTGCAAAGAAGCTGCCACCAGATGGTAGAAGCTGTGGATTCTGCAAGAACGAAGAGGGATAGAAACTTCCCCTTTAGAGGATGGATGTCCCAGATTGTGAAGAAGCTTGCAGAGGTGTTCCCACGCAGAAAGACTGCAAACAAGCCTTGCTAGCTGCAAGGGTCGCAGTTAGGGTTTTTGGATGCTGCTGTGGCCCAGGAGGGATCAGGATGTCGCCACTTGGATGAGGAGACAGAGGGGGCGCCCAGCAAGACAGGGAGCCCTCACAGAAGACGGCAGTACCCGCAGATGTACCAGAACAGGTATTTAGAAGAGGAGTGAACCGGAGTCCATCCGAAGACACAAAAGGGAGTCCCACGACGCCGGAGGACAACTCAGAAGGTTGTGCACTGCAGGTTAGAGTGTCAGGGACCCAAGCTTGGCTGTGCATGAAGGAAATCCTGGAAGAGTGCACAGGAGCCGGAGCAGCTTCAAATCAAGCGGTACCCAGCAATGCAGTCTAGCGTGGGGAGGCAAGGACTTACCTCCTCCAAACTTGGACTGAAGAGTCACTGGACTGTGGGAGTCACTTGGACAGAGTTGCTGAGTTCCAGGGACCACGCTCATCGTGCTGAGAGGGGACCCAGAGGACCGGTGATGCAGTCTTTTGTTGCCTGCGGTTGCAGGGGGAGGATTCCGTCGTCCCACTGGAGATTTCTTCAGAGCTCCTGGTGCAGAGAGGAGGCAGGCTACCCCCAGAGCATGCACTACCAGGAAACAGTCGAGAAGGCGGCAGGAGAACCGATACAAGGTTGCAGTAGTCGTCTTTGCTACTTTGTTGCGGTTTTGCAGGCGTCCTGAGCAGTCAGCGGTCGATCCTTTGGCAGAAGGTGAAGAGAGAGATGCAGAGGAACTCGGTTGAGCACTTGCATTCGTTATCTAAAGAATTCCCCAAAGCAGAGACCCTAAATAGCCAGAAAAGGAGGTTTGGCTACCTAGGAAGGAGGATCGGCTAGCAACATAGGTAAGAGCCTATCAGGAGGAGTCTCTGACGTCACCTGCTGGCACTGGCCACTCAGAGCAGTCCAGTGTGCCAGCAGCACCTCTGCTTCCAAGATGGCAGAGGTCTGGAGAACACTGGAGGAGCCCTGGGCACCTCCCCTGGGAGGTGCAGGTCAGGGGAGTGGTCACTCCCCTTTCCTTTGTCCAGTTTCGCACCAGAGCAGGGCTGGGGGATCCCTGAACCAGTGTAGACTGGCTTATGCAGAGATGGGCACCATCTGTGCCCATCAAGCATTTGCAGAGGCTGGGGGAGGCTACTCCTCCCCAGCCCTGACACCTTTTTCCAAACGCAGCGGGTGTAACACCCTTTCTCTGAGGAAGTCCGTTGTTCTGCCTTCCTGGGCCAGGCCTGGCTGGACCCCAGGAGGGCAGAAACCTGTCTGAGGGGTTGGCAGCAGCAGCAGCTGCAGTGAAACCCCGGGAAAGGTAGTTTTGCAGTACCCGGGTCTGAGCTAGAGACTCGGGGGATCATGGAATTGTCTCCCCAATTCCAGAATGGCATTGGGGTAACAATTCCATGATCTTAGACATGTAACATGGCCATGTTGGGAGTTACCATTGTGACGCTATACATATGTCGTGACATATGTATAGTGCACGCGTGTAATGGTGTCCCCGCACTCACAAAGTCCGGGGAATTTGCCCTGAACAATGTGGGGGCACCTTGGCTAGTGCCAGGGTGCCCACACACTAAGTAACTTAGCACCCAACCTTTACCAGGTAAAGGTTAGACATATAGGTGACTTATAAGTTACTTAAGTGCAGTGGTAAATGGCTGTGAAATAACGTGGACGTTATTTCACTCAGGCTGCAATGGCAGGCCTGTGTAAGAATTGTCAGAGCTTCCTATGGGTGGCAAAAGAAATGCTGCAGCCCATAGGGATCTCCTGGAACCCCAATACCCTGGGTACCTCAGTACCATATACTAGGGAATTATAAGGGTGTTCCAGTATGCCAATATAAATTGGTAAAATTGGTCACTAGCCTGTTAGTGACAATTTGGAAAGAGAGAGCATAACCACTGAGGTTCTGGTTAGCAGAGCCTCAGTGAGACAGTTAGTCATAACACAGGTAACACATACAGGGCACACTTATGAGCACTGGGGCCCTGGCTGGCAGGGTCCTAGTGACACATACAACTAAAACAACATATATACAGTGAAATATGGGGGTAACATGCCAGGCAAGATGGTACTTTCCTACATTAATGTCTTCCCCCTCCTTGTAAGGGGGAACTATCTTATGCAAATTCCTCGAATCATGCTCTTTCACAGGATTACTATCTGGAATGCTGCTGCTGCCACCATGGGGTCCTAACCCCAACCTATTTTTCTAAGTCTAAAGATTCCCTGTCGAGAGCCAGCTGTTGCTGTTTAAGCTTCAGCCTGGACTCTTTCACTCTCTATCTATTGAGTTCCCTTTCTAACAGTATGTCATCAGGGTGGGTGTGTTGGGCATGCTTTGACACAGAAGAATGATGTGAATGAACAGAGGGAGACCTGTCCCTAACAGTTGTCACCCTAACAACCTGGCCTGCAGGAATAACATCCCTACTGTGATGGGAGCTCACATTAGTACCAGCTATGCTAGGTGGTCTGCTAAGGGGCAGGTTGGGAAGATCACCTTCTAACATTCTTACTAGGGGTGCCCCTGAGTCAAAGTGTGACCCATCTCCTAACTTCTCAATGGATGTGCCAGCTAAGGCCTTATCATTCTCAATAAGCATGTTATTTAACAATTCTCTAGAGGGATTCTTTCCTACCCCTAAACTTCTATCAATGCAGAGACTCCTTAAACCCTTCCAGTTAAGGTGGTCATAAGCTGAGCTGACCAGATCAAGAGAAGGACCTACATCAGACATGATAGAAAAAGGATTAGGGACAGATAAAAGAGAGAAAAAATTTCAGGACTTTTTAAGGAAACAGAAAAAAACTTTTTCAACTTTTTAGAAAGTTTAGAGGTACTTTTCAGCACTTAGCAAATAGACCAAGAGAAAAAAAGCAAAACATTTTGGTTAGGTGTACATACACTGAACTTGTTTTGTATATTATTCTCTTATGAAAAGTACACAATGACAAAGTGGTAAGTAGTTGCAAGTACTTATCCCACCGCTGCACGACCAATGTAGGAGGCTGGCCTGGCTTGTAGTGGGTACCAAGGGGTACTTACACTCTGTACCAGGTCCAGTTATCCCTTATTAGTGTAGAAGAGGTGTTTCTAGCAGCTTAGGCTGATAGAAGGTAGCTGTAGCAGAGCAGCTTTAGCTGAACTAGGAGACATGCAAAGCTCCTACTATACCACTGGTGTCATATGCACAATATCATAAGAAAACACAATACACAGATATACTAAAAATAAAGGTACTTTATTTTTATGACAATATGCCAAAAGTATCTCAGTGAGTACCCTCAGTATAAGGATACCAAATATACACAAGCTATGTGTACACAATACCAAAAATATGCAGTAATAGCAAAAGGAAGTAATGCAAGCAATGTAAAGTTACAGTAGATTGCATTAGGAGCACATAGGTATAGGGGCAACACAAACCATATATTCCAAAAGTGGAATGCGAACCACGAATGGACCCCAAACCTATGTGAGCTTGTAGAGGGTCGCTGGGGCTGTAAGAAAACAGTGAGGGTTAGAAAAATATCCCACCCCAAGTCCCAGAAAAGTAGGTGTAAAGTGCACCTATATTCCCCAGAGAGCACAGAAGTCGTGATAGTGGAATTCTGCAAGGAAGACAAACACCAGCAAAGCAACCAAAGTGGATTTCTGAATGAGAGTACCTGTGGAACAAGGGGACCAAGTCCAAGAGTCGCGACAAAATCGAGAGAGGGCAGATGCCCAGGAAATGCCAGCTGAGGGTGCAAAGAAGCTGCCACTGGATGGTAGAAGCTGTGGATTCTGCAAGAACAAAGAGGGCTAGAAACCTCCCCTTTGGAGGATAGATGTCCCACGTCGTGAAGAAGCTTGCAGAGGTGTTCCTAGGCAGAAAGACCGCAAACAAGCCTTGCTAGCTGCAAGGGTCGCTGTTAGGGTTTTTGGATGCTGCTGTGGCCCAGGAGGGACCAGGATGTCGCCACTTGGATGAGGAAACAGAGGGGGCACCCAGCAAGTCAGGGAGCCCTCACAGAAGCAGGCAGCACCCGCAGAAGTGCCGGAACAGGCACTACAAAGAGGAGTGAGCCGGTGCTCCCCCGAAGACACAAAAGGAAGTCCCACGACACCGGAGGACAACTCAGGAGATTGTGCACTGCAGGTTAGAGTGTCAGGGACCCAGGCTTGGCTGTGCATGAAGGAAATCCTGGAAGAGTGCACAGGAGCCGGAGCAGCTGCAAATCACGCTGTACCCAGCAATGCAGTCTAGCGTGGGGAGGCAAGAACTTACCTCCACCAAACTTGGACTGAAGAGTCACTGGACTGTGGGAGTCACTTGGACAGAGTTGCTGAGTTCCAGGGACCACGCTCGTCGTGCTGAGAGGGGACCCAGAGGACCGGTGATGCAGTCTTTTGTTGCCTGGGGTTGCAGGGGGAAGATTCCGTCGTCCCATGTAGGAGGCTGGACTGGCTTGTAGTGAGTACCAAGGGGTACTTACACCTTGCACCAGTCCCAGTGATCCCTTATTAGTGTATAGGGTGTCTAGCAGCATAGGCTGATAGATAATGGTAGCTTAGCAGAGCAGCTTAGGCTGAACTAGGAGACGAGTGAAGCTCCTACAGTACCACTAGTGTCACTTGCACAATATCATAAGAAAACACAATACACAGCTATACTAAAAATAAAGGTACTTTATTTTTATGACAATATGCCAAAGTATCTCAGAGTGTACCCTCAGTATGAGGATAGCAAATATACACAAGATATATGTACACAATACCAAAAATATGCAGTATAGTCTTAGAAAACAGTGCAAACAATGTATAGTTACAATAGGATGCAATGGGGAAACATAGGGATGGGGCACAACAAACCATATACTCCAAAAGTGGAATGCGAACCACGAATGGATCCCAAACCTATGTGACCTTGTAGAGGGTCGCTGGGACTATTAGAAAATAGTAAGGGTTAGAAAAATAGCCCACCCCAAGACCCTGAAAAGTGAGTGCAAAGTGCACTAAAGTTCCTCAAAGGACATAGAAGTCGTGATAGGGGAATTCTGCAGGAAAGACACAAACCAGCAATGCAACAACGATGGATTTCCAGTCGAGGGTACCTGTGGAACAAGGGGACCAAGTCCAAAAGTCACAAGCAAGTCGGAGATGGGCAGATGCCCAGGAAATTCCAACGGTGGGTGCAAAGAAGCTGCTACTGGACAGTAGAAGCTGAGGATTCTGCAAGAACGACAAGGGCTAGAAACTCCCTCTTTGGAGGATATATCCTGCATGCCGTGGAGAGTTGTGCAAAAGTGTTTTCCCGCCGAAAGACTGCCAACAAGCCTTGCTAGCTGCAAATCATGCGGTTAGGGTTTTTGGATGCTGCTGTGGCCCAGGAGGGACCAGGATGTCGCCAATTGCATCTGAGGACAGAGGGGGCGTCGAGCAAGACAAAGAGCCCTCTCCGAAGCAGGCAGCACCCGCAGAAGTGCCGGGACTGGCACTAAGAAGAAGAGTGAAACGGTGCTCACCCGAAGTTGCACAAAGGAGTCCCACGTCACCGGAAACCAACTTAGAAAGTCGTGCAATGCAGGTTAGAGTGCCGTGGACCCAGGCTTGGCTGTGCACAAAGGATTTCCGCCGGAAGTGCACAGAGGCCGGAGTAGCTGCAAAAGTTGCAGTTCCCAGCAATGCAGTCTGGCGTGGGGAGGCAAGGACTTACCTCCACCAAACTTGGACTGAAGAGTCACTGGACTGTGGGAGTCACTTGGACAGAGTTCCTGGAATCAAGGGACCTTGCTCGTCATGCTGAGAGGAGACCCAGAGTACCGGTAATGCAGTTCTTTGGTGCCTGCGGTTGCAGGGGGAAGATTCCGTCGACCCACGTGAGATTTCTTCAGAGCTTCTAGTGCAGAGAGGAGGCAGACTACCCCCACAGCATGCACCACCAGGAAAACAGTCGAGAAAGCGGCAGGATCTGCGTTACAGAGTTGCAGTAGTCATCTTTGCTATTTTGTTGCAGTTTTGCAGGCTTCCAGCGCGGTCAGCAGTTGATTCCTTGGCAGAAGGTGAAGAGAGAGATGCAGAGGAACTCTGATGAGCTCTTGCATTCGTTATCTAAGGAATTCCCCAAAGCAGAGACCCTAAAAAGCCAGAAAAGAGGGTTTGGCTACCTAGGAGAGAGGATAGGCTAGCAACACCTGAAGGAGCCTATCAGAAGGACTCTCTGACGTCACCTGCTGGCCCTGGCCACTCAGAGCAGTCCAGTGTGCCAGCAGCACCTCTGTTTCCAAGATGGCAGAGGTCTGGAGCACACTGGAGGAGCTCTGGACACCTCCCAGGGGAGGTGCAGGTCAGGGGAGTGGTCACTCCCCTTTCCTTTGTCCAGTTTCGCGCCAGAGGAGGGCTAAGGGGTCCCTGAACCGGTGTAGACTGGCTTATGCAGAAATGGGCACCATCTGTGCCCATGAAAGCATTTCCAGAGGCTGGGGGAGGCTACTCCTCCCCTGCCTTCACACCATTTTCCAAAGGGAGAGGGTGTAACACCCTCTCTCAGAGGAAGTCCTTTGTTCTGCCATCCTGGGCCAGGCCTGGCTGGACCCCAGGAGGGCAAAAACCTGTCTGAGGGGTTGGCAGCAGCTGCAGTGAAACCCCTGAAAAGGCAGTTTGGCAGTACCAGGGTCTGTGCTACAGACCACTGGGATCATGGGATTGTGCCAACTATGCCAGGATGGCATAGAGGGGGCAATTCCATGATCATAGACATTTTACATGGCCATATTCGGAGTTACCATTGTGAAGCTTCACATAGGTAGTGACCTATGTGTAGTGCACACGTGTAATGGTGTCCCCGCACTCACAAAGTCAGGGGAATTTGCCCTGAACAATGTGGGGGCACCTTGGCTAGTGCCAGGGTGCCCTCACACTAAGTT
The DNA here is from genome assembly GCF_031143425.1 of Pleurodeles waltl. NCBI lineage: Eukaryota > Metazoa > Chordata > Amphibia > Caudata > Salamandridae > Pleurodeles > Pleurodeles waltl. The sequence continues at coordinate 8,208,402 of NC_090438.1, read as the reverse complement.
ACTTTGCACCTAACCTTTACCAGGTAAAGGTTAGACATATAGGTGACTTATAAGTTACTCAAGTGCAGTGGTAAATGGCTGTGAAATAACGTGGACGTTATTTCACTCAGGCTGCAGTGGCAGGCCTGTGTTAGAATTGTCAGAGCTCCCTATGGGTGGCAAAAGAAATGCTGCAGCCCATAGGGATATCCTGGAACCCCAATACCCTGGGTACCTCAGTACCATATACTAGGGAATTATAAGGGTGTTCCAGTAAGCCAATGTAAATTGGTAAAATTGGTCACTAGCCTGTTAGTGACAATTTGAAAGAAATGAGAGAGCATAACCACTGAGGTTCTGGATAGCAGAGCCTCAGTGAGACAGTTAGTCATAACACAGGTAACACAGTCAGGCACACTTATGAGCACTGGGGCCCTGGCTGGCAGGGTCCCAGTGACACATACAACTAAATCAACACATATACAGTACAGTGAAAAATGGGGGTAACATGCCAGGCAAGATGGTACTTTCCTACATCACACGGGAGATTTCTTCAGAGCTCCTAGTGGAGAGAGGAGGCAGGCTACCCCCAGAGCATGCGCCACCAGGAAACAGTCAAGAAGGCGGCAGGATCAGCGATTCAAGGTTGCAGTAGTCGTCTTTGCTACTTTGTTGCGGTTTTGCAGGCGTCCTGAGCAGTCAGCGGTCGATCCTGTGGCAGAAGGTGAAGAGAGAGTTGCAGAGGAACTCTGATGAGCTCTTGCATTCGCTATCTAAAAAATTCCCCAAAGTAGAGACCCTAAATAGCCAGAAAAGGAGGTTTGGATACTTAGGAATGAGGATAGGCTAGCAACACAGGTAAGAGCCTATCAGAAGGACTCTCTGACGTCACCTGCTGGCCCTGGCCACTCAGAGCAGTCCAGTGTGCCAGCAGCACCTCTGTTTCCAAGATGGCAGAGGTCTGGAGCACACTGGAGGAGCTCTGGGCACCTCCCCTGGGAGGTGCAGGTCAGGGGAGTGGTCACTCCCCTTTCCTTTGTCCAGTTTCGCGCCAGAGCAGGGCTGGGGGATCCCTGAACTGGTGTAGACTGGCTTATGCAGAGATGGTCACCATCTGTGCCCATCAAAGCATTTACAGAGGCTGGGGGAGGCTACTCCTCCCCAGCCCTGACACCTTTTTCCAAAGGGAGAGGGTGTAACACCGTCTCTCTGAGGAGTTCATTTGTTCTGCCTTCCTGGGCCAGGCCTGGCTGGACCCCAGGAGGGCCGAAACCTGTCTGAGGGGTTGGCAGCAGCAGCAGCTGCAGTGAAACCCCAGGAAAGGTAGTTTGGCAGTACCCGGGTCTGTGCTAGAGACTCGGGGGATCATAGAATTGTCTCCCCAATGCCAGAATGGCATTGGGGTGACAATTCCATGATCTTAGACATGTTACATGGCCATGTTCAGAATTACCATTGTGACGCTGTACATAGGTAGTGACCTATGTACAGTGCACGCGTGTAATGGTGTCCCCGCACTCACAAAGTCTGGGGAATTTGCCCTGAACAATGTCGGGCACCTTGGCTAGTGCCAGGGTGCCCACACACTAAGTAACTTAGCACCCAACCTTTACCAGGTAAAGGTTAGACATATAGGTGACTTATAAGTTTCTTAAGTGCAGTAGTAAATGGCTGTGAAATAACATGGACGTTATTTCACTCAGGCTGTAGTGGCAGGCCTGTTTAAGAATTGTCAGAGCTCCCTATGGGTGGCAAAAGAAATGCTTCAGCCCATAGGGATCTCCTGGAACCCCAATACCCTGGGTACCTCAGTACCATATACCAGGGAATTATAAGGGTGTTCCAGTATGCCAATGTGAATTGGAGAAAATGGTCACTAGCCTGTTAGTGACAATTTGGAAAGTAAAGAGAGAGCATAACCACTGAGGTTCTGGTTAGCAGAGCCTCAGTGAGACAGTTAGTCATCACACAGGGAAAACATACAGGGCACACTTATAAGCACTGGGGCCCTGGCTGGCAGGGTCCCAGTGACACATACACTAAAACAACATATATACAGTGAAATATAGGGGTAACATGCCAGGCAAGATGGTACTTTCCTACACAAGCCTTTCCCATGTTTTAATCTGACCCAAATGTCCAGCCAAGGGAATGTCGTGTGCCAGAGATAGGAGGAACTCTCTGTATTGCAGGGGAATGACCAATCTCCTGGCTGCTCCAGGTTTCGGGTCCCTTGCCTCTTTATACAAGAGGTTGTCCTCCCAGTAAACTCTATGTGAGTCACTGACATCCCCATTTTGCTGTTTGACAGCTTGCTGTCTTAGACCCTCTAATGTGGGACAGGTTTGCTGTGCCACACTCACCTCCTCCCTAGCAGGCCCCCCTCTACCCAAAAGCTCAGCAGTGTCTGCTGCCAGCTCCTCTGGTGAAGGTTCTGCACAGGGGGGAAATTCTTCTTCCTCAGAAGTAGAATCATCTGTAGAGGGAGGGATAGTGGGTAGGGATTTACCCTTACTAACCCTAGCTTTAGGGAGCACTTGGTCCATTGTTCCAGGATCCAAGTCACCCTGTCCTTTTTGCTTTTGGGCCTGAGCCCTTGTCAAAGCAAAAATATGCCCAGGAATGCCCAGCATTGCTGCATGAGCCTCCAACTCCACTTCTGCCCAATCTGATGTCTCTAAATCGTTCCCTAGTAGACAGTCTATAGGTAAATCTGAGGCAACCACAACTTTCTTTGGACCAGTAACCCCCCCCCAGTTGAGATTCACAACAGCCATGGGGTGGCTAAGAGTGTTGTTATGAGCGTCTGTCACTTGGTACTGGTGACCAAGTAGGTGTTGTTCAGGGTGTACCAGTTTCTCTATCACCATGGTAACACTGGCACCTGTGTCCCTGTAGGCCTGAACCTCAACACCATTTATTAGGGGAAGTTGCTTGTACTTATACATATTAAGGGGACAAGCAACCAAGGTGGCCAAATCAATGGCACCTTCAGCGACTAACACAGCCTCTGTGGTCTCCCTAACAAGACCAACCCCAACTAAATTACCAAAAGTGAGCCCAGCTACTCCCTTGGACTGGCTATTAGTTGGTTTGCTCCCACCACCACTGCTATTACTAGAGGCACTAGAGGTTGCAGTAGGGGTTGTGGTAGTGGGAGGCTTAGTGCTTTTCTTAGGACAACTGGCATCAGTTGCCCAATGGCCTTTTACTTTACATAAATAGCACCATGGTTTCTTTTCTTGGTTAGAAGAGGATTTGGACCCACCACTCCCACCAGAGTGTTTTTGTGGGCCTGATGAAGACTCATTTTTAGATTTGTCCCCACCCTTGTCTGAAGACTTACCATCCTTCTTCTTGCCATCCTTGTCACCCCCTGTATGAACCCCTGTATGAACTTTTCTGTTCACTCTTGTTCTGACCCATTTGTCTGCCTTCTTTTCCAATTCTTGGGGAGAGGTCAGATCTAAGTCCACTAGATATTGGTGTAACAAATCAGACACACAGTTATTCAGAATATGCTCTCTCAGGATCAGATTATACAGGCTTTCATAGTCAGAAACTTTACTGCCATGTAACCACCCCTCCAAGGCCTTCACTGAATAGTCAACAAAGTCTACTCAGTCTTGTGAGGACTCTTTTCTGGTTTCTCTGAACTTAATCCTGTATTGTTCAGTGGTTAAGCCAAATCCATCCAAGAGTGCATTCTTCAAAACTGTAAAATTATTGGCATCACTTTCCTTCACAGTAAGGAGCCTATCCCTACCCTTTCCACTGAAAGATAGCCATAGGATAGCAGCCCACTGCCTTTGAGGGACCCCCTGTACCATACAGGCCCTCTCAAGTGCAGCAAACCACTTGTTAATGTCATCCCCCTCCTTGTAAGGGGGCCGCTGCACAACCAATGTAGGAGGCTGGACTGGCTTGTAGTGAGTACCAAGGGGTACTTACACCTTGCACCAGGCCCAGTTGTCCCTTATTAGTGTATAGGGTGTATAGCAGCATAGGCTGATAGATAATGGTAGCTTAGCAGAGCAGCTTAGGCTGAACTAGGAGACGAGTGAAGCTCCTACAGTACCACTAGTGTCACTTGCACAATATCATAAGAAAACACAATACACAGTTATACTAAAAATAAAGGTACTTTATTTTTATGACAATATGCCAAAGTATCTCAGAGTGTACCCTCAGTATGAGGATAGCAAATATACACAAGTTATATGTACACAATACCAAAAATATGCAGTATAGTCTTAGAAAACAGTGCAAACAATGTATAGTTACAATAGGATGCAATAGGGACACATAGGGATAGGGGCAACACAAACCATATACTCCAAAAGTGGAATGCGAACCACGAATGGACCCCAAACCTATGTGACCTTGTAGAGGGTCGCTGGGACTATTAGAAAATAGTGAGGGTTAGAAAAATAGCCCACCCCAAGACCCTGAAAAGTGAGTGCAAAGTGCACTAAAGTTCCCCAAAGGACAAAGAAGTCGTGATAGGGGAATTCTGCAGGAAAGACACAAACCAGCAATGCAACAACAATGGATTTCCAATCGAGGGTACCTGTGGAACAAGGGGACCAAGTCCAAAAGTCACAAGCAAGTCGGAGATGGGCAGATGCCCAGGAAATGCCAGCTGTGGGTGCAAATAAGCTTCTACTGGACAGGAGAAGTTGAGGATTCTGCAGGAACGAAAAGGGCTAGAGACTTCCCCTTTGGAGGATGGATCCCTCACCCCGTAGAGAGTCGTGCAGAAGTGTTTTCCCGCCGAAAGACTGCCAACAAGCCTTGCTAGCTGCAAATCATGCAGTAAGGGATTTTGGATGCTGCTGTGGCCCAGGAGGGACCAGGATGTCGCAAATTGCGTCAGGTCAGAGAAGGGACGTCGAGCAAGACAAGGAGCCCTCTCAGCAGCAGGTAGCACCCAGAGAAGTGCCAGAAACAGGCACTACGAGGATGCGTGAAACGGTGCTCACCCGAAGTTACACAAAGGAGTCCCACGTCGCCGGAGACCAACTTAGAAAGTCGTGCAATGCAGGTTAGAGTGCCGTGGACCCAGGCTTGGCTGTGCACAAAGGATTTCCGCCGGAAGTGCACGGAAGCCGGAGTAGCTGCAAAAGACGCGGTTCCCAGCAATGCAGTCTGGCGTGGGGAGGCAAGGACTTACCTCCACCAAACTTGGACTGAAGAGTCACTGAACTGTGATAGTCACTTGGACAGAGTTGCTGGATTTAAGGGACCTCGCTCGTCATGCTGAGAGGAGACCCAGGGGACCGGTAATGCAGTTCTTTGGTGCCTGCGGTTGCAGGGGGAAGATTCCGTCGACCCACAGGAGATTTCTTCGGAGCTTCTAGTGCAGAGAGGAGGCAGACTACCCCCACAGCATGCACCACCAGGAAAACAGTTGAGAAGGCGGCAGGATCAGCGTTACAGAGTTGCAGTAGTCGTCTTAGCTACTTTGTTGCAGTTTTGCAGGCTTCCAGCGTGGTCAGCAGTCGATTCCTTGGCAGAAGGTGAAGAGAGAGATGCAGAGGAACTCTGATGAGCTCTTGCATTCGTTATCTAACGTTTCCCCAAAGACAGAGACCCTAAATAGCCAGAAAAGAGGGTTTGGCTACTTAGGAGAGAGGATAGGCTAGCAACATCTGAAGGAGCCTATCAGAAGGAGTCTCTGACGTCACCTGGTGGCACTGGCCACTCAGAGCAGTCCAGTGTGCAGGCAGCACCTCTGTTTCCAAGATGGCAGAGGTCTGGAGCACACTGGAGGAGCTCTGGACACCTCCCAGGGGAGGTGCAGGTCAGGGGAGTGGTCACTCCCCTTTCCTTTGTCCAGTTTCGCGCCAGAGCAGGGCTAAGGGGTCCCTGAACCGGTGTAGACTGGCTTATGCAGAAATGGGCACCAAATGTGCCCATGAAAGCATTTCCAGAGGCTGGGGGAGGCTACTCCTCCCCTGCCTTCACACCATTTTCCAAAGGGAGAGGGTGTAACACCCTCTCTCAGAGGAAGTCCTTTGTTCTGCCATCCTGGGACAAGCCTTGCTTGACCCCAGGGGGGCAGAAACCTGTCTGAGGGGTTGGCAGCAGCAGCAGCTGCATTGAAACCCCTGAAAAGGCAGTTTGGCAGTACCAAGGTCTGTGCTACAGACCACTGGGAACATGGGATTGTTCCAACTATGCCAGGATGGCATAGAGGGGGCAATTCCATGATCATAGACATGTTACATGGCCATATTTGGAGTTACCATTGTGAAGCTACATATAGGTAGTGACCTATATGTAGTGCACGCGTGTAATGGTGTCCCCGCACTCACAAAGTCCGGGGAATTGGCCCTGAACAATGTGGGGGCACCTTGGCTAGTGCCAGGGTGCCCTCACACTAAGTAACTTTGCACCTAACCTTTACCAGGTAAAGGTTAGACATATAGGTGACTTATAAGTTACTTAAGAGCAGTGAAAATGGCTGTGAAATAATGTGTGCATTATTTCACTCAGGCTGCAGTGGCAGGCCTGTGTAAGAATTGTCTGAGCTCCCTATGGGTGGCAAAAGAAATGCTGCAGTCCATAGGGATCTCCTGGAACCCCAATACCCTGGGTACCTCAGTACCATATACTAGGGAATTATAAGGGTGTTCCAGTAAGCCAATGTAAATTTGTAAAATTGGTCACTAGCCTGTTAGTGACAATTTGGAAAGAAATGAGAGAGCATAACCACTGAGGTTCTGATTAGCAGAGCCTCAGTGAGACAGTTAGTCACTACACAGGTAACACATTCAGGCACACTTATGAGCACTGGGGCCCTGGATGACAGGGTCCCAGTGACACATACAACTAAAACAACATATATACAGTGAAAAATGGGGGTAATATGCCAGGCAAGATGGTACTTTCCTACACGAGTGCTCTGCCACCCACCACCACCCCTCCTGTCACCAGACCTATAGAGGATACACCCCGCCCGACTGTACCCACCCCTCAACTGGCCCCCGTTTGGCCCACTCCTTACTCCTGTTTAGACACCACACATACCCCCCGTCCCATGGCCCCGCAAAAGCGCACCCTGCGCTGAAACTTGGTCTCTAATTCACAAGAGGAAGATGTCATTGAAGAAATGACACGGAGGTGGATGACTAATTGGAATGACTATGGGGTCAAGGACATTGTCCACACTATGAAACAATGGGATAGTTTAGTTCAGTTACATGCAGCTACCCTTATGTGCAACATTATAATACAAGAATATGAGGATGATGGTTCCTCAGCTCCTGCTGGACTGGTGGACCTCCGAAAACGCGCCTCTACTGGACTGCCTTCTGGTTATGGTCTACATGATTATGTTGTTACTCTCCTCGCATATAGGGACCCCCTGTGGATGTGTAGTCCTTCTGTAAAGGCATCCATGTTTCCCATGAGAGAGGTTCCGCCGGTTTGGCGAGAGCCGGTGATGGATGCCGCCCGACAAGTTATTACAGCAGGGCATTTTCAACAAATGTGGGTACAAACCCCATGGAAAAGATCTGAAACATATACCCTAAAAGCTGCCTTACCTGACCCCGTAAGAATCCTGCAGGGTATTATAATGAACTGCAACAAGTTCTTGATTCCTGTACTATGACGTTGTCCGATATTGACATGTTAATGGCAGCAGTAGTCCCGCAGGAAGTATGGTCAAAAGTACGGAGGCATGACCATGCTGAACTAGGGGGCACGTGGGACCAATTGCAAGCAGCAGAAAGGGACAGGGTTGGGGGAGCGAAACCAGACCCACTTATATTGGCTCTCCCACTGCGTATTTTGGATTTAATGAAGACCATACTTGCACCACACAGGATAAATTGGCCGTCTGTAAACAGAAAAAGGACGAGGGTGTTTCAGACTTTTATACAAGGTTTTAGGGTGTCTTTTCAGATTACAGCGGCCAAGACATGACTAATGAAGGGGGGATAAGACTGTTTGTTGACAAATTCGTGGACAATTTATTACCAGACATAAAGGGAAAATTGAAATTGTGTGAAAGTACGTGGCCAGTCTCTACTGCCACTGGAATACTGACAATGACCCAATATTATGAGAACAGGGAGATAGAAGAACAAAAAAAGAACGAGAAAAAATGAAGGAGTTGAAAATGAAGGTGTTACTTCAGCAGGCCTACCCTCAGCCCCGTCAACAGCAGTCCAGATCAAGGTCACAAGGACCTCCCAATGACAGAAGGCAGTCCCAACACCCTCCCCGTTCTTCCCTCTCCTACAATCAGTGCGCCTATTTCAAGCAGGAGGGCCACTGGAAGAATGACTGCCCCAATAAGGACAACTCCACAGGCCGCCCATGCCCCCACCGCAACAGGACAACAGACCACGCGGTAGGTCTGGTCCTGCAGATAGACCCTGCCAGCAGGCCCATTCACGGTCCCACAGTACCCCCCGCCCGAATTATTTTGATGCTTCATCCCAGCGTCAATATTTTAATGATGACTATGATGCGTATGAGGGTCAGGGGTCCTCCTTTGACTAGGACAGCCTTCGACAGAGGGGGGTGGGACCAGTTTCTATTCCTGTTAGGCAGAATGGCCCTCACGTTGAGGTACAATTAGACGGTACTCCACATGATTTTTTGGTAGATACTGGGGCCACCAAAAGTTCTGTTAAACGTGAAGAGGTCCAAGGGGTCACTCTGCCTGGCAATATTAATGTCTCTATGGGTTTTTCTGGTGTTCCGGTGGCTAACCCCGTCTCCCAGCTGCTGCATGTTGCTATAGGTCCTTACACTATTAGCTCCCCTCTCATTCTTACTTCGGCCTGTAGTGAGAATTTATTGGGTTTGGACCTATTAAAGAAATAGTACGCCAACATTTATTGCTCTCCGGATGGAGTTTATATCACTTTAGGTCCAAATATTTCCCCGTCACAATTTTTGTCAAAACCACTTCCACCCGAAGAGATTTGCCAGACATTTTATGCGCCACACATTAGGACGATGTTGGATGTTTGGACATACCACCGTATGTCATACGCTTGAAAGTCAATGCCAAATTACCTCGTCTTCCCCAATACAAATTGTCCCAACACATTGAACAACAACTCAAAAATATTGTGACCCAGTTGATTGATTTGGGTGTCATTGAAGAAACGCGTGGTAATGATTGTAACAGTCCTGTCCTTCCTGTTCATAAAAAATTATCTGATGGCACCGCGTCTCCAGGACTCCGATTTGTTATTGATTTACGGGTGGTCAATAAGATTGTAATACCCCAGTTCCCTGTTGTTCCTGACATTACGACATTATTAACAATGATACCTGCCTCCGCTACTTGGTTCTCTGTTATCGATCTTAAGAATGCATTCTTTAGCATTCCTATTCATCCAGATAGCAGACACATCTTCGGGTTTTCACTGGGTGGCCGCAGTTTCCGGTTCTGTCGCGCTCCACAAGGCTATACTGAATCGCCTAGCATTTTTAGCCAGGCCCTCAAGGGTCAATTAGATACCCTTGTTTTTCCTTGCTCCTCGACGCTGGTTCAATATGTGGATGACCTTTTAATAGCATCCAATTCAGAACAAAATTGTAAAACAGATACTGTAGCCTTATTGAAACATCTTGCACACCATCACCGTAAGGTCTCCTTCTCCAAATTGCAATATTGTAGACAGGAGGTTATATACCTAGGACACCTCCTGTCTAAGGAGGGACGTACGTTAACGGCTGAGAGAATACAAGCTATACGAGACATACTGGTTCCAAGGACACAGAGAGAGGTTAGGGCCTTTATAGGTATTACCTCCTTCTGTCGTCAATGGATTCCTAATTATTCTCTTTTGATAAAACCATTTTTGCATCTCACCCACAAAGATTGTCCTGAAAAAATTGAATGGAATGATGATTTTCAGTTTGGTTTTGATGAATTGAAAAATACACTCTGCACAGCACCTGTACTGGGTACGCTTGATTATCGTACAGATTTTCAGTTATATGTGAGCGAGAGAAATGGATGTTCACTATCAGTGTTAACTCAAGAGCATGGTGGCAAACAACGCCCCTGTGCTTATTTTTCGGCCCTACTGGATCCAGTGGCTGGTGCACTTCCAAGCTGTCTACAGGCAGTAGCCGCTGCAGCGGTCGCAGTGCGCCAGTCGGCCGGGATAGTCATGGATTCACCCCTTACCCTGTTGGTCCCACACACTGTTGACACACTATTAAATAAAACAAAAACACAGCATCTTACTAATGCACGATTAACTACTTATAAACTGACACTTTTAGCTAGTCACGTAACATTAAAAAGGTGCAACACGCTCAATCCTGCCACTTTATTGCCAATTACTGAAAAAACAGAATGATGACATACATGACTGCATTCTCCGGACGGAGGATGAAACAAAAGGGAGAGTGGACTTACAGGACACTCCACTGAAAGACCCTGATGGCATATTGTACGTAGTTGGCTCATGCATCAAGCTACTCGATGGCACTACCTCTGCAGCCTATGCAGTTACAACAGCTACCACTGTAGTTGAAACAGCTAGAATACCACACAACTCTGCTCAGGCCGCAGAATTAATAGCTCTAACACGAGCCTGTGAGTTAAGTAAAGGACTTAATGTGAACGTTTACACGGACAGCCAGTATGCATTTGGCGTAGCACACAATTTTGGTCGCTTGTGGGCAGAACGGGGATTCCTCACCTCACATGGGACACGTATTCAACATGGGACCCTTATAACTAACTTACTTTCTGCCCTGGCATTGCCCAAAACAATGGCTATCATGAAGTGTAGTGCACACAAAAAGGTGACAGATGAAACTGGACGGGGCAACGCCCTAGCCGATCAGACAGCAAAAGATACAGCGTATGCAAAGACAGGACACATGTATGTGGTAGATAGGACAGAGAAGGTTTGTCCCCATGAAATATTTGGGAACACGGTAGAGAGTGTCAGGAAGATACAGGATGAGGCAACTGAACAGGAGAAAAAGGAATGGGAAGAAGGGAAGGCCCAGTTAGATGTAAATACGCTGTGCTGGACAGATCTGTCACAGAGGGAAAGATGGATGTTACCCGATGCATTTGTTCTGCCAGTAGTGACTATGGCCCATGGTCCTGCACACGTTAGTGCAAAAAGTATCTGTGATTTGCTTGATCCGGTTTGGTCTAATAAAAATATCAGAAGAGTAGCTGACCAACTGGTCCAATCCTACATGATTTGTTTACAACATAACATAGGGAAGGGTGCCTCAGTCCCCGCTGGGCATTTTTCACCACCAACGTATCCCTTTGAAGTACTACAAATGGATTATATTGAGATGGAAAGGTGTAACAACTTGAAATATGTCTTAGTTGTGGTATGTATGTTTAGTAAGTGGGTAGAAGCCTACCCTACCAAAGATAATACTGCCCTTACCACCGCAAAGGTACTTCTGAAGGTGTTCTTCCCCAGGTTTCGGGTCCCAAAGTGTGTCTGGTCAGATAATTGGAGTCATTTTGTAGGGTAGGTGATGAAAAGGGTGTGTGAAGGGTTGGGCCTCCTACAGAAGTTTCATGTAGCTAACCACCCCCAGTCGGCAGGTCTAGTTGAAAAATATAATTGCACACTTAAATTGAAGATGTCAAAAATATGCGCAGAACGCGGTATATGTAGGAGGCTGGACTGGCTTGTAGTGAGTACCAAGGGGTACTTACACCTTGCACCAGGCCCAGGTATCCCTTATTAGTGTAGAGGGGTGTCTAGCAGCTTAGGCTGATAGAAAAGGTAGCTTAGCAGAGCAGCTTAGGCTGAACTAGGAGACGAGTGAAGCTCCTACAGTACCACTAGTGTCATATGCACAATATCATAAGAAAACACAATACACAAATATACTAAAAATAAAGGTACTTTATTTTTATGACAATATGCCAAAAGTATCTCAGTGAGTACCCTCAGTATGAGGATAGCAAATATACACAAGATATATGTACACAATACCAAAATATTCAGTAATAGCAATAGAAAACAATGCAAACAATGTATAGTCACAATAGAATGTAATGGGGGCACATAGGGATAGGGGCAACACAAACTATATACTCTAGAAGTGGAATGCGAACCACGAATGGACCCCAAACCTATGTGACCTTGTAGAGGGTCGCTGGGACTGTAAGAAAACAGTGAGGGTTAGGAAAATAGCCAAACCAAAGACCCTGAAAAGTAGGTGCAAAGTGCACCTAAGTTCACCAAAGAGCACAGAAGTCGTGATAGGGGAATTCTGCCAGAAACAACAACACCAGCAATGCAACAATGATGGATTTCCTGATGAGAGTACCTGTGGAACAAGAGGACCAAGTCCAAGAGTCACAATCAAGTCGGGAGTGGGCAGATGCCCAGGAAATGCCAGCTGTGGGTGAAAAGAAGCTGCCACTGGATGGTAGAAGCTGTGGATTCTGCAAGAACAACAAGGGCTAGAAACTTCCCTTTTGGAGGATGGATGTCCCACGTCGTGAACAGTCGTGCAGAAGTGTTTCCGTGCAGAAAGACCGCAAACAAGCCTTGCTAGCTGCAAGGGTTGCGGTTAGGGTTTTTGGATGCTGCTGTGGCCCAGGAGGGACCAGGATGTCGCCAATTGCGTGAGTGGACAGAAGGGGCATCCAGCAAGACAAGGAGCCCTCTCAGAAGCAGGCAGCACCTGCAGAAGTGCTCGAACAGGCACTACAAAGTGGAGTGAAACGGTGCTCACCCGAAGTTGCACAAGAGAGTCCCACGCCGCCGGAGGACAACTCAGGAGGTTGTGCAATGCAGGTTAGAGTGCCGTTGACCCAGGCTTTGCTGTGCACAAAGGAAATCCTGGAAAAGTGCACAGGAGCCGGAGAAGCTGCAAAAGACGCAGTTCTCAGCAATGCAGTCTGGCGTGGGGAGGCAAGGACTTACCTCCACCAAACTTGGACTGAAGAGTCACTGGACTGTGGGAGTCACTTGGACAGAGTTGCTGAGTTCAAGGGACCTCGCTCGTCGTGCTGAGAGGAGACCCAGAGGACCGGTGATGCAGTTCTTTGGTGCCTGCGGTAGCAGGGGGAAGATTCCGTCGACCCACGGGAGATTTCTTCTGAGCTTCTAGTGCAGAGAGGAGGCAGACTACCCCCACAGCATGCACCACCAGGAAAACAGTCGAGAAGGCGGCAGGATCAGCGTTACAAGGTCGCAGTAGTCGTCTTTGCTACTTTGTTGCAGTTTTGCAGGCTTCCAGCGCGGTCAGCCGAAGGTGAAGAGAGAGATGCAGAGGAACTCTGATGAGCTCTTGCATTCGTTATCTAAAAAATACTAGTACTCTAGTCTGGAAATCCATTGTTGTTGCATTGCTGGTGTTGGTCTCTCCTGCAGAATTCCCCTATCACGACTTCTGTGCTCTTTGGGGAACTTTAGTGCACTTTGCACTCACTTTTCAGGGTCTTGGGGTGGGCTATTTTTCTAACCCTCACTGTTTTATTACAGTCCCAGCGACCCTCTACAAGGTCACATAGGTTTGGGGTCCATTTTTGGAGTATATGGTTTGTGTAGCCCCCATCCCTATGTGTCCCCATTGCATCCTATTGTAACTATACATTGTTTGCACTGTTTTCTATTGCTATACTGCATATTTTTGGTATTGTGTACATATATCTTGTGTATATTTGCTATCCTCATACTGAGGGTACTCACTGAGATACTTTTGGCATATTGTCATAAAAATAAAGTACCTTTATTTTTAGTATATCTGTGTATTGTGTTTTCTTATAATATTGTGCAAGTGACACTAGTGGTACTGTAGGAACTTCACTCGTCTCCTAGTTCAGTCTAAGCTGCTCTGCTAAGCTACCATTTTCTATCAGCCTAAGCTGCTAGACACCCCTATACACTAATAAGGGACACCTGGGCCTGGTACAAGGTGTAAGTACCATTTGGTACTCACTACAAGCCAGTCCAGCCTCCTACATTGGTTGTGCAGCGGTGGGATAAGTACTTTGCAACTACTTACCACTTTTGTCATTGTACTTTTCATAAGAGAAAAATATACAAAACAAGTTCAGTGTATGTACACCTAACCAAAAAGTTTTGCTTTTCTTCTCTCACTTCTTTTCTAAGTGCTGAAAAGTACCTCTAAACTTTCTAGAAAGTTCTAAAAAGTTAAAAATTTTTTTTTTTTTTTCTGTCTTTCAAAAAGTTCTGAAAAACTTTTTCTCACTTTTTCTATCACTTAAACACTTTCTAAAATGTCTGGCACAGGCCAAACTGTTGATCTGTCCAAACTTGCTTATGATCACCTTAGCTGGAAAGGAGCAAGGAGTCTCTGCATAGAAAGAGGTTTAAGTGTAGGGAAGAATCCCTCTGGAGAACTGTTGGTTAATATGCTTGTTGAACAGGATAAGGCCAAAGGTGGCACTTCTGTGGAGAAATTAGCTGATGGTTCCCAATCTGACCCTGGGGCACCGCTAGCAAAAGATTTGGAAGGGAAACTTCCTAGCCTGCCCATTAGCAGACCACCTAGCATAGCTGGTACTGATGTAGAGTCACATCATAGTAATAGTGTTGCCTCACATCACAGTAAGAGTATTCCTTCTCATCATAGTAGAAGTGCTGTTTCTGTTAGCCAGGATGTTAGAGTGCCATTTGTTAAGGACAGGTCTCCTTCTGTTCATTCTCACCATACTTCTGTTTCGAAACATGTCCCTCCCACCCACCCTGATGACAGAGTGTTAGAAAGGGAGCTCAATAGATTGAGAGTGGAAGAATCCAGGCTGAAGCTCAAGAAGCAACAGCTGGATTTAGATAGTCAGTCCTTAGAAATAGAAAGAGAAAGACAGAAAATTGGGTTTGAAACCCATGGTGGCAGCAGCAGTATTCCCCATAGTCATCCTGCAAGAGAGCATGATTCTAGGAATCTGCATAAGATAGTTCCCCCTTACAAGGAGGGGGATGACATTAACAAGTGGTTTGCTGCACTTGAGAGGGCCTGTGTTGTACAGGATGTCCCTCAAAGGCAGTGGGCTGCTATCCTATGGCTATCATTTAGAAGAAAGGGTAGGGATAGCCTCCTTACTGTAAAAGAAAGTGATGCCAATAATTTTGCAGTTCTTAAGAATGTTCTCCTAGATGGTTAAGGCTTAACCACTGAACAGTACAGGATGAAGTTCAGAGAAAACAAAAAGGAGTCTTCACAAGACTGGGTAGACTTTGTTGACCATTCAGTGAAGGCCTTGGAGGGGTGGTTACATGGCAGTAAAGTTACTGATTATGAAAGCCTGTATAACTTAATCCTGATAGAGCATATTCTTAATAATTGTGTATCTGATTTGTTGCACCAGTACCTGGTTGACTCTGATCTGACCTCTCCCCAAGAATTGGGAAAGAAGGCAGACAAATGGGTCAGAACAGGGGTGAACAGAAAAGTTCATACAGGGGGTGACAAAGATGGCAATAAGAAGAAGGATGGTAAGTCTTCTGACAAGGGTGGGGACAAATCTAAAAATGAGTCTTCATCAGGCCCACAAAAACACTCTGGTGGGGGTGGTGGGCCCAAATCCTCTTCTAATCAAAACAAAGAAAAGAAACCATGGTGCTATTTATGTAAAATAAAAGGCCATTGGACAACAGATCCCAGTTCTCCAAACAAAAGCACCAAGCCTCCTACCACTACAACCCCTACTGCTACACCTAGTGTCCCTACTAATAGCAGTGGTGGTGGGAGCAAACCTACTAATAGCCAATCCAAGGGAGTAGCTGGGCTCACTTTTGGTAACTTAGTTGGGGTTGGTCTGATTAGGGAGACCACAGAGGCTGTGTTAGTCTCTGAGGGGGCTATTGATTTAGCCACCTTGGTTGCTTGTCCCCTTAACATGGATAAGTAGAAGCAACTACCCCTAATAAATGGTGTTGAGGTTCAGGCCTACAGGGACACTGGTGCCAGTGTTACAATGGTAATAGAGAAACTGGTCCACCCTGAACAACACCTACTTGGTCACCAGTACCAAGTAACCGATGCTCACAACAACACCCTTAGCCACCCCATGGCTGTTGTAAATCTCAACTGGGGGGTTACTGGCCCAAAGAAAGTTGTGGTTGCCTCAGATTTACCTGTAGACTGTCTATTAGGGAATGATTTAGAGACATTAGCTTGGGCAGAAGTGGAGTTGGAGGCTCATGCAGCAATGCTGGGAATTCCAGGGCATATTTTTGCTTTGACCAGGGCTCAGGCCAAAAAGCAAAAAGGACAGGGTGACTTGGATCCTGGAAGAATGGACCAAGTGCTCCCTAAAGCTAGGGGTAGTAGAAGTAAAGCACTGTGAGAAGGTAGCCTCTTTCTAGCCTTGTTACCCCCACTTTTGGCCTGTTTGTGAGTGTATGTCAGGGTGTTTGTCACTGTTTTCACTGTCTCACTGGGATCCTGATAGCCAGGCCTCAGTGCTCATAGTGAAAACACTATGGTTTTCAGTATGGTTGTTATGTGTCACTGGGATCCTGCTGGTCAGGACCCCAGTGCTCATAGGTTTGTGGCCTATATGTATGTGTCACTGGGACCCTGTCACACAGGGCCCCAGTGCTCATAGGTGTGCATGTATATGTTCCCTGTGTAGTGCCTAACTGTCTCACTGAGGCTCTGCTAACCAGAACCTCAGTGGTTATGCTCTCTCATTACTTTTAAATTGTCACTAACAGGCTAGTGACCAATTTTACCAATTCACATTGGCTTACTGGAACACCCTTATAATTCCCTAGTATATGGTACTAAGGTACCCAGGGTATTGGGGTTCCAGGAGATCCCTATGGGCTGCAGCATTTCTTTTGCCACCCATAGGGAGCTCTGACAATTCTTACACAGGCCTGCCACTGCAGCCTGAGTGAAATAACGTCCACGTTATTTCACAGCCATTTTACACTGCACTTAAGTAACTTATAAGTCACCTATATGTCTAACCTTTACCTGGTAAAGGTTAGGTGCAAAGTTACTTAGTGTGAGGGCACCCTGGCACTAGCCAAGGTGCCCCCACATTGTTCAGAGCCAATTCCCTGAACTTTGTGAGTGCGGGGACACCATTACACGCGTGCACTACATATAGGTCACTACCTATATGTAGCTTCACCATGGTAACTCCGAATATGGCCATGTAACATGTCTATGATCATGGAATTGCCCCCTCTATGCCATCCTGGCATTGTTGGTACAATTCCATGATCCCAGTGGTCTGTAGCACAGACCCTGGTACTGCCAAACTGCCCTTCCTGGGGTTTCACTGCAGCTGCTGCTGCTGCCAACCCCTCAGACAGGCATCTGCCCTCCTGGGGTCCAGCCAGGCCTGGCCCAGGATGGCAGAACAAAGAACTTCCTCTGAGAGAGGGTGTGACACCCTCTCCCTTTGGAAAATGGTGTGAAGGCAGGGGAGGAGTAGCCTCCCCCAGCCTCTGGAAATGCTTTCTTGGGCACAGATGTGCCCAATTCTGCATAAGCCAGTCTACACCGGTTCAGGGACCCCTTAGCCCCTGCTCTGGCGCAAAACTGGACAAAGGAAAGGGGAGTGACCACTCCCCTGACCTGCACCTCCCCTGGGAGGTGTCCAGAGCTCCTCCAGTGTGCTCCAGACCTCTGCCATCTTGGAAACAGAGGTGCTGCTGGCACACTGGACTGCTCTGAGTGGCCAGTGCCACCAGGTGACGTCAGAGACTCCTTGTGATAGGCTCCTTCAGGTGTTAGTAGCCTTTCCTCTCTCCTAGGTAGCCAAACCCTCTTTTCTGGCTATTTAGGGTCTCTGTCTTTGGGGAAACTTCAGATAACGAATGCATGAGCTCAGTCGAGTTCCTCTGCATCTCCCTCTTCACCTTCTGATAAGGAATCGACCGCTGACCGCGCTGGAAGCCTGCAAACCTGCAACATAGTAGCAAAGACGACTACTGCAACTCTGTAACGCTGATCCTGCCGCCTTCTCGACTGTTTTCCTGCTTGTGCATGCTGTGGGGGTAGTCTGCCTCCTCTCTGCACCAGAAGCTCCGAAGAAATCTCCCGTGGGTCGATGGAATCTTCCCCCTGCAACCGCAGGCACCAAAAAGCTGCATTACCGGTCCCTTGGGTCTCCTCTCAGCACGACGAGCGAGGTCCCTCGAATCCAGCGACACAGTCCAAGTGACCCACACAGTCCAGTGACTCTTCAGCCCAAGTTTGGTGGAGGTAAGTCCTTGCCTCACCTCGCTGGGCTGCATTGCTGGGAACCGCGACTTTGCAAACTACTCCGGCCCCTGTGCACTTCCAGCGGAAATCCTTCGTGCACAGCCAAGCCTGTGTCCACGGCACTCTAACCTGCATTGCACGACTTTCTAAGTTGGTCTCCGGCGACGTGGGACTCCTTTGTGCAACTTCGGCGAGCACTGTTTCACGCATCCTCGTAGTGCCTGTTTCTGGCACTTCTCCAGGAGCTACCTGCTTCAGTGAGGGCTCGTTGTCTTGCTCGACGTCCCCTCTCTCTGCAGGTCCAAATTGCGACCTCCTGGTCCCTCCTGGGCCCCAGCAGCGTCCAAAAAACGCCAAACGCACGATTTACGTGTAGCAAGGCTTGTTGGCGTCCATCCGGCGGGAAAACACTTCTGCACGACTCTCCAAGGCGTGGGGGATCCATCCTCCAAAGGGGAAGTCTCTAGCCCTTGTCGTTCCTGCAGTATTCACAGTTCTTCAGCCTAGTAAGAGCTTCTTTGCACCAACCGCTGGCATTTCTTGGGCATCTGCCCATCTCCGAGCTGCTTGTGACTTTTGGACTTGGTCCCCTTGTTCCACAGGTACCCTAGATTGGAAATCCACAGTTGTTGCATTGCTGGTTTGTTTCTTCCCTGCATTATTCCTCTAACACGACTATTTTGTCCTCAGGGGAACTTTAGTGCACTTTGCACTCACTTTTCAGGGTCTTGGGGAGGGTTATTTTTCTAACTCTCACTATTTTCTAATAGTCCCAGCGACCCTCTACAAGGTCACATAGGTTTGGGGTCCATTCGTGGTTCGCATTCCACTTCTGGAGTATATGGTTTGTGTTGCCCCTATCCCTATGTTTCCCCATTGCATCCTATTGTAACTATACATTGTTTGCACTGTTTTCTAAGACTATACTGCATATTTTTGCTATTGTGTATATATATCTTGTGTATATTTCCTATCCTCTCACTGAGGGTACACTCTAAGATACTTTGGCATATTGTCATAAAAATAAAGTACCTTTATTTTTAGTATACTTAATAATTGTGTGTCTGATTTGTTGCACCAGTACCTGGTAGACTCTGATCTGACCTCTCCCCAAGAATTGGGAAAGAAGGCAGACAAATGGGTCAGAACAAGGGTGAACAGAAAAGTTCATACAGGGGTGACAAAGATGGCAATAAGAAGAAAGATGGTGAAAAATCTCAAGATAAGCATGGGGATAAGGGTAAAACCAAAGATCCCACTTCAAATCTTAAACACTCTTCAGAGGGTGGGGATAAAACAAATTCTTCCTCTTCTTCCCAACCTGCACACATTAAAAAGCCTTGGTGCTTTGTGTGTAAAAACAGAGGCCATAGGCCAGGGGATAAGTCCTGTCCAGGTAAACCCCCTGAGCCTACCACCACTAATACATCAAGCTCTAGTGCCCCTAGCAGTAGTGGTACTAGTGGTGGGACTGCTGGCAACAGTCAAGCAAAGGGTGTAGTTGGGTTCACTTATGGGTCCATAGTGAAAACTGATGTCATCAGTCCCAAGACAGTTTCTGTCACACCTAGTGGCATTGGCCTTGCCACACTGGCTGCTTGTCCCCTTACAATGGATAAGTACAGGCAGACAGTTTCAATAAATGGTGTTGAGGCCTTGGCCTACAGGGACACAGGTGCCAGTTTCACTTTGGTGACTGAAAACCTAGTGCCTCCTGAACAACACATCATTGGACAACAGTATAAGATTATTGATGTCCATAACTCCACTAAGTTTCTTCCCTTAGCTATAATTCAGTTTAGTTGGGGTGGAGTTACTGGCCCTAAGCAGGTGGTGGTATCACCTAGCTTACCTGTAGACTGTCTCTTAGGTAATGACCTAGAGGCCTCAGGTTGGGCTGATGTAGAGTTTTATGCCCATGCAGCCATGCTGGGCATCCCTGAGGAATTGTTCCCTCTCATTTCAAGTGAAATGAAAAAGCAAAGGAGAGAAGGCCTGAAAACTCAGGATCCCTCTCCATCAACAGGTAAAAAGGGTATCACAGTATCCCCTAACCACCCTACCATTCAGGATACTATTCCTGTGGTGGGAGAAACCTCTCCTGGGGTGGCACCTGTTCCAAGGGAATCATCAGCTGGCAAAGCTGGACTCCCTGAGGTGGAAGTACCTCTCTGTGGGATAACTAACATTGGTGAGAAAAAGAGCACCATTTTAGTTAACATGGAGCATCCCTCCAACCCTCCCAGAGAAACTTTAGTGCAGAAACTCTGCACTGCCTCACAACACTTAGGACAGCATCCCTGCCCTAGTGTGGAGCTGATAGGACAGCATCCCTGCCCTGCTCCAACCCAAGAGAAACAGCATCCCTGTTCTCTCTTCCAGCCATATGGACAAAGTTGTTGCCCAGCTATGGCTTTTCTGAGACAGCATCCCTGTCTGGCATTTCCATCACTACAAATAGGTTCAGTGGACAATTCCCACTGCTCTAAACTAAAACTTACTGATAGAAACTCTGAAAATACATCTTCACATTGTTGCTTAGCTAAAAAACTTCAAACAGGGTGGTTTACATCCCCACAGGGAAGTAACCATATAGTGGATGATAAAGGGAGTAACCAGTCTATTGCAGAGCTACTCTCTACTTATCACCACTTAGACAATAAAGTCTCAACTGGCCAAGGTTAGCCTTATTGTCCTTCGTTTGGGGGGGGTTGTGTGAGAAGGTAGCCTCTTTCTAGCCTTGTTACCCCCACTTTTGGCCTGTTTGTGAGTGTATGTCAGGGTGTTTGTCACTGTTTTCACTGTCTCACTGGGATCCTGATAGCCAGGCCTCAGTGCTCATAGTGAAAACACTATGGTTTTCAGTATGGTTGTTATGTGTCACTGGGATCCTGCTGGTCAGGACCCCAGTGCTCATAGGTTTGTGGCCTATATGTATGTGTCACTGGGACCCTGTCACACAGGGCCCCAGTGCTCATAGGTGTGCATGTATAAGTTCCCTGTGTAGTGCCTAACTGTCTCACTGAGGCTCTGCTAACCAGAACCTCAGTGGTTATGCTCTCTCATTACTTTTAAATTGTCACTAACAGGCTAGTGACCAATTTTACCAATTCACATTGGCTTACTGGAACACCCTTATAATTCCCTAGTATATGGTACTAAGGTACCCAGGGTATTGGGGTTCCAGGAGATCCCTATGGGCTGCAGCATTTCTTTTGCCACCCATAGGGAGCTCTGACAATTCTTACACAGGCCTGCCACTGCAGCCTGAGTGAAATAACGTCCACGTTATTTCACAGCCATTTTACACTGCACTTAAGTAACTTATAAGTCACCTATATGTCTAACCTTTACCTGGTAAAGGTTAGGTGCAAAGTTACTTAGTGTGAGGGCACCCTGGCACTAGCCAAGGTGCCCCCACATTGTTCAGAGCCAATTCCCTGAACTTTGTGAGTGCGGGGACACCATTACACGCGTGCACTACACATAGGTCACTACCTATATGTAGCTTCACCATGGTAACTCCGAATATGGCCATGTAACATGTCTATGATCATGGAATTGCCCCCTCTATCCCATCCTGGCATAGTTGGCACAATCCCATGATCCCAGTGGTCTGTAGCACAGACCCTGGTACTGCCAAACTGCCCTTCCTGGGGTTTCACTGCAGCTGCTGCTGCCAACCCCTCAGACAGGCAGCTGCCCTCCTGGGGTCCAGCCAGGCCTGGCCCAGGATGGCAGAACAAAGAACTTCCTCTGAGAGAGGGTGTGACACCCTCTCCCTTTGGAAAATGGTGTGAAGGCAGGGGAGGAGTAGCCTCCCCCAGCCTCTGGAAATGCTTTCTTGGGCACAGATGTGCCCAATTCTGCATAAGCCAGTCTACAACGGTTCAGGGACCCCTTAGCCCCTGCTCTGGCGCGAAACTGGACAAAGGAAAGGGGAGTGACCACTCCCCTGACCTGCACCTCCCCTGGAAGGTGTCCAGAGCTCCTCCAGTGTGCTCCAGACCTCTGCCATCTTGGAAACAGAGGTGCTGCTGGCACACTGGACTGCTCTGAGTGGCCAGTGCCACCAGGTGACGTCAGAGACTCCTTGTGATAGGCTCCTTCAGGTGTTAGTAGCCTTTCCTCTCTCCTAGGTAGCCAAACCCTCTTTTCTGGCTATTTAGGGTCTCTGTCTCTGGGGAAACTTCAGATAACGAATGCATGAGCTCAGCCGAGTTCCTCTGCATCTCCCTCTTCACCTTCTGATAAGGAATCGACCGCTGACCGCGCTGGAAGCCTGCAAACCTGCAACATAGTAGCAAAGACGACTACTGCAACTCTGTAACGCTGATCCTGCCGCCTTCTCGACTGTTTTCCTGCTTGTGCATGCTGTGGGGGTAGTCTGCCTCCTCTCTGCACCAGAAGCTCCGAAGAAATCTCCCGTGGGTCGACGGAATCTTCCCCCTGCAACCGCAGGCACCAAAAAGCTGCATTACCGGTCCCTTGGGTCTCCTCTCAGCACGACGAGCGAGGTCCCTCGAATCCAGCGACACCATCCAAGTGACCCACACAGTCCAGTGACTCTTCAGCCCAAGTTTGGTGGAGGTAAGTCCTTGCCTCACCTCGCTGGGCTGCATTGCTGGGAACCGCGACTTTGCAAGCTACTCCGGCCCCTGTGAACTTCCGGCGGAAATCCTTCGTGCACAGCCAAGCCTGGGTCCACGGCACTCTAACCTGCATTGCACGACTTTCTAAGTTGGTCTCCGGCGACGTGGGACTCCTTTGTGCAACTTCGGCGAGCACCGTTTCACGCATCCTCGTAGTGCCGGTTTCTGGCACTTCTCCGGGTGCTACCTGCTTCAGTGAGGGCTCTTTGTCTTGCACGACGTCCCCTCTCTCTGCAGGTCCAATTTGCGACCTCCTGGTCCCTCCTGGGCCCCAGCAGCGTCCAAAAAACGCCAAACGCACGATTTACGTGTAGCAAGGCTTGTTGGCGTCCATCCGGCGGGAAAACACTTCTGCACGACTCTCCAAGGCGTGGGGGATCCATCCTCCAAAGGGGAAGTCTCCAGCCCTTGTCGTTCCTGCAGTATTCACAGTTCTTCAGCCTAGTAAGAGCTTCTTTGCACCAACCGCTGGCATTTCTTGGGCATCTGCCCATCTCCGAGCTGCTTGTGACTTTTGGACTTGGTCCCCTTGTTCCACAGGTACCCTCAATCAGGAATCCATCGTTGTTGCATTGCTGATTTGTGTTTTCCTTGCATTTTCCCTCTAACACGACTATTTTGTCCTTAGGGGAACTTTGGTGCACTTTGCACTCACTTTTCAGGGTCTTGGGGAGGGTTATTTTTCTAACTCTCACTATTTTCTAATAGTCCCAGCGACCCTCTACAAGGTCACATAGGTTTGGGGTCCATTCGTGGTTCGCATTCCACTTCTGGAGTATATGGTTTGTGTTGCCCCTATCCCTATGTTTCCCCATTGCATCCTATTGTAACTATACATTGTTTGCACTGTTTTCTAAGACTATACTGCATATTTTTGCTATTGTGTATATATATCTTGTGTATATTTCCTATCCTCTCACTGAGGGTACACTCTAAGATACTTTGGCATATTGTCATAAAAATAAAGTACCTTTATTTTTAGTATAACTGTGTATTGTGTTTTCTTATGATATTGTGCATATGACACTAGGTGGTACTGTAGTAGCTTCACACGTCTCCTAGTTCAGCCTAAGCTGCTCTGCTAAGCTACCATTATCTATCAGCCTAAGCTGCTAGACACCCTATACACTAATAAGGGATAACTGGGCCTGGTGCAAGGTGCAAGTACCCCTTGGTACTCACTACAAGCCAGTCCAGCCTCCTACAAGCACTACCTACTATCCCTCCCTCTACAGTGGATTCTACTTCTGAGGAAGAAGAATTTCCACCCTGTGCAGAACCTACACCAGAGGAGCTGGAAGCAGACACTGCTGAGCTTTTGGGTGAAGGGGGGCCTGCCAGGGAGGAACTGAGTGTGGCACAGCAGACCTGTCCCACACTAGAGGGTCTAAGACAGCAAGCAGTCAAACAGGCAAATGGGGATGTCAGTGACTCTCACAGAGTTTACTGGGAGGACAACCTCTTGTACACTGAAGCAAGGGATCCAAAACCTGGAGCTGCCAGGAGATTGGTGATTCCTCAGGAGTAAAGAAAGTTCCTCCTAACTCTTGCTCACGACATTCCCCTAGCTGAACATTTGGGGCAAATGAAAACTTGGGACAGGCTTGTTCCCTTGTTTCATTGGCCTGGAATGTCAGAGGACACAAAAGATTTTAGTAAGTCCTGTGAAACCTGTCAAGCCAGTGGTAAGACAGGTGGCACCCCAAAGGCACCCCTTATTCCACTGCCTGTGGTTGGGGTTCCCTTTGAAAGGGTAGGGGTTGACATAGTTGGCCCCCTTGACCCTCCTACTGCTTCAGGCAATAGGTATATCTTAGTGGTAGTGGACCATGCCACAAGATATCCTGAAGCAATTCCTCTAAGGGCCACTACAGCTCCTGCAGTGGCAAAGGCCCTCCTGGGAATCTTTTCCAGGGTGGGCTTCCCAAAACAGGTGGTATCAGACAGGGGAAGCAATTTCATGTCTGCTTACTTAAAGGCCATATGGAAGGA
Organism: Pleurodeles waltl; assembly: GCF_031143425.1. Taxonomy (NCBI): domain Eukaryota; kingdom Metazoa; phylum Chordata; class Amphibia; order Caudata; family Salamandridae; genus Pleurodeles; species Pleurodeles waltl. Next base: position 8,183,614 of record NC_090438.1, on the reverse strand, counting down.
GTGTGGGGTGACATACAAGTACACCACACCCTATAATCCACAAACAAATGGACTGGTGGAGAGATTTAACAAAACTCTCAAAGGCATGATTATGGGACTCCCTGAAAAACTCTGCAGGAGATGGGATATCCTTTTACCATGCCTCCTTTTTGCTTACAGGGAGGTACCCCACAAAGGTGTGGGCTTCAGCCCCTTTGAACTCCTATTTGGTCACCCTGTGAGAGGTCCTCTAACACTTGTTAAGGAGGGTTGGGAACAACCTTTAAAAGCTCCAAAGCAAGACATAGTGGACTATGTACTTGGCCTCAGATCAAGGATGGCTGAGTACATGAAAAAGGCCAGTAGAAACCTTCAGGCCAGCCAAGAGCTCCAGAAGCAATGGCATGACCAGAAGGCTGTTTTGGTTCAGTTCCAACCAGGGCAGAAAGTGTGGGTCTTGGAGCCTGTGGCCCCAAGAGCACTCCAAGCTAAATGGAGTGGACCCCACACAATTGTTGAGAAAAAGGGTGAAGTCACCTACTTAGTTGACTTAGGCACTGCCAGGAGACCCCTTAGGGTGCTCCATGTCAATCGCCTGAAACCCTACTATGACAGGGCTGATCTCACCCTGCTCATGACAACTGATGAGGGACAGGAAGAAGACAGTGATCCTCTACCTGATCTCTTCTCTTCCACAGAGCAAGATGCTCTAGTGGAAGGTGTTGTACTGGCAGATTGTCTTACTGCTGAGCAGAAAGACCACTGCATAAATCTCCTGGGTCAGTTTTCTGAACTCTTCTCTACTGTGCCAGGTACCACTTCTTGGTGTGAGCACACTATAGATACTGGAGACAGCTTGCCTGTCAAAAGTAAGATCTATAGGCAGCCTGACCATGTCAGAGACTGCATAAAGCAAGAGGTGCAGAAAATGTTAGAACTGGGAGTGGTTGATGTAGGAAAGTACCATCTTGCCTGGCATGTTACCCCCATTTTTCACTGTATATATGTTGTTTTAGTTGTATGTGTCACTGGGACCCTGGTAACCCAGGGCCCCAGTGCTCATAAGTGTGCCTGAATGTGTTACCTGTGTAGTGACTAACTGTCTCACTGAGGCTCTGCTAATCAGAACCTCAGTGGTTATGCTCTCTCATTTCTTTCCAAATTGTCACTGACAGGCTAGTGACCATTTTTACCAATTTACATTGGCTTACTGGAACACCCTTATAATTCCCTAGTATATGGTACTGAGGTACCCAGGGTATTGGGGTTCCAGGAGATCCCTATGGGCTGCAGCATTTCTTTTGCCACCCATAGGGAGCTCTGACAATTCTTACACAGGCCTGCCACTGCAGCCTGAGTGAAATAACGTCCACGTTATTTCACAGCCATTTTACACTGCACTTAAGTAACTTATAAGTCACCTATATGTCTAACCTTTACCTGGTAAAGGTTAGGTGCAAAGTTACTTAGTGTGAGGGCACCCTGGCACTAGCCAAGGTGCCCCCACATTGTTCAGAGCCAATTCACTGAACTTTGTGAGTGCGGGGACACCATTACACGCGTGCACTACATATAGGTCACTACCTATATGTAGCTTCACCATGGTAACTCCGAATATGGCCATGTAACATGTCTATGATCATGGAATTGCCCCCTCTATGCCATCCTGGCATTGTTGGTACAATTCCATGATCCCAGTGGTCTGTAGCACAGACCCTGGTACTGCCAGACTGCCCTTCCTGGGGTTTCTCTGCAGCTGCTGCTGCTGCCAACCCCTCAGACAGGCAGCTGCCCTCCTGGGGTCCAGCCAGGCCTGGCCCAGGATGGCAGAACAAAGAACTTCCTCTGAGAGAGGGTGTGACACCCTCTCCCTTTGGAAAATGGTGTGAAGGCAGGGGAGGAGTAGCCTCCCCCAGCCTCTGGAAATGCTTTGTTGGGCACAGATGTGCCCAATTCTGCATAAGCCAGTCTACACCGGTTCAGGGACCCCTTAGCCCCTGCTCTGGCGCGAAACTGGACAAAGGAAAGGGGAGTGACCACTCCCCTGACCTGCACCTCCCCTGGGAGGTGTCCAGAGCTCCTCCAGTGTGCTCCAGACCTCTGCCATCTTGGAAACAGAGGTGCTGCTGGCACACTGGACTGCTCTGAGTGGCCAGTGCCACCAGGTGACGTCAGAGACTCCTTGTGATAGGCTCCTTCAGGTGTTAGTAGCCTTTCCTCTCTCCTAGGTAGCCAAACCCTCTTTTCTGGCTATTTAGGGTCTCTGTCTCTGGGGAAACTTTAGATAACGAATGCATGAGCTCAGCCGAGTTCCTCTGCATCTCCCTCTTCACCTTCTGATAAGGAATCGACCGCTGACCGCGCTGGAAGCCTGCAAACCTGCAACATAGTAGCAAAGACGACTACTGCAACTCTGTAACGCTGATCCTGCCACCTTCTCGACTGTTTTCCTGCTTGTGCATGCTGTGGGGGTAGTCTGCCTCCTCTCTGCACCAGAAGCTCCGAAGAAATCTCCCGTGGGTCGACGGAATCTTCCCCCTGCAACCGCAGGCACCAAAAAGCTGCATTACCGGTCCCTTGGGTCTCCTCTCAGCACGACGAGCGAGGTCCCTCGAATCCAGTGACACCGTCCAAGTGACCCCCACAGTCCAGTGACTCTTCAGCCCAAGTTTGGTGGAGGTAAGTCCTTGCCTCACCTCGCTGGGCTGCATTGCTGGGAACCGCGACTTTGCAAGCTACTCCGGCCCCTGTGCACTTCCGGCGGAAATCCTTCGTGCACAGCCAAGCCTGGGTCCACGGCACTCTAACCTGCATTGCACGACTTTCTAAGTTGGTCTCCGGCGACGTGGGACTCCTTTGTGCAACTTCGGTGAGCACCGTTTCACGCATCCTTGTAGTGCCTGTTTCTGGCACTTCTCCGGGTGCTACCTGCTTCAATGAGGGCTCTTTGTCTTGCTCGACGTCCCCTCTCTCTGCAGGTCCAATTTGCGACCTCCTGGTCCCTCCTGGGCCCCAGCAGCGTCCAAAAACGCCAAACGCATGATTTGCATGTAGCAAGGCTTGTTGGCGTCCATCCGGCGGGAAAACACTTCTGCACGACTCTCCAAGGCGTGGGGGATCCATCCTCCAAAGGGGAAGTCTCTAGCCCTTGTCATTCCTGCAGTATTCACAGTTCTTCAGCCTAGTAAGAGCTTCTTTGCACCAACCGCTGGCATTTCTTGGGCATCTGCCCATCTCCGAGCTGCTTGTGACTTTTGGACTTGGTCCCCTTGTTCCACAGGTACCCTCAGTCAGGAATCCATCGTTGTTGCATTGCTGATTTTTGTTTTCCTTGCATTCTCCCTCTAACACGACTATTTTGTCCTTAGGGGAACTTTAGTGCACTTTGCACTCACTTTTCAGGGTCTTGGGGAGGGTTATTTTTCTAACTCTCACTATTTTCTAATAGTCCCAGCGACCCTCTACAAGGTCACATAGGTTTGGGGTCCATTCGTGGTTCGCATTCCACTTCTGGAGTATATGGTTTGTGTTGCCCCTATCCCTATGTTTCCCCATTGCATCCTATTGTAACTATACATTGTTTGCACTGTTTTCTAAGACTATACTGCATATTTTTGCTATTGTGTATATATATCTTGTGTATATTTCCTATCCTCTCACTGAGGGTACACTCTAAGATACTTTGGCATATTGTCATAAAAATAAAGTACCTTTATTTTTAGTATAACTGTGTATTGTGTTTTCTTATGATATTGTGCATATGACACTAAGTGGTACTGTAGTAGCTTCACACGTCTCCTAGTTCAGCCTGAGCTGCTTTGCTAAGCTACCATTATCTATCAGCCTAAGCTGCTAGACACCCTATACACTAATAAGGGATAACTGGGCCTGGTGCAAGGTGCAAGTACCCCTTGGTACTCACTACAAGCCAGTCCAGCCTCCTACATTGGTTGTGCAGCGGTGGGATAAGTGCTATGAGACTACTTACCACTCTTGTCATTGTACTTTTCATAAGAGAAGAATATACAAAACAAGGTCAGTGTATATACACATAGCCAAAAAGTTTTGCATTTCCTCTTTTCACTCTTTTCTAAGTGCTGAAAAGTACTTCTAAACTTTCAAAAAGTTCTTAAAAGTTTAAAAAGTTTTTTTTCTGTCTTTCCAAAAAGTTCTGAAAACTTTTTTCTCTTTATCTATCACTTTAACTCTCTCTAAAAATGTCTGGCACAGGCCAAAAAGTTGAACTGTCCAAACTTGCATATGATCACCTTAGCTGGAAAGGAGCAAGGAGTCTCTGCATAGAGAGAGGTTTGAGTGTAGGGAAGAATCCTTCCTTCGAACTGTTAATTAATATGCTTAGAGTACAGGATAAGGCCATAAGTGCCCAATCTGTAGAAAAAGTAGCTAATGGTTCTCAATCTGATCCAGGGACTCCCCCAGGAAAAGGTTCAGGAAATAAACTTCTCAGCCTGCCCATTACTAGACAGTCTAGCATAGTTGGTACACAGGTTGAATCACATCATACTGATGATGTGCTCTCACATTATACTGGTAGCCAAGCTGTTAGGGTGCCCTCTGTAAGGGACAGGTCTCCTTCTGTTCATTCCCATCACACCTCTGTATCTAGAAATGTCCCTCCCACCCACCCTGATGACAGATTGTTAGAAAGGGAGCTCAATAGATTGAGAGTGGAGCAAACCAGACTGAAGCTCAAGAAGCAACAGCTGGATTTGGATAGACAGTCTTTAGAAATAGAGAGGGAAAGACAGAAAATGGGTTTAGATACCCATGGTGGCAGCAGCAGTATTCCCCATAGTCATCCTGCAAAAGAGCATGATTCCAGGAATCTGCATAAGATAGTTCCCCCTTACAAGGAGGGGGATGACATTAACAAGTGGTTTGCTGCACTTGAGAGGGCCTGTGTTGTACAGGATGTCCCTCAAAAGCAGTGGGCTGCTATCCTATGGCTATCATTTACTGGAAAAGGTAGGGATAGGCTCCTTACTGTAAAAGAAAATGATGCTAACAATTTCCAAGTTCTTAAGAATGCACTCCTGGATGGTTATGGCTTAACCACTGAACAGTACAGGATAAAGTTCAGAGATACCAAAAAGGAGTCTTCACAAGACTGGGTTGATTTCATTGACCAGGCAGTGAAGGCCTTGGAGGGGTGGTTACATGGCAGTAAAGTTACTGATTATGACAGCCTGTATAACTTGATCCTGAGAGAGCATATTCTTAATAATTGTGTGTCTGATTTGTTGCACCAGTACTTGGTGGACTCTGATCTGACCTCTCCCCAAGAATTGGGAAAGAAGGCAGACAAATGGGTCAGAACAAGAGTGAACAGAAAAGTTCATACAGGGGGTGACAAAGATGGCAACAAAAAGAAGGATGGTAAGTCTTCTGACAAGGGTGGGGACAAATCTAAAAATGAGTCTTCATCAGGCCCACAAAAACACTCTGGTGGGGGTGGTGGGCCCAAATCCTCCTTTAATCAGAACAAGGAAAAGAAACCATGGTGCTATTTATGTAAGATAAAAGGCCATTGGACAACAGATCCCAGTTGTCCAAAGAAAGGCACCACAGCTCCTACCACTACAACCCTACTGCTACACCTAGTGTCCCTACTAATAGCAGTGGTGGTGGGAGCAAACCTACTAATAGCCAATCCAAGGGAGTAGCTGGGCTCACTTTTGGTAATTTAGTTGGGGTTGGTCTGATTAGGGAGACCACAGAGGCTACTTTAGTCTCTGAAGGGGCTATTGACTTAGCCACTTTGGTTGCTTGCCCCCATAACTTGGAGAAGTACAAGCAACTAACCCTAATAAATGGTGTTGAGGTCCAGGCCTACAGGGACACAGGTGCCAGTGTCACAATGGTGATTGAGAAACTGGTGCACCCTGAACAACACATACTTGGACACCAGTACCAAGTAACCGATGCTCACAACATAACACAAAGCCACCCCATGGCTGTTGTAAATCTCAACTGGGGGGGGGTATCTGGTCCAAAGAAAGTTGTGGTAGCTTCAGATTTACCTGTAGACTGTCTATTAGGGAACGATTTGGAGACATCAGCTTGGTCAGATGTGGAGTTGGAGGCCCATGCAGCAATGCTGGGCATCCCAGGGCATATTTTTGCTTTGACAAGGGCTCAGGCCAAAAAGCAAAAAGGACAGGGAAGCTTGGATCCTGGAACAATGGACCAAGTGCTCCCTAAAGCTAGGGCTAGTAGAAGCAAACCACTTCCTACTATCCCTCCCTCTACAGTGGATTCTACTTCTGAGGAAGAAGAATTCCCTCCCTGTGCAGAACCTACACCAGAGGAGCTGGAAGCAGACACTGCTGAGCTTTTGGGTGAAGGGGGGCCTGCCAGAGAGGAGCTGAGTGTGGCACAGCAAACCTGTCCCACATTAGAGGGTCTCAGACAGCAAGCTGTCAAACAGGCTAATGGGGATGTCAGTGACTCACACAGAGTTTACTGGGAGGACAACCTCTTGTACACTGAGCATAGGGATCCTAAACCTGGAGCTGCCAGGAGATTAGTGATTCCTCAGGAGTACAGAAAGTTCCTCCTAACACTGGCACATGACATTCCCTTAGCTGGGCACCTGGGTCAAATGAAAACTTGGGACAGATTGGTACCATTGTTTCATTGGCCTAGGATGTCTGAGGACACAAAAGAATTTTGCAAGTCCTGTGAAACCTGTCAAGCCAGTGGCAAGACAGGTGGCACTCCAAAGGCACCCCTTATCCCACTGCCTGTGGTTGGGGTTCCCTTTGAAAGGGTAGGGGTTGACATAGTTGGCCCCCTTGACCCTCCTACTGCTTCAGGCAATAGGTTTATCTTGGTGGTAGTGGACCATGCCACAAGATATCCTGAAGCTATTCCTTTAAGGACCACTACAGCTCCTGCAGTGGCAAAGGCCCTCCTGGGAATATTTTCCAGGGTGGGCTTCCCAAAGGAAGTAGTATCAGACAGAGGAAGCAATTTCATGTCTGCATACTTAAAGGCCATGTGGAAGGAGTGTGGTGTAACTTACAAGTTCACAACACCCTATCATCCACAAACAAATGGACTGGTGGAGAGATTTAATAAAACTCTCAAAGGCATGATTATGGGACTCCCTGAAAAACTCCGCAGGAGATGGGATATCCTTCTACCATGCCTCCTTTTTGCCTACAGGGAGGTACCCCAGAAAGGAGTGGGCTTCAGCCCCTTTGAACTTCTTTTTGGACACCCTGTTAGGGGTCCACTCACACTTGTAAAGGAGGGTTGGGAACAACCTTTAAAAGCTCCTAAGCAGGATATTGTGGATTATGTACTTGGCCTCAGATCAAGGATGGCTGAGTACATGAAAAAGGCCAGTAAAAACCTTCAGGCCAGCCAAGAGCTCCAGAAGCAATGGCATGATCAGAAGGCTGTTTTGGTTCAGTACCAACCAGGGCAGAAAGTGTGGGTCTTGGAGCCTGTGGCCCCAAGAGCACTCCAAGATAAATGGAGTGGACCCCACACAATTGTTGAAAAGAAGGGTGAAGTCACCTACTTGGTTGACTTAGGCACTGCCAGGAGTCCCCTTAGGGTGCTCCATGTCAACCGCCTGAAACCCTACTATGACAGGGCTGATCTCACCCTGCTCATGGCAACAGATGAGGGACAGGAAGAAGACAGTGATCCTCTACCTGATCTCTTCTCTTCCACAGAACAAGATGCTCTTGTGGAAGGTGTAGTTTTGGCTGATTGTCTTACTGCTGAGCAGAAAGATAATTGCATAAATCTCCTAGGACAATTTTCAGAACTCTTCTCCATTGTGCCAGGCACCACTTCTTGGTGTGAGCACACTATAGATACTGGAGACAGTTTACCTGTCAAAAGTAAGATCTATAGGCAGCCTGACCATGTCAGGGACTGCATAAAGCAAGAAGTTCAGAAGATGTTGGAACTAGGAGTGGTTGAGCACTCTGACAGTCCATGGGCTTCTCCTGTGGTACTGGTACCAAAACCCAATTCTAAAGATGGAAAGAAGGAAATGAGGTTTTGTGTAGACTATAGAGGTCTCAACTTGGTAACCAAAACTGATGCTCACCCTATACCCAGGGCAGATGAGCTAATAGATACACTGGCATCTGCCAAGTATCTAAGCACTTTTGATTTGACTGCAGGGTATTGGCAGATCAAAATGTCAGAAGATGCTAAACCTAAGACTGCATTTTCTACCATTGGAGGACATTACCAGTTTACTGTAATGCCTTTTGGTTTGAAAAATGCACCTGCCACTTTTCAGAGGTTGGTGAACACAGTCCTGCAAGGGCTGGAAGCTTTCAGTGCAGCATATTTGGATGATATAGCTGTCTTTAGCTCCAGCTGGGATGATCACCTGGTCCACCTATGGAAAGTTTTGGAGGCCCTGCAAAAGGCAGGCCTCACTATCAAGGCTTCAAAGTGCCAGATAGGGCAGGGTAAGGTGGTTTATCTGGGACACCTTGTTGGTGGGGAACAGATTGCACCACTTCAGGGGAAAATCCAAACTATTATTGATTGGGTTCCCCCTACCACTCAGACTCAGGTGAGAGCCTTCCTAGGCCTCACTGGGTATTACAGGAGGTTCATTAAGAACTATGGCTCCATTGCAGCCCCTCTTAATGACCTCACATCCAAGAAAATGCCTAAAAAGGTATTATGGACAGCAAACTGTCAGAAAGCTTTTGAGGAGCTGAAGCAGGCCATGTGCTCTGCACCTGTCCTGAAAAGCCCTTGTTACTCTAAAAAATTCTATGTCCAAACTGATGCATCTGAATTAGGAGTAGGGGCAGTCCTATCACAACTTAATTCTGAGGGCCAGGATCAACCTGTTGCTTTTATTAGTAGAAGGTTGACCCCTAGAGAAAAGCGTTGGTCTGCCATTGAGAGGGAGGCCTTTGCTGTGGTCTGGGCTCTGAAGAAGTTGAGGCCATACCTGTTTGGCACTCACTTCATTGTTCAGACAGACCACAAACCTCTACTTTGGCTAAAACAAATGAAAGGTGAAAATCCTAAATTGTTGAGGTGGTCCATATCCCTACAGGGAATGGACTATACAGTGGAACATAGACCTGGGAGTAGCCACTCCAATGCAGATGGACTCTCCAGATATTTCCACTTAGACAATGAAGACTCATCAGGTAATGGCTAGTCTTATTGTCCTTCGTTTGGGGGGGGGTTGTGTAGGAAAGTACCATCTTGCCTGGCATGTTACCCCCATTTTTCACTGTATATATGTTGTTTTAGTTGTATGTGTCACTGGGACCCTGGTAACCCAGGGCCCCAGTGCTCATAAGTGTGCCTGAATGTGTTACCTGTGTAGTGACTAACTGTCTCACTGAGGCTCTGCTAATCAGAAACTCAGTGGTTATGCTCTCTCATTTCTTTCCAAATTGTCTCTGACAGGCTAGTGACCATTTTTACCAATTTACATTGGCTTACTGGAACACCCTTATAATTCCCTAGTATATGGTACTGAGGTACCCAGGGTATTGGGGTTCCAGGAGATCCCTATGGGCTGCAGCATTTCTTTTGCCACCCATAGGGAGCTCTGACAATTCTTACACAGGCCTGCCACTGCAGCCTGAGTGAAATAACGTCCACGTTATTTCACAGCCATTTTACACTGCACTTAAGTAACTTATAAGTCACCTATATGTCTAACCTTTACCTGGTAAAGGTTAGGTGCAAAGTTACTTAGTGTGAGGGCACCCTGGCACTAGCCAAGGTGCCCCCACATTGTTCAGAGCCAATTCACTGAACTTTGTGAGTGCGGGGACACCATTACACGCGTGCACTACATATAGGTCACTACCTATATGTAGCTTCACCATGGTAACTCCTAATATGGCCATGTAACAAGTCTATGATCATGGAATTGCCCCCTCTATGCCATCCTGGCATTGTTGGTACAATTCCATGATCCCAGTGGTCTGTAGCACAGACCCTGGTACTGCCAGACTGCCCTTCCTGGGGTTTCTCTGCAGCTGCTGCTGCTGCCAACCCCTCAGACAGGCAGCTGCCCTCCTGGGGTCCAGCCAGGCCTGGCCCAGGATGGCAGAACAAAGAACTTCCTCTGAGAGAGGGTGTGACACCCTCTCCCTTTGGAAAATGGTGTGAAGGCAGGGGAGGAGTAGCCTCCCCCAGCCTCTGGAAATGCTTTGTTGGGCACAGATGTGCCCAATTCTGCATAAGCCAGTCTACACCGGTTCAGGGACCCCTTAGCCCCTGCTCTGGCGCGAAACTGGACAAAGGAAAGGGGAGTGACCACTCCCCTGACCTGCACCTCCCCTGGGAGGTGTCCAGAGCTCCTCCAGTGTGCTCCAGACCTCTGCCATCTTGGAAACAGAGGTGCTGCTGGCACACTGGACTGCTCTGAGTGGCCAGTGCCACCAGGTGACGTCAGAGACTCCTTGTGATAGGCTCCTTCAGGTGTTAGTAGCCTTTCCTCTCTCCTAGGTAGCCAAACCCTCTTTTCTGGCTATTTAGGGTCTCTGTCTCTGGGGAAACTTTAGATAACGAATGCATGAGCTCAGCCGAGTTCCTCTGCATCTCCCTCTTCACCTTCTGATAAGGAATCGACCGCTGACCGCGCTGGAAGCCTGCAAACCTGCAACATAGTAGCAAAGACGACTACTGCAACTCTGTAATGCTGATCCTGCCGCCTTCTCGACTGTTTTCCTGCTTGTGCATGCTGTGGGGGTAGTCTGCCTCCTCTCTGCACCAGAAGCTCCGAAGAAATCTCCCGTGGGTCGACGGAATCTTCCCCCTGCAACCACAGGCACCAAAAAGCTGCATTACCGGTCCCTTGGGTCTCCTCTCAGCACGACGAGCGAGGTCCCTCGAATCCAGCGACACCGTCCAAGTGACCCCCACAGTCCAGTGACTCTTCAGCCCAAGTTTGGTGGAGGTAAGTCCTTGCCTCACCTCGCTGGGCTGCATTGCTGGGAACCGCGACTTTGCAAGCTACTCCGGCCCCTGTGCACTTCCGGTGGAAATCCTTCATGCACAGCCAAGCCTGGGTCCACGGCACTCTAACCTGCATTGCACGACTTTCTAAGTTGGTCTCCGGCGACGTGGGACTCCTTTGTGCAACTTCGGCGAGCACCGTTTCACGCATCCTCGTAGTGCCTGTTTCTGGCACTTCTCTGGGTGCTACCTGCTTCAGTGAGGGCTCTTTGTCTTGCTCGACGTCCCCTCTCTCTGCAGGTCCAATTTGCGACCTCCTGGTCCCTCCTGGGCCCCAGCAGCGTCCAAAAACGCCAAACGCACGATTTGCGTGTAGCAAGGCTTGTTGGCGTCCATCCGGCGGGAAAACACTTCTGCACGACTCTCCAAGGCGTGGGGGATCCATCCTCCAAAGGGGAAGTCTCTAGCCCTTGTCATTCCTGCAGTATTCACAGTTCTTCAGCCTAGTAAGAGCTTCTTTGCACCAACCGCTGGCATTTCTTGGGCATCTGCTCATCTCCGAGCTGCTTGTGACTTTTGGACTTGGTCCCCTTGTTCCACAGGTACCCTCAGTCAGGAATCCATCGTTGTTGCATTGCTGATTTGTGTTTTCCTTGCATTCTCCCTCTAACACGACTATTTTGTCCTTAGGGGAACTTTAGTGCACTTTGCACTCACTTTTCAGGGTCTTGGGGAGGGTTATTTTTCTAACTCTCACTATTTTCTAATAGTCCCAGCGACCCTCTACAAGGTCACATAGGTTTGGGGTCCATTCGTGGTTCGCATTCCACTTCTGGAGTATATGGTTTGTGTTGCCCCTATCCCTATGTTTCCCCATTGCATCCTATTGTAACTATACATTGTTTGCACTGTTTTCTAAGACTATACTGCATATTTTTGCTATTGTGTATATATATCTTGTGTATATTTCCTATCCTCTCACTGAGGGTACACTCTAAGATACTTTGGCATATTGTCATAAAAATAAAGTACCTTTATTTTTAGTATAACTGTGTATTGTGTTTTCTTATGATATTGTGCATATGACACTAAGTGGTACTGTAGTAGCTTCACACGTCTCCTAGTTCAGCCTGAGCTGCTTTGCTAAGCTACCATTATCTATCAGCCTAAGCTGCTAGACACCCTATACACTAATAAGGGATAACTGGGCCTGGTGCAAGGTGCAAGTACCCCTTGGTACTCACTACAAGCCAGTCCAGCCTCCTACAGTTGAGCACTCTGAAAGTCCATGGGCCTCTCCTGTGGTACTTGTACCAAAACCTCATTCCAAGGATGGAAAGAAGGAAATGCGGTTTTGTGTAGACTACAGAGGTCTCAACCAGGTAACCAAAACTGATGCTCACCCTATACCCAGGGCAGATGATCTCATAGATACACTGGCATCTGCCAAGTATCTAAGCACTTTTGACTTGACTGCAGGGTATTGGCAGATCAAATTATCAGAAGATGCTAAAGCTAAAACAGCATGTTCAACCATTGGAGGCCATTACCAATTCACAGTAATGCCTTTTGGATTGAAATATGCACCTGCCACTTTTCAGAGGTTGGTGAACACAGTCCTGCAAGGGCTGGAAGCTTTCAGTGCAGCATATCTGGACGATATAGCTGTCTTTAGCTCCAGCTGGGATGATCACCTGGTCCACCTATGGAAAGTTTTGGAGGCCCTGCAAAAGGCAGGCCTCACTATCAAGGCTTCAAAGTGCCAGATAGGGCAGGGGAAGGTGGTTTATCTGGGACACCTGGTAGGTGGAGAACAGATTGCACCACTTCAGGGGAAAATCCAAACTATTATAGATTGGGTTCCCCCTACAACCCAGACTCAGGTGAGAGCCTTTTTAGGCCTCACTGGGTACTATAGGAGGTTCATAAAGAACTATGGCTCCATTGCAGCCCCTCTTAATGACCTCACATCAAAGAAAATGCCTAAGAAGGTATTATGGACAGCAAACTGTCAGAAAGCTTTTGAGGAGCTGAAGCAGGCCATGTGCTCAGCTCCTGTCCTGAAAAGCCCCTGTTACTCCAAGAAATTCATTGTCCAAACTGATGCATCTGAATTAGGGGTAGGGGCAGTCTTATCACAACTTAATTCTTAGGGCCAGGATCAACCTGTTGCTTTTATCAGCAGGAGGATGACCCCTAGAGAAAAGCGTTGGTCTGCCATAGAGAGGGAGGCCTTTGCTGTCTGGGCACTGAAGAAGTTGAGGCCATACCTGTTTGGCACTCACTTTATTGTTCAGACAGACCACAAACCTCTACTTTGGCTAAAACAGATGAAAGGTGAAAATCCTGTTGAGGTGGTCCATATCCCTACAGGGAATGGACTATACAGTGGAACATAGACCTGGGAGTACCCCCTCCAATGCAGATGGACTCTCCAGATATTTCCACTTAGACAATGAAGACCCATCAGGTAATGACTAGTCTTATTGTCCTTCGTTTGGGGGGGGGGGTTGTGTAGGAAAGTACCATCTTGCCTGGCATGTTACCCCCATTTTTCACTGTATATATGTTGTTTTAGTTGTATGTGTCACTGGGACCCTGCCAGCCAGGGCCCCAGTGACTCATAAGTGTGCCCTGAATGTGTTACCTGTGTTATGACTAACTGTCTCACTGAGGCTCTGCTATCCAGAACCTCAGTGCTTATGCTCTCTCATTTCTTTCCAAATTGTCACTAACAGGCTAGTGACCAATTTCACCAATTTACATTGGCATACTGGAACTCCCTATAATTCCCTAGTATATGGTACTGAGGTTCCCAGGGTATTGGGGTTCCAGGAGATCCCTATGGGCTGCAGCATTTCTTTTGCCACCCATAGGGAGCTCTGACAATTCTTACACAGGCCTGCCACTGCAGCCTGAGTGAAATAACGTCCACGTTATTTCACAGCCATTTACCACTGCACTTAAGTAACTTATAAGTCACCTATATGTCTAACCTTCACCTGGTGAAGGTTGGGTGCCAAGTTACTTAGTGTGTGGGCACCCTGGCACTAGCCAAGGTGCCCCCACATCGTTCAGGGCAAATTCCCCGGACTTTGTGAGTGCGGGGACACCATTTCACACGTGCACTATAAATAGGTCACTACCTATGTATAGCGTCACAATGGTTACTCCGAACATGGCCATGTAACATGTCTAAGATCATGGAATTCCATGATCCCCCGAGTCTCAGCACAGACCCGGGTACTGCCAAACTACCTTTCCCGGGGTTTCACTGCAGCTGCTGCCAACCCCTCAGACAGGTTTCTGCCCTCCTGGGGTCCAGCCAGGCCTGGTCCAGGAAGGCAGAACAAAGGACTTCCTCAGAGTGAGGTTGTTACACCCTCTCCCTTTGGAAAAAGGTGTCAGGGCTGGGGAGGAGTAGCCTCCCCCAGCCTCTGGAAATGCTTTGATGGGCACAGATGGTGCCCATCTCTGCATAAGCCAGTCTACACCGGTTCAGGGATCCCCCAGCCCTGCTCTGGCACGAAACTGGACAAAGGAAAGGGGAGTGACCACTCCCCTGACCTGCACCTCCCAGGGGAGGTGCCCAGAGCTCCTCCAGTGTGCTCCAGACCTCTTCCATCTTGGAAAAGAGGTGTTGCTGGCACACTGGACTGCTCTGAGTGGCCAGTGCCATCAGGTGACGTCAGAGACTTCTTCTGATAGGCTCTTACCTTTCTTACTAGCCTATCCTCCTTCCTAGGTAGCCAAACCTCCTTTTCTGGCTATTTAGGGTCTCTGCTTTGGGGAATTCTTCAGATACCGAATGCAAGAGCTCTTCAGAGTTCCTCTGCATCTCCCTCTTCACCTTCTGCCAAAGGATCGACCTCTGACTGCTCAGGACATCTGCAAAACCGCAACAAAGTAGCAAAGACGACTATTGCAACCTTGTATCACTTCATCCTGCTGGCTTTCTCGCCTGTTTCCTGGTGGTGCATGCTCTAGGGGTAGCCTGCCTCCTTCTTGCACCAGGAGCTCTGAAGAAATCTCACGTGTGTCGACGGAATCTTCCCCCTGCAAACGCAGGTAACAAAAGACTGCATCACCGGTCCTCTGGGTCCCCTCTCAGCATGACGAGCGTGGTCCCTGGAACTCAGCAACTCTGTCCAAGTTACTCCCACAGTCCAGTGACTCTTCAGTCCAGGTTTGGTGGAGGTAAGTCCTTGCCTCCCCACGCTAGACTGCATTGCTGGGTACCGCGTGATTTGCAGCTGCTCCGGCTCCTGTGCACTCTTACAGGATTTCCTTCGTGCACATCCAAGCCTGGGTCCCTGACACTCTAACCTGCAGTGCACAACCTTCTGAGTTGTCCTCCGGCGTCGTGGGACTCCCTTTTCTGACTTCGGGTGGACTCCGGTTCACTCCTCTTCTGAGTGCCTGTTCCTGTACTTCTGCGGGTGCTACCTGCTTCTGTGAGGGCTCCCTGACTTGCTGGGCTCCCCCGCTGTCTCCTCATCCAAGTGGCAACATCCTGGTCCCTCCTTGGCCACAGCAGCATCCAAAAACCCTAACCGCAACCCTTGCAGCTAGCAAGGCTTGTTTGTGGTCTTTCTGCGTGGGAACACGTCTGCAAGCTTCTTCTCGACATGGGACATCCATCCTCCAAAAGGGAGATTCCTAGTCCTCTTTGTTCTTGCAGAACACCAAGCTTCCTCCACCTGGTGGCAACTTCCTTGCACCCTCAGCTGGCATTTCCTGGGCTCCTGCCCTCTCTCGACATTGTCGCGACTCTTGGACTTGGTCCCCTTGTTTCACAGGTATTCAGGTCCGGGAATCCACTATTGTTGCTTTGCTGGTGTTGGTCTTCCTTGTAGAATCCCCCTATCACGACTTCTGTGCTCTCTGGGGGTTGTAGGCGCACTTTACACCTACCTTTCAGGGTCTTGGGGTGGGCTATGTTTCTAACCCTCACTGTTTTCTTACATTCCCAGCGACCCTCTACAAGCTCACATAGGTTTGGGGTCCATTCGTGGTTCGCATTCCACTTTTGGAGTATATGGTTTGTGTTGCCCCTATACCTATGTGCTCCTATTGCAATCTACTGTAACTTTACATTGCTTGCATTACTTCCTTTTGCTATTACTGCATATTTTTGGTATTGTGTACATATATCTTGTGTATATTTGGCATCCTCATACTGAGGGTACTCACTGAGATACTTTTGGCATATTGTCATAAAAATAAAGTACCTTTATTTTTAGTATATCTGTGTATTGTGTTTTCTTATGATATTGTGCATATGACACCAGTGGTATAGTAGGAGCTTTGCATGTCTCCTAGTTCAGCCTAAGTTGCTCTACTATAGCTACCTTCTACCAGCCTAAACTGCTAGAAACACCTCTTCTACACTAATAAGAGATAACTGGACCTCGTACAGAGTGTAAGTACCCCTTGGTACCCACTACAAGCCAGGCCATCCTCCTACAACATATAAGGTCATATGGAAAAGCACAGTCAACAGGTAGGAGGGGCTAACAGTTTTCAAGGACTAGTTGACACATTACTGTCTGTTATTAATTACTAACAGCTGCAGGTCTTACTGTTCATGTGCGAAAGTGGGAGATGCTAAATATAACTTGTCACTAGACAGATTTTCAAGAGTAGTTAACAGGAATGTAGGACAGAGCACATGGCGAGCACATGGCAGCATGTGGCAGAGATAATGGCTGCCATGAATACAAAATAGATTCAGTGAAATGTTAACAGTAGTTGCTAAATACAAGATGTCTTCTGCTAATGCTAAATCTAATCGCTACTAAATTACAACAGACAACCCTTTTAGCATTAGCTGAAGACATTCGTCTCTCTGGGATAATCTAAATATGCATCTTGTATATTTATGCTCATCATTTCAGCTATTTCCTAATCTAACATGTGTTGTGCTTTCATTTCTGTAATATCTTTTTTGGTAGGCATTCAAGCAGTAAAACACATGGAGCAGAACATTGGACCACACTGAATACAGATACAGCATGTGAAAAATATTGCAATCATTACACACAGGATAGTCAGTAGTTTCCAGCCCCAAGCGGAAACAAGAGCCCAAAACCATCCAGAAAAAGTCCAGTTACCAGTCTCTGTGTGAATTTCTGCAGCAATTTTATGCAATTTAGATATTGCATCATATACTGAAGGTGAGTGATCTGGAATGACATCGCAGCAACTACTACCGATGATGCGACATGCACCACCTCGATCAGCTAATATCACATCTAGTACCATACGATTTTGGAGCGCTACAATCCTCACAATTTGGAGCTCCTCAGTAATATTCCCAAGTGCCAGAGCTGCCTGATTGGTAACAGCTTCCACAACCCTAGTCAATCGTCTCACTTTCCTACTGTTTAGCGCAGCACCCACAAAGGCGAACAACCCTAAATTAAAATCATCATATTGTTGCAGGCTAGTGTCCATTTGGTCTACCTCTTTTGTACTTATTGTCCTTTTATATCTATTTTTAATTATGTAATTGAACAGTTTAACATCTCGGTGATATGATGCAGGTGCCAAAAACACAGGGGGTAATAGAAAAGATGCAGAACACACACCTGACCACCCAACAGGTAGTTGGTAATATCCATAGTTACCACAAACAAAATATATATTATGTAAAACTACTATTATTTACACCCTCAAAAGTTAAAATCAAGGTACAATCGCTTGTCCCCACTGGAATTCGCCCAATGCTAGGTATATATAAATCTGCTTTAGTTTTCATAACAGAAATCACAAATTGTTCTTTCTTGTCAGAGTCTCTTATATTTGTGAAGACATATGGTATTGAAACATTGTCCGGTTGATACTCTTCCCATTCCTATTTAGTTCCTTTGGCTTGGGGATACTCATCTTTGTCTTGGTAGCATACTTTATTAAGGTGAAAAAGAAATCCGCCCTCTTTACGTTTTCCAGATGCAAACAAAAGCGTATACCAAGCCTGACAAGAACCATTGTGTGAAAAAGGAAGAGGAATAAAAGGTGTTCCTCCTTTCTTTTGATGCGCAGGTATCGTTCCACATACCCAACAGTTAGTAGTATTTGTAGCATTGTGAGTATGATGCAATATCTGAATTAAAGTATTATTGAAGTACGAATGACGCTCATGATAGGGAAGCGTAAAGTAACAGTGATCCTCTGGTACTGGAGTAGTGGCAACAAAAAACTCACAAGCAGGAGCCATCTTTTCAACAAACCAGGTGATTATTGATATAACCACCAAAACAACAACAAACCCCATAGTACTAATGATCACTTTATTCTTCATTTTAGCAACAGTGATAATCGACCCTTCCAGAAATTAATTAAAAACAATTGTTGCAGCTCTTATTCCTGGGCAGCTGCTGATTTCTTCACCACGGGCCAAGACGGGTGTCACTACTCTAATGCATGGCTGATCCCCCCCCCTTGCCACATTGGCTCTCTGTTTCACTAACCCAGGGCGGTAGCTCAACCAGTTTTTTTCAGCATTTTTTCAGATTCTTTCCTCGGTCTCAAATTATATCGCAACACTCCAGAAATCGTATGCTCCGGGAAGAACTCCGCAGTTTCGTAATGTGATATAGCACGGCCTTTCTCCGTAGTCAAGATCTCTCGATGATCGGTCAGCACAGCAGGTTCCACCAAGGCAGGTAGCACTCTCTTGCAGTGAGTACTATGGACCCAATTCTTTCGGTTCGTCACTCGAACTGCTGTCCTTGTCGCAAGGAGCACCTGCTCTGGGCCTCGCCACCTTGGTTCCAAGCTGCTTGATCTTTCAAAGAACTTAGGGGGTTATTCTAACTTTGGAGGAGTGTTAATCCGTCCCAAAAGTGACGGTAAAGGGACGGATATACCACCAGCCGTATTACGAGTTCCATAGGATATAATGGACTCGTAATACGGCTGGTGGTAAATCCGTCACTTTTCCGTCACTTTTGGGACGGATTAACACCTCCTCCAAAGTTAGAATAACCCCCTTAATCTTCACCTGGTCACCAGGTTGGAGTTCATAGCCTTCATCTGTAGATCTGTCAGGAAGTGCTTTCTGAACCTGTTGATGAATAGAAACCAAATTGTCGGTTAACTGTGCCAAATAATCATTCATCAGGACACAAGGTACATCATATACAGAATTTGGCTTAGGAACTCCCCAAATGTTCATTGGCCTTCCAAATACTATTTCATAGGTGGAAAGGCCTGTTCGAGAGTGTGGCACTGACCTAATAGACAATAATGCCAACGGTAATGCATCCGGCCAAGTTAAAGATGTGGGAAGCCTGTATCTTCGCTAACTTCAGCTTCAAAGTAGCATTATACCTTTCCACCAACCCTGCTGATTGTGGGTGGAAAACCGCATCAAACTTCTGTTTGATCCCTAATCCTTTCAGGACTTACTTAATAACTTCCCCAACAAAATGAGGTCCGTTATCATTCCATAAAAGACTGCAAACACCAAACCTAGGGAAAAATTATTTCAAAAGCACCTTCACTGTGGTAATGGCAGTATTATCCTTTGTGGGGTACGCCTCTATCCATTTACTGAAAGCACATACCACCACCAAGACATACTTTAAATTGTTGCAGTGTTCAAGCTGAATATAATCCATTTGTAGAACTTTGAAAGGTGCAGTTGTTGTAGCAAACCCTCCCGCAGGAGTTTGTGTCCCTTTTCCATGATTGTATTTTAAACAGATCAAACAAGACTGTACTACTCTCTTAGCTGTACTGGAAATGTCTGGATCCTCCCAAACTTGCGTAAGCAACTTTGTTATTGTTGAAGCCCCAACATGTGCCAGCCCATGTGCTATCTGAACCATAGGTTGTACAAAAGCTATAGGCAATTTCCATTTATCCATCTGCTTATTCCACCAACAGCCCTCATCATCCAATTCTCCTTCTTCAGACCATTGCTCACGTTCTTTCACAGAAGCAGATTTCTGTGTATCTAATATGTCTTGTCTAGCATTATGCCAACGTTCAGCTTGTGACTTCACTACATACATAGAATAATAAATCGCAGTCTCACGTGCTACGCGGTCCGCAAGGGCATTACCTTGCCCTATCTTATCGGTCACTCTCTTGTGTGCACTACATTTCACAATAGCTATTTTCTTTGGATATGTCAATGCAGTCAAGAGGTTATGCAATAATTCTCTGTGCATTATCTGCATCCCGTGGGATGTGAGAAACCCTCTCTCCTTCCAAAGCAAACCAAAATCATGAGCCACTCCAAAAGCATAGCGGCTGTCTGTATAAATGTTCACACATAATTCAGTACTAAGCTCACATGCTCGTGTCAAAGTTATTAGTTCAGCTGCTTGAGCTGACTTCTGTGGTATACGAGCTTTCTCCACTACCGTGTGTGTTGTGGTGATTACATATGCAGCTGAGGTCGTACTGTCGGGCAACTTCAAACAAGACCCATCAACCCACAATTCCCCATCTTCATCTGGAAGGGGCGTATCTTGCAAATCAATACGACCCTTTGTCTGTTCTTCGGTAAGGAATATACAATCATGTGTTTGTTGTGACTGAGGCTGAGTCACCGGATATGGCAACAAAGTGGCTGGAATTTGTGTTGCACATCTCTTCAGTGTAGTGTGAGGAGCCAGCAATGTCAATTCATATCCTGTCAGGCGAGCGCTAGTTAAATGTTGCGTCTTTGTTTGATTTAAAAGAGCATCAACCGCATGGGGTACTAACACCAACAGTTTATGTGACAAAACTATCCCTTCACTCTGACGTATTGACACAGCTGTTGCGGCAACTGAACGAAAACACCCAGGCAACCAGGATCTGTCCATGGGAGGGGCATTGGAGTATCTTTAGTCAAAAGTGCTAGCAAAGGTTTGACAATGTGTGAAAACCCTAATATAAATTGCGTACAAAAAGAAGTAAGACCAAGGAATGCACGAACATCTTTCTGAGTAGAGGGTACTGGTGTGTCTAAAATTGCTTGAATACGATCTGATGTAAGTGCACGGCCCTCCTTAGACAAAAATTGACCTAAATAGGTTACCTTTGGTCTACAATATTGCAATTTCTTTCGTGACACTTTATGATGGTTGTAGAAAAGTACCATCTTGCCTGGCATGTTACCCCCATATTTCACTGTATATATGTTGTTTTAGTATATGTGTCACTGGGACCATGCCAGCCAGGGCCCCAGTGCTCATAAGTGTGCCCTGTATGTGTTCCCTGTGTGATGACTAACTGTCTCACTGAGGCTCTGCTAACCAGAACCTCAGTGGTTATGCTCTCTCTGCTTTCTAAATTCTCACTAACAGGCTAGTGACCAATTTCACCAATTCACATTGGCATACTGGAACACCCTTATAATTCCCTAGTATATGGTACTGAGGTACCCAGGGTATTGGGGTTCCAGGAGATCCCTATGGGCTGCAGCATTTCTTTTGCCACCCATAGGGAGCTCTGACAATTTTTACACAGGCCTGCCACTAAAGCCTGAGTGAAATTACATCCACGTTATTTCACAGCCATTTACCACTGCACTTAAGTAACTTATAAGTCACCCATATGTCTAACCTTTACCTGGTAAAGGTTGGGTGCTAAGTTACTTAGTGTGTGGGCACCCTGGCACTAGCCAAGGTGCCCCCACATTGTTCAGGGCAAATTCCCTGGACTTTGTGAGTGCGGGGACACCATTTAATGCGTGCACTATACATAGGTCACTACCTATGTATAGCGTCACAATGGTAACTCCGAACATGGCCATGTAACATGTCTAAGATCATGGAATTGTCACCCCAATGCCATTCTGGCATTGGGGAGACAATTCCATGATCCCCTGAGTCTCTAGCACAGACCCGGGTACTGCCAAACTACCTTTCCCGGGGTTTCACTGCAGCTGCTGCTGCTGCCAACCCCTCAAGGGTAGGTCGCTCCCCCTTCCGCTGCAGCTCCTCCAGGTTCCTGAGTTCCTGAGACCCACCTCACAGTAAGTACCCCCCACCTCCCAGCCCCTCGCCCTGCCCCGCGCTACTCACCCTCTCTCCTGCTCCTGCTTCTTTTCCTCCTCTCTGTCTCTTCCTCCTCGCTCCTCCTCTGCAATCTTCTTCTGTACTCTTCTTTTCCCCGTCTTCTCTCTTCGTCTGTGTGCTCCTCAGCCTCTCCTGTCGCCTCTCTTCTTCCTCATCTTGCTCTGTGGTCTTCTGCCTTCTGCTCTTCGTCTTCTGTATCTTCTTTGTTGATCTTCTGTTCGTCTGCTCTTCTGCCTCTTCGTCCCCTGCATCTTCCTCTGTGTTCTTCTGTTCTTCTGTGTTCTTCTCTTCTGTTCTTCTGTGTTCTTCTCTTCTGTTCTTCTGTGTTCTTCCGGTCTTCTGTGTTCTTCCGGTCTTCTGTGTTCTTCTCTTCTGTTCTTCTGTGTTGTTCTCTTCTGTTCTTCTGTGTTCTTCTCTTCTGTTCTTCTGTGTTCTTCCGGTCTTCTGTGTTCTTCTCTTCTGTTCTTCTGTGTTCTTCTCTTCTGTTCTTCTGTGTTCTTCCGGTCTTCTGTGTTCTTCCGGTCTTCTGTGTTCTTCTCTTCTGTTCTTCTGTGTTCTTCTCTTCTGTTCTTCTGTGTTCTTCTGTTCTTCTGTGTTCTTCCGGTCTTCTGTGCTCTTCTCTTCTGTTCTTCTGTGTTCTTCCGGTCTTCTGTGTTCTTCCGGTCTTCTGTGTTCTTCTCTTCTGTTCTTCTGTGTTCTTCTCTTCTGTTCTTCTGTGTTCTTCTGTTCTTCTGTGTTCTTCCGGTCTTCTGTGTTCTTCTCTTCTGTTCTTCTGTGTTCTTCTGTTCTTCTGTGTTCTTCCAGTCTTCTGTGCTCTTCGCTTCTTCTGTTCTTCGGTCTTCTCCGACCCCTGTCTCTTCCCGCCCCTGTCTCTGCCCTCCTGCTCCTGCCTCATCCCCCTCTATCTCTCCACCTATCTCTCACTATCACCCACATCTACCCTTTCGCCACCTGACTCCCTCACTCCTCTACCTATCTCTCCATCTAACTCCCTCACTGACCCCCTCCTCATATATACCTATTTTTCTATCTCTCCACCTATCTCTTCATCTATCTATTTCCTTATCTCTCCCCCCGTCCCGACACCCCCTCTGTTACCTATCTCCCTATCCTCTCACTCCACCTCTCACCCTCACCCACCTCTACCACCCCCCCTTCCCTATCTTTTCAACCCTACTCCTATCTCTCTCCCAAATCTCCTAAAACTCCTAACACTCACCCCCCTCCACCCTTAAACCCCCCTCCCCCAGCTCTTCTCACTCTACCTGTCCCCCCTCCCTCGCGCTTTCCCGCCGCGACCTCCTGCACGCCCCCGCCCCCCAGCTCCCATTCGCCCCAGCTGACCCCTCCCCCCCTCCCTCTTATGGCGGCGACTGCGCAGCGGGCGTGCCGCTGGAGCGCCGGAGGCGTGTCAGTGGCAAGCCCGTCTGCGCCCGTCCGCGCCTGGCCCGCACCCAGCGCCACGACCCCTGGTCCCCAGCCCTCCCCTACCCCGCTGACCCGCTATGACCCCACCACCCTCCACGCCCTCAACCCCGGGCGCTCCAACACCTGCTTCCAAGCCCACCCCAAGCGCACCCATGGACATTTCGCCTGTAACTCCTGCAAACGCATCTTCCACCACGCAACTACCACGACCACCAGCCCACGCGCCATCAACCACCTCAAGTGCATCCTGGTCAACGCGCGCTCTGTCCACAAGCACGCCGTTGAACTCTGGGACGTCGCCTTCATCACGGAAACCTGGATGAACGCCTCATCAGCTCCAGACATCGCCACTGCCATCCCCGAAGGCTACAAGATCTCCAGAAAAGACCGCACCAACCAAGTAGGAGGAGGTATCGCCATCGTCTTCAAAGACTCCATCAGCGTCACCACTTCCACCGAAGACACCCCTCTCGCCGCTGAACATCTGCATTTTCAAATTCGCACCGACCCCAGGACCACCCTCAGAGGATCGCTCGTCTACCGACCCCCCGGACCGCGCACCCCTTTCAGCGACGCCACCGCCGACTTCATCTCCCCGCACGCCCTCGCCTCGCCGGACTACATCCTCCTAGGCGACCTCAACTTCCATCTGGAACAGAACAACGACCCCAACACCACCGCCCTGCTCGACAACCTCGCCAACCTCGGCCTCAAGCAACTGGTGAACACCGCCACCCACATCGCCGGACACACGCTTGACCATATCTTCTCCGCCAGCAAACACATCTTCTTCAGCCACACCTTCGCTCTACACTGGACCGACCACAGCTGTGTCCACTTCACATTCCGACGCGAGACCCGCCACCTCCGCACTCAACCCATCCCTCGTCGACAGTGGAACAAGATCCCCGAAGAGCAACTCTT
Organism: Pleurodeles waltl; assembly: GCF_031143425.1. NCBI lineage: Eukaryota > Metazoa > Chordata > Amphibia > Caudata > Salamandridae > Pleurodeles > Pleurodeles waltl. The sequence continues at coordinate 8,159,333 of NC_090438.1, read as the reverse complement.
CTCCGCACTCGCCGCCAACCAACCCACCCTCACCACCGACCCCAACGACGCAGCCCTCAGCCTCACAAACTGGATCTCCAACTGCGCAGACAACCTTGCTCCCCTCAAACGCACGCATCGACAGACCAACACCAAAAAACCTCTCTGGTTCTCTGACACCCTCAAAGAATCAAAGAAAACTTGTCGCACCCTCGAGAAGGCCTGGCGCAAGGACCACACCGCTGACAACATGACCACCCTCAAGAACGCTACCCGCGAACACCACCACCTGATCCGCGCTGCCAAAAGGAACTTTTTCACCGACAGACTGGACAGAAACAGCCACAACAGCAGAGAACTCTTCAGCATCATCAAGGAGTTCTCCAACCCCAACGCCAACGCCGTCGCGCCCTCACAGGATTTGTGCAAATCCCTCGCCACCTTCTTCCATCGCAAGATCAGCGACCTCCACGACAGCTTCGGACACCAGACCCAACCAAACACCACCGAACCCGCACCCCCGGCCATCACCCTCAACAACTGGACCCACATCAACACTGAAGAAACCAAATCCATCATGAACTCTATCCACTCCGGCGCCCCCTCGGACCCCTGCCCTCACTTCATCTTTAATAAAGCCGACGACATCATCGCCCCGCACCTCCAGGCCGTCATCAACTCTTCTTTTTCTTCTGCTACCTTCCCCGAATGCTGGAAACACGCCGAAGTCAACGCCCTACTAAAGAAACCTACGGCTGACCCGAGCGACCTGAAAAACTTCCGCCCCATCTCTCTCCTGCCTTTCCCAGCCAAGGTAATAGAGAAGACCGTCAACAAACAGCTGACCACCTTCCTGGAAAACAACAACCTGCTCGACCCTTCACAAACCGGATTCCGAACCAACCACAGCACGGAAACCGCCCTCATCCTCCTCGACCTCTCGGCTGCCTTCGACACCGTCTGTCACCGTACCCTAATCACCCGCCTCCGCTTGTAGGAGGCTGGACTGGCTTGTAGTGAGTACCAAGGGGTACTTGCACCTTGCACCAGGCCCAGTTATCCCTTATTAGTGTATAGGGTGTCTAGCAGCTTAGGCTGATAGATAATGGTAGCTTAGCAGAGCAACTTAGGCTGAACTAGGAGACGTGTGAAGCTACTACAGTACCACTTAGTGTCATATGCACAATATCATAAGAAAACACAATACACAGTTATACTAAAAATAAAGGTACTTTATTTTTATGACAATATGCCAAAGTATCTTAGAGTGTACCCTCAGTGAGAGGATAGGAAATATACACAAGATATATATACACAATAGCAAAAAATATGCAGTATAGTCTTAGAAAACAGTGCAAACAATGTATAGTTACAATAGGATGCAATGGGGAAACATAGGGATAGGGGCAACACAAACCATATACTCCAGAAGTGGAATGCGAACCACGAATGGACCCCAAACCTATGTGACCTTGTAGAGGGTCGCTGGGACTATTAGAAAATAGTGAGAGTTAGAAAAATAACCCTCCCCAAGACCCTGAAAAGTGAGTGCAAAGTGCACCAAAGTTCCCCTAAGGACAAAATAGTCGTGTTAGAGGGAGAATGCAAGGAAAACACAAATCAGCAATGCAACAACGATGGATTCCTGTCTGAGGGTACCTGTGGAACAAGGGGACCAAGTCCAAAAGTCACAAGCAGCTCGTAGCTGGGCAGATGCCCAAGAAATGCCAGCGGTTGGTGCAAAGAAGCTCTTACTAGGCTGAAGAGCTGTGAATACTGCAGGAACGACAAGGGCTAGAGACTTCCCCTTTGGAGGATGGATCCCCCACGCCTTGGAGAGTCGTGCAGAAGTGTTTTCCCGCCGGATGGACGCCAACAAGCCTTGCTACACGCAAATCGTGCGTTTGGCGTTTTTGGACGCTACTGGGGCCCAGGAGGGACCAGAAGGTCGCAAATTGGACCTGCAGAGAGAGGGGACGTCGAGCAAGACAAAGAGCCCTCACTGAAGCAGGTAGTACCCGGAGAAGTGCCAGAAACAGGCACTACGAGGATGCGTGAAACGGTGCTCGCCGAAGTTGCACAAAGGAGTCCCACGTCGCCGGAGACCAACTTAGAAAGTCGTGCAATGCAGGTTAGAGTGCCGTGGACCCAGGCTTGGCTGTGCACACAGGATTTCCGCCGGAAGTGCACAGGGGCCGGAGAAGCTTGCAAAGTCGCGGTTCCCAGCAATGCAGCCCAGCGAGGTGAGGCAAGGACTTACCTCCACCAAACTTGGGCTGAAGAGTCACTGGACTGTGGGGGTCACTTGGACAGTGTCGCTGGATTCGAGGGACCTCGCTCGTCGTGCTGAGAGGAGACCCAAGGGACCGGTAATGCAGCTTTTTGGTGCCTGCGGTTGCAGGGGGAAGATTCCGTCGACCCACGGGAGATTTCTTCGGAGTTTCTGGTGCAGAGAGGAGGCAGACTACCCCCACAGCATGCACAAGCAGGAAAACAGTCGAGAAGGCGGCAGGATCAGCGTTACAGAGTTGCAGTAGTTGTCTTTGCTACTATGTTGCAGGTTTGCAGGCTTCCAGCGCGGTCAGCGGTCGATTCCTTATCAGAAGGTGAAGAGAGAGATGCAGAGGAACTCGGCTGAGCTCATGCATTCGTTATCTAGAGTTTCCCCAGAGACAGAGACCCTAAATAGCCAGAAAAGAGGGTTTGGCTACCTAGGAGAGAGGATAGGCTACTAACACCTGAAGGAGCCTATCAGCAGGAGTCTCTGACGTCACCTGGTGGCACTGGCCACTCAGAGCAGTCCAGTGTGCCAGCAGCACCTCTGTTTCCAAGATGGCAGAGGTCTGGAGCACACTGGAGGAGCTCTGGACACCTCCCAGGGGAGGTGCAGGTCAGGGGAGTGGTCACTCCCCTTTCCTTTGTCCAGTTTCGCGCCAGAGCAGGGGCTAAGGGGTCCCTGAACCGGTGTAGACTGGCTTATGCAGAATTGGGCACCTCTGTGCCCAACAAAGCATTTCCAGAGGCTGGGGGAGGCTACTCCTCCCCTGCCTTCACACCATTTTCCAAAGGGAGAGGGTGTCACACCCTCTCTCAGAGGAAGTTCTTTGTTCTGCCATCCTGGGCCAGGCCTGGCTGGACCCCAGGAGGGCAGCTGCCTGTCTGAGGGGTTGGCAGCAGCAGCAGCTGCAGTGAAACCCCAGGAAGGGCAGTCTGGCAGTACCAGGGTCTGTGCTACAGACCACTGGGATCATGGAATTGTACCAACAATGCCAGGATGGCATAGAGGGGGCAATTCCATGATCATAGACATGTTACATGGCCATATTCGGAGTTACCATGGTGAAGCTACATATAGGTAGTGACCTATATGTAGTGCACGCGTGTAATGGTGTCCCCGCACTCACAAAGTTCAGTGAATTGGCTCTGAACAATGTGGGGGCACCTTGGCTAGTGCCAGGGTGTCCTTACACTAAGTAACTTTGCACCTAACCTTTACCAGGTAAAGGTTAGACATATAGGTGACTTATAAGTTACTTAAGTGCAGTGTAAAATGGCTGTGAAATAACGTGGACGTTATTTCACTCAGGCTGCAGTGGCAGGCCTGTGTAAGATTTGTCAGAGCTCCCTATGGGTGGCAAAAGAAATGCTGCAGCCCATAGGGATCTCCTGGAACCCCAATACCCTGGGTACCTCAGTACCATATACTAGGGAATTATAAGGGTGTTCCAGTAAGCCAATGTAAATTGGTAAAAATGGTCACTAGCCTGTTAGTGACAATTTGAAAGTAATGAGAGAGCATAACCACTGAGGTTCTGGTTAGCAGAGCCTCAGTGAGACAGTTAGGCACCACACAGGGAACATATACATGCACACCTATGAGCACTGGGGCCCTGTGTGACAGGGTCCCAGTGACACATACATATAGGCCACAAACCTATGAGCACTGGGGTCCTGACTAGCAGGATCCCAGTGACACATAACAACCATACTGAAAACATAGTGTTTTCACTATGAGCACTGAGGCCTAGCCATCAGGATCCCAGTGAGACAGTGAAAACAGTGACAAACATCCTGACATACACTCACAAACAGGCCAAAAGTGGGGGTAACAAGGCTAGAAAGAGGCTACCTTCTCACACAACCCCCCCCCAAACGAAGGACAATAAGGCTAACCTTGGCCAGTTGAGACTTTATTGTCTAAGTGGTGATAAGTAGAGAGTAGCTCTGCAATAGACTGGTTACTCCCTTTATCATCCACTATATGGTTACTTCCCTGTGGGGATGTAAACCACCCTGTTTGAAGTTTTTTAGCTAAGCAACAATGTGAAGATGTATTTTCAGAGTTTCTATCAGTAAGTTTTAGTTTAGAGCAGTGGGAATTGTCCACTGAACCTATTTGTAGTGATGGAAATGCCAGACAGGGATGCTGTCTCAGAAAAGCCATAGCTGGGCAAAAACTTTGTCCATATGGCTGGAAGAGAGAACAGGGATGCTGTTTCTCTTGGGTTGGAGCAGGGCAGGGATGCTGTCCTATCAGCTCCACACTAGGGCAGGGATGCTGTCCTAAGTGTTGTGAGGCAGTGCAGAGTTTCTGCACTAAAGTTTCTCTGGGAGGGTTGGAGGGATGCTCCATGTTAACTAAAATGGTGCTCTTTTTCTCACCAATGTTAGTTATCCCACAGAGAGGTACTTCCACCTCAGGGAGTCCAGCTTTGCCAGCTGATGATTCCCTTGGAACAGGTGCCACCCCAGGAGAGGATTCTCCCACCACAGGAATAGTATCCTGAATGGTAGGGTGGTTAGGGGATACTGTGATACCCTTTTTACCTGTTGATGGAGAGGGATCCTGAGTTTTCAGGCCTTCTCTCCTTTGCTTTTTCATTTCACTTGAAATGAGAGGGAACAATTCCTCAGGGATGCCCAGCATGGCTGCATGGGCATAAAACTCTACATCAGCCCAACCTGAGGCCTCTAGGTCATTACCTAAGAGACAGTCTACAGGTAAGCTAGGTGATACCACCACCTGCTTAGGGCCAGTAACTCCACCCCAACTAAACTGAATTATAGCTAAGGGAAGAAACTTAGTGGAGTTATGGACATCAATAATCTTATATTGTTGTCCAATGATGTGTTGTTCAGGAGGCACTAGGTTTTCAGTCACCAAAGTGAAACTGGCACCTGTGTCCCTGTAGGCCAAGGCCTCAACACCATTTATTGAAACTGTCTGCCTGTACTTATCCATTGTAAGGGGACAAGCAGCCAGTGTGGCAAGGCCAGTGCCACTAGGTGTGACAGAAACTGTCTTGGGACTGATGACATCAGTTTCCACTATGGACCCATAAGTGAACCCAACTACACCCTTTGCTTGACTGTTGCCAGCAGTCCCACCACTAGTACCACTACTGCTAGGGGCACTAGAGCTTGATGTATTAGTGGTGGTAGGCTCAGGGGGTTTACCTGGACAGGACTTATCCCCTGGCCTATGGCCTCTGTTTTTACACACAAAGCACCAAGGCTTTTTAATGTGTGCAGGTTGGGAAGAAGAGGAAGAATTTGTTTTATCCCCACCCTCTGAAGAGTGTTTAAGATTTGAAGTGGGATCTTTGGTTTTACCCTTATCCCCATGCTTATCTTGAGATTTTTCACCATCTTTCTTCTTATTGCCATCTTTGTCACCCCCTGTATGAACTTTTCTGTTCACCCTTGTTCTGACCCATTTGTCTGCCTTCTTTCCCAATTCTTGGGGAGAGGTCAGATCAGAGTCTACCAGGTACTGGTGCAACAAATCAGACACACAATTATTAAGTATATGCTCTCTCAGGATTGTGTTATACAGGCTTTCATAATCAGTAACTTTACTGCCATGTAACCACCCCTCCAAGGCCTTCACTGAATGGTCAATGAAATCAACCCAGTCTTGTGAAGACTCCTTTTTGGTCTCTCTGAACTTTATCCTGTACTGTTCAGTGGTTAAGCCATAACCATCCAGGAGTGCATTCTTAAGAACTGTAAAATTATTGGCATCATTTTCTTTCACTGTAAGGAGCCTATCCCTACCTTTTCCACTAAATGATAGCCATAGGATAGCAGCCCACTGCTTTTGAGGGACATCCTGTACAGCACAGGCCCTCTCAAGTGCAGCAAACCACTTGTTAATGTCATCCCCCTCCTTATAAGGGGGAACTATCTTGTGTAGATTCCTGGAATCATGCTCTTTTGCAGGATGACTATGGGGAATACTGCTGCTGCCACCATGGGTATCTAAACCCAACTTCTGTCTTTCCCTCTCTATTTCTAAAGACTGTCTATCCAAATCCAGCTGTTGCTTCTTGAGCTTCAGTCTGGTTTGTTCCACTCTCAATCTATTGAGCTCCCTTTCTAACAATCTGTCATCAGGGTGGGTGGGAGGGACATTTCTAGATACAGAGGTATGATGGGAATGAACAGAAGGAGACCTGTCCCTTACAGAGGGCACCCTAACAGCTTGGCTACCAGCATAATGTGAGATCACATCATCAGTATGGTGTGATTCAACCTCTGTACCAACTATGCTAGACTGTCTAGTAATGGGCAGGTTGAGAAGTTTCTTTCCTGAACCTTTTCCTGGGGGAGTCCCTGGATCAGATTGAGAACCATTAGCTATTTTTTCTACAGATTGGGCACTTATGGCCTTATCCTGTACTCTAAGCATATTAATTAACAGTTCTAAGGAAGGATTCTTCCCTACACTCAAACCTCTCTCTATGCAGAGACTCCTTGCTCCTTTCCAGCTAAGGTGATCATATGCAAGTTTGGACAGTTCAACATTTTTTCCTGTGCCAGACATTTTTTAGAGAGAGTTAAAGTGATAGAAAAAGAGAAAAAAGTTTTCAGAACTTTTTGGAAAGACAGAAAAAACTTTTTAAACTTTTAAGAACTTTTTGAAAGTTTAGAAGTACTTTTCAGCACTTAGAAAAGAGTGAAAAGAGGAAATGCAAAACTTTTTGGCTATGTGTATATACACTGACCTTGTTTTGTATATTTTTCTCTTATGAAAAGTACAATGACAAGATGACAAGAGTGGTAAGTAGTCTCAAGCACTTATCCCACCACTGCACAACCAATGTAGGAGGCTGGACTGGCTTGTAGTGAGTACCAAGGGGTACTTGCACCTTGCACCAGGCCCAGTTATCCCTTATTAGTGTATAGGGTGTCTAGCAGCTTAGGCTGATAGATAATGGTAGCTTAGCAGAGCAACTTAGGCTGAACTAGGAGACGTGTGAAGCTACTACAGTACCACTTAGTGTCATATGCACAATATCATAAGAAAACACAATACACAGTTATACTAAAAATAAAGGTACTTTATTTTTATGACAATATGCCAAAGTATCTTAGAGTGTACCCTCAGTGAGAGGATAGGAAATATACACAAGATATATATACACAATAGCAAAAAATATGCAGTATAGTCTTAGAAAACAGTGCAAACAATGTATAGTTACAATAGGATGCAATGGGGAAACATAGGGATAGGGGCAACACAAACCATATACTCCAGAAGTGGAATGCGAACCACGAATGGACCCCAAACCTATGTGACCTTGTAGAGGGTCGCTGGGACTATTAGAAAATAGTGAGAGTTAGAAAAATAACCCTCCCCAAGACCCTGAAAAGTGAGTGCAAAGTGCACCAAAGTTCCCCTAAGGACAAAATAGTCGTGTTAGAGGGAGAATGCAAGGAAAACACAAATCAGCAATGCAACAACGATGGATTCCTGTCTGAGGGTACCTGTGGAACAAGGGGACCAAGTCCAAAAGTCACAAGCAGCTCGTAGCTGGGCAGATGCCCAAGAAATGCCAGCGGTTGGTGCAAAGAAGCTCTTACTAGGCTGAAGAGCTGTGAATACTGCAGGAACGACAAGGGCTAGAGACTTCCCCTTTGGAGGATGGATCCCCCACGCCTTGGAGAGTCGTGCAGAAGTGTTTTCCCGCCGGATGGACGCCAACAAGCCTTGCTACACGCAAATCGTGCGTTTGGCGTTTTTGGACGCTACTGGGGCCCAGGAGGGACCAGAAGGTCGCAAATTGGACCTGCAGAGAGAGGGGACGTCGAGCAAGACAAAGAGCCCTCACTGAAGCAGGTAGTACCCGGAGAAGTGCCAGAAACAGGCACTACGAGGATGCGTGAAACGGTGCTCGCCGAAGTTGCACAAAGGAGTCCCACGTCGCCGGAGACCAACTTAGAAAGTCGTGCAATGCAGGTTAGAGTGCCGTGGACCCAGGCTTGGCTGTGCACACAGGATTTCCGCCGGAAGTGCACAGGGGCCGGAGAAGCTTGCAAAGTCGCGGTTCCCAGCAATGCAGCCCAGCGAGGTGAGGCAAGGACTTACCTCCACCAAACTTGGGCTGAAGAGTCACTGGACTGTGGGGGTCACTTGGACAGTGTCGCTGGATTCGAGGGACCTCGCTCGTCGTGCTGAGAGGAGACCCAAGGGACCGGTAATGCAGCTTTTTGGTGCCTGCGGTTGCAGGGGGAAGATTCCGTCGACCCACGGGAGATTTCTTCGGAGCTTCTGGTGCAGAGAGGAGGCAGACTACCCCCACAGCATGCACAAGCAGGAAAACAGTCGAGAAGGCGGCAGGATCAGCGTTACAGAGTTGCAGTAGTTGTCTTTGCTACTATGTTGCAGGTTTGCAGGCTTCCAGCGCGGTCAGCGGTCGATTCCTTATCAGAAGGTGAAGAGAGAGATGCAGAGGAACTCGGCTGAGCTCATGCATTCGTTATCTAGAGTTTCCCCAGAGACAGAGACCCTAAATAGCCAGAAAAGAGGGTTTGGCTACCTAGGAGAGAGGATAGGCTACTAACACCTGAAGGAGCCTATCAGCAGGAGTCTCTGACGTCACCTGGTGGCACTGGCCACTCAGAGCAGTCCAGTGTGCCAGCAGCACCTCTGTTTCCAAGATGGCAGAGGTCTGGAGCACACTGGAGGAGCTCTGGACACCTCCCAGGGGAGGTGCAGGTCAGGGGAGTGGTCACTCCCCTTTCCTTTGTCCAGTTTCGCGCCAGAGCAGGGGCTAAGGGGTCCCTGAACCGGTGTAGACTGGCTTATGCAGAATTGGGCACCTCTGTGCCCAACAAAGCATTTCCAGAGGCTGGGGGAGGCTACTCCTCCCCTGCCTTCACACCATTTTCCAAAGGGAGAGGGTGTCACACCCTCTCTCAGAGGAAGTTCTTTGTTCTGCCATCCTGGGCCAGGCCTGGCTGGACCCCAGGAGGGCAGCTGCCTGTCTGAGGGGTTGGCAGCAGCAGCAGCTGCAGTGAAACCCCAGGAAGGGCAGTCTGGCAGTACCAGGGTCTGTGCTACAGACCACTGGGATCATGGAATTGTACCAACAATGCCAGGATGGCATAGAGGGGGCAATTCCATGATCATAGACATGTTACATGGCCATATTCGGAGTTACCATGGTGAAGCTACATATAGGTAGTGACCTATATGTAGTGCACGCGTGTAATGGTGTCCCCGCACTCACAAAGTTCAGTGAATTGGCTCTGAACAATGTGGGGGCACCTTGGCTAGTGCCAGGGTGTCCTTACACTAAGTAACTTTGCACCTAACCTTTACCAGGTAAAGGTTAGACATATAGGTGACTTATAAGTTACTTAAGTGCAGTGTAAAATGGCTGTGAAATAACGTGGACGTTATTTCACTCAGGCTGCAGTGGCAGGCCTGTGTAAGATTTGTCAGAGCTCCCTATGGGTGGCAAAAGAAATGCTGCAGCCCATAGGGATCTCCTGGAACCCCAATACCCTGGGTACCTCAGTACCATATACTAGGGAATTATAAGGGTGTTCCAGTAAGCCAATGTAAATTGGTAAAAATGGTCACTAGCCTGTTAGTGACAATTTGAAAGTAATGAGAGAGCATAACCACTGAGGTTCTGGTTAGCAGAGCCTCAGTGAGACAGTTAGGCACCACACAGGGAACATATACATGCACACCTATGAGCACTGGGGCCCTGTGTGACAGGGTCCCAGTGACACATACATATAGGCCACAAACCTATGAGCACTGGGGTCCTGACTAGCAGGATCCCAGTGACACATAACAACCATACTGAAAACATAGTGTTTTCACTATGAGCACTGAGGCCTAGCCATCAGGATCCCAGTGAGACAGTGAAAACAGTGACAAACATCCTGACATACACTCACAAACAGGCCAAAAGTGGGGGTAACAAGGCTAGAAAGAGGCTACCTTCTCACACCGCTCCACCGGGATCCAAGGCCAGGCCTTGGACTGGATCTCCTCCTTCCTCTCAAACCGTTCCCAAAGAGTTTACCTCCCTCCGTTTCGCTCAGACCCCACCGAGATCATCTGCGGCGTACCTCAAGGCTCATCGCTCAGCCCGACACTCTTCAATGTCTACATGAGCCCCCTCGCCACCATCGTACGCAAGCACGACATCATCATCACCTACTACGCCGACGACACCCAACTTATAATCTCCCTCACCAAGGACCCCACCAGCGCCAAGACCAACATACAAGAGGGTATGAAGGAAGTCGCAGATTGGATGAGGCTCAGCCGCCTAAAGCTGAACTCTGAAAAAACGGAAGTCCTCATCCTCCGCAACACCCGTCCGCCTGGGACGACTCCTGGTGGCCCACGGCCCTCGGCACCGCACCGACCCCCACAGACCACGCCCGCAACCTCGGCTTCATCTTGGACCCTCTCCTCACCATGACCAAGCAAGTCAACACCGTGTCCTCCGCCTGCTTCCTCATCCTCCGCATGCTCCGCAAGATCTTCCGCTGGATCCCCGCCGACACTAGAAAAACCGTGACCCACGCCCTCGTCACGAGCCGCCTGGACTACGGCAACACCCTCTACGCTGGGACCACAGCCAAACTCCAAAATCACCTGCAACGCATCCAAAACGCCTCGGCCCGCATCATCCTCGACGTACCCCGCAACAGCCACATCTCCGCACACCTGAGACACCTGCATTGGCTCCCAGTCAGCAAAAGGATCACCTTTCGACTTCTCACCCACGCACACAGAGCCCTCCATAACAAGGGACCGGAATACCTCAACTGACACCTCAGCTTCTACGTCCCCACCCGCCTCCTCCGTTCCTCTGGCCTCGCGCTCGCTGCCGTCCCTCGCATCCGCCACTCCACGGCGGGTGGGAGATCTTTCTCCTTCCTGGCGGCCAAGACCTGGAACTCCCTCCCCACCAGCCTCAGGACCACCCAGGACCACTCCGCATTCCGGAGACTCCTAAAAACCTGGCTTTACGAGCAGCAGTAACCCCCCCTTTCCCCTAGCGCCTTGAGACCCGCACGGGTGAGTAGCGCGCTTTATAAATGTTAATGATTTGATTTGATTTGATTCAGACAAGTTTCTGCCCTCCTGGGGTCCAGCCAGGCCTGGCCCAGGAAGGCAGAACAAAGGACTTCCTCAGAGAGAGGGTGTTACACCCTCTCCCTTTGGAAAAAGGTGTCAGGGCTGGGGAGGAGTAGCCTCCCCCAGCCTCTGGAAATGCTTTGATGGGCACAGATGGTGCCCATCTCTGCATAAGCCAGTCTACACCGGTTCAGGGATCCCCCAGCCCCGCTCTGGCACGAAACTGGACAAAGGAAAAGGGAGTGACCACTCCCCTGACCTGCACCTCCCAGGGGAGGTGCCCAGCGCTCCTCCAGTGTGCTCCAGACCTCTGCCATTTTGGAAACAGAGGTGCTGCTGGCACACTGGACTGCTCTGAGTGAACATGGCCAGTAGGTGACGTCAGAGACTCTTTCTGATAGGCTCTTACCTGTGTTGCTAGCCTATCCTCCTTCCTAGGTAGCCAAACCTCCTTTTCTGGTTATTTAGGATCTCTGCTTGGGGAATTCTTTAGATACCGAATGCAAGAGCTCACCAGAGTTCCTCTGCATCTCTCTCTTCACCTTCTGCCAAAGGATCGACCGCTGACTGCTCAGGACGCCTGCAAAACCGCAACAAAGTAGCAAAGACGACTACTGCATCCTTGTGTTGCTTCTCCTGCTGCTTTCTCGCCTGTTTCCTGGTGGTGCATGCTCTGGGGGTAGCCTGCCTCCTTCTTGCACCAGGAGCTCTGAAGAAATCTCCCGTGGGACGATGGACTCCTCCTCCTGCAACCGCAGGCAACAAAAAACAGGTCCTCTGGGTCCCCTCTCAGCACAACGAGCGTGGTCCCTGGAACTCAGCAACTCTGTCCAAGTGACTCCCACAGTCCAGTGACTCCTCAGTCCAAGTCTGGTGGAGGTAAGTCCTTGCCTCCCCACGGTAGACTGCATTGCTGGGTACAGCATGATTTGCAGCTGCTCCGGCTCCTGTGCACTCTTCCAGGATTTCCTTCGTGCACATCCAAGCCTGGGTCCTCGACACTCTAACCTGCAGTGCACAACCTTCTGAGTTGTCCTCCGGCGTCGTGGGACTCCCTTTTCTGACTTCGGGTGGACTCCGGTTCACTCCTCTTCCAAGTGCCTGTTCTGGTACTTCTGCGGGTGCTGCCTGCTTCTGTGAGGGCTCCATGACTTGCTGGGCGCCCCCTCTGTCTCCTCATCCAAGTGGCGACATCCTGGTCCCTCCTGGGCCACAGCAGCATCCAAAAACCCCATCCGCGAACCTTGCAGCTAGCAAGGCTTGTTTGCGGTCTTTCTGCATGGGACCACCTCTGCAAGCTTCTTCACGACGTGGGACATCCATCCTCCAAAGGGGAAGTTCCTAGTCCTCTTCGTTCTTGCAGAATCCACAGCTTCTACCATCCTGTGGCAGCTTCTTTGCACCCTCAGCTGGCAGTTCTTGGGCATCTGCCCTCTCTCGACATTGTCGCGACTCTTGGACTTTGTCTCCTTGTTTCACAGGTACTCAGGTCCAGAAATCCACTTTGGTTGCATTGCTGGTGTTGGTCTTCCTTGCAGAATTCCCCTATCACGACTTCTGTGCTCTCTGGGGAATATAGGTGCACTTTACACCTACTTTTCAGGGTCTCGGGGTGGGCTATTTTTCTAACCCTCACTGTTTTCTTACAGTCCCAGCGACCCTCTACAAGCTCACATAGGTTTGGGGTCCATTCGTGGTTCGCATTCCACTTTCGGAGTATATGGTTTGTGTTGCCCCTATACCTATGTGCTCCGATTGCAATCTACTGTAACTTTACATTGCTTGCATTACTTCCTTTTGCTATTACTGCATATTTTTGGTATTGTGTACATATATCTTGTGTATATTTGGCATCCTCATACTGAGGGCACTCACTGAGATACTTTTGGCATATTGTCATAAAAATAAAGTACCTTCATTTTTAGTATATCTGTGTATTGTGTTTTCTTATGATATTGTGCACATGACACCAGTGGTATAGTAGGAGCTTTGCATGTCTCCTAGTTCAGCCTAAGCTGCTCTGCTATAGCTACCTTCTACCAGCCTAAGCTGCTAGAAACACCTCTCTACACTAATAAGGGATAACTGGACCTGGTACAGAGTGTCAGTACCCCTTGGTACCCACTACAAGCCAGGCCAGCCTCCTACAATGGTGTGAAGCAAGAAAAGAAAGTAAGGACAAAGTGCGCTTTTCACATTGCTCAGGGGTATCAGCTGCCAACAAAATATCATTAACATATTGTATGAGAGGCACACCTTCAGGCAAAACAAAAGAATCAAGCTGCTGTTTTAACGCTTGACTATAAATACTAGGACTCTCAGGATAGCCTTGAGGAACTCTGCACAATCTTTATGATCATTTATTCACAGTAAAACCAAACAAATATCGGCTGTCACAATGAATAGGGATCGAAAAGAAAGCATTCTTCAAGTCTATCACAGAGAACGTAGTTGCTGTTGGGAGAACCAAAGTGAGATGTCAGATACCAAAATATATTGTGGTACCACAATCTTATTCACTTCTCGTAAATCAATAATCAATTGATAAATCCTAGTATCAGTATCCTTTTTCAGAATAGAAAGAATCGGACTGTTACAAACATTATACAGAACTTCCTCAACAACTCCAACTGCAATAAGATCATGCACAATTCGTGTGAGTGCTTCTTTGCCCTCCTGTGACATTTTGTATTGAGGCAAACGTGGCAATACAGCTCCCTCCTTGACACTAATATGTACCGGTGGAATAATCATTTGTCCCACATCAGTATCTGAAGTAGCCCACAAAGTACTAGGGAGTGAAGCCAATGCAATATCCTCTTTAACAAGACAAACTCTTTCCATCACAGGATGATTATCATTCAAAATAACACGCACCCCTTCAGGAGAGCATCGTATTGTAGCTCTGAAATACTTGAGCATATCAAGACCCACAATATTGTCTGGTGTATTTGGAGAAAGCAAAAACGGACATGGAGCAGTAAATTTATCAACATGGAATGCAAGTGGTTGTGACAATGGGCTAGGGAAAGGTGTTCCATCGAAAGCTATCAATGTAATGGTTAAGCCAGACAGGGGAGCTCTTGGAACCAATTGTTTAGACAAGGCACTACGAGTAGCTCCTGTATCAACCAGAAACTGATCAGTAGAACCCAAAACATGTGCTATAACATAGGGACCCCTCGGATCTACTGGAACTTCAACTGATTCCTTAGCCCATCCTAGGCAATCCTATGCATAAGCAGAATCTTGGAAATCAGGCTGCACATAGTTAGACATATGGTATTGGTTCCGTCTATCAAAAGTGTTAAACCCATTCTGCCTTCATACATTAGCATCAAACCTAGCATGATCATTCGTGCTTCTTCTAGGCCCTGAATATCCTGAGCGATTTCTCATTTGTCCCTGACCACGTGAACACTGCTGAACATGTAGTGCTGGACAATCGGCAGCCCAATGCCCAAATTTCTTACAATACGCACAATGATCAGCAGACAAATTCGAACGAGTGTAAGAAGAACCATAAGATCCATGTCCACCTCTATCACTACCTCTAAAAGGCAGACCATAAGCTTGAGCCAACATAACCTTCGTCTTTAATTCTTTAATCTGTTTATCCTCGCTACCTTTTGCTTCTAATTCCTGACGTTCATAATACCGAGCCATAGTCAAAAGAGAAACCGGAGTGGAGGTAGTCCATGAACTTTCACTAGCTTTTAGATGACTAGCTATTCCTGGTAACAGATTTGCGACATATTTATCGGCGAACAAATGTCTGCCCGTATCATCTGACAATAACTGGCCGCTAAAATCATGAAATGCTTCTTCAAAGCGTGTAAAGAAATCAGAGACCGATTCATCTGCCTTTTGATTACAAGACGCTAAAACAGTCCAATCTATCTTTTTAGGGGGAATAATCGTTTTTAACGTAACTAATATGGCTGCGGGAAGATCTAGAATCAACTGATACGGCCTTTTCGCAGGTTCCCTATCCCCGTCCATCTGTTCTAAATCTTCCCTTGACGCCCCAAAAGCTACACGATCAACAACTTTACGAACAGTTCTCCACATATCTGGCGATAATATCAATCCGAAAAATAAATCAATGTCAGCCAAAGTCATAGTACAAGAACTAATTGCTCCCTCAACTTCCTCATAAAAGGCGGCTGGATGTTTCCGCTGGTCAGGTGATGCTGTTTTAAGTGCCATTACATCTGCCCTATTCTAAGGAGTATACACCCAATTATAAATAAACTAACCCTTAGCATCAACAGAAGTTTTATCATCACTTGTACCGAATCCTTTAGGAGGAACATACAAAGGCGCGGCCTCCCGCATTGGTTTCGCATGAACTATCATAGTCTTATCTGTTCCGAAGACGGAAGCTTGCACCCCGCCGGTCTGAGATGTCCGTGCAACTACGTCCACGGCCCTTTTCTCCTCTCACAAACGGTCTGCCACAACACATAATTTCACCAAACGCCTGATTGCATCAGCCACCTGGGAGAAAACAAAAAGACCATCATGCATTTGCTTACGATCAGCTGCTACATCATCGGGCTCCAACTCATCAGAATATTTCCGAAATAGTCCAATAACTTCTGTGCCAAATGCATCAGTAAAATATAGCTGCTCCTTTTCCGTCCACCCTTTCATGTTGTCTAAAAGTTCAGAAGCAGAGACAACGCTACGAATTGCTTTACGAGCAATAGATCTAAGCTCAGACACACGGTCAGCCGGCAACATAGAGCGACTGTCTCGTATCTTCTGTTGCTCCATACCAGAGACCTTAGCTAACTTATGAGGGGCAGAAGGAACGACATACGGAGGTGAAGGGCGATCTAGTAACAAAAAATCATTGTGCGGTTTATTAAGGATGGGATAGAGAGGTTGCCGAACAGTGTATAGGCCAGTTACCTGTAATTTACGTTCTTTCTCTTCTATCTCCTTTAAGTCATTTCTTTCTTTCTTTCTCATTTCCAATGCTTTCACATATACATTCTTCCTCTGCTCTTTCTCAAGCAAGGCTTGCTCACGCTTCACTCGTCCACACACTTCTTTCTCCCACATTCGTACACAATCAAACATATCTTGCTTAGACCTTCGCTTACACATACATTGTTCCACACACTCAATCTTTCGCAAATCAAATGACCCATGCATAGGCCAACGTAACTCAGGATCGACACAAGTGTATTTATTCCATAATGTGCTGTACATTATAGAAGAATGTTTAACATACATAGCTCTATTGGGCGTCCCATCTGGGGGGGCGGTTGCGATTCTTCCAGTCTCAAATTGGTACCATTACAAAAGCAACACATCCTACAAAGTGCGCTAAAAACAGGCATGCCAAAAATAGTGCAGAATATGCAGTATTATAATCAAAGTAGCACTTAAGGTGGCGTTCAAATCAAAATTAAATTGGAGAAAACTCTCCTAATTACCTGCCTATATAAATTGTAATTTCTATATCAATACAAAGGACACAAATTGACTAGTCACCCAAAGCACGAGAGCCACAGTAAGTGGTGCTAAACTCCATTACCAAACAAAGGCATTAAAAACCCACAGCAAGTGCCGTAAAACGGCTCTTACCAATCACAGGGCGTCCAGGTTCCAACTGCCAAGTTCTAAAATCGACCAAATGGGCACAGCATGACGAATGAAAAAAAAGGATCTCAGTCGAGGACCGGCGACACCTGGATGGTCAAATCAGAAAGAAAGGAAAAACGCTGTGGTTGCCAAGACTCGGGTCTCCTCAGGCATTGATCGTCCGCAGCGAGATCCCAATCCTTCATCGGCACCAATCCGTTGGGCGTCCGAGACGCTGATGAGTCCCTGTTCGGGCACCAATTTGTCGAAGTAAGCCTCAGCAAGGCCTACTAGTGCAAGGGATAAACCCTTCTCTGAACAAAGTCCTCACATCATATAGGAAGAACTTGGCACAGAAACTGAAATAAAAGACAAAGTTTATTAGACCTCAAGAGGAGGTACTACAGTTCAAACAGCACCCTTCGGTAATGTTTGAAGTAGCACACTGAACTAAGAGAGCATGGTCCTTTTATACCCACGCAGGGGCTAAAAGAAGGTGGTACAATTATAGAAGCAAGACTTATATACATATAAGGTCATATGGAAATGCACAGTCAACAGGTAGGAGGGGCTAACAGTTTTCAAGGACTAGTTGAGACATTACTGTCTGTTACTAATTACTAATAGCTGCAGATCATAGTGGGCATGTGTGAAAGTGGGAGATGCTAAATATAACTTGTCACTAGACAGATTTTCAAGAGTAGTTAACAGGAAGGTAGGACAGAGCACATGACGAGCACATGGCAGCATGTGGCAGAGAAAATAGCTGCCATGAATACAAAATGGATTCCGTGAAATGTTCACAATAGTTGCTACTTGGGTAGGTCGCTTCCCCACCGCTGAAGCTCATCCTGCTCTGTCCGCTCAGCCCCGTTTTTTTTTCTTCCTGCCGCTGCCTCCTGTGCGGGCCCGCTTCCCTGCTCCCATTCGCTGTCCTACCCTCCCGCCTCCTGCCTCCCAGCTGAGCCCTCCTCCCCTCCTACCCTCTTATGGCAGCCGCTGCGTGGCCGTGCAGCGGACGCGCACAGCGGGTGTGCCGCTGGTGCACAGAAGGCGCACCAAAGGCAAGTCCGTCTGCGCCCGTCCGCGCCTGGACCGCGCCCAGCGCCAGAACTCCTGGCACCCACGCACACAAAGCACACGACTGAGATACTACTCCGCCTTCCTCAACGCCCTCAACACCGGACGAACAGCCACCTGCTACCAAGCTACCCCAAAGCGAACCCCTGGACCCTTCACCTGTCAAGCCTGCAAATACACATGCCTCCGAACCTGCAAACCACCCACCGGCCCTCGCAACAACAACAACCACCTCAAGTGCATCCTCCTCAACACACGCTCAGTCCACAAGCACGCCGTCGAACTATGGGACCTCCTGCACACAACAGCACCAGATGTCGCCTTCATCACAGAAACCTGGATGAACGCTTCCTCGGCCCCAGACATCGCCATAGCCATCCCCGACGGCTACAAGATCACCTGGAAGGACCGTGTTAACCAAACTGGAGGAGGAATCGCCATCATCTACAGGAACACTATCAACATAACGACCACCACCGAAGACACACCCCTCGCCGCCGAAAAACTTCCAGATTCACACCGACCCCAAGACCATCCTCAGAGGAACACTCATCTACAGACCCCCAGGCCCACGCGCGCAATTCAGCGAAACCATTGCAGACTTCATCAGCCCTCACGCCCTAGCCTCACCAGAATACATCCTCCTCGGGGACCTGAACCTGGAGAAAAACAACAACAACAACACCACCACCCTGCTCGCCAACCTCGCCAACCTCGGACTCAAGCAACTGGTGAGCACCCCACCCACATCGCTGGCCACACACTCGACCCCATCTTCTCCGCCAGCAACCACGTTTCCTTCAGCCACTCCTCCGGACTACACTGGACCGACCACAGATGCGTCCACTTCACCTTCCAACGGGAGACTCACCACCATCGCACACACCAAATCCCCCGCAGATGGTGGAGCAAAATCATCACAGACCAGGTCTTCTCAACACTGAGCCAGAACCCACCAGCCAACATCACTGATGTCAACAACGCAGCCCACAACCTCTCACAGTGGATCACCAACTGTGCTGACAACCTCGCACCACTTAAGAACCCCCCAGGCGGGACCAGCAACAGGAAAACCCCATGGTTCAAGGAGGCCCTCAAAGAATCTAAGAAATCCTGCCGAACCCTCGAAAAAACCTGGCGCAACGAACGAACCACAGAAAACATGACAGCCCTCAAGATCGCCATCCGTGAACACTACCAGCTGATCCGCTCCACCAAAAGGACATCATTCAAAGAGCGACTAGACAACAACACCCACAACAGCAAGGAACTCTTCAACATTGTCAAAGAGGTCTCCAACTCAAGCGCCAGCTCCAACGACATCACACCGTCACAAGAACTCTGCAACTCCCTTGCCACGTTCTTCCACCGAAAGATCGCAGATCTACACGACAGCTTCGGACCCCAGACCCCGCCTCCTACCACCGAACAAGCAGCCCCCACCACTACCCTCAGCTCCTGGACCCCTATCAGCTCAGAAGAGACCAGAAGCATCATGAACACCATCCACTCCGGCTCCCCCTCGGACCCTTGCCCCCATCACATCTTCAACAAAGCCGACACCATCATCGCACCCCATCTCCGGAACGTCATCAACAGCTCGTTCGCATCAGCCACCTTCCCCGAGAGCTGGAAGCACGCAGAAATCAACGCCCTCCTGAAAAAACCCATGCAGACCCCAATGACCTGTAGAACTTCGGCCCCATCTCTCTTCTTCCCTTCCCGGCCAAGGTCATCAAGAAGACTGTCAATAAGCAGCTGACGGCTTTCCTCGAGGCTAACAACTCACTCAACCCATCCCAGTCTGGATTTCGAGCCAACCACAGCACAGAAACCGCCCTCATCACAGTCACCGACGACATCAGGACCCTGATGGACAACGGAGAAACAACCACCCTCATCCTCCCTGACCTCTCAGCAGCCTTCAATACCGTGTGCCATTGCACCCTAATAACCCGCTTCTGCACCACTGGAATCCTAGGAAAGGCCCTGGACTGGGTCATCTCGTTCCTCTCCGACAGAACCCAGAGAGTCCACCTCCCTCCCTTCCGCTCAGGACCCACTGAGATCATCTGCGGCATACCCCAAGGATCCTTGCTCAGCCCAACCCTCTTCAATATCTACATGAGCCCCCTTGCCACCATTGCACGCAAACACAACATCAACATCATCTCCTACGCCGACGACACCCAGCTGATACTCTCCCTCACCAAAGACCCAGCCACCGCCAAAACCAACCTACAGGAAGGACTGAAAGACCTCGTGGAATGGATGAAGCTCAGCCGCCTAAAACTGAACTCAGACAAGACGGAGGTCCTCATCCTCGGACAATCCCCATCCGCCTGGGACGACTCCTGGTGGCCCACGGTGCTGGGTACCGCACCAACCCCCTTGGATCACGCACGCAACCTCGGGTTCATCCTGGACTCCCTCCTCACAATGACCAAGCAAGTCAACACCGTCTTGTCATCATGCTTCAACACCCTAAGCATGCTCCGGAAGATCTTCCGGTGGATCCCCGCCGAAACCAGAAAGACGGTTACCCATGCCCTCGTCACAAGCCGACTGGACTACGGAAACACCCTATACGCAGGAACCACTGCCAAGCTTCAGAAACGACTACAACGCATACAGAACGCCTCCGCACGCCTCATCCTCTACATTCCTCGCCACAGCCACATGTCCGCCCACCTGAAACACCTGCACTGGCTCCCCATCAACAAGAGGATCACCGTCAGGCTCCTCATCCACGCACACAAAGCACTCCACGACATGGGCCCCGAATACCACAACAGCCGCCTCTCGTTCTACACGGCCACCCGTCAGCTACGCTCAGCCAGCCTCGCCCTCGCCACCGTCCCACGGATCCGCAGAACCACCGCCGGAGGAAGATCATTCTCCTACCTGGCAGTGAAAGCATGGAACTCCCTCCCCGCACACCTAAGAACTACCCAGGACCATCTCGCCTTCAGGAAACACCTCAAGACATGACTCTTCGAGCAGCAGTAACACCCCCCCCCCTCCAGCGCCTTGAGTCCCTCACAGGTGAATAGCTTGCTCTATAAAGGGACTGATTGATTGATTGAAATACAAGATGTTTTCTCCTAATGCTAAATCTAATCTCTGCTAAATTACAACAAGATGGTACTTTCCTACTCAACCCCCCCCCAAACGAAGGACAATAAGGCTAACCTTGCCCAGATGAGTCTTCATTGTCTAAGTGGAAATATCTGGAGAGTCCATATGCATTGGAGTGGGTACTCCAGGTCTATGTTCCACTGTATAGTCCATTCCCTGTAGGGATATGGACCACCTCAACAATTTATGGTTTTCACCTTTCATTTGTTTTAGCCAAAGCAGAGGGTTGTGGTCTGTCTGAACAATAAAGTGAGTACCAAACAGGTATGGTCTCAACTTTTTCAGTGCCCAGACCACAGCAAAGGCCTCCCTCTCTATGGCAGACCAACGCTTTTCTCTAGGGGTCAACCTTCTGCTGATAAAAGCAACTGGTTGATCCTGGCCCTCAGAATTCAGTTGTGATAGTACTGCCACCACCCCTAATTCAGATGCATCAGTTTGAACAATGAATTTCTTGGAGTAACAAGGGCTTTTTAGGACAGGTGCAGAGCACATGGCCTGTTTGAGCTCCTCAAAAGCTTTCTGACAGCTAGCTGTCCACAATACCTTCTTAGGCATTTTCGTGCTAGTGAGATCATTAAGAGGGGCTGCTATGGAGCCATAGTTCTTTATGAACCTCCTGTAGTACCCAGTGAGGCCTAAAAAGGCTCTCACCTGGGTCTGGGTAGTAGGAGGAACCCAATCTATAATAGTTTGGATTTTCCCCTGAAGTGGTGCAATCTGTTCTCCACCTACCAGGTGTCCCAGATAAACCACCTTCCCCTGCCCTATCTGGCACTTTGAGGCCTTGACAGTGAGGCCTGCCTTTTGCAGGGCCTCCAAAACTTTCCATAGGTGGACAAGGTGATCATCCCAGGTTGAGCTAAAGACAGCAATATCATCTAGATATGCTGCACTGAAAGCTTCCAAACCTTGCAGGACTGTGTTCACCAACCTCTGAAAAGTGGCAGGTGCATTTTTCAAACCAAAGGGCATTACTGTGAATTGATAATGCCCTCCAATGGTAGAAAAT
This sequence comes from Pleurodeles waltl, assembly GCF_031143425.1. NCBI lineage: Eukaryota > Metazoa > Chordata > Amphibia > Caudata > Salamandridae > Pleurodeles > Pleurodeles waltl. The sequence continues at coordinate 8,137,137 of NC_090438.1, read as the reverse complement.
GCATTCTTGGGTTTAGCTTCTTCTGATAATCTAATCTGCCAATACCCTGCATTTAGATCAAAAGTGCTTAGATACTTGGCAGAAGCCAGTGTATCAATGGGCTCATATGCCCTTGGTATAGGGTGAGCATCAGTTTTGGTTACCTGATTGAGCCCTCTGTAATCTACACAAAACCTCATCTCCCTCTTTCCATCTTTGGTGTGAGGTTTTGGTACAAGCACCACTGGGCTAGCCCACAGGATTTCAGAAGGTTCAATCACGCCTAAGTCCAACATTTTCTGCACCTCTTGTTTAATGCAGTCCCTGACATGGTCAGGCTGCCTATAAATTTTACTTTTGACCGGAAGGCTGTCTCCAGTGTCAATTGTGTGTTCACACCAGGATGTTGTACCTGGAACAAGTGAAAAGAGGTCTGAAAACTGACTTACGAGATTGATGCAGTTGTCTTTCTGTTCTGCAGTAAGACAACCTGTTAAGACTACTCCACTAAAGCATCAGCTTCAGTGGTAGAGAAGAAATCAGGAAGAAGGTCACTCTCTTCTTCCTGTCCCTCAACTGTTGCCATGAGCAGGGTGAGATCAGCCCTGTCAGAGTAGGGTTTTAGGCGATTGACATGAATCACCCTAAGGGGACTCCTGGCAGTGCCTAGGTCTACCAAATAGGTAACCTCACCCTTCTTTTCAACAATTAGATGGGGTCCACTCCATTTGTCCTGGAGGTCTCTTTGGGCCACAGGCTCCAATACCCACACCTTCTGTCCTGGGTGGTATTAAGTCAGGACAGCCTTCTGGTCATGCCATTGCTTTTGCAGCTCCTTGCTGGCCTGAAGGTGTTTGCTGGCCTTTTTCATATACTCAGCCATTCTGGATCTTAGGCCAAGTACATACTCTACTATGTCCTGTTTAGGAGTTTTTAAAGGTTATTACCAACACTCCTTCATAAGAGCAGGTGGACCTCTTACAGGGTGCCCAAAGAGGAGTTCAAAGGGCCTGAAGCCCACTCCTTTTTGGGGTACCTCCCTGTAAGCAAAAAGGAGGCAAGGTAACAGGACATCCCATCTCCTTCTGAATTTTTCAGGGAGTCCCATTATCATACCGTTGAGAGTTTTATTAAACCTCTCAACCAGACCATTTGTTTGTGGATGGTAAGGGGTGGTGAACTTGTAGGTTACACCACACTCCTTCCACATTGCGTTTAGGTATGCAGACATGAAGTTGCTACCTCTGTCTGACACCATTTCCTTAGGAAAACCTACCCTGGAAAAGGTTCCCAGGAGGGCTTTTGCCACTGCAGGAGCTGTAGTGGTCCTTAACGGTATGGCTTCAGGATATCTTGTGGCATGGTCCACTACCACCAAGATAAATCTATTGCCTTAAGCTGCTGGAGGGTCAAGAGGGCCAACTATGTCAACCCATACCCTTTCAAAGGGCACCCCAACCACAGGTAGTGGGATAAGATTTACAAAAGTCTTTTGTGCCCTCTGGCTTATGAGGCCATTGAAACAAGGGGACAAGTCTTTCCCAAGTTTTCATCTGGCCCAAATGCCCAGCCAAAGGAATGTCATGAGCCAGGGTGAGAACAAACTCTCTGTACTGCAAGGGAATGACCAATCGCCTGGCAGCTCCAGGTTTAGGGTCCATTGACTCTGTGTACAAGAGGTTGTCTTCCCAGTACACCCTATAACTATCACTGACATCCCCATTCTGCTGTTTGACAGCTTGCTGTCTCAAAACCTCTAATGTGGGACAGGTGTGCTGTGCCACACTCAGCTCTTCCCTGGCAGGCCCCCCTGCACCTAAAAGCTCAGCAGTGTCTGCTGCCAGCTCCTCTGGTGTAGGTTCTGCACAGGGAGAGGATTCCTCTTCCTCAAAAGGGGAATCATCTGTAGAGGGAGGGATAGTGGGTTGGGATTTAACCTTTCTACCCCTAGTTTTTGGGAGCACTTGGTCCATTGTTCCAGGATCCAAGTTTCCCTGTCCTTTTTGCTTCTTGGCCTGAGCCCTTGTCAAAGCAGAAATATGCCCAGGAATGCCCAAAATTGCAGCATGAGCCTCCAACTCCACCTCTGCCCAAGCTGATGTTTCCAAATCATTGCCCAGTAAGCAATCTACAGGTAATTCAGTGGCTAAGAGTGTTGTTATGAGCATCAGTCACTTGGTACTGCTGACCAAGTAGGTGTTGATCAAGGTGGACCAGTTTTTCTATCATCATAGTTGCAATGTGTAGGAGGCTGGACTGGCTTGTAGTGAGTACCAAGGGGTACTTGCACCTTGCACTAGGCCCATTTATCCCTTATTAGTGTATAGGGTGTCTAGCAGCTTAGGCTGATAGATAATGGTAGCTTAGCAGAGCAGCTTAGGCTGAAGTAGGAGACGTGTGAAGCTACTACAGTACCACTTAGTGTCATATGCACAATATCATAAGAAAACACAATACACAGTTATACTAAAAATAAAGGTACTTTATTTTTATGACAATATGCCAAAGTATCTTAGAGTGTACCCTCAGTGAGAGGATAGGAAATATACACAAGATATATATACACAATAGCAAAAATATGCAGTATAGTCTTAGAAAACAGTGCAAACAATGTATAGTTACAATAGGATGCAATGGGGAAACATAGGGATAGGGGCAACACAAACCATATACTCCAAAAGTGGAATGCTAACCACGAATGGACCCCAAACCTATGTGACCTTGTAGAGGGTCGCTGGGACTATTAGAAAATAGTGAGAGTTAGAAAAATAACCCTCCCCAAGACCCTGAAAAGTGAGTGCAAAGTGCACTAAAGTTCCCCTAAGGACAAAAGAGACGTGTTAGAGGAATAATGCAGGAAAGACACAAACCAGCAATGCAACAACTGTGGATTTCCAATCTAGGGTACCTGTGGAACAAGGGGACCAAGTCCAAAAGTCACAAGCAAGTCGGAGATGGGCAGATGCCCAGGAAATGCCAGCTGCGGGTGCAAAGAAGCTTCGACTCGACAGAAGAAGCTGAGGTTTCTGCAGGAACGAAAAAGGCTAGAGACATCCCCATTGGTGGACTGATCCATCTCGCCTTGGAAAGTCGTGCAGAAGTGTTTTCCCGCCGGAAGGACGCCAACAAGCCTTGCTACACGCAAATCGTGCGTTTGGCGTTTTTGGACGCTGCTGGGGCCCAGGAGGGACCAGGAGGTCGCAAATTGGACCTGTAGAGAGAGAGGATGTCGAGCAAGACAAAGAGCCCTCACTGAAGCAGGTAGCTCCCGGAAAAGTGCCAGAAACAGGCACTACGAGGATGCATGAAACGGTGCTCGCCGAAGTTGCACAAAGGAGTCCCACGTCGCCGGAGACCAACTTAGAAAGTCGTGCAATGCAGGTTAGAGTGCCGTGGACCCAGGCTTGGCTGTGCACGAAGGATTTCTGCCGGAAGTGCACAGGGGCCGGAGTAGCTGCAAAGTTGCGGTTCCCAGCAATGCAGCCCAGCGAGGTGAGGCAAGGACTTACCTCCACCAAACTTGGGCTGAAGAGTCACTGGACTGTGGGGGTCACTTGGACAGAGTCGCTGGATTCGAGGGACCTCGCTCGTCGTGCTGAGAGGAGACCCAAGGGACCGGTGATGCAGCTTTTTGGTGCCTGCGGTTGCAGGGGGAAGATTCCGTCGACCCACGGGAGATTTCTTCGGAGCTTCTGGTGCAGAGAGGAGGCAGGCTACCCCCACAGCATGCACAAGCAGGAAAACAGTCGAGAAGGCGGCAGGATCAGCGTTACAGAGTTGCAGTAGTCGTCTTTGCTACTATGTTGCAGGTTTGCAGGCTTCCAGCGCGGTCAGCGGTAGTTTCCTTATCAGAAGGTGAAGAGGGAGATGCAGAGGAACTCGGATGAGCTCTTGCATTCGTTATCTAAAGTTTCCCCAGAGACAGAGACCCTAAATAGCCAGAAAAGAGGGTTTGGCTACCTAGGAGAGAGGAAAGGCTACTAACACCTGAAGGAGCCTATCAGCATGAGTCTCTGACGTCACCTGGTGGCACTGGCCACTCAGAGCAGTCCAGTGTGCCAGCAGCACTTCTGTTTCCAAGATGGCAGAGGTCTGGAGCACACTGGAGGAGCTCTGGACACCTCCCAGGGGAGGTGCAGGTCAGGGGAGTGGTCACTCCCCTTTCCTTTGTCCAGTTTCGCGCCAGAGCAGGGGCTAAGGGGTCCCTGAACCGGTGTTGACTGGCTTATGCAGAATTGGGCACATCTGTGCCCAAGAAAGCATTTCCAGAGGCTGGGGGAGGCTACTCCTCCCCTGCCTTCACACCATTTTCCAAAGGGAGAGGGTGTCACACCCTCTCTCAGAGGAAGTTCTTTGTTCTGCCATCCTGGGCCAGGCCTGGCTGGACCCCAGGAGGGCAGCTGCCTGTCTGAGGGGTTGGCAGCAGCAGCTGCAGTGAAACCCCAGGAAGGGCAGTTTGGCAGTACCAGGGTCTGTGCTACAGACCACTGGGATCATGGGATTGTGCCAACTATGCCAGGATGGTATAGAGGGGGCAATTCCATGATCATAGACATGTTACATGGCCATATTCGGAGTTACCATGGTGAAGCTACATATAGGTAGTGACCTATGTGTAGTGCACGCGTGTAATGGTGTCCCCGCACTCACAAAGTTCAGGGAATTGGCTCTGAACAATGTGGGGGCACCTTGGCTAGTGCCAGGGTGCCCTCACACTAAGTAACTTTGCACCTAACCTTTACCAGGTAAAGGTTAGACATATAGGTGACTTATAAGTTACTTAAGTGCAGTGTAAAATGGCTGTGAAATAACGTGGAGGTTATTTCACTCAGGCTGCAGTGGCAGGCCTGTGTAAGAATTGTCAGAGCTCCCTATGGGTGGCAAAAGAAATGCTGCAGCCCATAGGGATCTCCTGGAACCCCAATACCCTGGGTACCTCAGTACCATATACTAGGGAATTATAAGGGTGTTCCAGTAAGCCAATGTAAATTGGTAAAAATGGTCACTAGCCTGTCAGTGACAATTTGGAAAGAAATGAGAGAGCATAACCACTGAGGTTCTGATTAGCAGAGCCTCAGTGAGACAGTTAGTCACTACACAGGTAACACATTCAGGCACACTTATGAGCACTGGGGCCCTGGGTTACCAGGGTCCCAGTGACACATACAACTAAAACAACATATATGCAGTGAAAAATGGGGGTAACATGCCAGGCAAGATGGTACTTTCCTACACGACCCTCCCCCAAACGAAGGACAATAAGACTAGCCATTACCTGATGAGTCTTCATTGTCTAAGTGGAAATATCTGGAGAGTCCATCTGCATTGGAGTGGCTACTCCCAGGTCTATGTTCCACTGTATAGTCCATTCCCTGTAGGGATATGGACCACCTCAACAATTTAGGATTTTCACCTTTCATTTGTTTTAGCCAAAGTAGAGGTTTGTGGTCTGTCTGAACAATGAAGTGAGTGCCAAACAGGTATGGCCTCAACTTCTTCATGGCCCAGACCACAGCAAAGGCCTCCCTCTCAATGGCAGACCAACGCTTTTCTCTAGGGGTCAACCTTCTACTAATAAAAGCAACAGGTTGATCCTGGCCCTCAGAATTAAGTTGTGATAGGACTGCCCCTACTCCTAATTCAGATGCATCAGTTTGGACATAGAATTATTTAGAGTAACAAGGGCTTTTCAGGACAGGTGCAGAGCACATGGCCTGCTTCAGCTCCTCAAAAGCTTTCTGACAGTTTGCTGTCCATAATACCTTTTTAGGCATTTTCTTGGATGTGAGGTCATTAAGAGGGGCTGCAATGGAGCCATAGTTCTTAATGAACCTCCTGTAATACCCAGTGAGGCCTAGGAAGGCTCTCACCTGAGTCTGAGTGGTAGGGGGAACCCAATCAATGATAGTTTGGATTTTCCCCTGAAGTGGTGCAATCTGTTCCCCACCAACAAGGTGTCCCAGATAAACCACCTTACCCTGCCCTATCTGGCACTTTGAAGCCTTGATAGTGAGGCCTGCCTTTTGCAGGGCCTCCAAAACTTTCCATAGGTGGACCAGGTGATCATCCCAGCTGGAGCTAAAGACAGCTATATCGTCCAAATATGCTGCACTGAAAGCTTCCAGCCCTTGCAGGACTGTGTTCACCAACCTCTGAAAAGTGGCAGGTGCATTTTTCAAACCAAAAGGCATTACAGTAAACTGGTAATGTCCTCCAATGGTAGAAAATGCAGTCTTAGGTTTAGCATCTTCTGACAATTTGATCTGCCAATACCCTGCAGTCAAATCAAAAGTGCTTAGATACTTGGCAGATGCCAGTGTATCTATGAGCTCATCTGCCCTGGGTATAGGGTGAGCATCAGTTTTGGTTACCAAGTTGAGACCTCTATAGTCTACACAAAACCTCATTTCCTTCTTTCCATCTTTAGAATTGGGTTTTGGAACCAGTACCACAGGAGAAGCCCATGGACTGTCAGAGTGCTCAACCACTCCTAGTTCCAACATTTTCTGAACTTCTTGCTTTATGCAGTCCCTGACATGGTCAGGCTGCCTATAGATCTTACTTTTGACAGGTAAACTGTCTCCAGTATCTATAGTGTGCTCACACCAAGAAGTGGTGCCTGGCACAGTAGAGAAGAGTTCTGAAAATTGTCCTAGGAGATTTATGCAATTATCTTTCTGCTCAGCAGTAAGACAATCAGCCAAAACTACACCTTCCACAAGAGCATCTTGTTCTGTGGAAGAGAAGAGATCAGGTAGAGGATCACTGTCTTCTTCCTGTACCTCATCTGTTGCCATGAGCAGGGTGAGATCAGCCCTGTCATAGTAGGGTTTCAGGCGGTTGACATGGAGCACCCTAAGGGGACTCCTGGCAGTGCCTAAGTCAACCAAGTAGGTGACTTCACCCTTCTTTTCAACAATTGTGTGGGGACCACTCCATTTATCTTGGAGTGCTCTTGGGGCCACAGGCTCCAAGACCCACACTTTCTGCCCTGGTTGGTACTGAACCAAAACAGCCTTCTGATCATGCCATTGCTTCTGGAGCTCTTGGCTGGCCTGAAGGTTTTTACTGGCCTTTTTCATGTACTCAGCCATCCTTGATCTGAGGCCAACTACATAATCCACAATATCCTGCTTAGGAGCTTTTAAAGGTTGTTCCCAACCCTCCTTTACAAGTGTGAGTGGACCCCTAACAGGGTGTCCAAAAAGAAGTTCAAAGGGGCTGAAGCCCACTCCTTTCTGGGGTACCTCCCTGTAGGCAAAAAGGAGGCATGGTAGGAGGATATCCCATCTCCTGCGGAGTTTTTCAGGGAGACCCATAATCATGCCTTTGAGAGTTTTATTAAATCTCTCCACCAGTCCATTTGTTTGTGGATGATAGGGTGTTGTGAACTTGTACGTTACACCACACTCCTTCCACATGGCCTTTAAGTATGCAGACATGAAATTGCTTCCTCTGTCTGATACTACTTCCTTTGGGAAGCCCACCCTGGAAAATATTCCCAGGAGGGCCTTTGCCACTGCAGGAGCTGTAGTGGTCCTTAAAGGAATTGCTTCAGGATATCTTGTGGCATGGTCCACTACCACCAAGATAAACCTATTGCCTGAAGCAGTAGGAGGGTCAAGGGGGCCAACTATGTCAACCCCTACCCTTTCAAAGGGAACCCCAACCACAGGCAGTGGGATAAGGGGTGCCTTTGGAGTGCCACCTGTCTTGCCACTGGCTTGACAGGTTTCACAGGACTTACAAAATTCCTTTGTGTCCTCAGACATCCTAGGCCAATGAAACAATGGAACCAATCTGTCCCAAGTTTTCATTTGACCCAGGTGCCCAGCTAGGGGAATGTCATGTGCCAGTGTTAGGAGGAACTTTCTGTACTCCTGAGGAATCACTAATCTCCTGGCAGCTCCAGGTTTAGGATCCCTATGCTCAGTGTACAAGAGGTTGTCCTCCCAGTAAACTCTGTGAGAGTCACTGACATCCCCATTAGCCTGTTTGACAGCTTCCTGTCTGAGACCCTCTAATGTGGGACAGGTTTGCTGTGCCACACTCAGCTCCTCTCTGGCAGGCCCCCCTTCACCCAAAAGCTCAGCAGTGTCTGCTTCCAGCTCCTCTGGTGTAGGTTCTGCACAGGGAGGGAATTCTTCTTCCTCAGAAGTAGAATCCACTGTAGAGGGAGGGATAGTAGGAAGTGGTTTGCTTCTACTAGCCCTAGCTTTAGGGAGCACTTGGTCCATTGTTCCAGGATCCAAGCTTCCCTGTCCTTTTTGCTTTTTGGCCTGAGCCCTTGTCAAAGCAAAAATATGCCCTGGGATGCCCAGCATTGCTGCATGGGCCTCCAACTCCACATCTGACCAAGCTGATGTCTCCAAATCATTCCCTAATAGACAGTCTACAGGTAAATCTGAAGCTACCACAACTTTCTTTGGACCAGTTACCCCCCCCCCCAGTTGAGATTTACCACAGCCATGGGGTGGCTTTGTGTTATGTTGTGAGCATCGGTTACTTGGTACTGGTGTCCAAGTATGTGTTGTTCAGGAAGCAACAGTTTCTCAATCACCATTGTGACACTGGCACCTGTGTCCCTGTAGGCCTGGACCTCAACACCATTTATTAGGGTTAGTTGCTTGTACTTCTCCAAGTTATGGGGGCAAGCAACCAAAGTGGCTAAATCAATAGCCCCTTCAGAGACTAAAGTAGCCTCTGTGGTCTCCCTAATCAGACCAACCCCAACTAAATTACCAAAAGTGAGCCCAGCTACTCCCTTGGATTGGCTATTAGTAGGTTTGCTCCCACCACCACTGCTATTAGTAGGGACACTAGGTGTAGCAGTAGGGGTTGTAGTGGTAGGAGCTGTGGTGCCTTTCTTTGGACAACTGGGATCTGTTGTCCAATGGCCTTTTATTTTACATAAATAGCACCATGGTTTCTTTTCCTTGTTCTGATTAAAGGAGGATTTGGACCCACCACCCCCACCAGAGTGGTTTTGTGGGCCTGATGAAGACTCATTTTTAGATTTGTCCCCACCCTTGTCAGAAGACTTACCATCCTTCTTTTTGTTGCCATCTTTGTCACCCCCTGTATGAACTTTTCTGTTCACTCTTGTTCTGACCCATTTGTCTGCCTTCTTTCCCAATTCTTGGGGAGAGGTCAGATCAGAGTCCACCAAGTACTGGTGCAACAAATCAGACACACAATTATTAAGAATATGCTCTCTCAGGATTAAGTTATACAGGCTGTCATAATCAGTAACTTTACTGCCATGTAACCACCCCTCCAAGGCCTTCACTGCCTGGTCAATGAAATCAACCCAGTCTTGTGAAGACTCCTTTTTGGTCTCTCTGAACTTTATCCTGTACTGTTCAGTGGTTAAGCCATAACCATCCAGGAGTGCATTCTTAAGAACTTGGAAATTATTAGCATCATTTTCTTTCACAGTAAGGAGCCTATCCCTACCTTTTCCACTAAATGATAGCCATAGGATAGCAGCCCACTGCCTTTGAGGGACATCCTGTACAACACAGGCCCTCTCAAGTGCAGCAAACCACTTGTTAATGTCATCCCCCTCCTTATAAGGGGGAACTATCTTGTGCAGATTCCTGGAATCATGCTCTTTTGCAGGATGACTATGGGGAATACTGCTGCTGCCACCATGGGTATCTAAACCCAACTTCTGTCTTTCCTTCTCTAATTCAAAAGACTGTCTATCCAAATCCAGCTGTTGCTTTTTAAGCTTCAGTCTGGTTTGTTCCACCCTCAACTTATTGAGTTCCCTCTCTAACATTCTGTCATCAGGGTTGGTGGGAGGGACATTTCTAGAAACAGAGCTATGATGGGAATGAACAGAAGGAGACCTGTCCCTTACAGAAGCCAACTTAACAGCTTGGTTTACAGAAACATTACTACCAGTATGGTGAGAATACATGCTTTTGCTATGATGTGAGACAACACTATTTCTATGGTGTGGCTCATCATCATTACCATCTATGCTAGATTGTCTAGTAATGGGCAGGCTAGGAAGTTTCTTTCCTGAATCTTTTCCTGGGGGAGTCCCTGAATCAGATTGGGAACTATTAGGTACTTTTTCAACAGATGGGGCACCTATGGCCTTATCCTGTTCTCTAAGCATGTTAATTAACAGTTCCAAGGCAGGATTCTTCCCTACACTCAAACCTCTCTCTATACAGAGACTCCTTGCTCTTTTCCAGCTAAGGTTGTCATATGCAAGTTTGGACAGATCAACACTTTGGCCTGTGCCAGACATTTTTTAGAGAGAGTTAAAGTGATAGAGAAAGAGACAAAAGTTTTCACAACTTTTTGGAAAGACAGAAAAAAACTTTTTAAACTTTTTGAAAGTTTAGAAGTACTTTTCAGCACTTAGAAAAGAGTGAAAAGAGGAAATGCAAAACTTTTTGGCTATGTGTATATACACTGACCTTGTTTTGTATATGTTTCTCTTATGAAAAGTACAATGACAAGAGTGGTAAGTAGTCTCAAGCACTTATACCACCACTGCACAACCTATGTAGGAGGCTGGACTGGCTTGTAGTGAGTACCAAGGGGTACTTGCACCTTGCACCAGGCCCAGTTATCCCTTATTAGTGTATAGGGTGTCTAGCAGCTTAGGCTGATAGATAATGGTAGCTTAGCAGAGCAGCTTAGGCTGAACTAGGAGACGTGTGAAGCTACTACAGTACCACTTAGTGTCATATGCACAATATCATAAGAAAACACAATACACAGTTATACTAAAAATAAAGGTACTTTATTTTTATGACAATATGCCAAAGTATCTTAGAGTGTACCCTCAGTGAGAGGATAGGAAATATACACAAGATATATATACACAATAGCAAAAATATGCAGTATAGTCTTAGAAAACAGTGCAACAATGTATAGTTACAATAGGATGCAATGGGGAAACATAGGGATAGGGGCAACACAAACCATATACTCCAAAAGTGGAATGCTAACCACGAATGGACCCCAAACCTATGTGACCTTGTAGAGGGTCGCTGGGACTATTAGAAAATAGTGAGAGTTAGAAAAATAACCCTCCCCAAGACCCTGAAAAGTGAGTGCAAAGTGCACTAAAGTTCCCCTAAGGACAAAAGAGTCGTGTTAGAGGAATAATGCAGGAAAGACACAAACCAGCAATGCAACAACTGTGGATTTCCAATCTAGGGTACCTGTGGAACAAGGGGACCAAGTCCAAAAGTCACAAGCAAGTCGGAGATGGGCAGATGCCCAGGAAATGCCAGCTGCGGGTGCAAAGAAGCTTCGATTGGACTGAAGAAGCTGAGGTTTCTGCAGGAACGAAAAGGGCTAGAGACTTCCCCTTTGGTGGACGGATCCCTCTCGCCTTGGAGAGTTGTGCAGAAGTGTTTTCCCGCCGGATGGACGCCAACAAGCCTTGCTACATGCAAATCGTGCGTTTGGCGTTTTTGGACGCTGCTGGTGCCCAGGAGGGACCAGAAGGTCGCAAATTGGACCTGTGGAGAGAAGGGACGTCGAGCAAGACAAAGAGCCCTCACTGAAGCAGGTAGAACCCGGAAAAGTGCCAGAAACAGGCACTACAAGGATGCGTGAAATGGTGCTCGCCGAAGTTGCACAAAGGAGTCCCACGTCGCCGGAGACCAACTTAGAAAGTCGTGCAATGCAGGTTAGAGTGCCGTGGACCCAGGCTTGGCTGTGCATGAAGGATTTCCGCCGGAAGTGCACAGGGGCCGGAGTAGCTGCAAAGTCGCGGTTCCCAGCAATGCAGCCCAGCGAGGTGAGGCAAGGACTTACCTCCACCAAACTTGGGCTGAAGAGTCACGGGACTGTGGGGGTCACTTGGACAGAGTCGCTGGATTCGAGGGACCTCGCTCGTTGTGCTGAGAGGAGACCCAAGGGACCGGTGATGCAGCTTTTTGGTGCCTGCGGTTGCAGGGGGAAGATTCCGTCGACCCACGGGAGATTTCTTCGGAGCTTCTGGTGCAGAGAGGAGGCAGGCTACCCCCACAGCATGCACAAGCAGGAAAACAGTCGAGAAGGCGGCAGGATCAGCGTTACAGAGTTGCAGTAGTCGTCTTTGCTACTATGTTGCAGGTTTGCAGGCTTCCAGCGCGGTCAGCGGTCGTTTCCTTATCAGAAGGTGAAGAGGGAGATGCAGAGGAACTTGGATGAGCTCTTGCATTCGTTATCTAAAGTTTCCCCAGAGACAGAGACCCTAAATAGCCAGAAAAGAGGGTTTGGCTACCTAGGAGAGAGGAAAGGCTACTAACACCTGAAGGAGCCTATCAGCAGGAGTCTCTGACGTCACCTGGTGGCACTGGCCACTCAGAGCAGTCCAGTGTGCCAGCAGCACCTCTGTTTCCAAGATGGCAGAGGTCTGGAGCACACTGGAGGAGCTCTGGACACCTCCCAGGGGAGGTGCAGGTCAGGGGAGTGGTCACTCCCCTTTCCTTTGTCCAGTTTCGCGCCAGAGCAGGGGCTAAGGGGTCCCTGAACCGGTGTAGACTGGCTTATGCAGAATTGGGCACATCTGTGCCCAAGAAAGCATTTCCAGAGGCTGGGGGAGGCTACTCCTCCCCTGCCTTCACACCATTTTCCAAAGGGAGAGGGTGTCACACCCTCTCTCAGAGGAAGTTCTTTGTTCTGCCATCCTGGGCCAGGCCTGGCTGGACCCCAGGAGGGCAGCTGCCTGTCTGAGGGGTTGGCAGCAGCAGCTGCAGTGAAACCCCAGGAAGGGCAGTTTGGCAGTACCAGGGTCTGTGCTACAGACCACTGGGATCATGGGATTGTGCCAACTATGCCTGGATGGTATTGAGGGGGCAATTCCATGATCATAGACATGTTACATGGCCATATTCGGAGTTACCATGGTGAAGCTACATATAGGTAGTGACCTATATGTAGTGCACGTGTGTAATGGTGTCCCCGCACTCACAAAGTTCAGGGAATTGGCTCTGAACAATGTGGGGGCACCTTGGCTAGTGCCAGGGTGCCCTCACACTAAGTAACTTTGCACCTAACCTTTACCAGGTAAAGGTTAGACATATAGGTGACTTATAAGTTACTTAAGTGCAGTGTAAAATGGCTGTGAAATAACGTGGACGTTATTTCACTCAGGCTGCAGTGGCAGGCCTGTGTAAGAATTGTCAGAGCTCCCTATGGGTGGCAAAAGAAATGCTGCAGCCCATAGGGATCTCCTGGAACCCCAATACCCTGTGTACCTCAGTACCATATACTAGGGAATTATAAGGGTGTTCCAGTAAGCCAATGTAAATTGGTAAAAATGGTCACTAGCCTGTCAGTGACAATTTGGAAAGAAATGAGAGAGCATAACCACTGAGGTTCTGATTAGCAGAGCCTCAGTGAGACAGTTAGTCACTACACAGGTAACACATTCAGGCACACTTATGAGCACTGGGGCCCTGGGTTACCAGGGTCCCAGTGACACATACAACTAAAACAACATATATGCAGTGAAAAATGGGGGTAACATGCCAGGCAAGATGGTACTTTCCTACACACTGGCTCCTGTGTCCCTGTAGGCCTCAACCTCAACACGTTGATTAGGGGTAGTTGCTTGTACTTACCCATATTAAGGGGACAAGCAACCAAGGTGGCAAAGTCAATGCCACATCAGAGACTAAAACAGCCTCTGTGGTCTCCCTAACAAGACCAACCCTAACTACATTGCCAATAGTAAGCCCAGCTACACCCTTGGATTGGCTATTAGTAGTAGACTTCCCACCACCACTGCTATTACTAGGGGCACTAGAGGTTGCAGTTGGGGTTGGGGTTGTGGTGGTGGGGGGTTTGGTGTTTTTCTTTGGACAAGTGGATCACTTGCCCAATGGCCTTTGATTTTATACAAATAACACCAAGGCTTTTTTCTGATTGTTTGAAGAGGATTTGGACCCACTACCCCCAGAGGATTTTTGTGGGCCTGATGAAGACTCAGAATGTTTACTTTTGTCCCCACCCTTGTCAGAAGACTTACCATCCTTCATCTTGCCATCCTTGTCACCCCATGTATGAACTTTTCTGTTCACCCTCGTTCTGACCCATTTGTCTGCCTTCTTTCCTAATTCTTGGGGAGAGGTCAGATCAGAGTCTACTAGGTATTGGTGCAACAATTCAGACACACAATTGTTAAGAATATGAGCTCTCAGAATAAGATTATACAGGCTTTCATAGTCAGACACTTTACTGCCATGTAACCACCCCTCCAAGGCCTTCACTGAACAGTCCCCAACATCTGTCCAGTCTTGAGAGGACTCTTTTCTGGTGTCTGTGAACTTAATCCTGTATTGTTCAGTGGTTAAGCCAAATCCATCCAAGAGTGCATCTTTCAAAACTTTTTAATTATTGTCATCACTTTCTCTGACAGTAAGGAGCATATCCCTACCCTTTCCAGTGAAAGATAGCCACACGATAGAAGCCCACTGCCTTTGAGGTACCAACTGTACCATACAGGCCCTCTCAAGTGCAGAAAACCACTTATTAATGTCACCCCCCTCCTTGTAAGGGGGGACTATCTTATGCAGGTTTCTGGAATCTTGCTCTTTAACAGGATTACTATCTGAAACACTGCTGCTGCCACCATGGGGAACTAACCCCAATCTCTGTCTTTCCCTCTCTATGTCTAGGGATTCCCTGTCTAAGGCCAGCTGCTGCTATGTAAGCTTCAGTCTGGTCTCTTCCAACCTCAGCTTTCTGAGTTCCCTTTCCATTAAGTTATCCTCAGGGTGGGAGGCTTGGGAATGTTTGGACACAGAGGAGATTTGGGAATTTGCAGAGAGAGACCTGTCCCTAACTGTCTGGACCCTAGTAACCTGGCCCCTAGGAGTGAAAGATGACCTACTAATGTGTGACCCTCTAACACTATCAGTGTCACCAGGTGGCCTGCTAGGGGGCAGGACTTTGTAAGAACCCTCCCCAGCATCTTCAGGGAACTCCTCTGAGTCTGACTGGGAAGCCTCCCCTTTTTCTACCCTCTCCTGAGATGGGCCAGACTGGTTCTGGTTATCCTCTACGAGCAGGTTAAAGAGAAACTCTTTTGTTGGATTCTTACCTATACTTAAACCTCTATCCAGGCAGAGACCCCTCAAACTTTTATAGTTTAAACTTTCATATGTTGCATTAACAGTTTTGGGAGTGGTCTCTACTGAGGACATGATAGAAAAGGTTTAAGGACAGTGAGAGAAAAAGTTTTAGAACTGCAGAAAGCAGAGAGAAACACTTTTTCAAACTTTTGGAAAACCTTTAGAAGTTTTCAAAACTTTTCAGAAACTCAGTTAAAAGTTTTAGAGTAGAAAAGTAAACTGTTTTGGTTCAATGTACATATACTGAACTATTTGGTATATGATTTTCTTATGAAAAGCACCAAATGACAAAGTGGTAAAGCAGTTGCAAGTACTTATCTCACCGCTGCACCACCAATGTAGGAGGCTGGCTTGACTTATAGTGGGTACCTTGAGGTACTTACACCCTGTGCCAGGTCCAGTTATCCCTTATTAGTAGATGTGACGGGCCGGCACGGTGCGGCCCGTCCATAACTCCGACTTGTGCTGCCGTAGATAACCCGGCTCTACAAGACATGATAGCGAATCCCCAAAGACGTCCGGTATCAAAGGAGGAGCCGGGAGGTTGGTGCGCGTGGACGAGAACAGCTGAAAAGACGGCGGACGGCAGAGAAGAGGAGGGCAGCGACGGTTTAACCAGGAGCAGCGCGGGAGGACGGAACTGCGAAAGAAGAGGGAATCCAGGAGGCGAGTGTTTGAACAACTTTGCAGAAATATCGGCGGCCCAGGAGGCATAACGCAAGACTACCAGCCACGCTTCAGGAGAAGCATGGCAGACTCAGGTGCGTCCTGGGACCGGTTAATGGGAACCAGGGCGGTATGGCGGGGAGAAGGGGACTAGAAACTAAGGGGGAGTGGGGAGGACGAACAGGGGAGGAGCAGGAAAGCAACAACGTGGAAGAAGGGGAAGAGAGAGTCCACATACAAAAGCAGGTGCAAGAAACCTGAGGGCAGTAGACAGGATGCAGGAATACTAAGTCAAAAGCAGACGTAAAGTGCAGAAGGGTATAAAGGAAAGAAAGAGAAAAGAACCCAGAGGCCCCAAGGACAGAGAGACACAAAACAAACGCAAGAAGAGTAAGAGAGGAGAAGAACCAAGAAAAGGACACAACAACAGGAAGTGTATACAGGAACTAAGACTGAAACAGAAGTCTATAACCCACGATAGAAAAAGTGCCAGTGGAAGATAAGTAACGGGAAAAGGTATTAGAAAAGAAGGAGAGAGAAAACCCATCAGAAAGGGAAAGAAAGAACCAAAAAGATAGACTAAAGGAACTTACTGATATCTTATCTTGTTCTTTTCCCACATGCGCTTCCTGGGAGCCCTGCAATAGAGAAAAACAAAGAAGAGGTGAAAGCCCTAGTTGAAGGAAACCAAAGAGGAAACAGCACAAGAAAGACTCTCATATGTCACGCCAGATATTCCTAAACCTAATAAATCATACCTGAACTCACAGGACCTTTCTCTTCGCGTCGTCATTGACCTACACCGGTCACAGTAGAATAGAGGTGTTTCTAGCAGCTTAGGCTGATAGAAGGTAGCTATGGCAAAGCAGCTTAGGCTGAACTAGGAGACATGCAAAGCTCCTACTGTACCACTTATATCATATAGCACAATATCATAAGAAAACACGATACTCAAAGTTACTAAAAATAAAGGTACTTTATTTTAGTGACAATATACCAAAAGTATCTCAGAGGATACCCTCAGTTAGGAGGTAAGTAATATACATAAATTACATGTACACAAACCCAAAACAGGTAAGTAACAGTAAGAAAAGTAGTGCAAACAATGTATAATAACAATAGGATGCAATAAGTACACATTGGTCTAGGGGCAACACAAGCCATATACTCCAAAAGTGGAATGCGAATCACGAATGGGCCCCAGACCTATGGGAGGTTGTAGAGGGTCACTGGGACTGTAAGAAAACTGTAAGGGTGTCCAAGATACCCCACCCCAAGACCCTAGAAAGTAGGAGTAAATTTACCCCACTACCCCAGAAAGACACAATAGTTGTGATAGGAGATTCTGCAAGAACCACAAGCACCAGCAAAACACTGAAGATGGATTCCTGGACCTGAGGACCTGTAAAGGAAGTGGACCAAGTCCAAGAGTCACAAAAGTGTCCAGGGGGGCAGGAGCCCAGAAAACCCGGGATGAAGGTGAAAAAGGGCTGCCTCTGGGTGGAAGAAACCAAAGATTCTGCAACAACGAAAAGGGCTAGGAACTTCTCCTGTGGATGGAAGATGTCCCACGGCATGCTGGATGTTGCAGAAGTGTTACCAGGCAGAAATACGGCAAACAAGCCTTGCTAGCTGCAAGATTCGCAGTGGAGGTTTTTGGGTGGTGCTGGGGACCAGGAAGGACCAGGATGTTGCCCCTTGGAGGAGGAGACAGAGGGGGCGCTCAGCAACTCAGTGATCCCCGCAGAAGCAGGCAGCACCCGGAGAAGTACCAGAACAGGCACTTAGAAGATCTGTGAACTCAGAGTCACAAAAGGAGGGTCCCACAACATCGGAGTCCAACTCAGTGGGTTGAGCTCTGCAGGACGGAGTGCTGGGGAGCCAGGCTAGGATGTGCACAAAGGAATCCTTGGAGAAGTGCACAGAAGCTGGAACAGCTGCAAATCACGCAGTACACAGGTTCGCTGTCTGGCGTGGGGAGGCAAGGACTTACCTCCACCAAATTTGCACAGAAGGGCCACTGGACTGTGGGAGACACTTGGACCCAGCTCCTGTGTTCCAGGGACCACGCTCGTCAGGATGATAGGGGACCCAGAGGACCGGTGATGCAGAAGTTTGGTGCCTGCATTGGCAGGGGGAAGATTCTGTCGACACACAGGAGATTTCTTCTTGGCTTCTAGTGCAGGGTGAAGGCAGACAGCCCTCAGAGCATGCACCACCAGGAAACAGTCGAGACAGCCGGCAGGATGAGGCGCTACAATGTTTCTGGTAGTCTTCTTGCTACTTTGTTGTGGTTTTGCAGGCGTCCTGGAGCAGTCAGCGGTCGATCTTTGGCAGAAGTCGAAGAGGGAAGTGCAGAGGAACTCTGGTGAGCTCTTGCATTCGTTGTCTGAGGAATAGCCCAGAGGAGAGACCCTAAATAGACAGAAAAGGAGGTTTGGCTACTAAGAAAGGAGGCTTGGCTACTGAAAGAGTTAAGCACCTATCAGGGTGGGTCTCTGACGTCACCTGCTGGCACTGGCCACTCAGAGCAGTCCATTGTGCCCCAACACCTCTGAATCCAAGATGGCGGCAGAAGCCTGGGACACACTGGAGGAGCTCTGGGCACCTCCCCTGGGAGGTACTGGTCAGGGGAGTGGTCACTCCCCTTTCCTTTGTCCAGTTTCGCGCCAGAGCAGGGCTGGGGGATCCCTGAACCAGTGTAGACTGGCTTATGCAGAGATGGGCACAATCTGTGCCCATCAAAGCATTTCCAGAGGCTGGGGGAGGCTACTCCTCCCCAGCCCTTCACATCTATTTCCAAAGGGAGAGGGTGTAACACCCTCTCTCAGAGGAAATCATTTGTTCTGCCTTCCTGGGACTGGGCTGCCCAGACCCCAGGGGGGCAGACACCTGTCTGAGGGGTTGGCAGCAGCAGCAGCTGCAGTGGAAACCCCGGAAACTCAGTTTGGCAGTACCAGGGTTCTGTGCTAGAGACCCGGGGGATCATGGAATTGTCCCCCCAGTGGTATTGGGGTGACAATTCCATGATTACATGGCCATGTTCGGAGTTACCATTGTGACGCTATACATATGTCGTGACATATGTATCGTGCACACGTGTAATGGTGTCCCCGTACTCACAAAGTCCGGGGAATTTGCCCTGAACAATGTGGGAGCACCTTGGCTAGTGCCAGGGTGCCCACACACTAAGTAACTTGGCACCCAACCTTTACCAGGTAAAGGTTAGACATATAGGTGACTTATAAGTTACTTAAGTGCAGTGGTAAATGGCTGTGAAATAACGTGGACGTTATTTCACTCAGGCTGCTTTTGTAGTCCTGTGTAGGAATTGTCAGAGCTCCCTAAGGGTGGCAAAAGAAATGCTGCAGCCCAATGGGATCTCCTGGAACCCCAATACCCTCGGTACCTAGGTACCATATACAAGGGAATTATAAGGGTGTTCCAGTGTGCCAATGAGAATTGGTAAAATTAGTCACTAGCCTGTAGTGACAATTTTAAAAGCAGAAAGAGCATAAACACTGAGGTTCTGGTTAGCAGAGCCTCAGTGATACAGTTAGGCACCACACAGGGAACACATACAGGCCACAAACGTATGAGCACTGGGGTCCAGGCTAGCAGGATCCCAGTGACACATATCAAACACACTGACAACAAAGGGTCTTCACTATGAGTACTGGGCCCTGGCTAGCAGGATCCCAGTGAGACAGTAAAAACACCCTGACATATACTCACAAACAGGCCAAAAGTGAGAGTAACAAGGCTAGAAAGGGGCTACCTTCCTACAGGTACCTTACAATGTATGTACTTACATAAATCCTGAATCTTGTGGTTCTAGAATATATTAAGAAAATAAAACATTTCTATATAAAATCCTATTGGTCTGGAGTTAAGTCTTTGAGTGTGTGTTCTCATGTATTGCCTGTGTGTGTACAACAAATGCTTAACACTACCCTCTGATAAGCTGTAGGAGGCTGGCCTGGCTTGTAGTGGGTACCAGAGGTACTTACACCTTGTGCCAGGTCCAGTTATCCCTTATTAGTGTAGAATAGGTGTTTCTAGCAGCTTAGGCTGATAGAAGGTAGCTATGGCAAAGCAGCTTAGGCTGAACTAGGAGACATGTAAAGCTCCTACTATATCACTGGTGTCATATGCACAATATCACAAGACAACACAATACACAGAAGTACTAAAAATAAAGGTACTTTATTTTTATGACAATATGCCAAAAGTATCTCATTGAGTACCCTCAGTATGAGGATAGGATATATACACAAGATATATGTACACAAACCAAAATTATGCAGGTAATAGCAAGAAAAGTAATGCAAGCAGTGTAAAGTTACAATAGATTGCAATAGGAGCACATAGGTATAGGGGCAACACAAACCATATACTCCAAAAGTGGAATGCAAACCACGAATGGACCCCAAACCTATGTGGGCTTGTGGAGGGTAGCTGGGACTGTAAGAAAACAGTGAGAGTTAGAAAAATAGCCCAGCCCAAGACCATGAAAGGTAGGTGTAAAGTGCACCTACCACTCCCAGAGAGCACAGAAGTCGTGATAGGGGGTTTCTGCAGGAAGAACAAGCACCAGCAATGCAACAATAGTGGATTTCCGGACCTGAGTACCTGTAAGACAAGGGGACCAAGTCCAATAGTCGCGACAGTGTTGAGAGTGGGCAGGAGCCCAGGAAATGCCAGCTGAGGGTGCAAGGAAGCTGCCACCTGTTAGAAGAAGCTTGGAGGTCTGCAAAAAAGAAGAGGACTACAAACTTCCCTTTTGGAGGATAGATGTCCCACGTCGCGATGAAGCTTGCAGAAGTGTTACCATGCAGAAAGACTGCCAACAAGCCTTGCTAGCTGCAAGGGTTGTGTTAGAGATTTTTGGGTGCTGCTGTGGCCCAGGAGGGACCAGGATATCGCCACTTGAAGGAGGAGACAGAGGGGGCTCCCAGCAACTTAGGGAGCCCTCACAGAAGCAGGCAGCTCCTGCGGAAGTACCTGAACAGGCACTTGAAAGAAGAGTGAGCCAGAGTCCACGCGAAGTCACAAAAGGGAGTCCCACGACGTCGGAGGACAACTCAGATGGTTGTGAACTGCGGGTTAGGGACCTAGGCTTGGCTGTGCACAAAGGAAATCCTGGAAGTCTGCACAGGAGCCGGAGCAGCTACAAATCATGCAGTACCCAGCAATGCAGTCTAGCGTCGGGAGGCAAGGACGTACCTCCACCAAACTTGGACTGAAGAGTCACTGGACTGTTAGAGTCACTTGGACAGAGTTGCTGAGTTCCAGGGACCACCGTCGTCGTGCTGAGAGGGGACCCAGAGGACCAGTGATGCAGTCTTTTTGTGCATGCGGTTGCAGGGGGAAGATTCCGTCGACCCACAGGAGATTTCTTCAGAGCTCCTGGTGCAGAGAGGAGGCAGGCTACCCCCAGAGCATGCACCACCTGGAAACAGTTGAGAAATCCAGGAGGATGAAGCGATACAAGGTTGCTAGTAGTCGTCTTGGTACTTTATTGTGGTTTTGCAGGCGTCTTGAGCAGTCAGCGGTCGATCCTTTGGCAGAAGGTGAAGAGGGAGATGCAGAGGAACTCTGATGAGCTCTTGCATTCGTTATCTGGTGAGATCCCCAAAGCAGAGACCCTAAATAGCCAGAAAAGGAGGTTTGGCTACCTAGGAAGGAGGATAGGCTAGTAACACAGGTAAGAGCCTATCAGAAGGAGTCTCTGACGTCACCTGCTGGCTCTGGCCACTCAGAGCAGTCCAGTGTGCCAGCACACCTCTGAATCCAAGATGGCAGAGGTCTGGGGCACGCTGGAGGAGCTCTGGGCACCTCCCCTGGGAGGTGCAGGTCAGGGGAGTGGTCACTCCCCTTTCCTTTGTCCAGTTTCATGCCAGAGCAGGGCTGGGGGATCCCTGAACCGGTGTAGACTGGCTTATGCAGAGATGGGCATCATCTGTGCCCATCAAATCATTTCCAGAGGCTGGGGGAGGGTACACCTCCCCAGCCCTGACACCTTTTTTCCAAAGGGAGAGGGTGTAACACCCTCTCTCTGAGGAAGTCCTTTGTTTTGCCTTCTTGGGCCAGGCCTGGCTGGACCCCAGGAGGGCAGAAACCTGTCTGAAGGGTTGGCAGCAGCAGCAGCTGCAGTGCAAACCCTGAAAAGGCAGTTTGGCAGTACCCGGGTCTGTGCTAGAGACCCGTGGGATCATGGGATTGTGCCAACAATGCCAGGATGGCATTGGGGTGACAATTCCATGATCTTAGACATGTTACACGGCCATGTTTGGAGTTACCATTGTGACGCTATACATAAGTAGTGACCTATGTATAGTGCACGCGTGTAATGGTGTCAACGCACTCACAAAGTTCTGGGAAATGGCCCTGAACTATATGGGGCACCTTTGCTAGTGCCAGGGTGCCCACACACTAAGTAACTTTGCACCTAACCTTCAGCAATTGAAGATTAGAGATCTAGGTGACTTATAAGTTACTTAAGTGCAGTGAAAATGGCTGTGAAATAACATGAGTGTTATTTCACTCAGGCTGCAATGGCAGTCCTGTATAAATGTTTGCCTGAGCTCCGAATGGGTGGCAAAAGAAATGCTGCAGCCCATAGGGATCTCCTGGAACGCCAATTCCCTGGGTACCTAGGTACCATACTAGTGAATCACAAGGGTGTTCCAGTGTGCCAATTGAAATTGGTAAAAGTGTTCACTAGCCTATAGTGACAAATTTAAAGGCAGAGAGAGCTTTAGCACTGAGGTTCTGATTAGCCGAGCCTCGGTGACACAGTTAGGCACTACACAGGTATACATATTCAGGCCACAACTATGAGCACTGGGGTCCTGGATATCAGGATCCCAGTGAGACAGGCAAAACAAGATGACATACATGTAAAAATGGGGGTAACATGCCAGGCAAGATGGTACTTTTCTGCAACAGGTGTACTGTCGTTCTGGGCGAAGGCAAGGTCTTACCCCCTCCAAACTGGGACAGCAGGACCTCAGGACAGTCTTTCCGATGGGGTCCACCCTCTGTCTTCCAAGGAACATGCTCGTCACCAGGAGAGGAGTCCAAGAGAACCGGTCGTTGACTTAGAAGGTGCCTGCTTCAGCAGGGGTGTGACTGTGACACTCCACAGGAGATTTCTTCGGTCCTTCTGGTGCAGGGTGAAGACAGGGTGTCCTCAGAGCGTACACACAGTGGAAACTGTTGCAGTTGCTGGCTGTAGCTGAAGTTCCAGAGGAAAAGTATCCCTTCTGGATACTTTGGTGCTGTTACAGCGGTTCCTGGAGCAGGCTGCGGTTGATCCGAGGTCAGAGGATGCTGAAGTTGTTGCAGAGGATTCCTGAAGGAAACTTGCAAGCAGAATCTGAAGAGAACCCACAGGAGAGACCCCAAATAGCCTGGACAGAGGGATTGGCCACCTTATCTGGTAAGAACCTATCAGGAGGGGTCTCTGACGTGCCTTTTGCATTTACTTATGATATAGTACCTATATGATATAAGTGGTATTGCATGAGCTTTCCATGTCTCCTAGTTCAGCCTTGGCTGCTCTGCTATAGCTATCTCTATCAGCCTAAGCTGCTAGATCACTACTACTCTACTAATAAGGGATAACTGGACCTGGCACAAAGTGTAAGTACCATTGGTACTCAATACAAGCCAGGCCAGCCTCCTACACCTGTGCACTGCGTCTTCTTCACCTCCTGAGGCCTCTGTGCACTATTTGCACAATTCCTTCATGCACAGCCTGGCCCAGGTCCCCAGCACTCTATCCTGCAATGCTCAACTCGCTGAGTTGTTCTCCGGCGGCGTGGGACCTTCCTTTGTAGTGCTACACCAACTGCATTTTGCACCTCCTTTGTCCCCGTGTCCTGGGACTCACGTAGGTGCTATCTTGTGCTGTGGGGGTTCTCTGAAGTGCTGCCTATCCCCTCTTCCTCCTCACAAAGAGTTGAGGCCCCCAGGTCCCTCCTGGCTCCAGATAGTGCCTGCCGGAACCAAGGCTTGTTGGAGGAATCCAGCGCCAAAACTCGCCTTCACCCAACTTCTCGACGTGGGACATCCAGTGCATCATGCAGGAACCCTCTGACATCTTCCTTGGGTGCATTTCTGCAGTCTACGTCCAACCGGGGACTCTTCTTTTGACCCTCTTCTAGGTTGGCAGGGGCTCCTGTCCTTCCTGGAACTTCTTTCATCTTCTGGACTTTGTCTCCTTCCTTTGCAGATGTTTAGGTCCAGGAATCCACCATTTGCTGTTTGCAGATTTGGTTGGTTCTTGCACTAACTTGAATCACAATGTGTAGTGTGTCCTAAAGAAACTTGCTGTACTTTACTCCTGCTTTTCTGTGCTCTGGGGTGGGGGAATTCACTTACCTTTATTGTATTCTTACTCTCCCAGCGATTCTGCACACACCACACTTGTCTAGGGGGGGAATTCGAGAATCACATCCTTCTTTCTTAGTATATGGTTTGTGTTGCCCTTAGACCTATTTCCTCCATTGCATTCAATAGCATTTCCTATTGTTTGCACTATCCTATGTCTAATTACTTGCCTTATTTTGGTGTCTAGTGTATGTATTGTGTATACTACTTACCTCCAGAAGGAGTATTGCCTCTTAGATATTTTGGTACTGTGTCACACAAATAAACTACCTTTTTTTTGGGTAACACTGAGTGTTGTCTTTACTTGTGTATAAGTACTGTGTAACTATAAGTGGTATTGCAGGAGCTTTGCATGTTTCCTAGTTCAGCCTAAGCTGCTTTGCCATAGCTACCTCTATCAGCCTAAGCTGCTAGAACACTACTACATTTCACTAATAAGGGATAACTGGACCTGGTGTAAGGTTTAAGTACCCAAGGTACCCACTACAAACCAGGCCAGCCTCCTAGAGTAACCATGCCATGAGAGGCATTTTCCTACACTCGTTATGGTATGAATGACTGGGAAAGTGAGGTGTGTAGAGAGACCCAGCTAGGACCGCCTGACTGCTGGGTCTCTCCTTGATCTTCACCAAATTCTCTGTCTTTGCCTCACTATGTGTGCTTACTGTATTTCTAACAGCTTTCCAGAAGTTGTTTTTTGGAACCATATACTTCTGCCTGCTTTTCGTTTCAACAGCCTTCACAGGAGGGTTTTAGTATTAGGCTCTGCCTCTGTGTTCCTTCACTCACAAAAGGGAACTGGATGGCCCGTGAGAAGGTTGCTGTTATCGGCTCTGGTGCATTAGGCTCAGTTTGTTTAGTGCACCCAGTAGCCACGAAGATCGCAGTCCATATATTTTGGGTCTGTCTCGGTGAGCCCATTCATCAAGGCCCAGCATAAAACCTTTGTCATTGGGTGTTGCTGAGTGCGCTCCAAGCAGCAAGCCAGCAACAGAATATTACTTGTCTGCCCGTGGTGATTCTATCAAGATATCTGTCAAGTCACTGGCATTTGGTGGATATTACTCTCTTTTCACTGGCATTCTTTAACTTAGAAAACAAAATGGCACAACAGACTGTAATGGGGTCACACTCATTCTAATTTTTGAACTGCCCAGGTATGTACCTATAAGGAGGGGTCTCTGACATCACCTGCTGGCACTGGCCACTCAGAGGGCACCAGAGTGTCCCCACACCTAGGAAAACAAGATGGCTAACACCAGGGACTTACTGGAGGAGCTCTGGGCACCACCCCTGGGGTGGTGATGGACAGGGGAGTGGTCACTCCCCTTTCCTTTGTCCTGTTTCGCACCAGAGCAGGGACTGGGGGTCCCTGAACCGGTGTAGACTGGTTTATGCAAGGAGGGCACAGTTTGTGCCCTTGAAAGCATTTCCAGAGGCTCTGGGAGGCTTCCCCTTCCAAGCCTGTAACACCTATTTCCAAAGGGAGAGGTTGTAACACCCTCCTCCCAAAGGAAATGCATTGTTCTGCCTTCCTGGGACTCAGCTGCTCAGACCCCAGGAGGGCAGAAACCTGTCTGAGGGTTGGCAGCAGCTGGGACTGCAGTGCAAACCTCAGAGAGCTGGTTTGGCAGTATTAGGTGTCCATGGTGGAGCCCCCAGGATGTATGGGATTGGCCCCCCAATACCATGTTTGGAATGGGGGCACAATTCCATGATCTTAGACATCTCACATGGCCATATTCAGAGTTACCACTGTGAATCTACATATATGTATTGACATAAATGTAGTACACGTGTGAAATGTGTGTCCCCACACTCACGGAGTGGGGGCACCTTTGCTAGTAACTTCGCACCTAGCCTTCAGTAAATGAAGGTTAAACATATTGGTGATATAAGTGACTTAATTGCAGTGAAAATGGCTGTGAAATAGTGTGTGCACCATTTCACTCAGGCTGCAATGGCAGTCCTGAAGAAAGGTTTGTTGGAGCTCCTTATGGGTGGCAAAAGAAATGCTTTAGCCCATAAGGATCTCCTGGAACCCCAATGCCCTAGGAACCATATACTTGGGACTTATAAGGGGGGTCCTGTGTGCCAATTGGAATTGGAATATGCAGTCACTATAGTGACTAATTTGGTAAATAGAGAGAGCATAAGCACTGGAGTTCTGGTTAGCAGAACTTCAGTGACACAGTTAAGCACTACTGACAACACACACATAGGCCACAAACTATGAGCACCGGCTTGCAGGATCTTAGTGATACAGGAAAAACACACTGACACACACTCACAAACAGGCCAAAAGTGGGGGTAACCTTGCTAGAAAGAGGCTACTTTCTCACATGGTGCATGCGCCTTTACACAGCCATTTACACTATCACACTTATAAGTCACCCATATACCAGGCCTTCCATCCTGAAGGCTGGGTGCCAAGTACCTGTGTGTGATGGCACCACTGCCCTAGCAGAGGTGCCCCCTGTCATACAGGGTCATTTTCCCAGACTTCGTGAGTGTGGGGAAGCCATTTTACGTGTGCACTGGACATAGGTCATGTAGGAGGCTGGCCTGGTTTGTAGTGGGTACCAAAGGTACTTACACCTTATACCAGGGACAGTTATTCTTTATTAGTGAAATGTAGTCAGTGTCTAGAAGCCAGGCTCTCTAGAGGTAGCTGTACGCAGAGCAGCCAACGCTCAACTAGGAGACATGCAACACTCTTGCAATGCCACTATAGTCACACTGTACTTACACACATGAAAGACAATACTCAGTGTTACAAAAATAAAGGTACTTTATTTTAGTCACACAATGCCAAAAATACTTTGGAGACTATACTCCATTAGGGGTAAGTAAATTACACAATATGTATACTAGTAACCAAAAATAGGTAAGTACACAGTAGGAAAACAGTGCAAATAGTGAAAATCACAATAGGTTTAAATGGGGGAACACAAACCATAAACTAAAATAGTGGAATGCGAAAGTCAGTTTCCCAACTAGGTAAGTGTAGTGTGTGGAGGGGTGCTGTGAGTGTAAGAAAACACCAAAGGTAAGTAAGGTACCTGTAGGAAAGTACCATCTTGCCTGGCATGTTACCCCCATATTTCACTGTATATATGTTGTTTTAGTGTATGTGTCACTGGGACCCTGCCAGCCAGGGACCCCGGTGCTCATAAGTGTGCCCTGTATGTGTTCCCTGTGTGATGACTAACTGTCTCACTGAGGCTCTGCTAACCAGAACCTCAGTGGTTATGCTCTCTCTGCTTTCTAAATTGTCACTAACAGGCTAGTGACCAATTTCACCAATTGACATTGGCATACTGGAACACCCATATAATTCCCTAGTATATGGTACTAAGGTACCCAGGGTATTGGAGTTCCAGGAGATCCCTATGGGCTGCAGCATTTCTTTTGCCACCCATAGGGAGCTCTGACAATTCTTACACAGGTCTGACACTGCAGCCTGAGTGAAATAACATCCACGTTATTTCACAGCCATTTACCACTGCACTTAAGTAACTTATAAGTCACCTATATGTCTAACCTTTACCTGGTAAAGGTTGGGTGCTAAGTTACTTAGGGGGTCATTCCAACCCTGGCGGTCGGAGTTAAAGCGGCGGCTAACCCGCCAACAGGCTGGCGGTTAAAAAAATTGAATTCCGACCCTGGCGGAAACCGCCAACAGAGACCGCCACTTCAACACTCCGACCGCCACGGCGGGACAAACAAACAGCGCGGCGGTCACCGCCAACAGACAGGCGGGAGTCAATGTACCGCCCACCCTATCACAACCCACCAATCCGCTACCTTTTCCGGGGCGGTAGCCCCGCCGATAAAAACACGGCGGAAACAGCCATTTCAAACGGAAAACGCTCACCTCCATACACCCCACGAGGAATCTGGACAGCATGGAACCCGAACTCCACATCCTCCCAGCTATTGTCTTCCTGCTCCTCTACCATGAGCACGAACGCCGGCGCAGAAGACAACGGTGAGTACAGCACCTACGACACAGGGGAGGGGGGAGGCAAAAAATTACGGGGACACACATACGCGACACACCCACCCCCACCCTCACCCACTACAACACACACATCAATGCATAGCAATACATCACAGTTACACCCCCCAAACACCCCGGAAGAATGCAAAGACAAAAGGAAATGATCATAAACAGTCGAATATATTGTATCACTGGCTTATTAATATATCACACATCTAAAACTATTATATACATAAATATTAAAAGTCCGATAATTATTGGAGCCATTGTCCGTGGACCACTGGGCCCAAATCACATGGGAAAAGCCCACACAGGATACCTGACACCAATGGAGAGAACACTGCAGGGGCATCAGATAGCAAAACTACAGGCACCTCAGGGGGAAGGGAAGGGGGGGCACCTCAGCCAGATGAGTCCACAACGCCAGATCCACAAGGGGCCTCCATGGCCACTGTTCAATCCTGGGGAGTGCAAAGCCACAGTCTCACAAGTCTCTAAAGTGGGTGGCTTGCCCACTGTGCCATCCTGGGGAGTGCAAAGCCACAGTCTCACAATTCTCTGCAGTGGGTGGCTTGCCCACTGTTCAATCCTGGGGAGTGCAAAGCCACAGTCTCACAAGTCTCTACAGTGGGTGACTTGCCCACTGTGCCATCCTGGGGAGTGCAAAGCCACAGTCTCACAAGTCTCTGCAGTGGGTGGCTTGCCCACTGTGCCATCCTGGGGAGTGCAAAGCCACAGTCTCACAAGTCTCTACAGTGGGTGGTTTGCCCACTGTGCCATCCTGGGGAGTGCAAAGCCACAGTCTCACAAGTGGATGACAGTCTCCACTGGTTCAGGAGGGGGCTTGGTGCCCAGAGTGCTTCGTGCAGCCCTGCTTGACACAGATGAGGGCCTGCCCCTTCTGCCAATGGGCAAGCGGTGCCCTGTTTAGCGGTGCTTGAGAGAAAGGGCCCAGTTCAGTAGTGCTTGAGACGGCGGTGCCCTGTTCAGCGGTGCTTGAGAGAAAGGGCCCAGTTCAACGGTGCTTGAGACGGCGGTGCCCTGTTCAGCGGTGCTTGAGATGAAGGGCCCTGTTCAGCGGTGCTTGAGAGAAAGGGCCCAGTTCAGCGGTGCTTGAGACGGCGGTGCCCTGTTCAGAAGTGCTTGAACCGGCGGTGCCCTGTTCAGCGGTGCTTGAGAGAAAGGGCCCAGTTCAGCGGTGCTTGAGACGGCGGTGCCCTGTTCAGCAGTGCTTGAGAGAAAGGGCCCTGTTCAGCGGTGCTTGAGACGGCGGTGCCCTGTTCAGTGGTGCTTGAGAGAAAAGGCCCATTTCAGCGGTGCTTGAGACGGCGGTGCCCTGTTCAGTGGTGCTTGAGACGGCGGTGCCCTGTTCAGCGGTGCTTGAGAGAAAGGGCCCAGTTCAGCGGTGCTTGAGACGGCAGTGCCCTGTTCAGCGGTGCTTGAGACAGCGGTGCCCTGTTCAGCGCTGCTTAAGACAGCGGTGCCCTGTTCAACGGTGCTTGAGAGAAAGGGGCCAGTTCAGCGGTGCTTGAGACGGCGGTGCCCTGTTCAGCGGTGCTTGAGGGAAAGGGCCCAGTTCAGCGGTGCTTGAGATGGCGGTGCCCTGTTCAGCGGTGCTTGAGAGAAAGGGCCCTGTTCAGCAGTGGTTGAGACGGCGGTGCCCTGTTCAGCGGTGCTTGAGAGAAAGGGCCCAGTTCAGCGGTGCTTGAGACGGCGGTGCCCTGTTCAGCGGTGCTTGAGATGAAGGGCCCTGTTCAGCGGTGCTTGAGAGAAAGGGCCCAGTTCAGCGGTGCTTGAGACGGCGGTGCCCTGTTCAGCGGTGCTTGAGAGAAAGGGCCCTGTTCAGCGGTGCTTGAGACGGCGGTGCCCTGTTCAGCGGTGCTTGAGACGGCGGTGCCCTGTTCAGCGGTGCTTGAGAGAAAGGGCCCAGTTCAGCGGTGCTTGAGACGGCGGTGCCCTGTTCAGCGGTGCTTGAGATGAAGGGCCCTGTTCAGCGGTGCTTGAGAGAAAGGGCCCAGTTCAGCGGTGCTTGAGACGGCGGTGCCCTGTTCAGCGGTGCTTGAGACGGCGGTGCCCTGTTCAGCGGTGCTGGAGACGGCGGTGCCCTGTTCAGCGGTGCTTAAGATGAGTGTCCAGGTCAGCTGATCCGGCCATGGCATGGATGTCACCCGCCACCTGACATGTGGCTGGCGGGGCCTTCCTGCCCATATGTCTTGTGGCTTGCGGGGCCCTCCTGGGCTGCAGTCCCGGGCCTCTGGATGACCTCCTGCACACCTGGGATGGGGCTGGTGGGGCCCTCCTGGCCAGCTGGCCTGCTGCCGGACTTGTCGGGCGTGCTGCCCTTCCCACCCTTCCCTGTTCGGCTGTGGCCCTTTCCCACCTTTGGCGGTGTGCCAGGTGGCACCCCACTTCCAGCCGGAGCCATGGTAGGGATTTTGGTCCCTGGTGTCTTTGGCCTCTCGCGCCGGGCACTGGCAATTTTCGGGTGCTTTTCCGGGGGTGGGCTGGCCGTGCCTTGGCTCCTAGTTGAACTGGGTGCCCTTGAGGGTGGGGGACTCCACATGCCATGGCAAACAGTCTTTATAGGCCCCGGTTTTGTGGTGGCTGAGGTGCTGATTGAAGTCTTATGAGATGGACGGGGTGGGTGAGTTGTTGGAGAGAGGTTAAGGTTGGAAAGGAAAAGCAATTTGGAAAGAGAGGGACGGGTAGGTGTAGTGGGTATGGGAGTGGAGGAAGAGGATGTGGTTGTAGGAGTGTGAAGTCTGGTGTCTTTGGGTGCAGGTGCTTGGGCTGGAGGCTGTCGTGAGGTGGATGGCTGTTGGGTGGGTGGCTGCCTGCGTTTGTGTAGTTTGGAAGAGGGGGTGGCAGACACACTGGGAGAGGACACAGGGGACGTGTAAATGGTAGTGGGGTGGTGACTGCACGTGTGCGGAGTGTTCTGGTGGGTGTGCTGGTGATGGACGTAGTGGCTGAAGATGTTGTGCATGCAAGTGTTAGTGGAGACGTCACAGGGAGGGAGGAGGGAGACGAGTAGGAGGGGGACACAGTGGAGGCAGTGGGTGTTGTTATGTCTGCATGTGGATGTTGCTTGTGTGAATGCTTGTGTGATGTGTGGTGGTTATGTCTGGATGAGCTTCCCTTGGGTGTTGACGTGTGTGCAGGCTGGTCTGATGGTGTGTCTGGGATAGGCAGAGGTACAGGTGATAGGGTCTGGGTGGAGGAAGTTGGAGGGGGGAGGCTAGAGACAGGGACAACGGCTGCCGTCAGTGCTGAGGCCAGAGCGTTGAACTATCGCTGATGGGCAGCCTGACCAGAATGAATGCCCTCCAGGTATGCATTACTCTGGTGCACCTCCCTTTCTACACCCTGGATGGCATTCAAAAGGGTAGACTGCCCAACAATGATGGTCCTCAGGAGGTCAATGACCTCCTCACTGAGGGCAGCAGGGGTGACAGTGGCAGGGCCTGAGGTGCCTGGGGCGAAGGAGATGCCCACCTTCCTGGGTGAGCGGGCACGGGGCAAACGCTGAGGGGCTGCTGGGAGGGCAGTGCTGGTGCGCTGGGTGGCGGCTGTACCTGTTGTTGCGGGGGCACGGATGTTGCCGCCACCAGAGGGGAGCTCCCTTCAGAGGACGAGTCGCTGTCACTGACATCAGCACGAGTCCTCGCTGTGGAGCTCCCCTCGCCCTCCGTCCCACTGGTGTATTCCGACTCCGTTGCATGGCCCTCCAGGGCCATGTGGGATGCAGCTCCCACGTGCTCCGATGCCACTTCTCCTCCGCCTGATGATGCTAATGCACACATGAACAGGAAGACCACAAAAAAGGGGGGGGGGGGAAATAAATACATGTTGAGTACATGCATTGGTGACACCGTTGGCGGAGAGGACAGACACAGAAGCCCCATGCTCTACGCCGCGCACTTGGGGTCCACTACGCAATCCGTGGGACATGGCCTACAAGCCTAAGGACGACAACTGCACACATAGATGACACAGGGCCATGGATACCTGTACTTGGCACCCTACAGAGGTGGGGGGCGGGGGCACAGGGCCATGCCTTACGGAGGGGCCTAGCCTACAGAATTTGCCCTGGCCTAGGGATACCCACAGCCCTCCTCCCCCACCCAGACACCTCCACTGCGCGCAAAGTCAGCAGAATGTGTTTGTACTCACCCCCTTGTGTCTTCTGTGATGTCCTCAAGCGCCCATCCAAATCGGGGTAGGCCACCGCCAGGATCTGGGACATCAGGGGGGTCAATGTACGACTGGCACCCCTCCCACGTTGGGAGGCCATCCCCAGCTGAGCTTCCGCTATCTTCCTGCTCCAGCGTCGGATGTCCTCCCACCTCTTCCGGCAGTGGGTGCCCCGTCTGTTGTGGACCCCCAGGGTCCGGACGTCCTTGGCGATGGCACGCCAAATGTCGATTTTCTGGTGGGCGCTGACCTATGTGACATGTACAGGGAGAGAAAAAAAATCATCACCTTCTGCATGCTCGATGTGAGTGGCCCCCCCATCCCCATATGGCACATGCTCTCATCTGTCGTTTGATGCATGCCTCAATCGCTCCCCTCCCCACCATCTTTCATCCACCACACTCAACACAGGCATTGCCCACTAAGCATGGTCCCAGTGTACTTACCTGTTGGTCTGGAGGACCGTAGAGTAGCGCATACTGGGGGAGGACCCCATCCACAAGTTTCTCCAACTGCTCCGATGTGAAGGCAGGGGCCCTTTCCCCAGTCGCATGAGCCATTGTCTCTTCCAGACCGAGGTCACAGCAGCACTTGCAGTGTAGGTCCTCTCCTGTGGAAGAACAGGTATCGAGTGATTAAGCAGATAGAAAATGGCGGTCACGCCCGCGGCAGTGCGTACTGCGACCGCCGGCGCGCATCGTCATTGGCTCCTGAAACCCATAGGGTTCAATGTTAACCAATGCGGTTTAGCGCCGCGGTCTTCGACCGCCAACCGCCACGGTGTGCCACGCCAGCGCATTGACCTCACATCCCATTGTCACACTTCACAGGTCAGGCAGCCGCCATTTCAAGGGCCCACATGGCTTATTTTCTACTGCGTCACACATACCTAGGCCTTGCATCAACACTCATACAAACCTTTCAATGCATTGGGAATCGTGTTATGTGCAAGCTGTGGGAACGTACCTGTGGGCAGTTTGACTCTGTGCTCGCTGTTGTCCTTCATAGGCACCGTCCGCTGGGACTTGCGAGGAGATGGAGGAATCTTCCCATGTACAGACCGCTGGTAGACCTGTCGACAATGGAGGAACGACATGTCATACTGACATACAGGCTTGACCGAGCCACTATACAGGAACTGTGTGCCCAGCTGGAGCCAGACCTGATGTCACCCATCCGCCAACCCACAGGGATCCCCCCTCTAGTGCAGGTGCTGTCAGTACTCAATTTCTTTGCAAGTGGCTCATTTCAAACAACAGTGGCCATATCATCAGGGATGTCCCAGCCCATGTTTTCCAAGGTGTTGTCCAGAGTGTTGTCTCCCCTTCTCAAACACATGCGGAGCTACATCGTGTTCCCAGAGGTGGGGGATTTGCCTACAGTGAAGGGTGATTTCTATGCCCTGGGACATATCCCCAACATCATAGGTGCCATTGATGGGACACATGTTGCTTTGGTCCCCCCCAGCAGGAGTGAACAGGTGTACAGGAACAGGAAAAGTTATCATTCTATGAATGTACAGATGGTGTGTTTGGCTGACCAGTACATCTCCCATGTTAATGCAAAGTTCCCTGGGTCAGTGCATGATGCCTACATCCTGCGGAATAGCAGCATCCCGTATGTGATGGGTCAACTCCAGAGGCACCGTGTGTGGCTATTAGGGGACTCTGGTTAACCCAACCTGTCCTGGCTACTGACCCCAGTGAGGAATCCCCGGACAAGGGCAGAGGAACGGTACAATAAGGCCCATGGGCGGACTAGGAGGGTGATCGAGCGAACCTTTGGCCTCCTGAAGGCCAGGTTCAGGTGCCTCCATATGACAGGTGGATCCCTAATGTACTCTGTAGGAAAGTACCATCTTGCCTGGCATGTTACCCCCATTTTTCACTGTATATATGTTGTTTTAGTTGTATGTGTCACTGGGACCCTGGTAACCCAATGCCCCAGTGCTCATAAGTGTGCCTGAATGTGTTACCTGTGTAGTGACTAACTGTCTCACTGAGGCTCTGCTAATCAGAACCTCAGTGGTTATGCTCTCTCATTTCTTTCCAAATTGTCACTAACAGGCTAGTGACCATTTTTACCAATTTACATTGGCTTACTGGAACACCCTTATAATTCCCTAGTATATGGTACTGAGGTACCCAGGGTATTGGGGTTCCAGGAGATCCCTATGGGCTGCAGCATTTCTTTTGCCACCCATAGGGAGCTCTGACAAATCTTACACAGGCCTGCCACTGCAGCCTGAGTGAAATAACGTCCACGTTATTTCACAGCCATTTTACACTGCACTTAAGTAACTTATAAGTCACCTATATGTCTAACCTTTACCTGGTAAAGGTTAGGTGCAAAGTTACTTAGTGTGAGGGCACCCTGGCACTAGCCAAGGTGCCCCCACATTGTTCAGAGCCAATTCCCTGAACTTTGTGAGTGCGGGGACACCATTACACGCGTGCACTACATATAGGTCACTACCTATATGTAGCTTCACAATGGTAACTCCGAATATGGCCATGTAACATGTCTATGATCATGGAATTGCCCCCTCTATGCAATCCTGGCATAGTTGGCACAATCCCATGATCCCAGTGGTCTGTAGCACAGACCCTGGTACTGCCAAACTGCCCTTCCTGGGGTTTCACTGCAGCTGCTGCTGCTGCCAACCCCTCAGACAGGCAGCTGCCCTCCTGGGGTCCAGCCAGGCCTGGCCCAGGATGGCAGAACAAAGAACTTCCTCTGAGAGAGGGTGTGACACCCTCTCCCTTTGGAAAATGGTGTGAAGGCAGGGGAGGAGTAGCCTCCCCCAGCCTCTGGAAATGCTTTGTTGGGCACAGATGTGCCCAATTCTGCATAAGCCAGTCTACACCAGTTCAGGGACCCCTTAGCCCCTGCTCTGGTGCGAAACTGGACAAAGGAAAGGGGAGTGACCACTCCCCTAACCTGCACCTCCCCTGGGAGGTGTCCAGAGCTCCTCCAGTGTGCTCCAGACCTCTGCCATCTTGGAAACAGAGGTGCTGCAGGCACACTGGACTGCTCTGAGTGGCCAGTGCCACCAGGTGACGTCAGAGACTCCTGCTGATAGGCTCCTTCAGGTGTTAGTAGCCTTTCCTCTCTCCTAGGTAGCCAAACCCTCTTTTCTGGCTATTTAGGGTCTCTGTCTCTGGGGAAACTTGAGATAATGAATGCATGAGCTCAGCCGAGTTCCTCTGCATCTCTCTCTTCACCTTCTGGTAAGGAAACGACCGCTGACCGCGCTGGAAGCCTGCAAACCTGCAACATAGTAGCAAAGACGACTACTGCAACTCTGTAACGCTGATCCTGCCGCCTTCTCGACTGTTTTCCTGCTTGTGCATGCTGTGGGGGTAGCCTGCCTCCTCTCTGCACCAAAAGCTCCGAAGAAATCTCCCGTGGGTCGACGGAATCTTCCCCCTGCAACCGCAGGCACCAAAAAGCTGCATTACCGGTCCCTTGGGTCTCCTCTCAGCATGACGAGCGAGGTCCCTCGAATCCAGCGACACTGTCCAAGAGACCCCCACAGTCCAGTGACTCTTCAGCCCAAGTTTGGTGGAGGTAAGTCCTTTCCTCACCTCGCTGGGCTGCATTGCTGTGAACCGCGACTTTGCAGCTACTCCGGCCCCTGTGCACTTCCGGTGGAAATCCTTTGTGCACAGCCAAGCCTGGGTCCACGGCACTCTAACCTGCATTGCACGACTTTCTAAGTTGGTCTCCGGCGACGTGGGACTCCGTTGTGCAACTTCGGCGAGCACCGTTTCACGCATCCTTGTAGTGCCTGTTTCTGGCACTTCTCCGGGTGCTACCTGCTTCAGTGAGGGTTCTTTGTCTTGCTCGACGTCCCCTCTCTCTTCAGGTCCAATTTGCGACCTCCTGGTCCCTCTTGGGCCCCAGCAGCGTCCAAAAACGCCAAACGCACGATTTGCATGTAGCAAGGCTTGTTGGCGTCCTTCCGGCGGGAAAACACTTCTGTACGACTCGAAGGCGAGAGGGATCCGTCCACCAAAGGGGAAGTCTCTAGCCCTTTTTGTTCCTGCAGAAACCTCAGCTTCTTCTGTCCAGTCGAAGCTTCTTTGCACCCGCAGCTGGCATTTCCTGGGCATCTGCCCATCTCCGACTTGCTTGTGATTTTTGGACTTGGTCCCCTTGTTCCACAGGTACCCTAGATTGGAAATCCACAGTTGTTGCATTGCTGGTTTGTGTCTTTCTTGCATTATTCCTCTAACACGACTATTTTGTCCTTAGGGGAACTTTAGTGCACTTTGCACTCACTTTTCAGGGTCTTGGGGAGGGTTATTTTTCTAACCCTCACTATTTTCTAATAGTCCCAGCGACCCTCTACAAGGTCACATAGGTTTGGGGTCCATTCGTGGTTCGCATTCCACTTTTGGAGTATATGGTTTGTGTTGCCCCTATCCCTATGTTTCCTCATTGCATCCTATTGTAACTATACATTGTTTGCACTGTTTTCTAAGACTATACTGCATATTTTTGCTATTGTGTATATATATCTTGTGTATATTTCCTACCCTCTCACTGAGGGTACACTCTAAGATACTTTGGCATATTGTCATAAAAATAAAGTACCTTTATTTTTAGTATAACTGTGTATTGTGTTTTCTTATGATATTGTGCATATGACACTAAGTGGTACTGTAGTAGCTTCACACGTCTCCTAGTTCAGCCTGAGCTGCTCTGCTAAGCTACCATTATCTATCAGCCTAAGCTGCTAGACACCCTATACACTAATAAGGGATAACTGGGCCTGGTGCAAGGTGCAAGTACCCCTTGGTACTCACTACAAGCCAGTCCAGCCTCCTACATTGGTTGTGCAGTGGTGGGATAAGTGCTTGAGACTACTTACCACTCTTGTCATTGTACTTTTCATAAGAGAAAAATATACAAAACAAGGTCAGTGTATATACACATAGCCAAAAAGTTTTGCATTTCCTCTTTTCACTCTTTTCTAAGTGCTGAAAAGTACTCCTAAACTTTCAAAAAGTTCTTAAAAGTTTAAAAAGTTTTTTTCTGTCTTTCCAAAAAGTTCTGAAAACTTTTTTCTCTTTTTTTTTTCTTTTTCTATCACTTTAACTCTCTCTAAAAAATGTCTGGCACAGGCCAAAGTGTTGATCTGTCCAAACTTGCGTATGACAACCTTAGCTGGAAAAGAGAAAGGAGTCTCTGTATAGAGAGAGGTTTGAGTGTAGGGAAGAATCCTTCCTTGGAACTGTTACTTAACATGCTTAGAGAACAGGATAAGGCCATAGGTGCCCCATCTGTTGAAAAAGTACCTAATAGTTCCCAATCTGATTCAGGGACTCCCCCAGGAAAAGATTCAGGAAAGAAACTTCCTAGCCTGCCCATTACTAGACAATCTAGCATAGATGGTAATGATGATGAGCCACACCAAATAAATAGTGCTGTCTCACATCATAGCAAAAGCATTTATTCTCACCATACTGGTAGTAATGTTTCTGTAAACCAAGCTGTTAAGTTGGCTTCTGTAAGGGACAGGTCTCCTTCTGTTCATTCCCATCATAGCTCTGTTTCTAGAAATGTCCCTCCCACCAACCCTGATGACAGAATGTTAGAGAGGGAACT
This sequence comes from Pleurodeles waltl, assembly GCF_031143425.1. Taxonomy (NCBI): domain Eukaryota; kingdom Metazoa; phylum Chordata; class Amphibia; order Caudata; family Salamandridae; genus Pleurodeles; species Pleurodeles waltl. The sequence goes on along the minus strand of NC_090438.1, from coordinate 8,099,190 downwards.
CAATAAGTTGAGGGTGGAACAAACCAGACTGAAGCTTAAAAAGCAACAGCTGGATTTGGATAGACAGTCTTTTGAATTAGAGAAGGAAAGACAGAAGTTGGGTTTAGATACCCATGGTGGCAGCAGCAGTATTCCCCATAGTCATCCTGCAAAAGAGCATGATTCCAGGAATCTGCACAAGATAGTTCCCCCTTATAAGGAGGGGGATGACATTAACAAGTGGTTTGCTGCACTTGAGAGGGCCTGTGTTGTACAGGATGTCCCTCAAAGGCAGTGGGCTGCTATCCTATGGCTATCATTTAGTGGAAAAGGTAGGGATAGGCTCCTTACTGTGAAAGAAAATGATGCCAATAATTTCCAAGTTCTTAAGAATGCACTCCTGGATGGTTATGGCTTAACCACTGAACAGTACAGGATAAAGTTCAGAGAGACCAAAAAGGAGTCTTCACAAGACTGGGTTGATTTCATTGACCATTCAGTGAAGGCCTTGGAGGGGTGGTTACATGGCAGTAAAGTTACTGATTATGACAGCCTGTATAACTTAATCCTGAGAGAGCATATTCTTAATAATTGTGTGTCTGATTTGTTGCACCAGTACTTGGTGGACTCTGATCTGACCTCTCCCCAAGAATTGGGAAAGAAGGCAGACAAATGGGTCAGAACAAGAGTGAACAGAAAAGTTCATACAGGGGGTGACAAAGATGGCAACAAAAAGAAGGATGGTAAGTCTTCAGACAAGGGTGGGGACAAATCTAAAAATGAGTCTTCATCAGGCCCACAAAAACACTCTGGTGGGGGTGGTGGGCCCAAATCCTCCTTTAATCAGAACAAGGAAAAGAAACCATGGTGCTATTTATGTAAAATAAAAGGCCATTGGACAACAGATCCCAGTTGTCCAAAGAAAGGCACCACAGCTCCTACCACTACAACCCCTACTGCTACACCTAGTGTCCCTACTAATAGCAGTGGTGGTGGGAGCAAACCTACTAATAGCCAATCCAAGGGAGTAGCTGGGCTCACTTTTGGTAATTTAGTTGGGGTTGGTCTAATTAGGGAGACCACAGAGGCTACTTTAGTCTCTGAAGGGGCTATTGATTTAGCCACTTTGGTTGCTTGCCCCCATAACTTGGAGAAGTACAAGCAACTAACCCTAATAAATGGTGTTGAGGTCCAGGCCTACAGGGACACAGGTGCCAGTGTCACAATGGTGATTGAGAAACTGGTGCACCCTGAACAACACATACTTGGACACCAGTACCAAGTAACCGATGCTCACAACATAACACAAAGCCACCCCATGGCTGTTGTAAATCTCAACTGGGGGGGGGGTAACTGGTCCAAAGAAAGTTGTGGTAGCTTCAAATTTACCTGTAGACTGTCTATTAGGGAATGATTTGGAGACATCAGCTTGGTCAGATGTGGAGTTGGAGGCCCATGCAGCAATGCTGGGCATCCCAGGGCATATTTTTGCTTTGACAAGGGCTCAGGCCAAAAAGCAAAAAGGACAGGGAAGCTTGGATCCTGGAACAATGGACCAAGTGCTCCCTAAAGCTAGGGCTAGTAGAAGCAAACCACTTCCTACTATCCCTCCCTCTACAGTGGATTCTACTTCTGAGGAAGAAGAATTCCCTCCCTGTGCAGAACCTACACCAGAGGAGCTGGAAGCAGACACTGCTGAGCTTTTGGGTGAAGGGGGGCCTGCCAGAGAGGAGCTGAGTGTGGCACAGCAAACCTGTCCCACATTAGAGGGTCTCAGACAGCAAGCTGTCAAACAGGCTAATGGGGATGTCAGTGACTCTCACAGAGTTTACTGGGAGGACAACCTCTTGTACACTGAGCATAGGGATCCTAAACCTGGAGCTGCCAGGAGATTAGTGATTCCTCAGGAGTACAGAAAGTTCCTCCTAACACTGGCACATGACATTCCCCTAGCTGGGCACCTGGGTCAAATGAAAACTTGGGACAGATTGGTTCCATTGTTTCATTGGCCTAGGATGTCTGAGGACACAAAGGAATTTTGCAAGTCCTGTGAAATCTGTCAAGCCAGTGGCAAGACAGGTGGCACTCCAAAGGCACCCCTTATCCCACTGCCTGTGGTTGGGGTTCCCTTTGAAAGGGTAGGGGTTGACATAGTTGGCCCCCTTGACCCTCCTACTGCTTCAGGCAATAGGTTTATCTTAGTGGTAGTGGACCATGCCACAAGATATCCTGAAGCAATTCCTTTAAGGACCACTACAGCACCTGCAGTGGCAAAGGCCCTCCTGGGAATATTTTCCAGAGTGGGCTTCCCAAAGGAAGTAGTATCAGACAGAGGAAGCAATTTCATGTCTGCATACTTAAAGGCCATGTGGAAGGAGTGTGGTGTAACGTACAAGTTCACAACACCCTATCATCCACAAACTAATGGACTGGTGGAGAGATTTAATAAAACTCTCAAAGGCATGATTATGGGTCTCCCTGAAAAACTCCGCAGGAGATGGGATATCCTTCTACCATGCCTCCTTTTTGCCTACAGGGAGGTACCCCAGAAAGGAGTGGGCTTCAGCCCCTTTGAACTTCTTTTTGGACACCCTGTTAGGGGTCCACTCACACTTGTAAAGGAGGGTTGGGAACAACCTTTAAAAGCTCCTAAGCAGGATATTGTGGATTATGTACTTGGCCTCAGATCAAGGATGGCTGAGTACATGAAAAAGGCCAGTAAAAACCTTCAGGCCAGCCAAGAGCTCCAGAAGCAATGGCATGATCAGAAGGCTGTTTTGGTTCAGTACCAACCAGGGCAGAAAGTGTGGGTCTTGGAGCCTGTGGCCCCAAGAGCACTCCAAGATAAATGGAGTGGACCCCACACAATTGTTGAAAAGAAGGGTGAAGTCACCTTCTTGGTTGACTTAGGCACTGCCAGGAGTCCCCTTATGGTGCTCCATGTCAACCGCCTGAAACCCTACTATGACAGGGCTGATCTCACCCTGCTCATGGCAACAGATGAGGGACAGGAAGAAGATAGTGATCCTCTACCTGATCACTTCTCTTCCACAGAACAAGATGCTCTTGTGGAAGGTGTAGTTTTGGCTGATTGTCTTACTGCTGAGCAGAAAGATAATTGCATAAATCTCCTAGGACAATTTGCAGAACTCTTCTCTATTGTGCCAGGCACCACTTCTTGGTGTGAGCACACTATAGATACTGGAGACAGTTTACCTGTCAAAGGTAAGATCTATAGGCAGCCTGACCATGTCAGGGACTGCATAAAGCAAGAAGTTCAGAAAATGTTGGAACTAGGAGTGGTTGAGCACTCTGACAGTCCATGGGCTTCTCCTGTGGTACTGGTACCAAAACCCAATTCTAAAGATGGAAAGAAAGAAATGCGGTTTTGTGTAGACTATAGAGGTCTCAACTTGGTAACCAAAACTGATGCTCACCCTATACCCAGGGCAGATGAGCTTATAGATACACTGGCATCTGCCAAGTATCTAAGCACTTTTGATTTGACTGCAGGGTATTGGCAGATCAAATTGTCAGAAGATGCTAAACCTAAGACTGCATTTTCTACCATTGGAGGACATTACCAGTTTACTGTAATGCCTTTTGGTTTGAAAAATGCACCTGCCACTTTTCAGAGGTTGGTGAACACAGTCCTGCAAGGGCTGGAAGCTTTCAGTGCAGCATATTTGGACGATATAGCTGTCTTTAGCTCCAGCTGGGATGATCACCTGGTCCACCTATGGAAAGTTTTGGAGGCCCTGCAAAAGGCAGGCCTCACTATCAAGGCTTCAAAGTGCCAGATAGGGCAGGGTAAGGTGGTTTATCTGGGACACCTTGTTGGTGGGGAACAGATTGCACCACTTCAGGGGAAAATCCAAACTATTATTGATTGGGTTCCCCCTACCACTCAGATTCAGGTGAGAGCCTTCCTAGGCCTCACTGGGTACTACAGGAGGTTCATTAAGAACTATGGCTCCATTGCAGCCCCTCTTAATGACCTCACATCCAAGAAAATGCCTAAAAAGGTATTATGGACAGCAAGCTGTCAGAAAGCTTTTGAGGAGCTAAAGCAGGCCATGTGCTCTGCACCTGTCCTGAAAAGCCCTTGTTACTCTAAAAAATTCTATGTCCAGACTGATGCATCTGAATTAGGAGTAGGGGCAGTCCTATCACAACTTAATTCTGAGGGCCAGGATCAACCTGTTGCTTTTATTAGTAGGAGGTTGACCCCTAGAGAAAAGCGTTGGTCTGCCATTGAGAGGGAGGCCTTTGCTGTGGTCTGGGCTCTGAAGAAGTTGAGGCCATACCTGTTTGGCACTCACTTCATTGTTCAGACAGACCACAAACCTCTACTTTGGCTAAAACAAATGAAAGGTGAAAATCCAAAATTGTTGAGGTGGTCCATATCCCTACAGGGAATGGACTATACAGTGGAACATAGACCTGGGAGTAGCCACTCCAATGCAGATGGACTCTCCAGATATTTCCACTTAGACAATGAAGACTCATCAGGTATTGGCTAGTCTTATTGTCCTTCGTTTGGGGGGGGGTTGTGTAGGAAAGTACCATCTTGCCTGGCATGTTACCCCCATTTTTCACTGTATATATGTTGTTTTAGGTGTATGTGTCACTGGGACCCTGGTAACCCAGGGCCCCAGTGCTCATAAGTGTGCCTGAATGTGTTACCTGTGTAGTGACTAACTGTCTCACTGAGGCTCTGCTAATCAGAACCTCAGTGGTTATGCTCTCTCATTTCTTTCCAAATTGTCACTAACAGGCTAGTGACCATTTTTACCAATTTACATTGGCTTACTGGAACACCCTTATAATTCCCTAGTATATGGTACTGAGGTACCCAGGGTATTGGGGTTCCAGGAGATCCCTATGGGCTGCAGCATTTCTTTTGCCACCCATAGGGAGCTCTGACAAATCTTACACAGGCCTGCCACTGCAGCCTGAGTGAAATAACGTCCACGTTATTTCACAGCCATTTTACACTGCACTTAAGTAACTTATAAGTCACCTATATGTCTAACCTTTACCTGGTAAAGGTTAGGTGCAAAGTTACTTAGTGTGAGGGCACCCTGGCACTAGCCAAGGTGCCCCCACATTGTTCAGAGCCAATTCCCTGAACTTTGTGAGTGCGGGGACACCATTACACGCGTGCACTACATATAGGTCACTACCTATATGTAGCTTCACAATGGTAACTCCGAATATGGCCATGTAACATGTCTATGATCATGGAATTGCCCCCTCTATGCCATCCTGGCATAGTTGGCACAATCCCATGATCCCAGTGGTCTGTAGCACAGACCCTGGTACTGCCAAACTGCCCTTCCTGGGGTTTCACTGCAGCTGCTGCTGCTGCCAACCCCTCAGACAGGCAGCTGCCCTCCTGGGGTCCAGCCAGGCCTGGCCCAGGATGGCAGAACAAAGAACTTCCTCTGAGAGAGGGTGTGACACCCTCTCCCTTTGGAAAATGGTGTGAAGGCAGGGGAGGAGTAGCCTCCCCCAGCCTCTGGAAATGCTTTGTTGGGCACAGATGTGCCCAATTCTGCATAAGCCAGTCTACACCGGTTCAGGGACCCCTTAGCCCCTGCTCTGGCGTGAAACTGGACAAAGGAAAGGGGAGTGACCACTCCCCTAACCTGCACCTCCCCTGGGAGGTGTCCAGAGCTCCTCCAGTGTGCTCCAGACCTCTGCCATCTTGGAAACAGAGGTGCTGCAGGCACACTGGACTGCTCTGAGTGGCCAGTGCCACCAGGTGACGTCAGAGACTCCTGCTGATAGGCTCCTTCAGGTGTTAGTAGCCTTTCCTCTCTCCTAGGTAGCCAAACCCTCTTTTCTGGCTATTTAGGGTCTCTGTCTCTGGGGAAACTTGAGATAACTAATGCATGAGCTCAGCCGAGTTCCTCTGCATCTCTCTCTTCACCTTCTGATAAGGAAACGACCGCTGACCGCGCTGGAAGCCTGCAAACCTGCAACATAGTAGCAAAGACGACTACTGCAACTCTGTAACGCTGATCCTGCCGCCTTCTCGACTGTTTTCCTGCTTGTGCATGCTGTGGGGGTAGCCTGCCTCCTCTCTGCACCAGAAGCTCCGAAGAAATCTCCCGTGGGTCGACGGAATCTTCCCCCTGCAACCGCAGGCACCAAAAAGCTGCATTACCGGTCCCTTGGGTCTCCTCTCAGCACGACGAGCGAGGTCCCTCGAATCCAGCGATGCTGTCCAAGTGAACCCCACAGTCCAGTGACTCTTCAGCCCAAGTTTGGTGGAGGTAAGTCCTTGCCTCACCTCGCTGGGCTGCATTGCTGGGAACCGCGACTTTGCAGCTACTCCGGCCCCTGTGCACTTCCGGCAGAAATCCTTTGTGCACAGCTAAGCCTGGGTCCACGGCACTCTAACCTGCATTGCACGACTTTCTAAGTTGGTCTCCGGCGACGTGGGACTCCGTTGTGCAACATCAGCGAGCACTGTTTCACGCATCCTCGTAGTGCCTGTTTCTGGCACTTCTTTGGATGCTACCTGCTTCAGTGAGGGCTCTTTGTCTTGCTCGACGTCCCTTCTCTCTTCAGGTCTAATTTGCGACCTTCTGGTCCCTCCTGGGCCCCAGCAGCATCCAAAAACGCCAAACGCACGATTTGCGTGTAGCAAGGCTTGTTGGCGTCCTTCTGGCGGGAAAACACTTCTGCACAACTCTCCAATGCAAGAGGGATCCGTCCACCAAAGGGGAAGTTTCTAGCCCTTTTCGTTCCTACAGAAACCTCAGCTTCTTCTGTCCAGTCGAAGCTTCTTTGCACCCGCAGCTGGCATTTCCTGGGCATCTGCCCATCTCCGACTTGCTTGTGACTTTTGGACCTGGTCCCCTTGTTCCACAGGTACCCTAGATTGGAAATCCACAGTTGTTGCATTGCTGGTTTGTGTCTTTCCTGCATTATTCCTCTAACACGACTATTTTGTCCTTAGGGGAACTTTAGTGCACTTTGCACTCACTTTTCAGGGTCTTGGGGAGGGTTATTTTTCTAACTCTCACTATTTTCTAATAGTCCCAGCGACCCTCTACAAGGTCACATAGGTTTGGGGTCCATTCGTGGTTTGCATTCCACTTTTGGAGTATATGGTTTGTGTTGCCCCTATCCCTATGTTTCCTCATTGCATCCTATTGTAACTATACATTGTTTGCACTGTTTTCTAAGACTATACTGCATATTTTTGCTATTGTGTATATATATCTTGTGTATATTTCCTACCCTCTCACTGAGGGTACACTCTAAGATACTTTGGCATATTGTCATAAAAATAAAGTACCTTTATTTTTAGTATAACTGTGTATTGTGTTTTCTTATGATATTGTGCATATGACACTAAGTGGTACTGTAGTAGCTTCACACGTCTCCTAGTTCAGCCTGAGCTGCTCTGCTAAGCTACCATTATCTATCAGCCTAAGCTGCTAGACACCCTATACACTAATAAGGGATAACTGGGCCTGGTGCAAGGTGCAAGTACCCCTTGGTACTCACTACAAGCCAGTCCAGCCTCCTACATACTCACCAAAGAAGGTGTGCCAGATCATCGTGGCCTGCTGTATGCTTCACAACCTGGCTTTGCGACGGCAGGTGCCTTTTCTGCAGGATGATGGTCCAGATGGTGGAGTTGTAGCAGCTGTGGAGCCTGTGGAGAGTGAAGAGGAGGAAGGCGAAGAGGACGACATAGAGAACAGGAACACAGTAATACAGCAGTATTTTCAATGACACACAGGTAAGAGTACACACCGGCATATTACATTTACTTAAACACTCCTACCTCTCTACTGTCTGATTTTTTCCCCCAGTGTATGATAACTGTGTTGTGACTTTCCCTTCCGTTTTCAGAGCTGTGGGCCCCACTGCATGACATCTGCTTTGTTTCCCCATGGACTACAGCTGTGTGACAGCGGATTGTTGGCATCACAATGTGAATGAAAATTTTGGCACGGATATGACTACTACATTTGTTCAAAATCACAGCCAGACTCCAGATTGTTTTTTGCAATAAGTGTGTTTATTCAAGTGCTCTAAATTGGATGGGTGGTTGCAAATCGGTGAGGGGTGATGGTGGAGGATTGTCCATGGCAGAGTCCAGACTATCAGTATCACAGGTGCATTGTCCAAATGCCTGTGGAAAGTGGAGCATGGGCAGTTTAAGGTTGGACAGGGTGACAATGTGGGACAGTGGGATGACAATCAGGGCGGTATCCTTTGCTGGCGGGGGTCTTGACATCTTACTCTGTCTTCTTCCTGGATCTCAGGGCCCGCTTGCGGGGTGGTTCTCCTTCTGCAGGGGGTGGGATTCTGGTGGCCTGTGGGTCTTGTGTCGGGGCCTCCCGTCCACTAGCGCCGGCGGAGGTGGTAGGCAGTTCTTGGTCCATGCTAGTATCAGGGGCCCTTTGAGGTGCCAGAGTGTCCCGCAATGTGGTGACTACCTGATTCAGGGCCACTACGATGGTACCCATGGCGGAACTGATGTTTTTTAGTTCCTCCCTGAACCCCATATACTGTTGCTCCTGCAGAAGCTGGATCTCCTGAAACCTGGCCAGTACCGTCGCCATCGTCTCCTGGGAGTGGTGGTATGCTCCCATGATGGAGGAGAGGGCCTCGTGGAGAGTGGGTTCCCTGGACCTGTCCCCCCCTGTTGCACAGCAGCCCTCCCAGTTCCCCTGTTTCCCTGGGCCTCCGTCCCCTGGACCGTGTGCCCACTACCACTGCCCCCAGGTCCCTGTTGTTGTTGGGGTGTTGGGTTAGCCTGGGTTCCCTGTAGTGGTGGATACACCGCTGATTGACGTGTCCTGGGGACAGAGGTATGGGCCCGCTGGGTGGGTGCTGTGCTGGTGTTCCCAGAGGGGGGAAGGTCTGCTGTGGCCTGTGGCTGTCTGAGGGGAACCGACTGTCCCGAGGTCCCCGATGGACCGGGCTGGTCATCTAGATCCAGGGAGACAGAGGTGCTGTCATCACTGTGGGCCTCTTCTGGGGGTGGAGTGGACATTTGTGGACCCTCCTGCGCGGTGACCTGGCGTTCGGGTCCTGCAGGGGTATAAAAGTATGGTTATTGGTTCTGTGTGTGCCATAGCGTGCAATGGGTGGGTGCCCGTGTACCCCAGTGCTGGCATTCCTTTGTGGGGGCTGTTGGGACGGTGGTTTGGGGGGGTTTGTATGTGTATGTGCAGTGGGCATGCTTTGGTGATGGGTGTCCATGCTTTGTGTACGCATGCAGGGCTTGGTTTTGGGATGGGTGGGTTGTGATGGTGAGACGTTTGCAAGGAGTGGGTGTGATGGGGGTGGGGGTGAGGGTGTGGGTATGAGTTGCCATGCAGGTGGGGTGGGGGGGATGAAGTAGTGAAGATTTGACTTACCAGAGTCCGTTCCTCCAGATGATCCTGCGAGGCCCTCAGGATGCAGGATGTTCCAGACTTGCTCCTCCCATGCTGTAAATTCTGGGGGAGTAGGTGTGGGTCTGCCGCCAGTCCGCTGCACCGCGATGTTGTGCCTGGATACCATGGAACGCACCTTCCCCCGTAGGTCGTTCCACCTCTTCCTGATGTCGTCCCGATTTCTTGGGTGCTGTCCCACAGCGTTGACCCTGTCGACTATTCTGCTCCATAGCTCCATCTTCCTGGCAATGGTGGTGTGCTGCACCTGTGTCCCGAACAGCTGTGGCTCGACTCGTACAATTTCCTCCACCATGACCCTGAGTTCATCATCAGAGAACCTGGGGTGTCTTTGCGGTGCCATGGGGTGGTGTGGGTGATGTGTAGGGTAGATTGTGTGGTGCTAAGTGTGGTGATGTGTATTGTTATGTTGTGTGAAGTGCTTGCAAATATTGCTGGGTGACAGTGAATTGGGCATCTGGGTGCTCAGATGTCTTTTCTCGGTGCGTGTGCACGTATCTCTAGGAGTGGGGGTTTGTGGGTGATGTGGGTGTGTATTTTATATTGTATTGGGTGTGTGGGAGTGGTGTGTGTATGTTTATCAGGTGTGTGTAGTTTGAATTGTCCAATGTGGTTGTGCTTTGTAAGTGTGTGTGTATTTCGAGCGCGGCGGTGTGTACCGCCAATGGAATACCGCGGTTGAAAGACCGCCGCGTGGATTCGTGTGTCGTGATAGTGTGGGCGTATTTCTGTTGGCGTGATGGTGGAGGTTTGGTCATCGCCAGTTTCTTGCTGACCTTTGGAGTGGCGGACTTTTGTGGATGTCTGTTTTTTGGCGGTTTGCCTGTTGTGGGTCAGAATGACCGTGGCGGTTTATATCGGCCGCGGCGGTGTTATGGCGGTCTTCTGCACGGCGGTAAGAGCCTTTTACCGGCGAGGTTGGAATGACCACCTTAGTGTGTGGGCACCCTGGCACTAGCCAAGATGCCCCCACATTGTTCAGGGCAAATTCCCCGGACTTTGTGAGTGCGGGGACACCATTACACGCGTGCACTGTACATAGGTCACTACCTATGTACAGCGTCACAATGGTAACTCCGAACATGGCCATGTAACATGTCTAAGATCATGGAATTGTCACCCCAATGCCATTCTGGCATTGGGGAGACACTTCCATGATCCCCTGAGTCTCTAGCACAGACCCGGGTACTTCCAAACTACCTTTCCTGGGGTTTCATTGCAGCTGCTGCTGCTGCCAACCCCTCAGACAGGTTTCTGCCCTCCTGGGGTCCAGCCAGGCTTGGCCCAGGAAGGCAGAACAAAGGACTTCCTCAGAGAGAGGGTGTTACACCCTCTCCCTTTGGAAAAAGGTGTTAGGGCTGGGGAGGAGTAGCCTCCCCCAGCCTCTGGAAATGCTTTCATGGGCACAGATGGAGCCCATTTCTGCATAAGCCAGTCTACACCGGTTCAGGGATCCCCCAGCCATGCTCTGGTGCGAAACTGGACAAAGGAAAGGGGAGTGACCACTCCCCTGACCTGCACCTCCCCTGGGAGGTGCCCAGAGCTCCTCCAGTGTGCTCCAGACCTCTGCCATCTTGGAAACATATGTGCTGCTGGCACACTGGACTGCTCTGAGTGGCCAGTGCCAGCAGGTGACGTCAGAGACTCCTTCTAATAGGCTCCTCCAGGTGTTGTTAGCCTATCCTCTCTCCTAGGTAGCCAAACCTCCTTTTCTGGCTATTTAGGGTCTCTCTTTGGGGAAATCTTTAGATAACGAATGCAAGAGCTCATCAGAGTTCCTCTGCATCTCTGTCTTCACCTTCTGCCAAGGAATCGACTGCTGACTGCGCTGGAAGACTGCAAAACTGCAACAAAGTAGCAAAGACGACTACTGCGACCTTGTAACGCTGATCCTACCGCCTTCTCGACTGTTTTCCTGGTGGTGCATGCTGTGGGGGTAGTCTGCCTCCTTTCTGCACTAGAAGCTCCGAAGAAATCTCACGTGGGTCAACAGAATCTTCCCCCTGCAACCGCAGGCACCAAAGAACTTCATTACCGGTACTCTGGGTCTCCTTTCAGCACGACGAGCGAGGTCCCTTGAATCCAGCAACTCTGTCCAAGTGACTCCCACAGTCCAGTGACTCTCCAGTCCAAGTTTGGTGGAGGTAAGTCCTTGCCTCCCCACGCCAGACTGCATTGCTGGGAACCGCGTGTTTTGCAGCTGCTCCGGCTCCTGTGCACTCTTCCTGGATTTCCTTTGTGCACAGCCAAGCCTGGTTCCCTGGCACTCTAACCTGCAGTGCATGACCTCCTGAGTTGTCCTCCGGCGTCGTGGGACCCTCCTTTGTGACTTCGGGTGAGCTCTGGTTCACTCCACTTCATAGTGCCTGTTCCGGCACTTCTGCGGGTGCTGATTGCTTCTGAGTGGGCTCTTTGTCTTGCTGGACGCCCCCTCCGTCTCCTCACGCAATTGGCAACATCCTGGTCCCTCCTGGACCATAGCAGCATCCAAAAACCCTAACCACAACCCTTGCACCTAGCAAGGCTTGTTTGTGGTCTTTCTGCACAGAAACACCTCTGCACGGCTCTTCACGACGTGAGACATCCATCCTCCAAAGGGGAAGTTTCTAGCCCTTGTCGTTCTTGCAGAGTCCACAGCTTCTACCATCCAGTGGCAGCTTCTTTGCACCCACAGCTGGCATTTCCTGGGCATCTGCCCACTCCCGACTTGATCGTGACTCTTGGACTTGGTCCCCTTGTTCCACAAGTACTCTCGTCAGGAAATCCATCGTTGTTGCATTGCTGGTTTTGGTCTTCCTTGCAGAATTCCCCTATCACGACTTCTGTGCTCTTTGGGGAACTTAGGTGCACTTTGCACCCACTTTTCAGGGTCTTGGTGTGGGCTATTTTTCTAACCCTCACTGTTTTCTTACAGTCCCAGCGACCCTCTACAAGGTCACATAGGTTTGGGGTCCATTCGTGGTTCGCATTCCACTTCTAGAGTATATGGTTTCTGTTGCCCCTGTACCTATGTACCCCCATTGCATTCTATTGTGACTATACATTGTTTGCACTGTTTTCTATTGCTATTACTGCATATTTTGGTATTGTGTACATATATCTTGTGTATATTTGCTATCCTCATACTGAGAGTACTCACTGAGATGCTTTTGGCATATTGTCATAAAAATAAAGTACCTTTATTTTTAGTATATCTGTGTATTGTGTTTTCTTATGATATTGTGCATATGACACTAGTGGTACTGTAGGAGTTTCACTCGTCTCCTAGTTCAGCCTAAGCTGCTCTGCTAAGCTACCTTTTCTATCAGCCTAAGCTGCTAGACTCCCCTCTACACTAATAAGGGATACCTGGACCTGGTGCAAGGTGTAAGTACCCCTTGGTACCCACTACAAGCCAGGCCAGCCTCCTACATGCATTAGTTTTCCCCATGGGATGTTTTCGTTGAGACCTAGTTGATGAGTGCGTCATTTGAAGACCCAGCGTTGTTCCCTTTCAAGAAGGAAGGACTCATACTTAACCTCCTTGTGGTGTTCGAGGACGAACCACTGGTAGTCACCTAGTGTGTGGGCGTTATATTGGTCTCAGATATGCAATGACAAACAGAGGCAGTATATGTTTCAGTAATGATTTTTAATGAAGCAACTGCACCTTAGATAGCAAAGAGTGAGCTGCAATAACCAGGACGACACAACATGACAGTATTAAAATTGTGACAAGGAGAGTGAAGCATAAGAATAACGCTAGCATGTTGGCACTACAGTCAATAGACTAATTCCTACCTAGGGTATAATAGAGCACAGCGTGTTAAGCTCTAATTCTGCCCTTCAGGTTCCCCTGGGATGACATCCATAACCCATACCTGAGCAAAGGCCTGCGGTCTGCATTAGCGTCTGTAGCGAAGCATTCAGCAATCAGCCATACAGTTGTGGTTCTCTGGCTGGAATCTCCCTCTAACGTGTAAGGGACAGGGAAGTGTTTTTATAATAAAACAGTTGATGTTATGAGAAAATGTCCCTACGTAAGGATGTGTGTTTTCTACGAATGTCGGAGACTAAACTTATACCACGTTCACCGGCATTCTATCTTGCTGCAGTCTTGAATGAAACACAGAGTGATCAAGAATGTCTTGTTTGAGAACAGAGTGCTGGCCTAGGCAAAAACAGTTAGAAAGACCTCAAATAAAACAAGACTGTAAAAGTGGCTATTGTAACAATAATAAAATGAAGCCGAATAAAATATATATAGGTTATAGTGCACAGCGGCAGGCCTAGTATGCTAAAATAGCGTGCATGGAGCTATAGCTACAATGGCTACACAACACACGTAGGGATATGTTTGCATAAGAGGAATACATAGGAATAGAAATTGAGGGACGGCATGGCTCCTACACGCGTATGTTGAACGTTTCCTCATGGTGTCTTTGACCTTGTGGTGGTCTTTCCTTTGGCAAACCCACTCACCGGGTCTACTCCTCTTCCAGCAGTATACATAAGGTGGCAATCTCAATGTCCAAACTCATCTTCATGTTCGCCGCCTCCTGGTAATCACACACTTTGTCTGCCATGTTCTGCATGGCCCTCTTGAGGGCCTCCTCCAGCTCCTGGATATTATTCTTGGTGATACGAATTGCGTGCTCGCCTTGTTCCTCTGCCGTCCCAGTGGCGTTCTCCAGGTTGGTTCGCTGGGAATGGAGACAAGAAAGTACATGTAAAACATATTGGGCAATTATTCAGAAACAAGTTATGACTCTGTACTTGCAGGGCTATGACCTTGCATGAGTGCAGCAGTACGGTGTGTTTAGTGACATGATGAAAACTTAGGGTCCCCAATAGGTGCTGTGAGGGGGGCCCCCACTACAATCACCCAGTCACCCATCATTTTCTTTATCTTGCCCTTGCAACATACCCCCAAGAAGACAGGGTTTTCTATAATTTTTCAGTAATACAATTAGCTTTAGGGAGAGCAACATGTTCTGGAGACATGGAATCATCAGGACATGTCAAAGATATTCCAGATGTTATTCATTTACAAAATGAGGGTTTATGGGTTCCAGAAGTAGAGGTTCCTGCTGAAATGGAGGGATCCCAGGATACTGACATAGGATCACAAGCATTTGTGCTATCTAAAAGTCAATCTGCAATGCACCATCGGACGTTGTTACTGGTATTTTATCCTATGTATGTCTCAGTTTATTTAATCCCAGCCTACCTCTGATTACTAGCTCTCATTCTTTTATCACTATTTCTGCTTCAAGCATACCACCTACTCCCTCATTATTCCATCACATATACCCCTCTCCAGCATATTTAAGCCCCCTCACCTGCACTGCTGGTCTCTACTGCTATGATTCTCATGACTATCTCTTCCAGTTTTCCTCCCTTCCCACCATATTCTCTCTCTTCGGGTTTCCGTCTTAAGTCCACCTCTTTCCACCTATTAAAACCGTTTGTTCTAGTTTCCACTTTATATTCAGTCTCATGCCTCTACCATGTTCCCTCACATTTCCTCTTCTTGTTCTCTTGCATCTGTGGTAGACATTGTGCACCTGGCTATTTCTTCTGGGTTTCTATGCACCTCAATCTCTCTTTAGTTCACTCTGTATCTTCTAATTTGCTGCTTACTTTGCAACGCTCAAGCTTTCATTCTCTAACCTCTGTGCCTATCAGTGTCAATCCCACCCCACCCTTCATTCTCCATTTCATCCCCCAGTTTTAATTCAATGTTATGCGTCACATTCTCTCATTTTATACCTCCACTCTCCCTTTGACATTCAGTTCTCCTTGACACTTAATAACTCTACCTCTTACTTCGTTTAAACTCTTTTTCCTGTCCCCTCCATTATCCTTTCTTGTTAATTCTCCACCTACCATTTCTTGCTGAGTTTTCCACTGTGTTATATCTCTTTTGCTATTACCACAAAAACTGCTTCTCCTTTCTGTCACCCAATATTTTTCTAATTCTGTATAGTCCCACCCCTTTCATTTTGTCCCTTCTCTTTCTTTCATCCCCCTCTAACGTTTTGCCCTAATTCTCCCACTTTGCTCTCACTGAATTGTTTCTTTTCATTTGCTGCTCCTTTGCTTCACTCTCCTTCTTTCCACTCTTGCTTTATTCATCTTTCTGTCACCATGCTGACCCCTAACTCTCCTTCAGCCCCTAAAGCCTGAGTTCTGTAAAGCCTGTCGCCTCACTGGGTTATTTATGACCCTCTGCTCCAAAAATTCATTTCACCATTTGGGACAGATTTCAGTAGCAAAATCAGTGACAGAGCATGAGTCTGTAGAATGGGTAGAGTAGAGGCAGGAATAGGTCGTGTGACAGCAGCAGAGTAACATTCACTTACAAACCCATAACAGGTGCCGCACACCCACACACATGCACAGATACACCTCGACACGAAGACACATACATGCACACACACATACACACACCAAGATTCATTCACGCAGAAGAGGGATAGCACACAGGGCTAGAATGCAAGCCTCCCTGCAGATCCAGACGCTGTGCAGGCTTCCTTCACACACAGAACAGGGACAACGCAGGCAGCAGGATTGCAAGCTTTCGTCACACCGAAAAGAAACTGCTTGGACCACAGCTTTCAAAATAACTCTCCCAAATTGCATCACGATTAGCAGCAGTGTAAGCCTCCCTGCTGCATGGGGAGTGGAAGAGTAGGCTCCTCTCACATTAAACATCTAAACTATGAGTAAAACCTGCAGAAGGCTCCATCTTAAAACATATACAGGAAACAAGGACCACTGCAGAGATCCCCACAAAAACTATTCATCACTGAGGGCAAGGAGCGGTGAGAGCCGCCTTCACCACAGAGGTGCAACATTGGTGGCAGTTGTGAAAGCACCTATCGCCACAATGTAGGAGGCTGGACTGGCTTGTAGTGAGTACCAAGGGGTACTTGCACCTTGCACCAGGCCCAGTTATCCCTTATTAGTGTATAGGGTGTCTAGCAGCTTAGGCTGATAGATAATGGTAGCTTAGTAGAGCAGCTTAGGCTGAACTAGGAGACGTGTGAAGCTACTACAGTACCACTTAGTGTCATATGCACAATATCATAAGAAAACACAATACACAGTTATACTAAAAATAAAGGTACTTTATTTTTATGACAATATGCCAAAGTATCTTAGAGTGTACCCTCAGTGAGAGGATAGGAAATATACACAAGATATATATACACAATAGCAAAAATATGCAGTATAGTCTTAGAAAACAGTGCAAACAATGTATAGTTACAATAGGATGCAATGGGGAAACATAGGGATAGGGGCAACACAAACCATATACTCCAAAAGTGGAATGCGAACCACTAAGGGACCCCAAACCTATGTGACCTTGTAGAGGGTCGCTGGGACTATTAGAAAATAGTGAGAGTTAGAAAAATAACCCTCCCCAAGACCCTGAAAAGTGAGTGCAAAGTGCACTAAAGTTCCCCTAAGGACAAAGAACTCGTGTTAGAGGAATAATGCAGGAAAGATACAAACCAGCAATGCAACAACTGTGGATTTCCAATCTAGGGTACCTGTGGAACAAGGGGACCTAGTCCAAAAGTCACAAGCAAGTCGGAGATGGGCAGATGCCCAGGAAATGCCAGCTGCGGGTGCAAAGAAGCTTCTACTGGACAGAAGAAGCTGAGGTTTCTGCAGGAACGAAAAGGGCTAGAGACTTCCCCTTTGGTGGAAGGATCCCTCTCGCCGTGGAGAGTCGTGCAGAAGTGTTTTCCCGCCGAAAGAATGCCAACAAGCCTTGCTAGCTGCAAATCGTGCGGTTAAAGTTTTTGGATACTGCTGAGGCCCAGGAGCGACCAGGAGGTCGCACATTGGACCAGCAGAGAGAGGAGACGTCGAGCAAGACAAGGAGCCCTCTCTAAAGCAGGTAGCTCCCAGAGAAGTGCCAGAAACAGGCACTACAAGGATGCCTGAAACGGTGCTCACCCGAAGTCGCACAAAGGAGTCCCACGTCGCCGGAGACCAACTTAGCAAGTCGTGCAATGCAGGTTAGAGTGCCATGGACCCAGGCTTGGCTGTGCACAAAGGATTTCCGCCGGAAGTGCACAGGGGCCGGAGTAGCTGCAAAAGTCGCGGTTCCCAGCAATGCAGCCCAGCGAGGTGAGGCAAGGACTTACCTCCACCAAACTGGGACTGAAGAGTCACTGGACTGTGGGGGTCACTTGGACAGAGTCGCTGGATTCGAGGGACCTCGCTCGTCGTGCTGAGAGGAGACCCAAGGGACCGGTAATGCAGCTTTTTGGTGCCTGCGGTTGCAGGGGGAAGATTCCGTCGACCCATGGGAGATTTCTTCGGAGCTTCTGGTGCAGAGGAGAGGCAGACTACCCCCACAGCATGCACAAGCAGGAAAACAGTTGAGAAGGCGGCAGGATCAGCGTTACAGAGTTGCAGTAGTCGTCTTTGCTACTATGTTGCAGGTTTGCAGGCTTCCAGCGCGGTCAGCAGTCGATTCCTTGGCAGAAGGTGAAGAGAGAGATGCAGAGGAACTCGGATGAGCTCTTGCATTCGTTATCTAAAGTTTCCCCAGAGACAGAGACCCTAAATAGCCAGAAAAGAGGGTTTGGCTACTTAGGAGAGAGGATAGGCTACTAACACCTGAAGGAGCCTATCAGAAGGAGTCTCTGACGTCACCTGGTGGCACTGGCCACTCAGAGGAGTCCAGTGTGCCAGCAGCACCTCTGTTTCCAAGATGGCAGAGGTCTGGAGCACACTGGAGGAGCTCTGGACACCTCCCAGGGGAGGTGCAGGTCAGGGGAGTGGTCACTCCCCTTTCCTTTGTCCAGTTTCGCGCCAGAGCAGGGCAAAGGGGTCCCCTGAACCGGTGTAGACTGGCTTATGCAGAATTGGGCACTTCTGTGCCCAACAAAGCATTTCCAGAGGCTGGGGGAGGCTACTCCTCCCCTGCCTTCACACCATTTTCCAAAGGGAGAGGGTGTCACACCCTCTCTCAGAGGAAGTTCTTTGTTCTGCCATCCTGGGCCAGGCCTGGCTGGACCCCAAGAGGGCAGCTGCCTGTCTGAGGGGTTGGCAGCAGCAGCAGCTGCAGTGAATCCCCAGGAAGGGCAGTTTGGCAGTACCAGGGTCTGTGCTACAGACCACTGGGATCATGGGATTGTTCCAACTATGCCAGGATGGCATAGAGGGGGCAATTCCATGATCATAGACATGTTACATGGCCATATTCGGAGTTACCATTGTGAAGCTACATATAGGTAGTGACCTATATGTAGTGCACGCGTGTAATGGTGTCCCCGCACTCACAAAGTTCAGGGAATTGGCTCTGAACAATGTGGGGGCACCTTGGCTAGTGCCAGGGTGCCCACACACTAAGTAACTTTGCACCTAACCTTTACCAGGTAAAGGTTAGACATATAGGTGACTTATAAGTTACTTAAGTGCAGTGTAAAATGGCTGTGAAATAACGTGGACGTTATTTCACTCAGGCTGCAGTGGCAGGCCTGTGTAAGAATTGTCAGAGCTCCCTATGGGTGGCAAAAGAAATGCTGCAGCCCATAGGGATCTCCTGGAACCCCAATACCCTGGGTACCTCAGTACCATATACTAGGGAATTATAAGGGTGTTCCAGTAAGCCAATGTAAATTGGTAAAATTGGTCACTAGCCTGTTAGTGACAATTTGAAAGTAATGAGAGAGCATAACCACTGAGGTTCTGGTTAGCAGAGCCTCAGTGAGACAGTTAGGCACCACACAGGGAACATATACATGCACACCTATGAGCACTGGGGCCCTGTGTGACAGGGTCCCAGTGACACATACATATAGGCCACAAACCTATGAGCACTGGGGTCCTGACCAGCAGGATCCCAGTGACACATAACAAACATACTGAAAACATAGTGTTTTCACTATGAGCACTGAGGCCTGGCTATCAGGATCCCAGTGAGACAGTGAAAACAGTGACAAACACCCTGAAATACACTCACAAACAGGCCAAAAGTGGGGGTAACAAGGTTAGAAAGAGGCTACCTTCTCACACAACCCCCCCCCCAAACGAAGGACAATAAGGCTAACCTTGGCCAGTTGAGACTTTATTGTCTAAGTGGTGATAAGTAGAGAGTAGCTCTGCAATAGACTGGTTACTCCCTTTATCATCCACTATATGGTTACTTCCCTGTGGGGATGTAAACCACCCTGTTTGAAGTTTTTAAGCTAAGCAACAATGTGAAGATGTATTTTCAGAGTTTCTATCAGTAAGTTTTAGTTTAGAGCAGTGGGAATTGTCCACTGAACCTATTTGTAGTGATGGAAATGCCAGACAGGGATGCTGTCTCAATAAAGCCATAGCTGGGCAAAAACTTTGTCCATTTGGCTGGAAGAGAGAACAGGGATGCTGTTTCTCTTGAGTTGGAGCAGGGCAGGGATGCTGTCCTATGAGCTCCACACTAGGGCAGGGATGCTGTCCTAAGTGTTGTGAGGCAGTGCAGGGTTTCTGCACTAAAGTTTCTCTGGGAGGGTTGGAGGGATGCTCCATGTTAACTACAATGGTGCTCTTTTTGTCACCAATGTTAGTTATCCCACAGAGAGGTACTTCTACGTCAGGGAGTCCAGCTTTGCCTGCTGATGATTCCCTTGGAACAGGTGCCACCCCAGGAGAGGTTTCTCCCACCACAGGAATGGTATCCCGAATGGTAGGGTGGTTAGGGGATACTGTGATACCCTTTTTACCTGTTGATGGAGAGGGATCCTGAGTTTTCAGGCCTTCTCTCCTTTGCTTTTTCATTTCAGTAGAAATGAGATGGAACAATTCCTCAGGGATGCCCAGCATGGCTGCATGGGCATAAAACTCTACATCAGCCCAACCTGAGGCCTCTAGGTCATTACCTAAGAGACAGTCTACAGGCAAGCTAGGTGATACCACCACCTGCTTAGGGCCAGTAACTCCACCCCAACTAAACTGAATTATAGCTAAGGGAAGAAACTTAGTGGAGTTATGGACATCAATAATCTTATACTGTTGTCCAATGATGTGTTGATCAGGGTGCACTAGGTTTTCAGTCACCAAAGTGAAACTGGCACCTGTGTCCCTGTAGGCCAAGGCCTCAACACCATTTATTGTAACTGTCTGCCTGTACTTATCCATTGTAAGGGGACAAGCAGCCAGTGTGGCAAGGCCAGTGCCACTAGGTGTGACAGAAACTGTCTTGGGACTGATGACATCAGTTTCCACTATGGACCCATAAGTGAACCCAACTACACCCTTTGCTTGACTGTTGCCAGCAGTCCCACCACTAGTACCACTACTGCTAGGGGCACTAGAGCTTGATGTATTAGTGGTGGTAGGCTCAGGGGGTTTACCTGGACAGGACTTATCCCCTGGCCTATGGCCTCTATTTTTACACACAAAGCACCAAGGCTTTTTAATGTGTGCAGGTTGGGAAGAAGAGGAAGAATTTGTTTTATCCCCACCCTCTGAAGAGTGTTTAAGATTTGAAGTGGGATCTTTGGTTTTACCCTTATCCCCATGCTTATCTTGAGATTTTTCACCATCTTTCTTCTTATTGCCATCTTTGTCACCCCCTGTATGAACGTTTCTGTTCACCCTTGTTCTGACCCATTTGTCTGCCTTCTTTCCCAATTCTTGGGGAGAGGTCAGATCAGAGTCTACCAGGTACTGGTGCAACAAATCAGACACACAATTATTAAGTATATGCTCTCTCAGGATTGTGTTATACAGGCTTTCATAATCAGTAACTTTACTGCCATGTAACCACCCCTCCAAGGCCTTCACTGAATGGTCAATGAAATCAACCCAGTCTTGTGAAGACTCCTTTTTGGTCTCTCTGAACTTTATCCTGTACTGTTCAGTGGTTAAGCCATAACCATCCAGGAGTGCATTCTTAAGAACTTGGAAATTATTAGCATCATTTTCTTTCACTGTAAGGAGCCTATCCCTACCTTTTCCACTAAATGATAGCCATAGGATAGCAGCCCACTGCCTTTGAGGGACATCCTGTACAACACAGGCCCTCTCAAGTGCAGCAAACCACTTGTTAATGTCATCCCCCTCCTTATAAGGGGGAACTATCTTGTGCAGATTCCTGGAATCATGCTCTTTTGCAGGATGACTATGGGGAATACTGCTGCTGCCACCATGGGTATCTAAACCCAACTTCTGTCTTTCCTTCTCTAATTCAAAAGACTGTCTATCCAAATCCAGCTGTTGCTTTTTAAGCTTCAGTCTGGTTTGTTCCACCCTCAACTTATTGAGTTCCCTCTCTAACATTCTGTCATCAGGGTTGGTGGGAGGGACATTTCTAGAAACAGAGCTATGATGGGAATGAACAGAAGGAGACCTGTCCCTTACAGAAGGCACCCTAACAGCTTGGTTTACAGAAACATTACTACCAGTATGGTGAGAATAAATGCTTTTGCTATGATGTGAGACAACACTATTTATTTGGTGTGGCTCATCATCATTACCATCTATGCTAGATTGTCTAGTAATGGGCAAGCTAGGAAGTTTCTTTCCTGAATCTTTTCCTGGGGGAGTCCCTGAATCAGATTGGGAACTATTAGGTACTTTTTCAACAGATGGGGCACCTATGGCCTTATCCTGTTCTCTAAGCATGTTAAGTAACAGTTCCAAGGAAGGATTCTTCCCTACACTCAAACCTCTCTCTATACAGAGACTCCTTGCTCTTTTCCAGCTAAGGTTGTCATATGCAAGTTTGGACAGATCAACACTTTGGCCTGTGCCAGACATTTTTTAGAGAGAGTTAAAGTGATAGAAAGAGAGAAAAAAGTTTTCAGAACTTTTTGGAAAGACAGAAAAAAAACTTTTTAAACTTTTAAGAACTTTTTGAAAGTTTAGGAGTACTTTTCAGCACTTAGAAAAGAGTGAAAAGAGGAAATGCAAAACTTTTTGGCTATGTGTATATACACTGACCTTGTTTTGTATATTTTTCTCTTATGAAAAGTACAATGACAAGAGTGGTAAGTAGTCTCAAGCACTTATCCCACCACTGCACAACCAATGTAGGAGGCTGGACTGGCTTGTAGTGAGTACCAAGGGGTACTTGCACCTTGCACCAGGCCCAGTTATCCCTTATTAGTGTATAGGGTGTCTAGCAGCTTAGGCTGATAGATAATGGTAGCTTAGGAGAGCAGCTTAGGCTGAACTAGGAGACGTGTGAAGCTACTACAGTACCACTTAGTGTCATATGCACAATATCACAAGAAAACACAATACACAGTTATACTAAAAATAAAGGTACTTTATTTTTATGACAATATGCCAAAGTATCTTAGAGTGTACCCTCAGTGAGAGGATAGGAAATATACACAAGATATATATACACAATACCAAAAATATGCAGTATAGTCTTAGAAAACAGTGCAAACAATGTATAGTTACAATAGGATGCAATGGGGAAACATAGGGATAGGGGCAACACAAACCATATACTCCAAAAGTGGAATGCGAACCACGAATGGACCCCAAACCTATGTGACCTTGTAGAGGGTTGCTGGGACTATTAGAAAATAGGGAGAGTTAGCAAAATAACCCTCCCCAAGACCCTGAAAAGTGAGTGCAAAGTGCACTAAAGTTCCCCTAAGTACAAAGTAGTCGTGTTAGAGGAATAATGCAGGAAAGACGCAAACCAGCAATGCAACAACTGTGGATTTCCAATCTAGGGTACCTGTGGAACAAGGGGACCAAGTCCAAAAGTCACAAGCAAGTCGGAGATGGGCAGATGCCCAGGAAATGCCAGCTGCGGGTGCAAAGAAGCTTCTACTGGACAGAAGAAGCTGAGGTTTCTGCAGGAACGAAAAAGGCTAGAGACCTCCCCTTTGGTGGACGTATCCCTCTTGACTTGTAGAGTTGTGCAGAAGTGTTTTCCCGCCAGAAGGACGCCAACAAGCCTTGCTAGTTGCAAATCGTGCATTTGGCGTTTTTGGACGCTGCTGGGGCCCAGGAGTGACCAGGAGGTCGCAAATTGGAACTGAAGAGAGAGGGGACGTCGAGCAAGACAAAGAGCCCTCACTGAAGCAGGTAGCATCCAGAGAAGTGCCAAAAACAGGCACTATGAGGATGCGTGAAACGGTGCTCGCCGAAGTTGCACAAAGGAGTCCCACGTCGCCGGAGACCAACTTAGAAAGTCGTGCAATGCAGGTTAGAGTGCCGTGGACCCAGGCTTGGTTGTGCACAAAGGATTTCCGCCGGAAGTGCACAGGGGCCGGAGTAGCTGCAAAGTCGCGGTTCCCAGCAATGCAGCCCAGCGAGGTGAGGCAAGGACTTACCTCCACCAAACTTGGACTGAAGAGTCACTGGACAGTGGGGGTCACTTGGACAGAGTCGTTGGATTCGAGGGACCTCGCTCGTCGTGCTGAGAGGAGACCCAAGGGACCGGTAATGCAGCTTTTTGGTGCCTGCGGTTGCAGGGGGAAGATTCCGTCGACCCACGGGAGAGTTCTTCGGAGCTTCTGGTGCAGAGAGGAGGCAGGCTACCCCCACAGCATGCACAAGCAGGAAAACAGTCGAGAAGGCGGCAGGATCAGCGTTACAGAGTTGCAGTAGTCATCTTTGCTACTATGTTGCAGGTTTGCAGGCTTCCAGCGCGGTCAGCAGTCGTTTCCTTATCAGAAGGTGAAGAGAGAGATGCAGAGGAACTCGGATGAGTTCTTGTATTTGTTATCTAAGGAATTCCCCAAAGCAGAGACCCTAAATAGCCAGAAAAGAGGGTTTGGCTACCTAGGAGAGAGGATAGGCTAGCAACATCTGAAGGAGCCTATCACAAGGAGTCTCTGACGTCACCTGGTGGCACTGGCCACTCAGAGCAGTCCAGTGTGCCAGCAGCACCTCTGTTTCCAAGATGGCAGAGGTCTGGAGCACACTGGAGGATCTCTGGACACCTCCCAGGGGAGGTGCAGGTCAGGGGAGTGGTCACTCCCCTTTCCTTTGTCCAGTTTCGCGCCAGAGCAGGGCTAAGGGGTCCCATGAACCGGTGTAGACTGGCTTATGCAGAATTGGGCACCTCTGTGCCCAACAAAGCATTTCCAGAGGCTGGGGGAGGCTACTCCTCCCCTGCCTTCACACCATTTTCCAAAGGGAGAGGGTGTCACACCCTCTCTCAGAGGAAGTTCTTTGTTCTGCCATCCTGGGCCAGGCCTGGCTGGACCCCAGGAGGGCAGCTGCCTGTCTGAGGGGTTGGCAGCAGCTGCAGTGAAACCCCAGGAAGGGCAGTTTGGAAGTACCAGGGTCTGTGCTACAGACCACTGGGATCATGGGATTGTGCCAACTATGCCAGGATGGCATAGAGGGGGCAATTCCATGATCATAGACATGTTACATGGCCATATTCGGAGTTACCATTGTGAAGCTACATATAGGTAGTGACCTATATGTAGTGCACGCGTGTAATGGTGTCCCCGCACTCACAAAGTTCAGGGAATTGGCTCTGAACAATGTGGGGGCACCTTGGCTAGTGCCAGGGTGCCCACACACTAAGTAACTTTGCACCTAACCTTTACCAGGTAAAGGTTAGACATATAGGTGACTTATAAGTTACTTAAGTGCAGTGTAAAATGGCTGTGAAATAACGTGGACGTTATTTCACTCAGGCTGCAGTGGCAGGCCTGTGTAAGAATTGTCAGAGCTCCCTATGGGTGGCAAAAGAAATGCTGCAGCCCATAGGGATCTCCTGGAACCCCAATACCCTGGGTACCTCAGTACCATATACTAGGGAATTATAAGGGTGTTCCAGTAAGCCAATGTAAATTGGTAAAATTGGTCACTAGCCTGTTAGTGACAATTTGAAAGTAATGAGAGAGCATAACCACTGAGGTTCTGGTTAGCAGAGCCTCAGTGAGACAGTTAGGCACCACACAGGGAACATATACATGCACACCTATGAGCACTGGGGCCCTGTGTGACAGGGTCCCAGTGACACATACATATAGGCCACAAACCTATGAGCACTGGGGTCCTGACCAGCAGGATCCCAGTGACACATAACAAACATACTGAAAACATAGTGTTTTCACTATGAGCACTGAGGCCTGGCTATCAGGATCCCAGTGAGACAGTGAAAACAGTGACAAACACCCTGACATACACTCACAAACAGGCCAAAAGTGGGGGTAACAAGGTTAGAAAGAGGCTACCTTCTCACACTTAACCACTGAACAGTACAGGATAAAGTTCAGAGAGACCAAAAAGGAGTCTTCACAAGACTGGGTTGATTTCATTGACCATTCAGTGAAGGCCTTGGAGGGGTGGTTACATGGCAGTAAAGTTACTGATTATGACAGCCTGTATAACTTAATCCTGAGAGAGCATATTCTTAATAATTGTGTGTCTGATTTGTTGCACCAGTACTTGGTGGACTCTGATCTGACCTCTCCCCAAGAATTGGGAAAGAAGGCAGACAAATGGGTCAGAACAAGAGTGAACAGAAAAGTTCATACAGGGGGTGACAAAGATGGCAACAAAAAGAAGGATGGTAAGTCTTCAGACAAGGGTGGGGACAAATCTAAAAATGAGTCTTCATCAGGCCCACAAAAACACTCTGGTGGGGGTGGTGGGTCCAAATCCTCTTTTAATCAGAACAAGGAAAAGAAACCATGGTGCTATTTATGTAAAATAAAAGGCCATTGGACAACAGATCCCAGTTGTCCAAAGAAAGGCACCAATGCTCCTACCACTACAACCCCTACTGCTACCCCTAGTGTCCCTACTAATAGCAGTGGTGGTGGGAGCAAACCTACTAATAGCCAATCCAAGGGAGTAACTGGGCTCACTTTTGGTAATTTAGTTGGGGTTGGCCTTGTTAGGGAGGCCACAGAGGCTGTGTTAGTCTCTGAGGGGGCTATTGATTTAGCCACCTTAGTTGCTTGTCCCCTTAATATGGATAAGTACAAGCAGCTACCCCTAATAAATGGTGTTGAGGTTCAGGCCTACAGGGACACTGGTGCCAGTGTGACTATGGTCATAGAGAAACTGGTCCAACCTGAACAACACCTACTTGGTCACCAGTACCAAGTAACCGATGCTCACAACAACACACTTAGCCACCCCATGGCTGTTGTAAATCTCAACTGGGGGGGGGTTACTGGTCCAAAGAAAGTTGTGGTAGCCACAGATTTACCTGTAGACTGTCTACTAGGAAATGATTTGGAGACATCAGCTTGGTCAGATGTGGAGTTGGAGGCCCATGCAGCAATGCTGGGCATCCCAGGGCATATTTTTGCTTTGACAAGGGCTCAGGCCAAAAAGCAAAAAGGACAGGGAAGCTTGGATCCTGGAACAATGGACCAAGTGCTCCCTAAAGCTAGGGCTAGCAGAAGCAAACCACTTCCTACTATCCCTCCCTCTACAGTGGATTCATCTTCAGAGGAAGAGGAATTCCCTCCCTGTGCAGAACCTACACCAGAGGAGCTGGAAGCAGACACTGCTGAGCTTTTGGGTGAAGGGGGGCCTGCCAGAGAGGAGCTGAGTGTGGCACAGCAAACCTGTCCCACATTAGAGGGTCTCAGACAGCAAGCTGTCAAACAGGCTAATGGGGATGTCAGTGACTCTCACAGAGTTTACTGGGAGGACAACCTCTTGTACACTGAGCATAGGGATCCTAAACCTGGAGCTGCCAGGAGATTAGTGATTCCTCAGGAGTACAGAAAGTTCCTCCTAACCCTGGCACATGACATTCCCCTAGCTGGGCATCTAGGACAAATGAAAACTTGGGACAGACTGGTTCCATTGTTTCATTGGCCTAGGATGTCTGAGGACACAAAATAATTTTGTAAGTCCTGTGAAACCTGTCAAGCCAGTGGCAAGACAGGTGGAACTCCAAAGGCACCCCTTATTCCACTGCCTGTGGTTGGGGTACCCTTTGAAAGGGTAGGGGTTGACATAGTTGGCCCCCTTGACCCTCCTACTGCTTCAGGCAATAGGTTTATCTTGGTGGTAGTGGACCATGGCACAAGATATCCTGAAGCTATTCCTTTAAGGACCACTACAGCACCTGCAGTGGCAAAGGCCCTCCTGGGAATATTTTCCAGGGTGGGCTTCCCAAAGGAAGTAGTATCAGACAGGGGAAGCAATTTCATGTCTGCATACTTAAAGGCCATGTGGAAGGAGTGTGGTGTAACGTACAAGTTCACAACACCCTATCATCCACAAACAAATGGACTGGTGGAGAGATTTAATAAAACTCTCAAAGGCATGATTATGGGTCTCCCTGAAAAACTCCGCAGGAGATGGGATATCCTTCTACCATGCCTCCTTTTTGCCTACAGGGAGGTACCCCAGAAAGGAGTGGGCTTCAGCCTCTTTGAACTTCTTTTTGGACACCCTGTTAGGGGTCCACTCACACTTGTAAAGGAGGGTTGGGAACAACCTTTAAAAGCTCCTAAGCAGGATATTGTGGATTATGTACTTGGCCTCAGATCAAGGATGGCTGAGTACATGAAAAAGGCCAGTAAAAACCTTCAGGCCAGCCAAGAGCTCCAGAAGCAATGGCATGATCAGAAGGCTGTTTTGGTTCAGTACCAACCAGGGCAGAAAGTGTGGGTCTTGGATCCTGTGGCCCCAAGAGCACTCCAAGATAAATGGAGTGGTCCCCACACAATTGTTGAAAAGAAGGGAGAAGTCACCTATTTAGTTGACTTAGGCACTGCCAGGAGTCCCCTTAGGGTGCTCCATGTCAACCGTCTGAAACCCTACTATGACAGGGCTGATCTCACCCTGCTCATGGCAACTGATGAGGGACAGGAAGAAGACAGTGATCCTCTACCTGATCTCTTCTCTTCCACAGAACAAGATGCTCTTGTGGAAGGTGTAGTTTTGGCTGATTGTCTTACTGCTGAGCAGAAAGTTAATTGCATAAATCTCCTAGATCAATTCTCTGAACTCTTCTCTACTGTGCCAGGTACCACTTCTTGGTGTGAGCACACTATAGATACTGGAGGCAGTTTACCTGTCAAAAGTAAGATCTATAGGCAGCCTGACCATGTCAGGGACTGCATAAAGCAGGAGGTCCAGAAAATGTTAGAACTAGGAGTGGTTGAGCACTCTGACAGTCCATGGGCTTCTCCTGTGGTACTGGTACCAAAACCCCATTCCAAAGATGGAAAGAAGGAAATGCGGTTTTGTGTAGACTATAGAGGTCTCAACTTGGTAACCAAAACTGATGCTCACCCTATACCCAGGGCAGATGATCTCATAGATACACTGGCATCTGCCAAGTATCTAAGCACTTTTGATTTGACTGCAGGGTATTGGCAGATCAAATTGTCAGAAGATGCTAAACCTAAGACTGCATTTTCTACCATTGGAGGACATTACCAGTTTACTGTAATGCCTTTTGGTTTGAAAAATGCACCTGCCACTTTTCAGAGGTTGGTGAACACAGTCCTGCAAGGGCTGGAAGCTTTCAGTGCAGCATATTTGGACGATATAGCTGTCTTTAGCTCCAGCTGGGATGATCACCTGGTCCACCTATGGAAAGTTTTGGAGGCCCTGCAAAAGGCAGGCCTCACTATCAAGGCTTCAAAGTGCCAGATAGGGCAGGGTAAGGTGGTTTATCTGGGACACCTTGTTGGTGGGGAACAGATTGCACCACTTCAGGGGAAAATCCAAACAATTATTGATTGGGTTCCCCCTACCACTCAGACTCAGGTGAGAGCCTTCCTAGGCCTCACTGGGTATTACAGGAGGTTCATTAAGAACTATGGCTCCATTGCAGCCCCTCTTAATGACCTCACATCCAAGACAATGCCTAAAAAGGTATTATGGACAGCAAACTGTCAGAAAGCTTTTGAGGAGCTGAAGCAGGCCATGTGCTCTGCACCTGTCCTGAAAAGCCCTTGTTACTCTAAAAAATTCTATGTCCAAACTGATGCATCTGAATTAGGAGTAGGGGCAGTCCTATCACAACTTAATTCTGAGGGCCAGGATCAACCTGTTGCTTTTATTAGTAGGAGGTTGACCCCTAGAGAAAAGCGTTGGTCTGCCATTGAGAGGGAGGCCTTTGCTGTGGTCTGGGCTCTGAAGAAGTTGAGGCCATACCTGTTTGGCACTCACTTCATTGTTCAGACAGACCACAAACCTCTACTTTGGCTAAAACAAATGAAAGGTGAAAATCCTAAATTGTTGAGGTGGTCCATATCCCTACAGGGAATGGACTATACAGTGGAACATAGACCTGGGAGTAGCCACTCCAATGCAGATGGACTCTCCAGATATTTCCACTTAGACAATGACGACTCATCAGGTCATGGCTAGTCTTATTGTCCTTCGTTTGGGGGGGGGTTGTGTAGGAAAGTACCATCTTGCCTGGCATGTTACCCCCATTTTTCACTGTATATATGTTGTTTTAGTTGTATGTGTCACTGGGACCCTGGTAACCCAGGGCCCCAGTGCTCATAAGTGTGCCTGAATGTGTTACCTGTGTAGTGACTAACTGTCTCACTGAGGCTCTGCTAATCAGAACCTCAGTGGTTATGCTCTCTCATTTCTTTCCAAATTGTCACTGACAGGCTAGTGACCATTTTTACCAATTTACATTGGCTTACTGGAACACCCTTATAATTCCCTAGTATATGGTACTGAGGTACCCAGGGTATTGGGGTTCCAGGAGATCCCTATGGGCTGCAGCATTTCTTTTGCCACCCATAGGGAGCTCTGACAATTCTTACACAGGCCTGCCACTGCAGCCTGAGTGAAATAACGTCCACGTTATTTCACAGCCATTTTACACTGCACTTAAGTAACTTATAAGTCACCTATATGTCTAACCTTTACCTGGTAAAGGTTAGGTGCAAAGTTACTTAGTGTGAGGGCACCCTGGCACTAGCCAAAGTGCCCCCACATTGTTCAGAGCCAATTCCCTGAACTTTGTGAGTGCGGGGACACCATTACGCGCGTGCACTACATATAGGTCACTACCTATATGTAGCTTCACAATGGTAACTCCGAATATGGCCATGTAACATGTCTATGATCATGGAATTGCCCCCTCTATGCCATCCTGGCATAGTTGGCACAATCCCATGATCCCAGTGGTCTGTAGCACAGACCCTGGTACTGCCAAACTGCCCTTCCTGGGGTTTCACTGCAGATGCTGCTGCTGCCAACCCCTCAGACAGGCAGCTGCCCTCCTGGGGTCCAGACAGGCCTGGCCCAGGATGGCAGAACAAAGAACTTCCTCTGAGAGAGGGTGTGACACCCTCTCCCTTTGGAAAATGGTGTGAAGGCAGGGGAGGAGTAGCCTCCCCCAGCCTCTGGAAATGCTTTGTTGGGCACAGAGGTGCCCAATTCTGCATAAGCCAGTCTACACCGGTTCAGGGACCCCTTAGCCCCTGCTCTGGCGCGAAACTGGACAAAGGAAAGGGGAGTGACCACTCCCCTGACCTGCACCTCCCCTGGGAGGTGTCCAGAGCTCCTCCAGTGTGCTCCAGACCTCTGCCATCTTGGAAACAGAGGTGCTGCTGGCACACTGGACTGCTCTGAGTGGCCAGTGCCACCAGGTGACGTCAGAGACTCCTGCTGATAGGCTCCTTCAGGTGTTAGTAGCCTATCCTCTCTCCTAGGTAGCCAAACCCTCTTTTCTGGCTATTTAGGGTCTCTGTCTCTGGGGAAACTTGAGATAACGAATGCATGAGCTCAGCCGAGTTCCTCTGCATCTCCCTCTTCACCTTCTGATAAGGAAACGACCGCTGACCGCGCTGGAAGCCTGCAAACCTGCAACATAGTAGCAAAGACGACTACTGCAACTCTGTAACGCTGATCCTGCCGTCTTCTCGACTGTTTTCCTGCTTGTGCATGCTGTGGGGGTAGTCTGCCTCCTCTCTGCACCAGAAGCTCCGAAGAAATCTCCCGTGGGTCGACGGAATCTTCCCCCTGCAACCGCAGGCACCAAAAAGCTGCATTACCTGTCCCTTGGGTCTCCTCTCAGCACGACGAGCGAAGTCCCTTGAATCCAGCGACGCTGTCCAAGTGACCCCCACAGTCCAGTGACTCTTCAGCCCAAGTTTGGTGGAGGTAAGTCCTTGCCTCACCTCGCTGGGCTGCATTGCTGGGAACCGCGACTTTGCAGCTACTCCGGCCCCTGTGCACTTCCGGCGGAAATCCTTCGTGCACAGCCAAGCCTGGGTCCACGGCACTCTAACCTGCATTGTACGACTTTCTAAGTTGGTCTCCGGCGACGTGGGACTCCTTTGTGCAACTTCGGCGAGCACCGTTTCACACATCTTCGTAGTGCCTGTTTCTGGCCTTTCTCTGGGTGCTACCTGCTTCAATGAGGGCTCTTTGTCTTGCTCGACGTGCCCTCTCTCTGCAGGTCCAATTTGCGACCTCCTGGTCCCTCCTGGGCCCCAGCAGCGTCCAAAAACGCCAAACGCACGATTTGCGTGTAGCAAGGCTTGCTGGCGTCCTTCTGGCGGGAAAACACTTCTCCGCGTCTCTCCAAGGCGAGAGAGATCCGTCCACCAAAGGGGAAGTCTCTAGCCCTTTTCGTTCCTGCAGAAACCTCAGCTTCTTCTGTCCAGTCGAAGCTTCTTTGCACCCGCAGCTGGCATTTCCTGGGCATCTGCCCATCTACGACTTGCTTGTGACTTTTGGACTTGGTCCCCTTGTTCCACAGGTACCCTAGATTGGAAATCCACAGTTGTTGCATTGCTGGTTTGTGTCTTTCCTGCATTATTCCTCTAACACAACTCTTTTGTCCTTAGGGGAACTTTAGTGCACTTTGCACTCAATTTTCAGGGTCTTGGGGAGGGTTATTTTTCTAACTCTCACTATTTTCTAATAGTCCCAGCGACCCTCTACAAGGTCACATAGGTTTGGGGTCCATTCGTGGTTCGCATTCCACTTCTGGAGTATATGGTTTGTGTTGCCCCTATCCCTATGTTTCACCATTGCATCCTATTGTAACTATACATTGTTTGCACTGTTTTCTAAGACTATACTGCATATTTTTGCTATTGTGTATATATATCTTGTGTATATTTCCTATCCTCTCACTGAGGGTACACTCTAAGATACTTTGGCATATTGTCATAAAAATAAAGTACCTTTATTTTTAGTATAACTGTGTATTGTGTTTTCTTATGATATTGTGCATATGACACTAAGTGGTACTGTAGTAGCTTCACACGTCTCCTAGTTCAGCCTAAGCTGCTCTGCTAAGCTACCATTATCTATCAGCCTAAGCTGCTAGACACCCTATGCACTAATAAGGGATAACTGGGCCTGGTGCAAGGTGCAAGTACCCCTTGGTACTCACTACAAGCCAGTCCAGCCTCCTACAATGAGCATATTTACTAACAGTTGTCTTGAGGGATTCTTCCTTACCCCTAAACCTTTATCTATGCAGAGACTCCTTGCTTCCTTCCAGCTAAGGTTCTCATAAGCTATGTTGGACAGATCAAGAGGTAGACCTGTACCAGACATGATAGAAAGTGTTTAAGGGACAGAAAAAGTGAAAAAAAAAAAGTTTTCAGAACTTTTTAAAGAACAGGAAAAATCTTTTTAAACGTTTTAAGAACTTTTAGAAAGTTTAGAGGTACTTTTCAGCACTTAGCAAAGAAGTGAAAGAGGAAAAGCAAAACATTTTGGTTATGTGTACATACACTGAACTTGTTTTGTATATTTTTCTCTTATGAAAAGTACAATATGACAAAAGTGGTAAGTAGTTGCAAAGTACATATCCCACCGCTGCACAACCAATGTAGGAGGCTGGACTGGTTTGTTGTGAGTACCAAGGGGTACTTACACCTTACACCAGGCCCAGTTATCCCTTATTAGTGTATAGGGGTGTCTAGCAGCTTGAGCTGATAGAAAAGGTAGCTTAGCAGAGCAGCTTAGGCTGAACTAGGAGACGAGTGAAGCTCCTACAGTACCACTAGTGTCACCTGCACAATATCATAAGAAAACACAATACACAGATATACTAAAAATAAAGGTACTTTATTTTTATGACAATATGCCAAAGTATCTCAGTGAGTACCCTCAGTATGAGGATACCAAATATACACAAGATATATGTACACCACACAAAAATATGCAGTAATAGCAATAGAAAACAGTGCAAACAATGTATAGTCACAATAGGATGCAATAGGAGCACATAGGGATGGTGGCAACTCAAACCATATACTCTAGAAGTAGAATACGAACCACGAATGGACCCCAAACCTATGTGACCTTGTAGAGGGTCGCTGAGACTGTAAGAAAACAGTGAGGGTTAGAAAAATAGCCCACCCCAAGACCCTGAAACATGAGTGCAAAGTGCACGGAAGTTCCCCAAAGAGCACCGAAGTCGTGATAGGGGAATTCTGCAGGAAAGACTGACACCAGCAATGCAACAACAATGGATTTCCAGACGAGAGTAGCTGTGGAACAAGGGGACCAAGTCCAAAAGTCACGATCAAGTCGTGAGTGGGCAGATGCCCAGGAAATGCCAGCTGTGGATGCAAAGAAGCTGCCACCGGACAGTAGAAGCTGAGGATTCTGCAAGAACGAGAAGGGCTAGAAACTTCCCCTTTGGAGGATGGATGTCCCACGTCGTGAAGAGTCGCGCAGAAGTGTTTTCCTAAAGAAAGACCGCAGACAAGCCTTGCTAGCTGCAAAGCTCGCGGTTAGGGTTTTTGGATGCTGCTGTGGCCCAGGAGGGACCAGGATGTCGCCAATTGCGTGAGGAGACAGAGGGGGCGTCCAGCAAGACAAGGAGCCCAATCAGAAGCAAGCAGCATCCGGAGAAGTGCCAGAACAGGCACTACGAAGTGGAGTGAAACGGTGCTCACCCAAAGTTGCACAAGAGAGTCCCACGCCGCCGGAGGACAACTCGGGAGGTCGTGCAATGCAGGTTAGAGTGCCGTGGACCCAGGCTTGGCTGTGCACAAAGGAAATCCTGGAAAAGTGCACAGGAGCCGGAGTAGCTGCAAAACACTCGGATCTCAGCAATGCAGTCTGGCGTGGGGAGGCAAGGACTTACCTCCACCAAAGTTGGACTGAAGAGTCACTGGACTGTGGGAGTCACTTGGACAGAGTTGCTGAGTTCAAGGGACCTCGCTCGTTTTGCTGAGAGGAGACCCAGAGGACCGGTGATGCAGTTCTTTGGTGCCTGCGGTTGCAGGGGGATGATTCCGTCGACCCACGGGAGATTTCTTTGGAGCTTCTAGTGCAGAGAGGAGGCAGACTACTCCCACAGCTTGCACCACCAGGAAAACAGTCGAGAAGGCGGCAGGATCAGCGTTACAAGGTCGCAGTAGTCGTCTTTGCTACTTTGTTGCAGTTATGCAGGCTTCCAGCGCGGTCAGCAGTCGATTTCTTGGCAGAAGGTGAAGAGAGAGATGCAGTGTAACTCTGATGAGTTCTTGCATTCGTTATCTAAGGAATTCCCAAAAGCAGAGACCCTAAATAGCCAGAAAAGAGGGTTTGGCTACTTAGGAGAGAGGATAGGCTAGCAACACCTGAAGGAGCCTATCAGAAGGAGTCTCTGACGTCACCTGCTGGCACTGGCCACTCAGAGCAGTCCAGTGTGCCAGCAGCACCTCTGTTTCCAAGATGGCAGAGGTCTGGAGCACACTGGAGGAGCTCTGGGCACCTCCCAGGGGAGGTGCAGGTCAGGGGAGTGGTCACTCCCCTTTCCTTTGTCCAGTTTCGCGCCAGAGCAGGGCTGAAGGATCCCTGAACCGGTGCAGACTGGCTTATGCAGAAATGGGCACCATCTGTGCCCATGAAAGCATTTCCAGAGGCTGGGGGAGGCTACTCCTCCCAAGCCCTAACACCTTATTCCAAAGGGAGAGGGTGTAACACCCTCTCTCTGAGGAAGTTCTTTGTTCTGCCCTCCTGGGCCAAGCCTGGCTGGACCCCAGGAGGGCAGAAACCTGTCTGAGGGGTTGGCAGCAGCAGCAGCTGCAGTGAAACCCCGGGAAAGGTAGTTTGGCAGTACCCGGGTCTGAGCTAGAGACTCGGGGGATCATGGAATTGTCTCCCCAATGCCAAAATGGCATTGGGGTGACAATTCCATGATCCTAGACATGTTACATGGCCATGTTCGGAGTTACCATTGTGACGCTATACATATGTCGTGACATATGTATAGTGCTCGCGTGTAATGGTGTCCCCGCACTCACAAAGTCCGGGGAATTTGCCCTGAACAATGTGGGAGCACCTTGGCTAGTGCCAGGGTGCCCACACACTAAGGGGGTCATTCTGATCCTAGCGGTCTTGGACCACCAGGGCAAGAATGACGGAAGCACCGCCAACAGGCTGGCGGTGCTTCAATTCCCATTCCGACCGCAGCAGTAAAGCCGCGGTCGCCCCGCCGGGGCCAGCGGTTTTCCGCCGCTTTTGCCCCGGCTGGGATAATCCGCCAGGGCAGTGCTGCAAGCAGCGCTGCCCTGGGGATTCTGACCCCCTTACCGCCAGCCTGTTTCTGGTGTTTTTCACCGCCAGGAAGAGGCTGGCGGTAAGGGGTGTCCTGGGGCCCCTGGGTGCCCCTGCACTGCCCATGCCACTGGCATGGGCAGTGCAGGGGTCCCCTAACAGGGCCCCGGACAGCTTTTCACTGTCTGCCTAGCAGACTGTGAAAAGCGCGACGGGTGCAACTGCACCCGTCGCACGGCCGCAACACCGCCGGCTCCATTCGGAGCCGGCTCCTGTGTTGCGGCCTCATTCCCGCTGGGCAGGCGGGCGTTAACTTGGTTAGCGCCCGCCGGCCCAGCGGGAATGTTGGAATGGGGGCCGCGCAATTTTGGCTGCATGGCGGCCAAATGGCGGTTTCCGCCTGGCGGGCGGCAGTAGCCGCCCACCAGGTTGGAATCACCCCCTAAGTAACTTAGCACCCAACCTTTACCAGGTAAATGTTAGACATATAGGTGACTTATAAGTTACTGAAGTGCAGTGGTAAATGGCTGTGAAATAACGTGGACGTTATTTCACTCAGGCTGCACTGGCAGGCCTGTGTAATAATTGTCAGAGCTCCCTATGGGTGGCACAAGAAATGCTGCAGCCCATAGGGATCTCCTGGAACCCCAATACCCTGGGTACCTCAGTACCATATACTAGGGAATTAAAAGGGTGTTCCAGTATGCCAATGTAAATTGGTGAAATTGGTCACTAGCCTGTTAGTGACAATTTGGAAAGAGAATGAGAGAGCATAACCACTGAGGTTCTGGATAGCAGAGCCTCAGTGAGACAGTTAGTCATAACACAGGTAACACATACAGGGCACACTTATGAGCACTGGGGCCCTGGCTGGCAGGGTCCCAGTGACACATACAACTAAAACAACATATATACAGTGAAATATGGGGGTAACATGCCTGGCAAGATGGTACTTTCCTACAGTGAGTGTCTGAGTGGGTCTGTGAGTGGGCGTGTGAGGGTGAGTGGGTTTGTGAGGGGGTGTGTGAGTGTCTGAGTGGGTCTGTGAGTGGTTGTGTGAGTGTCTCAGTGGTTGTGTGAGTGGGTGTGTGAGTGCCTGAGTGGGTCTGTGAGTGGGTGTGTGAGTGTCTCAGTGGTTGTGTGAGTGAGAGAAATTGATTGAAAGAGAGACAGAAAGTGAGAGAAAGTGAGAGAGAAAGAGAGAGTTTTTTCAGGCTTTAATATCTCATATAATTAGAATTAGATATTTTTGTTGGATTTAACAAAAAAAAATATTTAATATATTTTAAAAAGTAGATTTTTTTTTATTAAATAAAAAAAATTAAAAAATGAGTCCACCTTGATTCAAACCCCCATAGCTCAGTGTGAAGGACTGCGACTCTATTATATGTATTTATTTATTTAGTAGTTTAGCTATTTAGTTCTTTTTATTACAAAGACCTTTACGTGCTATGTGGGACTGTGTGGGAACCCTCAAGGGCTCCCCCTGCGGTCCCTACTTTTTTAATTATTTTTTTTTAATACAA
Source organism: Pleurodeles waltl (assembly GCF_031143425.1). Lineage (NCBI taxonomy): Eukaryota > Metazoa > Chordata > Amphibia > Caudata > Salamandridae > Pleurodeles > Pleurodeles waltl. The sequence continues at coordinate 8,061,884 of NC_090438.1, read as the reverse complement.
AGTCTTTATGGGCTACTTGGCACTGCGGGGGAGCCTTCAGGCTTCCCTTGCAGTGCCAATGCTTCAGCAAGCATGGAAATGCCTTGGCAGCAGCTTCCTGCTTGCTGAATCATTTAATCTATGTTCTCGCACGCATGCAGGGGACAGAGATGAAATGTCAGATTTTGACAGCGGGACCTGCTTTAAAGTTTAAAGGTCCTGCTGTCAAAACCCGAACTGTTTGCTGTGGCTTGGCTTCAGTGCTGCAACCAAGCCACAGAAAACAGCTATGTGATGGCAGTCCCCAGGGCCATCAGAGGCTCCTCAAGGGGAGCCGCATGGCCCCCCCTCCAATGTTTGCATAGCCCTGGGAGGTGGGGGTCCCTGGGGAACAGGTGTCCCATAGGGACCCCCACTTTCATTTTGTAAACATTTCCCAGGGGGTGGTGGTGTCCAGGTTAGCGACGGGGGCCAGAGGCCCCCCGCATTTATTAAGAGATCGCCCTGGGGTAGTGGTGGTACCCAAGGCAGCAGGAGGGGGCCAGGAGGCCCCCTGCTTTTAAAAAAAAAAAGACCCAGGACTTGGCCCGCCTGGGGGCATTAGGCTAAAGAAGTGCAGGAGCCCGCCCTTCATTTTCTTTTTGATTCACAGGTCTACTGAGTATCTGCTCGTACAATAAAAATAAATGCTTTTATTCGGGAGAGGGTCCCTTGGGGACCTCACCACCAGAGCTATGGGGTCAGAGTGATTCTACCCTGGCCCCTTTTGTTTTCTTTTTTACTTTTTTGGGGGGATTCGGCTGAAGCCAAGTCCCAAGATGGCTGATAACACTTCAACAACTTCTGTTGAAGTGTTGTCAGCCAATCAGATCCCAGCACGTGATCGCTAGGGGTCACAAATCCTTTGCGTCCCTAGATATACAAATTAGTTTTTCCCTTAATTGCTCAAAAAGTACTGAAAGGAATAACACCAAAACAAAACAAACAAAAAAACACTCTTTCTGGACCAGGTCCTACTTTCCTGCCAAATTCGGTTGAATTCCATCCAGTAGTTTTTGCACTATTGCTGTTCAAAATCTCTATGAAAAAATGAACGGGGAAAACGTGTTTTGGGGCCCCCTTTTTAGGGCTGAGCACAAAGCGCTCTGTCCCTGGTGTAATCTCTCTGTGGGCTTGTAACCAAGCCCATGTCATGCCCGTCACTTTCATTGGTTCGTTGTCTTGCCTTTTAAAATTTGCCTGCTTTCACTAGTGAAAGGCATGCATATGTCATGCCTTTTCCGGTGTTTAGCCCTCCTCGAGAGCACCGGGCAACTACTGAAAACATACAAGGCTCTGTGTTTTCTGCATGGCTTCTGGACATTTTATTTCCTATGCAGCAGGATCTCGCTGGGCAGTAGTCGAGCACTCTGCATGACATGGACCCTGTTACATGGATAATAGCACTTTTGCCGGTCACATGAATAATTGCACTTTTGCCAATACCGTTTACTGTGGGCAAACTTCTGTTTCCTTTTTCTGTGTCTGCCTTGCGCTGATGGTGGCCGTCGGCTTGTCTTTTTTGTTGCATGCTTCCAAAACTAGACCTTTAGGCTTTGCTACTGCTTGTTTGATTTCAAAACGCCTCGACGGCCATTCCCTGCACTCCAGCGCATTTTCAATGGAATAAAAAACTCACATGCCCACATGTCACAAAGTCATGTTTGCAAAAGACAGATGTTTATTGGAATAGGTTTGTAAATAGAGGTGATATGTTGCTGCATGAGTCATTTCTACAAACCACTTTACATGTATAAATAGCTGTTCCTACTCAATCACAGTGAGTACTTTAGGGGCAAGGCAAGCCTGGGACATAGTTAGTGAACGGAGCAGCCATTTTAATATATGTGCTGGATACTGGTCAATACGAGTTTCCCAGCTTCAAAATGGCTACTCTGAACCCTGGGTTGTTTGATATCAAACAACTCAGAATGATAAATCCAAACTGGTACCAGCACTGGATTTATTATAAAAAGTACCCAGGGGTCACCTTGGAGGTGCCCCCTGTATGAAAGTACCATCTTGCCTGGCATGTTACCCCCATATTTCACTGTATATATGTTGTTTTAGTGTATGTGTCACTGGGACCCTGCCAGCCAGCAGGGCCCCAGTGCTCATAAGTGTGCCTGAATGTGTTCCCTGTGTGATGACTAACTGTCTCACTGAGGCTCTGCTAACCAGAACGTCATTGGTTGCGCTCTCTCTGCTTTCTAAATTGTCACTAACAGGCTAGTGACCAATTTCACCAATTCACATTGGCATACTGGAACACCCTTATAATTCCCTAGTATATGGTACTGAGGTACCCAGGGTATTGGGGTTCAAGGAGATCCCTATGGGCTGCAGCATTTCTTTTGCCACCCATAGGGAGATCTGACAATTCTTACACAGGCCTGCCAGTGCAGCCTGAGTGAAATAACGTCCACGTTATTTCACAGCCATTTACCACTGCACTTAAGTAACTTATAAGTCACCTATATGTCTAACCTTCACCTGGTGAAGGTTGGGTGCAATGTAACCTAGTGTGTGGGCACCCTGGCACTAGCCAAGGTACCCCCACATCGTTCAGGGCAAATTCCCCAGACTTTGTGAGTGCGGGGACACCATTTCACGTGTGCACTATACATGGGTCACTACTGCTCAGGACGCCTGCACAACTGCAACAAAGTAGCAAGACGACTACTATCAACCTTGTATCTCTTCATCCTGTTGGCTTTCTCAACTGTTTCCAGGTGGTGCATGCTCTAGGGGTAGCCTGCCTCCTCTCTGCACCAGGAGCTCTGAGGAAATTTCCCGTGGGTCGACGGAATCTTCCCCCTCCAACCGCAGGCAACAAAAGACTGCATCACTGGTCCTCTGGGTCCCCTCTCAGCACGACAAGCGTGGTCCCTGGAACTCAGCAACTCTGTCCAAGTGACTCCCACAGTCCGGTGACTCTTCAGTCCAAGTTTGGTGGAGGTAAGTCCTTGCCTCCCCACGCTAGACTGCATTGCTGGGTACCACGTGATTTGCAGCTGCTCCGGCTCCTGTGCACTCTTCCAGGATTTCCTTCATGCACAGCCAAGCCTGGGTCCCCGAAACTCTAACTTGCAGTGCACAACCTTCTGAGTTGTCCTCCGGCGTCGTGGGACTCCCTTCTCTGATTTCGGATGGACTCCGGTTCACTCCTCTTCTAAGTGCCTGATCCAGTACTTCTGCGGGTGCTGCCTGCTTCTGTGAGAGCTCCCTGACTTGCTGGGCACCCCCTCTGTCTCCTCATCCAAGTGGCGACATCATGGTCCCTCCTGGGCCACAGCAGCATCCAAAGACCCTCAACATGTCCTTTGCAGCTAGCAAGGCTTGTTTGCGGTCTTTCTGCATGGGAACACCTATGCAAGCTTCTTCACGACGTGGGACATCCATCCTCCAAAGAGGAAGTTCCTAGTCCTTTTCGTTCTTGCAAAACACCAAGCTTCTTCCATCCGGTGGCAGCTTCCTTGCACCCTCAGCTGCCATTTCCTGGGCATCTGCCCACTCTCGACACTGTTGCGACTCTTGGACTTGGTCCCCTTCTCTTACAGGTACTCAGGTCCATAAATCCGCTGTTGTTGCTTTGCTGGTGTTGGTTTTTCTTGCAGAATCCCCCTATCACGACTTCTGTGCTGTCTGGGGGTTGTAGGTGCACTTTGCACCTACCTTACAGGGTCTTGGGGTGGGCTATTTTTCTAACCCTCACTGTTTTCTTACAGCCCCAGTGACTCTCTACAAGCTCACATAGGTTTGGGGTCCATTCGTGGTTCACATTCCACTTTTGGAGTATATGGTTTGTGTTGTCTCTATACCTATGTGCTCCTATTGCAATCTACTGTAACTTTACACTGCTTGCATTACTTCCTTTTGCTATTACTGCATAATTTTGGTATTGTGTACATATATCTTGTGTATATTTGGCATCCTCATACTGAGGGTACTCACTGAGATACTTTTGGCATATTGTCATAAAAACAAAGTACCTTTATTTTTAGTATATCTGTGTATTGTGTTTTCCTATGATATTGTGCATATGACACCAGTGGTATAGTAGAATCTTTGCATGTCTCCTAGTTCAGCCTATGCTGCTCTGCTATAGCTACCTTCTATCAGCCTAAGCTGCTAAAAACACGTCTTCTACACTAATAAGGGATAACTGGACCTGGTAGAGAGTGTAAGTACCCCTTGGTACCCACTACAAACCAGGCCAGCCTCCTACAGTGCATGAGTGTCTGAGTGGGTCTGTGAGGGGGTGTGTGAGTGTAGGAGGCTGGACTGGCTTGTAGTGAGTACGAAGGGGTACTTGCACCTTGCACCAGGCCCAGTTATCCCTTATTAGTGTATAGGGTGTCTAGCAGCATAGGCTGATAGATAATGGTAGCTTAGCAGAGCAGCTTAGGCTGAACTAGGAGACGAGTGAAGCTCCTACAGTACCACTAGTGTCACTTGCACAATATCATAAGAAAACACAATACACAGATATACTAAAAATAAAGGTACTTTATTTTTATGACAATATGCCAAAGTATCTCAGTGAGTACCCTCAGTATAAGGATAGCAATTATACACAAGTTATATGTACACAATACCAAAAATATGCAGTATAGTCTTAGAAAACAGTGCAAACAATGTATAGTTACAATAGAATGCGATGGGGACACATAGGGATAGGGGCAACACAAACCATATACTCCAAAAGTGGAATGCGAACCACGAATGGACCCCAAACCTATGTGACCTTGTAGAGGGTCGCTGGGACTATTAGAAAATAGTAAGGGTTAGAAAAATAGCCCTCCCCAAGACCCTGAAAAGTGAGTGCAAAGTGCACTAAAGTTCCCCAAAGGACAAAGAAGTCGTGATAGGGGAATTCTGCAGGAAAGACACAAACCAGCAATGCAACAACAATGTATTTCCAAACGAGGGTACCTGTGGAACAAGGGGACCAAGTCCAAAAGTCACAAGCAAGTCGGAGATGGGCAGATGCCCAAGAAATGCCAACGGTGGATGCAAAGAAGCTGCTACTGGACAGTAGAAACTTAGGATTCTGCAGGAACGACAAAGGCTAGAAACTTCCCCTTTGGAGGATGGATCTCCCACGCCGTGGAGAGTTGTGCAGACGTGTTTTCCCATGGAAATACAGCCATCAAGCCTTGCTAGCTGCAAATTGTGCGAAAAGGGTTTTTGGACGCTGCTGTGGCCCAGGAGGGACCAGGATGTCGCCAATTGCGTCTGGGGACAGAGGAGATGTCGAGCAAGACAAGGAGCCTGCTCAGCAGCAGGTAGCACCCGCAGAAGTGCCAGAAACAGGCACTACGAGGATGCATGAAACAGTGCTCGCCGAAGTTGCACAAACGAGTCCCACGTCGCCGGAGACCAACTTAGAAAGTTGTGCAATGCAGGTTAGAGTGCCGTGGACCCAGGCTTGGCTGTGCACAAAGGATTTCTGCCGGAAGTGCACAGAAGCCGGAGTAGCTGCAAAAGTCGCGGTTCCCAGCAATGCAGTCTGGCGTGGGGAGGCAAGGACTTACCTCCACCAAACTTGGACTGAAGAGTCACTGGACTGTGGGAGTCACTTGAAAAGAGTTGCTGGATTCAAGGGACCTCGCTCGTCATGCTGAGAGGAGACCCAGGAGACTGGTAATGCAGTTCTTTGGTGCCTGCGGTTGCAGGGTAAAGATTCCGTCGACCCATGGGAGATTTCTTCGGAGCTTCTAGTGCAGAGAGGAGGCAGACTACCCCCAAAGCATGCACCACCAGGAAAACAGTCAAGAAGGCGGCAGGATCAGCGTTACAGAGTTGCAGTAGTCGTCTTTGCTACTATGTTGCAGTTTTGCAGGCTTCCAGCGCGGTCAGCAGTCGATTCCTTGGCAGAAGGTGAAGAGAGAGATGCAGAGGAACTCGGATGAGCTCTTGCATTTGTTATCTAAAGTTTCCCCAGAGACAGAGACCCTAAATAGCCAGAAAAGAGGGTTTGGCTACCTAGGAGAGAGGACAGGCTAGCAACACCTGAAGGAGCCTATCAGAAGGAGTCTCTGATGTCACCTGGTGGCACTGGCCACTCAGAGCAGTCCAGTGTGCCAGCAGCACCTCTGTTTCCAAGATGGCAGAGGTCTGGAGCACACTGGAGGTGCTCTGGACACCTCCCAGGGGAGGTGCAGGTCAGGGGAGTGGTCACTCCCCTTTCCTTTGTCCAGTTTCGCGCCAGAGCAGGGGCTAAGGGGTCCCTGAACCGGTGTAGACTGGCTTATGCAGAATTGGGCACATCTGTGCCCAAGAAAGCATTTCCAGAGGCTGGGGGAGGCTACTCCTCCCCTGCCTTCACACCATTTTCCAAAGGGAGAGGGTGTAACACCCTCTCTCAGAGGAAGTCCTTTGTTCTGCCATCCTGGGCCAAGCCTGGCTGGACCCCAGGAGGTCAGAAGCCTGTCTGAGGGGTTGGCAGCAGCAGCAGCTGCAGTGAAACCCCAGAAAAGGCAGTTTGGCAGTACCAGGGTCTGTGGTACAGACCACTGGGGTCATGGAATTGTACCAACAATGCCAGGATGGCATAGAGGGGGCAAGTCCATGATCTTAAACATGTTACATGGCCATAGTCGGAGTTACCATTGTGAAGCTACACATAGGTAGTGACCTATGTGTAGTGCACGCATGTAATGGTGTCCCCTCACTCACAAAGTTCAGGGAATTGGCTCTGAACAATGTGGGGGCACCTTGGCTAGTGCCTGGGTGCCCTCACACTAAGTAACTTTGCACCTAACCTTTACCAGGTAAAGGTTAGACATATAGGTGACTTATAAGTTACTTAAGTGCAGTGTAAAATGGCTGTGAAATAACGTGGACGTTATTTCACTCAGGCTGCAGTGGCAGGCCTGTGTAAGAATTGTCAGAGCTCCCTATGGGTGGCAAAAGAAATGCTGCAGCCCATAGGGATCTCCTGGAACCCCAATACCCTGGGTACCTCAGTACCATATACTAGGGAATTATAAGGGTGTTCCAGTAAGCCAATGTAAATTGGTAAAATTGGTCACTAGCCTGTTAGTGACAATTTGGAAAGAAATGAGAGAGCATAACCACTGAGGTTCTGATTAGCAGAGCCTCAGTGAGACAGTTAGTCACTACACAGGTAACACATTCAGGCACACTGATGAGCACTGGGGCCCTGGTGAACAGGGTCCCAGTGACACATACAACTAAAACAACATATATACAGTGAAAAATGGGGGTAACATGCCAGGCAAGATGGTACTTTCCTACACAACCCCCCCCCCCCAAACGAAGGACAATAAGACTAGCCATGACCTGATGAGTCTTCATTGTCTAAGTGGAAATATCTGGAGAGTCCATCTGCATTGGAGTGGCTACTCCCAGGTCTATGTTCCACTGTATAGTCCATTCCCTGTAGGGATATGGACCACCTCAACAATTTTGGATTTTCACCTTTCATTTGTTTTAGCCAAAGTAGAGGTTTGTGGTCTGTCTGAACAATGAAGTGAGTGCCAAACAGGTATGGCCTCAACTTCTTCAGAGCCCAGACCACAGCAAAGGCCTCCCTCTCTATGGCAGACCAACGCTTTTCTCTAGGGGTCAACCTCCTACTAATAAAAGCAACAGGTTGATCCTGGCCCTCAGAATTAAGTTGTGATAGGACTGCCCCTACTCCTAATTCAGATGCATCAGTTTGGACATAGAATTTTTTAGAGTAACAAGGGATTTTCAGGACAGGTGCAGAGCACATGGACTGCTTCAGCTCCTCAAAAGCTTTCTGACAGATTGCTGTCCATAATACCTTTTTAGGCATCTTTTTGGAAGTGAGGTCATTAAGAGGGGCTGCAATGGAGCCATAGTTCTTAATGAACCTGCTGTAATACCCAGTGAGGCCTAGGAAGGCTCTCACCTGAGTCTGGGTTGTAGGGGGAACCCAATCAATAATTGTTTGGATTTTCCCCTGAAGTGGTGCAATCTGTTTCCCACCAACAAGGTGTCCCAGATAAACCACCTTACCCTGCCCTATCTGGCACTTTGAAGCCTTGATAGTGAGGCCTGCCTTTTGCAGGGCCTCCAAAACTTTCCATAGGTGGACCAGGTGATCATCCCAGCTGGAGCTAAAGACAGCTATATCGTCCAGATATGCTGCAATGAAATCTTCCAGCCCTTGCAGGACTGTGTTCACCAACCTCTGAAAAGTGGCAAGTGCATTTTTCAACCCAAAAGGCATTACTGTGAATTGGTAATGGCCTCCAATGGTTGAAAATGCAGTTTTAGCTTTAGCATCTTCTGATAATTTGATCTGCCAATACCCTGCAGTCAAATCAAAAGTGCTTAGATACTTGGCAGATGCCAGTGTATCTATGAGCTCATCTGCCCTGGGTATAGGGTGAGCGCCAGTTTTGGTTACCTGGTTGAGACCTCTGTAGTCTACACAAAACCGCATTTCCTTCTTTCCATCTTTGGAATGAGGTTTTGGTAAAAGTACCACAGGAGAAGCCCATGGACTTTCAGAGTGCTCAACCACTCCCAGTTCTAACATTTTCTGCACCTCTTGCTTTATGCAGTCTCTGACATGGTCAGGCTGCCTATAGATCTTACTTTTGACAGGCAAGCTGTCTCCAGGATCTATAGTGTGCTCACACCAAGAAGTGGTACCTGGCACAGTAGAGAAGAGTTCAGAAAACTGACCCAGGAGAATTATGCAGTGGTCTTGCTGCTCAACAGTAAGACAATCTGCCAGTACAACACCTTCCACTAGAGCATCTTGTTCTGTTGAAGAGAAGAGATCAGGTAGAGGATCACTGTCTTCTTCCTGTCCCTCATCAGTTGCCATGAGCAGGGTGGGATCAGCCCTGTCATAGTAGGGTTTGAGGCGATTGACATGGAGCACCCTAAGGGGACTCCTGGCAATGCCTAAGTCAACTAAGTAGGTGACTTCACCCTTTTTCTCAACAATTGTGTGGGGTCCACTCCATTTATCTTGGAGTGCTCTTGGGGCCACAGGCTCCAATACCCACACTTTCTGTCCTGGTTGGTACTGAACCAAAACAGCCTTCTGGTCATGCCATTGCTTCTGTAGCTCTTGGCTGGCCTGAAGGTTTTTACTGGCCTTTTTCATGTACTCAGCCATCCTTGATCTGAGGCCAAGTACATAATCCACAATATCTTGCTTTGGAGCTTTTAAAGGTTGTTCCTAACCTTCCTTGACAAGTGTTAGTGGACCCCTAACAGGGTGTCCAAAGAGGGTTTCAAAGGGGCTGAATTCCACTCCTTTCTGGGGTACCTCCCTGTAGGCAAAAAGGAGGCATGGTAACAGGATATCCCATCTCCTGCGGAGTTTTTCAGGGAGACCCATAATCATGCCTTTGAGAGTTTTATTAAATCTCTCCACCAGTCCATTTGTTTGTGGATGATAGGGTGTAGTGAACGTGTACGTTACACCACACTCCTTCCACATGGCCTTCAAGTAAGCAGACATGAAATTGCTTCCTCTGTTTGATACCACCTCTTTTGGGAAGCCCACCCTGGAAAAAATTCCCAGGAGGGCCTTTGCCACTGCAGGAGCTGTAGTGGTCCTAAGAGGAATTGCTTCAGGGTATCTGGTGGCATGGTCCACTACCACCAAGATAAACCTATTGCCTGAAGCAGTAGAAGGGTCAAGGGGGCCAACTATGTCAACCCCTACCCTTTCAAAGGGAACCCTAACCACAGGCAGTGGAATAAGGGGTGCCACCTGTCTTGCCACTGGCTTGACAGGTTTCACAGGACTTACAAAGCTCTTTTGTGTCCTCAGACATTCTAGGCCAATGAAAAAAGGGAACAAGCCTGTCCCAAGTTTTCATTTGCCCCAAATGTCCAGCTAGGGGAATGTCGTGAGCAAGAGTTAGGAGGAACTTTCTGTACTCCTGAGGAATCTCTAATCTCCTGGCAGCTCCAGGTTTAGGATCCCTTGCCTCAGTGTACAAGAGGTTGTCCTCCCAGTAAACTCTGTGAGAGTCACTGACATCCCCATTAGCCTGTTTGACAGCTTGCTGTCTTAGACCTTCTAGTGTGGGACAGGTCTGCTGTGCCACACTCAGCTCCTCCCTGGCAGGCCACCCTTCACCCAAAAGCTCAGCAGTGTATGCTTCCAGCTCCTCTGGTGAAGGTTCTACACAGGGTGGGAATTCTTCTTCCTCAGAAGTAGAATCCTGTAGGAGGCTGGACTGGCTTGTAGTGAGTACCAAGGGGTACTTGCACCTTGCACCAGGCCCAGTTATCCCTTATTAGTGTATAGGGTGTCTAGCAGCATAGGCTGATAGATAATGGTAGCTTAGCAGAGCAGCTTAGGCTGAACTAGGAGACGACTGAAGCTCCTACAGTACCACCTAGTGTCACTTGCACAATATCATAAGAAAACACAATACACAGATATACTAAAAATAAAGGTACTTTATTTTTATGACAATATGCCAAAGTATCTCATTGAGTACCCTCAGTATGAGGATAGCAATTATACACAAGTTATATGTACACAATACCAAAAATATGCAGTATAGTCTTAGAAAACAGTGCAAACAATGTATAGTTACAATAGGATGCAATCGGGACACATAGGGATAGGGGCAACACAAACCATATACTCCAAAAGTGGAATGCGAACCACGAATGGACCCCAAACCTATGTGACCTTGTAGAGGGTCGCTGGGACTATGAGAAAATAGTAAGGGTTAGAAAAATAGCCCTCCCCAAGACCCTGAAAAGTGAGTGCAAAGTGCACTAAAGTTCCCCAAAGGACAAAGAAGTCGTGATAGGGGAATACTGCAGGAAAGACACAAACCAGCAATGCAACAACGATGGATTTCCAAACGAGGGTACCTGTGGAACAAGGGGACCAAGTCCAAAAGTCACAAGCAAGTCGGAGATGGGCAGATGCCTAAGAAATGCCAATGGTGGATGCAAAGAAGCTGCTACTGGACAGTAGACACTTAGGATTCTGTAGGAACGAAAAGGGCTAGAAACTTCCCCTTTGGAGGATGGATCCCCCACGTCGTAGAAAGTCGTGCAGAAGTGCTTTCCCGTGGAAATACAGCCAACAATCCTTGCTAGCTGCAAATCGTGCAAAAAAGATTTTTGGACGCTGCTGTGGCCCAGGAAGGACCAGGATGTCGCAAATTGCGTCAGAAGAGAGAGGGGACGTCGAGCAAGACAAGGAGCCCTCTCAGCAGCAGGTAGCACCCGCAGAAGTGCCAGAAACAGGCACTAAAAGGATGCGTGAAACGGTGCTCGCTGAAGTTGCACAAAGGAGTCCCACGTCGCAGGAGACCAACTTAGAAAGTCGTACAATGCAGGTTAGAGTGCCGTTGACAAAGGCTTGGCTGTGCACAAAGGATTTCCGCCGGAAGTGCATGGAAGCCGGAGTAGTTGCAAAAGACGCGGTTTCCAACAATGCAGTCTGGCGTGGGGAGGCAAGGACTTACCTCCACCAAACTTGGACTGAACAGTCACTGGACTGTGGGAGTCACGTGGACAGAGTTGCTGGATTCGAGGGACCTCGCTCGTCGTGCTGAGAGGAGACCCAAGGGACCGGTAATGCAGCTTTTTGGTGCCTGCGGTTGCAGGGGGAAGATTCCGTCGACCCACGGGAGATTTCTTCGGAGCTTCTAGTGCAGAGAGGAGGCAGACTACCCCCACAGCATGCACAACCAGGAAAAAAGTCGAGAAGGCGGCAGGATCAGCGTTACAGAGTTGCAGTAGTCGTCTTTGCTACTTTGTTGCAGTTTTGCAGGCTTCCAGCGCGGTCAGCAGTCGATTCCTTGGCAGAAGGTGAAGAGAAAGATGCAGAGGAACTCTGATGAGCTCTTGCATTCGTTATCTGTGAGAAGGTAGCCTCTTTCTAGCCTTGTTACCCCCACTTTTGGCCTGTTTGTGAGTGTATGTCGGGGTGTTTGTCACTGTTTTCACTGTCTCACTGGGATCCTGATAGCCAGGCCTCAGTGCTCATAGTGAAAACACCATGTTTTCAGTATGGTTGTTATGTGTCACTGGGATCCTGCTGGTCAGGACCCCAGTGCTCATAGGTTTGTGGCCTATATGTATGTGTCACTGGGACCCTGTCACACAGGGCCCCAGTGCTCATAGGTGTGCATGTATATGTTCCCTGTGTGGTGCCTAACTGTCTCACTGAGGCTCTGCTAACCAGAACCTCAGTGGTTATGCTCTCTCATTACTTTCAAATTGTCACTAACAGGCTAGTGACCAATTTTACCAATTTACATTGGCTTACTGGAACACCCTTATAATTCCCTAGTATATGGTACTGAGGTACCCAGGGTATTGGGGTTCCAGGAGATCCCTATGGGCTGCAGCATTTCTTTTGCCACCCATAGGGAGCTCTGACAATTCTTACACAGGCCTGCCACTGCAGCCTGAGTGAAATAACGTCCACGTTATTTCACAGCCATTTTACACTGCACTTAAGTAACTTATAAGTCACCTATATGTCTAACCTTTACCTGGTAAAGGTTAGGTGCAAAGTTACTTAGTGTGAGGGCACCCTGGCACTAGCCAAGGTGCCCCCACATTGTTCAGAGCCAATTCACTGAACTTTGTGAGTGCGGGGACACCATTACACGCGTGCACTACATATAGGTCACTACCTATATGTAGCTTCACCATGGTAACTCCGAATATGGCCATGTAACATATCTATGATCATGGAATTGCCCCCTCTATGCCATCCTGGCATTGTTGGTACAATTCCATGATCCCAGTGGTCTGTAGCACAGACCCTGGTACTGCCAGACTGCCCTTCCTGGGGTTTCACTGCAGCTGCTGCTGCTACCAACCCCTCAGACAGGCAGCTGCCCTCCTGGGGTCCAGCCAGGCCTGGCCCAGGATGGCAGAACAAAGAACTTCCTCTGAGAGAGGGTGTGACACCCTCTCCCTTTGGAAAATGGTGTGAAGGCAGGGGAGGAGTAGCCTCCCTCAGCCTCTGGAAATGCTTTGTTGGGCACAGATGTGCCCAATTCTGCATAAGCCAGTCTACACCGGTTCAGGGACCCCTTAGCCCCTGTTCTGGCGCGAAACTGGACAAAGGAAAGGGGAGTGACCACTCCCCTGACCTGCACCTCCCCTGGGAGGTGTCCAGAGCTCCTCCAGTGTGCTCCAGACCTCTGCCATCTTGGAAACAGAGGTGCTGCTGGCACACTGGACTGCTCTGAGTGGCCAGTGCCACCAGGTGACGTCAGAGACTCCTTGTGATAGGCTCCTTCAGGTGTTAGTAGCCTTTCCTCTCTCCTAGGTAGCCAAACCCTCTTTTCTGGCTATTTAGGGTCTCTGTCTCTGGGGAAACTTCAGATAACGAATGCATGAGCTCAGCCGAGTTCCTCTGCATCTCCCTCTTCACCTTCTGATAAGGAATCGACCGCTGACCGCGCTGGAAGCCTGCAAACCTGCAACATAGTAGCAAAGACGACTACTGCAACTCTGTAACGCTGATCCTGCCGCCTTCTCGACTGTTTTCCTGCTTGTGCATGCTGTGGGGGTAGTCTGCCTCCTCTCTGCACCAGAAGCTCCGAAGAAATCTCCCGTGGGTCGACGGAATCTTCCCCCTGCAACCGCAGGCACCAAAAAGCTGCATCTCCGGTCCCTTGGGTCTCCTCTCAGCACGACGAGCGAGGTCCCTCGAATCCAGCGACACCGTCCAAGTGACCCCCACAGTCCAGTGACTCTTCAGCCCAAGTTTGGTGGAGGTAAGTCCTTGCCTCACCTCGCTGGGCTGCATTGCTGGGAACCGCGACTTTGCAAGCTTCTCCGGCCCCTGTGCACTTCCGGCGGAAATCCTGTGTGCACAGCCAAGCCTGGGTCCACGGCACTCTAACCTGCATTGCACGACTTTCTAAGTTGGTCTCCGGCGACGTGGGACTCCTTTGTGCAACTTCGGCGAGCACCGTTTCACGCATCCTCGTAGTGCCTGTTTCTGGCACTTCTCCGGGTGCTACCTGCTTCAGTGAGGGCTCTTTGTCTTGCTCGACGTCCCCTCTCTCTTCAGGTCCAATTTGCGACCTCCTGGTCCCTCCTGGGCCCCAGCAGCGTCCAAAAACGCCAAACGCACGATTTGCGTGTAGCAAGGCTTGTTGGCGTCCATCCGGCGGGAAAACACTTCTGCACGACTCTCCAAGGCGTGGCGGATCCATCCTCCAAAGGGGAAGTCTCTAGCCCTTGTCGTTCCTGCAGTATTCACAGTTCTTCAGCCTAGTAAGAGCTTCTTTGCACCAACCGCTGGCATTTCTTGGGCATCTGCCCATCTCCGAGCTGCTTGTGACTTTTGGACTTGGTCCCCTTGTTCCACAGGTACCTTCAGACAGGAATCCATCGTTGTTGCATTGCTGATTTGTGTTTTCCTTGCATTCTCCCTCTAACACGACTATTTTGTCCTTAGGGGAACTTTGGTGCACTTTGCACTCACTTTTCAGGGTCTTGGGGAGGGTTATTTTTCTAACTCTCACTATTTTCTAATAGTCCCAGCGACCCTCTACAAGGTCACATAGGTTTGGGGTCCATTCGTGGTTCACATTCCACTTTTGGAGTATATGGTTTGTGTTGCCCCTATCCCTATGTTTCCCCATTGCATCCTATTGTAACTATACATTGTTTGCACTGTTTTCTAAGACTATACTGCATATTTTTGCTATTGTGTATATATATCTTGTGTATATTTCCTATCCTCTCACTGAGGGTACACTCTAAGATACTTTGGCATATTGTCATAAAAATAAAGTACCTTTATTTTTAGTATAACTGTGTATTGTGTTTTCTTATGATATTGTGCATATGACACTAAGTGGTACTGTAGTAGCTTCACATGTCTCCTAGTTCAGCCTAAGCTGCTCTGCTAAGCTACCATTATCTATCAGCCTAAGCTGCTAGACACCCTATACACTAATAAGGGATAACTGGGCCTGGTGCAAGGTGCAAGTACCCCTTGGTACTCACTACAAGCCAGTCCAGCCTCCTACATTGGTTGTGCAGCGGTGGGATAAGTGCTTTGAGACTACTTACCACTCTTGTCATTGTACTTTTCATAAGAGAAAAATATACAAAACAAGGTCAGTGTATATACACATAGCCAAAAAGTTTTGCATTTCCTCTTTTCACTCTTTTCTAAGTGCTGAAAAGTACTTCTAAACTTTCAAAAAGTTCTTAAAAGTTTAAAAAGTTTTTTCTGTCTTTCCAAAAAGTTCTGAAAACTTTTTTCTCTTTGTCTATCACTTTAACTCTCTCTAAAAAATGTCTGGCACAGGCCAAAAAGTTGAACTGTCCAAACTTGCATATGATCACCTTAGCTGGAAAGGAGCAAGGAGTCTCTGCATAGAGAGAGGTTTGAGTGTAGGGAAGAATCCTTCCTTCGAACTGTTAATTAATATGCTTAGAGTACAGGATAAGGCCATAAGTGCCCAATCTGTAGAAAAAGTAGCTAATGGTTCTCAATCTGATCCAGGGACACCCCCAGGAAAAGGTTCAGGAAAGAAACTTCTCAGCCTGCCCATTACTAGACAGTCTAGCATAGTTGGTACAGAGGTTGAATCACATCATACTGATGATGTGCTCTCACATTATGCTGGTAGCCAAGCTGTTAGGGTGCCCTTGGTAAGGGACAGGTCTCCTTCTGTTCATTCCCATCATACCTCTGTATCTAGAAATGTCCCTCCCACCCACCCTGATGACAGATTGTTAGAAAGGGAGCTCAATAGATTGAGAGTGGAGCAAACCAGACTGAAGCTCAAGAAGCAACAGCTGGATTTGGATAGACAGTCTTTAGAAATAGAGAGGGAAAGACAGAAGATGGGTTTAGATACCCATGGTGGCAGCAGCAGTATTCCCCATAGTCATCCTGCAAAAGAGCATGATTCCAGGAATCTGCATAAGATAGTTCCCCCTTACAAGGAGGGGGATGACATTAACAAGTGGTTTGCTGCACTTGAGAGGGCCTGTGCTGTACAGGATGTCCCTCAAAAGCAGTGGGCTGCTATCCTATGGCTATCATTTACTGGAAAGGGTAGGGATAGACTCCTTACTGTGAAAGAAAGTGATGCCAATAATTTTACAGTTCTTAAGAATGCACTCCTGGATGGTTATGGCTTAACCACTGAACAGTACAGGATAAAGTTCAGAGAGACCAAAAAGGAGTCTTCACAAGACTGGGTTGATTTCATTGACCATTCAGTGAAGGCCTTGGAGGGGTGGTTACATGGCAGTAAAGTTACTGATTATGAAAGCCTGTATAACACAATCCTGAGAGAGCATATACTTAATAATTGTGTGTCTGATTTGTTGCACCAGTACCTGGTAGACTCTGATCTGACCTCTCCCCAAGAATTGGGAAAGAAGGCAGACAAATGGGTCAGAACAAGGGTGAACAGAAAAGTTCATACAGGGGGTGACAAAGATGGCAATAAGAAGAAAGATGGTGAAAAATCTCAAGATAAGCATGGGGATAAGGGTAAAACCAAAGATCCCACTTCAAATCTTAAACACTCTTCAGAGGGTGGGGATAAAACAAATTCTTCCTCTTCTTCCCAACCTGCACACATTAAAAAGCCTTGGTGCTTTGTGTGTAAAAACAGAGGCCATAGGCCAGGGGATAAGTCCTGTCCAGGT
Organism: Pleurodeles waltl; assembly: GCF_031143425.1. Classification (NCBI taxonomy): domain Eukaryota; kingdom Metazoa; phylum Chordata; class Amphibia; order Caudata; family Salamandridae; genus Pleurodeles; species Pleurodeles waltl. The sequence continues at coordinate 8,045,228 of NC_090438.1, read as the reverse complement.
AAACCTCCTGAGCCTACCACCACTAATACATCAAGCTCTAGTGCCCCTAGCAGTAGTGGTACTAGTGGTGGGACTGCTGGCAACAGTCAAGCAAAGGGTGTAGTTGGGTTCACTTATGGGTCCATAGTGGAAACTGATGTAATCAGTCCCAAGACAGTTTCTGTCACACCTAGTGGCATTGGCCTTGCCACACTGGCTGCTTGTCCCCTTACAATGGATAAGTACAGGCAGACAGTTTCAATAAATGGTGTTGAGGCCTTGGCCTACAGGGACACAGGTGCCAGTTTCACTTTGGTGACTGAAAACCTAGTGCCTCCTGAACAACACATCATTGGACAACAGTATAAGATTATTGATGTCCATAACTCCACTAAGTTTCTTCCCTTAGCTATAATTCAGTTTAGTTGGGGTGGAGTTACTGGCCCTAAGCAGGTGGTGGTATCACCTAGCTTACCTGTAGACTGTCTCTTAGGTAATGACCTAGAGGCCTCACGTTGGGCTGATGTAGAGTTTTATGCCCATGCAGCCATGCTGGGCATCCCTGAGGAATTGTTCCCTCTCATTTCTACTGAAATGAAAAAGCAAAGGAGAGAAGGCCTGAAAACTCAGGATCCCTCTCCATCAACAGGTAAAAAGGGTATCACAGTATCCCCTAACCACCCTACCATTCAGGATACCATTCCTGTGGTGGGAGAAACCTCTCCTGGGGTGGCACCTGTTCCAAGGGAATCATCAGCTGGCATAGCTGGACTCCCTGAGGTAGAAGTACCTCTCTGTGGGATAACTAACATTGGTGACAAAAAGAGCACCATTTTAGTTAACATGGAGCATCCCTCCAACCCTCCCAGAGAAACTTTAGTGCAGAAACTCTGCACTGCCTCACAACACTTAGGACAGCATCCCTGCCCTAGTGTGGAGCGGATAGGACAGCATCCCTGCCCTGCTCCAACCCAAGAGAAACAGCATCCCTGTTCTCTCTTCCAGCCATATGGACAAAGTTTTTGCCCAGCTATGGCTTTTCTGAGACAGCATCCCTATCTGGCATTTCCATCACTACAAATAGGTTCAGTGGACAATTCCCACTGCTCTAAACTAAAACTTACTGATAGAAACTCTGAAAATACATCTTCACATTGTTACTTAGCTAAAAAACTTCAAACAGGGTGGTTTACATCCCCACAGGGAAGTAACCATATAGTGGATGATAAAGGGAGTAACCAGTCTATTGCAGAGCTACTCTCTACTTATCACCACTTAGACAATAAAGTCTCAACTGGCCAAGGTTAGCCTTATTGTCCTTCGTTTGGGGGGGGGGTTGTGTGAGAAGGTAGCCTCTTTCTAGCCTTGTTACCCCCACTTTTGGCCTGTTTGTGAGTGTATGTCGGGGTGTTTGTCACTGTTTTCACTGTCTCACTGGGATCCTGATAGCCAGGCCTCAGTGCTCATAGTGAAAACACCATGTTTTCAGTATGGTTGTTATGTGTCACTGGGATCCTGCTGGTCAGGACCCCAGTGCTCATAGGTTTGTGGCCTATATGTATGTGTCACTGGGACCCTGTCACACAGGGCCCCAGTGCTCATAGGTGTGCATGTATATGTTCCCTGTGTGGTGCCTAACTGTCTCACTGAGGCTCTGCTAACCAGAACCTCAGTGGTTATGCTCTCTCATTACTTTCAAATTGTCACTAACAGGCTAGTGACCAATTTTACCAATTTACATTGGCTTACTGGAACACCCTTATAATTCCCTAGTATATGGTACTGAGGTACCCAGGGTATTGGGGTTCCAGGAGATCCCTATGGGCTGCAGCATTTCTTTTGCCACCCATAGGGAGCTCTGACAATTCTTACACAGGCCTGCCACTGCAGCCTGAGTGAAATAACGTCCACGTTATTTCACAGCCATTTTACACTGCACTTAAGTAACTTATAAGTCACCTATATGTCTAACCTTTACCTGGTAAAGGTTAGGTGCAAAGTTACTTAGTGTGAGGGCACCCTGGCACTAGCCAAGGTGCCCCCACATTGTTCAGAGCCAATTCACTGAACTTTGTGAGTGCGGGGACACCATTACACGCGTGCACTACATATAGGTCACTACCTATATGTAGCTTCACCATGGTAACTCCGAATATGGCCATGTAACATGTCTATGATCATGGAATTGCCCCCTCTATGCCATCCTGGCATTGTTGGTACAATTCCATGATCCCAGTGGTCTGTAGCACAGACCCTGGTACTGCCAGACTGCCCTTCCTGGGGTTTCACTGCAGCTGCTGCTGCTACCAACCCCTCAGACAGGCAGCTGCCCTCCTGGGGTCCAGCCAGGCCTGGCCCAGGATGGCAGAACAAAGAACTTCCTCTGAGAGAGGGTGTGACACCCTCTCCCTTTGGAAAATGGTGTGAAGGCAGGGGAGGAGTAGCCTCCCTCAGCCTCTGGAAATGCTTTGTTGGGCACAGATGTGCCCAATTCTGCATAAGCCAGTCTACACCGGTTCAGGGACCCCTTAGCCCCTGTTCTGGCGCGAAACTGGACAAAGGAAAGGGGAGTGACCACTCCCCTGACCTGCACCTCCCCTGGGAGGTGTCCAGAGCTCCTCCAGTGTGCTCCAGACCTCTGCCATCTTGGAAACAGAGGTGCTGCTGGCACACTGGACTGCTCTGAGTGGCCAGTGCCACCAGGTGACGTCAGAGACTCCTTGTGATAGGCTCCTTCAGGTGTTAGTAGCCTTTCCTCTCTCCTAGGTAGCCAAACCCTCTTTTCTGGCTATTTAGGGTCTCTGTCTCTGGGGAAACTTCAGATAACGAATGCATGAGCTCAGCCGAGTTCCTCTGCATCTCCCTCTTCACCTTCTGATAAGGAATCGACCGCTGACCGCGCTGGAAGACTGCAAACCTGCAACATAGTAGCAAAGACGACTACTGCAACTCTGTAACGCTGATCCTGCCGCCTTCTCGACTGTTTTCCTGCTTGTGCATGCTGTGGGGGTAGTCTGCCTCCTCTCTGCACCAGAAGCTCCGAAGAAATCTCCCGTGGGTCGACGGAATCTTCCCCCTGCAACCGCAGGCACCAAAAAGCTGCATCTCCGGTCCCTTGGGTCTCCTCTCAGCACGACGAGCGAGGTCCCTCGAATCCAGCGACACCGTCCAAGTGACCCCCACAGTCCAGTGACTCTTCAGCCCAAGTTTGGTGGAGGTAAGTCCTTGCCTCACCTCGCTGGGCTGCATTGCTGGGAACCGCGACTTTGCAAGCTTCTCCGGCCCCTGTGCACTTCCGGCGGAAATCCTGTGTGCACAGCCAAGCCTGGGTCCACGGCACTCTAACCTGCATTGCACGACTTTCTAAGTTGGTCTCCGGCGACGTGGGACTCCTTTGTGCAACTTCGGCGAGCACCGTTTCACGCATCCTCGTAGTGCCTGTTTGTGGCACTTCTCCGGGTGCTACCTGCTTCAGTGAGGGCTCTTTGTCTTGCTCGACGTCCCCTCTCTCTGCAGGTCCAATTTGCGACCTCCTGGTCCCTCCTGGGCCCCAGCAGCGTCCAATAACTCCAAACGCACGATTTGCGTGTAGCAAGGCTTGTTGGCGTCCATCCGGCGGGAAAACACTTCTGCACGACTCTCCAAGGCGTGGGGGATCCATCCTCCAAAGGGGAAGTCTCTAGCCCTTGTCGTTCCTGCAGTATTCACAGTTCTTCAGCCTAGTAAGAGCTTCTTTGCACCAACCGCTGGCATTTCTTGGGCATCTGCCCATCTCCGAGCTGCTTGTGACTTTTGGACTTGGTCCCCTTGTTCCACAGGTACCTTCAGACAGGAATCCATCGTTGTTGCATTGCTGATTTGTGTTTTCCTTGCATTCTCCCTCTAACACGACTATTTTGTCCTTAGGGGAACTTTGGTGCACTTTGCACTCACTTTTCAGGGTCTTGGGGAGGGTTATTTTTCTAACTCTCACTATTTTCTAATAGTCCCAGCGACCCTCTACAAGGTCACATAGGTTTGGGGTCCATTCGTGGTTCACATTCCACTTTTGGAGTATATGGTTTGTGTTGCCCCTATCCCTATGTTTCCCCATTGCATCCTATTGTAACTATACATTGTTTGCACTGTTTTCTAAGACTATACTGCATATTTTTGCTATTGTGTATATATATCTTGTGTATACTTCCTATCCTCTCACTGAGGGTACACTCTAAGATACTTTGGCATATTGTCATAAAAATAAAGTACCTTTATTTTTAGTATAACTGTGTATTGTGTTTTCTTATGATATTGTGCATATGACACTAAGTGGTACTGTAGTAGCTTCACATGTCTCCTAGTTCAGCCTAAGCTGCTCTGCTAAGCTACCATTATCTATCAGCCTAAGCTGCTAGACACCCTATACACTAATAAGGGATAACTGGGCCTGGTGCAAGGTGCAAGTACCCCTTGGTACTCACTACAAGCCAGTCCAGCCTCCTACATTATCTAAGGAATCCCAAGAGACAGAGACCCTAAATAGCCAGAAAAGAGGGTTTGGCTACCTAGGAGAGAGGATAGGCTAGCAACACCTGAAGGAGCCTATCAGAAGGAGTCTCTGACGTCACCTGGTGGCACTGGCCACTCAGAGCAGTCCAGTGTGCCAGCAGCACCTCTGTTTCCAAGATGGCAGAGGTCTGGAGCACACTGGAGGAGCTCTGGACACCTCCCAGGGGAGGTGCAGGTCAGGGGAGTGGTCACTCCCCTTTCCTTTGTCCAGTTTCACGCCAGAGCAGGGCTAAGGGGTCCCTGAACCGGTGTAGACTGGCTTATGCAGAATTGGGCACAAATGTGCCCAAGAAAGCATTTCCAGAGGCTGGGGGAGGCTACTCCTCCCCTGCCTTCACACCATTTTCCAAAGGGAGAGGGTGTAACACCCTCTCTCAGAGGAAGTCCTTTGTTCTGCCATCCTGGGACAAGCCTGGCTTGACCCCAGGAGGGCAGAAACCTGTCTGAGGGGTTGGCAGCAGCAGCAGCTGCAGTGAAACCCCAGGAAAGGCAGTTTGGCAGTACCAGGGTCTGTGCTACAGACCACTGGGATCATGGAATTGTGCCAACTATGATAGGATGGCATAGAGGGGGCAATTCCATGATCATAGACATGTTACATGGCCATATTCGGAGTTACCATTGTGAAGCTACACATAGGTAGTGACCTATGTGTAGTGCACGCATGTAATGGTGTCCCCGCACTCAAAAAGTCTGGGGAATTGGCCCTGAACAATGTGGGGGCACCTTGGCTAGTGCCAGGGTGCCCTCACACTAATTAACTTTGCACCTAACCTTTACCAGGTAAAGGTTAGACATATAGGTGACTTATAAGTTACTTAAGTGCAGTGAAAAATGGCTGTGAAATAACGTGGACGTTATTTCACTCAGGCTGCAGTGGCAGGCTTGTGTAAGAATTGTCAGAGCTCCCTATGGGTGGCAAAAGAAATGCTGCAGCCCATAGGGATTTCCTGGAACCCCAATACCCTGGGTACCTCTGTACCATATACTAGGGAATTATAAGGGTGTTCCAGTAAGCCAATGTAAATTGGTAAAATTGGTCACTAGCCTGTTAGTGACAATTTGAAAGAAATGAGAGAGCATAACCACTGAGGTTCTGGATAGCAGAGCCTCAGTGAGATAGTTAGTCACTACACAGGTAACACATTCAGGCACACTTATGAGCACTGGGGCCCTGGCTGACAGGGTCCCAGTGACACATACAACTAAAACAACATATATACAGTGAAAAATGGGGGTAACATGCCAGGCAAGATGGTACTTTCCTACACAACCACCCCCCCCCCCAAACGAAGGACAATAAGACTAGCCATGACCTGATGAGTCTTCATTGTCTAAGTGGAAATATCTGGAGAGTCCATCTGCATTGGAGTGGCTACTCCCAGGTCTATGTTCCACTGTATAGTCCATTCCCTGTAGGGATATGGACCACCTCAACAATTTAGGATTTTCACCTTTCATTTGTTTTAGCCAAAGTAGAGGTTTGTGGTCTGTCTGAACAATGAAGTGAGTGCCAAACAGGTATGGCCTCAACTTCTTCAGTGCCCAGACCACAGCAAAGGCTTCCCTCTCTATGGCAGACCAACGCTTTTCTCTAGAGGTCAACCTCCTACTAATAAAAGCAACAGGTTGATCCTGGCCCTCAGAATTAAGTTGTGATAGGACTGCCCCTACTCCTAATTCAGATGCATCAGTTTGGACATAGAATTTTTTAGAGTAACAAGGGATTTTCAGGACAGGTGCAGAGCACATGGCCTGCTTCAGCTCCTCAAAAGCTTTCTGACAGTTTGATGTCCATAATACCTTTTTAGGCATTTTCTTGGATGTGAGGTCATTAAGAGGGGCTGCAATGGAGCCATAGTTCTTAACGAACCTCCTGTAATACCCAGTGAGGCCTAGGAAGGCTCTCACCTGAGTCTGAGTAGAAGGGGGAACCCAATCAATAATTGTTTGGATTTTCCCCTGTAGTGGTGCAATCTGTTCCCCACCAACTAGGTTTTCCAGATAAACCACCTTCCCCTGCCCTATCTGGCACTTTGAAGCCTTGATAGTGAGGCCTGCCTTTTGCAGGGCCTCCAAAACCTTCCATAGGTGATCATCCCAGCTGGAGCTAAAGACAGCTATATCGTGCAAATATGCTGCACTAAAAGCTTCCAGCCCTTGCAGGACTGTGTTCACCAATCTCTGAAAAGTGGCAGGTGCATTTTTCAATCCAAAAGGTATTACTGTGAATTGGTAATGTCCTCCAATGGTTGAAAATGCTGTTTTAGGTTTATCATCTTCTGATAATTTGATCTGCCAATTCCCTGCAGTCAAATCAAAAGTGCTTAGATACTTGGCAGATGCCAGTGTATCTATGAGCTCATCTGCCCTGGGTATAGGGTGAGCATCAGTTTTGGTTACCTGGTTGAGACCTCTGTAATCTACACAAAACCGCATTTCCTTCTTTCCATCTTTGGAATGAGGTTTTGGTACCAGTACCACAGGAGAAGCCCATGGACTTTCAGAGTGCTCAACCACTCCCAGTTCTAACATTTTCTGCACCTCTTACTTTATGCAGTCTCTGACATGGTCAGGCTGCCTATAGATCTTACTTTTGACAGGCAAGCTGTCTCCAGTATCTATAGTGTGCTCACACCAAGAAGTGGTACCTGGCACAGTAGAGAAGAGTTCAGAAAACTGACCCAGGAGATTTATGCAATGGTCTTTCTGCTCAACAGTAAGACAATCAGCCAAAACTACACCTTCCACTAGAGCATCTTGTTCTGTGGAAGAGAAGAGATCAGGAAGAGGATCACTGTCTGTAGGAGGCTGGACTGGCTTGTAGTGAGTACCAAGGGGTACTTGCACCTTGCACCAGGCCCAGTTATCCCTTATTAGTGTATAGGGTGTCTAGCAGCTTAGGCTGATAGATAATGGTAGCTTAGCAGAGCAGCTTAGGCTGAACTAGGAGACGTGTGAAGCTACTACAGTACCACTTAGTGTCATATGCACAATATCATAAGAAAACACAATACACAGTTATACTAAAAATAAAGGTACTTTATTTTTATGACAATATGCCAAAGTATCTTAGAGTGTACCCTCAGTGAGAGGATAGGAAAATAACACAAGATATATATACACAATAGCAAAAATATGCAGTATAGTCTTAGAAAACAGTGCAAACAATGTATAGTTACAATAGGATGCAATGGGGAAACATAGGGATAGGGGCAACACAAACCATATACTCCAAAAGTGGAATGCGAACCACGAATGGACCCCAAACCTATGTGACCTTGTAGAGGGTCGCTGGGACTATTAGAAAATAGTGAGAGTTAGAAAAATAACCCTCCCCAAGACCCTGAAAAGTGAGTGCAAAGTGCACTAAAGTTCCCCTAAGGACAAAATAGTCATGTTAGAGGAATAATGCAGGAAAGACACAAACCAGCAATGCAACAACTGTGGATTTCCAATCTAGGGTACCTGTGGAACAAGGGGACCAAGTCCAAAAGTCACAAGCAAGTCGGAGATGGGCAGATGCCCAGGAAATGCCAGCTGCGGGTGCAAGAAGCTTCGACTGGACAGAAGAAGCTGAAGTTTCTGCAGGAACGAAAAGGGCTAGAGACTTCCCCTTTGGTGGACGGATCCCGCTTGCCTTGGAGAGTCGTGCAGAAGTGTTTTCCCGCCGGAAGGACGCCAAAAAGCCTTGCTAGGCGCAAATTGTGCGTTTGGCGTTTTTGGACGCTGCTGGGGCCCAGGAGGGACCAGGAGGTCGCAAATTGGACCTGAAGAGAGAGGGGACGTCGAGCAAGACAGAGAGCCCTCACTAAAGCAGGTAGCATCCGAAGAAGTGCCAGAAACAGGCACTACGAGGATGCGTGAAACGGTGCTCGCCGAAGTTGCACAAAGGAGTCCCATGTCGCCGGAGACCAACTTAGAAAGTCGTGCAATGCAGGTTTGAGTGCCGTGGACCCAGGCTTGGCTGTGCACAAAGGATTTCCGCCGGAAGTGCACAGGGGTCGGAGTAGCTGCAAAGTCGCGGTTCCCAGCAATGCAGCCCAGCGAGGTGAGGCAAGGACTTACCTCCACCAAACTTGGGCTGAAGAGTCACTGGACTGTGGGGGTCACTAGAACAGCATCGCTGGATTCGAGGGACCTCGCTCGTCGTGCTGAGAGGAGACCCAAGGGACCGGTAATGCAGCTTTTTGGTGCCTGCGGTTGCAGGGGGAAGATTCCGTCGACCCACGGGAGATTTCTTCGGAGCTTCTGGTGCAGAGAGGAGGCAGGCTACCCCCACAGCATGCACAAGCAGGAAAACAGTCGAGAAGGCGGCAGGATCAGCGTTACAGAGTTGCAGTAGTCGTCTTTGCTACTATGTTGCAGGTTTGCAGGCTTCCAGCGCGGTCAGCGGTCGTTTCCTTATCAGAAGGTGAAGAGGGAGATGCAGAGGAACTCGGCTGAGCTCATGCATTCGTTATCTAAAGTTTCCCCAGAGACAGAGACCTTAAATAGCCAGAAAAGAGGGTTTGGCTACCTAGGAGAGAGGATAGGCTACTAACACCTGAAGGAGCCTATCAGCAGGAGTCTCTGACGTCACCTGGTGGCACTGGCCACTCAGAGCAGTCCAGTGTGCCAGCAGCACCTCTGTTTCCAAGATGGCAGAGGTCTGGAGCACACTGGAGGAGCTCTGGACACCTCCCAGGGGAGGTGCAGGTCAGGGGAGTGGTCACTCCCCTTTCCTTTGTCCAGTTTCGCACCAGAGCAGGGGCTAAGGGGTCCCTGAACCGGTGTAGACTGGCTTATGCAGAATTGGGCACCTCTGTGCCCAACAAAGCATTTCCAGAGGCTGGGGGAGGCTACTCCTCCCCTGCCTTCACACCATTTTCCAAAGGGAGAGGGTGTCACACCCTCTCTCAGAGGAAGTTCTTTGTTCTGCCATCCTGGGCCAGGCCTGGCTGGACCCCAGGAGGGCAGCTGCCTGTCTGAGGGGTTGGCAGCAGCAGCAGCTGCAGTGAAACCCCAGGAAGGGCAGTTTGGCAGTACCAGGGTCTGTGCTACAGACCACTGGGATCATGGGATTGTGCCAACTATGCCAGGATGGCATAGAGGGGGCAATTCCATGATCATAGACATGTTACATGGCCATATTCGGAGTTACCATTGTGAAGCTACATATAGGTAGTGACCTATATGTAGTGCACGCGTGTAATGGTGTCCCCGCACTCACAAAGTTCAGGGAATTGGCTCTGAACAATGTGGGGGCACCTTGGCTAGTGCCAGGGTACCCTCACACTAAGTAACTTTGCACCTAACCTTTACCAGGTAAAGGTTAGACATATAGGTTCTGGTTAGCAGAGCCTCAGTGAGACAGTTAGGCACCACACAGGGAACATATACATGCACACCTATGAGCACTGAGGCCCTGTGTGACAGGGTCCCAGTGACACATACATATAGGCCACAAACCTATGAGCACTGGGGTCCTGACCAGCAGGATCCCAGTGACACATAACAAACATACTGAAAACATAGTGTTTTCACTATGAGCACTGAGGCCTGGCTATCAGGATCCCAGTGAGACAGTGAAAACAGTGACAAACACCCTGACATACACTCACAAACAGGCCAAAAGTGGGGGTAACAAGGCTAGAAAGAGGCTACCTTCTCACACAACCCCCCCCCAAACGAAGGACAATAAGGCTAACCTTGGCCAGTTGAGACTTTATTGTCTAAGTAGTGATAAGTAGAGAGTAGCTCTGCAATAGACTGGTTACTCCCTTTATCATCCACTATATGGTTACTTCCCTGTGGGGATGTAAACCACCCTGCTTGAAGTTTTTTAGCTAAGCAACAATGTGAAGATGTATTTTCAGAGTTTCTATCAGTAAGTTTTAGTTTAGAGCAGTGGGAATTGTCCACTGAACCTATTTGTAGTGATGGAAATGCCAGACAGGGATGCTGTCTCAGAAAAGCCATAGCTGGGCAAAAACTTTGTCCATATGGCTGGAAGAGAGAACAGGGATGCTGTTTCTCTTGGGTTGGAGCAGGGCAGGGATGCTGTCCTATCAGCTTCACACTAGGGCAGGGATGCTGTCCTAAGTGTTGTGAGGCAGTGCAGAGTTTCTGCACTAAAGTTTCTCTGGGAGGGTTGGAGGGATGCTCCATGTTAACTAAAATGGTGCTCTTTTTCTCACCAATGTTAGTTATCCCACAGAGAGGTACTTCCACCTCAGGGAGTACAGTTTTGCCAACTGATGATTCCCTTGGAACAGGTGCCACCCCAGGAGAGGTTTCTCCCACCACAGGAATGGTATCCTGAATGGTAGGGTGGTTAGGGGATACTGTGATACCCTTTTTACCTGTTGATGGAGAGGGTTCCTGAGTTTTCAGGCCTTCTCTCCTTTGCTTTTTCATTTCAGTAGAAATGAGAGGGAACAATTCCTCAGGGATGCCCAGCATGGCTGCATGGGCATAAAACTCTACATCAGCCCAACCTGAGGCCTCTAGGTCATTACCTAAGAGACAGTCTACAGGTAAGCTAGGTGATACCACCACCTGCTTAGGGCCAGTAACTCCACCCCAACTAAACTGAATTATAGCTAAGGGAAGAAACTTAGTGGAGTTATGGACATCAATAATCTTATACTGTTGTCCAATGATGTGTTGATCAGGGTGCACTAGGTTTTCAGTCACCAAAGTGAAACTGGCACCTGTGTCCCTGTAGGCCAAGGCCTCAACACCATTTATTGTAACTGTCTGCCTGTACTTATCCATTGTAAGGGGACAAGCAGCCAGTGTGGCAAGGCCAGTGCCACTAGGTGTGACAGAAACTGTCTTGGGACTGACTACCCCAGGTTCTACTATGGACCCATAAGTGAACCCAACTACACCCTTAACTTGACTGTTGCCAATAGTCCCACCACTAGTACCACTACTGCTAGGGGCACTAGAGCTTGATGTATTAGTGGTGGTAGGCTCAGGGGGTTTACCTGGACAGGACTTATCCCCTGGCCTATGGCCTCTGTTTTTACACACAAAGCACCAAGGCTTTTTAATGTGTGCAGGTTGGGAAGAAGAGGAAGAATTTGTTTTATCCCCACCCTCTGAAGAGTGTTTAAGATTTGAAGTGGGGTCTTTGGTTTTACCCTTATCCCCATGCTTATCTTGAGATTTTTCACCATCTTTCTTCTTATTGCCATCTTTGTCACCCCCTGTATGAACTTTTCTGTTCACCCTTGTTCTGACCCATTTGTCTGCCTTCTTTCCCAATTCTTGGGGAGAGGTCAGATCAGAGTCTACCAGGTACTGGTGCAACAAATCAGACACACAATTATTAAGTATATGCTCTCTCAGGATTGTGTTATACAGGCTTTCATAATCAGTAACTTTACTGCCATGTAACCACCCCTCCAAGGCCTTCACAGAATGTTCAATGAAATCAACCCAGTCTTGTGAAGACTCCTTTTTGGTCTCTCTGAACTTTATCCTGTACTGTTCAGTGGTTAAGCCATAACCATCCAGGAGTGCATTCTTAAGAACTTGGAAATTATTAGCATCATTTTCTTTCACAGTAAGGAGCCTATCCCTACCTTTTCCACTAAATGATAGCCATAGGATAGCAGCCCACTGCCTTTGAGGGACATCCTGTACAACACAGGCCCTCTCAAGTGCAGCAAACCACTTGTTAATGTCATCCCCCTCCTTATAAGGGGGAACTATCTTGTGCAGATTCCTGGAATCATGCTCTTTTGCAGGATGACTATGGGGAATACTGCTGCTGCCACCATGGGTATCTAAACCCAACTTCTGTCTTTCCTTCTCTAATTCAAAAGACTGTCTATCCAAATCCAGCTGTTGCTTTTTAAGCTTCAGTCTGGTTTGTTCCACCCTCAACTTATTGAGTTCCCTCTCTAACATTCTGTCATCAGGGTTGGTGGGAGGGACATTTCTAGAAACAGAGCTATGATGGGAATAAACAGAAGGAGACCTGTCCCTTACAGAAGGCACCCTAACAGCTTGGTTTACAGAAACATTACTACCAGTATGGTGAGAATATATGCTTTTGCTATGATGTGAGACAACACTATTTATTTGGTGTGGCTCATCATCATTACCATCTATGCTAGACTGTCTAGTAATGGGCAGGCTATGAAGTTTCTTTCCTGAATCTTTTCCTGGGGGAGTCCCTGGATCAGATTGAGAACCATTAGCTACTTTTTCTACAGATGGGGCACTTATGGCCTTATCCTGTACTCTAAGCATGTTAATTAACAGTTCTAAGGAAGGATTCTTCCCTACACTCAAACCTCTCTCTATGCAGAGATTCCTTGCTCCTTTCCAGCTAAGGTGATCATATGCAAGTTTGGACAGATCAACATTTTGGCCTGTGCCAGACATTTTTAGAGAGAGTTAAAGTGATAGATAAAGAGAAAAAAGTTTTCAGAACTTTTTTGGAAAGACAGAAAAAAACTTTTTAAACTTTTAAGAACTTTTTAGAAAGTTAGAAGTACTTTTCAGCACTTAGAAAAGAGTGAAAAGAGGAAATGCAAAACTTTTTGGCTATGTGTATATACACTGACCTTGTTTTGTATATTTTTCTCTTATGAAAAGTACAATGACAAGAGTGGTAAGTAGTCTCAAGCACTTATCCCACCACTGCACAACCAATGTAGGAGGCTGGACTGGCTTGCAGTGAGTACCAAGGGGTACTTGCACCTTGCACCAGGCCCAGTTATCCCTTAATAGTGTATAGGGTGTCTAGCAGCTTAGGCTAATAGATAATGGTAGCTTAGCAGAGCAGCTTAGGCTGAACTAGGAGACGTGTGAAGCTACTACAGTACCACTTAGTGTCATATGCACAATATCATAAGAAAACACAATACACAGTTATACTAAAAATAAAGGTACTTTATTTTTATGACAATATGCCAAAGTATCTTAGAGTGTACCCTCAGTGAGAGGATAGGAAATATACACAAGATATATATACACAATAGCAAAAATATGCAGTATAGTCTTAGAAAACAGTGCAAACAATGTATAGTTACAATAGGATGCAATGGGGAAACATAGGGATAGGGGCAACACAAACCATATACTCCAAAAGTGGAATGCGAACCACGAATGGACCCCAAACCTATGTGACCTTGTAGAGGGTCGCTGGGACTATTAGAAAATAGTGAGAGTTAGAAAAATAACCCTCCCCAAGACCCTGAAAAGTGAGTGCAAAGTGCACTAAAGTTCCCCTAAGGACAAAATAGTCGTGTTAGAGGAATAATGCAGGAAAGACACAAACCAGCAATGCAACAACTGTGGATTTCCAATCTAGGGTACCTGTGGAACAAGGGGACCAAGTCCAAAAGTCACAAGCAAGTCGGAGATGGGCAGATGCCCAGGAAATGCCAGCTGCGGGTGCAAAGAAGCTTCGACTGGACAGAAGAAGCTGAGGTTTCTGCAGGAACGAAAAGGGTTAGAGACTTTCCCTTTGGTGGACGGATACCACTCGCCTTGGAGAGTCGTGCAAAAGTGTTTTCCCGCCGGAAGGACGCCAAAAAGCCTTGCTAGGCGCAAATCGTGCGTTTGGCGTTTTTGGACGCTGCTGGGGCCCAGGAGGGACCAGGAGGTCGCAAATTGGACCTGAGGAGAGAAAGGACGTCGAGCAAGACAAAGAGCCCTCACTGAAGCAGGTAGCACCCGGAGAAGTGCCAGAAACAGGCACTACAAGGATGCGTGAAACGGTGCTCGCCGAAGTTGCACAAAGGAGTCCCACGTCGCCGGAGACCAACTTAGAAAGTCGTGCAATGCAGGTTAGAGTGCTGTGGACCCAGGCTTGGCTGTGCACAAAGGATTTCCGCCGAAAGTACACAGGGGCCGGAGTAGCTGCAAAGTCGCGGTTCCCAGCAATGCAGCCCAGCGAGGTGAGGCAAGGACTTACCTCCACCAAACTTGGGCTGAAGAGTCACTGGACTGTGGGGGTCACTTGGACAGCGTCGCTGGATTCGAGGGACCTCGCTCGTCGTGCTGAGAGGAGACCCAAGGGACCGGTAATGCAGCTTTTTGGTGCCTGCGGTTGCAGGGGGAAGATTCCGTCGACCCACGGGAGATTTCTTAGGAGCTTCTGGTGCAGAGAGGAGGCAGGCTACCCCCACAGCATGCACAAGCAGGAAAACAGTCGAGAAGGCGGCAGGATCAGCGTTACAGAGTTGCAGTAGTCGTCTTTGCTACTATGTTGCAGGTTTGCAGGCTTCCAGCGCGGTCAGCGGTCGTTTCCTTATCAGAAGGTGAAGAGGGAGATGCAGAGGAACTCGGCTGAGCTCATGCATTCGTTATCTAAAGTTACCCCAGAGACAGAGACCCTAAATAGCCAGAAAAGAGGGTTTGGCTACCTAGGAGAGAGGACAGGCTACTAACACCTGAAGGAGCCTATCAGCAGGAGTCTCTGACGTCACCTGGTGGCACTGGCCACTCAGAGCAGTCCAGTGTGCCAGCAGCACCTCTGTTTCCAAGATGGCAGAGGTCTGGAGCACACTGGAGGAGCTCTGGACACCTCCCAGGGGAGGTGCAGGTCAGGGGAGTGGTCACTCCCCTTTCCTTTGTCCAGTTTCGCACCAGAGCAGGGGCTAAGGGGTCCCTGAACCGGTGTAGACTGGCTTATGCAGAATTGGGCACCTCTGTGCCCAACAAAGCATTTCCAGAGGCTGGGGGAGGCTACTCCTCCCCTGCCTTCACACCATTTTCCAAAGGGAGAGGGTGTCACACCCTCTCTCAGAGGAAGTTCTTTGTTCTGCCATCCTGGGCCAGGCCTGGCTGGACCCCAGGAGGGCAGCTGCCTGTCTGAGGGGTTGGCAGCAGCAGCAGCTGCAGTGAAACCCCAGGAAGGGCAGTTTGGCAGTACCAGGGTCTGTGCTACAGACCACTGGGATCATGGGATTGTGCCAACTATGCCAGGATGGCATAGAGGGGGCAATTCCATGATCATAGACATGTTACATGGCCATATTCGGAGTTACCATTGTGAAGCTACATATAGGTAGTGACCTATATGTAGTGCACGCGTGTAATTGTGTCCCCGCACTCACAAAGTTCAGGGAATTGGCTCTGAACAATGTGGGGGCACCTTGGCTAGTGCCAGGGTGCCCTCACACTAAGTAACTTTGCACCTAACCTTTACCAGGTAAATGTTAGACATATAGGTGACTTATAAGTTACTTAAGTGCAGTGTAAAATGGCTGTGAAATAACGTGGACGTTATTTCACTCAGGCTGCAGTGGCAGGCCTGTGTAAGAATTGTCAGAGCTCCCTATGGGTGGCAAAAGAAATGCTGCAGCCCATAGGGATCTCCTGGAACCCCAATACCCTGGGTACCTCAGTACCATATACTAGGGAATTATAAGGGTGTTCCAGTAAGCCAATGTAAATTGGTAAAATTGGTCACTAGCCTGTTAGTGACAATTTGAAAGTAATGAGAGAGCATAACCACTGAGGTTCTGGTTAGCAGAGCCTCAGTGAGACAGTTAGGCACCACACAGGGAACATATACATGCACACCTATGAGCACTGGGGCCCTGTGTGACAGGGTCCCAGTGACACATACATATAGGCCACAAACCTATGAGCACCGGGGTCCTGACCAGCAGGATCCCAGTGA
Organism: Pleurodeles waltl; assembly: GCF_031143425.1. NCBI lineage: Eukaryota > Metazoa > Chordata > Amphibia > Caudata > Salamandridae > Pleurodeles > Pleurodeles waltl. The sequence goes on along the minus strand of NC_090438.1, from coordinate 8,029,069 downwards.
CACATAACAAACATACTGAAAACATAGTGTTTTCACTATGAGCACTGAGGCCTGGCTATCAGGATCCCAGTGAGACAGTGAAAACAGTGACAAACACCCTGACATACACTCACAAACAGGCCAAAAGTGGGGGTAACAAGGCTAGAAAGAGGCTACCTTCTCACACTGTCTTCTTCCTGTCCCTCATCAGTTGCCATGAGCAGGGTGAGATCAGCCCTGTCATAGTAGTGTTTCAGGCGATTGACATGGAGCACCCTAAGGGGACTCCTGGCAGTGCCTAAGTCAACTAAGTAGGTGACTTCACCCTTCTTCTCAACAATTGTGTGGGGTCCACTCCATTTATCTTGGAGTGCTCTTGGGGCCACAGGCTCCAAGACCCACACTTTCTGCCCTGGTTGGTACTGAACCAAAACAGCCTTCTGGTCATGCCATTGCTTCTGGAGCTCTTGGCTGGCCTGAAGGTTTTTTACTGGCCTTTTTCATGTACTCAGCCATCCTTGATCTGAGGCCAAGTACATAATCCACAATATCTTGCTTTGGAGTTTTTAGAGGTTGTTCCCAACCCTCCTTGACAAGTGTGAGTGGACCCCTAACAGGGTGTCCAAAAAGAAGTTCAAAGGGGCTGAAGCCCACTCATTTCTGGGGTACCTCCCTATAGTCAAAAAGGAGGCATGGTACCAGGATATCCCATCTCCTGCGGAGTTTTTCAGGGAGACCCATAATCATGCCTTTGAGAGTTTTATTAAATCTCTCCACCAGTCCATTTGTTTGTGGATGATAGGGTGTAGTGAACTTGTACGTTACACCACACTCCTTCCACATGTGCTTCAAGTAAGCAGACATGAAATTGCTTCCTCGGTCTGAAACCACCTCTTTTGGGAAGCCCACCCTGGAAAATATTCCCAGGAGGACCTTTGCCACTGCAGGAGCTGTAGTGGTCCTAAGAGGAATAGCTTCAGGGTATCTTGTGGCATGGTCCACTACCACCAAGATAAACCTATTGCCTGAAGCAGTAGGAGGGTCAAGGGGGCCAACTATGTCAACCCCTACCCTTTCAAAGGGAACCCCAACCACAGGCAGTGGGATAAGGGGTGCCTTTGGAGTGCCACCTGTCTTGCCACTGGCTTGACAGGTTTCACAGGACTTACAAAAATCTTTTGTGTCCTCAGACATTCTAGGCCAATGAAACAAGGGAACAAGCCTGTCCCAAGTTTTCATTTGCAACAAATGTCCAGCTAGGGGAATGTCGTGAGCCAGTGTTAGGAGGAACTTTCTGTACTCCTGAGGAATCACTAATCTCCTGGCAGCTCCAGATTTAGGATCCCTTGCCTCAGTGTACAAGAGGTTGTCCTCCCAGTAAACTCTGTGAGAGTCACTGACATCCCCATTAGCCTGTTTGACAGCTTGCTGTCTTAGACCCTCTAATGTGGGACAGGTCTGCTGTGCCACACTCAGCTCCTCTGTGGCAGGCCCCCCTTCACCCAAAAGCTCAGCAGTGTCTGCTTCAAGCTCCTCTGGTGTAGGTTCTGCACAGGGAGGGAATTCTTCTTCCTCAGAAGTTGAATCCACTGTAGAGGGAGGGATAGTAGGAAGTGCTTTACTTCTAATAGCCCTAGCTTTAGGGAGGCACTTGGTCCATTGTTCCAGGATCCAAGTTTCCCTGTCCTTTTTGCTTTTTGGCCTGAGCCCTGGTTAAAGCAAAAATATGCCCTGGAATGCCCAGCATTGCTGCATGGGCCTCCAACTCCACATCTGACCAAGCTGATGTCTCCAAATCATTTCCTAGTAGACAGTCTACAGGTAAATCTGAGGATACCACAACTTTCTTTGGACCAGTAACCCCCCCCCCCCCCAGTTGAGATTTACAACAACCATGGGGTGGCTAAATCAATAGCCCCCTCAGAGACTAACACAGCCTCTGTGGTCTCCCTAATCAGACCAACCCCAACTAAGTTACCAATAGTGAGCCCAGCTACTCCCTTGGATTGGCTATTAGTAGGTTTGCTCCCACCACCACTGCTATTAGTAGGGACACTAGGTGTAGCAGTAGGGGTTGTAGTGGTAGGAGGCTTGGTGCTTGTCTTTGGACAACTGGGATCTGTTGTCCAATGGCCTTTTATTTTACATAAATAGTACCATGGTGTCTTTTCTTTGTTTTGATTAGAAGAGGATTTGGGCCCACCACCCCCACCAGAGTGTTTTTTTGGGCCTGATGAAGACTCATTTTTAGATTTGTCCCCACCCTTGTCAGAAGACTTACCATCCTTCTTCTTATTGGTATCTTTGTCACCCCCTGTAACTTTTCTGTTCACCCTTGTTCTGACCCATTTGTCTGCCTTCTTTCCCAATTCTTGGGGAGAGGTCAGATCTGAGTCCACCAAGTACTGGTGCAACAAATCAGACACACAATTATTAAGAATATGCTCTCTCAGGATCAAGTTATACAGGCTGTCATAATCTGTAACTTTACTGCCATGTAACCACCCCTCCAAGGCCTTCACTGAATGGTCAATAAAATCAACCCAGTCTTGTGAAGACTCCTTTTTGGTCTCTCTGAACTTTATCCTGTATTGTTCAGTGGTTAAGCCATAACCATCCAGGAGTGCATTTTTAAGAACTGTAAAATTATTGGCATCACTTTCTTTCACAGTAAGCAGCCTATCCCTACCTCTTCCACTAAATGATAGCCATAGGATAGCAGCCCACTGCCTTTGAGGGACATCCTGTACAACACAGGCCCTCTCAAGTGCAGCAAACCACTTGTTAATGTCATCCCCCTCCTTATAAGGGGGAACTATCTTGTGCAGATTCCTTGAATCATGCTCTCTTGCAGGATGACTATGGGGAATACTGCTGCTGCCACCATGAGTTTCTAAACCCAATTTCTGTCTTTCCTTCTCTACTTCTAAGGATTGTCTATCTAAATCCAGCTGTTGCTGTTTAAGCTTCAGTCTGGATTGCTCCACTCTCAATCTATTGAGCTCCCTTTCTAACATTCTGTCATCAGGGTGGGTGGGAGGGACATGCCTTGAAACAGAAGTATGGTGAGAATGGACAGAAGGAGACCTATCCCTTACAGAAGGCACCCTAACAAATTGGCTAACAGAAACGTCAGTTCTACTGTGGTGAGAAACAATGCTCTTGCTATGATGTGAGACAACACTATCTGTATGGTGTGACTCAACTTCAGTACCAACTATGCTAGACTGTCTAGTAATGGGCAAGCTGAGAATTTTCTTTCCTGAATCTTTTCCTGGGGGAGTCCCTGGATCAGATTGGGAACCATTAGCTACTTTTTCAACAGATGTGGCCCCTTTGGCCTTATCTTGTTCTCTAAGCATGTTAAGCAACAATTCCAAGGAAGGATTCTTCCCTACACTCAAACCTCTTTCTACACAGAGACTCCTTGCTCCTTTCCAGCTAAGGTGGTCAGATGCAAGTTTGGACAGATCAACATTTTGGCCTGTGCCAGACATTTTAGAAAGAGTTTAAGTGACAGAAAAAGTGAAAAAAATGTTTTTCAGAACTTTTAGAAAGACAGAAAAAAACTTTTAAAACTTTTTAAGAACTTTTTAGAAAGTTTAGAAGTACTTTTCAGCACTTAGAAAAGAGTGAAAAGAGGAAATGCAAAACTTTTTAGCTATGTGTACACACACTTAACTTGTTTTGTATATTTTTCTCTTATGAAAAGTACAATGACAAGAGTGGTAAGTAGTCTCAAAGCACTTATCCCACCACTGCACAACCAATGTAGGAGGCTGGACTGGCTTGTAGTGAGTACCAAGGGGTACTTGCACCTTGCACCAGGCCCAGTTATCCCTTATTAGTGTATAGGGTGTCTAGCAGCATAGGCTGATAGATAATGGTAGCTTAGCAGAGCAGCTTACACTGAACTAGGAGACGAGTGAAGCTCCTACAGTACCACTAGTGTCACTTGCACAATATCATAAGAAAACACAATACACAGATATACTAAAAATAAAGGTACTTTATTTTTATGACAATATGCCAAAGTATCTCAGAGTGTACCCTCAGTATGAGGATAGCAAATATACACAAGATATATGTACACAATACCAAAAATATGCAGTATAGTCTTAGAAAACAGTGCAAACAATGTATAGTTACAATAGGATGCAATGGGGACACATAGGGATAGGGGCAACACAAACCATATACTCCAAAAGTGGAATGCGAACCACAAATAGACCCCAAACCTATGTGAACTTGTAGAGGGTCGCTGGGACTATTAGAAAATAGTTAGGGTTTGAAAAATAGCCCACCCCATGACCCTGAAAAGTGAGTGCAAAGTGCACTAATGTTCCCCAAAGGACAAAGAAGTCGTGATAGGGGAATTCTGCAGGAAAGACACAAACCAGCAATGCAACAACAATGGATTTGCAAACGAGGGTACCTGTGGAACAATGGGACCAAGTCCAAAAGTCACAAGCAAGTCGGAGATGGGCAGATGCCCAAGAAATGCCAACGGTGGATGCAAGGAAGCTGCTACTGGACAGTAGAAGCTTAGGATTCTGCAGGAACGACAAGGGCTAGAAACTTCTCCTTTGGAGGATGAATCCACCACGCAGTGGGGAGTCATGCAGAAGTATTTTCCTATGAAAATACAGCCAACAAGCCGTGCTAGCTGCAAATCGTATGAAAAAGGTTGTTGGATGCTGCTGTGGCCCAGGAGGGACCAGGATGTCGCCAATTGCGTCTGGGGACAGAGGGGAAGTGGTGCAAGACAAGGAGCCCTCTCAGCAGCAGGTAGCACCTGCAGAAGTGCCAGAAACAGGCACTACGAGGATGTGTGAAACGGTGCTCACCCGAAGTTACACAAAGGAGTCCCACATCGCCGGAGACCAACTTAGAAAGTCGTGCAATGCAGGTTAGAATGCTGTGGACCCAGGCTGGACTGTGCACAAAGGATTTCCGCCGGAAGTGCACAGAGGCCGGAGTAGCTGCAAAAGTCTTGGTTCCCAGCAATGCAGTCTGGCGTGGGGAGGCAAGGACTTATCTCCACCAAACTTGGACTGAAGATTCACTGGACTGTGGGAGTCACTTGGACACAGTTGCTGGATTCAAGGGACCTCGCTCGTCGTGCTGAGAGGAGACCCAGAGGACCGGTGATGCAGTTCTAGGGTGCCTGCGGTTACAGGGGGAAGATTCCGTCGACCCACGGGAGATTTCTTCGGAGCTTCTAGTGCAGAGAGGAGGCAGACTACCCCCACAGCATGCACCACCAGGAAAACAGTCGAGAATGCGGCAGGGTCAGCGTTACAAGGTCGCAGTAGTCGTCTTTGCTACTTTGTTGCAGTTTTGCAGGCTGCCAGCGCGGTCAGCAGTCGATTCCTTGGCAGAAGGTGAAGAGAGAGATGCAGAGGAACTCTGATGAGGTCTTGCATTCGTTATCTAAGGAAGTCTCCAAAGCAGAGACCCTAAATAGCCAGAAAAGAGGGTTTGGCTACCTAGGAGAGAGGATAGGCTAGCAACACCTGAAGGAGCCTATCAGAAGGAGTCTCTGACGTCACCTGTCGGCACTGGCCACTCAGAGCTGTCCAGTGTGCCAGCAGCACCTCTGTTTCCAAGATGGCAGAGGTCTGGAGCACACTGTAGGAGCTCTGGGCACCTCCCAGGGGAGGTGCAGGTCAGGGGAGTGGTCACTCCCCTTTCCTTTGTCTAGTTTGGCACCAGAGCAGGGCTGAGGGATCCCTGAACCGGTGCAGACTGGCTTATGCAGAGATGGACACCATCTGTGCTCATCAAAGCATTTCTAGAGGCTGGGGGAGGCTGCTCCTCCCCAGCCCTGACACCTTTTTCCAAAGGAGAGAGGGTGTAACACCCTCTCTCTGAGGAAGTCCTTTGTTCTGCCCTCCTGGGCCAAGCCTGGCTGGACCCCAGGAGGGCAGAAACCTGTCTGAGGGGTTGGCAGCAGCAGCAGCTGCAGTGAAATCCCAGAAAAGGTAGTTTGGCAGTTCCCGGGTCTGAGCTAGAGACTCGGGGGATCATGGAATTGTCTCCCCAATGCAGAATGGCATTGGGGTGACAATTCCATGATCCTAGACATGTTACAAGGCCATGTTCGGAGTTACCATTGTGACACTATACATATGTCGTGACATATGTATAGTGCACACGTGTAATGGTGTCCCCGCACTCACAAAGTCCGAGGAATTTGCCCTGAACAATGTGGGAGCACCTTGGCTAGTGCCAGGGTGCCCACACACTAAGCAACTTAGCACCCAACCTTTACCAGGTAAAGGTTAGACATATAGGTGACTTATAAGTTACTTAAGTGCAGTGGTAAATGGCTGTGAAATAACGTTGGACGTTATTTCACTCAGCCTGCACTGGCAGGCCTGTGTAATAATTGTGAGATCTCCCTATGGGTGGCACAAGAAATGCTGCAGCCCATAGGGATCTCCTGGAACCCCAATACCCTGGGTACCTCAGTACCATACACTAGGGAATTATAAGGGTGTTCCAGTATGCCAATGTAAATTGGTGAAATTGGTCACTAGCCTGTTAGTGACAATTTGGAAAGAGAATGAGAGAGCATAACCACTGAGGTTCTGGATAGCAGAGCCTCAGTGAGACAGTTAGTCATAACACAGGTAACACATACAGGGCACATACTTATGAGCACTGGGACCCTGCCTGACAGGGTCCCAGTGACACATGGACTAAAATAACATACATACAGTGAAATATGGGGGTAACATGCCCGGCAAGATGGTACTTTCCTACACAACCCCCCGCCCCCCCCGTCGAAGGACAAAAAGACTAGCCATGACCTGATGAGTCTTCATTGTCTAAGCGGAAATATCTGGAGAGTCCATCTGCATTGGAGTGGGTACTCACAGGTCTATGTTCCACTGTATAGTCCATTCCCTGTAGAAATATGGACCACCTCAACAATTTAGGGTTTTCACCTTTCATTTGTTTTAGCCAAAGTAGGGGTTTGTGGCCTTTCTGAACAATAAAGTGAGTGCCAAACAGGTATGGCCTCAACTTTTTCAGTGCCCAGACCACAGCAAAGGCCTCCCTCTCTATGGCAGACCAACGCTTTTCTGTAGGGCTCAACATTCTGCTGATAAAAGCAACTGGTTGATGCTGGCCCTCAGAATTCAGTTGTGATAAGACTGCCTCTACCCCTAATTCAGATGCATCAGTTTGAACAATGAATGTCTTGGAGTAACATGGACTTTTTAGGACAGGTGCAGAGCACATGGCCTGTTTGAGCTCCTCAAAAGCTTTCTGACAGATAGCTGTTTACAATACCTTTTTAGGCATCTTCTTACTAGTGAGATCATTAAGAGGGTCTGCTATGGAGCCATGGTTTTTAATGAATCTCCTGTAATACCCAGTGAGGCCTAAGAAGGCTCTCACCTGAGTCTGTGTTGTAGGGGGAACACAATCAATGATTATCTGGATTTTCCCCTGTAGTGGTGCAATCTGTTCTCCACCTACCAAGTGTCCCAGATAAACCACATTTCCCTGCCCTATCTGGCACTTTGAGGCCTTGATAGTGAGGCCTGCCTTTTGCAGGGCCTCCAAAACATTCCAAAGGTGGACCAGGTGCTCATCCCAGGTGGAGCTAATGATAGCTATATCATCTAGATAGGCTGCACTAAAAGCCTCCAACCCGTGCAGGACTGTGTTCACCAACCTCTGAAAAGTGGCAGGTGCATTTTTCAAGCCAAAGGGCATCACTGTAAATAGATAGTGCCCTCCTATATTTGAAAATGCAGTTTTAGGGTTAGCATCCTCAGCCAATTTGATCTGCCAATACTCTGCAGTCAAATCAAAGGTGCTTAGATACTTGGCAGATGCCAGTGTATCTATGAGCTCATCTGCCCTGGGTATAGGGTGAGCATCAGTTTTTGTTACCTGATCGAGACCTCTGTAGTCTACACAAAACCTCATCTCCCTTTTTCCATCTTTTGAGTGAGGCTTTGGTACAAGCACCACAGGACTCGCCCATGGGCTTTCAGAAGGTTCAACCACTCCCAGATCAAGCATTTTCTGAACCTCTTGTTTTATGCAGTCTCTGAAATGGCCAGGGTGCCTATAAATTTTACTTTTGACAGGCATGCTGTCTCCAGTATCAATTGTGTGTTCACACCAAGATGTGGTGCCAGGCACAGTTGAAAAGAGTTCAGAAAACTGTCCAAGGAGTTTTATGCAGTTGTCTTTCTGTTGTGCAGTCAGACAATCTGCCACAACTACTCCCTCCACTAAAGCATCCTCTTCAGTGGAGGAGAAGAAATCAGGGAGAGGGTCACTCTCTTCTTCCTGTCCTTCATCTGTTGCCATGAGCAGGGTGAGATCAGCCCTGTCATAGTAGGGTTTTAGGCGGTTGATATGAATCACCCTAAGGGGACTCCTGGCAGTGCCCAGGTCTACCAAATAGGTAACCTCACCCGTTTGCTCAACAATGAGATGGGGTCCACTCCATTTGTCCTGGAGTGCTCTTGGGGCCACAGGCTCCAATACCCACACCTTCTGTCCTGGTTGGTACTGGATCAAAACAGCCTTCTGGTCATGCCATTGCTTTTGGAGCTCTTGGCTGGCCTGAAGGTTTTTACTGGCCTTTTTCATGTACTCAGCCATTCTAGAACTTAGGCCAAGTACATAGTCCACTATGTCCAGTTTGGGAGCTTTTAAAGGTTGTTCCCAATCCTCCTTCACAAGTGTTAGTGGACCTCTTACAGGGTGTCCAAGGAGGATTTCAAAGGGGCCGAAGCCCACTCCTTTCTAGGGTACCCCCCTGTAAGCAAAAAGGAGGCAAGGTAACAGGACATCCCATCTCCTCCTGAGTTTTTCAGGGACTCCCATTGTCATACCTTTCAGAGTTTTATTAAACCTCTCTACCAGTCCATTAGTTTGTGGATGATAAGGTGTGGTGAATTTGTATGTTACACCACATTCCCTCCACATAGCTTTCAAGTATGCAGACATAAAGTTGCTACCCCTGTCTGATACAACCTCTTTTGGAAAACCCACCCTGGAAAAGATTCCCAGGAGGGCTTTTGCCACTGCAGGTGCTGTAGTGGTCCTTAGAGGAATTGCTTCAGGATATCTTGTGGCATGGTCCACAACCACTAAGATAAACCTATTGCCTAAAGCAATGTCAAGGGGGCCAACTATGTCAACCCCTACCCTTTTAAAGGGAACCCCAACCACAGGTAGTTGAAAAGGGGAGCCTTTTGTGTGCCACCAGTCTTGCCACTGGCTTGGCAGGTCACACAAGACTTGCAGAAAACGTTAGTGTCCTCTGACATCCTAGGCCAGTGAAACAGGGGGACAAGCCTTTCCCATGTTTTGATCTGGCCCAAATGCCCAGCCAAAGGAATGTCATGTGCAAGAGTTAGGAGGAACTCTCTGTACTGCAGGGGAATGACCAATCGCCTGGCTGCTCCAGGTTTGGGTCCCTTGCCTCGGTGTACAAGAGGTTGTCCTCCCAGTAAACTCTATGTGAGTCACTGACATCCCCATTTTGCTGTTTGACAGCTTGCTGTCTGAGACCCTCTAATGTGGGACAGGTTTGCTGTGCCACACTCAGTTCTTCCCTGGCAGGCCCCCCTCCACCCAAAGGCTCAGCAGTGTCTGCTGCCAGCTCATTTGGTGAAGGTTCTGCACAGGGAGAAAATTCTTCTTCCTCAGAAGGAGAATCATCTGTAGACGGAGGGATAGTGGGTAGGGATTTTCCGTTTCTACCCCTAGCTTTAGAGAGCACTTGGTCCATTTTTCCAGGATCCAAGTTACCCTGTCCTTTTTGCTTTTTGGCCTGAGCCCTGGTTAAAGCAAAAATTTGCCCAGGAATGCCCAGCATTGCTGCATGAGCCTCCAACTCCACTTCTGCCCAAGCTGATGTCTCTAAATCATCCCCTAGTAGACAGTCTACAGGTAAATCTGAGGCAACCACAACTTTCTTTGGATCAGTAACCCCCCCAGTTGAGATTCACAACAGCCATGGGGTGGCTAAGAGTGTTGTTATGAGCGTCTGTCACTTGGTACTGGTGACCAAGTAGGTGTTGTTCAGGGTGTACCAGTTTCTCTATTACCATGGTACCACTGGCACCTGTGTCCCTGTAGGCCTGAACCTCAACACCATTTGTTAGGGGACGTTGCTTGTACTTATCCATATTAAGGGGACAAGCAACCAAGGTGGCCACATCAATGGCTTCTTCAGAGACTAACACAGCCTCTGTGGTCTCCCTAACAAGACCAACCCCAACTAAATTACCAAAAGTGAGCCCAGCTACTCCCTTGGATTGGCTATTAGTAGGTTTGCTCCCACTACCACTGCTATTACTAGGGGCACTAGGAGTTGCAGCAGTGGTTGTGGTAGTGGGAGGTTTGGTGTTTTTCTTTGGACAACTGGCATCAGTTGTCCAATGGCCTTTGACTTTACACAAATAACACCAAGGCTTTTTAACTTGATTTGAAGAGGATTTGGACCTACCACCCCCAACAGAGGATTTTTGTGGGCCTGATGAAGACTCAGTTTGTTTACTTTTGTCCCCACCCTTGTCAGAAGACTTACCATCCTACTTCTTGCCATCCTTGTCACCCCCTGTAGGAAGTTGGCTCTGTATATACTATTTCAAAGTAAGAAATAGTGTGCAAAGAGTCCAAGGGTTCCCCTTAGAGGTAAGATAGTGGAAAAAAGAGATAATCTAATGCTCTATTTTGTGGTAGTGTGGTCGAGCAGTAGGCTTATCAGAGGGTAGTGTTAAGCATTTGTTGTACACACACAGGCAATAAATGAGGAACACACACTCAAAGACAATTCCAGGCCAATAGGTTTTTATATAGAAAAATATATTTTCTTAGTTTATTTTAAGAACCACAGGTTCAAGATTTACAAACAATACTTTAAATGAAAGGTATTTCACTTATGAACTTTAGGAACTTGGAATTAGCAAAATAGCATATACAGTTTTCACACAAATGGCAATAAACTATTTTAAAACTGGACACTGTTTGTTAGTTTTGCAGGTAAGTAAACCACCTACAGGGTTCAAAGTTGGGTCCAAGGTAGCCCACTGTTGGGGGTTCAAGGCAACCCCAAAGTGACCACACCAACAGCTCAGGGCCGGTCAGGTGCAGATGTAAAGGGGTGCCCAAAACACATAGGCTTCAATGGAGAAGGGGGTGCCCCGGTTCCAGTCTGCCAGCAGGTAGGTACCCGCGACTTCAGAGGGCAGACCAGGGGGGTTTTGTAGGGCACCGGGGGGGACACAAGTCAGCACAAAAAGTACACCCTCAGCGGCACGGGGGCGGCCGGGTGCAGAGTGCAAACAGGCGTCGAGTTTGTAATAGGATTCAATGGGGGACCCAGGGGTCTCTTCAGAGAAGCAGGCAGGCAAGAGGGGGGTGCTCCCCTGGGTAGCCACCACCTGGGCAAGGGAGAGGGCCACCTGGGGGTCGCATCTGCACTGGAGGTCGTATCCTTCAGGTCCTGGGGGCTGCGGGTGCAGTGTCTTTACCAGGCGTCGGGTTCTTTGAAGCAGGCAGTCGCGGTCAGGGGGACCCTCTGGATTCCCTCTGCAGGCGTCGCTGTGGGGGCTCAGGTGGGTCAACTCTGGCTACTCACGGGCTCGCAGTCGCCGGGGAGTACTCCTTGTAGTGTTGGTTCTCCACAAGTCGAGCCCGGGGCGTCGGGTGCAGAGTGCAAAGTCTCATGCTTCCGGCGGGAAACGTGTGTTCTTTCAAAGTTGCTTCTTTGTTGCAAAGATGCTTCTTTCTTGGAGCAGAGCCGCTGTCCTTGGGAGTTCTTGGTCCTTTTAGATGCAAGGTAGTCCTCTGAGGCTTCAGAGGTCGCTGGACCCTGTGGGATGCGTCGCTGGACTAGTTCTTTTGAAGTGGGGAGACAGGCCGGTAGGGCTGGGGCCAAAGCAGTTGGTGTCTCCGTCTTCTCTGCAGGTTTTTCAGCTCAGCAGTCCCTCCTCGTCTTAGGTTGCAGGAATCTATCTTGCTTGGTTCTGGGGGCCCCTAAATACTCAATTTAGGGGGGTGTTTAGGTCTGGGGGGTTAGTAGCCAATGGCTACTAGCCCTTAGGGTGGCTACACCCTCTTTGTGCCTCCTCCCTGAGGGGAGGGGGGCACATCTCTAATCCTATTGGGGGAATCCTCCAATGCAAGATGGAGGATTTCTAAAAGTTAGAGTCACCTCAGCTCAGGACACCTTAGGGGCTGTCCTGACTGGCCAGTGACTCCTCCTTGTTTTATTCATCATCTCCTCCGGCCTTGCCGCCAAAAGTGGGGGCCGTGGCCGTGGGGGCGGGCATCTCCACTAGCTGGAGTACCCTGGGGCACTGTAACAAAGGGGGTGAGCCTTTGAGGCTCACCGCCAGGTGTTACAGTTCCTGCAGGGGGAGGTGAGAAGCACGTCCACCCAGTACAGTCTTTGTTAATAGCCACAGAGTGACAAAGGAACTCACCCCATGTGGCCAGCAACATGTCTGGTGTGTGGCAGGCTGCTAAAACTAGTCAGCCCACACTGGAAGTCGGGCATGGTGTCAGGGGGCATCTCTAAGATGCCCTCTTGGGTGTATTTCACAATAAAATGTACACTGGCATCAGTGTGCTTTTATTGTGCTGAGAAGTTTGATACCAAACTTCCCAGTTTTCAGTGTAGCCATTATGGTGCTGTGGAGTTCGTGGATGACAGACTCCCAGACCATATACTCTTATGGCTACCCTGCACTTACAGTGTCTAAGGTTTTGCTTAGACACTGTAGGGGCATAGTGCTCATGCACTTATGCCCTCACCTATGGTATAGTGCACCCTGCCTTAGGGCTGTAAGGCCTGCTAGAGGGGTGACTTATCTATGCCATAGGCAGTGTGAGGTTGGCATGGCACCCTGAGGGAAGTGCCATGTCGACTTAGTCGTTTTCTCCTTACCAGCACACACAAGCTGGCAAGCAGTGTGTCTGTGCTGAGTGAGGAGCCTCCAGGGTGGCAAAAGACATGCTGCAGCCCTTAGAGACCTTCCCTGGCATCAGGGCCCTTGGTACCAGAGGTACCAGTTACAAGGGACTTACCTGGATGCCAGGGTGTGCCAATTGTGGAACAAAGGTACAGGTTAGGGAAAGAACACTGGTGCTGGGGACTGGTTAGCAGGCCTCAGCACACTTCCAAATAATAACTTGGCATCAGCAAAGGCAAAAAGTCAGGGGGTAACCATGCCAAGGAGGCATTTCCTTACACCCCCTGTATGAACGTTTCTGTCCACTCTTGTTCTGACCCATTTGCCTGCCTTTTTTCCCAATTCTTGGGGAGAGGTCAGATCTGAGTCCACTATATATTGGTGTAACAAGTCAGACACACAGTTATTCAGAATATGCTCTCTCAGAATAAGATTATACAGGCTTTCATAGTCAGAAAATTTACTGCCATGTAACCACCCTTCCAAGACCTTCACTGAACAGTCTACAAAATCTCTCCAGTCTTGAGAGGACTCTTTTCTGGTGTCTCTGAACTTAATCCTGTATTGTTCAGTGGTTAAGCCAAATCCATCCAAGAGTGCATCCTTCAAAACGCAAAATTGTCAGCATCACTTTATCTAACAGTAAGGAGCCTATCCCTACCCTTTCCATTGAAAGATAGCCACAATATAGCAGCCCACTGCCTTTGAGAGACCCCCTGTATCATACAGGCCCTCTCAAGTGCAACAAACCACTTGTTTGGTTCATTCCCCTCCTTATAAGGGGGAACTATCTTGTGCAGAATCCTGGAATCAGACTCTCTAACAGGATCTTTATCAGGAATACTGCTGTTGCTGCCACCATGGGGTCCTAACCCCAATCTCTGTCTCTTCTTCTCCAGGTCTAGGGATTCCCTGCCTAGAGCCAGCTGTTGCTGTTTAAGCTTCAGTCTGGTCTCTTCCACTCTCAACTTTTTGAGTTCCCTTTCTAACATGTTGTCTTCAGGGTGGGTGGGTTGGGAATGCTTGGACACAGAGGATAAATTGGGAACAACAGAGGGAGATCTGTCCCTAACTGACTGGACTCTAACAACCTGGCCTCCAGGAATAAAAGCACCCCTACTATGATGGGAGTCTCTATTACTACCAGCATCACTAGGTGGTCTGCTAAGGAGCAGATTTGGAACAGAACCCCCCCCACCTCCCTCAAGGTTATCCCCTGAGTCAGAATGGGAGCCATCTATTAACTTCTCATTTGAAGTGCCTGCTTGGGACTCATCATTCACAATAAGCATGTTATATAGAAACTCTTTTGTGGGGTTCTTTCCTATCACTAAACCTCTATCTAAGCAGAGACTCCTTAGGCTCTTGTAATTCAAATTGTGATAAGTTGTACTGACCATTTTAAGAGCAGACTCTACATCAGACATGATAGAAAAAAGTATAGAGGTAGTGAGAAGGAAGAAAAAGTTTCAGAACTTTTTAAAGAACAGAGAAAAAAACTTTTTCTAACTTTTAGAAACTTTTTAGAAGTTTTAGAGTACTTTTCAGCCCTTAGTAGAAAGTGTAAGAGGAGAAAAGCAAAACTTTTTGGTTAGGTGTACATACACTGAACTTGTTTTGTATATTATTCTCTTATGAAAATTACAAAATGACAAAGTGGTAAGTAGTTACAAGTACTTATCCCACCGCTGCACAACCAATGTAGGAGGCTGGCCTGGCTTTTAGTGGGGACCAAGGGTACTTACACTCTGTGCCAGGTCCAGGTATCCATTATTAGTGTAGAAGAGGTGTTTCTAGCAGCTTAGGCTGATAGAAGGTAGCTATGGAAGAGTAGCTAAGGCTGAACTAGGAGACATGTAAAGCTCCTACTATACCACTGGTGTCATATGCACAATGTCATAAGAAAACACAATACACAGATATACTAAACATAAAGGTACTTTATTTTTATGACAATATGTCAAAAGTATCTCAGTGAGTGCCCTCAGTATGAGGATAAGTTATATACACAAGATATATGTACACAAACCAAAATTATGCAGATAATAGCAAAAGGAAGTAATGCAAGCAATGTAAAGTTACAGTAGATTGCAATAGGAGCACATAGGTATATGGGCAACGCAAACCATATACTCCAAAAGTGGAATGCGAACCACGAATGGACCCCAAACCTATGTGAGCTTGTAGAGGGTCGCTGGGACTGTAAGAAAACAGTGAGGGTTATTAAAATAGCCCACCCCAAGACCCTGAAAGGTAGGTGTAAAGTGCACCTACTACCCCCAGAGAGCACAGAAGTCGTGATAAGGGGTTTCTGCATGAGGAACACCAGCAATGCAACAACAGTGGATTTCCGGAAAGGTCCAGGCCTGTAAGAGAAGGGGACCAAGTCCAAGAGTCGCGACAGTGTCGAGAGTGGGTAGGAGCCCAGGAAATGCCAGCTGAGGGTGCAAGGAAGATGCCACCTGTTGGAAGAAGCTTGGAGTTCTGCAAGACAGAAGAGGATTAGGAACTTCCCCTTTGGAGAGTGGATGTCCCACGTCGTGAAGAAGCTTGCAAAGGTATTCCCACGCAGAAAGACTGCAAACAAGCCTTGCTAGCTGCAAGGGTCGTAGTAGAGGTTTTTGGGTGCTGCTGTAGCCCAGGAGGGACCAGGATGTCGCCACTTGGAAGAGGAGACAGAGGGGGCACCCAGCAACATAGGGAGCCCTGACCAAAGCAGGCAGCACCCGCAGAAGTACCTGAACAGGCACTTGGAAGAGGAGTGAACCAGAGTCCACTTGTAGTCTCAAAAGTGAGTCCCACGACGCCGGAGGACAACTCAGAAGGTTGTGCACTGCAGGTTAGAGTGTCCGGGACCCAGGCGTGGCTGTGCACAAAGGAAATCCTGGACGAGTGCACAGAAGCCGGAGCAGCTGCAAATCACACTGTACCCAGCAATGCAGTCTAGCGTGGGGAGGCAAGGACTTACCTCCACCAAACTTGGACTGAAGAGTCACTGGACTGTGGGAGTCACTTGGACAGAGTTGCTGAGTTCCAGGGACCACGCTCGTTGTGCTGAGAGAGGACCCAGAGGAACAGTGATGCAGTCTTTTGGTGCCTGCGGTTGCAGGGGGAAGATTCCGTCGACCCACAGGAGATTTCTTCAGAGCTCCTGGTGCAGAGACGAGACAGGCTATCCCCAGAGCATGCACCACCTGGAAACAGTTGAGAAAGCCGGCAGGATGAAGCGATACAAGGTTGCTAGTAGTCGTCTTGCTACTTTGTTGCAGTTTTGCTGGCGTCCTGAGCAGTCAGCGGTCAATCCTTTGGCAGAAGATGAAGAGGGAGATGCAGAGGAACTATGATGAGCTCTTGCATTCGTTATCTGATGAGATCCCCAAAGCAGAGACCCTAAATAGCCAGAAAAGAAGGTTTGGCTACCTAGGAAGGAGGATTGGCTACTAAGAGAGGTAAGAGCCTATCAGAAGGAGTCTCTGATGTCACCTGATGGCACTGGCCACTCAGAGCAGTCCAGTGTGCCAGCAACACCTCTGAATCCAAGATGGCAGAGGTCTGGGGCACACTGGAGGAGCTCTGGGCACCTCCCCTGGGAGGTGCAGGTCAGGGGAGTGGTCACTCCCCTTCCCTTTGTCCAGTTTCGCGCCAGAGCAGGGCTGGGGGATCCGTGAACCGGTGTAGACTGGCTTATGCAAATATGTGCAGCATCCCTGCCCATCAAAACATTTCCAGAGGCATGATGGTAAATGTTGAAATGGGGAGAGAAGGAGACAGCAGTGAGGATTGCAGACTGAGAGACGGTTGTGAAGAAGTAAATGTGAAATACCAGTAGGGAAACCTAGGTAGGCAGTAGAGAAGAGGACTATGGTAAGAGTTATGGCTTCCGTTGCTAAGTCTGAGTGGAATTTAAGTATTTGCTCCATGCCTCTCAGGAAAACACAAACCTTCTTGTCACAAATTACTGCCTGCAGAAACCTCCGTTCATAACCTGGCTGTAAAAGGAGCTTGCACCAAGCACTGCTTTCCAGCATGGACATGAAATAGCACTGATCAATCTACTTTTGTGACCTGACTGTATGAGGTTTTGAATTTAAGCAGATGATAAAACCTACCCAGTAAGAAGCCAATAGGTCACACTTTTGGTATCCATTGTCTTTGCCAATGTCTTTTGGCAAAGATCTATAGTGTTGAGGTTTTTCTCGACACTGTGTAGCATCATCAAAAAATAATGTTTAAAACAGGATCAGTAATGTGACCGCTGCTGCTGCGCACATGCCTGATGACGTATGCACGTGCATGTATTAGAATGTACGCGCACACAAGCAGAATAATAGAAGCTCTCTTTTATTTTTAAATTCAAGATGGCGGAGGCCCCTGGGATCAGTAAATGAAAAATAAAGGTTTTGTAGCACAAATGTGCCAACTTGGGAAAAAAGGATGAGGGAGTGGGGGCAAGAGAGGAGCATACCGGATGAGCGATTAGGGGCGAGGAGAGAAAAGAATCGTACAACTGAAAAGAAACACAGTGGTGGTGGAAAAGCACAGAAGAGAAGACCACAGTGAGGGTCAGGTTAGGATGAAGAATGAGAGTGAGGGAGAATCACATGAGATAGTAAGAAGCACACAAAAGTGACAGCAACACAGGACCAGGAAGAACCATTAAGGATAACAACAATATGGAGGACAAGGTAGGTGGGCAGAAGTACTCAAGAGAAAAAATTAGAGTACCGGGGGTACAGGGGCTAGGCATTTGTAAAGAGCACATGGGGAGAATCAGGGGAAAGCTAAAAAACACAAGCGCTTAACCTAAAAGATAAAAAAGTTCCATAAAAGTGAGCTGTGGAAGGATGGAATCCAGCCAATAAACAGCGTGATCGCTGCAGCCGCCACTTGGGGTGATACACACGTATGTACGAAGCCTTCTACCATTCTTACCAGGAAACAAAGAGTCAGACAGGGAGACACTCTACCAGTCGCAGCCCGCGACCAGCAGAAGGGGCGGGGCAGCGCTCTGGGGTGGGGGGTGTTGGGAGTCGGGATTAAAAAGTAAATAATTTAAAAAACACGTACGGGAGCCACCGCCGCTGTCCCATCCACTCCTCTACAGGCAACAGTGGCCCTGAAGCTCCAATATTTATACACCTAGCACCAACCCGTTGTGTAGCCATTTTAGCTATAGTTTTATACACGTTATATTAGCAACCTAGGCCTGCCGCTGTGCACTTTAACCTAGATATGTTTTATTTAGCTTTGTTATATTATTTTAACAGTAGCCACATTTTCGGTTTTGTTTTATTTTCTATATCTAGCTGTTCTTCGCCTAGGTCAGACATTTCTTTCACTCTGTGCTTTCTCAAGGCTGCACCAAGATAGGTTGCTGGCAAAAGTGGTACGCTTTGTCTCCAATGTTCATTGAAACATACACACTCTTACGTGTGGATCCTTTCTTGGAAAGTCAGCTGTTTTATTATAAAAACACTACTTTGAGCCCTGTACGTTAGAGGGAGATTCCAGCCAGATGACCACGACTGTATGCTAATTTGCTGATTGCTTCGCTACAGCTGCTTATGTAGACTACAGGCTTCTTGCTCAGGTATGAGGGATGATGCCTTCCTAGGGGAAACCTGAAGGGCAGAATTAGATCTTAACATGCTGTGCTCTAACACAGCTTAGGTAGGAACTGTCCTCATAAATCTTAGTAACAACATGGTAGCGGTATTTTTGTGTCTTACTCTCCTTGTCACAATTTTAATCTTGTTGTGCTTCATCGTCCTAGTTATTGCAATACATGCCTATTTATCTAAGAACCTGAATGTCAGAATTAGAGATTAACATGCTGTGCTCTAACTTAGCTTAGGTGGGAACTATATTTATAAACCATAGCGACCGTATGGTAGGGTTGTTTTTGTGTTTTACTCTCCTTGGTCCATTTTAATCTTATTGTGCTTTATCGTCCTACTTATTGCAATACATGCCTTACTATCTAAGATGCAGTTACTTCAATGAAACTTTATTAAACCATACTCTGCCTCTGATTGTCCTTGCATATGTGAGACAGATGTAAATGAGAGAAATGGATGAGATCTGAGTGACCACGATTCCCCTGAGAAGTAATTTATGTCATGCGCCTGGTTGTCCAATCATCCCTGCTCTTGGGTGGAGGTGAGGAACTGCTAGTTAGTCGGAACGAAACTCGGATTAGGCCGACAGGAGTCACATGGTGCGGGATGAGACTCAGTCCCCCACAGTACAGGTGATCATGCCACCCAAATCCACTAGTCTCATTAGAATAATGAGAACCTAAGCGGCATGGTGTAGTCAGGCATTGCATGGTTTGGTCAGGCACTAATTTTCTGATCCTCCTGAGTATCTCTGTCTCACTACATGCAAAGACACCTCAGTAGTATTTATGGAGACGTCCGTGGTATTGAGGATTTTTCTTCCTCAGCTAAGTAGTTACCTAACTAACGCTGTAGGTTGTTCAAGCTTGAACCCTAAAAGGATAATCCCCATTTGGTGTGCAAATCTCTGAACCCGCAACGGGTAGCAATTGCAGTCAATATGACACCACCCCTTACTGCACATTTATTGGCACATGGCCTAACAGCCCATGGGGGTCCAGTTACATTTGTTGTTGAGACTCATCCAGCTTACAGAACAGAAATGTTCTATTCTTGGGTCACATTTTTCAGCAGCTGATGGGAACACAAATACATTTCACCACTATACAACTGCAAACATACCTGCACAATATAGAGCATATGCATATTTGGAAATACCTCTATCTTATCAAGACCATAATAATTGGCTTGATGGCGCCCTACCACATACGGTTTTACATGTTAGGTTAGGTCCCCTAAGTAATGATGGTCCTACCTGGCTACATATACACCACATCCTGATGCAGCAACCTTGACGGTTACAGGAATATACAGACTATTAGTACAGTTTGTAATGCAGACATTAAAATAAAACCCTGCACGTGCTGCCCCGGTGCAACCACATGAAGCAATGCCAGACATTAATCCTGCAACTGTACATTCTATCATGGGTAAGGTACTCGCCAAACAGGAAGAGATTCCGTTTTGGTTAGCTCAAAAAATAAATGCACTGGAAGCAGTATTTCCCCATTTGGGACCTCAGGGTAAGCATAGAATATTAACTATGTGCTTGCCATTTGGGATGGTTCCCACAGTACATAACTGCAATGCTTGGGGCACTGTATTTGCCACGCTCTATACTACCGCACAATGTACACTGCAACTTGCCAATTTACCTTAAGTGTTAAAACAAATTCAAGATGAATGCAGGACTGCCTCAGCTCTAGACTTGGTGATGCAACTCATGGGCAATTTTGCCACGGTATCTTCAATCATATTAAGTAACCTTAAAGGGGAAGCAGTTGCACTAGCGGTGAGTATGCAGCTCTAGGACGTTCCTCCACAGGATCAAGAATGTGAGCTGCCAAAGATTATCACGGAGACCTACTCTAGTATTGGTCAAGATAGTCTGTGGGTCAGACCCACGAAACCACAGTTTAAGGGTAAATCTAATAAAGATTCTACCAAGCAAGCACCTGAGGGTTTTAAAAAACACTGGGATAAAAAACAACAAACACCTAAAAAAGAAAAAGGAGAATCTCTGCATTCGGAGACCCCACAGAATAGATATAATCGCAGAAATAGAGATAATATAAAAATGCCTGACAGAAATCAATATACTGATACACGCAAATCTTGTTAGTTCCGTATTCTGGACTTACTGGAAAAACGCAGTGAGAGAGGTAGCCGGACAGAGCGAAGAACTGAGTATGTGAAACTGAGACAGGAATCACAACGCTGAACAGAAGTTTCTGTTAAAAAAAGAAGAGAAACTTCCTCAGCAAAAAAAACAATTTAAAAAGAAAAAAGTGGCAGCAGTTGTGATTCGTCATGCTACTCAAGAAGGGGGCTATATTTAAGAACAAGACGTGGGCATTAGCTCTGTTAGACAGCGCAGCAGGGGTCGCAATAGTTCACTGGAATCTTCAAGAGCATCTGGAGGTGAAAGTAACTGATGACTTCTTACAAGTTGAAACTACGGACATGCGTGACTCCATGCCTAATAGTGTGTACAAAGTAACAATAGAGTTAGAAGTAGACATTGAAGGCATAGTAGATGCAATCTTTTGGGACCGCGTCGATAACATTTATGACATTTTACTGTCCGAAAAAGATTGGCCTCCTGAATTTGTCCGTACTTGCCCATATTGGGAAGAGGTAATCAAACCTTCTTTCTCACCTCTTGTTCCCGATGAGCTCACAGAATCCTATGCCATTGACATTGCGTTATATATCGTAACCACGTAGGGTGGGGTAAAGATTCCCCTATCATGTAATTTCAATAAAAAATCCACCCCAACCTCAACACCAATACCTAATTAACCATGATGCTAATGCACCTGTGAGGGAAATCCTCACATAACTAGAGTACCAGGGCGTAATCGAACCCTGTGTCTCACCAATGAATAATCCTCTATTCCCTGTAGCTAAACCGGACCAGTCATACAGAATAGTCTTAGACTACAGACACTTAAAACAGTCATACATGCACATATGCTATACAAAACTCTCATAGCACAGCACTTATGAACAATATAGTGCGCAAAAAATACAAAACAACATTGGATATTTCCAATGGCTTCTTAGCCGAAATATAGCACCTGAAAATAGAGACCTAACAAGTTTCAGCACACTAGGCTCCCAAAAAATTCGGTCGTTTACCACAGGGGTACAAGAACAGTCCAAGACTGTTCACGGCACGTGTGACTTCAATATTGCACGACTTTGACCCTAAAGCATTGTCCTATGTGGATGATATCTGTCTTACGGATGATGAATTACTTCAACATCTAAGAGGGGTAGCCCGCATTGTTGTAGGATTTGCCGAATTCAGCTATAAATAATATTTAAAAAAATAAAAAATAGCCTTTCTTAGTGTCCTGTTTTTGGGATTCAAATTATCAAATGAATTAAACAGCCTAGCGCCAGAATTCTTAGAAAAATGCGCACAGTTACACCCTCCAAATACCATTAAAAAACTCCAATCTTTATTGGGTTTCTAAATTTTGGCAGAACATACATTCCAGATTACGCATCACATATATTATATGACTTGATACGTCCTGACTTTTCCAGTACATTCTGGACAGTCGAACACACACACATCCTTTGAGCATTGCATCAAGACATGCTCGCAGCACAACACTTACACACAAAGGACAATAAAAAATATCTGGTCATCAGAGTAATTGCTGGTGCCATTGGTTTTACCTATGTAACATTCAATGAAGGTGAGACAGTCCAGATTGCATACAAATCACAATTTTACTCTACAGGAGAACAACGTTTGGCTCCCACTGAGAAAATTCTCACTGCTGTCCAGATGGCTGTCAGTAAAGAAAGACCACTAGCCCAAGGGAAATCCATTATTGATGTATCTCCCATCCCAGCCCCCGAGGCTGTTACCAAAGCCAGCGTTCCAAATGCTAAAGCATTGCATCCACGTTGGATCCAATGGCAACTTCTCTGACAGCCACTGATGTTTACTATATTTTTGACCCAAAGTTACAAGCTCAAGAATTTTTGCAATATGAACTAGAATACCCAATTCTGGCAAATACATTGCCTATTGATCAATAGCAAAGAGTCATGTACACCGACTGCTCAGCATAACCTGCAATAGGGACAAAGCATCAATACTGCTCAGTCGTCAGCAGCTACATGGAAAGTAGTAAATTCTATCCACAACATATCTTTACGCAAACCCTAAGGGATTGCACTGCACGACTGGCAGAGCTAAAGGCTTGGTGATGGCACTGGAACATATGGATCCTGTCCAGCTAACACTGATTGTGATTCAAACTATTGCGTCCAGTCCTTCAATGAATATCTGCATTACTGGCACCAGAATGGGTTCAGAGATTCCAAAGGTAACACCATCAAACTGTTGGAGCAGTAACTCGTTCTAGAACTAAACGGGACAATGAAATACTGGCTGCCGTGAAAGCACACCTTTACCTAAAGGATATCCCATTAGATATTCACTTGCCGAAGTGGAAGATTTCTTATCTTCAATTATCCCGGATTCAATTCGCTACTTTAAAACTGACTCTGACTTTTGAAATTCGGCTTTTCTTGATGCCACAATTAACATTTTAAATTGTCCTTTTAATATATGCTCAAGTGTCTTTAGTTCATTCTAGAACTAAACGGGACAATGAAATACTGGCTGCCGTGAAAGCACACCTTTACCTAAAGGATATCCCATTAGATATTCCTACCGAATGGGATGCTTCTTAGATGCAGAAGTAAAAATACCAGACGTGGGAGTTTAAGTAATTCACAATAAAGACCTAAGACAAGAATTGATCGCATGAGGGAGTTGCTTCAGCCTATGCTGGTGTGGCAGCTACAATATCATTGTTGCAAGCTCGTTATTGGTGGCCAGGTCTATTCAAACAGACCCAGAAGTATGTACTTTGTTGTGATATCTGCCAACAAATTAAGGGGTCCACCGTCAAATGCCCACCGCAGACACCTCTCCTAATTTTTAACAAACAACTACAATGTGTGTACTTGGACCATTGCGGTCCACTGACACCTGACAGTGCATACAAATACATCTTAGTGGCTGTTGACTCCTGCTCCAGATTTCTATGGGTTTGGCCACAATGCTCGGCTGACGCTCACACCGTTGTTAAAGATTTGGGGCCATATTTATACTTTTTTTATACTTTTTGACGGACAACTGCACCAACGCAGTTGTGCGTCAAAAATGTTACTGCTGCTAACGCCATTCCAACACGCCATGCGGGCGCCTTCATTATGGAATGACGTTAGCCGGCGCTGCAGACTGGTCTGAGTAAAAAAAAATGACTCATACCAGGCAGCGCCGGCATATGGGAAAATGGGGTGTGCGTCAAAAAATGGTGCAAGTCAGGTCTGAGGCAAAAATCAGGCCTCAAACCGGACTTGCGCCATTTTTTTTGCTGCACAACCCCCATTGACATGACTCCTGTCTGTATGGTATAGGCCCCCCTATGCCACTTGAAAAAAAAGGTAAAAAATACTTACCTGAACTTACCCTTACTTCCAGGGGATGGGTCCCCCCATCCATGGGTGTCCTCCAGGGGTGGGCGAGGGAGTCAGGGGGTGTCCCTGGGGGAAGGGGAGGGCACCTCTGGGCTCCTTCCGTGCCCACAGATCCCTTAACGCCTGCCCTGACCCAGGCGTTAAAAAACAGCGCACAACAGGCTGTGAGCCGTTTTTTAAGGCCCACCCCCTCCTGTGCGTCAAAATGACGCTGGGGTATAAATAAGGCGCACAGGCCTTAAAGTCATTTTTTGGAAGGGAACGCCTACCTTGCAAATCATTAAAGCAAGGCAGTTTCCCCCTTCTAAAAAATGGTCACACTTCATACGAGTGCCTGTTTAGAACTCAAATGTATTTTCCAGATCTTGATGGTCCTGGCATGGAGGCAGCAGAAACACCCTTTGACATAAATGATCGTGTCACTGTCTTGCAGGAATTCCAGCAGTTCCGTGACAACAACACTTCTGCCAGTGCTGCCTCTGTAGGAATCAAGGATGTACCAATAACACCTACCGGCTGGATTCTAAAGGTTGGGGATCTAGTACGTGAAAAAGTTGCTGGGAAAAAGGAGTTTGGTCCTTTCTATCGTACACAGTACCAGCACTGTTATTCAACCACTGATGCCTGCTTCTAAATAAAATCGTTGTGTCTCCAACGACAATGTCAAGTTACAC